>NC_054380.1:58003300-59302466 GCF_017654675.1 Xenopus laevis
TATTTCACATAACTGCAAACATTCAGGGAGAGAAAAGCATCCAAGTGCTTATGCCAGTAATAGTTATGTGAATGCTAGCTATCCCAGCTTTTCCAGTGACTCTGTGAGGGTGTGCTGTGAGTTGTAGTTCATTAACTGCAGACTGTCTCTCTCTCTCTCTCTCTGGCTTATACACTTAGGGGCACATTTACTATGGGTCGAATATCGAGGGTTAATTAATCCTCAATATTCGACCATCGAAGTTAAATCCTTCGACTTCGAATATCGAAGTCGAAGGATTTACCGCATTTCGTTTGATCGAACGAAAAATCATTCGAGCACGCGAATGATTTTTCCTTCGATCGTTCGATCAAACGAAATGCGGTAAATCCTTCGACTTCGAATAGCGAAGTCGAAGGATTTACCGCATTTCGTTTGATCAACGATTCGAAGGATTTTAATCCATCGATGGAAGGATTTTCCTTCGATCAAAAAAAAGCTTAGAAAGTTTATGGGGACATTGGTGCTCGGTAGGTTTTAGGTGGCAAAGTAGGTGGTCGAAGTTTTTTTAAAGAGACAGTACTTCGACTATCGAATGGTCGAATGATTTTTAGTTCTAATCGTTCGATTCAAAGTCGTAGTTGAAGGTTGAAGTAGCCAAAAAATAGTTTGAAATTCGAAGTATTTTTCATTCCAATCCTTCACTCGAGCTAGGTAAATGTGTCCCCTACTGTGTGATTATCTGACACTCTTTGCTCTGCATCAGCATCAGGTGGTACATAAAAAGGGGCTGCATCACACAAGCTTGTATAAAATGAGCAAGCCAATGATTTAGAAGAAGCAGGTATATGCCTAGTGTGCACTTACCCTAAAGACGAGGAATATAGTCTGTCAACAGTGAATAGCAAAGTGGATATATTCTGTATATCTGAAAATGTACATTTATTTTTGTATGTGCCAAGTAATAGGTTTCTCAAAAGACTTTTATGTACCCAGTGGCAAAGAACTCTACTTGTCACCAGATACAAGTGTGACTTATGAATCTGTTTGTGGGATACAAGGCCTTAGGCCGATGTCACTGTTTTTTTACTGCTGTGTATTTTAGCTATAGAGAAATGGTTGATATCTCCACCCCCCAGTTGCATGCAGTTACTGGGCCAATAAACATTGAGTTTTGGGGACAAAAACTGCCTGTCACTAGCAGAGGCAAAGGGGATAACAACAATATCTTCACAAGTTAAACCCCAATAAAAATAAATAAAATGTGCCATTGACCTTCATCTCAGATGGCCTTTTATAAATCAGACATTTTAGGTTTAAAAAAAAAAAAAAAGCACCCGAAATGTAAATGTATATGATTTACCTTCTATTGCTTACTAAAATATTTGAAAGGATGTCTGGGTAATATGTACAAGGTGTCTGACATGATTGTCTGTGCAAGCTAAACAGCTCAGTGCTATCTTTCAGATCAATAGGGTTTGTGAGAAATGTAAGACTAGCTCTGAAGTATTTACTTAATGCAATACAGGGCAATAATGGCTTCCTTAGGACACATTTTCTTAGAAAGCATTTTATACTATCCTTCAGGATAGGAGAATCATATTTTTTAAGAGTGAGGAACAGCAACCCCCCCCAACTTATAATCTATATGTTTGACTTATCTCCAAGGAATGTAGCGGCAACAAAACAGACGGGCTGCTGTTAGAGTCTATGATGGGAAGATATTTGCAACAATTGTACGAGTTAAACCATGAGGAAAATTACCCATTATGATGCTACCTTGACAGAAATGTTTTTAAGAGCATCTTGCACACAATGGAGAAGTTGGTATTCTCATGATGGGCTTTCATCAGCCTTTTATCAGCAGTCTCACTTGATCTGCAAGCCTCTCTATTGATGGCATATAAGCCAGGTCTTTTTAGTACCAGTCCCAGGTAGTAGTAAGTCATACAATTGTTTTATTGCAGTGATCACTGGGGCTCACTGGGCAAATTTGCACCTGGGCAGTAACCCATAGCAACCAATCAGTGATTAGCTTTTTTTCAGCCAGCTCCAGGTTAAGCACTGAAAACAATCATCATAATTTGCCCACTCTTATAAATGACCCCCCAACTGTGTTTGGAAATGCAGAAAATGACTTTCTACAATTTATAAGGAGCTATATTCCTGCATCGTGTTTGCTACAGGCCATATACGCTGTACTTTGTAGCAAAAATAAAGGCAAACAATCACATTCAGGAATAAATACTGTGTGTGAGTGAAGATTCTCTGGTTGAGACCAAGCACAATATATAGTAAACCTCAGCTGCTAATGACCCAACTTTGTACAGGGTTCTGCATCAGACTGAATAATTTGTTCATAATATTAAACCCAAAAGGGATAGAAGATACAACTACATCAAACACTGGGATCCCATAACATATATCCCCTGATTTATCCCCTGATTTAAGCACCACACCAGTAGACCAGTAGAAAGCCTGATTAACTTAATTCCTGCTACTTGTAACTACTTCAAAACTATTTAACATTTCAGTTTTTTTTAAACATAGTATTTTGTTTTTGCACTATCCACATCTCATAAAAAAACAATACTAGACGTCACCTCACCTATCGCACAACTGTACACACTTCAATCACAATCACACTTAGAATTCACTCCTAAAACTAAAATGCAAAACAATTCTGTGTAATTTTCCTTTAGTCATCTAGGAGAGTAGGTGCAAAAGGAATTCTTTTGACATCTTGCACCTGCAGCACTTTTTTGTAGGGATGCACCAAATCCAGGATTCGGTTGGGGAGTCTGCCTTTTTCAGCAGGATTCGGCCTATTCCTTCTGCCCGGCCGAACCAAATCCAGATTTGCATAAGCACATTAGGGGCAACCACCCCTAATTTGCATATGCAAATTAGGATTCAGTTTCTGTATTCGGCTGAATCCAAAATAGTGGATTCGGTGCATCCCTACTTTTTTGTAGGCTTTTTTTATCTATGTATAAATGCAAATGGATTTTGTAGGAAAAAAAATCCACCGCTACATTCAAAGTGAGGGAAACATTCAGAAGTATCTAAAAACCATAAGAAAAGAGGGAAAGTATATTCCAGAATATGCTTCTTTCCTTCAGGGAAAGAGAGGGAGTGGGTGGGTTAGAAGCATCTGATGTGCATAGTAAAGTTGTAGTTTCTGTTATGGCTCCCAAGTAGAAAAGCAGAGATTTGTAAAAAAGCAGCATTTAATCTAAATATGGATTGATCACTGAGTAATGCAATTGTCTCCCATGTCCTGAGCATAGCAATCTGATAGCATAGTCCTTAGATCGTCAATATCCTTCCGTAGCTGATGTGCTTCTGACAGTTTCTTGGTTAGACTCTCTGTGCTCTGGCAGGCTTCATTTTCCTCAAAAGAGCTGTTCAAAGCTGTGCAAACAAACAAACAAACAGAACATTAAGTAATAGAACAGCAACAAAACTTCAGGCCAGCAATAGGCAGCCATCAGCACACCAGTTTAGGAGAAAGGCAAAATGATAGGAAATTCTGGTAGCTGAACAGATTGACAGTAAAAAGTTCACATGCAGGGTGTCCCGTGGTGCTTGCAATTAATTTGGAAGTGATCTGCAGTAGCTACTGGCTGGCTTGACCATTGCTACATGTAGCAGTCATCAAAACGCATAGTGTGCCAGTTCCCTTAAGGTAAGTCACACACAAATGACATCCTGTTTATGACAATTGTTTTGAAGGAACAGTAACATCAAAAAAGCTGCTGTGTAGCAATAGGGGCAAAAAAGAATTATTTCACTGGCACTCAAAGGTTCATTCAAGCAGGTACAAGCCCTTGCTGAGTTTATTTTGCAAAAAGTTTTTCGCAAAATAAACTCTGCAAGGGCTTGTACCTGCTTGAATGAACGTTCGAATGCCAGTGAAATTCTTCTTTGTTGCTACAATTGAAGTTGCCGATGCCTCTTTCACCATGCACCGGGTTGTCTTGTCCTGGAGAGCCAGGGTGTGCAAGCGTGGTAACCTTGTACTATTAAGCAATAGGGGCAGCCATTCAAGCACAGGACACACACAGTAGGTAAGCACTACAGAATGCCATTATATACTACAGAGCTTATCTGTTATCTGCTGTGTATCCTGTGCCTTTTCTCCTTTTTTAGCATTGAATGGCTGCCACACAGCTACCCAGCAACTTGTTAATATAAACTAAAGTATAGTTTCTGAAGCAAACACCGAATTTTTACCAGTACATTATATTTTAATTACTCTAAAACACCTCCATTTTTTACGGTGTATGTGCATTGAAGTAAATGTACTGTAATTTAAATTGAATTCCTGTAACAACTTATGCAGCACTTTACAATGATTTATAACAAACAGGGCTCTCACAATTTAACCAAAGAATTAGAAATTTTACAGAAGATTAGAAATAAGTTCAGCCCTGTTCACAAGAACATGTAGCTCAGTTCAGATGTACTGTATCACTGTGTACAACCCCCCCCCCCCCAAGACCAGAGAAATGTATTGTTGTAATGAATTACCAGTTGCAAACTTATTAGTGCTATCTGGCAGAGCCCTTAGCTGGAAAAAACAGGGCATATTTACAATCAGCCTTTTTTTTTGCACTTTGCTGCATTTCAGAGCACAGAGACCTGGTGGACACAATTTCAATGGAACGCTGCCTGAGTTAGGCATTCTGAAGGTGCAAGGTAAGAACAGCAGGAGGTAAGGGCAGGGCTGAGTTGCATGTACTGAAACTGCGCTCTTCATTGAGTTTTTTTTTTTTGCATCCGAGGGAGGGGGCACAATATATAATAGAACTAAGGGGAATGCTCCTGTGCCCTTGAGTGTTTTTGCACTTGTGCTCCTGGGGTCTTAAATGTCCCCGAATATCTTTTCTTTTAGAGGAAAATGTTGTAAGAGGCAGCACTAAAATAAACATGCTAAAAAATGATTAAGGTCATTGTAAGATCTGAATTTCCATATTCCATATGTTGTAATTCCAGTTCCAAAACTTGTAAAATCAAAGGCAAGGATGCAACTAGTGGGGAAAAAGCCGATTTATATAAAGTCTTATGTGCAACAAGAACCACATTCTTCTTTCTAATACTTACATACAATGCCTAGCAATAAAGAAAGGTTTGGCTCCTTGCCATGGACTCGTTGATTTAGTATACTGCAAAGTGCTTTCAAGTCAAACAGACAGTGGGACATCAATTTGAAGAGCTGCTCAGCGACTGGAATCTTATCTGATAATGGCTGCCTGGAAATTTGCATTTCCTCTATTTGCCCTCTCATGCGCTCATTGTCTTCTTTTAAGTTTTGCTTCTTTGTGAATGGGAGAGAAAGCAGAAAAAAAGGTAAATTACAATTAGTGTTCATATTTGTATCAGAGGCAGAGAATGCAGAGTTTGGTACAGGTATGGGACCCATTATCCAGAAAGCTCTGAATTACGGAAAGGTTGTCTCCCATAGACTCCATTTTATCCAAACAGTCCAAATTTTTAAAAAATTATTTCCCTTTTATCTGTAATAATAAAACAGTACATTGTACTTGATCCAAACTAAGATATAATTAATCCTTATTGGAAGCAAAAACAGCCTGTTTGGGTTTATTTATCTTTATATGATGTTTTAGTAGGCTTAAGGTATGAAGATCCAAATCACAGAAAGATCCATTATTCCGAAAACCCCAGGTCCAAGCATTCTGGATAACAGGTCCCATACCTGTACCTTTCTTCAAAAGGAGTTGTTCCAGTAACAATAAAAACTGGGTAAATAGATAGACTGTGCAAAATAAGAAATGTTTCTAATATAGTTAGTTAGTCAAAAATGTAACGTATAAAGACTGGAGTGACTGGATGTGTAACATATTAGCCAGAAACAACTTCCTGCTTTTCAGCTCTCTTGGTTTCCACTGATTGGTTACCAGGCAGTAACCAATCAGTGACTTGAGGGGGGGCCACATGGGTCATAACTGTTGCTTTTGAATCCGAGCTGAATGCTGAGGAGCAATTGCAAACTCACTGAACAGTTACGTCCCATGTGGACCCCCCTTAAAGTCACTAAAGAGTTAGAGAGCTGTAAAGTTAGACATCTGTTTACTACAGCCTTTATACATTACATTTTTTGCTAACTAAATATATTAGAAATATTTTTTATTTTTACACAGGACTGTTCCTTTAAACCCACCATGTTGTCTGCAGAGGAAGAGGGCTCAGACATCGCCTATGTGAGAAAATTGTCTATTCTTATAAAGGAAACAATCGGAGCTGGATCTGTATTTGGCATAATACTGTCTTGAACTACAACACCACTGACATCTAGGAACTAGAACAGATTCAGTTTTACCAAAGAAAAATAAAATGCCACTGTTCACAGAAAATATAAGTAATTATAGGTTTGTTGGATCAGTGTGAGAGGCACATGTAAAGCTATGTAGCACATGTAAAGCTATGTAGCACACTGCTAGTCCCTGTGGGATAAAACAGACATTGCAGAACATGACTTCAGTTTCCATTGCAATGCGGGCTGTTAAAATAGCAATAGCAAAAACAAGCTCCGTCACAGCCAGCCTGGAAATGTTTATCCTTATATAACACTGCAAGGCAAATAGAGCATGCAGGCACAACGGTCTAGCTTAGTTAAAAAGCTTAGTTACATACGATGAGAAATGGTACACTACCCTTAGTGACCAGCCTACCTTTCTCACTAATGCAAAGGGAGTGCTTTAGCAGAGTGATGAACGGCAAAGATAAAAATATGGAATGTTTATGGTCTCACAGGTGGCATTACGACGGCATGCATAAAACATTTCATCTTTGTGTAAGCACATGAACAGGAGAAAGTCCAAACATTATTCATGTGCAGGGCTTATTGTAAAGCATGGAAGGGATTACAATAAAAGGAAAAGGATCAACTCAGTATATTTTTATCTTTTCCAATTGCCAACAAGCATTTATAGATTTTATAGCGTAGGATCAGCAGCAGCAGATACAAGAAAACACTATGCAGGAAAAGAGTCAATTTAAGGGCATTTTAAAGTGCAATTAAAGTGCAATTGTTCAGTGTGATTCACCTCCCCTGTGCCAAGGGGGTGTCATTATTATGAAAAAGTAATGAATTCAGAATCTGGCCACCTTCTGCATTACTGAGCAGTGAGATGCAGAGATGGGTTGGCTTTTGAAATGTGCAGATCTATTGCATCGCAAAACAGGCCTTATTCTGTTATAAAGAAGAGAGAGCACTTATAAGTGTTTTCAATGACATTCTATATTGCCTAGACATCTTTGGAGTTAGGCCGCATGCAGGCAAGTATTCTATGGCTGATGATATATTGTTTATTAAACAAGCCCAAATATTAGGTTTATTATAGTGCTTAAAGGAGAACTAAACACGAAACATTCCATACAGGATGTGGCATCCTTTGCAACACAATCTTGACAAACTGGGCAGCTAAGTGGCAAATGAGATTCAATGTTGAGAAATGTAAAGTCATGCACCTGGGATGTAAGAATATCCAAGCCACTTATACCCTTAATGGGACTGCACTAGGCAAATCCATTATGAAAAAGGACCTTGGAGTCCTTGTAAATGATAAACTTGGCTGTAGCAAGCAATGCCAGTCAGCAGCATCAAGGGCAAAATAAGGTCTTGAGCTGTATTAAAAGGGGCATAGAGTCACAGGAGGAGGGGGTCATTCTTCCACTGTATAGAGCACTTGTAAGGCCCCATCTATAATATGCCGTACAGTTTTGGTCTCCATCACTCAAACAGGACATTATTGTATTAGAGAGGGTACAGAGAAGGGCAACTAAGCTGGTGAAAGGTATGGAAAATCTTAGCTATGAGGAAAGACTGGCCAAATTGGGGATGTTCACGCTGGAGAAGAGGTGCTTAAGGGATGAGGTGCTTAAGGGATGATATGATAACTATGTATAAATATATAAGGGGATCATATAATAATCTCTCTAATGCTTTATTTACCAGTAGGTCACCCATTCCGATTAGAAGAAAAGAGGTTCCGCCTAAATATTCGGAAGGGGTTTTTTACAGTGAGAGATGTGAAGATGTGGAATTCTCTCCCTGAATCAGTCATACAGGCTGATACATTAGATAGCTTTAAGAAGGGGTTGGATTGCTTTTTAGCAAGTGAGGGAATACAGGGTTACGGGAGATAGCTCATAGTACAAGTTGATCCAGGGACTAGTCCGATTGCCATTTTGGAGTCAGGAAGGAATTTTTATTCCCCTCTGAGGCAAATTGGTGAGGCTTCAGATGGGTTTTGTGCCTTCCTCTGGATCAACTGGCAGTTAGGCAGATATAAATAAAGGTTGAACTTGATGGACGTGTGTCTTTTTTCAACCTTACTTACTATGTTACTATGTTACATGAATATGGTTAAAAATGGCATATTTTATATACTGAACTTATTGTACCAGCTTTCAGCTTCTCAATAACAGCAATTATCCAGGACGTCAAACTTGTCACGGGGGAGTCACCATCTTGGAAAGTGTCTGTGACACTCCCATGCTCAGTGGGCTCTGAGCAGCTGTTGAGAAGTTAAGTTTAGGGGTTGTCTATAATATAAGCTGATGCTAAAGGGCTGATTATTAAAATCTGATGCCAGTTGCACTGGTTTCTGTGCTGCCATGTAGTAAATATCTGTATTAATTACTAATAAGGTCTTATATTGTGACATTTATATTGTATGTGTATATTTTAAGTCGGTCCCTAAGCTCAGTAACTGACAGTAGCACAGAGCATGTGCAGTGAATCAGCAGAAAGAATATGAGGAACTACAGGGGCATCTTTTGAGGCACAAACGTTTACTGTTAAAGGGCTGCGGTTGATTGGGCTGGTACAGAAGTCTAAAACATAATGTACAACGTTTCTAGTCTACTTCTTTATTTATGCTTTAGTTCTTATTTAAAATTGTTTTATATTGGAAAAATAAATCCATTATAGGTAATTGATCTCTGCTAGACTCAGAGAATGTCTGTGGGGCTCTCAAATGAATCCTAGTAGAAAAAAACAGAAATTATTTGTGTGCTGCTTCCTCCAAAGTAGCAAGATACTGAATTTTACATACAAAACAACAGAATTATCAATTCCCTTGGTAGATACCTGTTTCTTATCAGGGGGAATGTAAGGTGCTTTCTTTGGAACTATACTAAATGTGAAAATTTTAATAAAACATTCTCTGATTCCTACCTAGTAAGTTTAATACATGAAAAAGTTTTTCCTAGATTCAATTTGACAGTTTTGTGATGCCAGTGTATTCACTGTTGTGCAAAAATACAGACAAATCATATACAGAAATAAAATGTACAAGCCTTTTGTTTAAAGCAAGAAACAATGAATATGTAAAGTAAAGCTGCTGGATTTACTTCAAAAGAAAGAACCTCTAGCTGCCGAGTGCAGTGCATTTTCTCTTCTAGCCTCTTTTCAAGCTCCTGCGCTGCCAAATGCTCTTGATAAAGTTTCTCTCTCAATGCCTAAAGGAAGGAAAATTTTACAGAATGAGTTTTTGGTAAAATATCCCTACCACTGCAGCTTATACTACCCTGTTTTTAAAAATGTTGTGGAACTAAGTAAAATGTAAATAAAGAATGTGATCATTTACAAATCATTTAAATCCTATATTTAACTGAAATAGTACAAAATACAACATATCAAATGTTGAAAGTGAAAATTTGTTTTTCTGAAAAATATATGTTCCTTTTGTGGCCATCAAATACTGTACAGGTATAGGATCCCTTATCCGGAAACCCTATATCCAGAAAGCTCCGAATTACGGAATAGCTGCCTTCCATAGACTCCATTTAATCCAAATTTTTAAAAACGATTTCCGTTTTCTCTGTAATAATAAAACAGTAGCTTGTACTTGATCCCAACTAAGATATAATTAATCCTTATCGAAGGAAAAAAAACTGCCTATTAGGTTTATTTATTGTTTAAATGAATTTCTAGTGGATTTAAGGCATGAAGACCCAAATTACGGAAAGATCCGTTATCCGGAAAACCCCAGGTCCCAAGCATTCTGGATAACAGGTCCCATACCTGTACTACTGTATATACAGGTATGGGATCCGTTTCTGGAAACCCATTATCCAGAAAGCTCCAGATTACGGAAATGACTTCTCCCATACACTTCATTTTCATCAAATGATATAACATTTTTAAAAATGATATCCTTTTCTCTCTAATAATAAAAAGTACAGGTATTGGACCGGTTATCCTGAATGCTTGGAACCTGGGGTTTTCCAGATAACAGATCTTTCTGTAATTTGGATCCCCATACCTGAAAGCCTATAAATAAATAAATAAATAAACCCAATAGGTTGGCTTTACTTCCAATAAGGATTAATTATATCTTAGTTGGGATTAAGTACAAGGTACTGTTTTATTATTACAGACAAAAAGGAAATCGTTTTTAAAAATTTGTAATATTTGAATAAAATGGAGTCTATGGGAGATGGCCTTTCCTTCATTAGGACTTTCTGGATTACAGATTTCCAGATAATGGATCCCATCTTGTTCTTGATCCCAACTATATAATTAATCCTTATTGGAGGCAAAACAATCCTATTGGGTTTAAATGTTTTTTCGTAAGTCTAGTGTTCCCAATTACAGAAATCCCAATTTTCCTTATGCGGAAAAACCCATGTCCCGAACATTCTGGATAACAGGTCCCATAACTGTATATTTGTAGATAGATAGATAGATATAGTTCCCTGTAAGTGAACTTGCTTTTAGACACTACTGTCCTTTTAATTCTCTGTGCAAGGTCATACAGAGTTATAATCCATTGCTCTGAATATTTAAACATGTTTTACTTGTTCTCAATATACAATAAATAGTTAATCAAAGCACAAAGACTGTGCTTTGGCAGGTAATTATAAGAGAGAATTGTTAGGTCTACCTCAGGCCGCGATTTCAGGCTGTGAATAATGAATTCAGTTCATGATAGCATAAATAATTAGCAATGTTAAAAAAAAAAAAAAAAAAAAAAAAAAAAAATAATATATATATATATATATATATATATATATATATATATATATATATATATATATATATATATATATATATATATATATATATATATACATACACACACACAGGTATGGGACCTGTTATCCAGAATGCTCGGGACCTGATGTTTTCCGGATAACGGATCTTTCCGTAATTTGGGTCTTCATGCCTTAAGTCTACTAGAAATTCATTTAAACATTAAATAAACCCAATATGCTGGTTTTGCTTCCAATAAGGATTAATTATATCTTAGCTTCACAGAAATAAACGATGTTGCTGTATCCCTCAGAGAGGAGGGGGGAGATAACAGAAAATGTATATAGTGTAGTAATTTCAATGTTAAGTAAAATACACCCACAGTATTTTTCACCCTTATTTTAAACAGGAAGAAAAGAGAACAGAAAGGGGTGGGTGGGTCCGTAACTAAGGGATAGTGAGGTTAGCAACACAAATTCGGATTGTTGCTTTCTGGTGGTATTATATACTCACAAGAAGTGAGTTTCAACTAGGGAATTAGTGTAGTAATTTCAATATTAAGTAAAATACACCCACAGTGTCCTCCAAACCTTACTAAAACACTTTTTTACTGTGATGCAAAAAAGAACATACACTTGTGTGTTAAATTAACTTATTCACCATGTGTGTTCAATTATAGCTTTTTCACCCTTATTTTAAACTTCAATCCCGGATTCGTTTTTTTCACATTTAATTATATCTTAGTTGGGATCAAGTACAAGCTACTGTTTTATTATTATTTTTTTTTCAAATGGTTTTTTCCCCTCAGGATCAATATTAATAGGATCTTGGTAACAGGTGACCCAGAATAAACAATGACTGCATGTATAAAATCAATTGTGCACATTTGTGATACTCCAATGCAGTAAGAGAGCGAGATCACTGAAATATAAGGGTTTGTACATGTTTTTATGTGATTCTGCACATAATAGTAAAACAAAGCAAATAGAGATTATAAAATAGTAGTCTTCTGGCAATCTATTTTCTTTCTGTCAAAAACTGCAGTTGGGTCACTTTTCAAGATGTGCCCATATTTTATTTCCCACTAGCATCAGCTATATTAAAATCAGCAGTACCCAAATAAACAGAGCCAAGCCTCCAGCATGTCATTCTTAATTGCAGATTGAATACTGAGATGTGAACTGCAGTAATCCAGCCTGCTGTTTTGCAATTCAGCCACTAAGATAAAATAGGTATAGTATAGGACTTGTTATCCACTGGGGTTTTCTGGATGATGGATCTTTCTGGAATTTGTATCTTCATACCTTTGAAAGCTTATTTATTAAAGGGTGGATTTAAGTGGTCTTTGAAACCACGACTAAACTGACAAACTCTGAAACCACGATTGTCATTGAATTGATTAAACAATCAGAATATAAAAAGTGAGAATGAAAAAAGCGGTAGACAACACGCTAAAATATAAGAATACCTCTAAAATTTTTCAATAATGTGCGTTTTTCAGACAATTTCTAGTGGAAAAAAAAACCCGGAAAGTTGTCCAACAAGATCAATGCAGCTACCACTGACTTGTATCGCACTGTGACAACTTTTCCTTGGCAAAGTTTGGTATTAGAGGTTTTCGTTGGTTTTTACACTTAATAAATCTCAAATTTTAAGGCTTTTACAAATATAGGATTTATAGTAATTTGTGGGGGGAGAAAAATCACAATTTGATTGTTAGTAAATGGGCAAGTAAGTCTACTAGAAAATCATGTAAACATTAAATAAGCCAATAGGCTGTTTTTGGTTTGAATAAGAATTATTTCTATCTTAGTTAGGATCAAGTACAAGGTACTGTTTTATTATTACAGAGAAAAAGGAAATTTTTAATATCTCCAGTGTTATTAAATATCCCTTAGTATCACACAATTTAGTTTGAGCAGCCACTTTACCTGAATTTCTGCAATCATATTCTCTATTTGACTTTGCTGATTGTCTATGACCTGTTGAAACAAAGAAAAAAGAGTGTGCCATATTATTCCCATTTCTCGCTGACAGTGACAAATTGATTTTAGCCAAAATATTTGATGATGCTCCTTCTCATACTCATATGTTTCTTAGAAGGGGGCGTGGAAGCAACCATGAGAAACACAGAACCAGCTTAGCTAAGGAAGGGGTATGGGGTCACAAAGTAAAAATCACAAGTAATGCAGAGTGGCACAAGATGGTGCAATTAGGTCATGTATTATTGGGGGCCGCCACCAAAAAAACCCCATATGTTTAGATAATAAAAGAACATGTAATTCACTCTTTTAAAACTTTCTAAAACCCATTAATTAAAATATTCAATGGTTTTTAAGTTATTTGAGAATGTAATTGCTAGTGAAAGCAGTATGTGTTTATCTTTGAGTCAGACTAGTAAAACAGTGTAACAGGAATAAGTTCTTCTCCAACTTTTATATCAGCTTTATGACACACAGCTCTTTGCCATAGGTGACAGTGCCTATAAATATCTTGTCATCTGTCAGTATTGGAATTGCTGCAGGTAAAAGTGTTTTATATGTAGCATCGCCAATGGATGGCAAAGTATTTTTTGGTGCTTTGTTGCTTGCGGGACAGGTAAATTCACCTGCAGCAAATTACCTGCAGCAATTCGAATCGAGTTTTCCTCTAGAAAAAAAACCTTGAATGTCAAGAAGGCTATTAATATCTTCAAATGGTTCACTGGACCTCTGCCACTGACTTCTACATGAACTCAGCAGGTTTTAGGTGTTGGAAGTATCGAATTAAAAAATCTAATTTGAATTTACCAATCGAACCTTAATAAATCTGCCCCTATGTGTCTGCCCTTAATCACAGAGCTTTCAACACTGTTTTAGGCATCATGTGCAGAGAATGTACACAAAAGACACCCCTGAATTTTAATAATATGAGCAAATCATTTTAAAACCACTGAAACTGTATAATTAAAGCATGGTGGAAAGTTGCTTAAAAATAGATTCTCTCTTACTGGGTGGAGATGCCCTTCAGTATGATGTAGACATTGATATTTTGCAATTGGTCTTTAGTTTTTATTTTTTGTGCTTAGTTATTAAGCTGTTTGTTCAGCAGCAATCTGGTTGCTAGGGTCTTATTTACCCTAGCAACCAGACAGTGGTTTAAATGAGAGACTGGAATATAAATAGGAGAGGGTCTAAACAAAGTAATGAAAATTAACAATAACATTGCAGCCTCGCAAAGGCTCCAGGGACAGTGCCCCCCACCCCCTTTTAAAAGCTAGAAAGAAACAGGCGAATAAAAGTTACTAGGAATAAGACATTCTAAAATTTAACCTAGAGGTAAACCACCCCCTAAAACATACTAAAAATTAACCACCCCCTTAATCGCTCTAAAGGTGGCCATACACTATAGGATTGACTTATTTGGCCAACTTCACCAAAAGAGAGGATCTTTCCCCAATATGGCCACGAAATGTACAAAGTTCAACTCAAGGGCTAAACGACTAGATTACAATGATGGGAATAGGCGCCATCAGGATAAGGACCACATTAACTAGCTGATGTGGTTCTCAATCGGACAGGAAAATTACACCAAACCAATCAACATCTGGCAAATATCCGTCGGAGGGTTGATAAGCTGCTGAATCAATCTAAAGGACCCCAAATGGTAACTGCCTGACACTAAGCACACAGGGTGGAGTTTGGCAAGAAAAGTGTGCATTTTTCTGACAACAATTTGTCCCAAATGGAGATACTCCATATGTGCAATAGCCCAATGATATGGTTCAGCCAGCTCTCTGACTGACAATGCAAATGCTCTGTTGAGCTGTGTGCTGAGACTGAGCTATATGGCAGAGCCCTACATAGATACATAGATACAACCCACAATGTGAAAGGCACAGAGTCCACTCAATACATCAGTGCCACTTTGGAGAGACTTTGAGTCCCACTTTGGGAAAGCAATATAACGTGAAAGAGGGGAAACTAAATGGATTTTTGGTGAAGAAGAAGAAAAAAACCAAAAAATGAAAATGAGCAAAAACAGAGAAAAAAAAGACTAGAAGATGGGGAAAGGAGAGTGGATAGGTAGAAAGTTAAAGATTAGAGAAAAGTTTAAAAAAAAGAGAGAAAGAAAAATTTGAGAGGGGAACAATTTTGGATGAGGAGCCAAAAATATTAGACAATAAAAAATTGGAAAACACCAATAAAGAGGGGGAAGGAAAATAGAAAACATGAGAACAAAACAAGTGAGGAGATATACAGATAGCAAAAGAGAAAGAGAACATCACAATAATTCATGATGAGAGTATGCTCTCTGGGCATCAGGATGGGGGGGTCTTAGAATTCATATTTTGTTTATATTATTATTAATCCCTGTTTGCCAGACATTACCTGTCATAGAATAGGGTGTTCTCATTATTTTATCATCAGAGGGTTACACAGAAAACAGATGGGTTTCATTTGGTTTCAGAGAATCAAGAGCTCTAAGCAGTATACATTTTGCTCTCCTTTCATTTTCTTTCTATGCATCCTTCTCTCTTCAATTATTTTCTCTCCTATACTCCCTTTTCTGAGACGAAAAGAACACTCACTGCTATTATCTTTCACTGCTTTCATTTTCTACCAGATTTGTGTGCATGTGTCATTTGCTGGGGGCCTAGATAAATGACAGAGAGGAGTTTGAGCAAAAAGGTTGGAAACCTCTGCTTTAATGCTGGTGGCACATGGGGAGATTAGTTGCCAAGTGATAAATCACTTAAATCTTCCCGAAATGGCTTACAAACAGCAAAAGTGTGATTAACAGGTGAGATGGCATTAGTTTTGCTTTGTTAAACTTCGTGCAACTTCGGAAAACGAAGAATCGCGAATATCATCCCACCGCAGCAGCGAAGATTTATCACTTGACAACTAATCTCCCATGTGCCACAAGCCTAAAATGCCAGCTATAAGGCAGATCCAACCAGACAACTACCTACAGTTAAAAAGATGGTAACAGCAGATTAAAACCATTCACAGTTCAAAGACCATGTAATGTAAAGGTCTGGCAATGAATTCATATTCATCCACTGTTTATACATGAAAACAAATGCCTGGTTGCTATGGCTTGTGAGTCTAGCAGTGACAACTAACAGCTAACAGTGACAAACAGCAGAGCGGCTGACCAAACAAATATATTTTATCAAGAAGGAATGTACCATTTACATCTAGATTTAATTTAAGTTTTGTACTAACCTTATTAGCTCGATCATTCTGTTCTCTGAGTCGGTCATTTTCATTTTGCATCTGTGCGGTATCCAACATTGGGAGTCGTACACCATCTTCAAGACATTTCTGTACTTTTTCCTGCAAGCTGGGGAGAGGCAAAAAACAACACTATTCATCTTACAACGAAGGTCAATGGAAAAGATCTTAAATTTGACAATTTATGATGACAGCAGTCTAATCCATATAGTTCCCCTTACTTTAGATATTCACATTACATACACACACACACATATATATGACTATGAAGATGTTCATTCATCCAGGTCATAGTATATCTAGTATAGGTCAATCTAAAAACAACTGGACTTGCTGAGTAATCAATGAAGACGTTTCACTACTCATCCGAGCAGCTTCTTCAGTTCAACTGACTGGTGTGGGAAGTTCTCGGCATATAAACTCTTCCACTAATCCATTTACAATGGCACATTGTAACTCTTCAAAGAGGTGACATCTGAAGAAACTCACAGAGGTGTTGATTCTGTGTAGTTGTGATAGGATTATCCAATGTGTCATGCAACTCCTAGATACAGGTGTTACTTCTGAGAGTTGCATGAATGGATGTGTGAAGTGTTCTGAATCCGCCAGCGTACAGATGTTAGAACAGCATTGTATGTAGCAGACAGGTGGTGTCGAAGGCCCCCCACCTCTGTTCAGAGATGGTCTCTCCACCTTGACATGAATCGCCTCTTTCACGCCTCGTTCAAACCAGCGGTCTTCTTTATCCAAGATTTGGACCTTGCTGTCTTCAAAGGAGTGTCCCTTGTCTTTTAAGTGTAGAAAGACAGCTGAGTTTTGCCCTGTAGAGTTCTCCCTCCTGTGCTGAGCCATTCGCTTGGAGAGCAGTTGTTTTGTCTCCCCAATGTATAGATCTGTGCATTCCTCGCTACACTGGACTCCGTATACCACATTGCTTTGTTTTTCCTTTGGTGTTGGATCCTGAACAGAGGCGGGGGCCTTCGACACCACCTGTCTGCTACATTCAATGCTGTTCTAGCATCTGTACCCCGGCGGATTCAGAACACTTCACACATCCATTCATGCAACTCTCACAAGTAACACCTGTATCTAGGAGTTGCATGACACATTGGATAATCCTATCACAACTACACAGAATCAACACCTCTGTGAGTTTCTTCAGATGTCACCTCTTTGAAGAGTTACAATGTGCCATTGTAAATGGATTAGTGGAAGAGTTTATATGCCGAGAATTTCCCACACCAGTCAGTTGAACTGAAGAAGCTGTTCGGATGAGTAGTGAAACGTCTTCATTAATTACTCAGCAAATCCAGTTGTTTTTAGATTGACCTATACTAGATACACACACACACATATATATATATATATATATATCTATATATATATATATATATATATATATATATATATATATATATAGCGCCAAATATTTGTTGCAATACAATTATATAAAGAACTTTCATTTGAAGCAACGTAGGGGGTTCTTCCCAGTTAGGACAGTGAGGTTGTGGAATGCACTGCCGGGTGATGTTGTGATGGCTGATTCAGTTAATGCCTTTAAGAATGGCTTGGATGATTTTTTGGACAGACATAATATCAAAGGCTATTGTGATACTAAGCTCTATAGTTAGTATAGGTATGGGTATATTGAATTTAATTAAAAGTAGGGAGGGGTATGTGTATGGATGCTGGGTTTTCATTTGGAGGGGTTGAACTTGATGGACTTTGTCTTTTTTCAACCCAATTTAACTATGTAACTATGTAACTATATGTTGCTCTGTACTCATTACAACTACCAAAAGCAGAGCTACATGAGGCATTATTACACAGAACTGGTTTAGGGATGAGTGGAATGTTTGGTGATACAGGTTTGCAGTGAAATTCACTGTTTCAATAATGGCACATTAGTGAACACATTTTCTTTTCAGTGTGGGGAAAACATGGGAATAAACCAAGAGTATTGGAGTTTTACCAGAAACAAATAAATTTTTTTGCAGCAAAACGTTCACCAACAGCATAATTAGAATTTCTCCATGCATTTATTTTTCTGCAAAATTTAAGAGATACAATATAGTTTAGTAAAATCATGGGCTATGGTCATCACATCATTAACTATTTTTTTTACTATTTAATCCAGGGTTTTTTTTACTGGTTGAACTAAGTTCACTAATTGAATTCTACACTGCTATTATTTTTAAGAAGCCTCAATTAATGATTCAATTACACAGAATCAGCAGCATGCATGGCATGACTGTTTGGTTTATTGGTTTTCTATTACTCTACTACAACTACTAGTAAATTAAATTAATCAAGTTAGTGATGTCGGACTGCTATTATTCCGACATACAACTGTATGTTCTTATACATAGATTTTGGTTTTGCTTGCCAACCAAAATTTACAAAATCTCTCACTGTTATTTATGCTATATAACAGGCATCTAAACTTGATTGATTAATGTAAATTAGCCTTTAGATAAAAGATAACTGATTGTGTGTCACCCTGTGAGATAAATGCTATGGTTATGAATATATATCTAAGATCTTGCTCAAGAAGCAAAACAGGATTTCAGCCATTGGGTCTGAACATGTCAGTACATAACATCCTTTTCAACAGCTATGACTACAGGGTACAAAACCATACCTCTGAACAGTCATCACCAGATCCTTTTCCCTTTGCTTCTGGCAATCTGTCTGGGCATCTTTTTCTTCACACTGAGTTCTTGACTCATTGAGGAGCTTCTCAAGGTTCTTCATGGTTTCTTTTAATTGCTTGTTCTCTTCTTCAACTACCTGCAGCTTTACATGTACACATTGTGGTTATCGGAGAGTAACATCATGTATCACATCTTTTTTCAGGTATAAAATTATAACACACATGGGGGTAAATTTATCAAAGAGTGAAGTTCCACCACTAGAGTGAAATTCCGCAGCTCTCAATTCATTTCTATGGGATTTTGAAAGGCGTATTTATCAATGGGTGAAGTGAAAGTTCACCCTTTGATAAATACGCCTATAAAAATCCCATAGAAATGAATGGAGAGTGGCGGAATTTCACTCTAGTGGCGGAACTTCACTATTAACTTCACTCTTTGATAAATATACCCCATGAAGTTTAGTTTATGACCTAACTGGCCAACCAAGTATGTTTTATGTCTATGCAAACATTCATTTCACTAGTACAACTGGCACTGTGTGTGGCAGGATCCATTCAATATTAGTCAAAATGTTATAGGCGAAAAAAATGTATATACTGTAGCTGTGACATAAACAGCATGATTCTAATGAACTGCCTCCCCAGCACTGACATACAATGGACATACATTGGACAATAGAACAAAATCTAAACAACTAAACTACACTCAGAACTTGCATAAAACAATCAATTAATTTATTAACATATTCCTAAATAGTCATTAGGGAATAACTGGCAATTGCTCGCTGGGCATTGTAGCAAAGGATTCTGCTGTGATAGAGTGATGTTTAAGGAAGAGTAACACCAAAAGATGGAAGTGTTTAAAAAAAAAAAAAATGAAAATAAAAAGTTGTATTTTCCTGCAATGGTACAACTGGTGTGTATGCTTCATAAAACAGTACAATAGTTTATATAAACAAGATGCTGTGTAGTTAAGGGGGCAGCCATTCAAAGCTGAAAAAGGAGAAAAGGCACAGGATAAACAGCCGATAAGCTCTGTAGTATACAATGGGATTCTTCAGACCCAAAGGGGTCCGTTTACTAAAGTGCGGTAAATCTGACTTTAAGTTTCCGCATGTTATCGCTGAGAATATTTTTACACCAGAATATTCGCAGAGACTAAGTTTACTAAACAGTGATGCGCTCAGAAGTCATTGCGATCACTTGCGGTAACTACGTTAATGAACCAGCTTACGTTAGCGGTAATTTTAGCGAGTTGCGAATTTTCGGGCGAAAAATTACGTTTTTGCTAATATTTATGCTATAAAATAGTCTTGTTTTATGGCGTTAATGATGGCGTTAATTTTGGCAGTTATTATGGCAATTTTTACTGTGACATTTATGGTCAGAAATACATCTTCAGAACTTATAAACTTTATTGACTGATGAGTATACCATCCAACATTACCAGAGTAACACCAATCAAACATGTATGCATCATATAAACCGATACGTCATCCATCCATTCACAAACCCTTCTGCCAATAGAATCATATGAACAAGAAATCATACCAGTTTATCTCTTTGCACCATTTAAATGCACAGTTTAATGTAGCCAATCATAATGAAACCAAACCCCTGCCAAAAGGATCATAAAAAGTTACAGAAATCAAATATATACAGCCAATAGACACCTATCATTTTACATAAGACATCCCACTGATTGATTGGTTATAAGTAGCCTTGGCATACAGTGAATCTTTAACAGGAGTCTCACATATTATCATGTGTCTTATTCACATCAGTGCATGGTTGCTAGCAACCACATTGCTGGACATGCTAAACTGAGAGCTACTGATTAAAGTTGGCCTTGGTAGAAATCCTTGCTGCAAGACCCTATATATATATATATATATATATATATATATATATATATATAAATCTCAGGCTGGAGCACTCATACAATCAAGGCCGACTGCCTGGGTGCAGGTTACAGATAGTATGTACAAAACAGTCTTGAAAAAAACCGCACTCACAGGACTTGTAATGATGAAAAAAAGAAAAGTTTTATTACGACGTTTCGGCTCTAATACTAGAGCCTTCCTCAGGTGAGGAAGGCTCTAGTATTAGAGCCGAAACGTTGTAATAAAACTTTTCTTTTTTTCATCATTACAAGTCCTGTGAGTGCGGTTTTTTTCAAGACTGTTTTGTGTATATATATATATATATATATATATATATATATATATATATTTATATATATACACATATATATATATATATATATATATATATATATATATATATATATATATATGATTTCATGAATACATTAATAGGGTGTTTTTAATGCAAAATGTGCGACTAATTGCCAATATAAGGCGATTAATTTCTGTTGACTAATGGTGACTATACAGCATTGCTCAAGTTAATTTGCAACTATTCCTATAAGTGTGTTTGTAGACTATTCACAAGTATGTGGCGACAATTAGCAGCTTGTGAACAAGAAAAATTACGGCGACTAATATATAGTAACGGTCAATTTAAATAGCGATTATTCTAATAACTATTATACGCAACAATACTATGGAGACTATTTCTGCGACAATTAATATTTAGTCGCAATGACGTCCTGCACATGCGCACGCACTTGCGCACGTGCGCACGTGCGCACGTCTTTAATAGTCAACAACATCTGAAGACATGGCTGGAGTCAGTTCCCTGACAACCGAGGAAGCACGGTATATGGCCAAATTCCTCCTGCGTCATGATTATGACACTCAGCCGTTAGGTACGGGGTGCACGAGGTGAAGCGCCGAATCATGCACAGACTGGTGCGCAAGATGCACCGCAAATTTCAATTAGACCTTGAAGTTCGCCAGCTGCAGCGCCTCTGGTCAGACATGAAACGGCGCAATCATGAACTAATACAAGAGGTGCAAGAAGGTAAATGTCTAACTCTACATTTCAGTTGGTCTTCATTTTTTTTCATGGTTTTTAAATTATTTGCCTTTTTCTTCAGTCTCTTTGCAGCTTTAAAATGGGGGTCAGTGACCCCCTTCTAAAAAAATAAATGCTTTGTAAGGCTATATTTTTATTTTTATTGCTTATCTTTCTATTTAGGCCCTTGGACCCTATCCTGTCTCTTATTCAAATTAGTGATTTATTTTAAGGTTAATTGGTACCCTAGCAACCAGAACTTGCAAACTCAAGAGCTGCCCAAAAACCACAACAAATAATAAAAAATGAAAAACAATTGCAAAGTCTCTCAGAAGTCTCTCAAAATATCACATGAAAGGCAAACTATCACTTTAATGTCACAACCCTCCCCCAAATTTTTTTTAAATAATAAACCAATTAACATCATCTATTATTATTTACTCCCAGAACAAGGCCATGTTCAAGAAGAGGCAGCACCAGCCGCTGAGGAGGAGGGGCAAGCCATAGAGGATCTGGAGGATCCAGAGGAGGGTTCATCTCTGCGGTGTGTGCAGGAAGCAGGCACACAGACATAAGAACCATATACACCGGTGTTGGTGGAAATACAGCAGGATATTGCCAGTCTCAAATCCACCATGGAGGAAATCAAGAGAGACATTTCAGCCTTGGCTAAGAAGAACGATTAGCTGGCTTTTTTTTTACTTTTTTTGCCTTTATTGTTTTTAAAAATGTGAAGAAACATATTTTTGTTAACTTGCTGCTATACCTTTTATGCCTTTTAATAAAAGAATTTTCAGAGATGCCTTTGTTAAGTGTTTTACTATTTATGCATTCATTGCTGCTATCCTACATTTTTATGCAGGGGAGATTAGTTTATTTTTCCAAAACAATGTACTTTAATTATATTTATTGTATTTCTCCTGTCACTTATCTCTTCTCCTGTCAGGAATGGCAACAGGAATTATGGGTAAAACAAGATGTTATGGGAAATTTCATGTCCCTCCCATTGAGAATTTTCTGGCGGAAAAATAAGTTAACGCCACCATATAGATGGCGGTAAATTTGTGCGAATATTCTTGCGTTAATTTTGTCCTTAAACCATTTCGCTGTTTAGTAAACCAGGCGTTAATGTATACGTAGCGTTATTTTCAGAGAATGCGTTAACTGGCGAACACATATTCTTGCGCAAGAAAATTCGCAAATTTATATTTACCGCAGGTTAATAAACTCGCGAAAACATATTCTGCGTTAAATTTGTCTACATTTTGTGCGCAAATTTTTACCGCACTTTACTAAACGGACCCCTATCTGTTATCTACTGCTTGAATGGCTGCCCCCATGGCTACACAGCAGCTTGTTTATTTAAACTATAGTAGTCTTTCTGAATCAAACACACCAGTTTTACCAGGGAAACACTACATTATATTTTTATACCTTTAAAACACTTATTTTTAGATGTTACTGCTCCTTGAAAGCAGGTAACTATTTTCTGTTAGGGCTTTCCCTGTGCTTATTATAGAAAGACTTACCCGCTTACTCTGTTTCTGTACATCATCAAGGGTAGGCAGGTCAGCCAAATATTTTTCTAGGGTTTCGATTCGCCTCTGTTTCTCTCGGTTTAATTCATTCTCTTTCTGGCATTTTTTCCTTAGGCTGTTAATATACTTATCCCTTGTTTTAATCTAAATACAAAGAACATGAATAAGTGAAAATTAATATAGGAGTAAAACTTTCATACAAGCATACAAAGTATTAAATTATTCATTTTTAAAATTATCAGCAATAATTCTTTGGGTTGAACAAGAGATTGGGGATCAATACTTGACTGGCCTGAATAAATGAGAGAAAAAAAGCTTTGCTGAAATCAACCTTTCCTTTTAACCAACAATATAATCCAAGAAATAGCAGCAGTATTTGTAAATGATCCTGTGATTTTTTTTACAGGTACGTCTTTTCTTTGTATAATCAAGTGCAGCCATCGTGCTCAGAATTCTATAGGAAATTTTAATCAAGAACACAACTCAGAACAGGCAACTTTATACTTGGATTGATTTACTTTCTGAAAAATCAGTTTTTTTATGCTAGTAAAAATGAGAGTAAAAATTCACAAGACTCTTTACCTTGTCCTCAAGCTTCTTGATATCTTCACTGGTTTTACTGGTGCTCTGGTTCAGGACCTCATGAAGCTGAACAATCTCTGTCTCAGCACAAGCAAGTTTCCTCTCAATATCTTCCTGATCTTTTAAATGAGGCTTTGTTCTTTCTAGGGAAGGGTGATGTTCAGATTTACCGTTTTCCTTCAAAGATAAAGAAACATTTTATATTTAATATATATATATATATATATTTATATTTAAATTTAGATTTGATAAGGTGAATCAAAAGTAATACACCACAAAGTTTTGCAACTGCATGCAACACATAAAAATCTACTTTGCGTAATATCCAGTACAGGTGATTAAATAGAAGTAAAACAACAATTTTTGCAGCACTTTTATCATAACAACATAAAAGCTTAATTGTATGATATGTAAAGTTGTATTGAAGCAGGTTAATAGGGGAACCCAGTAGTATAATCCAAGAATGAGCTCTATTGTCAAGAATGCTTGGGGACCTGGGGTTTAAAAAATAATGTTTTTTTTCTGTAACTTGGCTCTCCATACTTTAGGTCTTCTAAAAATGCATTTAAGCATTAAATAAACCCAATAAGATTTGGAATACGGATTCATGCAGCTTAGTTACCATCAAGTACAAGGTACTGTATTATTATTACAGAGAAAAAGACAGAAATTAGGATGATTAGAGTTATTTGCCTAAAATGGACGCTATGGGAGATCCTGTAATTCAGTGGGCTAAACAGATTTTGTGTGCTTTGCTGAGGTTGAAGCAACTAGATTCATTTGTCAAAGTAAAAGAAAATAAATATATATTTTCCTGGAAATTGGTCAGTCCCAATATGACCCATTTAAAATATTTAATTACATTTGTTCTTAAAGTGATACCGACACTAAAAAACTACTTTTTAAAATATGAATGTACATTAAGGGGCAGATGTATGAAGGGTCGAATATCGAGGGTTAATTAACCCTCGATATTCGACTAGGAACTAAAATCCTTCGACTTCGAATATCGAAGTCGAAGGATTTAGCGCAGATCCTACGATCGAACGATCGAAGGATTTTAATCCAACGATCGAAGGAATATCCTTCGATCAAAAAAACTTAGGCAAGCCTATGGGGACCTTCCCCATAGGCTAACATTGACTTCGGTAGCTTTTAGCTGCCGAAGTAGGGGGTCGAAATTTTTTTTAAAGAGGCAGTACTTCGACTATCGAATGGTCGAATAGTCGAACGATTTTTAGTTCGAATCGTTCGATTCGTAGTTGAAGGTCGAAGTAGCCCATTCGATGGTCGAAGTAGCCCAAAAAACACTTCGAAATTCGAAGTTTTTTTAATTCGAATCCTTCACTCGAGCTTCATGAATCGGCCCCTAGTTACCTATTGGTCATGTTGATCGTTTTTTGCTAAGAGGTTTGTTTATTGTTGGGGCAAATTTACTAAAGGGCGAAGTGGCTAACGCTAGCGAAAATTCGCCAGCGTGATGTCATTTTGCCACTTCGCAGATTTACTAACGGGTGCTGGTGTAAATTCGCTAGTGAAGTGGACCTACTCTAGCGCTACTTCGCACCCTTACGCCAGGCAAAGTTGCTCTATGGCAAAGGGACGTAACTACGGCAATTCACTAACTTGCGGATTTTACGGAACGTTACCTCTTGATGTACAGGACATTGAAGTTAATGACACGGTGATCAGCCATTAAAGGCCAGCCCCCTGACATCTACGGGCCAGCCGTAAAAGTACAATATATAAAAGTACACATAGGGAGAACAAGTCACACAATAAATATACACAGTACACAGACTTCATATAAGGATATAGAGCTTAAGTGCTATGTGGTAAAAGACACAATGGGAAAGAGGTCCCTGCCCTGTAGAGCTTACAATCTAAGTGGGTGGGTGGCTAACATAGAGGCACAAACTGGAGGGGGAAAAGTGCACAAGGTAAAGGCATTGTCCAATAGGTACCAGGACTAGACTAATATTCTAGTGCTCCAAAAGGTAGACTTTTATGAGTATATTTATCAAAGAGTAAAGTTAAAGATCGCCACAGTCTGCTAGAGTGGAATTCCGCCACTCTCCATTTATTTGTATGGGATTTTGAAAGGCGTATTTATCAAAGGATGAACTTTCACTTTCATCCATTGATAAATACTCTTTTAAAAATCCCATAGAAATGAATGGAGAGTGGCGGAATTTCACGCTAGAGGACTGTGGTGATCTCTAACTTCACTCTTTGATAAATATACCCCTTGGTGTTTTCTTGAAGTGATTGAGAGAGTACTTCTCACAGAGAAATTCAGGGATGGAATTTCAGAGGTAAGGAACAGCAAGCTAGTAAGGTTTGAGACAAGAGGTGGCAAAGGATGTGGAGGTGTGAAAAAAAGGTGGCACTGAGAGGAGCATAGAAGACACCCAGGTACATACAGTGAGACAAGTGAAGAAATGTAGTGAGGAACAGAGGAGCGAAGGACTTTGAATGTTAGCAGAAGGATTTTATATGTTATCCTTTGCTTATGAGCCATGCTAAGGATTTTATTTGGCATTTGTATGCTAAAATCCTACCTGTGTAAACAGTGATAAGGCACAGTGGTATTGGATAATAATGACTAACATTGGCCTTATTGTTGGAAGCTATGGAAACCTTTTAACATTTTTTTTTTTTTTTTTTTTTTTAAAAAAGTAGGGATATTTTAAAAAAGTAGGGATAATACCAGGGTGTTTTTGATCCATTCCTGTCAATTTGCCAGAATAAGTTTAAAAAGGAAGTATAGTACCAGTATTAACTTATAAAAGATTTCCACCATTTGGGTCAGTAACTGTTGCTGATCTAGTATGCAGTGTGATGTGTAAGACATAGCATGTTATACGATGCACCTTCATTCAGAGCTGGGACATGTTATCTTAACCATATTAACACCCTGAAGTGTGGCTCTGAGTCTGAGGTTACCTTGAGATGATGCATCATAAAATCTTCTCCATTCACGGCATGACCCACGACGGCCTGGTTAGCTTGAGAATCATTGCCTCTTAGCGCCTGCTGTAGGTGGCAGATCTGCTGCTTCTGCCTGCAACAATGAGAAAGTAGACATAAGTCATGGCTCCCAGAACTCAGCACAAATCATCTTACAGATGGGAATTTGACTCTTGATTAATGATTATGAAAATTAAATGACTGGGTGATAGCAACCAAATGTATTTTATAATAAATTTCAGTCCAGGCTCAGTCCAGTGGACAAGCTATGCCCCTTTTCTGAGTGTTACTGCTGTGCTGGGGAAATCAGCCGGGCACTGGTATGTAGTTTGAAGATGCTGTATAATCAGGGCTGGTCCTATCAAATGTGGGGCCCAATTGGAACCATGTTGGCGGGGCCCCTAGACAAAGTGTTGTTGGCTACTGACACAACAAGAATTTAGGAAAATAAGGGCATACAGGCACAAAATAGAAAGGAAAGGGGCAGACAAGGTAAGAGAGTGAGAGGGATGAAATAGGGGCACATAATAGGGGCACACAGGTTAAGAGAGAGAGGGAGGAAATAGGAGAGTGGACTGGACCAATTAGTTTGCGGCAGGCTGGGCTGATTCAGCTTGGGAGCAGGCTTGGTTGGATTGGGGGCAGGCAGGGCCTATCAAAGTTGGAAGAAAGCTGGGCCTATGAGAGTTGGGGGCGGGCTAGACCTATGGAGTTGGGGCATAGGCTGGCTTATCAGAGTTGGGGGTGGGCTGGACCTATGGATTTGGGGATGGGCTGGACTCTCAAAGTTGGGGGCAGGCCAGACAGCATCATGTGCTGGGGGAAATACTATCTGTGCTGCCCTCTGGTGCAGGGCCCCCAGAGGTGCGGGGCCCTATTGGGCCCAATTGGTCCAATAGGCCGGCCCTGTGTATAATCAATTCCTTATTTCACCATAAGACCACTGAGAACCCACAGCACAGTGATAAAAAAAAAAACAGAAAAGGAATTTTTGCTGTTAATACAGAGCAGTATAATTTTCATATATTCTCCCTAATGCTCCTTTAATGTAAGGCTGCTCTAATGGGCCCGTTATCCACTTTACCCTCTTTCCACAGTGCATAATATGCTGGTACCACACAAATAACAAAAGAATACACTGAATGCTGGAGTTGGTTCGGTATTCATCCAAAACCTAGCAAATGCTTGCATTTATTTCATCCATATTTCAAACCCATCAGGTCATGTCAATTTAAAGCGCTGGTCAATTGAAGATGACAAAACAATTGAAAACAAATTGCAGAGGATTCTGTCTCTCCCAAAAATACACAATACAAATACATATTTCACCATACATAAAACTGATTCAACTACAAAATTGTGAATATTATAATTTAATTTACAATATTTTTAGCACCCAATTACAATGTCTCTATATACTTCATTCTAAAAATAAGATATCTGCTGCCACCTTGTGGTAAAGATTATAAAATATCAAGCTTACAAACAGTGCCAGTAAACAAGCCACAAATCGGCATTTCCAAAAGGGAATGTTTTGCAGCATTATGGCCTCATCCCAGGATTAGTAAGAAGGTAGCCTTTTGTATCCCCCCATGCCTACAATACACAGCCTGGACTTGGGTATACCTCCCAACTGTCCTGTTTTTCTCAGGGACAGTCCAGATTTTAACAGCTCAGCCCGTAGTCTCGGATTGTTAGTGAAATGTCCAGAGTTTCTCTTTGTTTCCTGCACTGAACAGCCAGAAAAAAATTAATTTAACAAGATGCTCTTGGCAGAGCAATGTGCCGCCTCTATTGCTACTTATAAGGGGACACTTCCACTGTACAAAGCACTGGTAAGGCCCCATATAGAATATGCCGTACAGTGCTCTAGAGAGAGGGGGAGGTAAAAGGTATTGAATATGTGGAAATATGAGGAAAGACTGGACAAGCTGGGGTTTTATTATGCTAGAAAAGAGGCACGTAATGGGGTGAAATGATAACTATGTATAAATATACTGTATAAGTCAATCATATAATAATCTCTCTAATGCTTTATTTACCAGTAGGTCTTTTTTCAGCTGACATTTGGCCACCCATTCTGATTAGAAGAAAGGAGGTTCTATCTAAATATTCGGAAAGGTTTTTATTTACAGTGAGAGCTGTGAAGATGTGGAATTCTCTCCCTGAATCGTACTGGATGATACATTAGATAGCTTTAAGAAAGGGTTGGATGGCTTTTTTGCAAAGGAGGGAATACAGGGTTATGGATTATAGTATAAGTTGATCCATGGAATGGTCCAATTGCCATCTTGGAGTTGGGAAGGAATTTTTCCCTGCTCTAAGGCAAAATGGAGAGGTTCAGAAGGTTTTTTTTTGCCTTTGCCTTCCTCTGGATCAGGCAGGATATATATATATATATATATATATATATATATATATATATATATATATATATATATATATATATATATATATATAGTTGAACTTGATGGATATGTCTTCTTTCATTCTTTCAACCTAACTTACTATGTATTATATTCCGAGTGACATCAAATGTGTTCTGTAAAGCTAGATTTTGTAAGGAGATGTGTGATGCTGACTTCTTGTAAGGAGATATAATACACAAAAGCCATGAATATCCTGTAAATGATATCCTTATAAACGGTGAGTAGTGATGTCATCAGTTATAAACGGTGAGTAGTGATGTAATTTCTGTCACATGACTCACTAAAATTTGTGTATTATAATTAATAAAGTACCCGCAGTTGTAAAATATGAGGATATTATAAGTTACCTCGGAGTTCCATGACCTGTATAAAAACACTCGGCCTTCGGCCTCGTGTTTTTATATGGTCATGAAACTCCTCGGTAACTTATAATATCCTTATATTTTACAAGAGGGGGTACTTTATTCACTATATAATAAGAGGACTTTGAAAGGTGGAGCCTGTGGCCAGCCAACTTCAAAAAGTGGCTGCTTATGCATACCTCCCAACTGTCCCATTTTGAGCGGGACAGTCCCTCTTTTGACAGCTCAACCAGCAGTCCTGGGTTTGTACTGGTCTCGATTTCTCTGCACTGAACAGCCAAAAAAGATCCAATGTTTCTAACTTAATTGGCTCTTGGCAGAGAACCGAGAATAGATATTTAATATACATTTGTAACAGTTTTGTCCCTTGGGAGAAGTTAGACTCACAGTTTAAAGGGCAATACCCCGTCATTAGTAAAACTGTAATAAAACATAAAAACTACAGAAATGTGTTCAAACCTGGCAAATTTTGTATAATGGACATGGTAATTAGGGGGTGTGGCCGCACAAAGGGGCTTGGTCAAAAAAATTTGCAGCGATCTGTGCCGCAATTATTTTTGTCCCTCTTTCCTTTTTCAGAATGTTGGGAGGTATGGCTTAGGGCAGACCAAAACTTAAAGCTGATTTAGTAGGTCCTTTAATACTAGTGAAGGCAGTATCTGATTATAAAATTAATAAGGGAAAATAACAAAGGGGTATTGTGACTCTTAAAATTAGTAGTGTAGTCAATTGAGAAATGTTTACCAACTATTAGTCTATGTGTTCCAGCTCACTCTAGCCTATGAAATAGCTGTCTGGTACAGTAAGTGGCTGGAACTCTAGGCTACACTGTGTGTGTGTGTGTGTATTGAATTACTTATATTTCTGTTGAATGTATCACTCACTATAAGAGCATTCTGTGTCGATTCTCTATATAAAACTACTTGCCTCAGTGTATAATTCAAGTACAGCGTGCAAGGTCGTGAAATCAACCTAACATGACTGGAAAAAAATCCCCCAATAATCCAGAAAGCAATGTGCACTGTCGCTTCCTCTAATCCTGATGTACCAGGGAGCCCAACAAAGGAATGCTTTGTAAGAAGGGCATTGCTTTGTAATGTGGGCACACATAAATATAGCTCTATACACAGCTGCTGGGAGCTGCTAATCCACATCTTAACCATTAAGGATGACAGTTGTACTTGATTAAAGAAACCATGATTGCATAAGAAATAATGTGGTATGACCTAAAAGTGCATTCATATGTTTCACAAATGATTTTTCCATCACGCCAGCATATAAATCACCCAGTATCATTCAAATGAAAACCTAAAGCATAATGTTCATGTAGCAGAATGAGCTATAGCTAACTCCAAGATGCTCAATATAAAAGAGAATATGTGTATAGCTAAACAGAGAAAAAAAACAATAGATGCACAAATACTGTACATGACTAACTGACAGGCAGATCAAGTCATCAAATATAATTTAACTACAAGGCCAAGGCATATGTTTTCTAAAAATGCTTTAAAGGTAGAGTATGAGCTGCTCCTATAATTAATAATGTTTAAATGTGTGTATAGACACAAGGTTAAATAGACAGACAGATATAAAAAATAGTCTCCTTGAATTAGGAGAGGTTGCAAGATTGGGCTGAACTGCTGTGCAGAATTTGAGAGATAAATGCTATTACAGGGACCTGTTATCCAGAATGCTCAGGACCTAGGGGTTTTCCAGATAATGTATTTTTCTGTTATTTGGATCTTCATACCTTAAGTATACTAGAAAATCATGTAAACATTAAATAAAACCAATACAGTGGTTTTGCTTCCAATAAGGATTAATTATATCTTAGTTTGGATCAAGTACAAATTATTGTTTTATTATTAGAGAAAAGGAAATAATTTTTAAACATTTGATTACTTGCATAAAATGGAGTCTATGGGAGTCAGCCTTTCTGTAATTCAGATCTTTCTAGATAACGGGTTTCCAGATAACGGATCCCATACATGTATGATATTAAGGATAACATTCAGGCAATTCAAAAAACAGCCCCAATAAACAACTTTAAAAATCCGATTAACACTCATGGGCTCACGCTCAAGCAATATAAAGAGGTTACCGTGTACTTCATCAGTGTAAGTTTTAATTCACATATACATGTTAACCTTTACCATGTCTGCCAACTATCTGGCTTCTGCTACACTGCTTCAGGAATCAGAGCCAGAAGTGCAAAATATATAAACACCTAGCTTTCATGTTCACATTTGTAAAGAGGAAACAAATCATAAATACATTACTCAACAAATCTTTTAAATACACATCAAGCTCTGTAACAAAACACACACAGTACCAGAATTAACTTCCGATCCCCTGGAGGCCTGAGCACTAGATATAGTCTAGATATGACTCTCCACAGGAATTTTAAGGCACACAGACTTCTCCAAAGAACTTTTTTTTTTGTGCTGCTTCCTCATAAATAAGTTTTTTTTTTTTTAAAATAACAGCAGAGTTAATGCTCCAAATAATAATTCAAATAATGTCTGTACCTGCCCTAGCAAATTCACTTATATTTTGTATCTGGGTTATGGAGGGATGACGTACAACAACAGTATCTAATGTCTGAGCTTCTGTATTTTGCAACTGCCCAGATCAGTTTTTATACATGGAATAGGAACTCTCGAGCAACCCGAAACTGTGGATCACATCCCCTGGCTGCTCCCATTAGAATATCCTTAGATTAGAGGGATATTTGCATTTTGAGCATCAATAGATACTTAAAATATGTAAGAGGTTAGGCTTGATCTTATATAGTTCCAAATCCGTTTGGGATTTTTTGTCAAACAGTAACTGCATATAACTTTCATTTAGGATTAGCATTAACATTTTTTGTTAAGGCACAGTTGCTGAATAGATTAAAAGCAAGCTGCCTGAAAAATCAGTCAACTAAATAACAGGTAGATTTTTTTATCCTGAAAATTTACACAGATTAGCGTTTATTTTTTTGTACATGTTAGTTTTTGTTGTGGTTCCCTGGATGCTCTGTCTCTGACATCCTATGTAGTAACAATATATTGTAAGTTTGAGAAGCACTCAATAAGCTTAATTGCAATTATCCTGCTGTTGCGAGTGCTTCCCAAACTTACAATATATAGATTTTTATCCTGGTTTACTTGTGTAGCTTGCTGCCAAAAAGAAGAGATAGAGAAAAGTTAGATAAAAGGATTATATTCCACAGAATGAAGCAGCATTAATGTCACTGAGATTTCATGGTCATATAAGGTTATTCACTGAGGATATTAAGACAAAGTAAAGGGCCTTCTCTGCACTTGTGCATCATTGATCACTTGTGAATAAAGGATTCACTACTGAAAAATACAAGTCGGTTTCAAGACAAGTACCTGATGCTTTTACTCATTTCAACAGTTTAGTGCAATGCAAGTCCCCATGTCATCAGCTTGCCCTTACCTAAGAATATGGAAAGAATATATGTACACTACAACACTGAATATGTGTCCCTTAACTGGAAGTTAGCTTTTAATTCAGCACTAATCAAATATTGATTTATATAGTATTAAATGAAAATTGAGGAAGAACTTAGAATAGAGTTCAGTACTTTATCCCAAACACCTTTCCCACAAACACAAGACATGGCACAGAACATGACTCCCAGTCTATCAGATGCCAAAAATATAATCTTAGACGTGTAATAAAACATGTTATTGCATAAAACACAGAAGAGGAGGTGAAAAAAATTCAAGGTAAATAAATATGTACCGTATTATTAAAGGAGAAGGAAAGGCTGAGTTTACTTGGGGGTGCAAAAAGTTAGGCTCCCCAAGTGATTGTATATACTTAACTGAAACCCCGGTCCAGGGTTTTTTTCCAGCGAGCACCAAGGAGCGATCAGCTTCCTTATTCAACCCATGCGCAATAGAATAAATAGCTGACTTCTTTATTAAAGGGGTAGTTCACCTTCCAAACACTGTTCCCCAGAAATAACGACTTTTTTCAATGACTTTCCATTATTTATTTTTTTACTGTTTTTCCAAAATCTAAGTTTAAAGTTGAATGTTCGTGTCTCTGGTGTTTGAGTCTGGCAGCTCAGTAATTCCGGTGCACTCTAAACTGTTACAATTTTGCAACATTTAGTTGATACATTTCTCAGCAGCATCTCTGGAGTATTAGCAACTATTGTATCAATTCTAACTAATGAAACTCAGGGATTCTGCTTAGCAGGGATACAGATAAGAAATTTTCAACTAAATGTATCAATTTAGAACAGTTTACAGGGTCGGTGACCCCCCTCCCAGAGCTGCTTTAGAAGGTGAAAAATGACACTTTACACTTCAATATTCGAAAATGGTGACACATAGAAAATAGCAAGTAATTGGAAAAAGTTATTTCTGGTGATCTATCTGAAAACAACTAGTTGTTTGAAGGTGAACAACCCCTTTAAAGCTTGGCTTTTCACGCTACTGCACATCCGCTGAAGAAAGAAGAAGAAGAAAGCAATCTCTCTGTGGTGCTCGCTGGAAGAACCCCTGGACTGGTGCAGTTTCTGTTGATAGGAGCACCAGTCCGGGGTTTCAGGTAAGTATATACAATCACTTAGGGGTGCCTAACTTTTGGCACCCACAAGTAAACTCAGCCTTTCCTTCTCCTTTAAATAAATAAAGGCATATCATGCTGTCCCCAGTACTAATATACAAAATCTGAACTCTCCATGGTATGTAAGACTGGAAAAAAATGTAATGTCTTCACATCGCAGGGAGTACTCCATCTCATCATTTACTGATCTGTTATTGGCATTTATTGCGGGTGCAAAAAAAAAGGATTTGTAAAAATTGCTCCCTCTGTAAGACACAATTTGAATTTTCCTTTATCTGATGTTATCCTATACTTGTGTCTTACAGAGGGAGCAATAGTGCATAGACTTAGGGATGTAGAGATTCCCCTGGGTTTCATTTAGGGAAAAGGCTGAAAGCTGGGTGTACCTTCCATTGCTGCTTCACTACTGCTGTACATGTTCCCTTGCCTGCAGGGACTAAGCTCATCATTGGTGCTTGTGAGTATATGCTATTCTCTGTGCACTATGTTTGTGATGATTCCTGTGTACTCCTAAGTGGATTATTCTTTTGAATAAACTAAGTTCTCTGGTTAAGCATAAAGAACCACTGGAGCCCAATTATTGTGCATAGCACTTTGTTACAGTTCCACTACACCAGGCACCACACGGTTGCGAGGGCTTACACCTGAGAGAAAGGTCTCATATGGAGCACAAATATATATATATGAAAGTACGTCTTCAGATATGTTGTGTAGCAAAAATGGTGTCATAAACAAATTCCAGTATTATAAAACCAGCTTCACACAATAAGGGCTCTCTATAAAATACAAGACTAAAAATGTTATACCCTTGTGCACTTCTATTCTATTTAGAATTTGGCAGGGAATATTATCACATAGCTAGAGCAGTTTATAAGGGTTCGGCATTGTGTCTCTCGGTTCTAGCTGCCATTCCCACCTTTTTTTGGGATGATGGGTTAATTATTTGTGGGGTTGTTGCGAGCTTGGTACCTCTCTCAAGCAAGTTATGAGTGGATGGTTTCTACTGATTAGCCCCAGCTTCACATTTACCATACACCAACAAAACATTTACAACCCTTAAGGAACCAGTAACTTCTAGTGCAATGCTTTGTGCACACTTAAGGGTGGCAACACTATGAAACAAATGCTTTTGTTCTTGGAGCAGGTCCTCATACTGTGGTGCTGCAACTGGTAGACAGTGGATGAGGTAAACAGCTTAAAGAGTGATCTTTAGGAAGAATGCTTATTAACTGCTATGGAGATATATGTGTAGCATTGTGAGCTAGGTGGCTGGACTAAAATAATAGGGTAGTTTGGTAAAAGGCTGATGAACAACATGCAGATCAGTGTTCATCATGCAGACACTTGGAAATTAAAAAAATTATAAACACAGAACACACACATGCCCTCTGCTCAGAACTGTGATGCAAGTAAGGAATATCTCATATGTCATTTCCAGCTCGCAAGATATCATACAGAAGGGTTTGATATGATTTTAATGGACCAACAGAGGTGAAAAGTTTTAAGCAGCAGCTTCCGTCCTGTAAACTGTATGTCCTGTAAACTGCTAGGGATAAAAAGCCAGAATCTCTCCTGAGGCCAATGTTATTTGGAAGAGGTTTAGATCACATGCCTAAATATTTGACATAATTCATACTAGTTTTCTCAAATAAATTCTGAGCATCTCATGACTGGAATACTTTGTAGGCAAAATGTTCCCAAGTCCTTTACATTTTACATTTGCTCTTTTCAGACTAAAACAATCTCTTTCCAGCCAAATCATCTCACAATATAGGGAAGCTACTTTTTGGGGGGGGCAGCAGTGAAGAACATTGTCCCCACTCCTACTTCAAAACACCTTGTTGTACTTAAAGTATTCTTGAGAGTGTGCAAAGCTCCTATGTTCTAATCAATAGCACCAAACTTCACGATTCTGAAAAACACTAACTGGTGGCACCTACAGTAATCCCATTATGTCCTCGGGAGACATCAATCAGTATAAAAAATCCAACTGTGCAATAACAATTAACCTCTATATTATAGATATTGTACTTCTTAATTGGGCACAAATAAAACCCATCCTTTCACAATTGTGACCATTAGGCTGGTTTACAATACATACTCTGCCATTACATTTCCTTAAGCGAACAGATAAAATAAAGGACAGGGAAACCCCTCTGATTTACCCCGTTGTTGAAGGCAATACCCCTTGTGTAACACTAGATTTTTTTTAAAGAATGCTTCTATCTATGGTAATTCATCTGCTTTTTATTTGTATTTTGCCTGACGAAGGGGACTGGCTGCTCCGAAATTTGTAATTTTTACTTGTTCAGTTGGCCAATAACAGGTATCACCAAATGTTACAATTTCTGCAATTCATCTGCTGGATCACTTCACAGTGAGCTGCTGGGAATGTGTGGGTACAGAAGATTGGGACAAGTCTAAGCTCTATTTTCAGTATGCCCTTTCAGGTAAACAGTAATAATTTTCAGGGTTTCCTTGTCCTATAACGTTCTCATGCCTAAAGAACTACAAGCTACTGCAAACATAAACTGTTGACTGCAAATCTTGGGAGTATATATATAGTCTCATGCTACTGGCCTACACCCACATATACTGTAATCTATAGCTGGGTTAACGGTGATCTATGACATGCCCATTGCAGCACACAAAAAAGGTGTAAAACGGGGTGTGAAATATTTTCCTGCCGTCGTTGAAATGGTTTTAATACAGAGGTGCCAAGTCTTACTTCCTGAAAATGTTAATCCCTAAGGGAATTACATGTAATTTTAGAATTAGTAGTACATACACACCAACTACCAAGTTTACAATGGTTTCCTTTCATCAAGTGTAGGAAGGGATACAGAATTTCCAAAATGGAATTTTACTGTGAACAAGCATGGGGAAAGTAATGTATCAAAAAAAAGGAATGCAAGTGTTGTGGGCTCACAAGCAAGAACCTCCATCCATGATAGCTTATGGTACATGTGCCCATATGTAACAACTGCTTGTAGAACATTTATTGAATCATAAATATATGTTAAGATTGGCTGGTAAAAATTTACATTTCTAAGTTCTTTTGCTTACCATTTGGACCTTTGGACGATTAAGATTTTTCAGTTGAATAATGTAATCTTGAATGATTTCAAGATTGCTACATGTGAAGGTACGCATTTGTCTACCATGATTTTTCACGCTGGCACAGACGTGTAATACCAGATAAGATTTTGAGATCAATCATTTTAAACTTTTTGGCAAACTAGTAATTTAAAAAACTGAAAATGTAAAAATATAAAATATCAGGAATTCTAGCTATAACTTAATAAATCATAATAAAACAATAACAACTAAAGAGACTTCCCATTAAAAGACAAGACATTATCAGGCAGGTGCATGAGATCCCTAAAACAAAGGTTAAATGGCAGTGCTGGGGGGGGGGGCTGGTGCATTTATCAGCAAAAAGAAGTGCCTGTCCAGAGTCTGAGGTTAGTAATTATAATTATAATCATAAGGGGCTAACAAATGGGCATAATTTGTATAATCAGTGACATTTTGTTGGCACCCTAAAGTCAGAACAGATGCCAAGCACCCTGGTCTTGGCTCGTGCTTCCGCCTGTAGCAGCCGCCTTTTGCTTCGGGAGGAGCCCTCAGCTACACAGATGCCGCCAGTTCTTAAAACGAGAGGTGCAAGGCGAAAGTTTCTGACGAGGCAAAAGGGGCACAACGGTATGCAAAGTCTTTGGGCAGAAGGTCGTAATACAAGGCATTAGGCAATAGAGTAGTCAGATCAGGCCGGGTCAGGCAGAGAATAAACATAGTCAGGCAGGCAAGAGTCAAACCAGGAAGTCAATCAGAGGGGTTAATCAGAATCGAAGTTCAGAAGTCAGGATCGTCAATCAAACAGGTTCAAACAGAATAGCACAAAGCTCAAATAGCACCAGGAACAAACTCCTATAACGGGCAGTGTGAAAATGATAAATGGCCCTATAAGTACATTTGAATTTTCGCGCCAATGCACGCTGACGTCATCACGCCTGCGCCTTTAAACCAGGAAGAGGCGCGCGCCCTAGGAAACCGGCGTCTGTGGTGGAGACTGGTCGAGGGGGCGCGAGCGTCCCTGCCATTCCCTTACTAGACCACCAGGGTATGTTTTTACTACACATTTGTAGCTAGTTGTGTGAAAGAAGAACACAGACAAATCGGAGCTAAATATATTCAGAATGCAACAACTATCATAATACCTGGTTGCTTTAAGATTGTTTGATGCCAACTGAGAAAAGTTTGCTTTCAACGTGCACATTCAGGGCTCCCAGCCAATGGGCAAAAGCCACTGCCAACCTTCAGATTTTGGCATGTCTATTTTATTCTGCCTTTCTGAGCAGTGTGGTCTGCATCTACAGTACATACCATCTACAACACAAGGTTTAAACACAGATTTTAACTGTATATAACAAGGGCTCTACATTGGTACAACATCGGACAACACCATATTTCATGACGTACTATGGTTTTGCATTGATAGCATTCATTTATGTTCTCATTTTTTTAATACTTTTCTTTCTGGAGAGGTCAACTGGTTTTTTTTTCAAGGATAAGTATATCTTTAAAATAAATGAATATAAAATTGATGAGAGTGCTATTCTAAGCACTTTTGTCATTTACATTCATTATTTATTTCCTTTTTATTCGAAGATATTAACGCATACATGTGCTAATGATATGAATGAATTTTGTTCCAACAGCGCAATTTGCTGGTCAGTGTCTGACCAGTCTGACCACCAAGAAGTCAAGGAAGTTGTCAGGAGAACGAAAGAGGCTGCTCTGATGATGCTTTGGAGAAATATTAGAAACCTTTCTCAAATCTTTCCTAAGCAGAAGAACATCAGAGCAGCCTCTTTCGTTCTCCTGACAACTTCCTTGACTACTTGGTGGTAAGACTGGTCAGAAAATGACCAGCAAATTGCGCTGTTGGAACAAAATTCATTCATATTAACAACACACACATGTATCCCTTAATATCTTGCAATAAAAAGAACATGAATGTAATGTATTTAAATGACAAAAGTGCTTAGAATAGCACTCTCATTCATTTTACATTCACTAATTTTAAAGGTTTACATGTCCTTTAATTATATGTTTTATGATTTTTTCACTGACTTCGATGTAACAATAGACATTATAATTGTACTGTGTGGGGTTGAGGTTTGCACAGACACCAAAGTCTATGTATTTTAGCTGCACCACTGGTTTTTGTGGATCCATCTGTCCACTATGTTCAATGTGAATATTTTAGGATATGGTGCGCTAATTAATGCTGAAAAGGTAGTTCCCAGAAACCTAGATAAAGAGACAATATATAGAGTAGTACGCCTAGAATAGATAGCTTAGAAAACTTCTATGGAACTACTCACATATTTGATGTTAAAATGCGGGTATATCGTCTTTGATGTAATCCTGAAATACAAAGGCTTCAAATGGTGTTATATTGTCAGAGCTGCAGATGTCGGCCCTGCGAGACGTTTTACACTTACCAGACGGTAGTGTAGGGAGAGCTTGAGATCTAGCGTGTAATTCAAGAGATGCCGTGTCGTCCAATGGTGCGCTCCCTTGTCAGCAGATAAGAAATAGTGTTACCTATTCGGAGCGGCTACTGGATCAAATGGTTGCGGCGTCTCGGCACGTATGCTGGCGTTCGTGTCGGTCTCGTGGTTCGTGTCTCTCTCTGCTTTAACGACTCAGCGGTCCAGTTTTTTAGGGAACAAACCAGCAAGACACGCATGCCAACCCTGGTTTGTTCCCTAAAAAACTGGACCGCGGAGTAGTTAAAGCAGAGAGAGACGAACCACGAGACCGACACGAACGCCAGCATACGTGCCGAGACGCCGCAACCATTTGATCCAGTAGCCGCTCCGAATAGGTAACACTATTTCTTATCCGCTGACAAGGGAGCGCACCATTGGACGACACGGCATCTCTTGAATTACACGCTAGATCTCAAGCTCTCCCTACACTACCGTCTGGTAAGTGTAAAACGTCTCGCAGGGCCGACATCTGCAGCTCTGACGATATAACACCATTTGAAGCCTTTGTATTTCAGGATTACATCAAAGACGATATACCCGCATTTTAACATCAAATATGTGAGTAGCTCCATAGAAGTTTTCTAAGCTATCTATTCTAGGGGTACTACTCTATATATTGTCTCTTTATCTAGGTTTCTGGGAACTACCTTTTCAGCATTAATTAGTGCACCCTATCCTAAAATATTCACATTGAACAATAGACATTAGTCTCTCTCTTCTAAGGGCCTTCGGTTTACTTTTTAAAGGTTATTTAGCCCATTTTCCACTCCACAGTGACAGGGAAGGAAAACAATAATATAACAAATGTCTAATGAATTATATACAGTATATACAACAGATGCACTTTTTACATATCGGGGTTGCTCTTTTTCATTGAATGTAGGTAAATTAAAACCTAATTAACCTAATCTTATTTCAGTCTAATTCAATGTTTTATTGGGAGCACTAAAAACTACTGAGAATTCCATTTTCCCATTTCCTTAATAACTGCTTTTCTTTCATTCTTTTGGTGTAAAATATTTTACACAAATATATATTTTTCCCAAATTAAGCCAAACTAGTGTACACAAATGCTAAGAAAAGAAAAGTGTATGCTACACTAAAGTAATTTTAGCACAAAGTTGACTATATCCTTAATATTTACCAATGTGTAGGTTATGTTACTTTAGTTTGTGCACTGCTAGAACAAAATAATATGCATGTTATACCCAAAGCTAGAGATAGGTTAAGAATTTTTTTTGTCGCTTTTTAACATGCAGATTGAAAAGAAAAAATTATTTGCAGAATTTAGGGTATAATTTAAATTGAAAAAGCTATAACAGTTCTAACTCTTCTGTGAAATATAAAATACAAAACAGAACCGTACCTGTCAATTACAATCTCCTTCTGACGCAATAGTCCTTCTTTAATTTTCATCAGGGATTCCCACTTAGTCACATCCTGACTTAAAGGCATGGTCGTACATTCTATACGAGAAGAGCAGGTGCCCACCTGGAAAAGCACACATTTGTTATTGTTGGGGAGCACTTCAGTTGCCACAGCATATGTTAATAGATGCAGTTTAGGATCATATCAGGTACAAAAGCATGGTCTACCACAGGGGTCCCCAACCTTTTTTACTCGTGAGCCACATTTAAATGTAAAAAGAGTTGGAGAGCAACTCAAGCATGAGAAAGTCCATGGGGATGTCAAATAAGGGCTGTGATTGGCTGTTTGGTACCCCCTATGTGAACTGGTAGCCTACAGGAGGCTCTGTTTGGCTGTACACCTGGTTTTTATACAACCAAAACTTGCCTACAAGCCTGGAATTCAAAAATAAGCTCCTGCTTTGAGGCCACTGGGAGCAACATCTAAGGGGTTGGAGAGCAACATGTTGCTCGCGAGCTACTGGTTGGGGACCACTGGTCTACCAGAAGAAAAGATACTCTGATGGTTGCTATAAAGAGCCACACTGGTACAATTAGTGGATAAGACCTAAGGCTTCACTCATAATATTTTGATCTGAACTGAACTATAGCACTCAAAATTCTGCACTGGTTCACAGAAGTGGCTTAGGGCAGGTCTTATTAGACACTCCTAACATTTTACCAGTGGGAGGCAAACTGGGGTATGCTGCATCTAACAGTAAAAAGCAGAATTGGAGGGTTGGTCCTTGGTCCTTCTTCAAGGAGAAATAAAAGGCATAAAAGGGAAATTCAGGCACTTAGTATCATTACAAAATTACATTACATCATCAAAATTCTGAATGTCCGAACAGAAGAAATGTCATGGGCATTGAAAGCTGTCAAATATTAAAAAATAAAAAAAAATGTGTTTAGTGATCGGAGAATAACAGAACAAGAAAAGAGATTGGTACACATGCTAACTATGGTCAGATTTGTGATATGGGAACAAGGGCAGCACCCCAGATTCCAATAATTCTGCATCATACTTTCAAAAAAGAATAAAAGATCATAATGATGCACACTGTAGCATTCAAAGTAGATTTTATATTTAGCATTTTTAGTTTGTATAGTTAGTTGTCTTTATCATTTTTCTTACTGAAAAAATGGGACTGAAGCCTGTTTATATCATCAATGACTTGAATTTATATGAAAGGCTGCAGAAAACTTATTGTGTGACAAAAACAAAACGCATTAATGCCAGAGATATAATGAGCGATAACAGAATATGTGCAGTGCTGTTCTTGCTCTGTACCTACAAAAGTCTGAGACATTCTATTAAAGGACCAGTAACATCAAAAAATTAAAACATTTTTTAAAATAATAAAAATATAATGCAGTGTTAACCTGCACTAGTAAAACTGCTGTGTTTGCTTCAGAAACACTACTATTTTTATATAAATAAGCTGCTGCGTAGCCATGGGGCAGCCATTCAAAGGAGAAAAGGCTCAAGTTACACAACAGATAGCAGATCTATAGAACATAATGTTATCTGTTATCCATTATTTAACCTGTACCATATAGCCTTTTTTCAATTTCTGCCATTGCTACTCAGCAGCTTGTTTATATGAATTATAGTAGTGTTGTTTATGTGATATTGTCATTACCTTAAAACACTTTAATTTTTTGATGTTACTGGTCCTTTAAGTCTTAATTATCTATACAAAGGCGGCTGTTTTTATGAGGCGAACCAAACACTCAAATAATTTTTCCACTGTTCTAGTCCAAGTATTTTTTTTGTCACTGGCGGAGTGGAGAGTGGAGTAAGTTAAAGTCTATAAATACCTTCCAAATAATGCCCTGTACATTGCATGCCTGTGAGTGATGAATGTTCCCAACTGGTTGCCTTCACGTCTCTGAATGACGTGATGACAGAGACCAGGTGGTCCAATTATATTAGGGGACATTTTGGTAACCTTAAATCATCACAGCATTATTCTTCTCTTAAAATGTGTCTGTGAAAAACAATAAACAGGTCATTTTTATGGTTGTTGTTTTATTGCTTATTCAGACAATGAACATTTCTATGCAAGCTGCCAATAAAGAATACAGGCATTCACAACATCATACACATTTAAGTAGTACAGATGAGCTCTTCTGTTGATGGGTGATGTATAGCCACACAAAGTCCTACCTAAAGCTCCCCATAGACGCGACGATTCTTCTTGCCAAACGACTGATTTTAGGGAAGCCTGACCAATTATCGTGTGGTTAGTGGTATTCGAACGATCGTACATCTTACGATTTTTCGGCCGACATCTGTCGGGAAATTGATCGGCCAGGTCAAAAAATCAGGATCTGATCTTTTAAAAATCTCAACATCTATGGCCAGCTTAAGAGTAAAGCTCCCCATAGACGCGACGATTCTTCTTGCCGAACGACCGATTTTAGGGAAGCCCGACCAATTATCGTGTGGTTAGTGGTATTCGAACGATCGTACATCTTACGATTTTTCGGCCGACATCTGTCGGGAAATTGATCGGCCAGGTCAAAAAATCTTTGTCGGTCCCAGTGCAATCTCTCTATGTTTGCAGGGCCAAGCAGGCAGCTCCCCTTTGTTTTCCTGGTAAATTGGTCTTTTTAGTTGATGGTAAATTCGTACGATCGTACGATCGTACGATCGTTCGATCGTTCTGAGAAGATCGCGGTCTCACGATCAGGATCTGATCTTTTAAAAATCTCAACATCTATGGCCAGCTTAAGAATTATCATGAGTGTTGCACTAGCCACAACCAAGTTGCGTGCAAAACACTATTTGTAAAGTGTCAGATGGAACAGCAGAACTACTGAAACAAAGGCAACTATGTACAAAAACCAATGTAATCTACAAACCTATGGATATTTCTGTCTAGAGAAGGTATTGAGCCTGTGCCTGCCTTTGATTTCTGTAAAGACATCAATTGCATAGAAGTTGAAGGGTGGAAAATAACTATTGGGGCAGCTTCCATGAAAACACTTCCAACCAGCAAGAGCATAAATTACTGGCTGATGCCATGTTTCTACTGTTGGAAAGAAATCTAAGCTTAACTTACAGAAGCGTATATACTAATTACAAACATCATGAATACGTGAGGAACTCAGTAGGAATTTAATCTGATGACAGAGACCAGGTGGTCCAATTATATTAGGGGACATTTTGGTAACCTTAAATCATCACAGCATTATTCTTCTCTTAAAATGTGTCTGTGAAAAACAATAAACAGGTCATTTTTATGGTTGTTGTTTTATTGCTTATTCAGACAATGAACATTTCTATGCAAGCTGCCAATAAAGAATACAGGCATTCACAACATCATACACATTTAAGTAGTACAGATGAGCTCTTCTGTTGATGGGTGATGTATAGCCACACAAAGTCCTACCTAAAGCTCCCCATAGACGCGACGATTCTTCTTGCCAAACGACCGATTTTAGGGAAGCCTGACCAATTATCGTGTGGTTAGTGGTATTCGAACGATCGTACATCTTACGATTTTTCGGCCGACATCTGTCGGGAAATTGATCGGCCAGGTCAAAAAATCTTTGTCGGTCCCAGTGCAATCTCTCTATGTTTGCAGGGCCAAGCAGGCAGCTCCCCTTTGTTTTCCTGGTAAATTGGTCTTTTTAGTTGATGGTAAATTCGTACGATCGTATGATCGTTCTGAGAAGATCGTGGTCTCACGATCAGGATCTGATCTTTTAAAAATCTCAACATCTATGGCCAGCTTAAGAGTAAAGCTCCCCATAGACGCGACGATTCTTCTTGCCGAACGACCGATTTTAGGGAAGCCCGACCAATTATCGTGTGGTTAGTGGTATTCGAACGATCGTACATCTTACGATTTTTCGGCCGACATCTGTCGGGAAAAAACGGTCGGGAAAAAAATCGGTAGATGTACGATCGTTCGTTGCACACCAACCTCCCGATGATTTGCCTAATTGGTAGGATTGCACTGAAACTGGTCATTCATCAAAGAAAAATCTTTGCGTCTATGGGGGGCTTAGGACATACTATAACACTAATTTATTAAAGTCTGAATGCCAAAAAATTTGAAAAATATGAGGTTTTTTTTTTTCTATAAAATCCTAATATTTAGTGGGGAAAAAACCTCAAATTTTTCGAGATTTCTAATACAACCCAAGACCTGCTGGGGTTGTATATATGTCAATAGGAGTGGTCCCTATCCTATTTGGAAGTTTCTGTGGTCTGCTCTGGATTTGGCCTGAAAATCTGACTATTTTGGGCATTAATCCGAAAAATTCTGACTTTTAGGGGGCAAAACCGCTAAAAAAATCTTGTGATTTGGGAAAGAAATCCAAAAAAAATCTTACAATTCGAATTTATAATTTGTCCCCGTTCCGATTAAATTGTGCTTTTTTAATAACAAATAAGGTCCAATTGCAGATTCTAATTTAAATACTAAGAAAATGAGTTTGATAAATAAGGCCCTAAAAGTTAACTTAAAGGTTATCCACCCCTTTAAATAAGCAAATGACAGTACATGTACATAGGATTATTATTGCCCTTACTTGACACATACAACATACTTTTGACCCTGGGTCCTTACAGTTTCAAGGGGCTAGAAATGGTAACCAATTCTTAAAAAAGAGATGGTGGCAAGTATTTTACAGAAAGAACAGTATTGGATTTTTAAATATAGAGATAAAAGTATAGTAGAATGAGGCTATTGAATTAACACCACTCTTAAAGAAAATGATTTACCATAGTCTTTTTTAAAAAAATTTATGTATTAAGGTTTTTAATATAATATATATATTTATATATAAATATAATTGATTGGGTTTTAGCTAGATAATAATTATTAAATGATGCGCTGGATAAGTAGCAGGGTGTGGTGCAGCAACTCCCAACCATGAAATCCTGCTGAAAGTTTCGGGTGTGCTGTTTGTAGCCCAATGTATATTTTAGAGCTACTAGGCTTTGGTTTTTCCCTTCCTTATCTCAAGCCTCTTATCATTTCAGACAGAAAATAAACAAATGAGAATTTTCTGGCCAAACCCACCCCATGCACACACTGTCAGGCTTATCTCATTCACTCCTATGGTACACTCATGCCATTAGCATAAAGTTTATGGCACAAGGGCACACTTCATGGGCACATAACACTAAGAATAATGGGGATAGCAATTTGGAATGCTGACCTAAACTACCTTATTTTCATAAATTTATAACAGTTTGGTTAATTTCCTTGGCAGTAAATTACAAATTAAAGGCTTCGCGGTGAGCCCTAAGAACTTTTTAAAGGACTCAAAGAAAAGAGGAGAGTGTGAAAGAAACAGGCATCCTATAGCCTACGAAAGAAGAGGCCTAACAGTAGGTGCTGCAGGCTTCTATATTCAAGACTGGTCAATGCATACATGCAAGTGTATCTGGGTGTTCACAAACGCAAGTTTACTTATCTTTAGTTTGTACCTGGTTAATTTATTATTATTAATGGAGGAAATCAAAAGCCTTGCTTGTGTTTAGCTCCACAGGAATCAATGCTTCTACCCTTGCACTGCCATCTTTGCAAACATTAAAAAATGCAGTGCAACTTGATATAAACTAGGCAATGTGAAGGCAACAGTTTGTGCAAGGTTCATGAGCTAGTACATTATAGCAACCATTATTAAAGTGTGTAGAGACATTTTTTCCAGTTAAGCAGGAGGGGTTGTGATGTAAAGTCTTACTGAATTGTTGAAAAATAATTAAGATTAACTTATGCCAAAATACTTATTTACTTAATCATACAGCAATAAAATAGTTCTCAAAGATATTTCTGAGCACCAAACACCTTTTCTTTTGAAACAAAGAACGGCAGTTCAGTGTTATCTGCAGATAAATAAATGTAGACGGCTAAGTTTAGAACCACTTATGTTCAAGTGGTCATATTATCTGTCCATTACCACAAACACTGCTTATTTTAATGCTCCTATTTGAAGAGCACTTCACTTGATATATGTTTTTGAGTTTCCAGTCAAAGCTGGATTTTGGCCTCCAAAAGTCTTGTCTAGGGCCCAGTTAGCTCTAGTGGGGGAAGTCACACAGAATAAGCTTCCAGTGGTAACAGAGATGGTGAAAAAATAGGTTCTTTAGCTGACCGGAGACATGCAGATTTTACCCTTGTATCTGATGAATGATTGGACTTCACAATCTTCCGAGCTGCCACTAACCACTAATTCAGATAAATAAAGTAGTAAAAGAACAAATCAGACGATGTTCTGGCTGTGACAGCAACCGTACGAAAGTTAAATCTGACAAATAGTATTGACAGTCACCCATTGATAGCATCACATATGGCCAGCTTTACTCTTACTCTACTGTACTTGCTTGTGGGGGAGCCACTACAGTAGCATAAGAACAATGGGGTACCAAAACATCTTTCCTAAGGCCCCAGTTAAAACATATATATCTTTGATTTATATGGTATTGTACTAATATATTTAGATTATACAGTAATGGCAAAAGTTAATTCAGTGTCAAGTCAACGTCTAAGCATCTAAGCATGTACCAATGCTCAAGTATCAGAAACCCAATGGTTTGCAGCAATATGAATATTAAAAACTCAATGCAACATGGAACAGCCAATAAGGTATAAAAACCCTTACATATACTAGCAAGATACTTAACATTTTTGTCCTGGGACCCATATTTTTGGAATGAGTCTGGAAGTTATTTTTAATACTGCCATCTTTGAGGTGCCAACCAAAAGATTCAGAACCCCTGCTCTACTGCCCTGCCATAGTAACTTAAAATGCTATTTTACATCCACTATATCCTATATTACTATATCTTATAGTTTGAAATAGCAAAGCCTAATATTGTCAGAATGTTCGAAATGTCTATAACAAATTGCTCCTATTATCTAAAAACATAACCTGCCCAACAACAGATAAAACTCCTATGTATATTTGTAAGAAATAAAAAAAAAAAAAATTACAGCTATGATTACTGAATGCACCATATAATCTTCCATTTAAGTGTAACATTTCAGAAAAGTCACACAAATGAATTCAGCCTGACAATAATAAACAATGGATGGAAGAAATTGTTTTAGAAAACAACTGTGTAGTAGCAGCCATTTCCTATTGTATTTTGTAAAGATTTGCACAATACAATTACAAAAGGCTTCTGGCTTTGTTTATGCTGCATGACAGCGAGTGAATTGTGATCAGCATGTAAGGCAAGATAAACCAGTTTTTACAATGACCATGACCTTGGCGGAGTGTAAAATCTTTTATCTCTCTCGAGTTTGTCTTTGCTTCGTCTGTCACTCACAGCATGTCACAAAGCACTGTTAATCTCTCCCCTTTCCTGGAAGATTTTATTAGAAAAGTGGTAGATACCGCACATATATTGCTACCTCTGCAACACTTGGAACTTTTAAAGGGGAAGAATTACAAAACATACCAATTAAGAAAACAATGCATTAAAGGGGAATTGAGATAAAGATCAATATACCATAAAATATTGCATAATAAATAAATCTGCTCTTTAAAATACAGTGGGATCACCTGACTTTATTAATTAGTGGTGAGCACAGCTTTCCCTTGTTTATTATATACAGGAGCAGTGGCCAGCTTCCTGTTGTAGCTCCCACCCTTTCCAGCTAAAGTCAGGTGATCCCACTGGTGGCCAATAAAAGGGCAACCAAGTTTAGGAGTTTTACTTTGAAAGCATAATGAATAATGTATAATGAAGCTATAGAATTCTTAATGAATCAGATGCAAGTTGAGTGTAGGAACTGGCAACACAGGGGATGACTTTGACGTAGTTGGCTAACTTAAATATATTGCAATATATGGACAAACAATCCCTGTTTTGTTTAAAGATTAAGATTTTAGTAGCTTAAGGCACAAAATGTTTCAATGTCCTTAATATATTGATAATGGGTTGAGTGCAGAGGACCTCTTATGACATCCATATTAATTTTGTGGTCACTAACTTATTCCACCACGCTTATTGTTTTTACAAATTAATTGAGAGAGAGATATCTATCTATCTATCTATCTATCTATCTATCTATCTATCTATCTATCTATCTATCTATACATGTATATATATATATATATATATATATATATATATATATACAGACACACATTTATTTATGTTTTACACTCTATTTGAGATGTGGGATACTTCATTTGGAATCACTGACACTCATGTTGAAAGCCTCAGACTAACAAAATATAGGATTGCTTTTCTAAGGCTGTGAATGAATTTGTCACAGTAACGTATCAGCGTTTTTTTTTTCACCCTTAAACTGGTCATACAATGAGTGATCAGGTACCATAGCAAATTAGGCCATCGTATCTACTACTGTACTCCAATGTTTATGAAGCATATTTGACAGCCTTTAATCTAATCCCATTGCATTCAAATTAATCTCTCCAGCAGGGAGGCAGTTCGGGGAGATTAGTCGCTCGAAGAAGAGGTGATTTGTCACCAGTCGACTAAATCTTCTCATCTGTCTCTGCCCTTAAAGTAAAGGAAAATAACCCCCTTTTTGACATTCAGACATAGACTCTCGTGGATTACTTTTAGGGGCAGATTTATTAAGGTTCAAATGGTAAATTTTAATTCTCAAATTTTTTGTGTGTCAAAACTCACAAATTCGAATTTAAAAGCATGTTAATTTGAATGTGAGATTTATCACACCACGACCATGGAAACAGTTCTAACTCGAATATTAGCCACCTAAAACCTGCTAAGTTAATTTACAAGTCAATGGCAGAAGTCCATTGAACTATTTGAATATGTTAATTACCTTCCTGACATTCAAGGTTTTTTTTGGAGGAAAACTCGATTCGAATTTGATGGGTCGGGCTATCCGATATTTTTTCATTAATAACCTCTCATTCGAGTTGTGAGTACATTTTTTGAATTTATTAGAGTAAAAAAAAAAATTCACATAAATTCGACCTTTGATAAATAACCTCTTAATATTTAGACTCAGATATGTCTGTGTTAAAAAAACTTAATTTGCAGTTTCAGTAACCTGGTTGCTAGGGTTCAAATCTATAAAAAAGAAATGATGATGGTCAACTGAAAAGTTGCATAGAAGTGGCCATTCTATAACATCCCCAGCAAGAAACATTTTGTTCACAGTTTATAGTGGCTGGCTTTTTTGTCCCCTTTTTTGCGGAAGGAAAAGAATGGCCAGTGAAATAATGATTAGAAAAAAGTCAAAAAATAATAATGATGCAAACTTCAATAATCTGGGTTCACCTTAAAGGACAGGTAAAGCCTACATTTTCCAACCATGTATATAATTTGTGCATATCTTCTCCACCCAAGTCACATCAGTGGTACTGCATATACGCCCTCCATTCGCCAGCGCCATAACATTTTCCTAAAAAAAAATAGCAGCTTTCAGCCGGCGGCCATTTTCCCTCTGACACATCATCAGTAACATTGACATCTGCATACAGGACATGTATGCTGTAAAGTTCATGCAATGAAGAATGCAGGGTTACACAAGCACAACATACTTTGATAAAAAGTTCTGCTTTGGGTTGAGCACTGTAGGTGGTTAGGAGAAAAAGAAAGGATCAGACAGCTACAGCAGAGTTTCTATGGGAACCAGCACTGCTATCTCTTCATTGGCTGTTAGACTGGACAGTGTGTTTAGTAAGTCAACAGCCAAAGTAAATTCCTGAGGGAGGGGCAGAGTGGGTTAGAGGAGGAGAAGGATTTCTAAGTGATTAAGGGGATGCTGCAACCTTAAAGTTGTCCTTTTAACAACCAGAGTGTCAGTTATCTAAGGATTTCAAAGAGGTTGTTCACTGATTACATTTTTGTGTAGGGGGTTTACATGTCCTTTAACCTCCATATTACACAAATACAAGCCAGATGACAAAATGAACAAAATGTAATCAAAGTTCCTGAGAGTAATGAATATGTATAGCAAGCAACCGATAATCTGTCAGAATTTTGAAACCACTCTAAAATTACTAAAATGCAGAATGGAAGCACAAATAAAACGAAGTCGGAAAATAACCTCCTCCAAAACTAAATTTAATATTTGGCAAATTTCTGCTTCTATTTTCAGGACAGTCATTTGTCAGAATATAAATCACTGTAAAACCTGCAAATGTTTCTTGTGCAATTTCCTAAAAGGTTTTCATGTGTTTCAAATCATATGTGATACATACAGAGAACTGGCTGATATATAAAGCATAAAGAGAGTTATACATTAAAAATAGTAATAATGGTACTTTTCATGTCAACATAAAGGCCACTATCAAATATTAGTCTAGCAGTTTTAAGTATGTGAAATTAAGATAATCATAAGGCCCAATTCTTCTAAATTACAGATTAATTGGCTGAGGGGGCTATTTGTTGTTGCATGCACACTAAAAACCGCGGAAACCTGAAATTGTTTCATGTGTTACTGACTTAAAGGGCAACGATGGCTTCATACTTAAATTGTCCCTATAGATTGGTCTAACTAAAATATTAAAAGATGAGTAAATAGTTTCCATCATTTTTCCATTTGTGGCCACCTTTTCTGGAAACAATACTTCCTATATTTAATCGACCCTATTTTAACTATTAAAGTCAGCATACAGCATCCCTTTTAACATACAGGTTGATGGTAAGTGGCATGTAGGTGGCAGCCCTAGATGTGATCGGGGATTGGCCATCTAAAAAAGACCATAAATGGAACACTCAATAGCAGGGATAATAGTCAAGGTTTTTACATAGCCTTTAAATATACATGCCATAAAACTATGTATCACCACTGCCTTGTACGAAGCACAAATCTGAACACTGTAAAGTTTAAAAGTATAGTGGTCCTTTAACTCAAGGTTTAGGAAAAGTAAAACTTTTAAAAATAAAGGTTTGCCGTTTAACAAAGGGTTATAGCACTTCATTTGGTATCAGAAAGGAACATCATGGATGTGAAATGCCAAGAATATATCATCAGAAAAGAAATGTATTTACACAATGATCTTGTAGCATATTGATGGCTAAATGTACAGAAGCAGGCCGTGTGTTCTTTTACCAGGAATATTTCAGAAGCAGACCAAAGAATTTCCTTTAAAGGACATGTAAAACTCCAGTCATGCCCAGTCTTCCATGCTAAAAATGCAGTAAGCCCCACAGAACTAAATTATATTCCCCATTATGCAGAAATGTCTTTCTAGCTTAGGCACACTCAAATAGAGGAATCCTGTCCCAGTATATTTCTGTGACCCAGGGTACAGACTTGGAATCTCCACTGTGCAAAAATGAACTTTAGTCATTTCTGTAGTTGCATACCCCTGGTGCTGAACCTGTGTGCCTTCTATGGTATGTTCTTGTGCTGCACCATATACCCAGTACTGTGTCTGGGTTCCATGCTGCCCTTGGCAATGGACCTCCAAACACCAATCTTCCTTACTGATCAGTACATACACAGTCTATTTTTAATCAATACAATCCCCCAAAGCCAACCCACTACCCTCAATGCTGCCACCCTAGGCACAGGCCCTTGGTTGCACATATAGAATATATGACCCTGCATAGATTACATCATAGCATAGCCTGTATGCTGTAATATAATGTAGCCTGCCTTAAAAAGACCTGCACGGACACAATAGATTAGTGTTGTTCTCTATTGTGCACACCTCTATTGTTCACATCCCTGCCTGTCATATGCTCCCTGTGTATACCATACACTTCCTGTCCTATGATCCCTGTGTGTGCCATACTCTGCCTGCCCTATGCTCCCTGTGTCTGCCATTCTCTGCCTGCCCTATGCTCCCTGTGTGTGCCATACTCTGCCTGCCCTGTGGGACGAGGAATTTGGAAATTGTTGTTAGGTGGCCTCTAAGGTGTTTAATTATGTGCTGAGGGTGCTGTGTTATCCACAGTGGAGAAGGAGGTACCGTATATACCCGAGTATAAGCCGAGTTTTTCAGCATCCAAAATGTGCTGAAAAAGTCTACCTCGGCTTATACTCGGGTCAGCGGTACCCGACCCGAGAAGCTGAGATTTCAGTCACTTTTAATCATTCCTATACCAACAGTACACTTGGGGAGAGACTGCAATATCCCACAATGCCCTCTGTTGGTTATATGAAAGAATAACAGTGCGCCCTCTGTTGGTTATATGAAAGAATAACAGTGACTGCAATATCACACACCGCCATCTGTTGGTTATATGAAAGAATAACAGTGACTGCAATATCACACAGCGCCATCTGTTGGTTGTACGAAAGAATAACAGTGCGCCCTCTGTTGGTTATATTAAAGAATAACAGTGACTGCAATATCACACAGCACCCTCTGTTGGTTATATGAAAGAATAACAGTGCGCCCTCTGTTGGTTATATGAAAGAATAACAGTGACTGCAATATCACACAGCACCCTCTGTTGGTTATATTAAAGAATAACAGTGACTGCAATATCAAACAGCGCCATCTGTTGGTTATATGGAAGAATAACAGTGACTGCAATATCACACAGCGCCCTCTGTTGGTTATACGAAAGATTAACAGTGATGGCAATATCAAACAGCACCCTCTGCACATGGTAGTGGGACAGTGGGACAATGCACACAGTAATCCGTTTGGCAATTCTCTGTCACCATCAACTTTGCAAAGAAGTCCGGTTGATCACTGGGGGGGTCGCTTTGGCAGAATGTGCGCTGCTCGGAGACAGGGCTGTAGTTGTGTCTAGGCTTATACTAGAGTCAATCAGTTTTCCCAGTTTTCGTAGGTAAAATGAGGTACCTCGGCTTGGCTTATACTCGAGTATATACGGTATATGGATTTAAAGGTCTGTTTTAATATGACATAAAGGTTTCACATATGAGTGATGTGATAAACCAGCAGTGAGCACCAACTATTTGGTTTTTTGCTGTGCTACCACCATTAATGTGGACATGGTCTTGTGGTAATATGGGTGTGGTTTAAAGTGGGTGTGGCTTAAAACAGGGAGTGGTCAACCACCATTAATGTGGACATGGTCTTGTGGTAATATGGGTGTGGTTTAAAGTGGGTATGGCTTAAAAAAGGGAGTGGTCAACACTGGTTTTCATTATCAGCCCAGAAAAATTCCTCATTACCACAAAGGTTGGACAGCACTGCAATCTTTCAGCTGCACTCCTACTTCATACCCTTGCATCATATAACAACTGTCAACTAACACACTTGTTTAACAGGCAATGGTTTCCAAAAACCAGCACATATTTGGTCCCTTGTACCACTTTCTTTAAAAGGATAGTCTCATGGAAATCTGTATTATATGAGTCAGACTAGGAAAAAAAATAGGTTTTACTGCTTAAAGGTTATAGAGTCAGTCACTTGCTCTACTGCTAGGGGTTTACATATACAATGAAGAACTCTTGCCTCAAAGAGACATTGTAGCTGTTCATTGTACTTGTCCAGAAATGCTCTAAAATATAGAGCAACAACAGCCTGACATGCATTTTGCACTTGTATGTAGAATAGGCCTTCTATAAATAAATGATTCAGGTTGCAGGTCTACCGATAACAGCCTCACAAGACTTTACTTTGTATGCATGCCTCTATATAGCTTTGCACCAAATAAAGAAATGCAAAGAGATACAAAATGTTTTGCACACTGATCAGTTACGATGCGTAAAGCTGGCCATAGACGCAAAGATCCGATCGTACGAATCCTCGATTCGTATGATTTTTGGACCGTGTGTGGAGAGTCCCGACATTTTTCGTCCCACGGAGATCGGCCGTTTGGTCGATTTTCAGTTGGAGACTGTCACCAGCTTTGTCGGACATAACTTTTGTACAATTGCTGTCAGGGGCAGAACATCGGCTGATCTGTTCTTTTACTACTTCATTTGATCGGAATGGTAAGTTTGCATCTATGGCCAGCTTAAGATGCTTAACTTTATATAAAAACCTCTGTAAGGTTCAAATAAACACAAGGTAAACCAGATAATTTTTTTAAGAGATTCTATGAAGAAGATCACACTGAGAAATGAAGATAAGTTCCTTTCACACATCTATCAATGTCACTCTTTATCTGACCTTGCAATGAAGCTATCCATCTGCTAAAGCTCTCATTCGTAACACACTCAATTAGGTGCAGACAGATGGATCTCAAAATATTTACAGAGTCCACCGACCCAACCCTGGACCTGATCAGAGAAACCAACCAGTACAAAGCGATAAGTGTATGAGCCAATGGAATACTGTATATGCAAACTGCTCAGTGTGCATGCATTCCAGATTTAGCAAAGACAACAAACTTGCCCACCGCATTAGGATGCTGGCAAGCTGGGTTATAGGTTATTCTTATTGAAGCAGAAAGGTAAAATTCAGACATTGCACAAAACCTATAACTATGTAAAATGGAAAAAAGTTCATGCTACCTCTACCTCCACCAAAAACAGGCTGCATCCATATGCGGTCAACTTTTTTAGTGGCAAATTTCATGGGAGCAAGTCCGTATCACTTTAACAAGTGATGTAGAGTAGTTGTGTGGGTCAACAAACGAAAAATTAGCTTTTTCTCAACAGACCAATGCACTGGAATTCCTTGTATACCGACCATGTCTGAGATCACCTATGGGAGTGGCACGAGTACATAAATTAAATGTGGCATTTGACCAGGGTAGATTGTCACAGAGGGCTGGGGAGGAGAAGCAGTGAAGATGACCCTCACATTTAGCAATTTGCCCTCTACAGCTTCCCAGTGCAAGAGTATTGAGGACTCCAAAATTGCACCTCTTTGGGCTCATGCACTTGCCAACTGCAACAAGGGACAATTTTCCCTGCAGTCTGTGCTCTACACCTTGAATCCAATTAAAAAGCAAAGGCAAGGCGCAGAGTGTAGCCCTCTATTTAATGCCTGCTATAGATAGGTGGAAAAGAGAGAGCTCTGTCTCCTATGAATATATTACATTATTTGGCATTTTATTGCCATTTTCTTTGCACTTTATTCAATCCCATACACTTTCTAAATCATCCAAACAGCGTCCGTATAAGTTAAACTGTAAAAAGAGCGGGGGGAAAAAAATTATCACCTGAAAATGCAACTGTGGATTTTATTAATGCAAGCAAATTATACAAAGCATGAATTAGAGTTAGAGTTAAATCATACAAATTGCAAAGCAGTGTATCACAGGATACCAGCTGTACCCAAGAGTGAAAAGGGCATTTATACAGGAACATGGACCATTACAAAAACATTAATCCATTGTTACTCTGTTCCTTCCTACTAACTGTAGCAAGTTTTTAAGGACAGGCCCATAATCACGTTTGCAGTATGTAAAGGTTTGCTAGAGATGTTATTTAATGCCAAATGTTTCTATCTGCTATATACAGTGGTGTGAAAAACTATTTGCCCCCTTCCTGATTTCTTATTCTTTTGCATGTTTGTCACACTTAAATGTTTCTGCTCATCAAAAACCGTTAACTTATTAGTGAAAGATAGAAACACAAATTACTGCACACAAGCTCTGAATTGAATGTTAGACATCCATCCAGCAACTATGTAGCAAGCCAGCCAGTTCAGGTTATGATCGCAACAGTATATTAAAACTTAACTTTTAATAGTAACTATGCTTAGTAAAAACCAAATAGTCTCAAACCGACATAAACACACGCAGCATGTTCCAATCACAGCTGTGCAGGACAATGTCCTTAAAAATAACACATATTAAAAACTGAATGTGTAGGCGGATTAGGTAGGCTAGTGGTAACCAAATGTTTAAATGCACTTCACTGTTCACACAGCGTTAATGCCAGTAGCGCTCTTAAATGTATTCCACACCTTCCAATGAGCCACCTTTGAGCCCCCCACCATTCCCTCCCAATGCTATAGTTTCTGCCTAGCTACGTTGGGAAGCGTGGGAACTAGCCTCACCACCTTCCACCTACACCACCCAACGCGTTTCACTGCTTGGCAGCTTCGTCAGGGGCATAAGTGTCGGACCCGCTCCTTTCCATCCTTTAAATAGTCTCTGTCTGAAAAACTCACACTAGTTGCGCAACGTCACTTCCTGTTTAGGGCGGAAGTGCCCATACTATTGCTTCACCTAATAGGGAATCATTGATGCTTTGCCAGTAATTTATCATCGCTGATACTCACTATGTCAGTAAAAATTTGCAGTATGTTGGGTCCCAATATACGTCACTAACATTTAGGGGACATTATAGTCTTTGGGTAAGTGAAGTATGGCGCTTAGTTATACGATACACAAGTCGCCAACTTCAAAAAAGTTGGCGACTTGTGTATCGTATAACTAAGTTATAGTTATGCGATACACAAGTCGCCAACTTCAAAAAAGTTGGCGACTTGTGTATCGTATAACTAAGTTATAGTTATGCGATACACAAGTCGCCAACTTCAAAAAAGTTGGCGACTTGTGTATCGTATAACTAAGCGCCATACTTCACTTACCCAAAGACTGGCATTAACGCTGTGTGAACAGTGAAGTGCATTTAAACATTTGGTTACCACTAGCCTACCTAATCCGCCTACACATTCAGTTTTTAATATGTGTTATTTTTAAGGACATTGTCCTGCACAGCTGTGATTGGAACATGCTGCGTGTGTTTATGTGGGTTTGAGCCTATTTGGTTTTTACTAAGCATAGTTACTATTAAAGGTTAAGTTTTAATATACTGTTGTGATCATAACCTGAACTGGCTGGCTTGCTACATAGTTGCTGCAGTAATTTGTGTTTCTAGGTATATGTTTCGTTGTTACCAGCTTGCAGGCTACAGGTCGTTTAACTTCCCTATTAACCCCGATTAATGTGTGTATTAGTGAAAGATAACATAATTGAACACAAAATGCAGTTTTTAAATGAAGGTTTACGTTATTAAGGGAGAAAAAAAAACTCCAAATCTACATGGGCCTGTGTGAAAAAGTGATTGCCCCCCTTGTTAAAAAATAACAACTGTGGTTTATCACACCTGAGTTCAATTTCAAAGGTTATAAAGCCATTTCTAAAGCTTTGGGACTCCAGCGAACCACAGTGAGAGCCATTATCCACAAATGGCAAAAACATGGAACAGTGGTGAACCTTTCCAGGAGTGGCCGGCCGACCAAAATTACCCCAAGAGCGCAGAGACAACTCATCCGAGAGGCCACAAAAGACCCCAGGACAACATCTAAAGAACTGCAGGCCTCACTTGCCTCAATTAAGGTCAGTGTTCACGACTCCACCATAAGAAAGAGACTGGGCAAAAACGGCCTGCATGGCAGATTTCCAAAGCGCAAACCACTTTTAAGCAAAAAGAACATTAAGGCTCGTCTCAATTTTGCTAAAAAACGTCTCAATGACTGAAAATACCTTGTGGACCGACGAGACAAAAGTTGAACTTTTTGGAAGGTGCGCGTCCCGTTACATCTGGCGTAAAAGTAACACAGCATTTCAGAAAAAGAACATCATACCAACAGTAAAATATGGTGGTGGTAGTGTGATGGTCTGGGGTTGTTTTGCTGCTTCAGGACCTGGAAGACTTGCTGTGATAGATGGAACCATGAATTCTACTGTCTACCAAAAAATCCTGAAGGAGAATGTCCGGCCATCTGTTCGTCAACTCAAGCTGAAGCGATCTTGGGTGCTGCAGCAGGACAATGACCCAAAACACACCAGCAAATCCACCTCTGAATGGCTGAAGAAAAACAAAGTGAAGACTTTGGAGTGGCCTAGTCAAAGTCCTGACCTGAATCCTATTGAGATGTTGTGGCATGACCTTAAAAAGGCGGTTCATGCTAGAAAACCCTCAAATAAAGCTGAATTACAACAATTCTGCAAAGATGAGTGGGCCAAAATTCCTCCAGAGCGCTGTAAAAGACTCGTTGCAAGTTATCGCAAACGCTTGATTGCAGTTATTGCTGCTAAGGGTGGCCCAACCAGTTATTAGGTTCAGGGGGCAATTACTTTTTCACACAGGTTTGGATTTCTTTTCTCCCTAAATAATAAAAACCCTCATTTAAAAACTGCATTTTGTGTTTATTTGTGTTTACTTGTGTTATCTTTGACTAATAGTTAAATGTGTTTGATGATCAGAAACATTTTGTGTGACAAACATGCAAAAGAATAAGAAATCAGGAAGGGGCAAATAGTTTTTCACACCACTGTACCTTCTACACTATCCATATACCTCTGAAATTCTTAAGGACTAATGGTCCCAACTATGCCTGAAACTGCAGTCTCCTCATTTTCTGTTTAATGTACTAGCATTAATGAATTTTCCTTTTTAGGGAAGGTATGAAAAGCAGCTTTGAGCTGACATTATATTAGGACTAGGATTCATGGTCACATCTGCACAGAGCTATTCTACCAAACATGCAGACTTTCAAGAAGAAATTTAATGAAATTGTAACAGAGCATTAGAGACACCCAAAGGGGTATTTTCACCATATTCAAATGTATGTATCCCATTCAAATTGTCATCATATTCAATTATATTTTTTAAATTGCTTTAACTATACTTGTTTCTCTTATCTTCAATGACACTACTTATATAATCAAAGTTTTTTGTATTCCTCAAAGAAAATATTTCTTTGTCGCTCTTACAGAGAGCATGCAGGAACTACATAACCCACAATGCATTGCACCGTAATGTTCCTTTCCTTGAAATCACATGTCAAGGGAATTGTGGGGTTTGGAGGATGCAGTCTAAGGAAAGCTGGCTGTTGATATAAAGTAACAGTAGTCAGCCAGTTCAGCAAAAGTCAGATCAGCAGAAGATCATGGGGCTAGGCTTTGGGAACTGTCAGAAACCATTAAAAATCATGAAAAGTCTGCATATTTTTTAATTGATGTATAATGCAAAGTTGCTTGAAATTATGTTTACTTTTTTTTACAAAGCTTAAAGGGGTGGTTCACCTTCAAACAACTAGTCGTTTTCAGAAAGATCACCAGAAATAATGACTTTTTCCAATGACTTTCTATTTTTCTATGTGTGATGGTTTTTCTAATATTGAAGTGTAAAGTGTCATTTCTCTCCTTCTGAAGCAGCTCTGGGAGGTGGGGGGTCGCCAATTCTGTAAACTGTTCTAAATTTATACATTTAGTTGATACATTTCTTATCTTTGTCCCTGCTGAGCAGAATCTCTGGGTTTCATTACAGGCAGCTGTTAGAATTGATACAATTGTTGCTAATAGTCCAGAGCTGCTGCTGAGAAATGTATCAACTCAATGTTGCAAAATTGTAACAGTTTAGAGTCTGCACCTGAATTACTGAGCTGTCAGAATCAAACTCCAGAGACACAAACATTCACCTTTAAACTTAGATTTTGGAAAAAACTTAAAAAATAAATAATGGAAAGTAACTGAAAAAAGTCTTTATTTCTGGGGAACAATCTAAAAACAACTGATTTGAAAAAAGTGATTGGAAGGTGAACAACCCCTTTAAGTTATGTTTTTGTGAAGTCCCCTTTAAGATTGTGTTTTCATGCTTTGAGGGGAACAAAGGCAGAAAACTGGGCATGCGAATATACGGTAGAACACTTTCTGATAGTCTGAATAATTGCGGGGAGGGGGGGGAGCCAAAAATTTTCACGTAAAAGCTACATTTTTTTTAAAAAAAAGTCAATAGGAATTGACTTTAGGGTTGCCACCTGGTTGGTATTTCATCAGCCTAGATGGTAAATTTAGGATTTTTTTTTGTCCCCCCCCACAATCCCTGCTCCCAAGTTGCCCCTGTCCACTTCTTTACCTCCCTCCCCAACCCATCAAATTTCTTTGATGCCCCTTTTGCATCATAACCCTGCCACTCACATCACAACTCCACCCCTCCCCTATGCCCTTGTCAGTATTTTGTCCTAAATAATGACAACACTATAGCTCAAGCAACTTTTTTCCATTTATATTTTTCTGTGTATTTAGTTGAGGTTTTCAGCCCCATTCAAAATGGCTGGAATAATGCCATTTTAAAAAAAGGCAGATCACTCCCTGGAGCAATTTCCACCACATACCATGGTTTCTGTAATGTAAATCCAGATCACTCAGAAATCAAATAACAGACACAAGCAGTCTATCTTTGTGGGTAAAACTCGAGACCAACAGTGAAACACTGCCAAGTAGGGGCCAATTTTGGAGGATTAAATTAAACAGAAGTACCTGTGCTTTTTTAAAATGGTTGTTGCCAAGAAATACCTTATATTTTTCCTGCCACAATTTAAGCTTTTTCATAAATACATGTACCTGCAACGTCAGGATTTTATAAGAAGAAATAACTGCCCTATTGTGTGTAGCAGAACATAATCAGAAGTCAGTAACAAAAACAAGACTTCACATACACAGAAAACAGTAAATGTGCAACTATACTAGTGGTCCCAAATAATATGAACATGTTTAATCTCCAGCTAGTATTATTTTAATTCTGAAAAGTTCTTTAGAGCAAGTGATAATGTAAACAATAGTTTATTTGCATTCTTAGAAGTCGTTATAAAAGAAAAAGCCCATTAGTTTATGGGAAAAGCACTACCAGGAACATAACAATAACTATGGTTTATCAGTTCAATCTTAATCTAAAGGACTTTTTGTTTAATTCTAAGGAAGGAAACCACAGCGAATCTTAACAACAAACTGCAAAATTCTTTCCAAATATCAGGAGCCCTGCCTCTCAATGCAAGTTTTCTTCCAACCACCCCTCACGCTCTCATTTCCACACCTCCTCAATTGTTGCAATAAACTGAGCGACAGCCCCCAGCCCTGCCACAGAGCTCAAGGCAAGCTGCTGAACACTTCCCACACCAAAACTCCTATTACTAATAACAAACTTTCAATAAGGTAAGGCATCTGCACTGTGAGACTGAATCACATTGCTTTTTAACTATTAAGCTTTGCATGACGGCATGTGAATGTAAGCAGTTTTATCCTGATACATTTATCTCAGTCTGCAATCAAAATGTGTCATCTAATTTATATCTAAATTATAGGGTAAAATTTTAAGGAACTAAAATAAAATATTTGTAAGCTTAAGCTAATAAAAGCTTTTACAAAAACAGAAAAAGGATGGTATTTTTTTTTTTTACCAGTTTTTAATATTTGGGATTGTTTGCGAAGCTAGCCATCAACCATATTATATTTAGCTGAATGACGTGCAGACAACTATGTCCCAAGAGGGATGTACAAATCTGTTTTAATGGATAATTGCCAGCATTCTTGGGGGTTCTGGGAAACGTAGCTTACAACAGCTGGATGCGCTCTCTGATATCAATAGAATAGTATATAATTAGTGATGAGTGAAATTTTTCTCTGTGTTTCGCCATGAAAATTATGCCCATAGACTAATGGGTGAAAAAAATTGTCACACATCAAAATTCAATACAAATTTTCGTTGTTTCGTACATTTTTGGCAAAGCGAAACAGCTCAGATTCACCCATCACTGTATATAATGTAAAGAATATATATTATAACAAAATAAATGTATGTAATACACTTGTCAAGTTTGTTTTAAGGCAAGAATAGGTAAGACTACAAAAACTAAAAAGTAGAAAATCAGGAGATTTATATAAAGATATAAAAAAAACGATCACTATAAGTTGGGGGGGGAGGCAGCATATCATGGAGTGGAAGAAGACTTTACGTCAGTGAAGAACAGTTTGTATAAAAGTATACAGCTCTCTAAAACACAAACAGGAACCCACCAGTCCCCTATGTCTTATATGTATTATTTTAAGGACTGCCGAAAGCAAACAAACACTGGAAATAGTCATGTATTTCTAAGGCTGGGAAGCATCTCTATGATAGCATGGAGAGGTCAGGATGTTAATGAGAGAGGTTCTCAGAGGCATTTAGTCTGGAAACAAAGCCAAACGTATTGGAAGGAACTGTATTTGAGGCGTTAAAGCACAAATAAAAAAAGCAGGTGGAAATATTTTAGTAGCATGTTGGAAATTGGAAAGTGTGTCTGAATGCCATAACTTATATTTCAGTCTCATAAGGACAAAAGTGACCCACTTAGCAACTTTTTGGGGGCTCTCTAGCCCATTGTAATTGCTTGCTCTGCTTAGAATGCCAGGCAAGCAACTTTGAGAGTTAGCAGTTTAAAGACATAGTGAATGTGTACCCTCTGCACCCGTAAATAAGAATGACCTGTTTCAATCAATCTGACTTGTTTCAACTCTATTCACCAGCAGGCAGCACAGAATATTAAACACAAAAATAGCAGTTTTTGTAAAATATGATTTGCACACTCACTATTGTCACTTTTATGGCAGTGCAACATGTCCCCCGCATGCCTGGCAGGGTATCCTCCATTCATATATATGCTGTATGTAACTGGATGCTATGGGGATATTGCACAAGTTGTACGATTCCATAAGAGCATTTTCCTGTTACATAATTGATATTTTTTTGGATAAAGGAACAATAGGAGCAACAATACGAGCAGAACATTATCCAAATGTTGCTTTTGACAAGTAATGCCAAGTATTGGGCTATCTACAAACCTCCAGAAGTTGACTCAACTGTTAGCACCCACCACCCACAATCATGAAATACGTTTACTTTACAGGGGTGTGTTGTATGTGACATTCTTGGTCAAGCAGTAGTTAAACCCTAATAACATAATCCTCTTGTTTACCAGGAATAATTTCAAGAGTCAGGTGGAGTAAGGGAATATGGGCCATGGCTCAGAGAGTACAAGCTATCCCACACAACAAACGGCACAAATACTTTCATAATTTCTCCATTGGTGACTTTTTCCAAATCCAATATGATCTTTAGCATACCCAACAGGGTTTAGTAAACTAAGAAGGGACATTCTTACTTTAGCCTTGTTAAATTCCTTGGAACAGTTTCCACTTTTCTAAAAGAAATAACTTAAAAGGAAACAGACCCATAGAAGGAATTAAGCACCAATATAGTGTTTTCTGACAAGCTGAAGCACTCATCTGAGCCATTTTAGGGGGTTAACCCACCACCTGTGAGAGGCACCGCTCAATAATTTTGAAAGACACTAAATTATAAATTTACAAATTCAATGCAATACAAGGATCAAAATACGAAAAGATTTTGCAGTTACCTGAAAACAATGTTTAATGTGATTCAATGCTGCTTCACACAAGCAATTTGATTTCATTTCAATCGTGCAGCTTACATCCACTTCATCCTGTTGATTACTAGTATTCTTTATAGAAAATATACAGCAATCTCTTTAACAGACCAATTCAAGAAAAAGAAATAAGCAGCAATCTTTTGTCTCACTCACAGATTTTGATGTGTGTGCCCCTTAAAGGGGTGGTTCACTTTTAAGTTAACTTTTAGTATGTTGTAGAATGGCTAATTCTAAGCAACTTTTCAATTGGTCTTCATTGTTTATTTTTTTTATTATAGTTTTTAAATTATTCAACATCTTCTTTTGACTTCCACTTTTCAAATTTAAAAACAAATGCTCTGTAAGGTTACAAATGAATTGTTATTGCTACTTTACCTCTCATATTTATATACCAGTCTCTTATTAAAATCAATGTATGGTTGCTAGGATCATTTGTACCCTAGCAACCAGATAGCTGAAATTGGAAACTAGAGAGCTGCTGAATAAAAAGCTGAATAACTGAAAAACCACAAATAATAAAAAATGAATGGTATTGTTGCAGAATATCACTCTCTTCATCAAACTAAAAGTTAACTCAAATGTGAACAACCCCTTAAACAATAAAAAACCCTTTCTTGACATACTTCTCTGTATTTGTACAATAAGCCCAGGCCCTATCCCCATCAGCTGCACGATGGGTACACGTTGTGGTCACTGTAAACTGCATGAAAGGACATATTTGTGTTTATTCATGTGAATGGAATCAACAATGACCACGTTAACAAATACAATATCTCATCTAAAGATCCATATTCAGAAAAAAAATTACTTCTGCTGTCGATTGATTAAGAGAAATGCTGGAATGCATCCTTTGGCTTTACGTAGCAATAGCTTTTGAATGAATCAAAAGGATACATTCATACATAGCAAAAAAGGCCACAAAAGTATTTTTCCAAACCTATAACTCACCTGTACAATGTCCCTTTAAATATGACACTCGCCCATCTACTTTTGGTATCCTGCACACCATTGCTGTCCAGCTGGAGCTAGATGCAGTATTGATTTTTTTTTTTGCTCAATGGATATGTCTGTATAAGCTTTTAATATAATATGGCTAATAATATGGCATCAAAGTAAAAAGACAACTGCTTGGCACGCACTCCACAGGACTCCAGGTAGCGGTAAAAACTTATTTCTTTATTGCACAAACATATATCTTGCATTTCTTCTCTAAAAGTATAATAATATGGCATGTAGAATAACTAGACTACTAATTGTTTTGAAGCTGGGCATTACATTTGTGTAATAGCCAGCTCTAATTTTGTTTTTATTGTGTGTGGTGTTTGAATTGTTTAGGTTCGGTTCTACACTGGTTCAGCCAGAAGCTCTGGAGACATAACAGTGCTTTCTTAATAATCATTATACAAATTACTCGTTGCAGCTTAAAATAACTCTGTTTAGAATTTTTCCCTGGTATAGCAAAATGCAATTTGATATTAAGATAATTTGCAGGATCTGCAGTTGGTTTTCATTGTTTTTGCATTATTTAGCTTTTTATTCAGCAGCTCTCCATTTTGCAATTTCAGCAAAATGGTTGCTAGGATCCAAATTACCCAAGCAACTGTGCATTGATTTGAATAAGAGACTGGAATATAAATAGGGGAGAGCCCGAATAGAAAGTGGAGTAATAACCAGTAGCAATAACTTTACAATTGTAGCCTTACAGAGAATTTGGTTTTTAGATGGGCTCAGTGACACCATTTGAAAGAGAGTCAGAAGAAGGTAAATAATTAGAAAACTCTAAAAGACAAAAAATGAAGGCCAACTGAAATGTTGTCTACAATTAGCTATTTTATAAAAAAATGTTGCTTTAAGAGTAGGTTTACAGCAACATTTTTGTTGCTTTAAGCCTACACTTAAAATGCTGTTCCTTTAAAACGTCCACCGTACAAGGAACAGCTCTTGGTACTGCTTCTGATGCAGGAGGATACAGGACACATTAGCAGCATAAAAGGGGCCACATACATTGGGGCTGCTTGCAAGAATTATCATCTTAATTTTTGTTCATTTTCACTGTACAGTCAACCACATAATTTCCATTTATCATTATGGTGTCAAGCAGCCTGCTAATATATAGCGCAGACCACTGCATACCTATAAACACAGCGTTATATACCTCTGGTTTGTATCTCTCCATACTATTAACGTTAAAACCCCAGTCACCACTGGAATGCAGCGCAGTGCAGACCAACTCAGTTTTCTTAACCTAATATGGAATGTAAAATCAAGCACCAGTATCTCACAAAAAGACAAATTTAAAACCAAATATTACCATTAATCAAAAAATAAAATGTAGAAAAATAAATACATAAGAGTACAAAAATAACACCGCAGAGAAACAGATGGGGCTGTTGCTAAATACAGTGATACCTCAATTTTATATAGCCTGATTTTAAGTTTCCCCTCATTTTGTTATGTCTCACCAATATAGAACGCTTAAGGCGTTCTATATTGGTGAGACATAACAAATTTGACATTTTCATGAATTTTTTTCTGGTCCCTTGAAAAATGGGGCTTCTAAGTACAACATTAATTACATGTACTGTATGTATTACTGCATTCACTTTCATATGGCATAACTGACAATTAATCAAAAGTGAGGTTCGAATGATATTCTGCTGAAAGCAAATATGATTGGTTACTCATTAAAAAATGTGTTCCTGTGTTTACAGGAATATGTCTATTGATCATTTAACTGGTTTCTTTAGTAACTAATCAGTTACAGACTATGAGAAACAGATCACAGGGAGGCTGCTGCATGTGAAATATACAACATAAACTTCCCCTGTTAGTATCCTTAGGGGCATTATACAAAGCTGCATGAACATTTCAGTTAGTGTAAACAAATGTTTTGAAAAATAAGGATTAAAACAATTTAAAAGCTGCAACCTTAAATAGCACATTTTATGGTACATGCAGTGACCATAAAGTGTGGGGTTTTTATGGAGCAGTGATACTTAGTAATTTGCATGATTTACTGGCACTTTGAGGTCCCTAACTCTCCACTCTCCTACTTACCCAGCTGCAAGTAAGGGAGAAGATTAAGGCCCTTTCTCTCCTCTGAACACGGACACCAATTTCTCTCTATCTGCACTGCACTCTAATCTGTCACCCGCACCTCTCTGCCCTGTTGAGTAGCCATGGAGAAGGTCCAGCACATAACCCGTTCTGCAATGAGGAGAGCCTCAAACATTGAGGTCAACCCACAGACCCGGCAAAACCTGCAGGAGCTTTTTATCAATTTCTCTCTGATTCTTATATGCCTGTTGGTCATCTGTATAATTGTCATGCTTCTCTGAAGATTCCTGCTGTGTACCAGAAAGACTATACATGTGCCTATTGGAAGGGATTGGTACTCTGGCCACGGTAAAGATGTGGCACTATTTTTAAGCTTGCACAATGGCTAGTCTCCCAATTGTGTATGCAGTGTACTATAGGATTATTTATATGTAAGTTTTATTTCTAATTGTAAATTGCATATAGCTGGGTGTTTATACATGGCTGGCATTGTATTAGACAGCTACAGTATATTTATACAGATAGCATTCAACAGCTCTTGCCATTATCAGATATCCTGGAAACATGCATATTCCTCTGTCTGTTACTTGTATGTTGTCTTCACAATGTTCATCATCATGGTGTGTGAACGTTAAAATAAAAGCATGATCGCACCACTGAATATTCATTTTCTAAGCACTGAGTTTGCAAACATTTCCACAGAATTCACATTAGACCTAGACTATATTTAATGCAGATATTTTAACAAAACACATCTGACAAATCACAGTCACTTAAATAAAAGCCACACCTAAAGGCAAGCTGTCTATTAGTTTTATTGTACATAAAAAACAACATACAAAGGTTTGGTTGTATTAGTCTTTAGCGTTAGTGGCAATGTCATCAATAAATCTTTCCTAAGAAGAAATCTCTTTTCAGTACACACAAAAAGCGTCTTATAATTTTCCCCCATCACAATAATATACTTCTCAAAACAACAGTAAAGCGATATACAGAAAAGACCCACCATTGTTTGATAAATAGACAAAAATAAGCACAGACAATTCAAGAAAAGGCACTCCCCTTTTGAAGACATCTGCTATATACACTCCTGTAAGTGCTTCATCCCATACTTTTGTTCAGTTGTTTTATACCACTGATTCCCAACCAGTGACCCATGAGCAACACGAGGCTCACCGCACCAACCCTTTTGGATGTTGCTCCCAGTGGCCTCAAAGCAGGTGCTTGTTTTTATATTCCTGCCCTAGAAGCAAGTTTTGGTTGCATAAAAATCAGGTGTACTGCCAAACAGAGCCTCCTGTAGACTGCCAGTCCACATAGGGGCTGCCAAAAGTCAATCACAGCCCTTACTTAGCACTTTTGCTTTAAAATTTTAATGTGGCTCACAGGTAACAAAGGTTGTGGATCCTCGTTTTATACTAACAAAATATCCACAAACTTTCTTCCTACAAAATGGGGAGATGGGGTTTTATGGCACAATTTGCAAAAAGCATAAATTAAAGGGCACCTGTTGGCTGATGACATTTTCCCCAACCAAAGGTGTTGACTAATAGAAGGGCGCATTTCGGCTGAGGGCAACAGAAGTTTTTTTTTTATTCCCCCCGCGCCAGCCCTAGGACACCGTGCACCGTGAGGGAGCTCCAGGTTCGAGTGGTCATGTTGGGGCACAATGAGTGAATAACACAACTCATTAAGCGCATGCTCTCTGCACAACATGGTCGCACACACCGGGAGCTCCCTCCCATTGCAAGTGTCCTAGCATTAGTGGGGCCATTTTTTTTTTCTACGGTTACCCCCAACCAGAGTGCAAGTTCTGTTAGCAAGCATCTTTGGTTGGGGATAATATTTAAGGCCACCGGGTGCCCTTTAATTAGGAAACTTTAGGCAAGTTTTAAATGCAAGCTCCTAAAGCTACAATGCCATTTATTTTGAGCCATGCACTGTGCACAAAAATATTAGTAGGACATGTTATTATTAAGTAGAATTTGTATTCTGGTCTATTTTAGCATTCATGTAAATAGGCCAATAATTTATTTAGTGTTGGAGTATTTGATGTCAGCATTAAACTATGTAAATCATCTAAAACTGGCACAGCTCAGTGACACCAATCCTAAGAAATCTAACAGAGACAAAGGTCTGTAACCACAACAAGCGTACCTTCCTGATGTCACTACAAAACTGCCTTAAACTATTCTCTGTGCATTACAATGGCATTCACTAAATTTTGCCTTATCTGTGCAGTCCCATTAGTCTGCTAAACTACTATGCAAGGGTCCTGCAAACTTTACAATAGCAAAATATTTAGAACAGGCACTGCAGCATAAAACATTACCATGCATTTCTATGAATTTTACAGTTGTGTTGACAGGACCATGGGGTCACATTTTAAACAACAGACACAAATTGGCAGTTGTTTATATTTGTAAATTGAGTTTTCTGGAGGTGGGTATATACAAAGCAGATTTAATCTGCTGATTTTGCAGTCTATCTGCGGCCCACCCAACTGATATCTGCCCAAAACTTGGCCAGATATCAAGCAGGCTTGATTGTCCTGGTGGATCAGGGACCACATTAGCTAGTTGATGTGGTCCTTGCTCTGACAGCTTGTATACCCGCCATTCTTATCCGATTAATTGGCCCTAGGACCAACGATCAATTTAAAACCCAATATTGTCCACCTTAGGTGGGTATATTGGGGAAAGATCCAGTCGCTTGGTGAGATCACCAAAAGAGCTGATCTTATAGTGTGAGGCCACCTTTGATTTCCATATTATTGTTTAGCTAAATTAGGCCAGTTGTGGAGGAGTTACTACCTGATGAGACAAACAGCCTTGGGGTGTACTGTCCAGGCTACAAATGCAAACAGCAAGTTCAGAGTTCCCCAATACATGCCTACTGTATGCCACAGAAGAAACACCACCTGCAGCTTTTACAGAAGTACAGCGATGGCCTGGTGGCAATGACATAAATCATTTTCATTAAAATTCTCCTGGTGTTTACAACACTGAGCATACCGTATAGGTCACATAGGGAGTCCACATAGGTCATCTAAATGGACTTCTATAACATTGGCTTTGTACTGGTTCCACAAACCCAATCTTCTGTCTAAAAGGATCAGACTGATAATATTTAACACTGCTGCGGAGTGGTCCTTAGTTAAATTCCAGCCAGGGCACTTTCTCCCCTTGCTTGTGTTGGTTTCCTCTGGGTAATCCACCCCTCACCATCCAAAAGAATACAGGCAGGTTAATTGGCTCCCGATAAAACAGACAATAGCTTGTGTGAACAAATGTGTGAATGTAACTGGAATGTTAAGACAGTTGGTTCCAGTGCCAGGGACTGATGTGAATATGTTGACACTATATAAAGATGATAAAGAAGAATTTAGTTGGCCTGAAAAGATTTGTACTTTTTCATGCCTTGTAGTTAGTTATAAATACTGTATTTATCTACAAATGTTCAGTCCAACTATATATGTTTCATTCCAATTATTAAAAAATTATTATAAATACTTTAAAATAAATAAAAACATAAACCAATACATATTGATTGTTTTTATATAAACTGTCTATGTGTTATAAAGAAAGAAATTACCCAACTCAATAAGGATATTAGCAGTTATATTGACCTTGTACTTCTCTAACTGTGTCTCTCCATGGAGATCTCCATTATCCTTATTACAAACAATAGGAGACATTTATCCTTTTAATATAAATAGAACAGGAATGCAGAACACATAGTAATCAAACAGTTCAAACAGCCTATACCTGTGTTACTGAGAGTGTGAGTTTTTGTCAGTTGTATGGTATTCCAGAGATTAGCACTACTAATCAGGTTCAATGTTTTCATTCAGTGTGGGGGTCCCCAACCTTTTTAGCCATGAGCCACATTCATATGTAAAAAAAGAGTTGGGGAGCAACACAGGCATGAAAAAGTCCATAGAGTGCCAAAAAAGGCTTTAATCAGCTATTTGGTAGCCCTGTGTGGGCTGGCAGCCTACAGGAGGTACCAAAAACTAACCTTTAAGCCAGGAACTAAAAAAATAAGCACCTGCTTTAAGACGACTGGGAGAAACAGCCAAGGGGTCGATGAGCAACATGTTTCTCAAGAGCCACTAGTTGGGGATCACTGGTCTAGGTTAAACTTTTTTTTCACTCTTGAAATTCACATTTTAAGCATTAAATCTATATCACTTATTAAAGCAAAGAAACGAAGAATATTACTAATGTACCGTATATACTCGTGTATAAGCCGACCCGCGTATAAGCCGAGGTACCTAATTTTACCTATGAAAACCAGAAAAACTTATTGACTCGCGTATAAGCCTAGACACAACTCAGAAAAGTCTCAGAAATATCAAACAGTCGGTTTAATGTTAAAAATCAAGCCATGATGCTTAAAACATTAATTCATCGTACAATGATAAAAAAAAAACCTCTGGTAGATGAAATAGATATATTAAGAAGACAGCTGCCTTACCGGTAAATTTGCTCCAGTGGGGTGGGGAAGAGCGAGAGTTGTAGTTGAGGAGGAGCCACAGGTTGCAGACATGAGGCATGGCCTCCCCATACAAATATATGGCCTCCCCATACAAATACATTGTTCCTACACCCAGGCACCTTCCCCCTCTCTTAATCCCACCTCGGGCCCTGGGGATTAACAGTACGAACACACTCACAGCTCCAGAGCCGAGCCGCGAGCACGGACACTGGGGAACCCGCACTCACTGCAACATGGCGAGGGAAACGACGACGACCCGACTTGTATCAGTGACACATATATACATTGCCCTCCACCCACAGTTAGTGCCCCACATATACAGCGCCCCCCACATGTAGTGTGGCAGTGACACATATATACAGCGCCCCCCACATGTAGTGTGCCAGTGACACAAGGAAGGAGGTGTATGTTCCACGGAGCATACAATCTATACACTTATACTGGGCACTGTAGCAAAACACAAGTTTTGCCAACCCCCGGCCACATTTTGGGTACAGGGGGAACCAATCACTCACTCACAGGGAAGTCCTGGAAGTCACATCCGACTCCGGCCCGTGGGCGGCTGCTCTCTTCCCGTGGTAGGTGACCAGAGAACGAGCCGAACACCCTGCGCTCCATGCCGGCCCGCTTTTCGGACAGTGTAAGCGGCCTACTTCACCGAATCCCTCACTTTCCGCTTCTTTTCCCGCGGCCTCTGCCCCTTGCTCGCCCTCCCCTCACAACCCGCTAGGCCCCGCTCCAACTCCGCGCGCTTCCGGGCTCTGACACAAAAGGCCTAGCGCGTATTCACTTCCTGCTCCTCCCCTCCCACTTATTGTTACCGGTATACCTCCCACAGACCGCGACGCCTCCTAGCGCTGTTCTCTCCTCGCTGCTCTTCCGGCTACGGTACTTCATGTGGGATTCATCAGCAGCTGACCCGCGTATAAGCCGAGGTAGGATTTTCAAGCACATTTTGGGTGCTGAAAATCTCGGCTTATACGCGAGTATATACGGTACTCTCTTTAACCACCCTGTATTTTACTTGTACAGTGTATAACTATAATTATTGTTTTGAAGCTACTACAAATTACTTGATCTATTGAACATCAACTAATTGGATTGATATTTGTTTGTGTCCAGTGTTAGTATATGGCCGCCAGTGGGTATAAAGGAAACTGAATTAGCAATTATTTACTTGTTTTACAACTTGCTTTATATAAACCTACACCCAAAACCTGGACCTTAAAACCTGCCTTGTAAATCCTAAACACAAACTGTAAAACCCATTCCTCTGAGGCAGCAGGTTTACTGCTATATCGGCTATCTTTTGCAAATACGGCAAATGGAATACAAAATATGAGCCACAAAACTGGTCTCTCCATTTAACAAATTACGGACATAAATCAGAGTATGGCGATTTTGTTTACATTTCAGTTAATAAGACCAGTCATTACAGCCTTATTAAGATTAGGCAGGATTCCGCTTTGTCATAATGATTGAGACAATGTGCCAGTTTAAAAGTTCCCTGCATAAAAATATTGTTTTACTGCCATGGTAACTGATTAAGGAAGCCATATACAGGCCTGGAAAGCAGTAAAAATTCCCTTTTTTGAACTTGGCTGGCAGACTTTCTTGTCACACCATGTAATGGTGGGCCCCTGGTTTATCCACATCAAACGGGCATATTTAATGCCTTGCTCTGTTCTCCAGCACAAAGAGAAAGTACAACTGTTTTTGTTAACACATGGGGCTATGTTAAACAGATTAGTCCATTAGACCAGGACATTTTGGAACAGGTGTGTCTTCTCATGTGGTGCACACTCATTTTTCACTTTTTATAAGATCACACTAGAGAAACTATGAAGGGAAAAATGTCCTTCAAAGTAAACATACGGCAGACCTGTACATATACAGAAATAGCTTCAATCACCATTGTAAGTACACATGGATTACTGCTGTTACTGCAGGACAAATGATGGAAATGTGAGATTTTAAAAGCATTTTTAAAAAGTTATGAAGAGGAAAAGTGTGCAAGGTAAAGAATACCGTATATACCCGTGTATAAGCCAAGTTTTTCAGCATCCAAAATGTGCTGAAAAAGTCTACCTCGGCTTATACTCGGGTCAGCGGTACCCGATCCGAGTAGCTGAGATTGCAGTCACTTTTAATCATTCCTATACCAACAGTACACTTGGGGAGAGACTGCAATATCCCACAATGCCCTCTGTTGGTTATATGAAAGATTAACAGTGCACCCTCTGTTGGTTATATGAAAGAATAACAGTGACTGCAATATCACACAGCGCCATCTGTTGGTTGTATGAAAGAATAACAGTGACTGCAATATCACACAGCGCCATCTGTTGGTTGCATGAAAGAATAACAGTGACTGCAATATCACAGCGCCCTCTGTTGGTTATATGAAAGATTAACAGTGACTGCAATATCACACAGCGCCCTCTGTTGGTTATATTAAAGAATAACAGTGACTGCAATATCACACAGCACCCTCTGTTGGTTATATGAAAGAATAACAGTGCGCCCTCTGTTGGTTATATGAAAGAATAACAGTGACTGCAATATCACACAGCACCCTCTGTTGGTTATATGAAAGAATAACAGTGACTGCAATATCACACAGCGCCATCTGTTGGTTATATGGAAGAATAACAGTGACTGCAATATCACACAGTGCCCTCTGTTGGTTATATGAAAGATTAACAGTGACTGCAATATCCCACAGCGCCCTCTGTTGGTTATATGAAAGAATAACAGTGACTGCAATATCACACAGCGCCCTCTGTTGGTTATACGAAAGATTAACAGTGATGGCAATATCAAACAGCACCCTCTGCACATAGTAGTGGGACAGTGGGACAATGCACACAGTAATCCGTTTGGCAATTCTCTGTCACCATCAACTTTGCAAAGAAGTCCAGTTGATCGTTTGGGGGGTCGCTTTGGCGGAATGTGCGCTGCTGGGAGACAGGGCTGTAGTTGTGTCTAGGCTTATACTAGAGTCAATAAGTTTTCCCAGTTTTCATAGGTAAAATTAGGTACCTCGGCTTATACTCGAGTATATACGGTAAGTGATTTTTAAATTTCAACAGGTGCCAAGTTTTCTGACTCCTTTTGCCTTTTTATTATTCGAATTTTGTTGTTTTTTTTTCACAAATCTAGAAAATTTGTGGTTTTCAAATTTTTTGGCATTTCATGCAAAAACTTCACTAAGTAAAAGATGTTGAGGTGCTATAGAAGTCAATTGGAGGAGCACTGATCCTATTGGACCATTTCAACCAGGGATCCCCAACCTTTTGAACCCGTGAGCAACATTCAGAAGTAAAAGGAGTTGGGGAGCAACACAAGCATGAAAAATGTTCTTGGGGTGCCAAATAAGTGCTGTGATTGCCATTTGGTAGCCCCTATGTGGATTGTCAACCTACATTGAAGCTCTGTTTGGCAGTACATCTGGTTTTTATGAAACCGAAACGTGCCTCCGAGCTTGGAATTCAAAAATAATAAGTCTGCTTTGAGGCTACTGAGAGCAACATCCAAGGGGTTGGAAAGCAGCATGTTGCTCACGAGCTACTGGTTGGGGATCACTGATTTTAAACCAATCAGAATGTTGGAGGTTTTTACAAGAGCTTAACCAAAGAAGTAGGCTAGACACGTTGTACATTATGTGTTGAGCTTCTGTACATGTCCAAGGCAACCAAAGCCCTTTAGCACTAAAGATCTGTGCCTCCAAAGATACCCCAGTAGCTCCCCATCTTCTTTTTTTGCTGATTCACTGAACATTCTCTGTGCTGCTGTCACTTACTGAGTTTATAAATGTCACAATATAAGGCTGATTAATAATTAATAAAGATAATTACTACATGGCAGCCCAGAAACCAGTGCAACTAGCATCAGAATTTAATAATCAGCTTTGTAGCATCAGCTTATATTACAGGCCAAGCTCATTTTCTGCTTGATCATTTGCGACGACCACTAAGCTTAGCTTCTCAACAGCTGCTCAGAGCCCACTGAGCATGTGAGTGTCGCAGAGATTGTAACCCCCCCCCCCTGTGACAAGTTTGAAGTTTGAACTGGCAGTTAGGCAGATTAAAAAAAAAAGGTTGAACTTGATGGACGTGTATCTTTTTTTCAGCCTTACTTACTATGTTACTATGTTACTGGATCATTTTTGCTATTGAGAAGCTGAAACTTTAGGCTGGTGCAGTATATAAAACATAGCATTTTTAGCCATATTCCTTTTTAGGGTTTAGTTCTCCTTTAAAAGGCACTTCTGTAGAAGCACTGGGTTGCAATCTTCTTCTGCGTTTACACTCTTCTCTATGGCCCCAGGCCAGTGTGCATGCGCAGCAGAGCAAAGGGGGATTTTTGCTTCTAAGTTCAGCTTTTCACTGTAATGTGTATGTGCACCTGGCTCAGGGCTGCAGAGAAGAATGAACATGAAGATGTGGTGCTCCTAGCCTAATACCCTTGGCTGGTATAGTTTTCAGTGAACAGGAGTACCATCCCTAAAGTTTATTTGAAAGACCACTTGATAGGATATGAATTATTTGTTGGTTAAGTTTTCTTTCAGACCATGTAAATTTCTCTTAAACATTTTCTCATAGGCTGAAGAACAGCCGAAAAGCCAAGGCAGATCTACACTCCTAGGAGGCTAAATCACAACAGATATGGATCTTGCCAACAACAGAGGCCTCAATCTGATGCTCAATTTCCTGCTAATTGTGATGGTGCTACTGCTAATGTTAATTTTGGTAAAGCTCCTGTAAGATCCATCGAGATCATTCTCGGAAAAAGGAACAACTCCAGAGATAATGACAACAAATGGAAAGAACTACAATTCCTTTATCCCTCATGGGACATGAATACTACATTTTCCATTCCGAAAAACAACTTGCTTTTTTCCACACACTAACTTGAGAGTGATGTACATAATTTCAAGTGATAAGAGGAAAACGGGTTTCACAATACTAATTGCTTTTAACACGTTTGCTGGACTTCTTGAAGCACTTCATATTTAGGATAGTCTTATGTTGTATACACATATATACATGTATATTCAGTCTTGTATCATCTAAAACAGTAGAGATTCCACTTGTTACTACTGTTATCAGTAGTGTGCTAGGGCAAAAAAGGTTGTTAGCACTAGCACAGATCACAATTATCTAATATTGAAAGTTTATGTGAAAAAATAGTAAAGCCCATCTATAATGCCTCAATATTATCCCTAAAAATGTATATAGAGAATGATGTAAATCTAAAATAAAATATTAGGATATTAGAAGTCATGATCATATAAAGGCATGGTGACACAGGCCAATTGCTTTTATACACGTTGTGGAACTATAAGGATATTAAATGTCACTAATGTCCTTTATAATTGGAAGTAAGTTGTAAAATATCCCATTAAACACATACATAAAAAACCTGTAGCTGGCATATTGTCCACATGTGAAGAAGTCCTGGCAGCATGTGAACAAATGGCAAAAGGATTGCCCCTTTACATTGATGCATATTACTTCAAGCAGGTAAAATGAAAAGGTGAAAAATAAAAAACATGTTTCTAAGCCTAACTGTCCTAAATGCAGATTCTTCAAGACATGTTTCAGTAATTAATTTACTGCAATTGTACACAAGCTCTGTTGTATACAACAAAAACTTTGACACATAGTTACCTGTAAAATGAGTTTTTAAGCACTTTTACACAATGTTTGTTTTTCAAGGTATTTATGTAAAAGAATGAACACACAGCTAATGCATTATTTATTGGACTCAAGAAGGATTATTCATTGTATCTAAATACCCAACAATGATAGTTGTGGATTATCCTCGGCATTATAACTATATAATACACAAAAGCCATGAATATCTTGTAAATGATATCCTTATAAACGGTGAGTAGTGATGTCATCAGTTATAAACGGTGAGTAGTGATGTAATTTCTGTCACATGACTCACTAAAATTTGTGTATTATAATAAATAAAGTACCCCCAATTGTTAAATATGAGGATATTATAAGTTACCTCGGAGTTCCATGACCTGTATAAAAACACTCGGCCTTCGGCCTCGTGTTTTTATATGGTCATGAAACTCCTCGGTAACTTATAATATCCTTATATTTTACAAGAGGGGGTACTTTATTCACTATATAATGTATACTTTTAAATAAAGAATCTGTACATTTTAGGTAGTCAAGAAAAATCAATCATGGCTAAAGATGGAATGATACAAAGACAGGGACAGATAGAAAGACAGACCAGTGGATTTTCTGTTCTGAAAATGCACTGTACCTGTAAATAAAAAAGTTTTTTTATGTACCATACATTGTGCACTGAATACATATATACACACACACATTCTCCTACATTAGAAATTTGAAGCTTTCCTGCACACACACACACATCGCAGTCAGGATGTTTTTTTAAGAACCTTGGGTGTGGTTCTGTGTGTTTACCAGTTGGCAAAGCATGAGTAAATAGTTCTCATGTTGCTAAAATTTGTCTTCATGGGACGATAGATCAATTTAAAAGGCTAAAAAAATTGTTCAAAGTCAAACAAAGCGCTAAAGGAGAATGTGCTTAACCCATACAGTCTGTTCCTGTACCTGGCCATAGGTACCTAATGGAATCAAAGCTTGGAAATAGACAGAACCAGATCATGGGTGCTGCAATTATGGTAAACATTACGTTTGAATAAAGGTGATCTATATTCGAAACATAGTGTTTATAAACATAATTACAGCACATAACTGCAGTGTCCTAGTTTTAAAATGACAATTCAGCTTTGCATGTAGAACCAATGATGGGCCTCATTTTATTAGGGCTCTTACACACAATCGTTTTTTCCTGCGCACAGACAGACACATGCAAGTGCCAAACGCAAGTGGGACGCAGCATGTTGCATTTCACCTGTGTTCAGCGCATACATGCTTCTGTGTGAGTACAGCCCCCTTCACAATATTTGAGTGCGTCTACTCCTGTGTATCCCTGCGGGTGAACGGAAGAAATCGGAACGCAGGGGAGCGCAGCAAAAAAACGCCAGTGTGTAAGAACCCTTACGAATTAATCTAAAGAAACTTCACATTATTAGAACGTATTTTGTATTCTAGTCCATGGGATAGGACCTTAGGGCAATGGCATACACAGGGATACACAGCTATCATTTTTCCTGACCGTTTGTAGCTTAACATGGGGGCAATAAGATAACTGAAACGGATTCCCAATAATCCTTAACAGCAATCGCTAAAAAATGGCGACTTCTACATCTGCAAGTGACAATTGCCTGACCCACGAGCACACCATGCTCCACAAGAGTGAACCTATTAAATGTTCAGACTGCAAATGATCTCTAATTTCTGAAAGTGCCATTTCACTGTGGTCCCTTATTCTCTTGTCAGAATATAGCAGCCTAAAGATTGCTTTAGTACAGAGGGATAAAAAGAAAGACATGACATATTACAGTTTTCCTAAATTTAGCAACCTATGCTAATGACATACTGAATATTTTCTCTACTGCTGTCCCCTAGCAGAGAACAGTGGTAGACTAAAACATGTTTTTTTCCTTTCTTTTTTAATTATATTTCTTTTTTGACCACTGTAGCATGGATTCCTACTTAGTCTTGGCAACACATTATCACAGTTATTTGTAGCTGAATATACACAACCTCTGACATAATCACTCTTGAATGCACTATTACAGTTTTGGAGATAGCTGGGAATTATTTTGGATTCCTAACATGGTAATGAACTGAACAGTATACATTGCAAAACCGTTTTAATTATACTTTACTCCAGTAGGGGAAGACATAGTTAAAAAATTTAAAGGGGAACTCCACAAAAACATAACTAGAGCTTTTTGAAAAGTAAACATAATTTCAACCAACTTTGCAATATACATCAATTAAAAAATATGCAGACTTTTCATGATTTTTAATGGTTTCTGACCCCAAGCCTAGTCCCCTGCTCTTCTGCTGATCTCTCTGACTACTTTGCTGAGCTGGCTGACTACTGTTACTTTGTATCAACAGCCAGCTGTCCATAGACTGCATCCTCCAAACTCCACAATTCCCGGAACATGATGTGCAATGCATTGAGGTTTATGTAGTTCCTGCATGCTGTCTGTAAAGGCCCCCATACAAGGGTCGATAAAAGCTGCCGACAGACCTAATCGGCAGCTTATTGGCCCGTGTGTGGGGCCATCCGAAAGGCTTCCCCGATCGATATCTGGCTGAAAGTCGGACAGATCTTGATCTGGCAGGTTAAAAAATCCTGTTGGATCGCGGCCGCATCTGTTCGTTTATGCCGTCCCGCGATCCGACCGCCCGTATCGGAACATCATAGTGCAATGCATTGAGGGTTATGTAGTTCCTGCATGCTGTCTGTGAAGGCCCCCATACAAGAGCCGATAAAAGCTGCCGACAGACGTAGTCGGCAGCTTATTGGCCGTGTGTGGGGCCATCCGACGGGCTTCCCCAATCGATACCTATCTCAATCGGGCAGGTTAAAAAATCCTGTTGGATGGTGGCCGCATCTGTTCGTTTATGCCGTCCCTCGATCCGACCGCCTGTATCTGATCCATTATGATCTGATCGTTGGGCCCTAGGGCCCACAATCGGATCAGCCCAATATCGCCCACTTCAATGTGGGCATATCAGGGAGAGATTTGATTCTTTGGCGTCATTGCCAAAACGAGAGGATCTCTACGTCTATGGCCAGCATGAAATCCAAATTCTTTTTTTTTTATCAAAAAGAGTTAAAAGCTGTTGCAAACACCTTGAGCAAAACAATAAGTTCAATGTATGTTATACTACATGGAATTGTACTGATGTGTTCTACTTTCACTGTTCTATACTGGAAAAGATATTTACGTTATCCTCTGTCAATGTATCTATTTTTGAAAAATAAAAGAGATTATAAAAAAAAAAAAAAGCTGTTGCAAACAGCTGTGGAGAAGTTGTTAGAATTTGTAACATCAGTGTTTTAGTCCCTCCTTCCCTGCCAGGATTTCAAATGATGCAGAAAGAGAAGAACTGTTAAACAGCTGGATTTCAGCATAGAAAATTGGATTTATTCATACTTTTTGAAGAAACCGGTAACTGTGATGGGTATATTAGGGGTTTTTTTTTGTTATGTGGGCCTCTTAATCAAATTTTGGTTTGTAAGCCGGAGTTCTGCTTTAAATACAGAAACAATATCTAATTGGTTACGCTTTTAAATGAATTGCATCTATGTAATTGGAGCATAAGTAGAAAAATAAAGCAAAAATATTTTGTGGGGGGCTATGCATTTACAGCAAAGAGAAGGAGTAAAAACATCTTTTTAGTCTAAAGAATACTAAATGTGAAGAAAATTAAGTGCGCACAGTACAACAGCGGCAATACGGCTACCGATCTTTATACAATATATAAGGCAGTTTGTATGCCTGGAGGAAGTACTTCACAAACCCTTTAAAACCCCTGAGGAGTTGCATAATCAACTAGTTATATATGATTACTATTAACAAATATATACTCTTTCCGGTAACACCTACATTACAGGAAAGTTACCCTAGCAGGAATGTTCATCTCTATGATGTAAATGACAAGCCTGGTGTACAGTACATGAAGTTCTTTATCTAACAGCAACATCTAAAGCACAGAAACACCTTTTCCCTTATAAGAATCATAACATATACTAGGTAAACCACTATAGCAGAGAATTTCAGAGTTGATGGATTAAAGTGTTCCATTTTACAGTCCACAATTTGGCTGGGCTAGGATCTTAGCTCCTATTGCTTTTTAAATATTTAAAATATTGTTGTAATAAAATATTGCAGTATACCCAGAAGCAAACAAGAATACACCCCCAGTCTCATCCTTGGATTGGTCCATCCTACCTAGTCCTTTAAAGGGGAAGGAAACCTAGTCGGCGCAAACCCCCCACCCCCCACCCGTTTGTTGCCCACCCTCCCTCCTCCCCCCTGGCCTACCCGTCCCGCTGGGCAAATGCCCCTAACTTGTTACTTAACCTTCTGCGCAGGTCCAGTCCAGGGAGTTCACAGACGACATCTTCTTCCACGCGATCTTCTTCCTGCTTTGAACAGCGCATGCGCAGTAGGATCATTTCGCCGGTACGATCTACTGCGCATGCGCGTGACTTTTGGCGCATGCGCAGTAGATCCGTAGCGGCGAAATGATCCTACTGCGCATGCGCCAAAATGCCGTTCACAGCAGGAAGAAGGCCAGGGGGAGGGTGGGCAACAAACGGGTGGGGGGGGTGGGAGGTTTGCACCGACTAGGTTTCCTTCCCCTTTAAAGGAATAGTTCAGTGTGAAAATAAAAACTGTGTAAATAGGCTGTGCAAAATAAAAAATGTTTCCAATATAGTTAGCCAAAAATGTAATATATAAAGGCTGGAGTGAACAGATGTCTAATAAAACAGCCAGAATCCAACTTCCTGCTTTTCAGCTCTATAACTCTGGGTTAGTCAGCGACTTGAAGGGGGGCCACATGGTACATTTCTGTTCAGTGAGTTTGCAATTGATCCTCAGCATTCAGCTCAGATTCAAAAGCAACAGATAGGACCCATATGCCCCCCCCCCTCAAGTCTCTGGTTACCCTGACTACCAGGCAGTATCCAATCAGTCAGTGTAAACCAAGAGAGCTGAAAAGTAGTGATCTGACTGACATGTTATACATTAAATCACTCCAGCCTTTATACATTACATTTTTGGCTAACTTACTATATTAGAAACATTTTTTTATTTTGCACAGCCTATCTATTTACCTAGTTTTTATTTTTACACTGAACAATTCCTTTAAGCTCCACAAGGATATTCAGAAGTCACCGCCATAGTTAAGAAAACTCTTGCAATAAAACATTATTTACTATGATCTGGAGTTAAACCACAAGGTGGCAGTAGGTTACTGGCTTGCTTTAGCTAAGAAGCATTAGAACAAAAACAAAAAAAATGCTTAGAATGAATATAAATACATATAATGCAAATCTGAAATAACTACTTTCCAGTTGAAACAGCGTCAGTTAAAAGCTTTGCTTAGCAAAAATAATTTTGCAGATTTACCATCTGTCCCTTGAATGTTGATGGACCGTTTAATGCAACTCACACACAAATATATTTCACTGGCTTGTGGAATTGTCCTGGGCACTGGCCACAATGTAAATTATTGCGGCTAAATTATATTGTCTACATAACAGTGTGCAAGATACCTTAAAAAGACAATTTTGTGCAGTCACATAATTTGAGTCATTTAACTGACAATAGTTGCATTGCAGACAATGACAAGCCGTTTTGGACATTTTTTTGGCTGCGATTTCCTGCAGGCAGAAAACAGCCCATTTGTCATTGACCTTAGGTGAAACAGAAACACTGAGCTCTGTATAAAATGCACTCATTCCTTACAATATTAGCTTTGTCTTTAACTTAAAGATAAAAAAAAGAGTTCACTATAAAGGGTGTTTACTTGTGCAGGATCAGTTCAAATAACTTTTCCTCTCCCATTAACTATTTAGAAAAACGAAGGAGGTGGGATAATGTGTAAAGCAAAAGTGGCCACTGTTCTCTATTTAACAAACAATGAAACACAACATGTGGAATAAAAACCTCGCTTCCGTCCCAGTATCAAGGAAATTAGATAATAAACACCACTGATCTATCTTTTGAAGTCTCATAATTTAGCAGCAGATTTCATTTTAAAAGATCACCCTTAGAGAAAGAAAAATATGAAAGTGCATTCCCATAACTGTCCACATGGTGGCAGTATAAACCAATTCTACAGTTGCATACCTGTGGCTGGGCTTTTTCCTGTCGGAGCTGTTCAAGAGGCTGCCAATTGGATATAACACATGTATCATCAGTCAGCCTGCGGTCCTGGAAATTAGAATGTAGCTGATCTGTGAGCCACATTTGAGTCCTCACAGAGGGCTGAATAGGAACTCCACCTTGGTATGCATAATGGCTATATTTTTGCCCATATGGTTCACTAAGAGTAGTGGATGGTTTACTTTCAGGTAAGGCACTATAAGTCATGTCCAAAGTATGTCTCCTACTTGATACAGCTGAAGTAGTAAGTGTTTTGCTGTTGCAAGCATTGTACTTGTATTTACAATCAATTCCCATATACTGCCTTTTGTCTGAGTCTTTATCATCTAACTTCAGCTGCTCCATGCTGTGATGTAGGCAGGTTGTCCTGTGCCTGCAGGAGTGCTGAGACATGGTGCTGTCTCTGCCAACATGTTCAAGGCTATGTCTGGAGCCAGCTTTCTCTGAACAGCTGTCCACAGTGAGACCATCAGGTACACTGAGTTTAGACAATGAAGACCACTTTTTCATTGGTCTTGAGTCTTTCATATCAAGAGATGCGTCAGTAGACAATCCATACTGTCTGCTCCCTGCTGGTAAAGAGTAATTGCTATTCCAACGTGAAGAGTCCAGTCTGTCCTCTCTAGTTCTGGACAGTGAAGACCTGGGAGTAGAGGGCATACCATGTGCTGCAGTAAGGGAGCCCAAAGGGTATGCACTTTTTAATGTTGATGAACTGCTGGAAGTAGGATGATCTGTAAGGGAAAAGAAACACGTTATGGCCCATAAATGATAAGGTAATACAGAGAACATGGTACTGTCTAACTTATGCACTGAAAAAAAAGGAGTTCATCAGTCTGGAATAAAGAGCCTTGCCATTGTGGGTACTAAACTCAGACTGTGTAAATATGTGAGAATGACTTTGTATTCTTTTGTTTTTTCGAAGGTTTTTGCACTGCTCGCAATGTAAAATAATTTGCTAGCAAATATTACATAACTTGTTATCGCTAAGAAAAGGTTAATGTTAACTCCTGCTCTGGATGTTGGTTAAATATTTTGTTGCAAAAAAAAAAAAGGTTTGCAATTATAACATTTTATTGCATACACTGCTCATTGCAAATGTTTTTGAAACATATTACATTCCCCCATTAAGCATTAAAAAAAATAATCCCAAGTTTAATGACACGTTAATTGGGAAAGGTACTTTCTTATTATTACAAAGAAAATCAGTCAAAGATTACACATATATTTTATTACAGTACTTATTTGATGCATATTCAACTTTCATATATGGAGAAGCTATATATATATATATATATATATATATATATATATATATTTTTTTTTTTTTTTTTTTTTTTTTTTTCTTCATGTTTTTGGATTTTTAGAATTTTTGACTGGTTGAGCCAATGGTACAATGCATTTCCAGCACAGAGGTTTCCCATGGCTAACAAATGAGAGAATTAAACACACAACAGCTGGCTTTTGGGGGTCAAGAATTCTATGCAAGCCTCCCACAGCTGATCACCTCATCTGACCAAGTTATTTCTTGGCAAAAGGTCTGTCTATAGCTTGCTGATGCAAAATTACAATGGAAATCACACTCATTCCTCACAAGTAGAGTTACAGAGCAGAGAACTATCTACTATCCATTTAATTGCATGGAGGATTTCTCAGTGAAATGCTGTCATTTCCCACCGTGCATTAAGGGCCATTCTGCAGAAACTTTATAATTAACTGTTCTAATATGCACTGGAATTAGGGTTAATTAGTATCTTGGTTACTTACAACTGCCTTCATGTTCATGTTCAGTGATGTCAAAAAATAGCTAATGGCAGTACATTTTTTTAAAAAAAAATCAGTTTAACAAAACTCAAATTCTCAGTGCAAAAAATGCCCAAAAATGGGGATCCAATGATACAGAAATCATTTGTAAAACAAATCATTATAGATATCAAAATACCTTAACTACCCCTGCTTGGAATCTGAAATACTGAGAGCTGTTTTTGACTTATAAGGCATACTGCACAAAGAAAGAGTGTTCGTTAATGCATTTTTGGCACTGTTCTAAAAAAAATTAACTGATTTTTCAACACCACAAGGCGCTGTGAAAATCCTGCCAATGTGAAGACTGCCAAACTACAGTAATTTTAATCACGAACATCAGACCCCAGACTGACTTTTCTAAGGAGTATTGCCATTTTCTTTCTTGTCCTGGGGTTGATGCTGCAGCTCCCAGGGCCAGTGTGCAAGAGAAGAGCAAAATCTCTTTTCATTCAGTACGTTTTCAATCTACTCGGCATGAGGAGAGCAGATCCTTTTACTTGCCATTATTCCAATCATTAGAGTGCTTGGCTGGAATGAATGGCAAAATGCAAACATGTCCCCTGGTATTTATCTGTTTGGGCCACAGAGTCCAGTCAGTAGCACAAGTGGGCAAAAACATGTAATTTGTGGAACTACTTTATACAGTCCAGGGTTATGCAAAGCTCATTATTGTAGAATCCTGATGTTTCAGGAAAATCTCAAATGAGGTATATGTGTTAATGAAGAGTAACGTATTAAATGATTATAGCCTGAGAATCAGATTTTCTTAATACATATCTTTGTGTTAAGGACAAGGTTTAACCTTTCAGCATTAACGTTACACTATGCGACAGCTTTTGAAAGATCACTTAGTCAGATGCACAACCCTACACAATAAGAGATTTGTGGATGGTCACAGGACATGCAAACTAACTGGAATCTATTTACAGAAACACCCGGGGAAAAGTAGGCATGTGGTTTATATTATGACCAGCTTAAATTTACTAAAAATAACATTCACAGTGGACAAAACCATTTAGGAGAAATGGGACAAAATATTTTTTTAAAAATGTGGGAAATGCATTAGAATAGGTGGTACTACATAAAAACAACTTAAAATGAAGGAATATGAAATGAGGTAGCTTCATGCACTGCTGAGAGAGATTACCTTTTCTAGGTAGTAACTGTCGATATCATACGTTCATACCCTATCACCAGGTGACTTTACGCTCTATCGAACGGTCATTACTCCGCAAATTCACTAAAGTGCGAATTTTACTGAACTGTTACCTCTTTCGCCAGAGTTTCCTTCCCCATCTTAGACCAGGCAAACTGATAAAACAAAGCTACATCTTCCTCAATCTTATATAAGTGACATCACACCTGTATGCTGGAAACTCATAAAAGTTCTAAAAAAATGCTGACAACCTTTACTTTTTTGAAGCGGGATTGCCTTCAAAAGTTCTAACTATTAAAGATTTTTGTGTTAACATTGTTAACATTCTCCAGACATTTGAGGGGCATGCCACATTTGTTTTAGAGTGGGCTCATGTCTAGGGCATTAAAGGATCTTTTATGTCTTTATTATGGTTCCTTGGACATTTGTAATAATAATTGTCCACTTCAAGCTTTTTTCGCCATCACTAATAAAGACGTCCATATGACTTTTATGTACCAGCCCTATTCAAATTGACCTAAGCGTAAGAGTATTAATGAAGTTTCGCTTGGCAGAAATAAACTCTAGCAAAACTTTGCTAGGAAATGCTCACACTGTCAAAGTAGCGATAGCGAAAATTCGCCAGCATTCGGCTGCTGAGATGCAACTTCGCATTTTAGTGAATTAGCATAGCATTTTAACGAATTAGCGCCTGGCGAAGTGTTGAGAAATGGTCACCCTTCAGTGTATTTGCCCCATGGATTATTTTTGTACACTTTTCTTAATCAATGCATTAATTTTATAGGTATGGGATCTCTTATTTGAAAAACCCCATATCTAGCAAGTTACGAATTTTGGAAGCATTTTTAAGTAAATAATTACATTTAAAAAAAATATTTCCTTATATTCTCTGTTATTATACTGTATCTGTAACTAAGCTGCATAACTCCATATTGGTGGCAAGAATATCCTATTGGATTTCTTTAATGTTTAAATGTTTTATATTAAAAAAAAAAAAAAAAAATACAAACATCCTATTTCCAAATTACGGAAAAAAAACTATCTAGCAAGTTACCAATTTTGGAAGCATTTTTAAGTAAATAATTACATTTAAAAAAAAATATTTCCGTATATATTCTCTGTTATTATACTGTATCTGTAACTAAGCTGCATAACTCCATATTGGTGGCAAGAATATCCTATTGGATTTCTTAAATGTTTAAATGTTTTATATTAAAAAAAAAAAAAAAAAAATACAAACATCCTATTTCCAAATTACGGAAAAAAAACTTTTGTGGAAAACTCCAGGTCCCAAACATTCTGGATAATACATCCCATACCTGCATAACTTCTTAAGAATGATGTTAAGCCTTCAATTCACACCCATACTTCAGATTTAGAACCTAAATAAAGTATTTTTTTTACTTTAGAAAACATGGCAGTTATTTCAGGGATTTTCTGGTGGAGGCCAAAAGAAAGGCAAGTAAATGTTCACACTAGGGGACCTATTTATCATACTGCTAAAAAAATATTATTTTCACATTTGTATAATGAGAGTTTACACAAACTACTTTTCCAAATGCTAGATTTTTACATTTGCATGGCAGTGTATATTACTGCAATCAGATCCTTACAAACAAACCCATGCACAACTGTGAATTCTTTAAGTTACCAATTCCACATGACAAATGGCCTTAACCTGACAATGCACACACATTCTTTGTGGTCACATTTTTCTCAAGCTATAACCTATTTTAAAGGAGGCTAGCATTCTGTAACTCTTATATACCCTTATTTCAGCCTACCATGGGAGCCTACCATGGGAGCCTACCATATTTTGTCTCAGTTAGCTACATGTTTTCCACAATGGATCTGATCACAGCAATGGCAAGACACTTGCAAAGAATTAACCTCTACTTGGATTTTATCCCTTAACTCAAATAAGCCTTCCGTTCACAGAATTCAAATAAAGAACATGTGTCCTAAGTAGCCACTTCCATCTAAGCCTTATATTCTACAGCATACAAATGACCCTGGGGAATAATAAAGAAATAGCTGGTGTCCCACTATTACACTGTAACTAGGAAAGATCCACTGTGCTAGGAAAGAATCCAAGTTCATTTACAGACTGCCACAAGTTCACTGCATCGGACATCTTCTCTGCTCTTGCCTCATGAAAGCCTGGCACAAAAAGTTGAATTGTATACTGCAAAAGGGTTTAGTATATGTCAACTCTGAATCTTTTAGGGTTACCAACAAAAAAAATCTCAAAATAATCATTTCTGTTATACAATATGCATTCCCAGCCTATGGGCAATCTGAGAACAATAAATTGTAGGGCAGCATGACTTGCTGTGATTATCTTATGTAGAAGTAATAATTATGTAATGTGATTATCTTATGTAGAAGTAATAATTATGTAATGTGATTATCTTATGTAAAAATAATAATTATGTAATGTGATTATCTCATGTAGAAGGCACATAGGCTTGTAAGCACCTTCCAAGCTGCCTGGTGCAGAAAAATCATCCATGTCCCATTACATTCTGTGTATCAATTTTACACTACTTTTCCTAACCTAACATGGTACCATTATGTATTCTGATTGCTGTGAAATGCAATTTTAAAAAGAACGCCTGTTTTTTTTGTAAACCAACCTGTTTTCATAAAAACCTAATCGGCTGCAAGCACATGTTGTTCAGGCTACACTGACCGGATGACAAAGAAAAACAAAAATGAATCATGCATCACCTAACACTAAAACAAAGAGGGTTTTCCGTGAGAATAATATTTGTCTTTGGCAGCGGAGTGAAACCTGCAGCCCACCTCTGGTATTTACTCTGAACTGAGCATAAACACAGATAAACGGGGAACTGTAGGGGGTTAATTAACAACACACAGGTTGATACACAACTCAGGAATTTCTATGAGCTCTCATCAGACAGGCATGCAATTTAGGGACATCCTATCTGCAACCTTTCTGCTGAAGTTAGAATGTGAATTTTAAAAAAGGAACAATAAGTGAGGAACTTGAGAGATATACTGCCTCTAAGAACAATGTAGTAATTCCAGGTTAACAATGGTAATAACGCCTCACTGTTTTTGATAGCTCGCCTGGAACAGTCTGTTTATAGCTGGCAACTAGGCCCACCAGCAAATCCGGGCCAAATCATTGGGGAGTGATTTCCAGTACCCTGCAGATGTGGTTACACTACAACTACCAGAATCCCTGCACAGTCTCACTGTTAAAGTCTTCTAGATCTCAATTATGACCGCAATTGTAAATGTGGTGCATGAAAACAGACACAAATTTGTGCACATAATCAATGCTGTTCATTAGTGATGGGCGAATTTGTGCCGTTTCGGTTCGCCGAAAAATTCGCGAATTTCGTGAAACGGCGAAAAATTCGCGAAACGGCGCCGAATTTTCGCGGGCGTTTCGCAAATTTATTCGCCTGCCGCGAATCGCGCAAATTCGCCGCGAATTCGTGCCTGGCGAATAAATTCGCCCATCACTACTGTTCATAGCAGCTACTTGCACCAAAACATGATCCTTGCATAGCGCCAAATTTGCCCATCCAGCCTGCTCTGACAAATAGTAAGCAAGTCCATTACATTAGATAGCTTTAAGAAGGGGTTGGATGGATTTTTAGCAAGTGAGGGAATACAGGGTTATGGGAGATAGTAGTAGATAGAACAAGTTGATCCAGGGACTAGTCCGATTGCCATTTTGGAGTCAGGAAGGAATTTTTCCCCCTCTGAGGCAAATTGGAGAGGCTTCAGATGGGGTTTTTTTTTGCCTTCCTCTGGATCAACTAGCAGTTAGGCAGATTAAAAAAAAGGTTGAACTTGATGGACGTATGTCTTTTTTTCAACCTTACTTACCTATGTTACTATGTATTTATATGAGAATAATTCCAGGGTTCCTACAGTGAGTTGTTCCAATAGGTTCAATAGACCTGCAGTGAATCACAAACGTATTATCATGGATGCCAATGCTTGTGATGCTAAAAAATGACGTCAGCCAAGGCTTAACGGAGAACTAAAATGAATGTGGCTAAAAATGCCATACTTTATATAGTGAACGTATTGCACCAGCCTAAAGGTTCAGCTTGTTGATAGCAAAAATGACCCAGGACTTCAAACTTGTCACAGGGGGCTACCATTTTGGAAAGTGTTTGTGACATGCTCAGTGGGCTCTGAGCAGCTGTTGAGAAGCTAAGCTTAGGGGGGGTTGCAAATTATCAAGCTGAAAATGAGGTTAGCCTCTAATATAAGCTCATGCTGCAAGGCTGTGCCATGTAGTAATTATCTGTATTAATTACTAGTCAGCCATATACTGTGACATTTGTATTCTATCATTTCTATGTGTACTTTACAGTATATTTTGAGTCTGTCCGTAAGCTCAGTAGGATTGAAATACCATGATATGACAGGATACTAGCAGCTCTAACATCTGTAGAGCAGGAACCTCTCCCTTGTGTATCAATTACCACTTGTTCTTGAATATAATTATATATATATATATATATATATATATATATATATATATATATATATATATATATATATATATATATATATTTATATAAATATATATATAAAAAAAAAATTATATATATATATATATATATATATATATATATATATATATATATATATATATATATATATATATTTATATTGTATATAGTTACCCCTGGTCTATTACTGTATTGTACCTTATCAAGAAAGTTTTTTGTTGTGTTGCTCAGTTTACATATCAACACCTTTATTTTCTTAATTGTAGACAGTTGAAACAGAAATTACCAGCAGGTGGCAATGCTGTCACAGAATAAAAATATTAGGTGGTTTAAAGTGGACCCGTCACCCAGACATAAAAATCTGTATAATAAAAGTCCTTTTTAAATTAAATATGAAAGCCAATTTCTTTTTTTTATTAAAGCATTCATAGCTGTTGTAAACGGATTTAAAAATATCAGCTGTCAATCAAATATTGCCTACCCCGCCTCTATGCCTAGGCATAGAGGCGGGGCAAAGAATTCCTTTCACTTTCCATTCAGCACCTCCTAGATGTCACTGCTCTCTCCACATTCCCCCAGCTCTCTTAATGATTTAATTGCGTAACCAGGGCATGGGGATGGACATTGGGTCCCAGTCCCCTGGTGCACAAACAAGATTCTGAGATGATACAAGACTTGCCTTAATAACAGTGTCCACAAAATGGCTCCTGCCTGGTTAATAGAATTATGAGTTCCCAGACTGATGGAAACAATATTCAAATAATTTATACAGTGTAATTAAAGTTCATTTTGCTTGACTAACATGATAAAATAGGATTTGGAATAATTTTGTTTGGGTGACGGGTCCCCTTTAAGGGCAGCCCTTCCAAAAACCGGGCCTGTCTGGATAGGACATTTAGGTGAATGACATGGCAATCAGCCACGACATTAGCCCTGCCTCCTATGTCAACCGCCACACTCCTGACATTACTGTCCCACCCCCAACATCACCCGGCCCTCCCCCTGAAGTCACCTGGCCCACCCACTACCTGTTTTCCCAAAACAATAAAGGTGGCAACCCTTATTTTTTTTTTAATTGTTTTAAACTGGAAATATAAGGGAAAAAAACATTTAAAGTGCCAAAGTGCTGAGAAGGGTTTACATATCCTGCAATGCAATTGCCAACTCCATTGCAATGTAGTTTTGAACAACACAATGGAAAGATACAAAGTGTATGTTTTCCAAACCAATACATTGAATAATTATATACTTTTACTGGGTGATATACACATTCATAAAAATTATAAGGATATTGGAAGTCACAAATTTCAGTGGAGTCTTCCAACAGTATGGGCTACAATTTCAACTATATAACTGTCCCTCAAGAAGTATGAACTCATAAATGCATTCATTCCTCTATACAGCTGGTTGCATGGTTCTAATCTTATACACACTCGGCCAGTTCATACAGAAAGACAAAAGTCCAAATGGATACTATACATAAAATTTTAGGCTATTAGCAACAAAGCCATAAAAGCTACTGAAAAAAAAAACAGTTCTTAGGGCTACTGTTAATTAGCAATTGAACAAAGTTCAAAGCTCCCTTATGAATTACCGTATTCATGTTAATTTACTCTCCAACAGGGTACATATGGTGTCTTTTTATGTCAAGTTCTAAATTAAGGCAAAATTAATATAATAAAACGCATTACATATTCTGTTTCTGCAAGGAAATGCAACAAATGCAAGGGATTGGCTTTGACCACAAATCCTGCTTTGATTAAAAATATCAAAAACATGTATGAGCTAAGCTACTAGAAAATCATACTTGCAACACTAATGAGACAACAGGAGTCAAAAGAAAATTAATTTAACATCAATTGTCACAAATTAAATAATGGAATGCAATACTCTCACTTCAAGTGACATGGCTTGGAGTGAAATTACATTAAATGAAATTAATGACAAAGCATGACAGTGAACTGGAATCATCAACAGGGAGATTGAGGGGCTATAGCCTCTCACTTAAGGCTCCCATACATCGGCCTGTATGGGGCTTTCCCGATAGATATCTGCCCGATAGTCGGCCAGATGCCGATCAGGCAGGTTAGAAAATTCATAGACAAAAATAGCAGCACACCGTTAAGTTGCAAAAGTGCTCAAGTGCATAATTTATTTAGCCCACAGCATACAAAGGCAACGTTTCGAGCCAACCAGGCCCTTTATCAAAAGATCAGGCAGGTTAGAAAATTGTGACGTATCGCAGCCGCATGTTTTCGTTAATGCAGTCCCGGGATCAACAGCCCATTTGGCCTCCATTCTGATCAGCCCGATATCGCCCACTTCAATGTGGGCATATCGGGGAGAGATCCGCTCATTTGGCGACGTCTATGGCCACCTTTACCCTTGCACCTGCAAGCTTTACCAGACTTACAGTGATACTAACACAAAAAAAACTACTTTTTAAAATATGATTATACATTAAAAGTTACCTATAGGTCAAGTTGATTTTTTTTTTTTTGCCGAGAGGTTTGTTTTTGTAAGCAATAGTTAGTTAAAGTTTCGAAATGACTGTTTTGCCAACCTGACTGTCCCATCTCATCTCTTCAGAGTTAGAAGTTGCTTTCAAAGGCAATAATATGATAGATGTAAAAAATAGTTTAATTTCTGGTGTCTGTATCACTTTAAAACAGTTCTGTGTTGTTTGCAAGGCTAGTTGCACACTGGAAAACGAAAACCATACAAGTTTCCCTTTACCAAAGTCTTGAATAAAATAGAATAATCTGAGGCAAAAAAATATGGATTTTTCAAAAACATCACTGTATTCAGAGGGATCATGGTGATCCATCCTAGGAGCAAATTAAGCCATTTTTAGCTCAAGGACACATTGGTTAAAAATTCCCACAATAAAGAATCTTATAGAGGAAATGTACTCATACATAACCCCAGTGGCTTGAACTTAGGTAAAAGTTTAATAACCCTCTCAGAAAAAACACTTTGAAGTTACCAATATAGTATTTGCCACATTGACTGTCATTTATTGATAATTAGAATGCTGAGTTGTCAGTCAGTTATCACTTAAAGGGTATCTATTGAAATTTAATATAAGCTTCATCTTGAAAGTGTCTTATTTCAGTGAGATGAAGTTTTTATTAAATTTTCATTGCAGAATTCAACCGATATTGTTTCATAAAGTACAATTAAAAACATCATTCAGATAAGTCTGAGAGAGGTTTGAAAGTAGATAACCTAGTCAATCCATTGGGCTCTAATTTTAATAAGGGTGTATATGTCCCCTTTAAGATATAGGTTATGTGCAATAAACAAATAAATACTATTAAAATCATAATTTGCTGGTGGCGTGGCTGGCTTTCGCTACACCGTGGACGCACATTTACAGAGCCCCCTGGGCTCAGTGCACAATCTGCCTCATCCAGGCTGAAAACAGCCCCTACAGTAATTTGTTCTCACTCCAACAGCTAGAGCACAACATCCTCTGCTAGGATAGCCAAATACCTTTTATGGGTGCTCTCTGGCACCCATAAAACCGGAGCGCAGTTCGTGGCCTACTCACGGGGCTGCAGCCAGGGACTTGCGTAGGAGCGCGACCCAGGAACTTGGCCCGACCGGAACTGCAGCAACAAACACTTGGCATCGCTGGCACCCAAACAAGGGGTGAGTGCCCTGCAGCCCCTGTATGCCTTACTCCCCAGCAGTACTGCCATCTCCTTCCTGCAGCCTCAGGCCCTAATACAAACAGGCTAGGAGGGAATTGGAGACCTGTGCTGTTAAGCCCTTAGGAGCACAGTAGTCTAAGTGGCCAGAAGAATTGCAGAGGGACAGAGTACATAAGTGGAACAATACCTGCCTGCATCTGTCCATAGCCACTTAGGCTCATATTGTGTTGAATACAGTTGGATTAAAAGGGGATAAACTGCTTTAAACCTGTGAACAGTCTGTTCTCCCTGGACTGTCTAGGCAAGGCATTCTAAATGCAGACTTTTCTCTGGGTGCACTATGTGCAATGAACAGGTGTCATCTACATTCATGCATCAGCCACATGTCTATGCTAACTAGCACCATGAAGTAAGATATTAATGTAAGGCTCTGTTGTACATGTGACCTCTATCCTCAGTGTCCATGGTAGTCCGGTTGACCATATGCTTTTTATATTCCTCCAAGTGCGACATGAATTTTCTGGCCAATTCCCGGAGAGTGCCTCCTTGCATCACCCAATCAACCCTAGAAGGTTACCTACGGAAACCAGAACTCTCCAAACCCCTAAGCTGGTTATACACTATTCTGCTACAAAATAGCTTTGATCCTATAAAACATATCCACTGTAAATGGGCCCAAGACTTTCCATCCTTTGAGGAAAGATATCCTTGAACAGATACCTGAAACCAGCATTTCAGTTAAAGACCGTTACATACATACTAAATTTCTTCATAGAGTGTACCTGACCCCACACAGGCTGGCACAAATATACAAAGGGTACCCAGACATGTGTTTCAAATGTAATGCGGACAGTGGAACTTACATGCATGTATTTTGGGAATGCCCTAAGATTCAACAATACTGGACTGCAATTCTTTGGGACTCCCAGCTATTCGGACACCTGCATTCTGCCTTCTGGGACATCTTAAAGGACTTACGCTTTCATCCAGTGACAGATTGTGTCTACAGCAACTTCTACATTATGCAAAGAAAGCTATTTTGCTCACATGGAAAGCCCTGGAACCTCCTACCTTAGCATTCTGGATTAAAATTTTTAATGACATTCTTCAGAGTCACAAATTGACGCATATAACGCGTGGATGCCCAGATAAGTGCAAAAAAATCTGCGACAGGTGGCTCACAGAAACACAAACCGTTAACCAGCATATGACTTAACTGGTACGAAAGCTCCTAACCAGGTTATTTACCATGAGATATCATTTTTTTTGCATAACGGGAATGCCCACCCTTTTATATATCTCTCTTTCCTTCCTCACTTTCTTCTCTCTTATTTTATGTTATGTTTACAAAATCAATATAGAAAATCTTAAAAAAAAAAAAATCAATTTGCTGATCAGGTACATCAGGATTATATAAAGATAACAAGGTCCCTTAAGGTGGCCATACACGGGCAGATAAAAGCTGCCGACAGACCGTGTCGGCATCTTATTGGCCCGTGTATGGGGCCCCACGACGGGCTTCAGTCGGCCAGATCTCGATCGGATGGGACAGAAAATCCCGTCGGATCGCGGCCGCATCTATTCGTTGATGCGGTCCCGCGATCCGATCGCCCGTTTGGGCATCGTTAGGATCCGATCGTTGGGCCCTAGGGCCCACGATCGGATCAGCCGATATTGCCCACCTCAAGGTGGGCATATCGGAGGGAGATCCGCTCGTTTGGCGACATCGCCAAACGAGCGGATCTCTCCATGTATGGGCACCTTTAGTCTCAGTAGAAGAGAGTATATTACAATAGCAATAAATGCAAAACACAGCATTTCATAGTAACAAATCTTCACAAATTCACTGTGAGAAAAGCAATCTTGTGAGTTAGAAAAAATCAAGAAACAAAGTTATAGAACATCAAATATGCTACAGTTGTTATAGATTTTTCAATTGTACTAACTCCAGTAATTATAGTTTCTCACCTTGAAATCAGAGTCAACCTGGAAATGAAACTGGTACAGGTATGGGATCCGTTATCCGGAAACCTGTTATCCAGAAAGCTCCAAATTACGGAATAGCCGTCTCCCATAGACCCCATTTTATCCAAATACTGCACATTTTCTCTGTAATAATAAAACTGTAACTTGTACTTGATCTAAACTAAGATTTAATTAATCCTTATTGGAAGCACAACCAGCCTATTGAGTTTATTGATTGTTTATAAGATTTTCTAGTAGATGTAAGGTATGAAGATCCAAACAACGGAAAGATCCGTTATCTGGAAAACCCCGGGTTCCAAGCATTCTGGATAACAGGTCCCATACCTGTACTACAATGACAGGGGTGGCTTGCTCAGACAGGAAGTGGGGGCTCATCAGACCACTAGTCAAAAGGGAAGATAAAAGATTCAACAGTGAGAATGGCGGCTGACAGTTCTTAAAAGGAACAGTTCAGTGTAAAAATAAAAACTGGGTAAATAAAACTGCAAAATAAAAAATGTTTCTAATAGTTAGACAAAAATGTCATGTATAAAGGCTGGATTGACTGAGGGGTCCATTTACTAAAGCGCGGTAAAAAATATGCACACAAAATATAGACGAATTTGTCGGCGAATATGTTTTCGCCAAATTACTAACCTGTGGTAAATATAAATTTGCAAATTTTCTTGCGCAAGAATATGTTTTCGCCAGTTATCGCATTTGTTGAGAATAACGATAAGTACACATTAATGCCTGGTTTACTAAAAACAGTGAAATGTTCGAAAGACAAAATTAACGCCAGAATATTTCGCAAAATGTTACCGCCATCTATATAGTGGCAGTAATTTATTTTTTAAGGAAATATCCCAAATATCCCTTGTTTTACCCATCATTCTATACCTGTTGCCATTCCTGACAGGAGAAGAGAGAAGTGACTGGATAATCAAAGATGTTTTGGATTATTCTTTTTAGTGATGTGCGGTTCGAGAATTTCTTGACCCGCACGGACCCTACCCACATCCGACCCAGGCCCGCTACTCCCCTTTATTTATAGACCTGCACCCGCCTCGCACCGCAGTGACATCACAAAAGGGGTGGGCGGGGCAGGTGGAAGTCTATAAATTCTGGCGCCGGAAGCCGGCAGTACTAGCGCATTTTGTCCAGGGGTCGGCCCGCACATCTCTAATTCTTTTGTCTGTTGCTACAACAGCTTTTTCAGCTGAAAGACGTTTTATTATGGCTAGGAGGGACCAAAGGCTTCGTCAGCCTAGATTAGACTACAATTATATGATGCACACAGATATATTGTGTGTACACTGTACAAGTATGGAACCTGTAATCCAAAATGCTCGGGACTTGGTATTTTCCAGATAATGGGTCTTTCTGTAATTTGGATCTCCATACCTTAAGTCTGCTAAAAATCATTTTTATTAAATAAAACCAAAGGGATTGTTTTGCCATTATACCTTAGCTGGGATCATGCACAAGGCACGGTTTTGCTATAACAGAGAAAAAGGAAATATATTTTCACAATTTTAATTACATGATTAAAATGGCTTCTATGGAAGATGACCTTTCCATAATTTGGAGAGCTGAGAGTACCTGAAACCAGGAACTGGGACTTATAAAAGCAAGGAGCTCAGTTCTCAGACAGCAAGCTTTAATACTTCACAGCACCATTTGGGAAAGAATTTATAATTACAAACAAGGCATCATTTGACACTTAGGTGAAAGCAGAAGATAAACAATTCAGCAGGGAATAACATGGCAACTGAAATAATGGTGTGCATATCTCTGTGAATAATCAAACTAATGTAAGACAGGAATAAGATATTGGATTTACCAATATATCTAATCCTATTCACTCTTGTTCAGCAGTTAGTTGTAAAGTGCCTAGTGCACTGGAAAAGGAGAACTGAGCATGTGGGTTACATTACCTGGAGGGGAGGATGTGCAACCTGAATTGAAGGATAAAAAAACAAAATCTTCCACAGGGCTTCTGCACATGATAAGATATACAGCAGACACTCAAATTTATCACTAGAGATTAGTGCATACTAAGCACCCATACTACCAGGTGGTGCGCAGCCATAAAGATCTGCATCATGAAAACCTTTAAATATTTATAAACAAGACTACTAGCTATTCTGTGTCATTTACCGATTTCCCAGTATGAAGAATGTATCAATTTACTACATTACCCACTAACAAACGGCACCACAATAAAAACAAGGAGCTCAGTGATCACTGAAGGATATTTATTAATATATATATATAGGTAGGGAAAATGTCTTGATTTTATATATATAAAAAAAAAGATATAGTTAAGAGCACTCACGGGTATTGTGCAAAAGGCTTTTATTGGAGTGTTACAATCTACCCCACATCAACGCGTTTCGGTTCTCTCTGAACCATCGTCTGGATTAACTGACTATATATATATAGATATAGATATAGATATAGATATAGATATAGATATAGATATAGATATAGATATAGATATAGATATAGATATAGATATAGATATAGATATATATATATAGATATATAGAGAGAGAGAGAGAGAGAGAGAGAGAGAGAGAGAGAGAGAGAGAGAGAGAGAGAGAGAGAGAGAGAGAGAGAGAGAGAGAGAGAGAGAGAGAGAGAGAGAGAGAGAGATATATATAAATAAACTCTAAGGGCATAATCATTTCAAAGAACATCTAGAATGAGGAAAATTAGCAGATTAATTGCAGAAGTCAAATACTGGAAATAAATGGGTTGAAAATAGTGTAATAAAATCCTTTTAGGTAATATGTGTCTTAATTAGATTATTTGAGAAGAGGCATCTGCTTCCTATTGTGTGGGGGGCTTTGTCTGCAACAGCAATTCTGCTACTCAGCCATGTGGGATCAGGTGTGGGCTCAGCAATTAGGGAGATTTCATTGTCTGCAGATTCTTAGGATTTTCATTTGAATAGATTCCTCCTCACAGACAGATGGTGAAGAATTGCTAATCTCTTCCTGCATGTCCGCAGAGAAATAGATATGGATATCTTTGTCTAATTCTGGCAAAGTATTTTTCTACTTCAAATCTATTTCTCCATGTTACTGCCCAAGGGTACAGTTTGCACAACTGTGTTAAACAGTTATAAATACAAATAGGTAAATCACAGGTAAAGCAGCTTAACTAATATTATGCCAACAATAGTCTGACTTTTCATTAATTACTAACACTAAATTATTTAGTAAATTTAAATTAATATAAAATCCATAAAACCTGCTGACCTGTGAATAAGTATGCTTTATTAGCTTTAATGTAATAGGTTAACTACCATCAAATAATGTTCCTTTTAAATATTTTTGTTTTTTAAGGACATCACAGCCTGCAGCCTGAGTTGCAACCCTTGAACAAAATATCTTTTGCTATAACCCTAATAGACTTATTTATAAAAAAAAATCTAATTTGTGAGGCTTGCAGGTTTTGTTCTACTTCAATTAAAGTCAAATTTAAAAAAAAACTCGAATGTTTGCTTATTTATGAAAAAATCTGAATGTAAAAAAACTCAATTATGTTAAAAACAACTCGAATATAGGTATGGAATCCATTATCTGGAAACCCATTATCCAGAAAGCTTTAAATTACATAATGGCCCTCTGCCCTAGACTACATTATAATCCAAATTTTTTAAAATGATTTCCTTTTTGTCTGTAGTAATAAAACAGTACCTTGTACTTGTTTCAAACCAAGATATAATTAATTCTTATTGGAAGCAAACCCCGCTTATTGGGTTTATTTAATGTGTATATGATTTTCTAGTAGACTTCTATGAGGTCTATGAAAACCATTTTTTCCATATGGGTGAATTTAGATCTATATAAAACTTTACAAAAAGCAAAATATATAAACATTTTAACTAACCAACAATCTTCAGAGATGGTTTATAATTTAATAACTTATTTACTTAGAATAATGATTTTATTAAGAAAACCAACAGACGCATTTAAAAAACAAATGTACCAAAAAAAAAAAATCTCGGGCGTGAGGTATAAACAAAGAAGGTGAGCAACGGTGGGGAGAAATGGAGAGACAAAATGTGTACAAATGACAAAGTGACAGCACATTATCTGAACACATTGTAATTGACATACACAATCTAATTCCCTATTATCACTATTCTCTGCAAGCTGTGCGGGTGCAATTACTACTGAATAAAAGGAGAACATTTATGACTCTCTTGCAGACACTTGCAGATAAATTCTTGCAAACAGTCTCAGACAAACAAAAACAGCAAAATGAATGGCCACAGCTAATGTATTTACTTTGTGTTTGAACTGCAACATCAACCTATATGCAACAAATCTAAATTTGCAAAATAATTGATTGTTTCTTTAAGTTAAGCAATTATTTTCACCATTGCTGAATTTTCTCCAATAATGTAAAAGTCAGAAGTTCACTTGAAAAAGGGAATATTAAAAATTCTACAAGGCCACCGCATCTTACTCTGCTTATACAGCCGTCATGAGAAAAGAAAGATATGCTTATGCAAGCACATTGTTAACTACCCCACTTTAAAGTGCAAACAAAGGAGAAGTTGGAACTGCTCTCAAAAACGTAGACAGATTGTTAATGATTACGAAGACGGCACAAAGCTTAGAGATGAAATTACTCTGTATTCCCATTATCACATGATGTCTCCATACATACCAATCAATATGCCCCTAAATAGCTTCCTTTATGGCGCTGCATGATGTACGCCGCATGATGTACTGTCAGGAAGTTGCAGTTCTGCATATACTCCCACCAGCTTTCAAGCAATCATTACAAAACTCATCATTCATACAGATCTATAGTTTACCATCCATATAATGTTACAGTAGCACTGAAAGTAAATTCAAGTTCACAGAACTACAAACACAGAACTAAAAACAATTAAATGCACTTTGACTGGATTTGTGATTTATTTTTCTGCAGCAACACCATTAACACTCTGTAACCATCTGGTGTCTTTGCTGGAAACCCTAACCCATCAGGGCTAATATCCCACACTGCAAGGTTAAAGCTTACTAAAATATATATTTATTTAATGTCCTTGTCTTTAAAATATATATATGCTAGAAAGCATGTATATCAGAATGTATTTGGTACACAATTTTGTACGATTACGTGAGAATGCATGGAGGAACTATAATCAACTATAACAATACTATGCTGGGTTTTCTGTAATCAATTTATTTCAATAGATTTCACATTTAAAATCTTTGTGGCTGGTCAACCCAATAATTATGAACATTACTAGAACATACAATTAATCACTCATCTTTGTTTTTTGAGGAATTTTTATTGATTGTATACCACTGAAGAAATCACTGTTGGGTGATGAAACGCTTTGGGTTATGAATCCTCTTATTGATACGCTATTGATGCCTAACGAGATTGTAAGTACATTTTGTTCTTAATAAATTCAAGTTTTAAAAGAGATTATGCTAGGGGAGCATGTCTTTCTTGCAATTTGTTTTGTAGATCTTTCCCGGCTGCACCCAGAAATTAATTGGGAATTTATTGGCAGTGGCAAGACCATTCCCCAGTGGGACTTATGGACTACTCATTGAACTACTAAATTAACTTTTCATCTTAGATTTCAAGAGAAATTTGCTGGATTTGGGTATATTAAAACACACTTTTTTATTACTCAACTCTTTATATACTCTTATATAAAATGAACTTCTGGGATGTTACTAGATTTGGTCTTGGGCCTCTTTTACTTTTGCCATGCATTTTTGTTCTCTCCCAGCCATCCATTTAATCTTTGCTAAATGAAGTATGAACGTCATCATTAATACATCACTGCTTGCGTTAAGCTTGTGCAAGGTCAAATCTGGAAGATTCGATAGCTATTTAAAGGAAAACTATACCCCCAAAATTAATACTTGCGCAACCGATTTGACACCAATGGACTTAGCAAAAATTATGTAAGCCATGCTTATTTATCTGTAATAAACACACCAGTTTCTATGCAAGTTTTTTGCAAGTTATACAGCTATTTCATTTCAAATTTTTACTTGCGGTTACTGCATGCACACAATACTTTGCCACTTTTTATATGCCACCCCCAGCATAATAATTTCATTGTGTTTTTACAGAGCAACAGGGATATAAAAAACAGCAATGAAAATGTTTAATTTTACAATGCTATTACATTGCTTTTATAAATATGCTTTAAATGTGGCAGATGAACCATAACCAATTACAATAATGTATATTCCAGACTGAAGGAAGATTGGCTTAGTGCCAAAACAAAGCTCCTGTACAAGTAGTGGAGAAAACATCATCAGACATGAGGTAACAGGCTACAAATCTACCACAAATACATTTAGAAAAAAAATGAAGTTACTTCCCACCAGTTAAAAATAAGTAAACTGCATGGCTATAAAATTACTGAGAGATACCACAGCAAAACACTACACTTGTTAGCAGCTTTTCCAAGAAGAGTTACAAATGGAAAGCTCCTGTCTGTGAGGGGTCATAGAAGCATTGCTGAAATGCTACAAAGTATATACAGTAACAGTCGTGCTCCCAAATGCCCCTCCAGGGGCACCAGAAAAAAAGGCAGAGAGACCACCCTAGAACAATAGCTAAATAACTGATAACAATATTTCATACACTGGAGATACAGTATATTTGTATCATGTGCTCCTTATGGCAACAAGTCATATTTCCTGTGGCCTGTAAAACAGGTTTTATTTTCTTTTATATATATTTATTATTTATGCACTGAAGGGTTAAAGGGGTGGTTCTTTTTTAGTATGTTATAGAATGCCCAATTCTAAGCAACTTTTCAATTGGTCTTAATTATTTATTTATTTTTATAGTTTTTTAGGTTTTTGCCTTTTTCTTTGGATTCTTCTCAGCTTTCAAATGGGGGTCACTGACCCTGTCTAAAAACAAATGGTCTGTAAAGCTATACATTTTTGTTATTGCTACTTTTTTACTTCTAAATAGAGAAGAATGCCAATACCTGTGGTTGCAACAAACGGGGTAATCCCAAATTTATTCAATGGTGCTATACAACACTTTTCAAACGATCAAGCGTTTCGGGACCGCATGGCCCTTCCATCACTGAGGAAAAGTCGTTTGAAAAGTGTTGTATATATTTGCTGCAACCACAGGTATTGGCATTCTTCTCTATTTGGATTCACAACTGGCGTGTGGCTAGGCCAGTGCCATATACCTTCATCCCCTGAACTGACTTTGTATACTTTTTTACTTCTATTCATATTCCAGTCTCTTATTTCAATCAGTCCATGGTTGCAAGGCTGATTTGGACCCTAGCAACCAGGCCTAGCATAGAAATGCATAAAAAATGAAAACCTATTGCAAATTGTCTCAGAATATCCCTCTCTGCATCATACTAAGGGCTCTTACGGACGAGCGGTTGTAGCTGCGCTCCTGCTGGGGAGCGCAGGAATAGACGCATTGCATTTTTTCCAACGGGGCTGTACTCACACAGGCGCCGAACGCAGGTTGAGACGCAACATGCTGCATTTTTCCTGCATTCGGCGCCTACACGCGCCTGTGTGAGTACAGCCCCATTAGAAAAAACGTAATGTGCCTATTCCTGCGCTCCCCTGCAGCTGAAGCAGAAAAACAGAACACAGGGGAGCACAGCTTCAACCGCTCGTCAGTAAAAGCCCTAAAAGTTAATGTGAAGGTGAACAACTTTAAGTCAACATTTTGACAGTTCAGCAGATTAAATAAACTGATTAGCAGTCCTGCATCACAGTGCTAATAAAATATAAATGACACTAGCCCAGAATCTACTGAAACCCCACAGGAGTTAAGGAATCTGAAATAACCTTCTTGCCTTTTAGGACATAGAAGCAGGTCTGCTCATGTTTCCTGATGACTAGTTAGTGATTCTTCTGGTAACATCATCCCAAAGGTGTACTTCCTCTGACCTTGCTGGTAAGGAGTCATTACAAATATTCTATTTAATTGAAAACACAAATCAAATGCCAAGTGTAAAACAGTGGATTATTTCTTCATTATTTCCTGTTTAACCTATTAACTGCCCAAACTCCAAAAACTCCAAACTCCAAAAACTCAAGTGCTAGCAAAGTATTTTTAGGTAAGCAATGCAGAAGAAACAGGACATGCCAACTGCTTGTTTAAGGATTAAATTTATACAAATATGGACTGATTTTGGTAATACTGACTTGCTTTTTTGAAGCAACCAAGTAGCAATCCCAAATAGACCAAACCATTGTCAATAACTTGCATGTGAATTGCCTGCAAACACCTGTGAAAGTGTCAAACGTCATTTGCTTGCAAGCTCTGATTCTCACGCAATTATCATTTGAGAAGCACTTGCTGCTACACGTATTATTCTCCAAACCTCATTTCCTATGCTAGGAATTGTATCCTCCTTCAATAGACGGCACATTCTTCCCTGAAACTTACCAGCTGGCTCAACCTACTTAAGGGTATATTTATCAAAGAATGAACTTTGAGATCGCCACAGTCCTCTAGAGTGAAATTCTGCCACTCTCCATTAATTTCTATGAAATTTTGAAATGCGTATTTATCAAAGGTTAAACTTTCACTTTGACCCATTAATAAATTTCCCACTGATATAACTCACCTAAACCCAGGGGTGCTTCGCCAATGAGGCGAGTTGAGGCTGTCGCCTCAGGCGGCAGCGCCCCAATAGGTACCAGGGGCAGCAAAAATGCTGCTCCTGGTACTTTAAGAGCGAATTTCCTGGGAAGGGGGGGCAGCAGCAACTGCTTCTGCCTCAGGCGGCGGAGGGGCCAGGATCACCCCTGCCTAAACCCTGAATAATACTTTAGAACTGTATTGCTTACTTTAGGTTATATAAAGTCAACATTTCACAGATGTTTGCACTACACAGCTCAGAAAGTCATACAAGCTGTTATTGTCTTCAAAAACAATAACTGTTAAGCATAAGATCCCTTTAAATAAATTTGTTTTTATATACTTGGGATAAGTTACACATAACCCACAAAATCAAAAAAAAAATTAGTTATACACAGCAGTATGTTTTTTTAAAGTAGCGCTATACTGTATATTGCTCTTTCATTCATGCTCATCTGTGCTCTAAAATGTAAAGAGCATCATTTTTTGAATTCCACAAAAGAGAAATACCATTGCAAGCCTTGAACTAACAGTGCACACATTATTTTGCCTAGCACATCAGGCCTTTGTGTTTCCTCCAGTTCCTTGGCAATGGAGCATTACATTCTTAATCATAGCATTGGGGTTTTAGGTCTGGACGGCTGAACTGCTTTTTCAGTTATAAATAGGGATGCACCGAATCCAGGATTCCGCCTTTTTCAGCAGGATTCGGCCGAATCCTTCAGCCATGGCCGAACCGAATCCTAATTTGTATATGCAAATTAGGGGCAGGGAGGGAAATCGCGTGACTTTTTGTCACAAAACAAGGAAGTAAAAAATGTTTTCCTCTTCCCACCTCTAATTTGCATATGCAAAATAGGGTTCGGATTTGGTTCGGTATTCGGCCTAATCTTTTGCAAAGGATTCGGGGGTTCGGCCGAATCCAAAATAGTGGATTTGGTGCATCCCTAGTTATAAAACAATGCTCTTGGAGATTTAATATTGTGTATGGAAAACAAATGTTTCATAGCCTTGTGATCCAAAAGGAGGCCATAGATTTTTAAAAGACATTTTTGTTATCCTAAAACCAAACTTATCTTGAAATGATCGTTTATATGTACGCTTTGTCCATCAACTAAAAAGACCATTTCAAGTGATATCATTTAGTTAAAATCTTCTAACCTGCCCAATCGATTTTCTGACCAATTTCGGATGAAAAATTGTTACATGCACAATAATTAACCTCACGATAATTTGACGAATTTGTTGGATCACACTAAAATCCGTTGTTAAGGAGAGAAAAATCTTAAGTCTCGTGTGATCTTAGTCTCTCAGTGTCTTTGTCTGGAGTCTGCTGCAGCAATTCCAAAGTCTCATTCCTTTTCCAAAACTGTTTTGCTTAACAGTGAGCTTAACTGCATCAAATATGTCTTCTTCAAACAAATGAGGAGATGGTGGCTTGTTTAAACACATTGTAAAATGAATGGCATACTAGAAACATAATCATGGATACGGAGGTGATGGACCTTTGGTTGTTGTGATGCTGGGGTTCAACTCATGCTTGGGTTAACTGCTGAAGCCAGGAAGACGTGCTCAAGTTTAGGATATAGGTGTATTAAAAACAACTGAAAAATATATAAATTCTGAGGCTAAACATGTTTCTTTTTAACTACACAGAGATCGATTTAGAAGCAATTGGTACAAAATAGTGTAATACTATTTTTCATCAAGAATGATATTCAATTACACAAAATATAGCATACACAAAAGCTAAAAATGCTTTTCAATAATGCCATAAAATGTGAACAAAAAAACAAACTATCTACTCTGGGCCAAAATAAAATATATATTAGCACATCTGATATCAGTCAGAAAAGTGCTGAAGTGTGAAATGTACCTCATATAACCTCTGGCAAGAGCACTTTCCCAGACAATATCAATAATTCATCAGCTGCATCTTATCCTGTCTCTCTCTCCACATTACGTCATCTTTATCTGATAATGCAATTGAATATTGATTGATCTGGTTTTTGATGTTTTGAGAAAAGACAATGAATTTTCAAAACAGATACGAACTTTAAAAGCAAAAATATATTTTTATATTTTCACTATGTAGTGTAACCAGTCTTTTAAGAGGGTCCCCTACATAATTAATTCTCAGTGAAAGATTTCCATCCAAATGACTGTCAAAATGCCTATAACATTGTCATCCTTCAAACAAAAATGTGGGAGAATCCACACCGAATGTAAATCCCAAATTGCATATTCAAATTTGAGATCAATAAAAAATGTAATCGTTTGTGCCCAAAAAATTATCACATTCATGTCCACATGACTAGCCACATGACTAGAGTGACGACAATAATTCCAAACCATAAGTATTTAAAAAGGAGGGAACCCAGAATCTGGTGATGTTCATGAGTTCAAGACTTCAGGCTGTCATTGCCAGCAAAGGGTTTTCAACCAAGTATTAGAAATGAACATGTTATTTTCAGTTTTTTAATTTGTCCAATTACTTTTGAGCCCCTGAAATGAAGTGATTGTGTTAAAAAAAAAAGGCTTTAGTTCCTCACATTTTTGTGCAATCTTTTTGTTCAACCCATTGAATTAAAGCTGAAAGTCTGCGGTTCAATTGCATCTGAGAAGTTTCATTTAAAATTCATTGTGGTAATGTACAGAACCAAAATTAGATAAAAAAGTTGTCTGTCCAAATATTTATGAACCTAATTGTATGTTATTTCAAACCAACCCCACTTACCTTCTAGGCTGTCAGAGCAAGATGTCCCTATACCAGTGTCTCCACTGTCAGATGTTATGCTGAGTCGCCGAGTGTGACTTATTCTGCCATTGTGAGAAGCTCCTGAAGAATGCCACAGTGCATCAGAGCCAGAGATCCACACAGAGGAGAAATCAGAGCCTGAAATACACAAGGAGGGCTTGTTAAAAATGTTATTCACTCTAGATGGGGTGCAAAAAAGAATCGCAAAATAAAATGCCAGTTGAAACCAGAATGCTTTTAAGTATCATTGACAAAACATGACTGGAGAATTACCATACATTAGCAACATCTAGGGGCCGATTCACTAACTTCGAGTGAAGGGTTCGAAGTAAAAAAACTTCGAATTTCGAAGTGTTTTTTGGGCTACTTCGACCATCGAATGGGCTACTTCGACCTTCGACTACGACTTTGAATCGAAGGATTTGAACTAAAAATCGTTCGACTATTCGATAGTCGAAGTACTGTCTCTTTAAGAAAAAACTTCGACCCCCAAGTTCGCCATCTAAAAGCTACCGAACTCAATGTTATGGGGAAGGTCCCCCATAGGCTTTCCTAAGTTTTTTTGATCGAAGGATATTCCTTCGATCATTGGATTTAAATCCTTCGAATCGTTCGATTCGAAGGATTTAATCATTCGATCGAAGGAATATTCCTTCGATCGTACGATCGAACTATTTGCGCTAAAATCCTTCGACTTCGATATTCAAAGTCGAAGGATTTTAATTCCTAGTCGAATATCGAGGGTTAATTAACCCTCGATATTCGACCCTTGGTGAATCGGCCCCTTACAGTATTAGAAATGCAAATAATTTCTAGTAAACAAGAGCTTAGAGCATAATTTATTTGTTACAATAAATGAATTAAAACAAAACTGATCATCGGTCCACTTGAATTTCTCTCACAGCTATCTCATTTATGGCGCCCCAAACACATGGCACAATAACAAGGTTTTGTTCAAGAATGACAAATGTATGAAAGAACATTACTCTGTAGCTGGACAGGGGAGACTATTAGAATAATAGGCTGCAAATTTCTTTCTATGATCAGCACAGTGATATTTTTTTTGTTAGTATCTCTTTAGCAGTGCGCACAGAGCATAAACCAGTTCAAGCCACAACATTATGGGAGGTATAATGACTTAAGATGGGAAATGAATTCAGATGATGGATACACACATGAATAGCCCAATAAAAGTTAGCTGACCAGCTGGGCTCAGATCACTCTGGATGTACTGCAGACCGAAGGTCTCCCCTCACTCAAATAAACACTGGTAATTGATTTGTAAGTCCTTTGTATGTGGACCCATCTTCTATGCTACATGCCTTTGGATTCTGCGCACAGGTACAGTATATGTGTATACATATATATATATATATAATATCTCATAAACATAGAAAATGTATGTAAAATGACCAGTCCGAATAAGCAGAGCAACAGTCCAAAATAATTTTAACTTGGAATGCTACTGAGAAGGTATGGCAAACAGTTAAAAAAAAGTAAGCCCAAAGCATGTAAAACAACCAGCAATCTAGACTCATTTAAAATACACAAGGCAATACCCAAGAAGCCTTACCAGTCACAGGGTACTATATAAAACTTAACGGTACAGATGTTGAAAAACTGTTAAACCAAGCAAGCATTAATTGGCATTCAGAAAACCCTTTGTGGACACTGCTCCTGAGCTACAATGCAAAAGACAGATGATAAAAAGGCTCCCAAGGATCCTTCCCCATGTGCTCTGCCAGTATGGCACTGCCTGGTAGAGAGAGATGCAGATTCTCAGCTGCTAAAATTCTGAGTGTGACAGCTGGAAGGACCTCAGGCTAATAAACAACAGAGTGGCAGACAGTTACTAATGCAGTCAATATAGTGCATTATTACATAAGTGCCCTATTTGATTTTCCAATTTCATTGCGTATACAAAACAACAGAATAAGAACTGACATTATAATAAAAACTATAGATATTCACTACACAACTGCAGCTCAGGGCAAAGTGGGAACCCTAAGAAGTAAATGTAAAACTTGCCTGGATGGTCACACAGGCATGTGACCCTTCCCATCAAACCAAAAAATGTTTAATACCAAAAGTAAATATGAACAAATAGGTTTGCACTTTTGAAAACAGATTTCAATGCATATGATTCTGCTGGAGGGGCACTATTAACTGATGCATTTTGTGAAAAACTAATCTGCATCATTTTATGTTGTTGGCAAAACAAATGGCGTGTACAGGTATGGGGCCTATTATCCATAATGCTTGGGACCTGGGGCGTTCTGGATAACGGCTCTTCCCGTAATTTTGATCTTCACAGTTTAAGACTACTAGAAAATCATGTAAACATTAAAAAAACCAATAGGCTGGTGTTGCTTCCAGTACTGATTAATTATATCTTTTGGATCAAGTACAATTTACTGTTTAATTATTACAGAGAAAAAGAAAATCATTTTTAAAAATTTGGATTATTGGATTATAATAAAGTCTATGGGAGTCTGCCTTTCCATAATTCTGAACTATCTGGATAACGGGTTTACGGATAACGGTTCCCATACCTGTACAAAAAAAATCTGTCTCTAAACAAACAAAAACATAAAAAAATTTAGAAATTAGGGCCTAGGACTACCAGGATTGCCATCTGGTAGGTATTTTACTAGCCTAGTTGGTAAAAATTATGCTTGTTTTAATAAGGGGGGGAGTTGAGAATAAATATGGTAGCAACCCAACATGGGACAGCTACATGAACAGGGATTATTTGGAAGATGGTCGTTAGATTAAATAGATAAAATACAGTTTCAAGAGCAGGTACATGGAGTGGAAAGCTCCGGATGCCTGTCCTTTTCAGTGCACATCAATGGAGCTAGGGAAGAAAACAGATCCACAGGCTGAGAGCAGCAGAGCCAACATTCAGTGGCCCCTTGCCCAAAAAAATGTCTTGTTACACTAACCCAAAGCAACGAATAAGACATTTACTTTTAAATAAGTGACCAGTAAATGCTACCTGCTGATTGGTTACGCAACTGCACCTGGCCTTTTATTACACAAACACAAATAATTATTTTAATACAGCAGGCATTTCTACCAACAGCTACTTTTTTTTTTAAAGATAAAATTTCATTGTTTTATAACACATAAAAAACAAAACAAAATATATGCCGGAAATGCAGTTGAGGTACTATTACAGAGCTTGAAATAAAAGGTGTACATATCAATTTGTTTAGTAATGTGATTGCTACACTTCAAGAATTAAAACACAGTTCAAACAGTCGTACAGTGAGACGTGAATGTTGCCTCCAAGATTTCTATCATCAACATACTGGACAGTGACTAGATAGAATCAAGGATTTCTGCCTTTTACAGTATAAATAAACACTTCTTTTCATGTTCGGGAGCCCTGACCCCCAAGTCCCGCTTCCCACCATGGACTCCATATTTTCTCAAATCTTTGCAGTGAGCCTCTGGATAGTATGGTGAGTTTAATGAGAGGCAGATTCTGATTCACCAACGTTATCCAGTTTTGTACCGTGGGCGGTTGGGGACCCATCCATGCCATAGCAATTACTTTATTAGCATAGTACAACAGTGTACGGTATCTAACTCTGGCATGATTAGCGTATATGATTTCATCTATGACTCCTAATATGCAGACCTGTGGGGTCAGCAGCCTAGGGAAATCTAACTTATCCGCTAAGATATCCATGACTACGGTCCAAACATGGAGACTGGTGGGAACGACCAAGCCATGTGTAAAAAGGTGGCTCCTTCAGCCCCGCATCTATGGCATTTTGCAGTTGGGTTATTTCCCATGGCTTTTAATCGCACAGGGGTGATATAGAATTGATGAAGCCATTAAAATTGAACCAATTTGTTACGAATAGAGTAGAGATGACTATAACCTCTATCTGTTGCTTCCTCCCACTCCTCGTTTTCGAGGTCTGGGATATCGGCTAGCCATTTTTGATATGCTGCCTTAAACGGGGGGGGGGGCATGTTTGTAGCAAGGTCTTATATAAGGTGGATGTAAGTTTAGTTATGGTAGGAGACCATAACACAGTTTCAAATTGTGGTTGTGAGGTTTGTATTTCAGATCCTCCAAATTGTGCTAGAAATACTTGCCGCAGTTGGAAATACCGAAAGTGAGATAAATTGGGCTCCGCAAGTTTTTCTTTAAAGAACTCATATGAGCCAAACTTGGCACCGTCGAGCACACCCTGTAATCGCCTAATGTGCTTACGTGGCCAGTAGAGAAAATCGGGGAATTTATAGAATTGGGAAAGACGGGAGTTAGCCCACAACGGAAGATTGGGTGTTAGAATGAACTCTTCTTTGGATACAGCTTGAGTGCTAAATTCCAGGCCTTCCTTGGGGTTGTTATGACCGCTGGGAGTTTGTCATGATCTGTGGTTGCTCTATACGGAAGATGCCTGAGTCTACCAACAGCTACTTTAAAGGCATTTCAAGCCATATACTAGCTGTATTATTTAGTTTTAGTTTAGACCTGCAGTTCAGCCATTCAATTGCCAAACTTTAAATTCTTAAACTATCCCATCAAGCTGACTCAGATTAGCCACCCCCACACCCAGGGTGATTTCTGGAAGGAGCATCATGAAACAGCCAGGAAAGACACATGGTGTTTTTTCATCTGAAGTTTTTTTATTGCATCCATCCACTTGTCACTGTGCACAAGGGGTAGACTTTGGCCAGAAAATGTTCAGGAGTGCATTTTCAAGACAAACCCCACCAAATTTGATGCCGTACATGTCAGTACTGCAAAACTTAAAAGGCTTATTTACAATTTCTCCATGAAAATGTCACATGTGAGATTCCTCACAGAGAACAAGTTCATGATAAGTATAAAAATCTAAATTGAGATTAGAGACGAGATGGAAACCTCTGCCATTAGGTGTGCTGCAAATTATATACTGTATTCCTTAAAAAAAGATAAATCAAAATTGTGGTGAGCAGCTGCTACTAAAACACTGTAAGCGTTGGTATATATGCCTAGATACACATGAACATGAATCATACTTCAACCCCCCAGGATGTGACTCAATACTCCATTCTGCAGACTGGCAATAAAAACTTGGCCCAGACAAAATGTATGGATTCTACTAAAAGCTTGAGAACAGCAATGTGCACAGAGAAGCAAACTTTAATTATGCAACTAAAATCCATTAAGCCAGGTACCAGGGCACCTTAAAAGAAGAACTGAGGACATATTTATTAGGCTAAGGAATTGGCAACAGACCATCCACTTTACTCAGCTTGCTTTTTATATGCAGAGGATTCCTACAGTTCCACTGAAAGACATCACCCTGTGTGGAGCTTCTTACAGAGGATATTGCCATTTTCTCACTGGTAGCTGCTCATGACAGTGAATCCGCTTTCCTCAGACTGCGCACAAAAGGCAGGCTGAGAAAGGTGGATGATCTACAACATATGTCCTTGGCCTTAAAAGGAGAAGGAAAGGTCTTTTTAATTGGGGGTGCCAAAAGTTAGGCATCCCCAAGTGATCGCATCTACTTACCTGAAACCCAGGGCCAGTTCACCATTAGGAGAAAAGTGCACCTGCCCAGGATTCTTCTAGTGAGCACCACGGAGCGATTGTCTTCCGGCTTCTTTTTTCTTCAAATTTCCCAGGCCTGGCGCATGCTCAGTAGAACGAAATAGCAGGCTTTTTCGTTAAAGTTCGGCTTTTCCCGCTACTGCACATGTGCAGCGACCCTAAAAAAGAAGAGGCCAGAAGACGATCGGCCCATGGTGCTCTCTGGAAGAATCCGGGGCCAGTTCAGTTTTCTCCTAATAGGTGCACAGGCCCAGTGTTTCAGGTATCTACATGCGATCACTTGGGGGTGCCTAACTTTTGGCACCCCCAAGTAAAAAAGACCTTTCCTTCTCCTTTAAGGCAGTTTCTAAACAGAAGATTTTGTAGAACCGCAAGCTTTGTTCAACAATATGTATTACTTTCATGCTAACTTGAAAACAGATTGTGAATGTACAGGAATGGGTTATCCAGAATGATCAGGACCTGGGCTTTTCTGGATAACGTATCTTTCCATTATTTGGATCTTCATACCTTAAGTCTACTAGAAAATCATGTAAACATTAAATAACCCTAATAGGCTGGTTTTGCCTCCAATAAAGACTAATTATATTCTGTATTAGTTTGGATCAAGCACAAGATACTGTTTTATTATTACAGAGTAAAAGGTGGATTATTTGATTATAATGGAGTCTATGGGAGACAACCTTTCTGTAATTTGGAGCTTTCTATATAATGGGTTTCCGGATAACAGATCCCATACCTGTACTAAAGTATGTCAAAACTACAAAATGCACGGGATACTATTGATTTTATTTGCATGGTGGTTTATATAAACAATATACAACATTTTCTATGTTCTATGTCTACCAATAAAGAATGGCACTGACCTATTGGTACAGCATGACCCATTCTATATTATGACATGTCTCCAGTAGGAAACATATTACATATCCCCAAGAAAGAGAAAATGTTTTTCGTTTAGTGCACAATGGCAAAATCCAGATCTTTATATATTATACAAACTGCAGGTTAAAACCATCTCCTACACATGGTTTTGATTAACAGCTTGGACTGAGTTGTTCATTACATCATATTTCTCCCTCTACCCCCTTCCCTCCCCAGTCCATGTGGTGTGCATTACATCCTCCTGTATCTCCCAAGAGAAAAGCGCAGTGAAACTACTATAAAAGGTATGCAATGAAAAAAATATATATATATATAAATGTGTATATTAATATATATATTTGTGTGTATGTATATATATATATATATATATATATATATATATATATATATATATATATATATATATATATATATATATATATATATATATATATATATATATATATATATATATATATATATAGTCCCAAAGGTGCACACCATTTACAGGATAGAGTACCTGGGTGCCCGAGCCAGCAGAGTAAATATATAGGTGAAGAATGGCGGCACTCACAAGATGTTCAGGCGAAATTAAGAAAAACTTTTTATTTAACTCGACGTTTCGATCCCTCACAGGGATCTTTCTCAAGAGTATACAAACATGCTTTCTTGAGAAAGATCCCTGTGAGGGATCAAAACGTCGAGTTAAATAAAAAGTTTTTCTTTATTTCGCCTGAAAATCCTGTGAGTACCGCCATTCTTCACATATATATTCCGTAGGGCTGCTGCACACACTGATAAAAGTTAATGCCCTGGTGCTAACAGTAGTATCATATATAAATTTACAAAAATGCTGTTGCACTCTAGGGACTTGTACAATAAAAAACCTTATTAGAATCGACCATCTTGATAAAGACCCCACTGAGGGTCGAAACGTCCCTAGCATGCAACAGCATTTTTGTAAATTTATAAATAAATATATATATTGTAGATTTGGTCCCTATTGGGACCTTTTTCTGAGGTCACTGCTGACACGTTCACATTATGTGGGAGGTGGTTATTTAAGGGTTTACTTTGTATGTATTTTCACCTTAAAAAAGGTCCCAATAGGGACTGAAACATCGGTTTTAGATGCAACACAATATACTGCTTATTTGGTGGTGGTGCTGTCCATATGTTAATTTATATATATATATATATATATATATATATATATATATATATATATATATATATATATATATATACATACACACACACATATATATATATACTGTATATAAATAAATATACTGTATATACATAAAATATACCGGTAAGACTACTGTTAAACTTTTAAATTAATTGTTACGAGCATCCAGGCAGACAGTATAATTTTGTTGTGAGTGGAATAATTGGAATAATGCTCCCTTATTGTAAAATATTATAGCACATTTAGAAGAAAGAGTTAATCAAGACTTTTTGAGAAAATTACCTGTGAAAAGTATGATTAACCAGGCTCCACCCTGACTATGCAACTTTCCCTGCACAGTCTGCATCTTTGCCCAGAGCTGGCCAGGTGCTGCAGATGTTGCCAGAGGAGTCAGCAATCCCCTTGCTCAGACCCTTGATGGAAGTGGCCACAGCATTTATTCACATTTTATCAAATAGCCAGAATTCCATAAGAGATTGCTACTATGCTGAGATCAGCACTATGTCATTATATGCACCACTTAGTATTAGGCTGCTTCTACCTACAGAGAAGATGGCCCCCAAATCTGCTACCATGAGAGAAGCTCAACAGCCCTTTATCTGCAGTGTCTTGATGCTAGGAAATTCAAACAGGCTATCACCTAGCACAAGCAGTAGTGTCGGTATCAATCACTGTGCAGCAGAGCCGGGCCAAGCCAGGCAGGCGCCCTAGGCAGCCTGCCCAGCTGCTGCGCCGGCTGGTTGTGTGCTTCTGCGCATGCGCAAAAAGACGCTTCTGCACATAAAGACGCTTCTGCGAATATGCGAAACGACGCACAAATGGGAACAAGTGGGCAGTCGGCAGAGAAGGGACCGGACTAGGGTTAGGAGTAAGTACGTGCCTGGCGCCCCTCCACCTTTGCGCCCTAGGCACATGCCTACTCTGCCTACCCCTAGTACTCTGGCAAGGTCCTACTGCCACAACTAGCCCAACTGAAAACCTTCCGTTGCGTTTGTCCCCACCATAACTTTATAACTATTGGTTATTAGTTAATAAAACATAGAAAAAGAATGAAAATTAAATATTCACAAAATATCCAAGCTTTCCTTTCTATCACACATTCTGTACCACAGGATAGAATTAGCCATTAACCTTATGGAATATATATATATATATATATATATATATATATATATATATATATCTATATATCTATATCTATATATATTACATTCCTTCATTGAAATACTCTATGACAATGTGCAATTAACCCCCCCCCCTGTGGATGTATAATTGTTGGACAGGTTATAGCAAGGTGAACTTCCTAGTAGGTTGCCTGACATGTAGGCCCAAATATTTCACTGCTAAAGTACTGAATGAGCACAAAAACCAGAACCATTAAAATATTATATTAGCCAGGAGACTTGACCCACAAAATCATTGCATTATTTTGCTAAAAATTCTCATTTACTCTGCCCATGTGGGGTGGACTACTATGATGCTAATATAGTAGGCAATTTGATTCCATCCCAGATACTAAACTTACCCTTCTTTTAATAACAATGGAGTGCAAATCAGCCTACCCATCTGCTCTGGGGGCCATCAGCTGCCCTTGCCCAAATTCTGCCACAGCAGCCCATTCGCTCTGTAAAGACCCCCCTCCAGCCATACATATCTGACTCATGCTGACCATGCTGGTTCCATAGCAGCTCTTCCTTGGAGTGGAGACCTGCTCCTACAGCCCTTCCATACTGTGGAAACCCGCTCCAACAGCCCAGATCATAGGATAAGGCCACCGGCTACTCTACTATGCTGCTTCTGTAGCAGCCCATCGGATCAGTAGAAACCTGCCTCCAGCCATACATGCCTGACTCAGAAGGTAAGGTCCACCAACTATTTACCATGCTGGTCCTGTAGCTCCCCATTCTCTGTAGAGACCTCCCTCCAGCCGAACATGGGCTCATAAGGGCCCAACTCAGAGGGAAAGGTTAACCAATTATTTTTGGTTAAGCTTTGATATTATGGTCACTGTAGTGACAACTAGCCACAGAAATAAATAACAGATAACCTTGCCATGACTGGGATGGGGACTATTAGTTTTTCACTTGCCTGTACCCTTACTCCTCAATCATCCCCCCAGATGATCGTCAAATGTTATACTGACAATGGGGAGCTGCTTTCTGCCCAGAAAATCCAAACTAGGCTCTATGAAAATGAAGGCTAGCATTGTGCCGGAGAGCTAAGTGATCAGCTTAAATATATTAAACCCACCTCTACCCCAGGTTCAAAAAGGGAAGCTACAATAAGCAAGCCCATATGATATAATATTGGGGGCTGGTAATGTTCCTTCACCACGACTGCATTATACAAAAAAAATCATAATTTAAGGCCGTTTAAATAACAGTCATTGGAAGTGTTTTGTCAAGACACCCTATCTACCATTTCTTGCAATGCAAAATATATGCAAATATAAAGTGTATTAAAATTTTAGTGAACTTCTCATGAGACTATGAAGAACAAAGAACATATACAGAAAAATTCAGCTGCAAAATTCTGTGGCATACAAATAGCTATTAAGTCGCACATGGTCCCCTTTTCTGCTACATATAATTATAATTGCTCACCCATGTAAATTCTTAACGAATGCTGGTCAGTTTAATTAGTTTTAAAACTAAAACAGAGCTGCTATTGGTGGGTTAATAGTTATGTGCCAAATAGTAGCCAGTTGTTAATTGGAAAGGAAATGATGTTGGATTCTTTGGGCTACTGTAGAAACACTGAATATTCATCAACTTCTGCAGACTCTTTGTCACCGCATTCAGGATTTTTCAAGGTTGTCTGTAGGGCTATGCAATCAATTATAGCTCAACATTAGTCTGCTGACACTACTATTTTAAAAAAAAGCTGAGGAAAATGAACTTACTTTTTTGCATATTCTTTTAAACAGGGAATATCTACATTTTTAATGACTTGCTCTAAATAATACAATTTGAAAATTAAACTGAATAAAACTAAACCCATAATTCCCAATTTCAAAGAGCAATAATAAAAAAAAGTTCATTGAGAAGGCTCTGTATAAGGGTGGTAACACACAGAATTATTCATTGGCTGGTGGGAAACCTCCTATCCTGCCTGCAATGACGTGTCTGACAATCCCAAAAATTATGGCATTTCAATATTAAATATAAAAAAAATCTATTTGCTCATTTGAAAAACAGATTTCAGTGCAGAAGTCTGCTGAAGCCGCAATATTAAACAATACATTTAAAAAAACATGTTTTCCCATGACAGTATACCTTTAAAGTCTTTATTTTTTATTACTCTCTCCAATTAAAGGAGTTGTTCACTTTTAAATTGGTTTACATTTTTTATGTCTGGTGGAATTTATGTTATTTTGCTTTTTGTTTAGAAGCTGTACAGTTTGTAATTTCAGTAGCTATATGGTTGCTAGGGTCTTATTTACTTTAGCAACCAGGAAGTGGCTTAAATGAGAGACTGAATAGAAATGTAATGAATACAAATAACAATAATAAAAAAAAGCTCACAAAGCAATGTTTTATTTTGGCTGCTGTAGTCAGTGATCAAAATAAATCTGCACGCACTCCTGCGACCACAGCCATGAGGGTAAAAAATAACTTTATTCCATGTAGTTAAAAGGTATGCGTCCTAACGCGTTTCGTATCAACAGATACGTAATCATAATCTGTTGATACGAAACGCGTTAGGACGCATACCTTTTAACTACATGGAATAAAGTTATTTTTTACCCTCATGGCTGTGGTCGCAGGAGTGCGTGCAGATTTATTTTGAAGACTAAAGTTTGCCTAAGCTACGGGCTCGGGGCACGGCACCCGGACCACTCGGCCAACTTGTTGAGTGAAAAGCCCTTCGTCTGTTTTCTATTTCTGAATATTCTAAGTGAAGGGCCTGGGGTCTGGACACCCAGGTCAAATCCGTCTGTTTGGTAAGGATTACCCAGCGGTACTTGAGTAACAAACGATTTGAATCATTATTAAGGGATTTAACCCGTGAAGTTTAGAAGTAGTATTGATTCACGTATTTGTTTCACTAATGTCCAGAAGAGATTAGAGCCGGCTTTTTTCTTTTTGTTCTTATGCTGTAGTCAGTGACCCCCAATTTAATGATGGATGTAGAAGAGGAAGTCAAATAATTAAAAACTAAAATAATTGAAAAATAATAATAATAATGACCAATTGCCTACCAGGTGCAGTTATTCTGATGCTACATTATTGCTCCACATTTAATAAACAATTACACTGATTGATACATTGTAAATTACAACCACAGCTGGATGGTTTATTCTAGACAGACAGTCAAAACAGTTAATGAAATGCATAACCTCTTTAATTACAAGCTTCATTTACTCCCAGGTATAAGCACTGTCAGTAGTGATCCCATAAGAAATATGTTCTTGGGATGAAGCCACCCCAGAACAATACAGTTTGCTTCAGGGGCAAAAATATATTATATTTCAGTGAAAATGCTGTTAAATGCTACTTAATTAAGGTTTGTATTATTACTTATTGAGTCTGTTATTTGATCACCCACCAAGAATTCAAATCATACACAGCCATAAAAAATCTGGGACATTTCAAGTCTGTTCTGTATCTGAATTAATAATGCGGGATACACAAAAATACATAGCTGAATGCCAAACTAAATACAACATGTAATAATGCATACTGAGCCGTACAGCCATTGTCAGGATTCCATTACATTGCCATGGAATATGTATCATGGTTACATGAAACTATGATAAACTACATTATGAAATATCTAAATTAATATCACTTATCTGTTAGTAAGTAAGTAATTGTTTAAAAAATCTGAATACTAGGAAGATATTGGGGGAGGAGGCAATGTGGACTGCTCTTTCCTTATAATCAGCTTAAAGAAAAACTATACCCCCTGAACAATGTAGGTCTCTATAAAAGTATATTGCATAAAACAACTCACAACATATGTAAAACCCTGCTTCGTGTAGATAAACCATTTTAATAATAATATACTTTTTTTAGTAGTATGTGTGATTGTGTAATCATAATTAGTATATGCCATATTAAAAAATAAGGGATGACCCCTGGGATCCTAGGATTCATAGTGCCCACACAAAAAAAAAAAAAACATAACATGAGCCAATTAACAGCACTGAAATACATTTCTCAAAAGAGCAAACGGATTTTTTTACATTCAATTTTGAAATCTGACATGGGGCTAGACATTTTGTCAATTTCCCAGCTGCCCCCAGTCATGTGTCTTGTGCCTGCACTTTAGGAGAGAAATGCTTTCTGGCAGGCTGCTGTTTTTCCTTCTCAATGTAACTGAATGTGTCTCAGTGAGACGGGTCTTTTCTACCAGGCAGCTGTTATCTTGTGTTAGGGAGCTGTTATCTAGTTACCTTCCCATTGTTCTGTTGTTTGGTTGCTGGGGGGGGAAGGGAGGGGGGGTGATATCACTCTAACTTGCAGTACAGCAATAAAGAGTACAAGTCACATGACTTGGGGCAGCTGGGAAATTGACAATATGTCTAGCCCCATGTCAGATTTCAAAATTGAATATAAAAAAAGCTGTGTGCTCTTTTGAGAAATGGATTTCAGTGCAGAATTCTGCTGGAGCAGCACTATTAACTAATGCCTTTGAAATTTTTTTTTTCCCATGACAGTATCCCTTTAAATATATATACCGGTTTGGAAAGATTCTCTAACATGTCACTTAATTTGATATAAACTGATGCTCAGGTATCAATTTTGGGGATATAAGTTTCCTTTAAGAACTACTGGCATATCATGATCTATCTACCCTTTGGGAACCACTAGCCTGAAATATGAAATCTGGTATTGTCTATATTTCAGATCTATATGTGAGCAATAGCATTTTGACTTTAGGAAGCCTGTGCAGTTATATCACACGAAAGCTTGCCAAAACAAACTTTTGGCAAGCAAAACCCCAGGCCCTGAGTCCAGTGCACACCTTCTCTGTTTAAATATTTTATGTCATAATTCATTCAATGAAGCCTATGTTAGCGCTGGTTATTCTGCCAAGGGAGATATGTGGAGGCCTATTTATTAGAGGTCAAATTGTTGTGGTTTTAAAGATTATTAAAGGAGATGGAAAGGCTTTGTGCACCAAGTAATTGTATTAACTTACCTGGAACCCCCGGGCCGGTGCTCCTATCAGCAGGAAACTGCACCGGCCTACTGAACGATCCTCTTATGGCCTCTTCTTTCTTCACATTTCCAGGGGCAAACACATGCGCAGTTGAACAAAATAGACAGCTTTTTAATTAAAGATTGGCTTTTCATTCTACTGCGCATGCGCAACCGTGCGAAGAAAGAGGAAGACAGAAGAGGATCGCTCTGTGGTGCTCACTGGTATGACCCTGGGCCGGTGCACCGGGAGTCTCAGTACAATCACTTGGGGGTGCCTAACATTTGGCACCACCAAATGCATGAAGCCTTTCCTTCTCCTTTAAAACTATGATTAAACTCTATACCTCTAAACTACAAATTACATGGAAGTTATAAAAAGATCCAAAAATAAAAGGGTACAAATGGAAAAAATGCTGACAAGATAAAAAATCCGAAAGCCTCTAAAAGTCTGAATTTATTAAAATGCGTCCAATAGGAACAGCGCAGTTTCCATTAACTTCTATGGGACCTCAACAGCTTTTACAGTTTGGTATTAGAGTTAATAATTTTCAAATTTTTGAGGAATACAAAAAAAACACACATTTTTAGAAAAAATATATCATTTGTGAAAAAAATCCTGAAAATCAGAATATTACAAAATTGGCAACCAAAACATATATGTGGACAAACTATCATAAAATATCATGGAATGACTGAATATATTTAAAGAGCTAATAACATCATAAGTGTTTTCAATGAATTTTAATATAATGTAGTGTTTCCCTTTATTGCTGCAAACTGCATGTTTCAGAGGTCAGTATAGGTTATATGAATAAACTGCTGTGTAACCAAGGGGCAGTAGTTCAAGTTGAAATAGGGCTATAGAACACATTTACAAAGCAAATAGCTGATAAGCTGTGCAAAATAAAATGCTTTCTGATAAAATTTTTTTAAAAAGGACATTTTTTGCCAAGCAATAAATTATTTGTAGGAGTTAGTTTGGACAATACAATCTTTATGTGTCAAAAATGTTTTTAGTTGGTATTACTTATTATTTAATATTATAAATGGAATGTCAGCTAGATATTATTGCAATTTTGCCACTCATATGGAAAATGCAAATGTATGAACCTTTGGGCCATTTGTTTGAGACATTCAGCATTTAAGTGCAGTCCTGGTCATTACCAGGTTAGACCATACACACACACAAAATCAGGTCACTGGTCTGCCAATGTCTGTTTTGGTTAACTCTGATGTATAGTACCAAAAGGATGCCACATTAATCACAGAAGGACAATACAAAGAACTACTGGCAATCGCAACGACCTGTTCTGCTTATGCCACATATTTTTATATGCACTGAATCTTTTGCACACTAGCAGTGCTGCAGGTGAAAGAGGCAGTTTCTTGCAGTCTGCACAAAGTTCAGTTGATGATTATCTGTTGTGATTGTTGATTATCACAGTTTGTCAAGCCTGTTTCAGAAGGAAATTGCTTAAAGGACTAGTACATAACTTCAGCGATTGGGAATATGGAGCACACGGTGGTTTGGAAAAATCACGCCTTCTTTATTGAAAAAGTAATTTTAAAATCATCAGTGCAGTACATATGTGGACATGACCTCCCCCACACTTGACGCGTTTCGTGGCATCTCGCCACTTCCTCAAGAAGCATAGGGAAACCCACCCCCAACACCGTTAATAAAACCACTAGGCCCAGCCCATAAAAACATTTAACCCAATCAGGACATTTAGCATATAATGTAAACATCAGAACGATCCAAAGCAGCAGGTAATTATGTTAATCCACCTACTGGGCAGGTCAGACTCATCTGAGAAATAGAAATTTGTCACAGCTTACAAAAACAATGTTGCAACAGGCTTATAATCCTGTAGAAATGTATACACTTAAATTGCAACATTTTATGAATAGCCAATTCATATAACATAATATATTCTATCACAGACTAGTACATAGTTCATAACGTGGGGATCAATGTAAATCAAAAAACATATAAATAAATAGACAATATTTGTTATTATATATATACACATATAGATATATTGCAAAAGCATTCAACTATAATAATTCATAATCGATACCACATATAATAATACAAAACAAAACAAAATAGATAGAAATGCATCAGTTACAAAAGCAAGATAACTCCCATTCTCTATTGAGGCCCCCATAATTCTCTGTAGTTTTCAAATAAAAAATCCAATAGGCCTCTAGCCTCAATAATTTCTGATCCAAATCTCCCTTTCTTATATTTCTGGGGGGTTTATCTATAATTTGAAAAGACATACAATCAGACCCCTGATGTTTTTCAAGTAGATGCTTTGCTATAGCCGATTTAGTATCCAATCGGTTGGTTGCTGAAATATGTTCTAAGATGCGGGTGCCCGCCGTCTAATGGTTTTACCCACATATTGGGCCCCACATTCACGTCGCCAGATAGATCACCCCTTTCGACATACAGTTAAAGTATTCCTTAATGTCATATACAGTACCTACCACTGAGCTCTGAAACTGTTTAGATACATTAATCCATGAACATGATTTGCATCTGGTGCGGCCACATTTGTAAACCCCCTTAAATTTGAGCCAAGGTTTACTCTCAGTTTGTCCCTTAGACATAAATAAACTTCTGGAGATGTGAGACGCCAGATTTTTCCCTCTTTTAAACACAAAGGAGGGTGTTTTATCTAAAAATTTAGCAAGTACGGGGTCTTGTAAAAGTATCCCCCAATATTTATTAACACTCCTCCTAATCGAATAGGTATCTCGACTATAGGTGGTACAAAAACGAACAGCAGGTTGCCCTCTCTGAACATGATGCACTCTGGATCCAACCTCAGGCTTGGGCTTGGGACGCAATAATTGCTCTCTGTCCGCTAACACCGCCTTATCATATGCAGCTTTGATAACATCTTCACAATAGCCCCTTTCCGCAAAGCGATCCCACAGCTGCATAGCTTGTTCATGAAAACTATCCCAGGAAGAGCAGACTCGACGCAACCGCAAGAACTGCCCCACTGGGATGCCCCTCAAGCATGCCTCTGGATGGCTGCTCTCTGCGTGGAGAAGGGTGTTACGTGTAATAGCTTTGCGGAAAAGGTCTGTGGAGATCTTACCTTCATGGCTTTTGAAAACTACATCCAAAAAGGGTATATCTGTCTCATTGGTTTCATAGGTGAACTGTATCCCCCTAACCGTATGGTTACAATATGAGACAAAGGCCGCAAAAGAGACATCATCCCCTTCCCAAATACCAATACAGTCATCGAAGTACCTGTAAAGACGTATAATTTGATGTCTATAGGGATTCTGGTCTCCAAAAATGAAGATCCTTTCCCACCAACCCATTACCAAATTAGCATAGGTGGGTGAGAACGATGCCCCCATTGCGGCCCCACGTAATTGCAAATAAAATTGCCCATTAAAGAGAAAATAATTTGAATGTAATAAAAACTCAATCGCCTCCATTATAACTTCATTTTGAGTCGGTGGAAAGATTTGTGTCAGTGTCAGCCAAAAACCTATGGCTTGCAAACCAATTTCATGATCTATGGACGAGTAAAGAGAAACCACATCCATAGAGAACCATCGATAGCCTGGTTTCCATATCACACTAGCCATCTTATTCAAGCACATGGTAGTATCTCTCAAATATGTTGGTAACTTAAACACTAAAGGTAATAGTAGTCTATCCACATATTTCGACAGATTCTCTGTCAGGGATCCTATGCTGGCCACTATAGGACGCCCTTTCACCTCCTCCAGCGATTTATGTACTTTTGGCAAAACATGGAATATTGGAATGACCGGATCCTTACAATAGATAAAATCAAACTCAGTCTGTCCAATCACTCCCATACTCCGCGCATATGACAAAAGTGTTAGTAATTTGTGTTGGAATATACTTGTTGGATCTGAATCTAAACGTCTATACGTCTCCGTATCATTTAATTGTCTCATAATTTCAAGTTCATAGGTAGTAGAATCCAACACAACCACTGACCCACCTTTATCAGCGCTTTTCACCACTATGTTGGTATTCCTACTCAGGGTTTTCAGGGCTTTATATTCACCTCTACTTAAATTCCTTGGTTTAGACGGGGGATTCACACCCATTTTCATCCCAATCCTCTCAATGTCTCGTTGTACTAATTTATGAAACATATCAATATAGTTACTTTTAGATTGCATGGGATAAAAACTAGATGGCCTTTTCAAATTAGAGTATACCACTGGGGGATCGTCCACCTGTGAAGAAACATTCTCATGGGTCAAGTCATCTAGAATAATCAGGGCACATTCATCCTTAAATTCAAATGTAATAGTGGGATCTAACCAAACATCATTATTGATACCCTCACCACCCCTTTGACTTGAATTTGGACATCCTGCAGATCCTATATCCTCATTAATAAGATTTGCAGAAATCGATTGCACTCCATCTGCATTATTATTGGCAAAATGTCTTTTTAATGTCAAAATCCTGATAAATCTATTCAAGTCCAAAATTGCAGCGAAGGAGTCTGCAGATACATCTGGGACAAAATTTAAACCCCTGGAGAGTAACAGTCGCTCGTCAGGCGATAGTACATATGAGGATAAGTTAATCACATTATCAGTAAACTGGTTAGATATAGTTACCACATCCAAGTGCGATGGAAGTTGAACGTGGTTGCCAAGGACTGTCGATGAACTGGAGCTCCCCGCACACATTACCACCGAGGCTTCCTGTTGCGATTCCCATCTCTTGGCCCCTGATATCCTGGTGTTTTTCCGGCGTCCACCTCTTCTGGTTTGTTGCCGGAGCTGCGGGTGTAAACCGGGTCCCTCTGGGTGTAAATCTTGCCCTTGGATTTGTCTTTGTGTTTGTCGCTGAAATTGCCCTGATAACTGTGATCCTCCGGTTCGCTCTCCAACTGATCCGGTTCCGATGCTAAAAAAGACCTAGACGAGACAGGTGAAACCGTGGACATAAGAGGGTGAGTGCATGCGAATTGAAAATCTCACTATTGATGTTTGTTCCGGATTGCAGAGCACCCCCTCTTATTGTATGATCCGGGACTGCCTATAAACAAATTAATTATCAACCATTAGTATACTGACTTAGTCGTATAATATGGATATGACTGGAAATGCACAGGGGCCAATTGAAGCCCACCGTATGAAGCAAGCGGCACAGATTTTTGCCGAATCCCCAAGAGCCAGTGGGGGATCAGGAACATATGTTGTTAATGACATTGATTTAAGATTCATTTTTCGGAATTTGGAACGTTCTATGCGTAGAGAAATACGCCTTTGGTGGGATGTTTGCTCCCTGGAGAACTATTTAAAATGTGAGCGTATACCAAGAGGCCTCCGCATAAGAAAGTTTCCTGCATTTGAAACTATTCCACCTGATTTTGAACAAGCCTGGAATGGGGTTTTGACTGATTGCTCCATGAGTTTGATGCGTCTGATCTTGGAGCGAGACAGAAGGGAACTTAACGATGTACAAGACGAGATTGCACAGCTTAACAAAGATCTAGCAGACTCACCTCAACCCCGTGCTTTGGAGTCCCAGGAGTGGAAATCTATCCAAGAGCAACTGACACGATATGAATCTAATGTTAAAAATCTTAAACGCGAGAAATTTCAGCGCGATAAAAAAGATTATGAAAACCGCATGGTTTATATGTGGAAGACGGAGAAGCGTAGTGCACGCCGGAAGAGCTACTCCGGTCGGGAGTTCTTCTCAGCAAATGATCTGGGTGCAGGCACGCCTCGCTCAATACTGAAACCGGAGAGATCGGTTCAGTTTACCGGGAATGAGGAAGGCAGGAAACAACAGAGACCACTTTCACCTGTCTCGTCTAGGTCTTTTTTAGCATCGGAACCGGATCAGTCGGAGAGCGAACCGGAGGATCACAGTTATCAGGGCAATTTCAGCGACAAACACAAAGACAAATCCAAGGGCAAGATTTACACCCAGAGGGACCCGGTTTACACCCGCAGCTCTGGCAACAAACCAGAAGAGGTGGACGCCGGAAAAACACCAGGATATCAGGGGCCAAGAGATGGGAATCGCAACAGGAAGCCTCGGTGGTAATGTGTGCGGGGAGCTCCAGTTCATCGACAGTCCTTGGCAACCACGTTCAACTTCCATCGCACTTGGATGTGGTAACTATATCTAACCAGTTTACTGATAATGTGATTAACTTATCCTCATATGTACTATCGCCTGACGAGCGACTGTTACTCTCCAGGGGTTTAAATTTTGTCCCAGATGTATCTGCAGACTCCTTCGCTGCAATTTTGGACTTGAATAGATTTATCAGGATTTTGACATTAAAAAGACATTTTGCCAATAATAATGCAGATGGAGTGCAATCGATTTCTGCAAATCTTATTAATGAGGATATAGGATCTGCAGGATGTCCAAATTCAAGTCAGAGGGGTGGTGAGGGTATCAATAATGATGTTTGGTTAGATCCCACTATTACATTTGAATTTAAGGATGAATGTGCCCTGATTATTCTAGATGACTTGACCCATGAGAATGTTTCTTCACAGGTGGACGATCCCCCAGTGGTATACTCTAATTTGAAAAGGCCATCTAGTTTTTATCCCATGCAATCTAAAAGTAACTATATTGATATGCTTCATAAATTAGTACAACGAGACATTGAGAGGATTGGGATGAAAATGGGTGTGAATCCCCCGTCTAAACCAAGGAATTTAAGTAGAGGTGAATATAAAGCCCTGAAAACCCTGAGTAGGAATACCAACATAGTGGTGAAAAGCGCGGATAAAGGTGGGTCAGTGGTTGTGTTGGATTCTACTACCTATGAACTTGAAATTATGAGACAATTAAATGATACGGAGACGTATAGACGTTTAGATTCAGATCCAACAAGTATGTTCCAACACAAATTACTAACACTTTTGTCATATGCGCGGAGTATGGGAGTGATTGGACAGACTGAGTTTGATTTTATCTATTGTAAGGATCCGGTCATTCCAATATTCCATGTTTTGTCAAAAGTACATAAATCGCTGGAGGTGGTGAAAGGGCGTCCTATAGTGGCCAGCATAGGATCCCTGACAGAGAATCTGTCGAAATATGTGGATAGACTACTATTACCTTTAGTGTTTAAGTTACCAACATATTTGAGAGATACTACCATGTGCTTGAATAAGATGGCTAGTGTGATATGGAAACCAGGCTATCGATGGTTCTCTATGGATGTGGTTTCTCTTTACTCGTCCATAGATCATGAAATTGGTTTGCAAGCCATAGGTTTTTGGCTGACACTGACACAAATCTTTCCACCGACTCAAAATGAAGTTATAATGGAGGCGATTGAGTTTTTATTACATTCAAATTATTTTCTCTTTAATGGGCAATTTTATTTGCAATTACGTGGGGCCGCAATGGGGGCATCGTTCTCACCCACCTATGCTAATTTGGTAATGGGTTGGTGGGAAGGATCTTCATTTTTGGAGACCAGAATCCCTATAGACATCAAATTATACGTCTTTACAGGTACTTCGATGACTGTATTGGTATTTGGGAAGGGGATGATGTCTCTTTTGCGGCCTTTGTCTCATATTGTAACCATACGGTTAGGGGGATACAGTTCACCTATGAAACCAATGAGACAGATATACCCTTTTTGGATGTAGTTTTCAAAAGCCATGAAGGTAAGATCTCCACAGACCTTTTCCGCAAAGCTATTACACGTAACACCCTTCTCCACGCAGAGAGCAGCCATCCAGAGGCATGCTTGAGGGGCATCCCAGTGGGGCAGTTCTTGCGGTTGCGTCGAGTCTGCTCTTCCTGGGATAGTTTTCATGAACAAGCTATGCAGCTGTGGGATCGCTTTGCGGAAAGGGGCTATTGTGAAGATGTTATCAAAGCTGCATATGATAAGGCGGTGTTAGCGGACAGAGAGCAATTATTGCGTCCCAAGCCCAAGCCTGAGGTTGGATCCAGAGTGCATCATGTTCAGAGAGGGCAACCTGCTGTTCGTTTTTGTACCACCTATAGTCGAGATACCTATTCGATTAGGAGGAGTGTTAATAAATATTGGGGGATACTTTTACAAGACCCCGTACTTGCTAAATTTTTAGATAAAACACCCTCCTTTGTGTTTAAAAGAGGGAAAAATCTGGCGTCTCACATCTCCAGAAGTTTATTTATGTCTAAGGGACAAACTGAGAGTAAACCTTGGCTCAAATTTAAGGGGGTTTACAAATGTGGCCGCACCAGATGCAAATCATGTTCATGGATTAATGTATCTAAACAGTTTCAGAGCTCAGTGGTAGGTACTGTATATGACATTAAGGAATACTTTAACTGTATGTCGAAAGGGGTGATCTATCTGGCGACATGTGAATGTGGGGCCCTATATGTGGGTAAAACCATTAGACGGGCGGGCACCCGCATCTTAGAACATATTTCAGCAACCAACCGATTGGATACTAAATCGGCTATAGCAAAGCATCTACTTGAAAAACATCAGGGGTCTGATTGTTTGTCTTTTCAAATTATAGATAAACCCCCCAGAAATATAAGAAAGGGAGATTTAGATCAGAAATTATTGAGGCTAGAGGCCTATTGGATTTTTTATTTGAAAACTACAGAGAATTATGGGGGCCTCAATAGAGAATGGGAGTTATCTTGCTTTTGTAACTGATGCATTTCTATCTATTTTGTTTTGTTTTGTATTATTATATGTGGTATCGATTATGAATTATTATAGTTGAATGCTTTTGCAATATATCTATATGTGTATATATATAATAACAAATATTGTCTATTTATTTATATGTTTTTTGATTTACATTGATCCCCACGTTATGAACTATGTACTAGTCTGTGATAGAATATATTATGTTATATGAATTGGCTATTCATAAAATGTTGCAATTTAAGTGTATACATTTCTACAGGATTATAAGACTGTTGCAACATTGTTTTTGTAAGCTGTGACAAATTTCTATTTCTCAGATGAGTCTGACCTGCCCAGTAGGTGGATTAACATAATTACCTGCTGCTTTGGATCGTTCTGATGTTTATATTATATGCTAAATGTCCTGATTGGGTTAAATGTTTTTATGGGCTGGGCCTAGTGGTTTTATTAACGGTGTTGGGGGTGGGTTTCCCTATGCTTCTGAGGAAGTGGCGAGATGCCACGAAACGCGTCAAGTGTGGGGGAGGTCATGTCCACATATGTACTGCACTGATGATTTTAAAATGACTTTTTCAATAAAGAAGGCGTGATTTTTCCAAACCACCGTGTGCTCCATATTCCCAATCGCTGAAGTTATGTACAATACGTCTGGATCCGGGGACGCTTAATATGTTGTAGCACTGGTGGAATAGGACCCGTGGACATAAGAGGGTGAGTGCATGCGAATTGAAAATCTCACTTAAAGGACCAGTAACATCAAAAAAAATTTTAAAAAAATTTGTTAGTTTACAAGGAAAAATAAACACCAAAACAAATTGAACTTTTAAATTGCAAAGCCTTATTAAGAAATAACTTACCAAAACTCCACTTCCTGTCCTCTTCAAAACAGGCGACACGGCGACCATCCATCCTACAGTGCTTGATTTCTCCTCCCTGACTACTGACAGCATGTGAAGGAGGCTGAGGCTCAGCTCTCATGCTCTGGGCAGGCATGACAGGTGAGCCAAACGTAGCTTCCCAGAGTCTGCAGCGCTTCCCCTATTCCCTTGCTCCCCACAGCTGTGCCCATCTGATTGTGCCCGGGGCCGACTACAGGGTGGCAGTGGCAGGAGGAGGCTACACGGCATGTGTACTGCCCCCATTTATGTTTATTTAATTAAAAGTGTGAAGATGCATCACATCTCCTCCATGCACACAAAAACACCACAAGGGGAACGGCGGCCCAGCGACCCCCCCTAGAGCAAAAGCAAACTGCCAACTAGAGATTTCATTAGCCAACACTGCTGGAAGCAATAGTCCTACGGAGGCTGAAAAGTGGACAATCCTTTGGTCACATAAATCCCCTGTACTCAGTCCTTCATGTAAAAGTAGCCGCCCCAGGCTTTCCAGACACAGACGCCCAATACAAAGAAGAGCTGAATACCGGGTTACCTTGCCAAGAAGCCTGCCCTTATCGTACGCCTTGCTGGTCAGCGGATCTGTTATGACCTTACACGGCTGCTGCGGAGGACACTGAGGATCAGGCTTGGCTGAGCGGGGAATCGCCCAGTATGCCCCTACCCTAAGGCTACTGGGTATTAAAGTTACTAATGGAATTCTTCAGTATGATTCTGCAGAGAACCACATCTGATCAACAGAATTAAAATTCTCCAGAGAAATTATAACTTTTTAAATAATTTTTTGACTATTCACAGAAAATAAAGTTATTTTGGCACAGGGAAAAAAAGTCAGCAAAGTTTGGTAACCTCTGTTTTGGTAATTATTTAATTTTAAATTAACCTTGAAAGCAGTTAGAAAAAATCTAGAATTAGACATTTGGTTTTTGTTCAGATTCTGCCACTTTACATTTTCTGAACAGACATATGTAATATATTTGAATAATTTAAGAGGAAGCATTTTTCCCTTATTTTATTAAATATATGCGTATGTGTTAGCTTGAACCTCTATGGCACCAATCAGTATGTTTCCTTATGAAAGATAAGGTGGAAGTCTATATGCATACCATATAACAGAAAGTGCACTTGCAGCGTGACGTGGGGGTTGATCTGTATGTATATTGCAACATTAGAGATTTCCCATAGCAATGCCTAACATAACGTTTGTCACAATGCACCTTAAAACTGTGTGTGGTTGAACAGCCCTTACAGATCTCACAGTATTTAGCTATAGGAGCTGATCCTTTACTGCCTGCTTGTAATGCCCTCTCTCTTAGTGACTGAGTTAGTGGGGGGCAGTGTAATATGACGTTAATAGCAAGGGTAGAAGCAATGGCATTTTCAGTTTACCTGCGGGGTAGCTGTTGAATCCGGATCCGTAATCCGTAATCATCTTTCCCCACATACCTACGTGGGCGCGTTCCAGTGGGGTAGGAAATAAATAAGGAGTCAGAGTCAAGGCAAATCCACAGTATTAATATGGGGGAGGATAAAAGGAGGCCTTTGTGGTAGGGAGCTGATCAGACCCGAAGTCCCTGATGAGGATCATGTTTAGTGGATAAATGCCCATCTGCTTGCAGCCATACTCGGTCGCCAATGCTTTTTCCTTTGTCCAGGGCCCGGTGGTCTCAGTCCGGTTTCCAAGCTAGATTGCTGCTGGCAGCGAGGGGTGGGAGAAGGGGTGGGAAAGGAGGAGCCAAGACTGAAACCAGAGGCCATTCACTCTGACTCAACAACGCCCACGGCAGCCCATATTATCTGTTCACAAAACAGCAGCTCACAGTGTTAGTTCCAAGCCTGTAGGTTGCATGCCCTAGTCCTTCCCTGCCCTGACAATAGGTTCAAAATGTAATTCTGTGAATAGTCCATCAACAAGAAAAAGAGTCACATGCTTTTCTCTTGCAGTCAGTATAGGAGACAAGTTGAATACATACCGAGGAGAGACTGCAAAGGAATAACAGGATTTGGGCTTTGTGTGAAATTCTCTCCTACTTCAGTGTTGCTTGCAGAACAGCTCCCCAACTCCTCTAAAGGCAATCAGCCATGCATAGGTTGATTACATACTAATCTAAATTATCAGGACAGGGGTTGAACTGATTTTTTTTATTTAAGCCCGAGCATGCTTCCAATTACAGTCACAGTGCAAACAAATGTGCAAAAACACAAAGTGTAAAGAGCGCAAAGTGTGACTAATCCTTAAAAAAGGTCCATTAAAACATGTCACCTGGCCAAAAGGCAGAAATATAAACAAAGGCTCCCCTTAACTGAAGCTAGGGTGAGACCCTTTACCCCGACCTCCTTTGCCATAAGGTACAGAAGGGAGGCAAGGGTCTTTGAACCCCTTCACCTCAAGGCTAGGGGGTCCCTTTACTCCAGTCAAAAGGCTTATAAGGGGTCTGGAGCGACAATGTTCATTCGAGAAGAACCCAGCAACTTTGTGCCCTCTTCTGGACCAGGGAATTCAGGGGGGAAGGATCCTAATGGCCACACATCTCCCCCCCCCCCCAGATCAGTGCACATAGATCCAAAAGTGCAAAAAGAAAACAGTGCCATAGCGACCAATAACTAGGGTAAATCAAAGGGTGACCAAAAGTGGTCCCAGCCTAATAGCCAGATTTGTAAAAATGATTGTCTATCCTGTGTGCCAAAAGGCTGGGATTAAGAGCAAGGTGTTGCAATGAGGTGCCAGAGTAAAGTGTGCTAGTGATGTGCTCACAGATAGTAGTGCAAGACCTGTGAGGTAAGACACCCCAGGTGTGAAAATCCTGGGATGCAAAAAAACTCAGGCTTCAAAGCAAAGCCTCCTGGCCCCTAGACTCAACCCAGTGGTTCTCTGTTCTGTCAGTCAAGTGGTGTGCTTACCCTGCTGTTAAACTGATAAGAACACATACTACACTCGATACTACACTTGATCTTTCATTATTCATTATTTTTATTGAAGGTATTTTCAGTTGTTTCTTATAACGTTAAGTATCCAGTGTTAACAGAAAATTGTACAAGTCAACATATATAGCATTTTTAAACATCTATTATTATAAATGTATTTATTGAAGGTATTTTCAGTTTTTTCTTATAACGTTAAGTTGAACTGGTACATTATATCTGTCCTGAAGAACTGTCCAGCTAATAATTTTGTAATGTAGTATGTACTGGCGAATATGTGTAAGCCCTTTATCTATCCGCCAACAGAATTGTTTAGGCTTCTGACCAGGTGGAAAGCCAGGGTTATTAAATAAGGGTGCTAGAGAATGAAGTTTAGAAAGCCATTTAGGTTTAGTGCTTATAGAGTGCCATATGGCAAACGTATGCTGTATAATTGGGAAAGTTATTGACTTATGTGATGTGATGTTTCTTAAAGGAGAAGGAAAGCTACGGAGGCATTTTATTGCCAATAGATTAGCTGCAATAGTGCAAGCTAGAATGCTATATTTATTCTGTAGAATGTTTTACCATATCTGAGTAAACAGCTCTAGAAACTCTCTGTTTGTTTAGGATAGGAGCTGCAGGATTAACATGGTGTGACATCACTTCCTGCCTGAGTCTCTCCCTGCTCTGGGCTCAGATTACAGTAGAGAAGGGAGGGGGGGGAGAGGAGCAAACTGAGCATGCTCTTGCCCAGGGCAATGAGGTTTAAGCTGAAAACAGGAAGTCTGATACAGAAGCCCATGAGTACACAATAGAAGGAAAATAATGCTGTGTTTCTTTTGACAGGGGACTCAGAGCAACATTACTTTGGGGGTTTACTGGTATATTTAGATGGACCTTTCTGATAAGGCTTACTTAGTTTTTAACCTTTCCTTCTCCTTTAAGTACATTGAAGATCGGATACTACACTTGATCTTAGTTAAAAGGCAGACAAGATAAAATACATTGCTTTGGCATTTAAAATGTTTATACCTGCACAATTAACAAATTGACCAATATCTACAGTCAGGGGCATAACTTAATGTGTTAGACCCCACAATCACCTGCTCCCTGTGATTTGCATCCAAATTATTGTTAACCACCTCAATTAAAATGCATTCAGGTATATCCCAATATACCCCAGAAATAGGTAAAGCTTGGAGCGAAATCAGAATTGTGGCGAGAAAGAGAATACATTGTGGTCAGGATACTATGGATTGCACATTATTGCAGTTTATTTTGTTTTATTAGTGATAGAAATGCCTCACACCTTGATGAAACATCTGCATCTATAGCCCTGAAAGTGGTTCTCCTGGTTTCTCATATAAACTGGCACAAGGATACCCATCACTCAATAATATACTTGCCTGGCTCGTCTAGTTCCAGTGTACTGCAGTAAGTAGCAGGTCTGGATTGGGATTTAAAATAGGCCCTGGCATTTCAAGTACACATAGGCCCAAACAGCCTCCAACCAGCCCACTAAATACTGACCGTCTATGGCATCTTACAGCAGCCTCTCTGGCATTTGCCAAAATACACAAATTGTCAGTCAAGGCCTGGTCAAAACATTACAATACATGGTGTACCTATCAAAGCTACTTCTTCTGGCTATGAAGCTAGAAGGGGATATGTGAACAATAATCTTGCAGGCCACTAACCCCGATATTAATTGTATCTGTATTTATTGATCTGTAGCATGGCATATATAAGATATATTGATCTGTAGCATGGCATATATAAGATGTTTGCACACCTGACCTTAACCTGCAAATCCTTAACTGCATTCAATTCTAACCTGTAAAAACTTAACCTGCATTCGACCCTAACCCACAACTGTTGACATTGTAGGACCAACCCATACCCACGTCTTCTTGCTCTGTATGCTACTTCTGTGTACACCTCTGGTTCCAAGACAGGAGGTCTTCTGAAGCAAAGGTGATGTGTTCTCTAGTTCGACCTGCACCCATTCCTAACCCACAATGGTTGGCTATATTTCACCCTGAACGTGCCCAAAAGGTGTTCAACCTGTGGGTCACTGCGTGTTTCTGGTCAACCCACACATCACTAGTACATACCTCTCAACATCGGAAAAATGGAAAGAGGGACAAAAGATCTGCTGCACGTAATACTGTGAAATTTTTTGGACCATGCTCATTTTATGGCCACAGCCCCTAATTACCATGCCCATTTTACAAAATTTGGGAGTTTTAGGGCGAAGTTTTATGTGTTATAAAAGTTTTGCTAATGAAGGTGAGTTGTCCTTTAAGCTTAAATAGATACATTTGTATCTTTGCTTATCTTAAATTGTTACAAATGAATTGAAGTGCAGCTGCTGAGTGTTCTGGGCTCATAATTTTACAATACATTCAAGGTTAACTTACACAACATGCATGCTCCCATATGTAATAAAAGGCACAAAATGTGTGCTTTCCCATTAAAAGCTTTATTTACTGTACATTAGGCATTATTATTCGTTTTTAGTCACAAGCCAAGGCACATGAAATGATGTATGTTTTTCACAGCAGATGTTTAGATGCGTTTTGCAATGAGTTATAGGTCCCCACTTCCTGTCTCTGAGTACCACTTCCTGTGTTCAAATCAGTAACTGCTCTCACAAGAAAACATTTATTTAGTGAACAAACCCTCCTCAACAGGGCATTTGAATGAGCAATGCTGGTCTGACAAGTACTAATTAAATCACTTTTTCAGATGCCAGAGACCTGGTCCATAAAAAAAGGATTATTCTAGAAACATTTTTCCCTTAGTTAGTTGTGCAATAATTCTTGGAATAGTAGCACCACTTACACTTTCACACTGGAAAACAACATTCCAATATGCAGTAAATGGAATGTACTATACTGGTTTGCTGTGCATTTCTTTGCAAGCCCAGCTAGGGCAGGCAGCTAAGAGTATTTTTGGTTAAACTCAGATCCAAACCTGACAGACCTAGCTAAAAGCAGACAGTATTTCTGTAAGTTGAGACATGCTGTACAATTATGGGACACAGGTGAAATATCTCAAATTTTTATAAATACCTTTAAAAAATGTAATGGTATGCTGAATCGGCAGAAAACCATGATGTATTACCATTGTTTTACTAACTACAATTTATTTCCAGGCTTTTTCTTACCTGCTTGCTTTTAAATTAATGTTTTCAAATGGTGTACTCTGCGACAACTTATTTATACACAATTTGGTTCTTTCTAACAATATTTCAACCTTGAGCTTAAGGTCTAGATTCATAAGGGGACATCACCTCAGATTGAGGGGGAACAAGTAGTAAACTTGTCACTGACCAACAGACAGCATGCAGCCCCTCCCAATTCCTTGCAATGAAAGATGGATGCCCATTCAGTAGCTAAAGTTACATTAACTGCCTAACAAAGGTAACTTTATTCTTTTCCATTAACTCTTTCACAAGACCTAAGTTGCACAGACTCCTGGATATAGTAAGTAAAATATTAATTAAACATGCAGCAGCAATAGCATGCTGCCAGATTAGATCATGTAATTGTAACCAGAGAAAATTGTGAGGAAAAATCAGCAAATGTTGCCATGACGCTCAGCAAATGTGCGTTGCTCACACACTCAGTTCAACTGACAAACATTTCCCATGGGTTAAGCATAATACAAGGAGTAGTAGAGAAACAACCAGCAGCCCATTATGCCACTTGCACAGTCAGATTCCATAATCCTGTTAAAATAATGTGTTTATGAATGTTATTTCTGTGAGTCCCCATTTTCCTCATTTAAAATACACACTGTATCCCAGGAAACAAGGGGCTTTTGAAGAAAAGAAAAAGTGGTATACTGCTTCCAGTGTTAAAAATCCGAACTGAAGTCTTGACGAATGGCTTAAGTAAATTTGTCACACAACTTATATTGCTACTAGGCCAAATTTACCATGATTCATGCTTGCTGAGTTGCTCTCAGCTTCCTTCAGATGAGTCACAGCTTACTATCAAACAGCCATAAAGCAATGAAGTCCTTACGGTTGTGATCATTGTGTTATGTTTCAGTATCAGTTAATACTTCACAGAAAATGTCAGTGCCAGTAACAGAGTTTAACAGCAAAACACCATCTGAAATAGGCCCAGAGTGAATGCCAAACATCTTACCCCACAACCATTACAAAATATTTCTATAAGCAAACCTTCATAGAATGTGAAAAATGTAGGCAAAACCATAAGATGAGGTAACAACTGCAATGCTCATATGTGGCCTAGATCTGTAACACTCAATGTTGTCTGTCAGATTCAGGTAGTACATAGTGCCTTGAAGTCTGTTAGTTCTAAATCCTCATAGCCAGATAATGTTATTTGGCACATATCTGGCTTACTGAATGGTCAACTGGAATGAGGCTACTGGGATATTAGAAAGACACTTAACACATTTGTCTTGCAGCACTCTATTGGCCTTGTATAACCACATTCCACTAGGTTTTTATTCTATAAGATTGGATAGTTGCAGGGAAATGAAAGATGCATGCTATGCATGCACTGCCTCTATGTGTAAGTTGTAGGTTTACCTCACATTATATAAATATGCACTCCATTTCATCACTATAAGGGTAAATTAAAATGCAACAAAGGGTATGTGTTAAACAGAAACTAAAGCAGAGATCCATCGTAAAGGTAAATCTGGAAGCTCCCTAAATATATTATTTGTGAACTGTATAAAGTCTTTGCTTTTTCTAAGAAAGATGCTAATTTCCTAAAAAATATTTTAATTTTAAACTCTGTAGGAAGTTAGCTGCCCTGGCAAGTAAAGATGGCCATAGATGCAACAATTACATATGATAATCGGTGCGTGTGTGGGAGACAATGTGACCAACATTGGTAAAAAGCTCTAGATATTGATAGTTTCGTTTATCAGGCAGGACTGGAAATTTTGATTGGGCTCCTTTGAAGGTGCTCGAACATCGTAACGTTAACACTGAATCATCAGATAGAGCAAAATAATTATTTTTGTTTTATCTAAATATCTGACAATTCAGCTCTGAACGTTAGCAGAGTGGACGAAAGATCTTTTGTACAACCAATGGTCGTGGGAAAGATCATAATTGTAGCACGTATGGCCACCTTAAGGTTACTGTGTATTAAAGTTACTAATGGAATTCTTCAGTATGCTTCTGCAGAGAACCACATCTGATATCCAGCATTAAAATTCCCCAGAGAAATTATAACTTTTTAATTAAATTATTGACTATTCACAAAAGTTATTTTGGCACAGGGGTAAAAAAAGGTGAAAGGTAGAAAGCATGAAAACCTACAGAATAGGGCCCATTCCCATGTAATGCTATTGGGTGACCTGTTCCGTGGTACTTCAGCACCTATAGTGACAGCCTCACACCAAATATTCATTTGAAGTTGACCCCACATAAGCAAAGTTTGGTAAACTCTGTATTAGCAATCATTTAATTCTAAATTAATCATGTTTAGATTTTGCCACTTTACGTTTTCTGGAGAGATTAATGTAATACATTAGAATAATGCAAGAGGAAGCATTTTCTCTATGGCACCAATGAGTACGTGCAGTAATGATTGGTTTCCATATGAGAGATAAGGAACTATATATATATATATATATATATATATATATATATATATATATATATATATATATATATATATATAATCTATTGCTTTGGCAGTGTTAATGGCAGCGGTAGAAGCAATGGCATTTTCAGTTTACCTGCGGGGTAGCTGTTGAATCCGGATCCGTAATCCGTAATCATTTTTCCCCACATACCTACGTGGGCGCGTTCCAGTGGGGCAGGAAATAAATAAGGAGTCAAGACAAATCCACAGTATTATTCCGGGGGAAGATGAAGGGAGACCTTTGTGGTAGGGAGCTGATCAGACCCGAAGTCCCTGATCTGGATCACGTTTTGTGGATAAATCCCCATCTGCTTGCAGCCATGCTCGATCCCCAATGCTTCTTCCTTTGTGCGGCCCCCTTGCTCTCAGTCCGTTTCCAAGCTAGATTGCTGCAGGCAAGGAGGGGTGTGAGAAGGGGTGGGAAAGGAGGAGCCAAGGCTGAAACCAGAGGCCATTCACTTTCTGACTCAGTAACGCCCCCTTAAAGGGGAACTATTGCAAAATTGAAAATTTGTTAAATGACTCGTTTCTCTAAGGCCTCTGGCCTGCTCTGAGTTTGGGGTCGTATCATCTTCATAACAACTGTCCTCACTCTGATGGGCTGCTGCTGTGTTTTCAAAAGCTCCGTTCCCTTGCCTAAACACACTAATCTCCTGCTTTATTTTTATTTGACCCCCTCTCCTCCCAGAACAGCATGTGAAAAGAAGCAAAGGCTTCCCACACATAACTCCTACTCTCTTCAAGCCTCCCGCATCCAACACTAGCCAGTCCCAAAGTGTAAATAAAAGTTCATTAGAGGGGCGATTCTGCCTGCTCGTGTTTCAGGGGAAGGGGAGGAATTATAGAGAGAAGAGAGCAGTGACAGTATGGAGGAACAGAGAGAAGGACATCTTTGAAGCCAATTAGTACACAAACAACATCAAGCTGCCTTTTCAAATGCATTTCTGGGGGAAAGGGGGAGTGGAAGAAGAAAGCTGTAGATTTCTGCATACCGCCCAACTGTGTTTTTTACAGGACAGTCCCAATTATGACAGCTCAGCCTGCAGTCCTGGATTGTTACTGAAATGTCCCGACTTTCTCTTTGATCTCCAGCACTGAACAGCCATAAAAAGATACAAACTTTCTAATGGTAGAACTACACAGATGATTTCCCCGCGATTGTCCCGGATCCGACGCACTACGCCAAAATGCAGGCGTCAAATCGGATGCCACGGAAAACAAGGTAAGCAACAGCAACGTCGGATGGTGTCGCAGCGTTGGTCAGATGCGACACTACTGTTGGATGCAGATGCTGCATCTGTATCCGCCAGTCATGTTGAACGCTGCAACATCATCCAGCATTTGTATTTCTTACCTTGTTTTCCATCGCATCCAACTTGACGCATTTTGGCGCAGCGCGTCAGATCTGGTACAATCGCAGGGAAATCGTCTGTGTAGTTCTACCCTTAAACTTAATTGGCTTTTGGCAGAGAACCCAGAATATGTGGCAGGTGCACTTAGATACATTTTAACAACAATTTAAGAAAAGCAAAGAAACAATTGTAACAATTTGAGATAAGAAGGTCTCTTGGGGAAACTGCGACTTGCTGCTTAAAGGGCAATTCAACTTCATTAGCAAAACTGTAATAACATAAAAACCACAAAAATGTGTTCAAACTTTCATAACCTGCCAAATTTTGTAAAATGAACATGGTAATTAGGGAGTGTGGACACAAAATGAGTGTGGTTAAAAAAAATTAAGCTGCGCTCCATATGGCCAATCTTTTTGTCTCTCTCTCTCTATTTACAAAATGTTGGGAGGTATGTTACATGTTTAGGTAGGCATTAGGGAAGAAAGCTTGTCAAGCCACTGCACTACCAATGAGCAAGGTGAATATTGCACCATACAATATACCTGTATGGTGCAATTAGCATTAATCCCAATTGTGACTCTGTTACTATTTATAATCAAGCATACTTTATAAAAGTACCAAATAACTAATTTTGGGTGCAGTGTGTTAAAGTTCTGCGCTAATTTAAATACCACAGTCCAGTGCTCCCACACCAGAATGTGTTCATGTTATATTATCACTTACTGATATATGTGCCATTGTATACTGTGGTATTTAAACTACTACTGAACTATAACTCTCCAAAATTAGCTCTCTTTGGCACTTTTATGCTTTATTTATAATAGAGATAGAATTAATATATTTTATTTTTTTATTTTATCATTAGTACTACACTATAAAGTGTTTCCTTTGTTTTTCGTCTTATATTCTTTTACTCATATCTTTGTTGCTTTTTAACCTTTGCCCTGCCAAGCACCTAGGTACTCTGTGCTTGCAGGAAAAAAGCTGTAAAAGCCAAACACATAGTACCTACATGATTCACAGTAAAAGGTTTCTCTTTGTACTAGCAGACAGGCCCAGATTTGTGGCAAGGCCACACAGGCTCGGGCCTAGGGCAGCACATTTTTGGGGCGGCATGCCGCCCAGCCACTCTATGCGGAGCAGCAACTGCGTGAGGTAGTGCGGGCGGGCACTAGGACCACGCGGACGGCGCGGCCCAGAGGCGCCCGCGCAGCAAATCCGGCGTTGCTAGCAGATTTGCTGCGGTGCTTCCAACCCTTGCAGCAACAGCAGCACATTAGTCCTTCGACATAATCATTGCAAGGCTGACCCATAAACAAAAGACACATGTCTATTTGGGATGCCCCTTGCAGCCGCCTGTGCCCACCCACTTACTTTTGTGATATTATTTCAGTTTCATACGTTCATGATTGATTGTTACCATTCTTATTTGCTTAGCTTGGCAGTTTGATATTTTGGAGTAGAAATACATTTTTTGCCCATTATGTATCCATGTGTTAGTGTCACTGCATGCGGCTAAAGCATTTGACTCTGTAGAATGGCCATACCTTTAGGAAATCTTGAGGAAACTCGGCTTGGGGGACCAATTCATTAGATGGGTGAGGCTACTATATAAACAAGCGCTAGTCAGGTCTAATGGCCACCTATCAGTTGCACTCCACCTCTATAGGGGCACCCAGCAGGGATGCCCATTATATCCAATCCTCTTTGCCCTGGCAGTGGAGCCTTTTGCAATTCTTATCCCCCGTCTGGGGAGAGTAGAAGAATGCATCCTCTCTACGCGGACAACATACTGTTATACCTAGATAACCCGGACAACTCCCTCCAGGCGGGAGTATAGTGGACCACTTTGGACGATTCTCAGGACTAAAAATAAATTGGGGGAAATTGAGCATATTCTCTATTTACACCAACATTAATCCCAGCTCATTCCCTCCCACTCCTCTGGCCTGGGTGGACTCTTTCAAATACCTTGGCATCATGGTACAAAGGAATCTAGACACCTTCATACCCTCTAATCTTGAGACGATCCTCTCCATTATGAAAGACAAACTGAAAGTGTGGGCTAACCTGCCCATTTCCATCTGGGGTAGGATCAATCTCCTAAAAATGACTCACTCTCATACATTCCATTCCGCAAACCTCCCGATTTACACACAACCCACCAGGTTATAACCACCCCCTACAAAGCATAGGTGGTGGCACTTAAAGTTTGCAAACTTGCACCACCTCTTATTTTACCACATCTACCCCTATGCGGAAATTCCTTCCTCCCACACCTGGCTGCAACACATAGCAGAGTACAAAATCTGGCCACAATGGGGTTTACATACACTAGGGGACTTGCTTAAGGGCAGAGTGGTACGCCCCAGGACTGAAATAAAACATGTGGAAACACACAAGGCTCTCCCATGGTTCTCCTACTTCCAGTTGAGACAGACCACTAATACCCAATTTAGAGGAAACACCATGGACCTTACAATCCCTAAGATAGAATCAACCGTTAGGGCCACCACCACCAGGAAACTTGTCACCACACTATACTCACTTCTCCTAGCTACTATTAAACACCCATTCAATGCTGCGATTTAGCCTGGACCAGAGACATACCAGATTTGGAGGACGATGACTGGGAAGAGGCAACTGACAGGGCCTACGACTATCTAGTCTCAACCAGAAATAGACTGATCCAATTCAAAATCCTACATAGACTCCACTTAAACCCAACTAGGCTGTTCCGTATGAATACTGGACTGAAGCCGAATCTTTTCCCTTGGAGCAGGAAACTAGTGTTCAGTAGCAAAGAATTGATATACCTGTACCCAAGCAGATACGTGCACGTATTGGCCAGGCTCTTGGATTCAGCCAAATCCTGCTGCAAAACTCTCAGATTCAGCTGAATCCCGAAACCGAATGCTGGATTCAGTGCATACCTACTTAAATTTATCAGGTGCAGTGGTGTCTTATTGCCAAACTTTATCTATCACAGTATCTGATCATGTATATCTACCTCAGACGATACTGTGAGTAAAACCTGTTGTGACAATATAACCCTTTGCTTTGAGTTCAAGAACCACTGACTTCCTATTTGTGTTCTTCACAGCAGAGAGATGTAGTTGATCAACACCCCCATCCTTCCTCCTTCACTTAGCAAGGGCCCATCTGGGAAGAGGAGTCCATTTTCCACTGTCACTAGCTAGAAAAGGCGTTTTGGGCCAAGATAGAGTTACACAATATTCAAGAAAGGAACACAACAAATAACAGCAACAAATCTGATTCAAGAGGCACCAAGACTAAAATATTAGCCATTGTAATTTCCCTGTACTCAAGAGTCTTCTGACCAATGTCCAGCTGTTTCCTTCCTTCATTATGTCTTTTAGGCCAGTGGCGGGCAGCTTGTTTGTAACAGTGTTTATTGGCAGCGGACATATTCCTTCCTGACCTTTACAGCACAATGTATTTGGCATCAGCACACTAAGTCTGTGGAGTACATGCTGAGCGCTGCAGCCCATTCCACTCCCTTCTTCCCCAAGACTCTGGAAGAAAATATCCAAAGCTGTACTTTGCAATGCTTTGCAAATGAGAAGATAAATATATTTATATACTTGAATTGGTACTCAAAAAAGCCTTATCCTAAAATAAGCTTATCCCTATCATTTGAAAATCAGTTTACAGTTTTAGACTATTCTTTGTGGGCTCTTTCACTGAAGCATTTCTTTCTAACAATACATCCCGTTTCCCAAACCTCTGGTCAAGGGCTTGAGAAAGGGCCTGAGAAAAAGTACAACTTCCCTCAATAACTGAAACAAAATAGAACCCTCTTAATAAAGTGATACTGACACTAAAAAATTACTTTTTAAAATATGAATGTACATTAAAAGTTACTATAGGTCATGCTGATTTTTTTTTTTGCCAAGAGGTTTGTTTTTGTAAGTAATTGTTAGTTGAAGTTCCTAAACCAGACTGTTTTGCCAACCTGACTGTCCCATCTCAGTCTGTCAGTTAGAGTTTCTAATACTAACGGACTCCTGCTGCACAAATATGGCAGCCCCCGTCATAGGCACTCAACGGGAGTCAGATAGGTAATGTAAAAGCATTGGGCAAATACTTTATGGCAAAATTATAAGAAGCATGCAAAGTCAATTTTATAGTAGAAGTAAAAAAAGGTTGAATTTCTGGTGTCAGTATCTCTGACAAGTATAAGTATGCTCCTTATGCATACCGTGCAATTATTGTTAGATGTAGTATGGCTCTGTAATGAAATTCTATCTGCAACAAGTTCATATATTCTCCTAGTGTCTCCTAACTCATTGACTACCAGCTGCATCCAGGAGCAAATGGGCCGCAAAGTTTTAACGTGTAGATGTGGCTGTGGATGAGGAGCCAGGACCATAACAGCAGACCTCGCAAATCCAGACCCCCATTATCCACAGGGCCAATGGTAGTTATGCCACTGAGCACTGCATTCATCCGTGGAATGTGGGTTTCTGTGCTTCATCTTGTACTGTGCTGCTCTGCGCTTGATAAATGATCCCTATAATCCTTTTAAGTTTGATATTTTTTTATCATAACCATTAAACAAACATTTTTTAAAGTGATACTGACACGTTCCTAGTGTAATGTTATTGCCAGGTTCTTCTGGCTCATTTGGGCAGGACACATTATATTATTGACCCCCAACACTCATAGCTGAGCCTTTGCTTTGTCACGAAATATGGTGTAAATGCGGTGCAGTGATTCCACTGTATTTTTTTTTCTGGCTATAAAGATTTACTAAGGTCAGATATGACCAATAAACCGTTTTTATTAAGTTCCGTGTGAATGTTTTGATGCTATATTAAAAAAAATAAATATATAATTAAAATAGATGTTAATATGATGTGGGAATAAAGGTAGGCAGAGTGTCAGATAAGGATAAACCCAAATATAGTTCAGGAGAATGGTTTGAAACCAGGTCAGACATTCAAGAAGAAGAGCAAGCAATGCTAAGCAGCACTGACCAAGAGTCACCTAGCCAAAAACTCAGGCAAGGAGAATAAATGTAATATATAGCATCATTGGGACTATTTTAAAAAGTGCGAGAATAAAGAGAAAGTGTTACAATATTAATTTACACCATGTTAAAGTTCCGTCTGTGTTTTCTGTGTGTTTACAGTGGATTAAATAGATGTTGCTGAGCCCCACATCAATGTAATTCAGGGCCTCAAAACATTGGTAAGTTGACCACAATATTTTGAAATTGCTTATTATTTAGGGTCTCACTAGGCCTTCTACATTCCTAGATCTCCTGCAATCGTAGAATCTTCTTCTTCCGTAGTAACGTCCCTGTGTGTTTAGATGGGAATAAATTGTTCTCAATGATAGTACTGGTGCTTGGGACCTGATAAAGGTCCGGAAAAAGGGTCTTTCCATAATTTGTATCGCCATACCTTTAATCTACATACATGAAGCCCAATAAGGATTAATTTTATATTAGACGTGATCAAGAACAAGGTACAGGTATCCAGAACGCTTGGGACCTGGGGTTTTCTTGATAAGAGATCTTTTCATAATTTGGATCTCCATACTTTAAATCTAATAAAATATAATTAAACAACATTTGAACCCAATAGGATTGTTTTGCCTCCAATAAGTATTAATTATATCTTAGCTGGGGTCAAGTACTAGTTAATATTCTATTATTACAGAGAAAAGGGAAATCACTTTTAAAAATTTTAATTATTTGTTTAAAATGGAGTCTATGGGAGACAGCCTTCCCTGTAACTCGGGCTTTCCGCATAACGGGTTTCCAAATAAGTGATCCTATACCTGTACTGTTCTTCTATTACAGAGAAAAAGAAATCATTTTTACAACTTTTAATTATTTGATCCTAATGTCGATGGCCTTTTGATATTTCATATCTGCCATTTCATCCCAATTTGGCACTGTATTTTCCAATGCACAAATTTATAACATTTGGTTATAGACAACTTTCAAAATTGGAAATCCTGTATTATGATTTAGTTTTTCTCAGTAGAGATCCATTTTTTATAGCTTCAGACAGACAAAGGTTTTTTCTTCTGTCTATGTGTGGAATTCAATGAACATACTGTATATATATTTTGTTCAATGACAATAGCTAATCTCTAATCTGCCCAAAAACCAACCTTGTTTTTAAAAACGTGTTTAGAAATCTCACATATGTACAAGAAAAATGTATTCATGTAAACAAAAAGAACCAATACATGTTTATGGTTATGTCTTGCTAGAGTGACTTGCTGCCTAGAGTCCTGCGCTAAACCAGTTTTTGAGACCCGGACCCTCAACCAGCAGCACGCGTCCTGAACCCGCAACCCACATATTTACCCACTTGGATCGGATACCCGACCCTGGGCGGCAACTACTTTATCCACAACCTGATCTGCAACCCACCGTCCACTATTAAACAGGAAGTGCTGTTGATACAAACAAGAAATTACATAACCAAAAGTGGGCAGAGACAGAAAAAAAGTTTAGTAAAATTTTTTAATGTGTAAAACATAGACAATATAACATAATATAAGAAATATAGATGAGACCTGTGCCCGCAGACCCGCATCTATACCTGCACTCAAAGATCCTACCCTTATTCTGCAGGGCACCCAAATTTTTTATCGTACCCGCATCAGGACTCTATTGCTGCCCTTGTGTTTGGACATTGGTAGGCATGTATGAGCGTTAGTTGTCCTTTGCCCTATTGAATATATAGAGCCCTATCCTGACAGGGCACTGGGGTTGACTGTGCTGCTATACGAGACGTAGGAAAGCAATGCTGTTATGCACACATGAAGGCCCCTTGTGGGATGTCCCATTTGTGGTACATACTCCATACATCAAATTACTGTTTGAGAAATTTTTCAGAGACAGTCTCATAGCAGTAAGAGAAAAGCCGAGTCACCTAAGTGAAGTAACTTTGGCTGAAAGGAAATGGGGCAGGTGTCACCTGTTCAGCACATTGGAAAGCATTGCAAACCTACATTTATGAGCTGTAAGGTATTAATAAGCATTATTACAATAGTACAGATACTACAGGATGAGATACTACAGTATATTAAGCTTACTCAGTAATAAGCATTTGCAAATTAACTAATTCATACAGTGGTTTTGAAATTATTTTAAAATAATTAAAAATACAAGTGCATTGGTTATCATTTCCAGATACATAGTCATATTCTCTTTTTGTAGTCCAAAATTTACATAGCAGGTTAAAAGGATTTTAATTCCACTACATCTTATTTGGGCCCACTCTGATAAAAAAAATCTGCTATCCCCAGAAAGAAATACTGTTTCAACCAACAAAGTGGTTACCCATGGAAACCTCCCAAACACAAGCCATGGTATGTTGTACTTGTCTTAAAAAAGCGTTCTTGTTAAAATGTAGGCTGCAGGAAGCTGGTAACATGTTGCTCATGCTAATCATCTAGAATAAATAAGATACTGTAGGTATGTGCACCACAGTCCAATAAACAAAAGAGGTGCAAAAACAGGAAGAAAACCAAGTATATATGCTGCAACACTCCGCACTAGGATTGCAGAGATGAAGAAAAGACCATGTACATATGCACAAGTTTGAAATTAGACATATAGCATAGCTGAAAACCCATCCTAATGTTGTAGGCAATATTGAATAATATATGGAGCTGGGTTGGGCTAAAAAATTATCTAAAAAATAGCCCCTTTATTGGAACTCCCCATATATCTGCTACTGTCCCTGTCCGTGTTTAAAATTGGGGTAGGCATGTCCCAATGGTCCCTGCCAGAAGCACAGTAGGGGAGTAGCCAATCACAGCCCTGCAGTTACAAAAGCAGGCTTCAGTTCCCCGTTGCTACCCTGAGAAAGGGAAAGGAGGCAGCAGGAAGTGGAACAGATGGGTGGGACCAGTAGTGTTTTTTTGCAGAAACGCACAGATGAATGGACGCATATACACTATGGAGGTTATTTATCAAAGTCCGAATGTCAAAAACTCGAAACTTTCGAGTCTTTTTACTATAAATAAAAAATTCAATTTTTTTCGGGATTTATTAAAGCCCAATGCTGCAAAAAATCTGAATCCGAAAATCCTGCATTTCAGAACTACCAAGGTTGTATATAAGGAGAGGTCCCTATCCTAATTGTAAGCTTCTGTGGTCTGCACTCGAATTAGCCTTAAAATATGACTATTTAGGACTTTTCGGCCAAAAATCTGATAAATTTTGGCTTTTCTGGAAAAAAATCTGAATTTCCTCCAGATTTATATATATATATATATATATAATAAGATAGTTGTTAAGTTAAATATGAAAAACATAGCATTTGTATAAAAATTAATAATATGCCCGGAAATCATATAGCTGTGTTGCATCTCATTTGGTTTAAATAGTGCCATAGTACCTTTTAGACTTTAAACAGTCACTCTAAAAGAGACATATGGTGCAGGTAACCTATGTATATCCACACATAATCAAATAGCTGTTGTTATGTACATGAATAAGGCATTGTGATTTGTCAGTCTATCAATGGCTAATTAAAAGTTGAGACTTGCATATAATTAGAACTAAACAGCAGTGTTAACCAATTTAGATTTAGGCTTTTAAAAGGTTAACCAAAGATTGCATGTATACAATAAGCTTTACTATAAGGAAGATCTATAGGCACAAAAGCTTTCATAATTTTTCTGTCTTTTCTGTAGTAAAAGTTCTATTATGAAAGTCCCAATGCCCCACAAGGAGAGGAATTAGTGTTTGGGAATAGAGATCCCAAAACATTAAACCCCTAGATCAAAGGCCTTCTAGTTATGTCATTGCAATGTTTCTCTTTTCTATGCATGAATGTGCTTTGCTACCAGACCAGAACATAGTTATATCTGAGGCCCTAGCTTTATAAAGCTTCAGGGTAACAGGATAATTTTCCATCTTTTGACTTTTGTCATATTAACACAGCTTTTCTGACTACTGTGTGACCACTGGTCTCTCTGTCATGCCTTTTATGTTAAGAAATATATTTTCATTGCAGAGGCTAATTTTCTTTACAGCCTGAATAGTGCTACTCCTCTATTTTCCACATCCTTCTCAATGTGCATTTTATGCTATTTGTGGCATTACAGCCATTCTCAAGTATTCAAAAATAGATCACTCAGACTCCAGTCATGCTGGTGTTTGTACTGTATACTGCTGTTACAATTAGAACAGGAACTTTTTATAGGATAACACTTTCCAAAAACATTAACAATAATCACCATTTGTCTAAAGTTAGATTTTTCCATTTCATTATTTATGTTTGTATCTGTTCACTTAGAAATCTAATATGATATTTATCACTGCATAAACAATCATCCTATAAGACAAATGTGGTGGTTTTCACTTGTACCATTTAATAAAAGATTCATATTCATACAGTATTTGTTGTGCATAAATCGTGCTTCATTTTAATGTCAACTACTCAATACAGCAAAAGGCTGAAAAGCTAATATATTAAATGGGCAGTTAACAAAACTCATTATTCTCAAATAGTAAACCACATATAATGATTTTGCTCATTGGCTTTTCTTTTTCTATTTCTACTGTTTTTCTAAAATATAAAATTTATGAATTAATTTGTTTAAGTTTCTTGTTTTCCTGTAGAAGCCCAAGTTTCTGGTTCTAGATACTGTTACAGTTTAATTCCTTAGTCAGCACCTTCAAGGCTGTTGCATAGTTCATTTTATTAACTTAGGGGTATATTTATCAAGGGTCGAATTACGAATTGAAAAAACTTCGAAATTAGAATTCAAAAATTAAGTCAAAGTTTCTTTTGGTCAAATAGGTCAGTTTTTGATCAAATAGGTCCGTATTCGGCCGAATTCGAATGGTACGAATTGAAGGAATAGTCCAACTGATTGAATTCGGTTCAAAGTTTTTCCTCAAAAAAACTTAGATTTTTCAAAGTCCACCAATTGACTCCAAATAGGTTCTAGAAGGTCCCCCATAGGCTAAAACAGAAATTCGGCAAGTTTTAGATGGCGAATGGTCTAAGTTGAATTTTTACATGATAAATTTTGATATTCGATTTTTTGATTTCGAAATTTAATTCGAAATTCGAATCAAATAGTCAAAGTGCACAAACAAATAGCTTGAAATTCGAATTTTCGAAAATTCAGCTTGACCTTTGATAAATCTGCCCCTGATTGTTATGAGGGCAGTACATGCCTATGAAACAAGATAATATTGTGGGAAAGAAAGCCTTTCTAGTCTAACCTGCAACAACAGTTAGGGGTAGATTTATCAAGGGTTGAATTTCGAAGTGAAAAAACTTCGACATTCGACCATCGAATAGGCTAGTCCAACATTCCAAGTCGAAGGATTTTTAAGATCGTACGGTTGTACTAAGATCGTACTTCGATTGTACTTTGTATTGAACGATTTGAATGATTTAATCGTACAATCGTACCCAAAAATTACTTCGAAATTTGAAGTTTTTGAATTCGAAAATTCACTTCGACCCTAAGTAAGTGTGCCCCTGCGTGAGTGTGTGTAAAAAAAATTATATACATGTTTTACAGATTTGACATTTTCTAATAACCCCAACTGTAAATTATGTCCATGAGTGTTTCAGAAGCAATGATAATTTTAAAAAATGAGTTTTGAGGGGTTACTAAGCAGAATAGTGAGAAATATGTTTCCAAATGAGAATGGAAAAAAAAAATGGGTCAGGTTTTGTACTAGAAAGTTAAACAGCATTCAAAGGACTTTGAAGAGTACACTGCCTGGGGCTAAGAGCGAATGGTAAACAATGTTCGAGTCTTCCTTCCTCTCTGGGCTTCATTACAGATATTAAGTGAAGATATCAGTCATTTTAGATATCTATAGCCGATAGCAAACAACAAAAACACATTGGAGAACTGGATGTTCTGTACAACATACAGAGCTAATCCTCTAGCAATAAATAAATGGTTCATCGTTTTCCCCTAAACAATATTTTTTGTTGTTGAAGGAATGAGTGATGGTATTTATTGTGTGCAAGTGCATTTGTGTGCACTTAGGTCAAACACACACATATATATTATACTGTATATATATATATATATATATATATATATATATATATATATATATATATATATATTATATTTGTGTGTTAACAGTATAGACCTATTTCCAATAAAAGGTATTGTGAGCATAAAGTGCATGCAATAACCATCAGCAGTGCAGTATTTGTGACTGAGTGATGTTTCCAAATCTCGGAGTTAACACAATTCTAATTAAACTATACTGGCAAAAAAAACAAGAAGCATTTTGCAATTATCATTAGCAACCAATTAGATCTTTGCATATAATTTTCAACGGCAGGTAGATTTATTCAAAACTAATTGTTGATTGGTTGCTTTGGGCAACTGTAAGTATGCAATTGTAAGGGTATGAAGCCATGTTCTACAATATATTTGTATTTAATTACCTGTACTAGTCACTTCAGTCAGTAGGTGGCAGCAAAGGAAATGGAATAAGTACAATGCTGTGTAAAGTAATGAAAGTTTATATTCATTCACCTCTCAAAACATGAATAAGGCTAATTTAGGGGAGTGATCTGAACCCCACAAGTGTGCTAGTAAACTGTAATTACAGGTTTGGGGTTGTATGAACAAGTTCGATTAATGCATCACAGATTATCTAAGGAGGTGGAGTCCTGAGAGGAACAGGAAGTGATGTGTGACTCCCTTCTGCAGCACCTAAGGACAGTTTTGCAGTGAATGATCCAGGGTTTCCTGTCTGTGTGGTTTTGGCCGTGGAAAGACCTGTGGATCCAGAAGGAAGCATGGAGAGCTTGCTTAAAGCACCCAAGGAACTGTAAGCGCAGCTTTGCTGCATCAAAGTGCATACCAGTGACATTTTGTATATTACAGTACATTGCTAGAGACATACTTCGCTGGGCTTGGAACTGCATACAGGGAAGCCTCGTGTAAAGAGAAGGACACATTACCTGTGGATTACAAATAGTATTGCGCAATACTTAAGGGTGCACCCCAAAGACAAAGACCGGGAAGGAACATTTAGGGGCAGCCAGGCTGCTTCGCGGACTGTGGGGGAATATTTAGCAGGAGCTAGTTTTAGGTTAGGCAGTATTACTGTTACTGTGTGATTTATACCTTGTTATCTGACTGTTTATACATGCCCAGCTATTTATCGTTTATTACTGTTCAGTAAACTTCACTGCTGAGTAAGAACCGTTGTCTGTGTCTGTGTGGCATCGTGTACCCTCTGAATCTGTGAGCCCACCCCTCGCTTCCGCTTTCAGTTGGCGCTGCGAGCAGGGTACATTGATCGCCATGCAGAACCCAGCCGGTCATGAGGCCGCTCCTGCCATAGCCCCCATTGCCCCTCCTGCCGTGGGAGTAGCTCCGACCATGTGTTTGCCCGCAGGAGCAATACTGAACCAGCTAGTACGGTTTGACGGCCAGAACATGCTGCTAGAAGACTGGGCCACTTACCTTAAAAGTACCCTTAGGTTGTACAATTTGACTCCTGATCTGCAATCCGATGTGGCGCTGAACGCCCTGGAAGGAGATGCGAGACGCACTGTAATGCTACGCCCAGAGGAGGAGAGGAAGACTTTGGAGGCCATACTCTCAATTCTTGAGCCTATCTACGGAGAAACGGCCGGTACTGGCAGCCTTAGGTCTCGCTTATTCACTCGCTTCCAGCTTGAAGATGAGACTATCCCCCAGTTTGCGAATGCTCTTCAAGAGATATGGGCACACATACAGAGAAGAGAGGCCAATGGCTCTAATGTTCTTGGAACTGGAGACCAAATCCTTCGGGACCAGTTTGTGCTGGGATTGCGCAGTCCCCCCCTCCGCCAGATCCTCAGGGAACGTATCCTGGTGGATGCTACGCTGCAATTTCACAAGGTACAGGCTGAAGCGGTGGCCAGAGACAAGGAGGAGGCCTATGGGGCTTACACCGTGAGGATGCAGGCTGTAAGAAGTCCAAGAACTCTTTCTGAGGAAGGGGAGCTGCAAGAGACAGTGAAGGCACTCAGTGCATCCATGGGAGAAATCCAGAAGCAGTTGGCACAGTTGCAAGTTTCAGCAATGGCCCCAGTCCAGCCGGATTACTGGCAGAGGAGTGCCGCCCCAATGGGTCCCCCTCGATATCCCGCGGCTACAGAGGCCAGAGTGAGAAGTTCCCCCAGGCACTGGGCTGACCGGACACCACCTGAAGAGGCGCAGTCGTGGGGCCCTCCCAGGAACCGGAGAACTATGGGCCCACAGTGTTGGGTTTGTCAAGAAAGAGGACATATCTCCCGTCAATGCCCGCAAAGGGGCCTACATCCAGAACAGCCGCCGTTAAACGGGAATCCCTCGCGGTAGTGGGGCACACCGCGGGGGAAGCCAGGTGCCAAGCTATTCCTAATGACCCCCGGGACCTGGTGGCCGAAAGCCCCTACCTAACAGAGCAAATTGAGGAACAGATGGTGGGATGTCTTATAGACACAGGGTCAGAAGTTACCACCATGCCAGTGGAGTTCTTCGAAAAGCACTTCGGACACCTGTTGAAACCTGACAAGGGTACTGTGATTAAGCTGACGGCGGTAAATCAGACTGCTATACCAGTGTTCGGAGTGGCTTGGATGCGGATGAAGCTATGTGGACAGGACGTCGGCAGGAAGGGAGTGGTACTGGTAGAGAATCCGGCTCGGTGTGGAGCTCCCGTGGTATTGGGGATGAATGTCCTGAGAGGGCTAGATCAGCTCCTGTTTACAAAGGAGGGACCGGGCTACTGGAAGAAAACGACTTCCCACAAGCCTACCCAGAGGGTATTCCAGAGGCTGATCCGGACCTGCGGTATCTGCAAAAGCACCCCTGAAGATAAGCCAGTGGGAGCAGTGTATGCCCCATATGGAAGAGCCTGTATCGTACCCCCACGACAGGAAAAGATTATACGAATGCCTGTCGGAGGCTGGCGGAAATTGAATGGGATAGGAGTGCTAGTAGAGCCACTGGGTGTGTCAGAAGCTGGACGGAGCCCAGTGATTGCCAGAACCATTGTGACAGTAATGGACGGTCATGTGGTAGTCCGGTGTGTCAACATACACGACCATGAAGTTACCTTTCATGCTGGAGAGAAAGTGGCTGAGCTACATGTTCTGCAAGGAGTACCACTCACAGGAAGACAATTCGCCCTACGGTCAGTTGAAAATGATATCTGGACCCTGGCAGTGGACCAGAACTCAGTGGAAGAGCCCACGCCTGAATGGAATGGCAGGCGGATCTTGGAGCAAATGAAGATCGACGCCGACCAATTCACCGCCGACCAGTTGGAGAAGATCGAAGCTGTAGTATGGGAGTTTCAATCCACTTTTTCCCCGGTGTGAAGAGGACTTTGGCTGTACCACAGTTATAGAACATGAAATACTGACTGGGGATACTCCTCCAATTCGAGAAAGGTACCGGCAGATTCCGCCCACTCTCTACCAAGAGGTGAAGACAATGCTGTCTCAGATGTTAGATAGTGGAGTAGTCAAAGAGAGCCAGAGTCCATGGGCGGCGCCAGTGGTCTTGGTGCGGAAGAAGGATGGGTCCTTGAGGTTTTGCGTGGACTATAGAAAGTTAAACGCTGCCACAGTAAAGGACGCTTTCCCCCTGCCAAGGATTGAAGAGTCCCTGACGGCACTACAGAGGGCCAAGTATTTCTCATCCTTGGACTTGGCAAGTGGCTACTGGCAAGTACCTATGCAGAAAAGGATAGACAGAAGGACAGCCTTTATCTTACCTATGGGGTTGTATGAGTTCAACAGAATGCCTTTTGGACTAACAAATGCTCCGGGTACATTTCAACGCCTAATGGAACACTGCCTAGGTGAACTGAACTTTGAGTCAATTCTGATCTACCTGGATGACATAATAGTCCATGCTCCGACGTTTGAAGAACATTTGAGAAGATTGCGGCAAGTGTTAAGTAGACTCCGTGCCCATGGTCTCAAGATCAAAACGAGGAAGTGTCATCTCTTTCAAACAAGATTAGAGTATCTGGGACACGTTGTATCAGCTGAGGGAGTTTGTCCTGCAGAGAGCAAGATAGAGGCAGTGAGTAAGTGGCCACAGCCTAAGACACTTCGAGAAGTGAAGGCGTTTCTTGGACTGGCTGGATATTATCGAAGATTTATAAAAGGCTTCGCAAAGATCGCCGGACCACTACACGAGCTCTTGAGAGGGACCGCCCAGGGTCCGAAAGACACGACCCATATCGTGGGGGTTGTCGCAGCAGCAGGCTTTTGATGAGTTGAAGAGAGCCCTGATCAGTGCCCCCATCCTGGCATATGCTCAGTATGACAAACCATTTATGCTCTACACAGATGGAAGTCTGCATGGATTAGGAGCGGTGCTGGCCCAAGAACAAGACGGGCAAGAACGAGTCATTGCATATGCTAGTCGCTCCCTACGGGACTCTGAGCGCAATCCGGAAAATTACAGCTCCTTCAAACTCGAGCTGTTGGCGTTGGTCTGGGCGATGACTGAAAAGTTCTCGGGGTATCTCACTGGAGCAAAGGTCCTAGTAAGGACAGACAATAACCCCTTGGCTCACCTGCAGAATGCAAAGCTGGGCGCCTTAGAACAGAGATGGGTGGCAAGGCTGGCAAAGTTTGATTATACCATCAAGTACCGTGGCCGGTAAGGAGAACGCAAATGCAGATGCCCTGTCCAGAGTCACCTGGGAAGCCCCAACAGATGAGGTGGATGAAGAAGATGAAGGGACTGAGACACCCGATCTGGGCCGAGTGCCACGGCAGCCACCCGTAGCAAGCTCAAGTGGGGTGGCTACCCATAACACGGTGTTGCTGGGAAAGACAGAGGAAGAATGGGCTCAGGTGCAAGATGATGATCTTGAATTAAAGAAGATCAAACATTGGGTGAAGACAGGGATATGGCCCAAAATGGAAGAGCGAAGTCGCTTGTCCTCAGATGGATGGAAGCTGTTGCAACAGTGGGATCGGCTGCAAATCCGAAATAGAATAATGTACCGGAAGGTGTTTCTACCTACTGATCTTGAGGAAAGGTGGCAGATGGTGATACCCAGTAACCTGGCTCGTAAAGTGGCCCTCGAAGGACATGAGAAGGGTGCCCACTTTGGCGTGGAGAAGACATACAAGTGGGTACAGAGATTAGTGTACTGTCCGCAGTTGGAGCAGATTGTCCGTGAAGTATGTCAGAAGTGCCGAGCATGTGAGCTGGCGAAACCTCCTGAACAGAGGGCACCAAGTCAAGTTATTAAGACATCGGCTCCACTGGAAATCTTAATGATTGATTATATCTTGATTGGTCAGTCAGTGAGTGGACACCAATATTGCCTTGTGATGACTGATCACTTTACAAAGTTCGCTGTGGCGGTACCCACCCTTGACCAGACGGCAGGGTCAGCTGTCCGTGCAGTGTGTCAACACTTCATACAGGTGTATGGATGTCCGAAGCGGATTCATTCCGACCAAGGAGCTTGCTTCCAAGGGAAGTTAATGGAGCAGCTATGCCGGTTGTATGGGATGGAGAAGTCAAGGACGACGCCATATCCACCCACAGGGAAATGGAGCCTGTGAAAGGTTCAACAGAACGCTTCTACAGATGCTTCGCACTCTGGAGAAAGAAAAGAAGCTGCGCTGGCCCGAGTATTTGCCTGAACTACTATGGGCATACAATAATCGTGTTCATAACACTACCGGCTATACTCCACATATGCTACTGTTTGGTCGCCCAGGACAGGAAGTTTGCCGAAATGAATCTGGGTCCACTGTCGGAAGAGTCCCCTAGGACAGTTGACTCATGGGTGCAGGAGCACCAGGACAAACTGAGAACTGTATATCGGCTGGTCAATGAGAAGTTGCAACAACTAACCACTAGGGATCACCCAACCTGTGCAGACTGGCACCCTTGACGCCGGGTGACTGAGTATTGCGTGCTAAACGGCCCACAGATAAATTGGATGACCGGCTGGGAACCACAACCATATATTGTAAAGAGGCAGGTGTATCCGGAAGGCCCAGTCTACGACTTGCAAAAGGAAAACTCTAATGGACCGATTCGAAGATTACATCGCAAACATGCTCAGGCCCTGTCTCTCAGAGAGTTGCCCCACGACAGACAATTCTGGAGATGTTCAGCAGCGACCTTCGAAACCTCTGAGTCCAAAGAGATGTAGGATGGTATGTAATTACTACATTTCCTTCACAAACTAGTGAATCACCCGCTCCCAATGGGGCGGCAAGCGGAGGCTACCCCTGAGAATGCTCTACCACCTCGGGAGGAGCCGGGCCTTATTCCTACAACCAAGTACAGAAAACTTAGGCTTACGCAGGTCGGGAGCGCTCCACGTCAGGTATTCCCCCTCAGCGTTATGCAGCAGATGAGTTTATTTGGTGAAGCTGTCGGGACGCCAATGTTTTAGTGGGGTGGCATGTAAGGGTATGAAGCCATGTTCTACAATATATTGTATTTAATTACCTGTACTAGTCACTTCAGTCAGTAGGTGGCAGCAAAGGAAATGGAATAAGTACAATGCTGTTGTAAAGTAATGAAAGTTTATATTCATTCACCTCTCAAAACATGAATAAGGCTAATTTAGGGGAGTGATCTGAAACCCCACAAGTGTGCTAGTAAACTGTAATTACAGGTTTGGGGTTGTATGAACAAGTTCGATTAATGCATCACAGATTATCTAAGGAGGTGGAGTCCTGAGAGGAACAGGAAGTGATGTGTGACTCCCTTCTGCAGCACCTAAGGACAGTTTTGCAGTGAATGATCCAGGGTTTCCTGTCTGTGTGGTTTTGGCCGTGGAAAGACCTGTGGATCCAGAAGGAAGCATGGAGAGCTTGCTTAAAGCACCCAAGGAACTGTAAGCGCAGCTTTGCTGCATCAAAGTGCATACCAGTGACATTTTGTATATTACAGTACATTGCTAGAGACATACTTCGCTGGGCTTGGAACTGCATACAGGGAAGCCTCGTGTAAAGAGAAGGACACATTACCTGTGGATTACAAATAGTATTGCGCAATACTTAAGGGTGCACCCCAAAGACAAAGACCGGGAAGGAACATTTAGGGGCAGCCAGGCTGCTTCGCGGACTGTGGGGGAATATTTAGCAGGAGCTAGTTTTAGGTTAGGCAGTATTACTGTTACTGTGTGATTTATACCTTGTTATCTGACTGTTTATACATGCCCAGCTATTTATCGTTTATTACTGTTCAGTAAACTTCACTGCTGAGTAAGAACCGTTGTCTGTGTCTGTGTGGCATCGTGTACCCTCTGAATCTGTGAGCCCACCCCTCGCTTCCGCTTTCACAATTTAGCAGTAATGTTACCTAGTGAGCCTTACTATGTTTATATGAAGATTAGTTAAGATAAAAGGAAACACTTTCAGGCCAATGACATGAGTCTTATTCCCATTTATATATATGCAGTGTGTGATTTCTGAAATGTTTGCTCCATCCCACAGCAAGGTCCATCCTATAATTAAACATACCGTGAATAATGGACCATGGAAAGTTATATGTCTGTCTGGGCCCATTCAAGTGACATTTATAAAGGATGGTAAACCTACAGCACACTTGACAATTTGACTGCTATGGTGCTCAAGTGACCCTTTGCTGCTTAACACGACTTTCTATAAAAAAAATGGCAGATGCAAGTGATGTCAGGCTGTGGTCTATTCTAATACTTCCTAAACTAAAATCCACCCTTTTCTTTAGCACCAAAGTAAAGAACTTTAATTTTATCTAGAATTCTTTAGATTTATTACAAATAATAAGCGTAGTAAGTTTTTTTTTGAATGAAAGTAGTTTCACTTTAATAAATCATTGTGGGTTATTTTTTTTTTTTAAACTTGTTTTTATTAAAGGTCGACCATGTACAACAATGAAAAATCGTTTGGACCTACCAGAGGTCCGAGATAGTAAATAAAACAACATGGAGTAGTACGTACATGAGTCTTAAAATGAAAGAATAGATAAGGAAGAAGGAGAGAAAAATCAAGAAATAAACAGATAAACAAAAAACAATAAGCTCTGATATAGCAAATTACAGAGTACTAATCATTTCCATTGGCCAAAGTCAATTACCTTAGATATGAGGCCAGAAGTCTGTTAGTCTGTTGAGTCCTGGGGGGCGATCCTGAAGTTGACACATTCCCAGAAGTTAAATTTTGAATATAATGAAAAGTTTCCATTAATAGTGGGTTACCTCTTAGACTTTCCAAGTCATACCAAGTGGTATTCTGAAATGTATATGTGGTCAGATACTTAAGCGTTCGTGGGAGGCTATTGATATATGTCTGCCATACAAAAAAGAATTTATCTACCCGTTGTTCTTTTTTGACTGTGGCTTCCAGCCAATCCATGTGGAAGAGGTAATGCAATTTTTGTTTAGTAAGCAGAAGAGATGGGCTGTCTTCAGAAAGCCATTGATGCAGAATTGCCTTTCTGGACGCTGCTGCCAACCTGATCGCTAAGTGTTTCTCAGCTCTCGATAAAGTCGTATAATGAGTTACAAAGCTAAACAATGCCCATTCCATGCTGGGTTGGATCTGTTTGTTAATCAACTGCGTGAAATAAGAGGAGACATCTCGCCAAAAATCTACGATTTTAGGACAAAGCCAAAACATGTGCAAGAGATCTGCTTTGGGGGTGTGACAACGAGTACAGCAGTCTGAGGGGAGACTACCCATTTTATAGCGTCTCTCAGGGGTCAAATAGGAGTTATGTAAAATCTGTAGGGTCATTTCTTGATACCGGCTAGCCGGGAGCAATCTCAGCATTTGAATATGAGACTTTAAGATCTCTGTGGGGCGAAGTTGGGGTATAGATAGAGTCCATTTAAACAGAGATTCTCCTATCGAGTCCGTGTCAATGTTGGTACGTATTACAGAGTATATGTGTGAGGTAGAGCGACATGTAGTTTGATCCTTCCAGAGAGTATCTACCGCATGAACAGTATTTTTATCTCCTATTGCCTGAGTGGTAGTCCTAGCAAAATGTAACAATTGCATACTAAGAAATAGGTATGGTTTTGTGAACGGACACTTTTCGTGTAGTTCTGTCAGGGAAAGTAAGTCCGAATTTTGTTTAAGTAGGGCACCTATATTGTATAGACCATTATTTTTCCAGAGTTGCAAGGTAGGATGTGATATGCCGATGGGAAATTGCGCATTACCAAGCCAAGTAAGGTATGGCGAGTATTGTGGGGAGAGGTGAAACTTGAGCCTAAGGGATCGCCAGGTTTTATAGGTATCTGCGAAGAGTGGATTATCTTTCAGAGGTTGTGGAACGACTGAGAGTGGGGAATGTAAGAGGAAATTCAGAGTCAAACCACAAGACTGATATTGATCTAGGTCAATTGTAGTAAACTGATCACGATCCATGAGCCAGGCCCCAGCATAACGAAGTAGTGCGGCATCATTGTATTCTTTCATATTTGGTAAGTTGACCCCCCCTAAGGCTTTGGGGAGATGCAATTTGTAGAGACTAATCCTAGAACGTTTGTTCTGCCATATGAAGGTACGGAGTATTTTATGCAAACGTGACAAGTCTGATTTTTTAATACAATATGGCAACATTTGGATGGGGTATAAAAGTTTTGGAAATAGAATCATTTTAATGAAATGAATCCTACCCAAAAAGGTAAGGTTAATGTGTTTCCATTGAACGGTCTCCTGCTGTATCTTGTCTATGATAGCTCTAATGTTCAGCTGATATGTATCTGTATGCCGTTTCGGCAACTTGATACCCAAGTATTTAATATGGTGATTAGCTTTTTTGAAGGGGAAGTCCGAAGGCCAGGCCTGTTGTGTCACGTCATGAAGCAGAAGCGCTTCAGATTTGTCTACGTTAATACGGAAGCCAGCTATGCGTCCGAACCGGTGGATTATAGAAAGTATGGGTGAAATTTCCAATTGAGGATTTTGTACGAAAAGTAATATATCATCGGCAAAAGCCGTGACCTTCAGTTGAGTATGGTTAATCGAGATCCCAGGTATCGCTGGGTCTTGCAAAAAATGGCGTAGGAGAGGATCCAAGGCTAAATTGAACAACAAGGGGGAGAGTGGGCATCCCTGTCTCGTCCCTCTATGTATAGTAAATTCGTCAGAGTTGGAGTTGTTAACCGTAAGAAATGTACGTGGGTGCGAATATAGGTTGTTGAACAAATTGAGCATATGTATGCCAAAGTGCTGGAATTTGAGCAGTCTTTTAATATGAGCATGTGAGATCCTATCGAAGGCCTTGTCTGCATCCAGATTCAACAGCATCCCCAATTTTGTTTTATCTAGATTACTATGATAGATGACCGTTAAGATTTGTCGGATGGATTTCACCGGTTGTCGATGTCTGAGGAATCCTACTTGGTGTTCGGTAAGTATTGTAGGTAGGATCAACTGTAATCTGTCTGCCATAATTTTTGTCAGGAGTTTCAAGTCTTGGTTCAACAGTGAAATTGGTCTGTATGAAGTCTGGTCAGTTGGGTCCCTCCCTTCTTTCGGGATCAATATGATTCGTGCAATATTCGCTTCACACCAAAGCGGGGAGCCCTGTAAAGTTTTGTTAAATAAATCAGTCAATACGGGGGAGAGTTCATGTACTAGCAATTTATAGTATTCAGCGGAGAGGCCATCAGGACCCGGCGTTTTATTGGATTTCAATCGTTTAATTGACTGTATTATTTCCTCTTTTGTTATAGGTGCATCAAGTATTTCCCTGTCCTGAACCGACAACTTTTGAAGACCAGCCTCCTGTATAAATTTGAGCCCATCAGTTGGATCATCTAAGGGAGTGTCATAGAAGTCCTTAAAATGGGACGTCATAATGTCTTTAATTTGGGTGGGGTCCGTAGCCCAGCCATGTGGGGACTTAAGTTTCTGTATGTAGTAGTTAGTCGTTCGTCTGGTCGCTATTTTTGCTAAAAGTCTCCCAGATTTATTACCCCACCTATAAAAGAGATTAGCCGTATGATTCAATGAATTGTGTGCCTTTTCTGTTAATAAAGTATCAAACAATTGTTTGGTCTCCTTGTATTTAATCTTATCTGCTGGAAGGTTAGATAGTTTAAAAGTCGCATAGTGTTGAGTGAGTTGTTGCTGTAAGAGAGTGTATTTGTCAGAATAGATTTTTCTCTTTTTAATCAGGTAAGAGATAATGTGTCCCCTCAAGAGAGGTTTTGAAGCGGCCCAAAGCAGATGTGGGTCTTCCCAGTGCTCGATATTGTCATCCACATAATTAGCCCAACAAGATTTTAAAAAGAGGGAGAAGTCATCATTTGATGCTAAATAAGATGGAAATCTCCAATTAGAAGAACGCAGTATGGGATTCGAAAGTTTGAAATGCATGGATATTATAGCATGGTCAGATATATCTATAGGGCCTATGGTAGCTGTAGTTAGGTGAGGCAGCAGCGTCCTTGAAACAAAAATATAGTCTATCCTGGAATGAGTTCCGTGAACACCAGAGTAAAAAGTATAGTCCCTAGTAGTCGGATGCAAGTATCTGTAAGTGTCATGAAGATGCAAAAATTCACAGAGAGTGTGTAGAGGTTTAGCTTTCGTGTTCGCTCGTGGGGTAGGGCTACCTGATTTATCCATGTACGTATCCCAGAGTGCATTAGCATTGCCACCCAAGATGAGGTTAGTCGCCCCCCAGGAGTCAAGCTTCTGTAAAACATCTGTGAAGAAAAATTTATTTTCAGCGTTAGGAGCATAAATGTTAACAATGGTATACATCACATCTTGAATCTGTATGTCAACTATGAGAAATCGCCCCCGTCTATCACTATAAGTCTTCAGGATCGAGCATTGTATAGATTTGTTGAATAAAATCGCTACCCCTCTGGATTTAGTTCTATAAGACGCTGTTAGAACAGAATGAATCCAGCGTGCTTTGAGTGAGGGGTTATCCTTAGACTTCCAATGAGTCTCTTGCAACAAAATAATATCTGCTTTCTCTCTATATAAACGATCTAACACCTTACGCCTTTTTATCGGAGTATTAAGCCCGCCCACATTCCAGGAGATCGCCTTCATATGTGTAATTGACTGTTTAGGGTTAGGTGCATTCACATTTGATTCCGCCATAACTATTTACCCTATGCCTTTCCTGTGGTGGGGGATCAAAGTGTGAATGTTACAGGTAGGGCGAGGTCCGTCCCAGCGAGCCGACCACGACCCTAATTTGCATGGCCTATGGGAAAGACGAACCCAAAAGAGTTGGAATCTGATAGCAGATCTCAGAGCGTAAAATACAATAAGTAACTGTAACCAGAATAAAAACATAAAATAGTAACAAAAGAGTTGTGTCAGTAGTGACATTAATCCTAACATACCCAATACCCAATGAATACGTAAAATAAGCAACAAAGCAGTATTTGTCTAAAAGTAAAATAGTAAGGAAAAAGAAAACATGTCATATCAAATACTATAGATCACGGGTGACATAACGTCCAGAGAAAGGATATTTCCAATAATTCCGGCAGAGAGACAGTCAAGTTTCCTGGATATTCATTCCCGCCGTTGGTGGTAGCTGTTTGCAATAGGACATAGCTTGTGCAGGGTCCTCGAAAAACGTTGGTCGCCCATCCTCTTTGTTGATTATTTTAAGTTTGGCCGGGAACAGCAAAGCAAATTTGTGCCCAGACGAAAAAAGCATTTTGCAGATGGGGCCGAATTCCTTCCGTTTCGTGGCCACTGAGGCGGAGAAGTCCTGAAACAGAAGCAGTTTGTGATTGCCATAGTAGAGATCTCTAGTCTTCCTGTAAGCTGTGAGAATGTTCATTTTGTCCGCAAAATTTAGGAGTCTGAAGATGACCTGTCTAGGTCTGGTAACATCTCTAGTAGGGGGGGGTCCAATCCGGTGAAAACGTTCAATTTGATACGGTAAGGTGGATTGCTCCATATGTAGTAGTTCCGGTAACTTGGAAGTAAGAAGGAGTTCCAGGTCGGGTCCCTTAACGGACTCGGGGATTCCCACCAGGCGTAAGTTGTTTCTCCTGCTCCTATTTTCCAAGTCGTCAACTTTCTCAGCCAATATTGTAATCTCATGTTGTCGTGTTTCGAGAGATGCCTGAGCTTTTACTAAGTTATCCTCCAGGTCCGAGATCCGTTGCTCAGCTTCAGTCAACCGTTGCGATTGAGTAGTGAGTTGTTGTAAGACCTCAGTGACAGACTCTTTGAGTCCAGCCAATTTTTGATCCAATAGGGGCCCCAGAGCCAAAAGTAGTTCTTGGGTCTGGATCTGTAAGGTGGGCGGGGGACTCGAGGGTTCTGTGTCAGTAGGGGTGGGGGAAGCGTCCTTTTTGTTCTCCTTGGGTTTGGTCTTAGCAGCTTTCGGTGGCATGGTTGGATTTTGCCCCAAAAATTTTTCCATAGTATGGTGAGCAAAGCCTGGGGACTGTAGGTTGACAGAAAGAGATCCGAAGTACACGGTGAAGGCAATGCCCCTTTCTTACAGCGGAAATATGAGTATCACGTTCTGTAGACAAAGCATGGGATAATGGGTATGGTATGGGTCAAGTAGTCTCTTACATATTGTAGAGAAAGAACAGGATCAAGGCTAGACGGTTATCTGCCATGAATTTTTAGATTTTAATAGTAGGTATCCAAGAGCACACACAGTTGGAGTTAGAGATAGGCCTGTGCAATAGTAATAGTAGGTCTGGAAGTAGGCCTTGTGACACAGTCAATGATAGGTTGGGAGATACAGGCCAGGCGGTTCGATGTAACGGCTCCCCAATAGTGATGTGAGGGGAGAGAGGGCTGGGTCAAGAGTAAATAGAGCCACCGCCAACTAGTCCCTGCCCCGCAGCACTTACTTAATTAATGCGGGTAGGCCGCTTCCCACAGCAGCAGGGGTACGCCGTCTCGTGGCGTAGGCCCGTGTCAGGCCGCCTCCGGTGCAGATCTCAAAGGTGTAGGGTGATAGCGTAGAGCGCTACCAAAATGACATCGCCTTCCCGTGGCCAGCACCAGCACCCTAACAACAGCGCTCGGTAAGAGTGTCCAGCACGGGTTAATCTCCGTGAGAGCAGGAGAGGTAGGGGTGGTGCGTCGGTCCGGGTCCGCAGATGCGGTGTGCTGCTGTCGGGGGTCGCAGATTGAGGGTAAGCCGGCTGATGGAACAAAAGCTCTTCACCCCCAGTTATCCGGGCGCCAGTCTCGATCAAGGAATAAGGCAGCAGGTAGCTACACGGGATGGTAAGCCCTTGTCTAACGAGCACTGGCGACGGAGCTTAGTAAGACGCGGCCATCTTGCGGGCCCGCCCCCCGTAACCCATTGTGGGTTATTTATAAACATCTGAACAATCCAATCCCATGTTGCCTAAATTAAATAAATAAATGTCATGTAGATTTTATGTTGGTGAAAGAGAGTTAGCAGCCTGTCAACAACATAGATAGACATTTCTGCATTCCACTGTGGGTCAGTTTACTAATCATTGATGTTCGTTCAGTACTGCTTTCATATGGCATGTTCTCATGGTTAAAGCCTGGAGTAAGATAAGACAAGTGAAATATCAAACTGTTTTAATCAAGACACAAATCCAAAGGTCCTAAAGATGAGAGGGAATTATATATGTGTATATATATATATATATATATATATATATATATATATATATATATATATATATATATATATATATATATATACATATATATATATATAACCAAAGGAATGGTGCACTCCGTAGACAAAACTAATACCTGCACGTGCCTAGGGCGCAAAGCTGGGAGGTCGCCAGGCACGTACAGCCTCTGTCACCTACCTCTAGACCAGTTCCCCATTTTTGCACTTGTGCGCAAGCGCAAGAACTCTAATCAGCTCATGCGCACGCGAGCGGTAATTCGCGCATTCGCACGCGATCGCCCATTTGTGCATGCACACGCTAAGCCAGCGCGGCCCGGTTCTGAGGTGGGCAGGATGCAGTCATCGTTTTCTAAGTTTTTCAACTTAGATCTCCTTATTTACAATGCTGAAAAGTCGGAAGGATGTAGAATCATTGATCACCACTAGGGATGAATTTTCTATTTTGTTTATATTTTATTTTAACCAAGTTAAGTAATATTGCAGCTCCTACTTTTTGCATATATGCATGTATATTCTGTGGCCTACATATTTACCAGCATTTGAAAATAACATCTGGGGGGGTAATTTACAGTATAAAGTTTGTGCAGCATATATTTATTCACAAATGGTTGTATTGCCTATGCTTTTTGAATGCTAAAATATTGCACTGCTATGCCTGTCTTTCTGTTTTTTGTGAATTCGCATTGCGCATACATTTTCACATATGGCTTGCAAATAAGATGAGTGTTTGCATGAGTGAGCTCACTGTGTTAGTTGTTGTGTGTGAAAAAAGCATTGACAGTAACTTAAATTCACAATTTGCAAAACTATTTTACAAATATTTTCCCTGCCACCATGTGACAGAGTGTGCACATAAATATTTGGAATTTGTGATTTTTGCCATACTTAAAGAGCTTTTATGGACATTCGCAGTGCAAAAAAAAATTGCAATTCTATTTCACACTCTTATCCAGCTTTATAATTACAGTATAACCATATGCACACCTTCCATATATGTCATTTTTAATTAAAGCATTGCAAAAATTGACAACAGATGTACCAATTACTGGTGATAAAATGATCCAATTATTTTTGTGCAGTTGGTCAGTTTTAAAAACAGGGCACAGTTCCTGAAAAATATTTCAAGGAGAGGTAAATCAAAAACATATACTGTTACTTATTATTTAATGAAAGCTGGTAGCTATATGTATCTAAAATGCAACATTTTACAGTTTCATTAGTATAACAAACAAACAACACATTTTCATAAGTGAATTTCACACCCATTATACATCACTAACACCACTAAGTGTTTTTGTTAACAACCAAGCACCAAAACAAGCACCAAAACAATCTCTATTGTGAAAGTATATTAGACTTTTGGTGTACATTACAAGAAAGCAATGTTTTTTGGCAACCGTGGCAACCTTGAAATGTTCAAAGAAAGACCATCCAAGTAATGTAATCAGTAACCACTGACATCTAGTTTATTTTTATTGAAGACGGCACCTAGTTTGCTGGATATCTAGTATAGGTCAATCTAAAAACAACTGGACTTGCTGAGTAATTACTCAGCAAGTCCAGTTGTTTTTAGATTGACCTATATTAGATATACTATGACCTGGATGAATGAAAATCTTCATAATCTAGTTTGCTGGAGTAAATTTAGAACACTACTGATTAGGGTAGCTATGCAACTGACGTGCATAGGCCATATTTTGCTCATGCTTATGTTAATATCTTGAGCACAACATAACACCAATAAGCAAGTACCTAATTAGAGTATATATTATGGGATTATCTGGCCTAAAAAATATTAGTCCTGAATGTGAATGTATGGAAATTGCTTGTTTACTCAGTGCTTGTTAACTCCACCAATGTAGACCCTGTTAGCAATGAAGAGGATACCAATGTATAAATTGCTTGTAATGTTTCATTTAGATAAAGTGTTTTCATCTTTAAAATCAACTGTAATGCTAAGCGGAATGCACCCTGGCAAAGTGATAGCAATATTATTCATTTAATGTTACATATTGGTTCCCTGGAATTAGATTATTTTTGACAACATTATAAAGTTTGATCAAGTTTTGTTTTTGAAACCCACACACTTAAAATACTAGACACTTGCAAAAAACAGTGTTTTTAGTACACTTAAAGAAATGGGGATCTTCCAAAGATTCATTGGCATTTTATGTTCAAAATGGTAATTATGCATGTAACACTTACAATTAACCCTAGGTGCATTGTTTGAAAATCTGAAAGATTATTGGTGGATGGCAATATTTCTTAGGTATACCATCAAGGTTATTGGATCTTAAGGTTTTCTATGAAACCACACATCACAGATGTTTTGTCTGCAGCCTTTTGGCAAATATAAAACTACAACTCCCAGAATCCTTTCACGCTTTAAGGAAGCAGTTCCTCAGAAAGGAAGGAGAACTGCTGGTTGGACATCACAGTTTGTCATTAAAACTGAATGGTTTGTGGCTACAACAGATTCAAATAACAATCTCCTCAAAACATTAATTGTTTGCAATCATTCATTACTGATGCATGTTATTAATTATTCAAATTATTACAGCACAGTAATAGTGCTGAGAAAATAGTGACTTTCCTTGCTTTACAAAATGTGTCCAACTAAATAACAAGATAAGCTATTGTGGTTGGGCCATACAACTGACCTTCCTCCTGCTGTACCACACGGGATTAAGCCAAGGAAATAGATTTATGATGTTTCTGCTGGCAAGCATGTGGCTGGAGAAGACTCTCACACAGCATGTCTGTTAGCTAGAACACCTGCTAGAGACTTTCAGCGCCAGAAAGCACTTTAAACATAAAACAAATATTGTGCACCCAAAATGACAAAATAGGAAAGTGTAGAATCTTACCCGATTTCTGCATCCTTCCTGCTGAGCTGTTTTGCAAACTCTTTGCTTACTTGCAAGTAACTGTGGCAGGAAACAGCAATGGTCATTGCAGAGGTAACAGAACCCTTTACAGAGGTCTGGAAATTGTGTCAGCTTTCTTATTTTCTAACCAGCCGGCTGCTGTAGTTTCCCTGGTTTCAGCTCTATGCTTGTGAGCAGCATACAGTTCTAACAGAAACTGACAGCAGGGGAACCACAGACATAGTTACCATTTATGCAAATGTTTTCTGTAGTTGTCTGTTAAGGTGGCCATACACGGGCCGATAAAAGCTGCCGACAGACCGAGTCGGCATCTTATTGGCCCGTGTATGGGGGCCCGACGGGGGGGCCAGATCTCAAAAATCCCGTCGGATCACGGCCTCATCTGTTCGTTGATGTGGTCCCGAGATCCGACCGCCCGTCCGCGTTCGCTAGGATCCGATCGTTGGGCCCTAGGGCCCACGATCGGATCAGCCCGATATTGCCCACCTCAAAGTGGGCATATCGGAGGGAGATCCGCTCGTTTGGCGACATCGCCAAACGAGCGGATCTCTCCATGTATGGCCACCTTTAGACTCATTGCTCTTCTGCAAACCTGTGCTCTGCAATTACATGTCAGGAAAACTACTGCTACATTTTAAAAAATCTCATTAATTTTTAACTTTTTCCTCTCTATTTTAAAGTGAAGTTCAAACCACTGCAAGTTTGGACAAAATTATTAAGATATTAGCTTATTTCATTTTAGTCTACTTTTATTCATTGCAGTTAACATACAGGGAAATTGTGTAATAGTGGAAACAGGCCCAGATTTGTGGAAAGGCCACCAAGGTCCTGGCCTAGGGTGCAGTGTCAGACTGGGATGGCGGGACACCAGGAAAAAACCCAGCCCAGACCAGGTCCATTCGCAAAAGTGGCTTCTGACTTCCCTCCCTGGCCCCCTGCGCAGCTGAATGAAAATGAAGGTAGGCACGGGGGGCCGAGTTGCGGCTCAAGGAGGGAGGCCCTAGGTGCGACGCTGCTAGGATGGCAGGATTTTTGGGCGGCGGCATGCTGCCCCACCACACCCATATTGGTTCAGAAACACTAGGGATGCACAGGAGATCGTCCTTTGTGCCAATCCACATTGCTCTGGTCCCGATGATGAAAAATTTCACAAATAAAAGGGAGGGAACTGGGGCGATGAATGGCAGTGGGCCTAGGAGCACCTGCTATGTAAATCTGGAAAAGGACAAGAACAACATCTAAATTCCACTTTCATTTAGCATTCTATGAGGCTTACCTTTAAATCTGGTGAATGTATATATGGCAATAGCCTTCCTCTGCCTTAAAGTGGACCCGTCACCCAGACATAAAAATCTGTATAATAAAAGTCATTTTTAAATTAAATATGAAATCCAATTTCTTTTTTTTATTAAAGCATTTATAGCTGTTGTAAACTCATTTAAAAATATCAGCTGTCAATCAAATATTGCCTACCCCGCCTCTATGCCTAGGCATAGAGGTGGGGCAAACAATTACTTTCACTTTCCATTCAGCACTTCCTAGATATCACAGTTCTCCCTACATTCCAGCTCTCTTAACGATTTAATTGTGTAACCAGTGCATGGGGATGGACATTGGGTCCCTGTCCTCTGGTGCACAAACAAGATTCTGAGATGATACAAGACTTGCCTTAATAACAGTGTCCACAAAATGGCTCCTTCCTGGTTGCTATAATTATGAGTTCCCAGACAGATGGAAACAATATTCAAATAATTTATACAGTGTAATTAAAGTTCATTTTGCTTGACTAACATGATAAAATAGAATATGGAACAATTTTGTTTGGGTGACGGGTCCCCTTTAAACCAATTTACAATGAAAAATTTCAATTTTTAGCTGGTCTTGTTACTGGATCTCTACAGAATTTCACAAAAGACAGATTTTTACAAAGGACTAAGAAGAGGTTTTTTTTTAAAGGCTGATGGCCATTCTATATTGCTCACTCTCCTTTCATGGCCTTTTGCCCATCTTATGACCCACATGACATAGCAGTGGGATAGCTCTTTAAACATAACCACTGACTTCCAAAAAAATCTCAGCATGCAAACTATGCCTCACCAAGTAAGCTTATTTTTTTTCCTATAGCTTCTTATATTTCTCAGTTATACTTCTTATATTTCATAGTTTTTAATTATTTGCCTTTTTCGTCTATCTCATTCCAAATTTCGAATGGTTGTCAATGACCCCAGCAGCAAAAACACTATTGCTCTGTGAAGCTACAGTTTTATTGTTACTTTTTATTGCTCTTCTTTGAATGCAGTTCTCTATTCATCTTCCAGTCTTTAAATCGTCGCTAAGGTAAATTGGACCATAGTAACCAGATGGTTGTTGAAATTCCAAACTGGAGAGCTACTGAACAAAATGCTAAATAATTTGAAAACATAATAAAACATGAAGACCAATTGCAATTATCTCAGATTATCACTGTCTACATAATACATACAAGGTGAACTACCCCTTTGAACTTATATCTGAAATGTATCTTAGCTATCACTTACTTATGATATTGCTAATTTGTGGCCAGCACCACAAAGCTGCAGATAAAATAACCTGAAAATGCCCCACTAAAAGGATTTTGGCAGGAATACCATTTGATAAGATGTGCTAAAGATATTAAGGATTTCTTAGGAAAGGAAAAGCCAGGCCTGGATTAGTGAGAAGGTCACATAAAGGCCCAGGCAAGACCAATACTCTACATAAAATTGGGATTTTAAAGAAAAACGTCAAGATCACAGAATTAAGCCCCTCTCAGAAAACCCTAGACTATTGCCCTCTCTTGAAACAATTTTTCTTCCACTCTTTTGTTTACATACTATAATCTATCCTGCTTCTTTGTTCCCATACAAAAATAAGGAATGGTCAAAAAGGCTAAATGGTTAAGAGCATCACTGACAGCTGGGCCCACCACAATATCCACCTGCTATCCTTATGGGCCAGTCCTCCACCAGTGAAGTTGATGTAAGTGCAGCCAGCAAGCAGCGCATTATGTGACATCACCACAGAAAAATCTTATTTGAATGGAAGATGTGTGATGGGATTTTCCTTATATAGTTTATCATTATAGTTAATTTGGTGTGCATTCCATGTCGCTTACCCTGCCCTCCAAACGACACTACCATATATTATATTACATATTGTTTTCAAGTTTGCCTTTTACTGCCTTTCCCCAATGCAATCTCTCTGATAGATTTGCCTTCCTATTATTATTCTCCACACATTCATTACTCCAGTATAAAGCCCTGCATTGCTTCCCTGTTTCCAAGTTCTAACTCCTACTAAACATGAATTTTAAAACTTTAGTTCCCTTGTACAATTCATCCACATTGTCCACATCTCCAAATGGAGACAGGTATGAAGTGAGTTTGCCCTTTAGCCACCTGTGTTGTTCTATTTGTGGGCTTTCAGAAAACTTATGTCTGCTTGAAAAACAAACAGACATTTGTAATGTCTCCCAGGTCTCACATTTCTTACAAAATGGCACTTGAATGCATTAACATCCTAAAGGACTTATTTATTATGACTAATGCAGGAGCAATACTATCCACAAAAATTGGGCCTCTTAGTGTACCATACATTAAGCACTAAGTAGTACCTGGGAGCCCCATACTTAAAAGTAACACATGGACAACCATAGGCCACCCACATGCATTCACCTTAGATGGCAAGCCCAAGTTTTGCTGCTTCCGCAGTGTTAGATAAGCAGGGTTGGACTGGCACATGGGGATACTGAGAGAAATCCAATTAGGACCCAGCCCTGGAGGGATATTGCTGCCGTGATTATAATGGCATGTTTCGGTTAAGGGGCACATATTATAGCAAAAGTTTTTCCTTTGTTGCAGGTGCAGGCTAAAGCTGGCCATACATAGGGAGATCCGCTCATTTGGCAATGTCAAATGAGCGGATCTCCCCCGTTATCGGGCTGATCGGATCATGGGCCCTAGGGCCCGACGATTGGATCACAATGAGAAGAATACAGGGTGGCTGAACGCAGAAAAACGGAACGCAGGGGAGCGTAGGTAAAAGCACACGTCAGTAAGAGCCCTAAATGTTAGTCCAATGTAAGCCATGCTCTATAAACATAGCTGGACATTAATCCTTTTGGTCTAAAATCGCCTAAAATAGTGTTACAGTAAGATCAAGGGCCTCCTCATTATTTGCAGGCTTAGAGTCCCAACATAATGCTCCGGAGGAGCATTTTCTGGGCCAAATAATGTTGTGTCCCCAATCTGCACCTCTGATGTGGGAAACGGTTTTGCTGTCATAGGTGCCCTTTAATGGCATTTTCATTGTCCAAATCAACGGTGATCTTACTGGAAATTGTGGGGGTTAATGGAATCCTTATTTTCCATTTTAAGTGGTGATCCCACTGGCATATCTGGTTAATTATTGCTAAAGAGAATGCTGGGGGAGTGAGGCGGCGGGTGCGCTTTTGATGTGTTTGGGTTCCCTTGGATAAGGTTTTTTGTGGACTCAATATACCCCAGACTGATACTTTACAAGAGCAACTCATATTATATAAACAGGGTTGCCAGGTCTAATTTTCAAAACCAACCAAATCAGCTACAAAACCAGCCCAAAACTAACCAAGAGGCACTTCAAAAGTAGCCCAAAATAGCACAATATGTGCAATTAAAAAACAGTCTAAAAAATAAATGAATACATGTGAAAATACACCTTTTTCAAATTTTCACTGTTTCAGAAATGTTTCCATGATACAAAATGGGACAGATTTGCCCATCACCAGGTGCGTAACTAAAGTGGGGGGGCTGTGGAGGTATATAGGGTTGCCACCTTTTCTGAAAAAGATTACCGGCCGGTGGCACAAAAAGGGGAGCGGTCTGTGATGCAAAAAGAGGCGGATCCATGCATTGTGATGCAAAAGAGGGGCGGAGCAACATCACACAATGTCCAGAAGACTGAAAAAAAAGGTAAATTCTGAGCAAATTGGGGGCGGGCCAAGGGCTTTTTTTAAGGGCCGGTAAATTTGTAATACCGGCCCCGGACGTGGCAGATGTTTTACTGGTTATGAGGTAAAATACCGGCCGGGTGGCAACCCTAGAGGTATAGGGCTCCATAAGGCCCTAATACATATACAATTTCATATATTTGGTATAACAGGTCAACCTCTAGACATTTTGGTGGCCAGCAGGTTTTTGCCACAAAATTGTTTGAAATTGAGGAAAGTCACCGGAAAATGCGAGAATGCTTAAGAGTGACGAGAGGCTGAAGTACAGAGCCCAACATCTGGTAACTAGCCTAGCCGTTAAAACACCTGCCAAGGCCGGGGCAATATAGCTGCCGGTAAATTTGTAATACACCTAACAAAAGCCCGTGGCCTGCCCCCAAACTCACCTTTTATACCCGGCTTCTTGTCAATCGCAGCACCGAGTCCACGTCCCCTTTGATGTCACGATCTGCCCCAGCCAATCACGCACCATGGCTTCACCCTTTTGACATCACAATCTGCCCCTTTGATGTCACAGCCCGTCCCTTTGTTCCCGCCCCTCCACTGGCCGGTGGAACTTTTATTAAAAGGTGGCAACCCTACATGCTGGGTATTGTAGTCTTACATTAAACTTGGCAGTTGGAAAACTGTTAAACAAAAACTACATTACCCAGCATGCATTGGGAGATGCAGGCTTGGCACACAGTTGCGGAACTACCGGGGGAGCAGTGGACCAGGGCCCGCACCCCCTCAGGGCCCCCGGCAGCCCACTCGCCAGTGAAATCCGTTGTGTACGGAGGGGCGGCGTCACGCACCAGGGCCCGCCCCCCTCTAGTTACGCCACTGTTGGCACATTAGGGCAAGAAAAAACTTTGCCTGGTTTCCAAAGTACAAACCAGCCAAAGAACCAACAAGTAGCCCAAATCCGTACCTTTGTCTAGTTTGTACTTTCAAAACCGCCTGGGTTTTAAATTAGTAGCCCAATTTGGCTGTAAAATCCTGGATATAAATCTCATCAAAGATTTGGCATTAATATTTTAGGAATCAGAATTTGTTTACTTTGTCCTGTTTCAATGCAGGGATGGGGAGGAGTCCACAGAACCCACCCATGGGAGCTGTAAAGGAAGGAGTTCCCACCCCATTTTGCAGAAAGGAAGAAGCCACCATGCTGTGTGTAGTGAAGGAGGGAAAGCTGCAGGGATAAGCAGGTAGAGGGCAATTCTTTTATAAATGAATGGGCCAAATGTGCTTTCTATGGGTGCAGAAGGAGAAGGGTCAGTTTTCAGGGCTCTGTTCAGAGCAAACACCACAAGGATTCTGAAGAGCCTGCTACTTCACTGGGTGGCCCCCAGCATGTCAGAGATCCACAAAATGGCTAACTCAAAACACACACAATAGCTTTAGTACCTTAGTACAGATATGGGACTTGTTATCCAGAATGCTTGGGACCTGGGGGTTTCCAGATAAGGGGTCTTTCTGTAATTTGGAGCTTAAGTCTACTAGAAAACTATGTAAACATTAAATAAACCCAATAGGCTGGTTTTGCTTCCAATAAGGATTAATTATATCTTAGTTGGGATCAAGTACAATGTACTGTTTTATTATTACAGAGAAAAAGGAAATCATTTTTAAAAATTAGAATTATTCGCTTGTAATGGAATCTATGGGAGATGACTTTCCTGTAATTTGGAACTTTCTGGATAGTGGGTTTCCGGATAACAGAACCCATACCTGTACATAGTTATTTTAAAGTTTGCATTTCCCTGCCAATAAACTGTTTCTAAAAGACCTCATTGTAGGGATGTGGGTGGTAAGTATATTTTGTCCTGATCCCAGGTGCAGGGGCCTAACTATTTTTCAAGCAGACCCTGTGACCTGGACTTGCTGAATAGCAGAGTTTTTGCAAAGTTAATAGGGGCCTAAAATAATTTCACTGTGGGGCCCAGTAACTTTTGTTATTATAACTAGGGAAGGGCAAACCTTTTCGTCTTGTTTCGCCGCGGAAATGATGCCCATAGACTTGTATGGCATAGCGCATCAAAACAATAAATAAATACATTTTGACGCCCATGTCTGTTTTTGGACCTAGTTATTCAGAGTGTTCCATTTAAAGGGTGGGGGGAATCTAGTGGGGTATTGAATTGGAATAGCTAGTGCTGAAAAAAAGACTATTGTCTGGTCCATGCTAGAATATCTCAATACAGTTGCGCTGTGTGTTTTTTAGTTGGTGCTGGAATCCTCACAGTCACATCCTACACATAGGTTTGTACATGTATCTCGAAAAACTGCCATCCAATGAGCTCAAATGCCATTTTTCTTTAATCCCTGGTCAAACAGCTCTGCACTAGCTTTTTTCTAAAATAATACAGGTACAGGTATGGGATCCATTATCCGGAAACCCGTTATCCAGAAAGCTCCGGATTACGGGATGCCAGTCTCCCATAATCTCCATTTTATCCAAATAATCCACATTTTTTAAATGATTTTTCTTTTTCTCTGTAATAATAAAACAGTAGTTTGTACTTGATCCAAACGAAGATATAATTAATCCTTATTGGAAGCAAAATCAGCCTATTGGGTTCATTTAATTTTTAATTGATTTATAGCAGACCTAAGGTATGAAGATCCAAATTACAGAAAGATTCGTTATCTGGAAAACCCCAGGTCCCAAACATTCTGGATAACAGGTCCCATACCTGTATTTATATTCAGGTATCACCTATTCATATTCCGGTCTCCTATTCCAATCACTGCATGGTGATAGCAATTTGGACCCTAACAACCAGACTGCTAAAATTGCAAAGTGAAGAGCTGCTGAATAAAAATCTAACTACAAATCATAAAAAATGTAAACCACTTGCAAATTGTCTCAGAATATCACTTTTAGTATGTTATAGAGTTGCCACTTATAAGCAATTTTTCAATTGGTCTTTATTTTTGTTTTGTATAGTTTTAGAATTATTTGCCTTCTTCTCCTGTATCTATCCAGCTTTCAAATGGGGGTCACTGATCCCATCCGAAAAACAAATGCTTTGTAAGGCTACACATGTATTGTTTTTGCTACTACAGTGAGGTTGTGGAATTCACTATTAGTTGATGGCAGATTCTATTAAAGGGGTGGTTCACCTTTAGGTTAACTTTTAGTTTGCTATAGAATGGCTAATTCTAGGCAACTTTTCAATTGGTCTTCATTATTTATTTTTTATAGTTTTTTTTTTAATTATTGGCCTGCTTTTGAATCTTCCCCCCATCCAAAAAACAAATGCTCTGTAAGGCTACACATGTATTGTTATTGCTACTTTGTTATTACTCCTGTTTCTACACAGGACTCTCCTATTTATATTCCAGTCTCTTCTTCAAATCAATGCATGGTTGCTAGGGTAATATAGACCCTAGCAACCAGACTGCTGCATCTGCAAACTGGAGAGATGCTGAATAAAAAGTTAAATAACTAAAAAAACACAAATTATAAAAAAAATATCACTCTCTACATCATATTAAAAGTTAGTTTAAAGGTGAACAACGCCTTTAATGCTTTTAAGAAGATTTTTTGGACCAGCATAATATCACATAGTAATACTAAAATCTACAGTTAGGGGCAGATTTACTAAGCTCGAGAGAATGGTTTGAATTAAAAAAAAGTTCAATTTCGGAGTAAATTTTTTGGGTACTTCGTAGGGATGCACCGAATCCACTATTTTGGATTCGGCCAAACCCCCAAATCCTCCACAAAGATTCGGCTGAATACCGAACCGAATCCAACCCCTAATTTGCATATGCAAATTAGGGGTGGGAAGGGGAAATCATTTTTTACTTCCTTGTTTTCGGACAAAAAATCATACAATTACCCTCCCGCCCCTAATTTGCATATGCAATTTAGGATTTGGATTCGGTTCAGCCACGCAGAAGTATTCGGGCGAATCCGAATCCTGCTGAAAAAGGCAGAATCCTGGCCGAATCCCGAACCGAATCCTGGATTCGGTGCATCCCTAGTACTTCGACCATCTAATAGGCTAAATTCGATCGAATCGAACGATTCGAAGTAAAAATCGTTCAACTATTCGACCATTAGATGATCGAAGTACTGTTTTTCTAAGTTTTTTGACATCAAAGGATTTGCCTTTGATCGATCGGTAAAAATCCTTAGAATTGTAAAATTCGAAGTATGATCGAAATCCGATCATACGATTGAAGTACGATCGTGCGATCGTACTATGATTGAAATACGATCATAGTACGATCGTGCGATCGTACTATGATTGAAATACGATCCTATGAATTCGATATTCGAATATCGTAGGCTTTTTTTCTATGGTCGAATTTCGAGGGATTTAACCCCTCGAAATTTGACCCTTGATAAATCTGCCCCTTAGTATAGATATTGGTATACAGGGATCTGTTATCCGGAAACCCGTTATCCAGAATGCTCCGAATTACAGAAAGACCATCTCCCATAAACTCCATTTTATTCAAATAATCTAAATTTTTAAAAATGATGTCCTTTTTCTCTGTAATAATAAAACAGTAGCTTGCACTTGATCCCAACTAAAATGTAATTAATCCTTATTGGAAGCAAAACCAGGTCCCGAGCATTCTGAATAATAGGTCCAATACCTATATAACGTTTATGTGAGTGTTTGGAGGGGTCGGTATGAGTGTGTATATGTATTGGATGCTGGGATTCATTTGGAGTGGTTGAATTTGATGGACTTCTATGTAACTATGGAAGGACTTCATACAGAAACCCTGTAATAGAGAATAGATCCCATGCCTGTAATGGGAACAGCAGTTTTATGGTGAAAACGGCATTAATATTGCATAATATGCATCGATCCAAGGAATGAAACACTAGTAATAAACAGGCTATATTACAGTAATTATTTTCTATTAGCCTTTATTTATATAATGCGCTGTACAGGGGGTTTTACCTTTCATATAACCCGTTCCTAGTGGAGTTTACATTAAGTAAGTTCCCTTTCACATTCACACAATAAACAGAAATCAATATCTATTTAATCAGGAGCCAGTAAACCTCTATATCCAAAGTGCAAGATCAGGTGCTTCCTACTTGAGTTTTACCCCCTAAGCATGGCAGGAACAAGTGCCCCAGACCCCTTAAAGGAGAAGGAAAGGTTAAAACTAAGTAAGCTTTATCACCTAAATACACCAGTAAACCCTCAAAGTAATGCTGCTCTGAGTCCTCTGTCAAAAGAAACGCTGCATTTCTTTCCTTCTATTGAATACCATCTATTGTAAAGGATGGTGTAATTCACCTTTAAAATAAGTGAAGTGTAATGTAGAGAGATTTTGAGATCATTTGCAGTTGGTCCTAATTGTTCTATATTCTTTGGTATTTGAATGATTTAGTTTTTATAAAAACAGCGGCTGAAATTTCCAACGGGAGAGCTGTCTGGTTGCTAGGGTCCAAGTTATCCTAGCAACCTTAAGCAGAAACATTTTTTGTTCATTTTAAAAGTCAAAATTTAAAAAAAAAAACAACAAATTTTCCAAACTCGGGTGAATAGGATCGACCTGCAAACTTGAATCGAATTAGATTAGAAATTTTAAAAATTCTCCGAAAAAAATTTGAATGTCAGGAAGGCTGCAAACAACGATGATCCCTGGACATCTCCCATTGACTTAATCAGCAATTCGGCTGGTTTTAGGTGGCGAATAGTCGAGTTCTCAAAGGGCCAGAGTATGATAAATTTTGAAAATCTATTTTAAATTTCTTAAAAGGCTCGAATCAAATTTGAATAACTCCCTAGTCGAATTTGACAGTTTTGACCATAAAAAACACTTGATTATTCTGCCCCTTAATAAATGTAATGTGTAAGTGATGGTCTGTAAACTAGTTATCTGCAGGGTTGTTCATTCTAAAAAAGTTAGTATATTGTGGGGGTTCACTCGCTGGTAGGCTGCAAAAGAGGCGACTTCACACACCAGGATCAGTTTAAGGGCTTCCTGCCCGCGTTTATTTTCCAGCGGCTGCAGAAGTTTCCCCACGCAGGGGGAAGGTAACCAAAAAACAGCAGTTTAACAGAAATATCCAGCCTCCTGGCTAACACAAAATAAATGCTTTGCTTTCTCTCCTGAAGCTGAGCAATACCAGCAGTTTGTCTCACACACATTCAGCACTGCTGCTCAGCATCAGGTGTACTAAATAGGCCTAGGGCCTCTTGAAAACCTGGCCTACGGATTTGGGAATCCGCCCCACCCTACTCTTGCGGGTTCCCAGTAAGACCAGTCCCGGATCAACAATTACAAAAACCTTGCAGAGAGACATAGTGTTTCTCTGCTAAGAGCACTACTGGTCTCACCTCAGTAACAATATCTGAGAATCCGTGGCCCAACATACATACCATCAATCACTTTTCCCCAGGAAACTGGGGACCTTTTTGTCACCATACCACATATCCCCCCCCTCTGCTCAAGCCCGTAGGGCTGAGCACAGTATGCCACCAATGCATGTACCCTGGAGAGAGCATCTGCATTCCCTTGCATCTTTCCAGGTCTATGTTCTACTGAGAACTTGAAATTTTGAAGGGACAAGAACCATCTGGTGACCCTGGCGTTCTTTTCCCTATTTTGGGCCATCCATTTAAGTGGGGCATGGTCAGTGACAAGTTTGAACTGCCTCCCTAACAGATAGTATCTCAAGCTCTCCAGTGCCCACTTGATGGCCAGGCACTCTCTCTCTACAATGGCATACCTGCGTTCAGCGGGGGTTAGCTTCCTGCTTAGGTATGCTACTGGGTGTTCTTCCCCATTCACTACTTGTGACAGAACAGCCCCTAACCCAACTTCAGAAGCATCAGTCTGTACAAGAAACTCTTTCTTGAAGTCAGGAGCTATCAGCACAGGGTATCTGCACAGGGATGCCTTCAAGTTTAGAAAAGCTTCCTCTGCCTCTGGGGTCCATGTAACTGTTCCAGCTTTAGTCCCTTTTGTGAGGTCAGTAAGCGGGGCTGCTAGGGTGGCAAAATTGGGGACAAACCTCCTGTAATATCCCACTATCCCAAGAAAGGCCCTGACTTGCTTCTTGGATTTGGGCCGGGGCCACTCCTGAATTCCCTCAATTTTGGACACCTGTGGCTTGACTACCCCTCTTCCAATCACATACCCCAAATAACGGGCCTCTTCTAACCCCATTGCACACTTTTTGGGATTTGCTGTCAGACCTGCCTTCCAGATAGAGTCAAGGACCGCTTGTACCCGGGGCAAATGACTTTCCCAGTCTGGGCTAAAGATAACCACATCGTCCAGGTAAGCTGAAGCATATCCTTGATGTGGTTTGAGAATGCGGTCCATCATTCTCTGGAACGTTGCTGGGGCCCCATGTAAGCCAAACGGTAAGCGTTTATATTGCCACTGCCCCTCAGGAGTGGAAAACGCAGTCTTCTCTTTGGCCCCTTCAGTGAGGGGTACCTGCCAATATCCCTTGGTAAGATCTAGGGTGGTAATGTAGCGGGCCTGCCCTAGCCTTTCTATCAGTTCGTCGACCCGGGGCATTGGATATGCATCAAACTTGCTGACCTCATTTAACTTTCTGAAGTCATTGCAAAATCGGATGCTACCATCCGGTTTTGGGACAAGGACAATGGGGCTGGACCATTCACTATGGGACTCCTCAATTACATCCAGCTCCAACATCCTTCTAATCTCCTCTGTCACTGCCTGGCGTCGTGCCTCGGGTATCCTGTAAGGTTTAACATTGACTTTAACCCCAGGTCCAGTTATAATGTCATGTTTAATAATATCAGTAAGCCCAGGCTGGTCTGAGAATATTTGTCTATTCCGGATCAGAAACTCTTTCATCTCCTGCTTCTGACTGTTAGTGAGGGTCTCAGCCACTTTTACCTCAGGCACCTGTGGGATCTTTACCTCTACAACTGCAGGACAGGCGGACAGCGATTCCCTATCCTTCCAGGGCTTAATTAAGTTAACATGGTAGAGCTGCTCTTTTTTCCGCTTGTTTGGTTGGGACACCTTATAATTAACGTCCCCTACGCGTTCTATAATCTCGTAGGGGCCTTGCCATTTGGCCAGGAACTTACTTTCCACCGTAGGAACCAGGACTAACACCCTGTCCCCAGGATGGAAAGTTCGGACACGAGCCGATCTATTATATATGCGGCTTTGAGCTTGCTGGGCCTGAAGCATATGTTCTCTCACAAGGGGCATTACTTTTGCAAGACGGTCCTGCATGTCTGCAACATGCTCTATGACACTTTTGTGTGGGGTGGCTTCAGACTCCCATGTCTCCTTTGCCACGTCCAACAGCCCTCGTGGGTGGCGGCCATACAACAACTCAAAGGGTGAAAACCCTGTAGAGGCCTGTGGGACTTCTCTAATGGCAAACATGAGATATGGAAGTAAACAATCCCAGTTCCTCCCATCTTTATCCACCACTTTTTTTAACATCCCCTTAAGGGTCTTGTTGAACCTTTCCACCAACCCGTCAGTTTGGGGATGATACACAGATGTGCGTAACTGTTTTATTTGGAGAAACCTGCACAATTCCTTCATCACCCTAGACATGAAGGGAGTCCCCTGATCTGTAAGGATCTCTTTTGGAATTCCTGTGCGGGTGAACATGTGGAACAGCTCTCGAGCTATGGTCTTTGAAGAGGTGTTCCTTAAGGGGACAGCCTCTGGATACCGAGTGGCGTAGTCCATGACTACCAAAATATACTGATGCCCCCTAGCAGATTTTATTAGTGGCCCTACCAAGTCCATGGCAATACGATCAAACGGGATTTCGATTACGGGTAAGGGAACTAATGGGCTGCGAAAATGGGGCATTGGGGCCGATTTCTGACACTCGGGGCATGATTCACAATAGTTCTTTACATCTGCATGTACCCCCGGCCAAAAGAACCTCTGTAGCATTCTGTCTTTGGTTTTCTCATACGCTAGGTGGCCACCTAGTGGATGAGAATGGGCCAGATTGAGAACTGTTCTCCTATATGGCTGTGGGACCACTAGCTGTTCCACAATCTCTCCTCGAACCTTATCCACATGGTAAAGCAAGTCATTTTGTACAGCAAGGTGGGGAAATACACAATCTACCCCAGGATTTTCGGGGTTCCCATTTTTAACCTTGACATTTTCCCAAGCTTTAGTGAGTGTTGGGTCCCTTAGCTGGGCAGTTCCGAAGTTATCCCGGGAGACCTCTAGCTCAGGCATGCTAGGTTCCTCAATGGTCTCCGCAGTTACCTCAGATTCACCAGCTAATACAGCTAAGGGAAACAACTCACTATCTTCCAACCCATCCTCGGTACCACTTACAATAACACCTGACATGGGTGGTTCTGTTTTCTCTCCCCCAGATACTCTATTGTCCTTAACAGTTTCTATAGAAGTATCCAGTTCAATAGGGTGGGGTCTCACCTCACCATGCTCAAAACTTTTCTCAGTCTCTGGAGCTTGCTCCTGGCACAGTTCACGAAATAAGGGAAAGTCTCTGCCCAAAATTACACTGTGCAAGAGTATGGGAGACACTGCCACTTCATGGCACACAGTCCCTGCGGGGGTCACAAAAGTCACTAAGGCTGTGGGGTATTTCTTACAGTCCCCATGTACACACACCACTCCTACTTGACGCTGCGTTAAAGGACAGTCCTTCAGGAGCTGTGTGTTTACCAGTGTGACTAAGCTACCTGTGTCTAATAATGCATTCACAGTGCGCTTACCAATCTGGACGACACAAGTTGGTACATCAGGATCCGCAACGAGACCTGGTCGAGCGAACAGAGACAATTTCCCCTCCGTTCCACACTCCATGGGTTCTGGATCAGCTGGGCAGTTGGCGGCAATATGTCCCCACTCTCTGCACCTCCAGCACTGGGGAGCTCCTCGGGTCTGGCGGGGGCTGTCTCCACGGGGTCTTCCTCTTGTCGGGTCTAGACCTGGGTTACCGGGGTCCTCTGGGCTGAGCTTTTCCACTGTAGCCGACTTCTTGGATCGGTCCACTGCAGGAGTCCTCTTCGATGTGGGCACCGCCCGCGTAGTGAAGTCCTCAGCGGCAAGGTATCGCTCCACCAGTTCCACCAACTGGTCTGCTGTATTTGGGTCGGCTTGACTTACCCACCGGCGTAATTCAGGTGGAAGCGCTCTCAGGTATCGGTCCATTGTGACCCTTTCCACAATCTGAGGCGCGGAAAGAATTTCCGCCTGCAGCCAGCGTTTCACAAGGTTAATGAGATCATACATCTGGGAGCGGGGTGACCCCTTAACCTTAAATTCCCAACTGTGGACCCGCTGTGCCCTCACAGAGGTGGTTACTCCCAGTCTCCGCAGGATTTCAGACTTCAGCTTGTCATAGTCCCTTGCGTCCTCGGAGGACAGGTCATAAAAAGCTTTCTGGGAATCCCCCACTAGTAGTGGTGCAACAATCATCGCCCATTGCTCCCTCGACCAGGCTTGCTGCTCCGCCGTCCTCTCAAAGGTACAGAGGAAGGCCTCCACATCATCTTGACCAGTCATTCTCCGCAGGAGGTGGCTGCCTGGGATGGAGCGTGGCACTCCAGGGACTAGGGCAGCATCCCCAGAGACCCTGGCTGTCAGTTGTTTTACCACCTCAATTTGCAGCTGCCGATCTTTCTCTGCAGCCTGCGCCAGTGCAGTGATCTGGGCCTCCAACAGACGATTTGCCTCCTGCTGGGTGGCGTTACACTGCTGCTGTAGCAACTGGCTCTCCTGGTGGGCCTTCTGTAAAGTTGCAGTGCACTGCAGCAAAGCCTTGAGGACATCCTCCATTTCACAACTTTTAAGTGCACTGTCTCTTTAAATCCCACTTATAAGCTATACAGTCCGCACAATACTCACAGGAGACTTACTGTGGTTTGGCAACTTCCGCGTGTGGCAATCGCTGCCCACATCCTCCACCAATTGTGGGGGTTCACTCGCTGGTAGGCTGCAAAAGAGGTGACTTCACACACCAGGATCAGTTTAAGGGCTTCCTGCCCGCGTTTATTTTCCAGCGGCTGCAGAAGTTTCCCCACGCAGGGGGAAGGTAACCAAAAAACAGCAGTTTAACAGAAATATCCAGCCTCCTGGCTAACACAAAATAAATGCTTTGCTTTCTCTCCTGAAGCTGAGCAATACCAGCAGTTTGTCTCACACACATTCAGCACTGCTGCTCAGCATCAGGTGTACTAAATAGGCCTAGGGCCTCTTGAAAACCTGGCCTACGGATTTGGGAATCCGCCCCACCCTACTCTTGCGGGTTCCCAGTAAGACCAGTCCCGGATCAACAATTACAAAAACCTTGCAGAGAGACATAGTGTTTCTCTGCTAAGAGCACTACTGGTCTCACCTCAGTAACAATATCTGAGAATCCGTGGCCCAACATACATACCATCAATCACTTTTCCCCAGGAAACTGGGGACCTTTTTGTCACCATACCACATATCCCCCCCCTCTGCTCAAGCCCGTAGGGCTGAGCACAGTATGCCACCAATGCATGTACCCTGGAGAGAGCATCTGCATTCCCTTGCATCTTTCCAGGTCTATGTTCTACTGAGAACTTGAAATTTTGAAGGGACAAGAACCATCTGGTGACCCTGGCGTTCTTTTCCCTATTTTGGGCCATCCATTTAAGTGGGGCATGGTCAGTGACAAGTTTGAACTGCCTCCCTAACAGATAGTATCTCAAGCTCTCCAGTGCCCACTTGATGGCCAGGCACTCTCTCTCTACAATGGCATACCTGCGTTCAGCGGGGGTTAGCTTCCTGCTTAGGTATGCTACTGGGTGTTCTTCCCCATTCACTACTTGTGACAGAACAGCCCCTAACCCAACTTCAGAAGCATCAGTCTGTACAAGAAACTCTTTCTTGAAGTCAGGAGCTATCAGCACAGGGTATCTGCACAGGGATGCCTTCAAGTTTAGAAAAGCTTCCTCTGCCTCTGGGGTCCATGTAACTGTTCCAGCTTTAGTCCCTTTTGTGAGGTCAGTAAGCGGGGCTGCTAGGGTGGCAAAATTGGGGACAAACCTCCTGTAATATCCCACTATCCCAAGAAAGGCCCTGACTTGCTTCTTGGATTTGGGCCGGGGCCACTCCTGAATTCCCTCAATTTTGGACACCTGTGGCTTGACTACCCCTCTTCCAATCACATACCCCAAATAACGGGCCTCTTCTAACCCCATTGCACACTTTTTGGGATTTGCTGTCAGACCTGCCTTCCAGATAGAGTCAAGGACCGCTTGTACCCGGGGCAAATGACTTTCCCAGTCTGGGCTAAAGATAACCACATCGTCCAGGTAAGCTGAAGCATATCCTTGATGTGGTTTGAGAATGCGGTCCATCATTCTCTGGAACGTTGCTGGGGCCCCATGTAAGCCAAACGGTAAGCGTTTATATTGCCACTGCCCCTCAGGAGTGGAAAACGCAGTCTTCTCTTTGGCCCCTTCAGTGAGGGGTACCTGCCAATATCCCTTGGTAAGATCTAGGGTGGTAATGTAGCGGGCCTGCCCTAGCCTTTCTATCAGTTCGTCGACCCGGGGCATTGGATATGCATCAAACTTGCTGACCTCATTTAACTTTCTGAAGTCATTGCAAAATCGGATGCTACCATCCGGTTTTGGGACAAGGACAATGGGGCTGGACCATTCACTATGGGACTCCTCAATTACATCCAGCTCCAACATCCTTCTAATCTCCTCTGTCACTGCCTGGCGTCGTGCCTCGGGTATCCTGTAAGGTTTAACATTGACTTTAACCCCAGGTCCAGTTATAATGTCATGTTTAATAATATCAGTAAGCCCAGGCTGGTCTGAGAATATTTGTCTATTCCGGATCAGAAACTCTTTCATCTCCTGCTTCTGACTGTTAGTGAGGGTCTCAGCCACTTTTACCTCAGGCACCTGTGGGATCTTTACCTCTACAACTGCAGGACAGGCGGACAGCGATTCCCTATCCTTCCAGGGCTTAATTAAGTTAACATGGTAGAGCTGCTCTTTTTTCCGCTTGTTTGGTTGGGACACCTTATAATTAACGTCCCCTACGCGTTCTATAATCTCGTAGGGGCCTTGCCATTTGGCCAGGAACTTACTTTCCACCGTAGGAACCAGGACTAACACCCTGTCCCCAGGATGGAAAGTTCGGACACGAGCCGATCTATTATATATGCGGCTTTGAGCTTGCTGGGCCTGAAGCATATGTTCTCTCACAAGGGGCATTACTTTTGCAAGACGGTCCTGCATGTCTGCAACATGCTCTATGACACTTTTGTGTGGGGTGGCTTCAGACTCCCATGTCTCCTTTGCCACGTCCAACAGCCCTCGTGGGTGGCGGCCATACAACAACTCAAAGGGTGAAAACCCTGTAGAGGCCTGTGGGACTTCTCTAATGGCAAACATGAGATATGGAAGTAAACAATCCCAGTTCCTCCCATCTTTATCCACCACTTTTTTTAACATCCCCTTAAGGGTCTTGTTGAACCTTTCCACCAACCCGTCAGTTTGGGGATGATACACAGATGTGCGTAACTGTTTTATTTGGAGAAACCTGCACAATTCCTTCATCACCCTAGACATGAAGGGAGTCCCCTGATCTGTAAGGATCTCTTTTGGAATTCCTGTGCGGGTGAACATGTGGAACAGCTCTCGAGCTATGGTCTTTGAAGAGGTGTTCCTTAAGGGGACAGCCTCTGGATACCGAGTGGCGTAGTCCATGACTACCAAAATATACTGATGCCCCCTAGCAGATTTTATTAGTGGCCCTACCAAGTCCATGGCAATACGATCAAACGGGATTTCGATTACGGGTAAGGGAACTAATGGGCTGCGAAAATGGGGCATTGGGGCCGATTTCTGACACTCGGGGCATGATTCACAATAGTTCTTTACATCTGCATGTACCCCCGGCCAAAAGAACCTCTGTAGCATTCTGTCTTTGGTTTTCTCATACGCTAGGTGGCCACCTAGTGGATGAGAATGGGCCAGATTGAGAACTGTTCTCCTATATGGCTGTGGGACCACTAGCTGTTCCACAATCTCTCCTCGAACCTTATCCACATGGTAAAGCAAGTCATTTTGTACAGCAAGGTGGGGAAATACACAATCTACCCCAGGATTTTCGGGGTTCCCATTTTTAACCTTGACATTTTCCCAAGCTTTAGTGAGTGTTGGGTCCCTTAGCTGGGCAGTTCCGAAGTTATCCCGGGAGACCTCTAGCTCAGGCATGCTAGGTTCCTCAATGGTCTCCGCAGTTACCTCAGATTCACCAGCTAATACAGCTAAGGGAAACAACTCACTATCTTCCAACCCATCCTCGGTACCACTTACAATAACACCTGACATGGGTGGTTCTGTTTTCTCTCCCCCAGATACTCTATTGTCCTTAACAGTTTCTATAGAAGTATCCAGTTCAATAGGGTGGGGTCTCACCTCACCATGCTCAAAACTTTTCTCAGTCTCTGGAGCTTGCTCCTGGCACAGTTCACGAAATAAGGGAAAGTCTCTGCCCAAAATTACACTGTGCAAGAGTATGGGAGACACTGCCACTTCATGGCACACAGTCCCTGCGGGGGTCACAAAAGTCACTAAGGCTGTGGGGTATTTCTTACAGTCCCCATGTACACACACCACTCCTACTTGACGCTGCGTTAAAGGACAGTCCTTCAGGAGCTGTGTGTTTACCAGTGTGACTAAGCTACCTGTGTCTAATAATGCATTCACAGTGCGCTTACCAATCTGGACGACACAAGTTGGTACATCAGGATCCGCAACGAGACCTGGTCGAGCGAACAGAGACAATTTCCCCTCCGTTCCACACTCCATGGGTTCTGGATCAGCTGGGCAGTTGGCGGCAATATGTCCCCACTCTCTGCACCTCCAGCACTGGGGAGCTCCTCGGGTCTGGCGGGGGCTGTCTCCACGGGGTCTTCCTCTTGTCGGGTCTAGACCTGGGTTACCGGGGTCCTCTGGGCTGAGCTTTTCCACTGTAGCCGACTTCTTGGATCGGTCCACTGCAGGAGTCCTCTTCGATGTGGGCACCGCCCGCGTAGTGAAGTCCTCAGCGGCAAGGTATCGCTCCACCAGTTCCACCAACTGGTCTGCTGTATTTGGGTCGGCTTGACTTACCCACCGGCGTAATTCAGGTGGAAGCGCTCTCAGGTATCGGTCCATTGTGACCCTTTCCACAATCTGAGGCGCGGAAAGAATTTCCGCCTGCAGCCAGCGTTTCACAAGGTTAATGAGATCATACATCTGGGAGCGGGGTGACCCCTTAACCTTAAATTCCCAACTGTGGACCCGCTGTGCCCTCACAGAGGTGGTTACTCCCAGTCTCCGCAGGATTTCAGACTTCAGCTTGTCATAGTCCCTTGCGTCCTCGGAGGACAGGTCATAAAAAGCTTTCTGGGAATCCCCCACTAGTAGTGGTGCAACAATCATCGCCCATTGCTCCCTCGACCAGGCTTGCTGCTCCGCCGTCCTCTCAAAGGTACAGAGGAAGGCCTCCACATCATCTTGACCAGTCATTCTCCGCAGGAGGTGGCTGCCTGGGATGGAGCGTGGCACTCCAGGGACTAGGGCAGCATCCCCAGAGACCCTGGCTGTCAGTTGTTTTACCACCTCAATTTGCAGCTGCCGATCTTTCTCTGCAGCCTGCGCCAGTGCAGTGATCTGGGCCTCCAACAGACGATTTGCCTCCTGCTGGGTGGCGTTACACTGCTGCTGTAGCAACTGGCTCTCCTGGTGGGCCTTCTGTAAAGTTGCAGTGCACTGCAGCAAAGCCTTGAGGACATCCTCCATTTCACAACTTTTAAGTGCACTGTCTCTTTAAATCCCACTTATAAGCTATACAGTCCGCACAATACTCACAGGAGACTTACTGTGGTTTGGCAACTTCCGCGTGTGGCAATCGCTGCCCACATCCTCCACCAATTGTGGGGGTTCACTCGCTGGTAGGCTGCAAAAGAGGTGACTTCACACACCAGGATCAGTTTAAGGGCTTCCTGCCCGCGTTTATTTTCCAGCGGCTGCAGAAGTTTCCCCACGCAGGGGGAAGGTAACCAAAAAACAGCAGTTTAACAGAAATATCCAGCCTCCTGGCTAACACAAAATAAATGCTTTGCTTTCTCTCCTGAAGCTGAGCAATACCAGCAGTTTGTCTCACACACATTCAGCACTGCTGCTCAGCATCAGGTGTACTAAATAGGCCTAGGGCCTCTTGAAAACCTGGCCTACGGATTTGGGAATCCGCCCCACCCTACTCTTGCGGGTTCCCAGTAAGACCAGTCCCGGATCAACAATTACAAAAACCTTGCAGAGAGACATAGTGTTTCTCTGCTAAGAGCACTACTGGTCTCACCTCAGTAACAATATCTGAGAATCCGTGGCCCAACATACATACCATCAATCACTTTTCCCCAGGAAACTGGGGACCTTTTTGTCACCATACCACAATATGTAATGTGTAAGTGATGGTCTGTAGGCTAGTTATCTGCAGGGTCAGACTGGGTCGGCGAGACACCTGGAAAAAAAACGGTGGGCCCCGGCTCTTGTGGCCACCCAGTCCAACCCTGGTTATCTGTATGGATGTGCTATAATAAATAAAAAAAATGTGTGTGTGATCACAATCGGAATAAGGGACTGTGGACATGTCTTGTTAGTTAAATTATTGCACAGATGTTTCTTTCAGTGTGCTTCCCTGTCACAATAGTTTTATTTATATCTCTTATTTAATATCTGCCAGCCATTTGTACTAAGGCTACTGGAATTTGATGGAGGCAGAATACAGAGCAGTGGGTGCTGCCATAGAGATAATATATACAAGTGCAATTTTATGCAGCTGAGATGAACACCCTGTATATTCGCTCTGGGCTTACAGGGAGCTAGTGTGCATGCTCCTGCAAGATCCTGATTTGCCTTTGTATGTAAAAAAGTAAATAATGCATCAAATTGCTAAATTTTTCTGAAATTTTCAGAAATGTCATAAAAACTGCTAAGTTTGGTTTTTGAGTTATTTAGCTTTTTAATTCAGTGATTTTTTTTTTGCAATGTCAGCAAACCATCATGCATTAACTTGAATAAGAGACTGGAATATGAATAGGAGAGGCCTGAACAGAAATATCAATAATCAAAAGTTGAAATAACAATCGATTTGTAGCCTTACAGAGCATTTCTTTTTCTATGGAGTCGGTGAAGATGAAAGGTGCCGGTTGGACCCGAAAGCTGCCGAATGGATCCGAAGAAGAGGAGAAGCTGGCGAAATTCAGTGAATAGAAGAGAAAGAATTTAGACCTTTAAAGGTAAGTTCCACTGAATACCAATGGTCCATTTTTATTTTTTTTAAAACCACTGGCCACCAATGTTTTTTTTTTTAAATTATTTTTATTTTTTGAAATTCTTTATTTTGTTACTTTTATATTTCAGCAACACATAAGTTTGTTTGTTAGTCAACACATTGCATTCTTCAAAATACACATGTCATAAATTGAATTATGTCAATATTTTTGTTGAAAAATCTTAGGTTTCGGCTACTCACGTTACAGAAACTCTGAAAAGTGTTTTCAAGTGTTGGTTGTCATCTGGAAGTGCCAGTCTGTGGTATCTTTAAACCTATATCTCAACTAGATGATCCCTTTTCTGGGAATATATGGAGTTTAGGAGATTAAGACTTTATATTCTGGTGTTTCTTTAAATAAAAGCAAGTGGCACCACTCCTGGGTTCGTTGCTTTCTGTTGGCCTTTAGGCATTCAAATAGTTCTTGTACCTTAAGCGCACATAGCAACACATAAGTTTGTTTGTAAGTCGACACATTGCATTCTGCAAAATACACATGTTTCATACATGAATTATATCAATATTTTTGTTGAAAAATCTTAGGTTTCGGCTATTCACATGTTACAGAAACTCTGAAAAGGGTCACAGGGAAGGGGTAAGGAAACTTCAGCATAGTCATATTAATACCACATTTTATGCAGTTAGGATATTCGGTGATCTCCATTCAGGGGTATTATACGTTTTCAAGTGTTGCTTGTCATCTGGAAGTGCCAGTCTGTGGTATCTTTAAACCTATATCTCAACTAGATGATCCCTTTTCTGGGGTTATATGGAGTTTAGGAGATTAAGACCTTATATTCTGGTGTTTCTTTAAATAAAAGCAAGTGGCACCACTCCTGGGTTCGTTGCTTTCTGTTGGCCTTTAGGCATTCAAATAGTTCTTGTACCTTAAGCGCACATTCTTTTATTGCGGGTATTCTTTCCGATCTCCAGTATCTCGGTTTTAATGCTTTTGCTGCATTAATACATTAGGGACTCATATGTGAACTCACCCATAGCGTATCACCACTTTGTGGGTAGGGTTGCCATCTGGCCGGTATTTTTCCTGCCTGGCCAGTAAAAATTATGGTTGAGCCTGGCGCTCTGTAGTTACTCGTCTGCTTTGCACACTTTTATACTGGTAAATGAGCTGTATTGTGTCAGAGCAATAGAGACTCTCAACTCTGTGTGACTGACTGTATGATATACATTCAGCTACTGCTGTGTGTATAGAGCATGGACGAGTATTAGGCTGACTTGACATATCCAAACTTGGGGGTTAAAGCATCTCAGGAAACCACATCCCTTATCCCTCCTTCTGGGGCTGAGGTTTGCTGGTCCTAATAGAAATGTTAGCAGTACCTAAATGGTTTAGGGGCTGTAGCTGTAAATCACCAGTCAGTCCATAAATGACAGGATCAAATCTCTCTGGGCCCAGGGAATACAGGGAGGATTAGGAACCATGTGTGTGGAAGAAGATCTGAAAGATAGATGTGGTTATAGGAACACAGATTAATAGGGCTTCAGGAAAACCTTATCATTTGTATGGTGTCTTTATGGGGTTATGCAGCCAAATATTGCAGATCTACACATTTTCCTCCTGTAAGAGTGGCAGTGATGTGTTTATGGCATTAACCGCTTCATGGCCTAAGTGGCAAAATAGAGAATACATCTGTGGTGTTAGGGTCTCCAAGAAGTATAAAGTTTACTCACCACACAGGGGAAGTGGCCCAGGTGCAATGCCCTGAGCCCTCAGCATGGGGGGCGGACAAACCGACAAAACCAATATGGAGCAGGCACTCAATAAGGCAAACTTCCACCAGGCAAATGTTCAAAAGTGAAAAATGACTAGGGCCTGTACCCTTTTGACCTCTACTTTGACTTTTGTCTAATTGATAAAAAATTTTTGGATTGGATGGGTAGATAATTGATGTGATGATCTGATTGGTTCACTTTTGTTGAAATATCTGAGGCATGGCTCTAGGAGTTTAGCCTATTATTAAGTGTTTGAGACAAGAAACGCGTCAGGCTGTGGACACAATAAATCTTTTTCACTTTTGAACATTTGCCTGGTGGAAGTTTGCCTTATTGAGTGCCTGCTCCATATTGTTTTCGTAAGTGGCAAAAAATCCAATAACAAAGCTGAATTTAAATATGAGCTGGCCATCAGAACCCCGATGTTGAGGGGATAAGGGTTCTTTCCCACCGCATGTTTTCTAGTTTGTTCGAGACTTTCCAGGTCAAAGATCACAGGTATCATGGGCACCAAATAATCATTCATCGTCAAATCTCCCAAGCTGAGTCCCAGCAGCTGGTCTTCATTATATTTAAGTATCATTTAGAATTTTTTTCACATTTTTTAATAATTCATAGAGATCCAGTTTGGAAACTGCTGTTTGGTTGCTAGTCCCACTTACTGTAGCAACCAGGGGTTTGTTTAAATTAGGGATGCACGAATCCAGGATTCGGCTTAGGATTCAGCCTTTTTTCAGCAGGATTCGGATTCAGCCGAATCCTTCTGTCCGGCGGAACCAAATCCTAATTTGCATATGCAAATCAGGGACGGGGAGGGAAATCGCGTGAGTTTTTGTCACAAAACAAGGAAGTAAAAAATGTTTTTCCCTTCCCACCCCTGATTTGCATATGCAAATTCGAATTTGGTTCGATATCAGGCCAAATCATTCGTGAAGGATTCGGGTGTTCGGCCGAATCCAAAAAAGTGTATTCAGTGCAAAGGTGCAGGCTAATAGAGCCGCACTCCGGTTGGAGGTAACTATTTTTTTAAAAAAAAAAATGCACATAATATGCTTCTGACATCACCCACATGCGAATAATGAAATGAACAAGTCGCAGCATTGGCTCAATATGCACATGCATGTGTCCCAACATGGCTGCTCATACCAGGAGTTCCCTCCTGGTGTGGGTGACCAAGCGCTGGCCCGCACCATTGGTAGGGGGATAATTTTTTTGCCCAACAGGTGCCCTTTAACTTGTGCATCATTGAGCAATTTCCCTGTTGTGATAGGCATGTGTCATCTGATGCTATGCTTGCTTTGGCCATTTTTTTTCGCCACTGTGAGGTGCAAACTGTAACCAGATATATGTGAGAATAAGTACTTGTTAAATGAGCACTTAGGGGGTGAGCTCTTGCACCAGGGAGAATGCTGACCCCTTTGCTGCCCCAAGGCTGCTTGCTGCTGCCTCCCCCCTCTCCCTCATCTTTTTGGTGCTGGAAGTGATCCAGGGGTGGTCCACAATGCTAACAATTGTGCCTTTTATGCTTAAAGAGCATTTTTCTATTTCTGGTATTTGTATTTGTACATATTTCTGGTTTGTACGCCATAAATTCAGCCCTTAATGTTACCAGGAGAGGCATTTTTGGCACCCCTGGTAACCAGTGGAGCACTGCCGTCTGTGGCAGCCATCTACTTAGCAATCTGACCTATAGAAAATGATACCTAAAGTGCTTGGGATTACATTACTGTAGGAATTGGCAGCACCCATTGGGCATTTGCAGGTTTTTAAGCAAGCGTTTCTGTGCAATAATCACCTAACCTGCCGGTGCGATTCCTAAAAAATTTGTCGCTCATGCCCTGTGTTTCTCAGTACAGGTATGGGATCCTTTATCCGGAAACCCATTATTGAGAAAGGTCCGAATTACAGAAAGGACTTCTACCATAGACTCCATTATAATGAAATAGACTACATTTTTTAAAAATGATTTCTTCTTTCTCTGTAATAATAAAACAGTAGCTTGCACTTGATCCCAACATATAATTAATCTTTATTGGAAGCAAAACCAGCCTTTTGGGTTTATTTAATGTTTACATTATTTTCTAGCAGACATAAGATATGAAGATCCAAATTACATAAAGATCCCTTAGCCTGAAAGCCCCAGGTACCGAGCATTCTGGATAATAGATCCCATACATGTACTTTTTATTTAAATGAAACCCTTTATGGCTCAGCACACCAAGAAGCAGGGATTAAATCATTAATTATTGTTTGATTGGCCTCTGGGGGGTGCACACTACAGACAAACATCTACAAATTACTGTGTTGAGTCCTGCAACGGGTCTGGTACCCGTAGGTTACCCGCAAAAAGGAATAAACCCTGTGGAATTTTCAAGTGCAGGTATAGCCGCAGGTCGGGTTGCGGGCCTCATCTAAATTCTTATGTAATCTTATGTAATATTGTCTATATTTTACTCCATTTAAAGTTTTACAAAACTTGTGTAGGGACCTATAGGATCTGCTATCCCTATAGAGTTAATCACTACCTGGCTAAGTGTAACAACTACAGCTATAGGCCAAAGGGTGTATTACCACTTCCTGTCACACTGCTATATAGTGCTGTGTAGGGAGTGGCCTCTTCCTCTTTGGCTCCTGGTGCTGTACTTCTAGGTGATTCCCATTGAGCCTGGGACCGCCATAGGCCCCAGTAAAGCCATTTACCCCAAAGGGACCTAACACCGTTGGTGCTTAAGTCGGGGACCAGGCAACTCGTTCCACCAGGATTGGTAGAAGGAAGTAGCTTCCTATAACCAGAAGGTGATGCCACTCATACTGCATGTAAAAAAGTTGTCATATTAAGACATACCCTTAAATCCATATGCCTCCTCCTCCCCTAATAATAATTTTCAAATGCTAACAAACCCCCAGAACAAATACCAGCCTTATGTTTCATTGGTATCATAGGTCAGGCAGAGTATGGCACACACAGTGACAAAGGGAGCATAGGGAAGACAGAACAGCATGAGACAGGAAAGTCAGGACCACTCTAATATGTACTACATACAGTGACACAGTGCTGGTGCACCATTAGCATTTTGTATAAAGTGTGAACAGGTGAACAATGTGGGCAGTTTCAGTCTGGGTCTCAGGTGTGAACAGTACAGGGCTTTAGGATATAAACAATAGAGGTGTCACAAGTGTGAACAATGCAGGGGGATTACATGTGTGAACAATACAGGGTATTAGTCTGAATTTGAGGTTTAAACTATGCAGGGGCCAGTTAATCTCTATAGTGATACCTTTTAGAATTTACAAATGGTAAACAGACACAGCGGGCAGACTTTGATGCGGAGGGACACATAAGGGGGAGGGGGTCGCGGCCACCAGTTGAACAGCCCTACTGTAGGTGATGGTTTTTTTTCCCCCAGCCAGGAACCAATGATTGCTCCCATATCCCTGACAAAGATGTCACCCTCAGCCACATCGCAGAGTGACACGCAGATGCTAATGATCATTTCAATTCTGATGGTAAAAATACTAGGCACTTTTTTTTAAATGTTGTTTCCTACTCTAAGCAGTCCAGCCTCTCATCTGTCAAGTACTGCTCTGTGGGTAGCGGTATTTATGCCCCCTGAGCTTTTCAGAATTTAGCTTTCGTGTTATCTTATTCCTCCTGGATTAAGCAGGATAGTGTAAGGCTAAAATGAAAAATCGCTAGCGCAATGGCACTCGTAGCGCTTCGATTTCGAAAGTTGCCTAACGAGGAAACTTCGGGCTAAGGAAAACAAAGCGCCATAAGTACATTCGCGCAGACGGTTTTTCATTTACCAGGCAGAAGGCAGTTCAGGGAGACTGTTGCCCCAAAGAAGAGGCGATTTAGTCGCCAGGCGACTAAATCTCCCCGAATTTGCCCATGTGCCCCTGCCCTAATGCTTCTCTGTTTTTAGCATTCTTGAATATTTCTATATGAAATCTGTATGGAAGTACCGATATGGGATCCGTTATCTGGAAACCCGTTATCCAGAAAGACAGGAAGGCTGTATCCCATAGACTCCATTTAATCCAAATTTTTACGATTTTTTTCTCTGCAATAATAAAACAGTACCTTGTACCCAAGACTAGGTTATAATTAATCCTTATTGGAAACAAAACCAGCCTATTGGGCTTATTTAAAGTTTCCATGACTCTCTAGTAGACACAAGATAAGAAGAGCCAAATTACAGAAAGATCCGTTATCCGGAATACCCCAGGTCCCGCACATTCTGGATAACAGGTCCCATACCTGTAATATTTAGTATAAAACGTGAGCATATTTGTTATGTTTCCTTTCATTATTGCCAGCCCTCAACATTATTTTAGATGCAATCGTTTATTTGTGTAGATCATATGCATAGTAAATGCACAAACAAATTGGCACAACTGAAAGACTTAGGGTAGAGACAGAAGCTCAGATTCAGGGAGATTAGTAATCTCCCTAAACTGCTTTTCCCTGCCTTCCCACCAGCTATATTGTAAATCACCGGTGAGATGGCACTCAGATCGTTTCGTTTTCCGAAACTTCGGGTGTCTTTGGAAAACAAAGCGTTTTGAGCGCCATCCCTGCCGGGAGGCAGTTCAGGGAGATTAGTCGCCCCGAAGAAGAGGCGATTTGTTGCTGGGCGACTAACCTCGCCGAATCTTCGCATGTGACCCTTACCCTAAGGAGGGCTGGTCCACTTTTAAATTTTACAATGGATGTGAGTGTGCAACCAGTTTACGTTTGGCTATTGGGTGTGATATATATATATATATATATATATATATATATATATATATATATATATATATATATATATATATATATATATATATATATTATTTTATTATTATTAACATGTATTTATATAGCGCCAACATATTGCGTAGCACTGTAAAGTAAATGTGATTATACAACTACATCACATGAATTACATATTTAGAATATATGGAGTAACAAACATTACAATCAATACAGGTACAAAAAGGTGAGGAAGGCCCTATGCATAGGCATACAGTCTAAAGGGAAGGGAGTAATACACAAGGTGTGGGAGTGGGCAAGATCGAATTAAGTGGGTGAGAAATGTGGTATTGTATGTGGTGTTGCGTTTGGTAGTGGGTAGGCTTCTCAAAAGAAGTGCGTTTTCAGAGATTTTTTGAAAGCAGAAAGGTTGGGAGAAAGTCGGACAGACCGTGGGAGAGCGTTCCAGAGGAGGGGTGCAGCCCTTGCAAAGTCTTGAATGCGAGCATGTGAGGAGGTAATGAGAGAAGAGTTGAGTAGCAGGTCAGTAGAGGAGCGTAGTAAGCGAGTGGGTGAGTATATAGAGATGAGTTCAGAGATGTAGGGTGGGGCAGAGTTATGAAGTGCTTTGAAAGTCAGTGTCATTAATTGAATTTGATTCTGAAAGGTAACGGAAGCCAGTGCAGGGATTGACAGAATGGCGAGGCAGAGGAGGAGCGGTTGCTGAGGTGTATGAGCCTCGCAGCAGTGTTCATTATGGACTGGAGATGTGACAGGCTCTGGAGGGGGAGGCCAATTAAAAGAGAGTTACAGTAGTCTAGACGCGATATGATGAGAGAGTGAATAAGAATTTTGGCAGCGTCTTGGGTGATAAATGATCGTATTTTGGATATGTTCCTTAGGTGGAAGTGAAATGATTTAATAAGTGACTGGATATGAGGAGTGAATGACAGGGCAGAATCTAGGATAACCCCAAGGCACCGGGCCTGGGGAGAGGGGGTGATAGTGGAATTGTTAACTATGATGGATACTTCGGGGATGCTACTGGTGTTAGTTGGAGGAAAGAGAACCATTTCAGTTTTAGAGAGGTTTAATTTAAGGTAGCGTTGCGACATCCAGGTAGAGATAGCGGACAGGCAGGAGGAGACGCGAGTTAGGAGTTCTGGGTTGAGATCAGGAGATGAGAGATAGATCTGAGTATCGTCAGCATAGAGGTGGTAGTGGAAACCATACGAATTTATTAATTTGCCAAGGGAGGAAGTATAGAGGGAGAATAGTAATGGTCCCAGGACAGAGCCTTGAGGAACTCCAACAGAAAGAGGTACGGGAGAAGATGATACTCCATTGTAGGAGACACTGAAGGAACGATTGGTGATGTAAGAAGAGAACCAGGACAGGGCTGTGTCACGAAGGCCAAGCGACTGGAGGGACTGGAGGAGGAGAGGGTGATCTACAGTGTCAAATGCGGCTGAGAGATCAAGCAGTATTAGTAGTGAGAAATGATTGTTGGCTTTAGCGGTTAAAAGGTCATTAGTTAGTCGAGTCAGGGCAGTTTCTGTGGAGTGTTGTGGCTTAAAACCAGATTGTAGGGGGTCCAGCAGGTTATTGTCAGAGAGGAATGAGGTTAGTTGGTTGTAGACTAGGCGCTCAAGTAGTTTAGAGATGAAAGGTAGCAGAGAGATAGGTCGGAGGTTGTCAAGATTGGAGGGATCAAGAGAGGGTTTTTTCAGAATGGGGGTGACAAGAGCATGTTTTAGTTGAGAAGGAAACAGTCCAGTTGAGAGTGAAAGATTAAATAGGGGAGTTAAGGCTTTGATTAGACAAGGATTGGTATTGCGGAGAAGTTTTGAGGGAATTGGATCAAGCGGGCAGGTGGTAAGGTGAGAAGAGGCCAGAAGCTTTGAGACTTCCTCATCAGTGACAGGGGTGACTGGGGAGTGTGGAGGGAGGGTGGTGGAAGTCTAGGGGGGTTGAGTAGTGTAATGTCCCTTCTGATAGTGTCAATTTTGTTTTTGAAGTGCTCAGCAATATCTTGAGCAGAGACAGATGTGCATGGAGGGGGTGGAGAAGGGGAAAGGAGAGTGTTAAAGGTGGAGAAAAGTTGTGCTGGTTTTTTAGAAAGGGAGTTAATGAGTGAAGTAAAGTATGTTTGTTTGGCTTGGAAGAGGCTGGTGTTAAAGGAGCGCAGGGCAGATTTGTAGCTCCAAAAGTCTGATTCTGAACGGTATTTGCGACAGCGACGCTCAAGTGCACGTGAGTGTCTTTGGAGCGCTTTTGTATGAGCAGTATGCCAAGGTTGAAGTGGTTTGGGTCTAGAACGTTTAGTTTTTATAGGAGCAAGCTCATTTAGGGCAGTGGTGAGAGTACTATAGTAGACAGAGGTAGCCACATTAGGACATGAGATGGCTGAGATATTAGAGTGAAGAGAGTCAAAGGAAGAAGAGAGATGTGACACGTCTACAGCTTGCAAGTCACGGTAAGTACGTGTTTGGGGTATAGCAGGGGGTGAGGAGGGAGTTAGTGAGAGTAGAAATGTGAGCATATTGTGATCAGAGAGGGGAAATGGTGAGTTAGTAAAATTGGTGGTTGAACAGAGTCTGGTAAATATGAGATCCAGAGCATTACCATTGGAGTGGGAGGGGGAGTCTGAGCACAAAGATAAGCCTAGGGAGGAGGTTAGTGAAAGAAGTTTACAGAGACAGAAGAGTTGTTAATGCTGTTAACGGGTATATTAAAGTCACCTAATATGATGGATGGAATGTTAGATGAAAGAAAGTAAGAAAGCCAGGCAGCAAAGTTGTACAGAAATTGTGCAGTTGGTCGTGGTGGTCGATATATAACAGCAATGCAGAGTGAAACAGGAGAAAAGAGCCTAATGCAGTGAGCCTCAAATGAGGAGAATGATAAAGAGGGAACAGGTGGAAGAACTTTAAAAGTACAGCGGGGAGAGAGAAGCAAACCTACCCCACCTCCAGGTCTGTTACCAGGTCTGGGAGTATGAGTAAGGTGTAGGCCCCCATAGGACAGGGCAGCAGGTGAGGCAGTGTCCGTAGGAGAAAGCCAGGTTTCAGTAAGTGCAAGTAGGTTAAAGGAATTTGCAATGAAATGGTCGTGTATAGCGGTGAGCTTGTTGCAAACAGATCTGGCATTCCAGAGAGCACAGGAAAGATTAACTGGGTTTTTGGGTATAGGAGTAAGTGTTCTGTACTGTTTGAATTTGCTCCGGAGAGAAGGAGCTCGTGGCCGTGTTCTAACTGGGATGGGGTAAGGGCCAGGGTTTGGGGAAATGTCTCCAGCTGCCAGCAATAGAAAGGAAAGATAGACTAAGTGAGAGTGGGATTTATAAATCCTTGGTTTGTATGAAAAAGAGGAGTTTTGTGGAATAACTGAACAGAGTACTTTATAAACTTCATGTGTGGAGAGGGAAGGAGAGGAGAGTAGAGAGGCTGAGATTTGTATAGAACTGGGATTTGATGGAGGAGGTAGTGAAAAATGTTTTATGAAGCATGAGAGTGAAAGGAGGAGAAATGCAGGATAAAGCATGTTTGGAGTAAGAAGTTACAAACTAGCAGGTACAAACAAATCTGTTTTCTTCTTATCCCAGATGGTTCACTGTTGATTGCAGGGGAATCCGGTTTCTTTTGTCTTGTCAATGCCTTGTTTAAAGGACATGTCAACCCCTACAACAAAAATGTTATCAGTGAAATGCCTCATAACATTGTTCGCATACCAAGAATTCCAGTCCTTGAAAAGAGATCCGCAAAGCAGCTCTGTTGATTTCGGCTTCCTGCTTCTTTCCTGCACTATCTGCGTCTCTCCCCCCTCCCTTTGGAATGCGTGCTGTAGTTTGGCGATACGCACATGCGCACTTGTGTAAAATAATCTAGCACATGCGCAGTTGAGCTGAATAAGCTTCGGCAAAATCATCAAGCCGCATCATCATTGACCTCTGAAGACACGCCTGTGTCTTCAATCCTCCAATAGAAAAATAGCGTTGGTGGTTGCTATAGGGACTTGATTCTGGCAAGCTTTAACTCTCCCCTCCCGCGCTTCTAGCACATATTTCTTCATGCTGACTGCAGCGAGTGAGCAAGAGCGGAGACATTAACTATCACACTGCCACCAGGATAACTATGTAAGTTATCAGCAAGTCCAAAACATCATAATTTGCTTAATGAAATCCTCCTTTTATTTTTGTACAAAGTTTGTATAAAGTTTTATTCAATCTGAAACCTCAGTGTAGAGGTCAGACGGGTGGGACTATTGGCACATGCGCAATGCTAACAGGAAGAGTGCAACCCAGAAAAAATGGCCGCCGGGTTAATGAATGCGCAGGGAGGCGAACATTGCATCAGTGCAGGGAAGTGGAAGCGTTTTTTGAAGCGAAAATAATGCGGTTGAGCTGGGGTTAAGGTAGGCTACACAGGCATGATAAAAGTGAAAAACGGCTTGACATTTCCTTTAACTGTCATTTCTAAGCACTTGTGAAATGTTAGCACTCGTGCCATGCCCCAGACACGAGTGCCATCCCCAATACTGGGTCTGAATTTATATGTAGCCGATTGGGAAAACCAGAGCCTAATTAATCAATTAAATAGCTAGCAAAGGGCAGAGTTTTACAGACACCAGAACCAGGTTTGGGGCTATAAAAATATCTCTTGTTCACGGAGGAGTGGACACAGATGTGTGCTTGAGATATTTATCAAAGAACTAAAGTAGAATAGGCCTGACAGACAAAAGTTATTGGGGTTAACAAATACAAGTAGGGATATAGCAGAATTACCAGAATAAACAGTTACATTATATGGATATGGCAGTATATGGATATAGCAGAATTACCAGAATAAACAGTTGCAGTATATGGATATGGCAGTATATGGATATAGTAGAATTACCAGAATAAACAGTTGCAGTATATGGATATGGCAGTATATGGATATAGCAGAATTACCTGTAGGAATGAGAAGAGATAGGAGTTAGTTCCATGGAATATATACATATGTATATATACAGGTATGGGATCCATTTTCCCGAAACCTGTTATCCAGAAAGTTCCAAAGTACAGAAAACCCATCTCCAATAGTCTCAATTTTATCCAAATAATCCAAAATTTTTCTCTGTAATAATAAAACAGTACCTTGTAGAGGTATTGGATCCGTTATCTAGAAATAACTCTGAATTACGTGAACGCTGTCTCCCATAGACTTTGTTTTAATCAAATAAGTAGAATTTTTAAAAATGATTTCCCTTTTCTAATAAAACAGTACCTTGTACTTGATCCCAACTAAGATATAATTAATCCTTATTCAATAATGTTTATATGATTTTCTAGTAGACTTAAGGAATCCACATTACGGAAAAAAAATCCGTTATCCCGAAAACCCCAGGTCATGAGCATTCTGGATAACAGATCACGTGTTGTCTGTTTATGGGGCAACACTAGTGTTTACAAAAAGTTTTTTGGCTGTCCCAAAACTTTGTAGCCATGAGGACTACTTTGGAACTACAATTAACAACATAAACGCCATTGCTCCTTTAACTATTAGGGGCACATTTACTATGGGTCGAATATCGAGGGTTAATTAACCCTCGATATTCGACCATCGAAGTTAAATCCTTCGACTTCGAATATTGAAGTCGAAGGATTTACCGCATTTCGTTTGATCGAACGATTCGAAGGATTTTAATCCGTCGATCGAACGATTTTCCTTCGATCAGAAATTACTTAGAAAGCCTTCCCCATAGGCTGACATTGGTGCTTGGTAGGTTTCAGGTGGCGAAGTAGGTGGTTGAAGTTTTTTTTAAAGAGACAGTACTTCGACTATCGAATAGTCGAACGATTTTTAGTTCGAATCGAAGTAGCCAAAAAAATACTTCGAAATTCGAAGTATTTTTCATTCTAATCCTTCACTCGAGCTAAGAAAATGTGCCCCTTAGTGTTAGTTACTTTATTTATTTAAACAAGGTCCTCCACCACCACCCAGTGGTGGATTATTAAATTGTAACCAAATATCCAGTTACCAGCCATTTACATTCATAAACAGAAGTGTTGGCAACAAACAGTATAGTAATATTAGCTGAGCAGTTTTGTGGGCAACACTTCTGAGCACCGACACGTTGCAGTTTCATCCTATGGGGCTCAGTATTATTTCATATATCGGTTTCATAACTTTGTCAGAAATAAGGGGCAAAATCTAGAGAACAAATAATGAGGTTAAAAGAGTGGTTCACCTTTGAGTTAACTTTTAGTATGTTATAGAGTGGCTGATTTTAAGCAACTTTTCAATTCTCTTGACAAAGCCACGGTGGCGAAAACAGCTGTTGAGGTGCTCTCTGAGGATTTGTGGTGAGCCGAGGAGCGCACTATTGTGGCATGGACATTGGGATGACCCACTGGCAATAAGAAATACCAGTGCTGGATGCAATTGAACCACAGTCTGTAAAAATCTTTTATTCTGTTGGGGCAAATTACCGCCAGGTTTTGGGTTACCCTTGTGACATAGGGGCAAATTCACTAAGATGCGAAGTTGCGCCAGGCGCAACTTCGCCGCACTTTGCCAGGCATAGTTTCGCCAGGGCTCCGCAAATTCACTAAAATCCGAAGTTGCGCACAGGGGTAGCGTAAGGTTGCGGAGTTGCGCTAGCGTTGATGCGCTATATAAAGCGAAGTTACGCTAGCGAAGGCTAATTTGCATACGGCGCGAAATTCAAATTTCAATGGAGGAACACGTATCTGCACTACAAATGCCTAGAAAACCTTCAAATCAGCAAATAAAAATTTTATTTTGCCCTACACATGTGCCCACTGTCTAGGTAAGTTGCCATGAGTCAGGAAATGTAGGGGGGAGGAAGGGGAGCCCCAAAAATTTTTCGATCTCTTTCAGCCTATCAGCCATCATGTAGAAAACACGCCAGCGTTTTTTGGGACTTAGAAAAAAAATTGATCGCCAGGTCTGAGGTGGCGAAGGAAGTCTAGCGTAAAAGGTAGCGTTCAGTACACTGCGCAAGTTAGTGAATTTGCGTAGTTTCGTCGCTAGCGAAAATTCGCCTGGCGTAAGGTTGCGAAGTAACACTAGCGAAACGAGGCCAGCGTTCGTTAGTGAATTTGCGCAGTAGCGAAAATGCCAAACGCTAGCGAATTAACGCTAGCGTTCGGCGCTTCGCGGCTTAGTGAATTTGCCCCACAGTATCTACACGGCGGCCGGAATGGTCGGATTATTGGCTGTAACATTGCGACTGCTGAATCGATAATTTTGTCATTGGAGTTAAAAACCTACTCATGGGAACCCAACCTTACCGAGCGCCCATACAGTAAAACACAAAGACTTTATTGCTAAGAACATTTATCGAGGCCTAACACCGGCCCTGCAATTTCACCCAGGTGTGACTTGCCCAAATCCTGTGGTAGTTATCAACTACTCAAATCTACTATGGACATCAGGGCATTACTTGGTTGAACAACCGCCTTGGAAAATCTCTCCATTCCGTATGCTAATTGTTACAGCGCCCACCACACAATTTGGGCCTCACCCTCCTCATATGCGAATTCACTTATCGGCTGAACATAACTCATGCTACCTGTAGTGCCAAGTTATATTCTAGTTAGAGTCTGATCAGCAGTGTCGGACTGGCCCACCGGGATACCAGGAAAACTCCTGGTGGGCCAAGGTGTCAGTGGGCCCTCCTGCTTCTAAACATTTGGCCTATTTCATGGCTATTTCTATGAGAATAAAGAGGCTAAATAGATGGAATAATAGTTTATAATATGTAAAGAAAAGAGACTAGGAAAATAGAGGTTGAGCAAGGAAAGGAAGAAAATAATACTTTGAGTGGGCCCCTGGTCTCAAGGTTTTTGGGTGGGGCCCTGGTCTAAGGGTTTTTAGTGGGCCCCTACTGTCCCAGTCCAACATTGCCGATCAGCTGCCCACATATCATTATTTTTGTAATATCGGAGCATCTGTAGGTTTGTGGTTGGAGGTTAAGTCCCACTCTATGCACATATATTTACAATAGGTTTGGTTGTGGACAATTCAATCCACATGATTTACGGATTTAACAACTTTGGATATACCTTGCTTGAACAAAATTGTTACTATTTAAAAACTTTTCAATTGGTTTTCATTATTTTATTTTTTATAGTTTTTTAACTATTTGCTGCCTTTTTATGACTCTAGCTAACATTCAGATGGAAGTCACTGACCCCATCTCTGTAAAGCTGCAAATGTATTGTTATTGCTACTTTGTATTAATCATCTTTATATTCAGGTCCTCTCCTATTGATATTCCAATATCTTTTTCAATCATATTCCAGTATCTTTTAATTTGAGTTAACTGTATATTAGAAAGTGGCCAATTATAAGCAACTTTTCATTCAGTTGTCATTAATTATTTTCTATAATTTTAAAAGTATTTTCTGCCTTCTTCTGACTTTTTCCAACATCGGGGTCATTGACCCCATCTAAAAAGCTAATGCTCTTTAAAGCTACACTGCTGGATCAGTTATTTTGTTATTTTGTTGCTTTGCACATTTTTTTTCAAGTTTTATTGCCTTTCTATCCCTGCCTTATGGTTCCTTATATGTTTTCTATTATATCTTTGCCATTATAGCTTTGCTGTTTAGTACTTTGGTTGAGAAAGATATCTTCAACTGTATTGGATTTGTGTACTTTCCAAAATGATATGGTTTTCTGGTCTGTGTACAGTTAAAAAGGTCTTACAACACATTTTATGCAGTGAAAGGAATTTAACTGCAGAAGCTAAGTTGACAGCCGAGAATATCTTTATTTGGGGTATACATAATACTAAAAGTTAACTTGGATCCCCATATATACCCCATACTTCAATGTATCTAGGCATATTAGGCATCAAACTGTTCATCAGATCTCTGGCATTTACATTTAGGGTTATTTGGCTTTGTATGTAAAGCTGGCCATACATAGATCCGCTCATTTGGCAAGGTCGGATCTCTCCCCGATATTCCCATATGTTACTGATATGGAGGTGGGCAATCATCGGCCCTAGGGCACAACAATTGGATCACAACCAGGAGATAACAGGAGGTCAGATCAAAGACCGCATCAACGAACCGATGCAGTCCTGGATCCAATGCAATATTTGAGCCCAGCCAAATGACGTGCCTGACTTTCGGGCAGATATTGACCTGGGTAGCTCATCTGAAGTCTCTAAACACTTGGCAATAAACTACAGACAGATTAAAAGGGTTGTTCACCTTTGAGGTAACTTTTAGTATGATGTAGAGAGTGATATTCTGAGACAATTTGCAATTGGTTTTCATTTTTTATATTTTGTGGGTTTTGAGTTATTTAGCTTTTTATTCAGCAGCTCTCCAGTTTGCAATATCAGCAGTCTTGTTGCTAGGGTCCAAATATCCCAGCAACCATGCACTGATTTGTATAAGAGACTGACATTTGGATCAGAGAGGGTCTAAATATAAAGATTAGTACTAAAAAGTAGCAATACCAGTAAATCTCTAGCCTTACAGAGCATTTCATTTTGGATAGCTGGAAAGAGTCAGAAGATCATTTAAAAATGATAAAAATAAATAAATAATGAATAATTAGCCATTCTATAACATACTATAAGTTAACTTAAAGTTAACTTATTGCCCAGTATATGCGGCCCTCTGACCGGCTTTCCCGATATCTTGCCTAAAGTCGGCTTCATTTAAATCGTGATGCTGTATACAATATAAATGCCACTGTAGGGGGAAGGGGTGGATGTATAATTGGCATCCAAACCATTTTTATTGTCTTTGCTACAGGAATTGGGCTGCTTACTTGCATAGATTTAAAACATTCTAGATTTTATTCCTTTCCAGAGCAAGAGGTTGCATCTGAAAACATCCCTTGCATGACGATTGACAGGACTGACCTTGATTGTATCATATCATCAGAGTAAGGTAAGGGACATATTTTCTCTAAGTGTAATGTAAGTGGATATACTGCATTGAATTGATTCTGTTTAAGTGCCATACACACACCCATCTAGCTTTTTTTTTTTTTTATAAGATTCCCCTGCTATTTCTCTTATGATGATGTAATAACTTTATTGACAGGCAGCAGTCGTATAGTTCCAATCTTATAACTTATTGCAGGAATGGGACCTGTTATCCAGAATGCTCAGGATTTAGGGTTTTCTGTATAATGGACCTTTCTGTAATTTGGATCTTCTTACCTTGTGTCTACTAGAAAGTCATGTAAACATTAAATATGCCCAATAGTAAAGTTTTGCTTCCAATAAGGATTAATTATATTCTAGTCTTGAGTGCAAGGTACTGTTTGATTATTGCAGAGAAAAAGGAAATTGTTTTTAAAAATTTGGATAAAATGGAGTCTATGGGATACAGCCTTCCCGTGTTTCAGCACTTTCTGGATGACGGGTTTCCTGGATAAGGGATATGATAACTTTAGATTAGAGTTCTAATCCTATAACATATTGCAGGAATGGGACCTGTTATCCAGAATGCTCAGGACCTAGGGTTTTCTGGATAATGGACCTTTCCATAATTTGGATCTCCATACCTTGTCTACTAAAAAATCATTTAAGCATTAAATAAACCCGATAGGCTGGTTTTGCTTCGAATAAGGATTCATTATCTCTTATTTTGGATCAAGTACAAGCTACTGTTTTATTATTATTATTATTATTATAGAGAAAAAGGGAACAATGTTTAAACATTTTTATTATTCGGATAAATTGGAGTCTAAGGGAGACAGCCTTCCTGTAATTTGGAGCTTTCTGGATAGCGGGATAACGGATCCTGTTTAATTAGGCTAGTCATAGCAATAAATGCTGGAGTGAATTGGAGTGAATTTGGTTTTTTTTTGTTTAGTTAAATATTTCTTTTATTGATTTTCAAGTTTTAGGGAGTGGTACAGATAGAAAGAAGTGCTGGGGAACATTGTACAGCATATTATGTTTAAAAGAAATGTTTACAATCACTTAATACTAGGGATGCACCGAATCCACTATTTTGGATTCGGCCGAACCCCCGAATCCTTTGAGAAAGATTCGGCCGAATACCAAACCGAATCCTAATTTGCATATGCAATTTAGGGGTGGGAAGGGGGAAAACATTTTTTACTTCCTTGTTTTGCTACAAAAAGTCACGCGCTATCCCTCCCCGCGATTCGGATTCGGTTTGGCCAGGTACAAGGATTTGGCAGAATCCTGCTGAAAAAGGCCGAATCCTGGCCGAATCCCGAACCGGATCATGGATTCGGTGCATCCCTACTTAGCTGCTGCAACATCGCCATGGAAGCTCATGTAAGTTGGATTACATTCTTGTTAATTGTACCCATTAATTGTACACATTTCGGAAAGGAGAGTGGTTTCACTGGCTTCCATTTTCTAGGGACTAAAGCTTTGGCCGCATGTGGAGATATGGTAAACTAGTTTGTTCGTAAGAGTGGTATTTTGCTAATGTCAAAGTGAAAAAAGATGAGACCTAAGTTTCTAGTGGACTCTTCAATGTCTGTAATTTTCCAAATAAAATTGCAAATGTCAACCCAATATTGTTTAATTGCAGAGAATAGGAGCCAGATGCGTTTTAGTGACCCTTCACTTGAGCTGAATCTTCCGCATAACTCTGAAGAGGAAGGGAATCTTTTCTTTGATTTGACAGGTATGTAATACCCCTTAGTGGTAAGTTTATATAACAACTCTTTCATACGATTGCTGCCTGTCAATTCATGCTCAGAACATCTGTCTGATTTGTTCTTTATACTACTTTATATTAATCTGAATGGTTAGTTGCAGATTGGCACGGATGATCGTTTGTCCGACTTTAAGCAGCCATCGGTACATCTATGGGCAGCTTAATATCTTGTTTCTGGCAGTGGGGGAAAGTTATATGGTTAAGTTCTTTAACCATTTTTCAAAGTATGTGGAGTGCAGGTATAGTTCACTTTTAGTGTGGGGGGGTCAGTTTTTGTTGCGTGGAGAGCAAAAAATCAGCAAAATGTTATATTACATGTAAATCACATTGGACTTTCTGCCTTAGATGAATTGCTGCTTTTATGGCCATAACATAAATGTCCTAGTATTTTGGGTCTGCTGCCATCTGAGTCAAATGTCCTGATATTGCATTGTTCGTGCAATCGTATCTCTATACTGAAAGAGCTACATTTCTAAAGTTAAAGATAAAGCTACAGAAGCAGGGTATTTATTCAACCTAGAAAGATTTCACACATCTGTATTGTGCAGTTACCGGTGCTTCACTTTACTCACTCTGATAGGTTGGAGCAGGGCAGTAGGTGGTAGTACTGTATCAATATGATTGAGGGACTTGTACCTTTAGTAGCTTAGTATAAAGAATAAGTCTGGAAGCCCACTGTTCATGTTATTGTTGAGTTTGGGAAGGGTAGGATTTTTTTTTAGTTACCTTCCAACACTTTTTTCATTTCATTTGGTTTCAGATAGTTCCCCAGAAATAAAGATTTTTCCAATTCATTTCTATTTTCTATGTTTGCCTGTTTTTCTAATATTGTTTATATTGGAAATGTAAAGTGACATTTTTTTTTACCTTCTAAAGCAGCTCTGGAAGGGGAGTCACCAACACTGTGTAAACTGTTCTAAATTGATGAAATTAAGTTGATACATTTCTTATCTTTGTCCCTGATGAGCAGAACCCCTTTAATGGTTCCATTAAAGGGGTTGTTCACCTCCAAACAACCAGTTGTTTTCAAATAATGACTTTTTCCAATTACTTTGAAGTGTAAAATGTAATTTTACACTGTGGGAGGGGGGTCGCTGACCCCCAAAACTGTTCTAAATTGATACATTTAATGGATACATTTCTTATCTCTGAGTTTCATTAAGGCAGCTGTTAGAATTGATACAATAGTTGCTAATACTCCAGAGATGCAACTAAATGTTGCAAATTTGTAACAGTTTAGAGTCCACCTGAATTACTGAGCTGCAAGACACAAACACCAGAGACAGGGACATTCAACTTTAAACTTAGATTTTGGAAAAACAGTAAAAAATAAATAATGGAAAGTAATTGAAAAAAAGTCTTTATTTCTGGGGAACAATCTAAAAACTGAATTGAAAAAAGTGTTTGGAAGGTAAACAACACCTTTAAAGGCAGCTGTTAGAATTGATAAAATAATTGTTAAAGGAATTGTTCAGAGTAAAAATAAAAACTGGGTAAATAGATAGGCTGTGCAAAATAAAAAATGTTTCTAATATAGTTAGTTAGCCAAAAATGTAATGTACAACTTCCTGCTTTTCAGCTGTCTTGGTTTACACTGACTGTTACCCTGGTTACCAGGCAGTAACCAATCAGAGACTTGAGGGGGGGCCACATGGGTCATATCTGTTGCTTTTGAATCTGAGCTGAATGCTGAGGATCAATTACAAACTCACTGAACAGAAATGTACCATGTGGCCCCCCTTCAAGTCGCTGACTAGCTCAGTTATAGAGCTGAAAAGCAGGAAGTTGGATTCTGGCTGTTTTATTAGACATCTGTTCACTCCAGCCTTTATATATTACATTTTTGACTAACTAACCATATTAGAAACATTTTTTATTTTGCACAGCCTATCTATTTACACAGTTTTTATTTTCACACTGAACTATTCCTTTAATACTCCAGAGATGCTGCTGAGAAATGTATCAACTAAGGGGCAGTTTTATCAAGGGTCGAACTTAGAATAAAAACCAACCGAAATGTATTTTTTTTTTAAAAAAAAATCTTTTTTCCCCCGGATAAATAGGCCGTTTACATTCGAATTCGATTCGTACGAATCAAAGTAACAATGTATTAGATCGAATGTGATTCAAAGTTTTTTTTTTTCTAAAAAACCAATTGACTCTTCTACTAAATGGGAGGGAACTCCGTGTGGATGAAGGGGTTGGTGGGTGGAACGGAGTGGAATTGCCCAATATAGCTACATTTGAGGTTGAATGGTCTGAGATTCCTCCACGCTTGCACAGCAGAAATAGTAGCAGTGGTGCAGGCCAAATCCCTGTAGGTTTCATATGAAACCATATACCTGCCCTTTGGAGAAATCCATCACGGAGCAGCTGTGTGAATAATAGTGTGGATGGGGATTACTAGCTTAATAGAAAGTGTAACAGCTCTGCTTGTGTCTGGCCTGAGAGGCTACGTTTTTCTGTTAAATGGTATGTTCTATATCAACTGTCTCCAGCACATGAAACCTAGTGTGAAAGATATACAGGTATGGAACCTGTTATCCAGAATGCTTGCAATGTGGGGCTTTCCGGACAATGGATCTATCTGTAATTTGGATCTTCATAGCTTAACTCTACTAGAAAATAATATAAACATTAAAAAAACCCAAATGGCTGGTTTTGTTTCCACTAAGAATTAATTATATCTGAGTTTAGATCAAGTACAAGGAACTGTTTTTTTATTAGAGATGTAAAGGGAAATTTAAAAAATTGGATTATTTGGATAAAATGGAAAGCCAGAAAGCGTTTCTCTCCTAAAGTGCAGGCACAAGTCACATGACCAGGGACAGCTGGGAAATTGACAAAATGTCTAGCCCCATGTCAGATTTCAAAATCGAATATAAAAAAATCTGTTTGCTCTTTTGAGAAATGGATTTCAGTGCAGAATTCTGCTGGAGTAGCACTATTAACTGATGCGTTTTGAAAAAAAACATGTTTTCTGATGACAGGATCCCTTTAAGGTATGAAGATCCAAATTACAGAAAGATCTGTTATCTGGAAAACCCCAGGTCAGAGCATTCTGGAATTTCTCGGTTGTGGGTTTGTTTGTGGCTTTTAGTACGAGATGGGGTACACTGCTTCTTAGCTCATTATATGATACTTCTTGGCTACAAACACTAAAACCAGGCCAACCCTTTGCTGTTTATTTAATCAAATAAGAAAAAAGCTTTAATTATTAATGTCACTGACATGCTGTTTAACCAAAGCTTAACGTCATTATTTATTCATTTACCAACAAGTTTTGCAGCACTTTTTAAAATGACTTTCTATCAAGAGAGACACACATACAATTATTTCAAGATGGAACGGCTGACAAGAACTCAGTATTCTCCATTTTACCCTCAGGTAAAATAGAACAACTTAAAGGAATAGAATTGAGATCAGAAGACAGAGGAAGACAAGACATTTCCCTGGGACACTCTCAGGTAAGTATAGCTCGAATGGGGTGTCTTTATTTTGGGGCCCTTATATGCCACATGCTTAGGTAGAACTTTACATATCTGACATTAAACTGTTCAGCGGGGCCCAGGCTTTAATATTTAGGGTGTTTTTATCTTGGTACCTAATAGTATGTGGAAGATAAGATGTTGCAAGGTGGAAGCATACTTTGGTAAACCTATACGTACCCGACCACAGAGCCAGCCTATATCAGTGCAAGGATATCTAATAGGAATAATTACATAAAAATGTTATCTGTATTTGTATAGAACTGGCTCTTTGCTGTGACAGCGTGGTGCCACCAACCAGTGTGTCAATCCATAGGAGCTGCAGCCACAGAGTGCTGTCCATGGTACTGAATGTTAGATATGTCTTTATTAAAGCAAATGTGTTTTATGTAACATAGTAACATAGATTGAAAAGAGACACAAGTCCATCAAGTTCAACCTTTTTAGTCACTGTATAACCTACCATTTGAAGCCTTTCCAATTTGCCTCAGAGGGGCAAAAACAAGTTGGCAATCGGACTTGTCCCTGGATCAACTTGTAGCTATCTTCCATAACCCTGTATTCCATTACTTGCTAAACACTATCCAATCCCTTCTTAAAGCTATCTAATGTATCAGACTGTACAACCGATTCAGGAAGAGAATTCCACATCTTCACAGCTCTCATTCTGGCGCTCTCTATACCATAGCTCTCATATTAGGTGTAATGTATTGCTGATATATAGAGATAAATCACTTGTTCAGGACAGTGGAGATCCGTTGATGGCTGGAGGGCTCCCTAGGTTTTCCAACAGTTTGTGCAGGAGACAGAGAAAGGCCATACGGCATAATGCAGTCCCTTGGCAGTGGCTCTGCTAACATTGATTTCCTTTTAATGAATAGACTCCGTTTATCAATAGATACAACACTTGCATACTCTATTAATTTGGCACAGTTTGCCCTGGGGCTTGTTATATCCTACAGACTTGTAGCAATCAGTCCTGCCCTCCCTTTACCCACACAGGGAACCCACCCTCTTATGAGTTACCCCTATCTATAAACCCAGAATAAAGACACACAGCAGACTGATGGTTAAATCTGTGAAACGCATAGCTTTATTAATAATTATAATAGGATAAATTGGGCTATTTGATCCAGAGGAAGGCAAAAACCCTTTGTGAGGGAAAAATTCCTTCCTGACTCCTTAACGGCAATCGGATTTACTCCCAGGATCAATTTGCCATATTTAATCAAGAGAAAGAGGGTAAGGGAAACAGATGGTGATATGGCAGCATACACATGAGCGCCTTTAGGCTGCTAGGTGAACTCTGCATTCCATTCCTTTTGTCACAGGCAGCCTGCAAACCCGGCTTTTGCAGTCTGAGGGATGGAGAGAAAAGAAATGCAGGGTCTACCATGTGGCTTAAGGGGGCTTCTGTCTATGAAACCATATTTAAGATGGGAAGGGAGGCACTGCTGATGGAATTACAATGGCAAGAAGGGAAACAATAAGCAATAAGGCTGCTTAACCATGAGCACCGTTTAGCAGCTAGATAAATGCTGCATTCCAATCCATTCCATTGGACCCAGGCAGCCTGCACACCCCGGCGTTTGCACACTGAGGGATGGAGTTGAAAGGAATGCAGAATCTACCGAGTGGCTAAGTGGTGGTCCAGTTTATGATGCCATATAAGAGGGACAACTGCTGGGGGAATTGGAATGAAGGAAAAGAAAAATACCATATAGGAGGGATAACTGCTGGTGGAATTGGAATGAAGGAAAAGAAAAAGAAAGCAATATGGCAGCATATGCATCTGTACCATTAAGCTGCTAGGTAAATGCTGCATTCCATTCGGGCCCAGACAGCTTGCAGACCCGGCTTCTGCACACTGAGGGATGGAGTGAAATGGAATGCAGGTTCTACCGAGTGGCTTAAGAGTGCATCTGCCCATGAAACCATATTGTAGGTGGAAAGGGAGGCACCGCAGGTGGAATTACGGTAAGCAATATGGCAGCTTAAACATGAGCACTGTTAAGCAGCTAGGTGAATGCTGCATTCCATTTCATTCCATTGGAGCCCCGGCAGCCTGCAGACCCGGCTTCTGCACACTGGGGGATGGAGTAAAAAGGAATGCAGGGTCTACTGAGTGGCTTAAGTGCGCTGTTTATGATGTTATATTTTAGTAGGAAGGGAGGGCACCACTGGTGGAGCTGCGGCAGAAGGAGGAGGGGCATTGCTGATGGAGCTATGGTGGAAGGAGGAGGGGTAACGCTGGTGGAATTGCTCTGGATGGAAGAAAAACAGAAAGCAAGATGACCTGATGTGATACCTGGTGTGCAGTTTTTCATGTGGACCCAATCTTCTGTCAACGCGGGTGATGGTAATGATTTTTGCGTTGCAGGTTGATCACGCAGCTCTATATTGCGGAATAATCGAAGCTCAAATTTCTAAATAAAGCCTCTTGCATTTGTGTAATATGGCTGCTTCCTTAGATAAACAAGGAGCCAGACCCATATAGCTATTTATGGTTTTCAAACTTGTGTAGTTTTCCTCAGCACATCCCTTGAGTTCCTTATCCTGTGGGCTCACCCTCTCAGGTCACACAGCAAAGGCCAGAAATGAATCAATTCCTACAAAATGAAGTAAGCCACAGCAACCACAGAACTGTGCTGCTACTTTTTATTCTATGACATGTTTCGTATCACATGGACCCTTTCTCAAGTGTGTGACTTGAGAAAGACACAATTGAGAAAGGGTCCATGTGGTCCGAAACATGTCGTGGAATAAAGAGTAGCAGCATAGTTCTGCGGTTGTTGTGGCTTGCTATTTATGGTTTAGTTTGTATGAATGGTACTATATTTAAATAGCGCCCACATGACACTAGGTAAAGGTTCATTATTACGTACGTAGTCCTTCGTTGTCCAAATCTATGTTCCCTCTCCAGGAGAGTCCTAAAGCAGCCTCCAGCGACATACTCCATGAGGAAGAAGAGATGGTGTTCTGACTGGAAGGTGGCATTTAGATCCACGGTGAAGGGGTGGACAGCTACTGCGAGAGCAACCCGTTTCTCGACCAAAATCCTGAATATTAAAAGCATTCATTGTCAAAAAAAAGCCAGTAGAGAAAGTGTCATTCTGCCCATAGGAGCCACATTATTGTCTTAGATTATTTAGTATAGTACTAATGGGAGATGTTAGTGGAAGTCCCAAGACACATAACTAGTTAGGCATTGCTTGCATTATCAGGGTAATATCAGAGCACTATAGCTGTTTGAAAGGGACATGAGTAAGTAATAAAGCCAACCAGCCAAGTTGATCATTCCCATAAACTGACCTTTCAACATCCCTTAAGGTGGTGATCTGTTTTTTTAAGATCTTCAGCACATATGATCTTTTTGATGCCGTGTGTTGCACATGGAGAACCTGGAATGAGAGAATATATTGAGGGAATTTTGAAGAAACACAGGAAGATACACGCAGAACCTCCGAGAATACATCTTGCTCCCAGCATTGCAAGGTAACAGAACTAACTGTTTAGCCAGTGTTCTTGCATGTGCCCAATAGTCATCCTAATTATGGATTAAGTTAAATATTACCTTCCCAAATCCGCCCTCGCCTAGGAAACCTTGTTGGGTGAAGTCTTGCAGAGTGCAGTTGGTTAAATGCAAAACTCTGAAAAAGAATTACACAGAATTTAACTCAGTTATTTCAAATGAAAATGAAATGTTGATAGTATCATCATTTGCATGTTGTACTGTATCTTACTCTGGTTCCATCGTCACAGCCGGTGGAAAGTCTTCTGCTGTGTTTTCTGGATGAGTTGAGCCGTTGTTCTCTTTATCCACAGACATCTCACTATAGGGAAAATGTAAGTTTGTTATTATGCTTGTGTTTTACTAACATGGGAAGCTAAGAGCTTTATATGTACATAGACATTGGAGTTCAGCCCTTTCAGAGGCAGAGAACGATTTGCCAACACAGTACAGAGTGAATTCAGGTGCCATGTCTGTATCTGGAGTTCTTATAATTGGGTGCAGTCATACTATTTGCCTCTACTGAGTCAGAGAAACATGATATATAAATTTAGTCTGATTATTACACATATACAGGGCCTCCTTCAGAAATCACCGGGCGCTGTCCGGCAAAATTTTCTGGGCCCACCTACCCCCAAGCCCCACCCCATATCTCGCCCACCCCACAGAAAAAAAGCCAAACAAACATCAGAGCTGAAACAGTAACCCCCCCCCAAGTTATTAAAAGCCATTGGTGATCAGGGGCCCCCCTCCTACAAGTAAAAAAAATATTGATTGCCTGCTCCCCCCAAGTTTTAAAAAGCCACTGGTGGCCAGGACCCTCCTTTAAGTAAAAAAAAAAAAACATTGGCGGCCACCCAAAATTTAATTTTTTTTGCCAGGGTTCCCCATAAGTTTGCCTCTTAAGGGGGTCCCAGTCATGCTTCACTTACTTGATTGCCAGGTCCCCCCCGTCAGCATTCTGCAAAATTTCTAAAAAAGGACGGGAGCTCCGGTTTCAGCATTATTTCTGTCCTAGTTAGATCTCTGTGCCCTCATTGGTCGAATAAGTTAAGTCCCGGTGAAACTACATTGGGATTGGTTAGGCTGGAGGGGAAGTTTCTACTTTACCCATCCAATCCCTGTACAGCTTTACCGGGACTTAAACTTAAACAACCAACGAGGGCACACCACAGCCCCAGTCCTCTATTATAAACATTGCAGCAGGCTGTCCCCCTAACACTCAAAAAAACTTCAGGGCCCGGGACAACTGTCCCCCCCCCCGTGCCCCCCTGATGGTGGCCCTGGCCATATACAGAGAATACAGTTCATAATAAGCCGAACTCTGCATCTTACCTGCCCTCAGTGACAGCCAGTGGCAGTGCTGGTGCTGGATCTTCTGCTGTGGTGTCCCTCTCACTTGTGGTGGCCGGTTCTTCCAGTGTCAAGGCAACTGCTGGTAACTCATCCCTACCACAGGAATCGTCTGGGGCATTTGTTGGTGGGTCATGGGGAGAACCTGGGTGAATCTCTGGGTCCTTTTGTGCAATTGCCACATTCAGGTTTTGAAGGGTGGCATAAAGAATTTTTAGCTTTTTCCCCCGACTCCTTCATAAACTTCCTCAGACAGACTAAGGTCTCCTTGTCTGAGGTCACTCTGTAGAGCTTTTCAGCGCCCGCTGCAATGTGCATCTCCTTCTTAATTTCTCTGATTACCTGATCTTTATTGGCCAATAGATGTAACCTTGGCCGCAAATCACAAAGTTTTGGAGACAAAACCTCATGATTGTCCTGTAGAAAAGGAGAAAAAGTTATGGAAACAATAGTTGGTTATTGCCTGCCTAAGTTACTGTAATTTACACTTTCTTTCTTTCAATTCTAGAATCACTAAAACTGTTGCCCAAGCCCTCCAGCTCCAGTGAGGAGCAAACCTGCTGGTTTCAGTAGCTGCTACTTCTCAATCTCTCTCTGCACTGAAATGTCACCAGGCTCAAGATTTTATTCTCCACTGGTAATTCCATATTGGTTTATTTTCCAATTCTAATCTACATCATGGCATTGCTATTTGTTTGATGTTTATACAGGTATGGGACCTGTTATCCAGAATGCTCGGGACCTGGGGTTTTCCGGATAACAGATTTTTCTGTAGTTTGGGTCTTCATGCCTTAAGTCTACTAGAAATTCATTTAAATATTAAATAACCCCAATAGGCTGGTTTTGCTTCAAATAAGGATTAATTATATCTTATATCAAGTACAAGCTACTGTTTTATTATTACAGAGAAAAAGGAAATCATTTTTAACAATTTGGATTATTTGGATAAAATGGAGTCTATGGGAGAGTACATGTATGGGATCTTTTATCTGGAATGCTTAGGTCCTGGACCATGATTCTCTGTTCTAGCTCCCTCAAACAGGAACCTTGGCTTCCCATTTTATTCCAGATTCGCTTTATTTTTCCCTAAAATTGTGCTATGGAATATATTGCTACTTTAAACAATAAATACTAATCATCTTCTCCAGACTGAGGCCATTGCGCTCTTCAGTAACATGTTACATCCCATTAGCCTTACCGGATTGGTAGCACAAATGCAGGAATTCCGGACACCCATCTTGAGACTCCTGTAATGGGAAATAAACATTGTCAGTGTTGGTATGGAGATAAGAGGTCATTTTTATCTTTTTCAATAGAAACCCTCTTCACCAAATTGCATATTGGAATGAAGTTGTTATATTATATTGCCCCAACTCATACAATTCCAACATAGCTAAACATGGGAGGTTTAAGCAACTATCCCTACCAAAATATCGACAATGAAGGCAGGTTACCGGATACTCTTTTAATCCCAAAGAAAGCCTGGTCTGCCACGTCTAAATGTCTGGGTCACCCTTTCTTCCCATATGCCCCTATCGGGAAACCCGTTCTCCTACACTCAAGAATCTCCCTGACTTTTCTGTCTGGCTGATGTTGGGCATTAAAAAACTTCAGATTTTGTCTGTAATGCACAATTCACCACCCATCAGGAATTACCAAAAGAAAAGACCAAAGAAATATGGGAACAATCAGGTTTTGTTTTCAATTTCACTATAGTAGGAGATGTAAGCTCCAGTAAAGGTGTTGCTAAACAGAGAGCAGTCCCCCGATATATTTCTGAAGCTCACTAAATGTATGAAGATATCACTCACAGCAGGAGTTATTTTGATGGCTTGTGTTCTGTACACTGAATTGGGCACCCTGTGTTTAAATAAACTTCCTTAAATTGAAGAATGTGTCTTCCCGCAAGCTTATAACTAGAATAAACTTATTCCATGTGATCTTAATTGTAAATCTCCCCTATGGGAATGCTCACTCATGTTTTATCCTGATACCTTCTGCTACTGCCAGACATCTATCTCTTTTATTCTTCACCTAACCACACAATGACAATATGTGTGTTTTATTTGGTTGTGAAAATCAGTAAACTTGAACCTTTTTATAAAGGGGGTTTAACATATAAACCAATTTATATGTCTCTTCTATGTCAACAGTTATTTTATTTACTAAACCATAAGTCCTTAAGTCAAACTATATACTATATGAGCATCATGTTATTGTCTGGTGTTTATGAACTACAACTCTCATCTGCCAGGATTTATAGCCATCAAAGAAATCCAATGCTCTCTTCAAATCAATATAGCCATGTATAGCAGTCATTTCTTTTTATCTATAAAATATATATATATATATATATATACACACAGTCCAAATCAGCTGGCAGGAATTGGGGCACTGGTGTTAGGGCAGGTAAGAAGTAGCAGTTTTTGAAGAAAACAAGTACAGGCCTGGGAAAGAGATGTGGAACCTTACAAATTTCCCCTCCCCCCTTAATTAGGGCAGGTTTGCTGTAAAATAAATCATAAACTGTATGAATTGTATTTGCATGATTACCTCTTAAAAGAAGCTCAGATGTCAGATGTTAAAAATAAAATGCAAAAAAAAATACCAAAATGCCTGAGGTGTTCTTGGCTTTTGGCTTAAATAGAGGGGCCGGCACAAGGCCGGGGTACCCCAGAGGGTCTCCCCTCCCTCTTTAGATACTGGCTCTCCTTATATGTGTTCAGAAAAGAATGTTAAAATCTGAACTAAGGAGATGCCAGTATTAAAACAATCCAAAAAGCGCTGGTAATTTGCCAAAAAAGTAGCACTCCGTCCACTGTAGCAATCTGTATAGGGAAGAGAATAAATTGACAAATTAGTTTCAAGGATAATACATTTAACACTTAATATTTCCTATAAAATATAGAGGAAAGCAGAGATCTAAAAGTGAGCTTTGTGTCACTCCCAGCGGGTACTGGCACTCAGTTTATACAATACATGACTCACAGCAGCCAATCAAAAATGAGCATTGGTATAGAGAGAATGAATACCTAGTACATAATATCACTGGCCATGTGCAGATTGCCCATCCCCCTGCTATAAGAAACATTTACAGAATAGCAATTAAATATGATTGGAATCAGTACTGCCCTACCATGTACCCTGTTGTCCCCACAACTGGGACATTTGAAGGGAAAGGACATGAGACATGAAAGGAAAAAACATTGCTATGTATTCCATTAAATTCATGTTAAGGTTGTTATATCAGAACAGGTTAGATACCCAGTGGCAGAAGGGCAAAACTGTAAGGAGCCTGTTAATACTGGTCATACAAATAAAGTATTTATAGTGAGGCACAGGGGTCCCCAAATGTTATGTTTATGGGCTTCAATTGAGGAAAAGTGTATATTTGCTGTCAGCCCCTAAATCTCTTATAGGGATAGTACACTCTACCAACCAACGGACTAAACCAACTGTCAATCCCTGGGTCTGCGTCTCCCAACCAGCACTAAGAGTAAAGGCATTGTCCATTTTAGGGGGAAATTTACTAAAATCAGTAACATGATCAATATCTGTCTGGGGGGCATCACCCAACTGTTTCCGCTCTTTTTTCAGTAAAATAAGTATCTCAGAGGGAATATACAGTTATCACAATTAAAACCAAAGGACTAAACTGTAAGGGTAACGCTCAGCCAGGAGTAGCGGACCTAGGAGGAAGCACCAGTCCAATAGTTCGAGGTACAGGCAAGGGTATAGAAAGAGAGTGGTCGAAGTCCAGGCAATAAGGTCGGTTCAGGCAGCAAAGGTTCAGAATACGAAGTCAGGCAAAGGTCAATACACAGGATCAAGAATGATAAACACAGGAAGCGCACCCAGGAACTCACGAGGAAGAACCTATAGTAGGGCACAGTCTGCAGTGCTTCAGCATCTTTTATAGGCCTCCTTTGACGCCAAAACAGACACAGTGGCGTCATGACGCTGGCGTCTTCACGCAGGTGTTTTGACGCTGGCGTCTATTATGACGCTGACGCTTAGGCGCCGGCGACCAATCCGATGCTGGCGGATATTCTGACGCTGGCGTTATGTCACAGAACTGCGACCAGAAGGAAGCACATGGAGAACGCCGCCATCTTGGACTCCGCCATCTTGGGACGCCAGGTAAGAACTCCTTACATAAACCAACTGACAAATCCCTAGTTATAAAGTCACCTTTCTTATATGACACCCTGCTGTATGTCCCCCACTCATTAGCTTTCACCCCCCAATTATCCCCATGGCATGTGACTCTGCTACCCCTTCTAGTTCCAGATTTGGATAAATGGAGCGTGTATTTAGCTACAGTGTTGGTACTTTATAGCAGGGCAAATACCCAGGGGCAGAGGGGCAAAACTGTAAGGAGCCTGTCAATACTGGTCATACAAATAGTGTTATAGTGAGGCACAGGGGTCCCCAAATGTTATCTGTTTAGTCATCCACTAGTCTTGGGGGCATCCCCTAACATTCCCCCCCCTTTTTTTTTTTTACTAAAATAAGGGTTGTCAAAAAATCTCTCACATTTACCACTCACCACTCCAACTAACGGACAAAACCAACTGTCAAATCCCTGGGGGTAAAGTCACCTCTCATCTCTGCTCTTAAATCATGAGACTTATAAATAAATGTTATTGTGCAAAAGAAAGAAGCATTGCTATTTATTCCATTAAATTCAGTTACATGCTACCTTCTTATGGGGTTATTGTAGAAAAACGTGTATATGTGCTGTCAGCCCTGCATAAATCCTGAGTCTGTGTATCCCAACCAGCGCTAAGATTAAAGTCCTCTCCAAAGCTCATTTTAGGGGAAAATTCTTTAAATTCAGTAAGAGGAACAACATCCGCTAGTCTGGGGGCATCACATAACTATTTCCCCCCTTATTTGACTAAAATATGGGTTATTTGTCACAAAAATCTCTCACATTTACCACTCACCACTCAACCAATGGACCAAACCAACTATCAAATCCCTGGGTGTAAAGTCACCTCTCATCTCTGCTCTTAAATCACGAGACTTATACATAAATGTTATTGTGTAAAAGGAAGATGCATTGCTATTTATTACTTCTTATGGAGTTACTGTAGAAAAGGTGTATATGTGCTGTCAGCCCTGCATAACTGCCAAATCCTGAGTCTGTGTCTCCCAACCAGCACTAAGATTAAAGTCATCTCCAAAGCCCATTTTAGGGGAAAAGTCTCTAAATTCACTAAAATCAGTGAGAGGATAAATATCTGTTAGTCTGGGGAGTGTCACCCAACTATTTTCCCTCTTTTTTCATTAAAATAAGCATTATTTGACAAAAAATATCTCCCAGAGGGAATATCCACTTACCAATCACCACGGTGGCAACCAACGGACTGAACCAACTGTCACAGCCCTAGGGTGAAGTCACCTCTGTTCCCTGCTCTTAAAGGGGAAGTGTACCCTGTAAGTAAGGTTCATAATAGTAAGTTGTATATGGCATTTATTTCCACTTCCACTTCCACTTACTGTGCTGCCATATCTTTTTGATTCATGAATTCATCAGCCATGGATTCAATCATTGCTGCTGCTCCTGTTATTTTTGTTTTATAAAACGCTGTGTCCCCTTTCACTGTGCCCTAGGGAGACTCGGCAAACCCCTGGGGACACAGGAAAGTACAGAGGGCATTGGAGAGATTAATTTGTGAACCTTCCTTCATGTGCCATTTTGGATCACAGTGATAGAAGCACTGCTTGGATGAAAGATGGCACATGAAGGAAGGTTCACATAATTACATTAAAGATGATTTGGGAAGGGATAATGTCTGAGGAGGCCAAGATGCTTATGTAAGTAGGACTGATCCTTTTAAAATCTGATAATTTGCCCAAGCCCTGTAACCAATAGAAACCAGTGATGCATTTGTGACTTTCACCTGTCCATATCCTCCATTTTTAATACCTTCAGAACCTATAAAACTGTTTGTCTTTTTCCTGTGGCCCAAACGTAGTTGCCTGTGATAACGTAGTTATCTCAATTTCTTCAATAGGCTGATTGCAATTTCAAACTCCACCATAAATTACTGAATAAAGCAGCGGTTTTCATATTTTATTAATACAAGCCTCACTTGAAGGTCCATCCTCTGGCCAGGGCCTACTTTAGCTCATGAAATGAGTACAGGAATAGGAAAATATTGGTGTATCGTGATTTCATTATATCATGGTTTCAAGAATATGAATTGAAGTGTTGGTCAGTGTTTAGCCCAGCTCTCTGGTGGATCAGTCTAATCACGTTACCTTTCTTTTCTCTCTCATTTAGAAGTGTTCGTGTGGGAAGTGGTCAGCAAGAGTGAAATTCCATTTGAACATTTTTTCAACTTATGGAGGCTGGACTAAGGCTCTTCAAACCCAAGATGTCTCTTGAAAGAGTGTACATGCTGATGAGCAACTACTGGTAAGAATTACGAGGGATAAGGTTTATGTACACTTTTAACATAATGAAAAAAAGCTGTTCCGGATATTCTGGTACAAATAAGAGAACTACTGTCTGAATAATTATATCTATATTAAATGTAATATCTATGCAGCATGGATTGTAATCTATGCGATTACAATCCATGGACAGACTGTAGCAGCAGGTTCTGATATACAGTATTATGTTAATATGCAAATCTTTAGTGGAGCATTCTATATTCTGCCAAATCTAGAAATCATGGATTGGGTGCATCGCAACTTTCAAGCAATTCCTCTGGGAGGCTGTATCCAGGCTTTAGGAGACACTAGGACTAAGCTCTGTTTATGTCGGTGTGGCCAAATGCATTAAAGCTGACCAGAGTGGGAACATAGACGAGGGAGACACCACACTAGGTTTGAGACTGTGCTATCTATCTATGACTGTGAAAACTGTGGCATGAACACTGTTCCCTGACCTCTCCCACTGGCCCTGATCATGTTGGCAAAAAGAAAAATCAAGGTACATGAGGGGTGGGGGAAAGTTACTCCCTCCTTGATGCCACTCACTAACCTCATTCACGGGGTCCCTGCTCCCCGACTTCTACACTAGAGGTTCAGGTCCCTCTAGGGCAAACTGGCTTTACTGGGCCTTGGTGTACCCAGGCTCAATGGAAACATCCAGATGAGTCAGACACCAGGAGCCAAAGAGGAAGATCCACCCATTCTCACTCATTATAACAAAGTGTGACACCTATGCAACTTACAACTAGCTATATGGGCATCTGCCCAGCAACTAGGGAGATCAGTAAGTGTAGGGATTTAAAGTCAAAGGGGCACATTAACCCTATGTGTCCCTACATACTCAAAAACCAGACCCACCAAAAAAGGTATATGTAGAAGGTTTCGGTTGTTGAGCCGTCATTTATATGCATCTTTACAATTTGTGTAGCATACCTTCTCTATATAACCATATATTCCACACTTATTCAAATTTGTTTAGCCTATTATTCATTAATGCTGTAGAAGAAATCTTCTATCACAAGAATTGGTTTAATGTTAGTTGTCTCTGCCTAGGTGATTATGACCAAGCGTACAAAGAACATGAGCAAATTCAGTTCTGTCACTGTATCAACAATTGATGAAGAAGAGGAGGAGATTGAAGCGGTAAGCAGTTTAACAATAAACAGGATAGTTGTTTTTTTTTTACCTTGATTACTACTTCCCTGATGTAAGGGCTTTTCATTTATCTGTACACTATATTTTGCTGTTATACATAATTAAAGGTTAAAAAGTTAGACCAGTAGAAGAGGAAGTTGGTGGGAAAAATATACAACAAACTGAGTAACAGTAAAATGGCAGTGTAAGAGAAGGAGCAACAGCTCTTGGTAATAGGGATGTTAAAGGGACCGGGTGCTAGTAGTTTTAATCCAAGCTTAGGATGTGATTCACAGACTGAATCACAGAATCGTGACTTACAACCCATGTTGCATTGTGTAAATAGTGTGTAAATCAAACCTTGTGTTTGCTTTGTGCCATTCAGGGAGAAGTTGCAGATTCCAAGCCCAAAATGCAGCTGGAAAGAAAGGGCATGAGCAAGAGGAGGCTGCAGGAGTTGGTAATAGCCATCATACATGGAAGATACAGCAGTCCATGCACTGACCACTTCACTTTGCTTAGATTTTTTGTGAGGATCAGTGTCTCCACCTATATATATGCACATGTTTTGTCCACCATATACAACTCTGGCGCTCTCATCACAACAGTTACACCCTTATAGAAATACTGTGGGCAGGTAGAGGTTAAATGTCCTATGGCTGGAGGCAGCTCTTTAGATCTAGGCATCCTAGAGAAACCCTTGTTTTTACCTGTTCTGTTCTGATAATAATAATAATAAGCACAGATCTCTGGGTAACCACTTCACATTTTAATAGGGGATATGTATGGCATTGCTCTGGTCTGAAGAGCATTTTCATCACCACTATATGAACAATTCCCTTTAATTTTAATGGGAAGTGCTACTGCCAGTGATTATAATTGGCCAAGAGGGCTGTCTTTCAGTATTTACCAATAATGTTAATTTACTGTAAAACAAACTTCAATAGAATCCTACCTCTATGGGTTAAATACTGTGGTGCTCTATCTGGGAACTTTGCTGCTCTTCAGTTCCATACATGAAGCAATAACAATGAGAAATCAAATGGCACTCACCAAGCAAAATGTGCTGAATTTTTGTGGTTTATTCAGATCTCTGCACAAAGTTTCAGGGGATCAACCCCGTTTCTCAAGTGCTCTTACAAAAGTGAACAGGAAACAGGTATAAATAGTAGGGATGCACCGAATCCAGGATTCGGTTCGGGATTTGGCCAGGATTCGGCCTTTTTCAGCAGGATTCGGAATCCTTCTGCACGGCCGAACCGAATCCTAATTTGCATATGAAAATTAGGGGCAGGGAGGGACATTGCATGACATTTTTTCACAAAACAAGTAAGTAAAAAATGTTTTCCCCTTCCCACTCCTAATTTGCATATGCAAATTAGGGTTCGGATTCGGTTCGGTATTCGGCCGAATCTTTCACGAAGGATTTGGGGGTTCGGCCGAATCCAAAATAGTGGATTCAGTGCATCCCTAATAAATAGTTAAAACATGCAATTGGTAACACCCTCCAATTACCAGTGACTGCCAAAAGTAAACCTTAATGCAAATTGTGCATACCTGTCCATGACAATCATGTATAAATAAAATAAGAAATGTTCTGACAGTGTCCTTTAATGCTTTCCTCTGTATCAATATATTATCTGTGAATATAAAAAGTACCATAAATATGTATTACTTAAAATTCTATCAACATAAAACGAGTCATTTCCATATTACAATTGAAAAGCATATCACATCCTTAAAAGAGACATGCATAGTTCTGAACTTCATTCAACCCCATAGGGGACACTGTATTTAATTTATCTATCTACATTGTTTCTTTTTGTAACAAAAGACTATTATAGTTCCCACCTCTAGAGGGAGTATCAACTACCTGCAATACCAACCATCTTAATTTTTTACTATTATGGCCATATTCCTTAAAGTGCTTGCTCACTGGTGTTACATACTTCTGTTTATCCAAGTCACAATTATCAATTGTCCTCTTATGCTCCCCAATTCTTACTCTGATTTCTCTCTTGGTCTTCCCAACCTACACCTTCCCGCAGGGGCATTTTAGCATATAAATTACTCCTTTTGTGTGGCAGGTTGCAAAATCTCTTAATTTAATATTAAAACCCTTCGAGGGATGGTTAAAACTCTCACCTTTTATAATGCTACTACAGCAGCTGCACGATAGGCATGGATACGTGCCTGTCCTAGGGTTCCCAAAAAATGTTGGTTGTTTGCTTCTAGACTGCACTAGATCAGCTTTTACTAATATATCACCCAAATTACGAGATCTTTTATACGACAGTAAGGGTTTGTTCTTAAACAACATGCCCACTTCACAATCTTTTTGTAAAATCTCCCAATGCTTGTGTATAATTGACCTTATGGAATTCAAATTGGCATTGGTAGTACTCACAAAGGGAATACGGTCATCTGACTTTGTTTGTACCTTCTCCTTCAATAAATCTACCCTTTGTACTCCCTTTACCTTATTTTTTTGTGAATGAACAACCTTCGGGTCATACCCACGTTGCGTAAAATTAGCTGACATTTCATTCAATCTAGTCTCGCACACCTCCTCCTGGGACACAATCCTTCTAACCCTCTATAGGGCAACCCCTTTTTTGTATTAGGGGGATGAAAACTGCTGTATAACAATAAATTATTCTTGTCAGTCGGTTTTTTATATAAAACCGTATAGAGAACACCGTCTTGTTTAATTACTGTGACATCCAAGAAATTAACCTCTCTAGGGTGGTAATGCAATGTAAACTTCAGTGTAGGGTGTAATGTGTTAATCTCTTTGCTGACTCATACCAGATCACTTTGATTACCATGCCATGTGAAAAATATGTCATCCACATAGCGTACATAATTTTTGATACTGGAAAATGGCTGTTCAAAAAAGACAATTTGTTCCACAAATGACACAAATATGTTCGCGTAGCTTGGAGCGACATTGCTGCCCATACTCGTTCCTTGCTTCTGTAAAAAGAAATCTTTATCGAATCTGAAATAATTTTGCATAAGAACATACCGTAACAGTTGTATCTAAAATAACACCAACCTAGTATCATAACCATATTGGAACAGGGCTTCCTCCATATACATAATTCCTTCTGCAGGTATGCATGTGTACAATGACTATATATCAACAGTGCATAATAAATTACAAGTGTCTATGTCCTCCATTTCCCGCAACTTATTCGAAAACGCTGTTGTATCTCTCAAACAGCTGGAAATGTCCACTACTAATGGCTGCAGGTAATGGTCAACATAAACACTCAAAGGTTGTAGTAAACCATCCGTACATGAAACAATCGGATGCCTTGGGGGGTTCAATAAATCCTTATGAATCTTTGGCAGTAAATAAAGTACTGGCACCCTGGGGAAATCATTAGTAAGAAATTCCTTTGTATCTTTATCAATTAACCCCTCCAAAAAAGCATCATTCACAAAGCTGTCAATATCATTTTTCAGAGTCCAGGTGGGATCTTTTTTCAGCCTAACATTGTGCAGAGATCTAAATAAACCACAAAAATTCAGCACATTTTGCTTGGTGAGTGCCATCTGATTTCTCCTTGTTATTGCTTGATTTGCTGTAACTCCACAAACATGCTCCGGTTATAAAGTAAAAGAACATATTGCTATGTTTAGTATTTAAAGCAGAAGTCTATTTACAAAAGACTAATTCAGGTTTTGGGTGTGCTTGTTTCATTATAAACTGGAGCCAATTCGTTTGGCTAGCTCTTTCCCACATTCCAGACCATAGACACAGGCTCTGGGCCTCATATAACACAGAAATTGTTAGAAATAGAACATGCAAGGCCTATAAAATTTGTGAATCACTGCCATCCTTTTGTGTGTTATTGCATGGGTTACTGACTGCCTTTTCTGGGCTGGACTGAATAGTCCCAGTGGATGTTTCCATGAGACTTTAATTTCCTGCTCTTCCTCCATAAGCTGAGTTTTTAAGCTAAGAAAGCCAAGATGAAATGGACACTAATTGACAACCAGTTCAAATAGAAGAGGCATCAGCCATGAGACTGACAGTGTGAAAGGCCATCTTGCCTGACACTTTGGATTGCTAAAAGAGCTGTGATGTTTAAGGTTGGATCCCTGCCTTCTGATGCGGTGTAATTTCTGTTTCACTTGTCCTTTATGGAACAGTAAGAGGCGATGGACAAGGAATTTATCAGCAGGTAAATAGCTTCTCATACCGAAAGACTCCATTCCAATACATTAGAGATGATGTTTCAAATGTTCACAGCTCAAGTAAGAATAAAAATACACTGCTCTTAAGACAGGCATGTCCAAAGTCAGGCCTGGGGGCCTAATGCGGGCCGTTTTCAAATTTACACCAGCCCTCCGCCTCCTTCATGAAATTAATAATAATGCGGCCCGCCAGCACAGTGGAATCAGGAATCGCTTAGCCGTAGCAGTAATATTTGGGTACATTAGTAAAATGGTCTACCACTTGGTCTATACTGCTGCCTGTATGCTGAAGGTGTTAGCAATAGACACGTACTGGCACATAGTGACGTGCTGCTTCACATACTTCTTTAGGACTGAAGGTTGCCAGAACAGTAAACTAAAGAAATATGTGAGGGCAGCGCATCACTATGTGCCAGTACGTGGCACCTTCAGCACACAAGCAGAAGTATAGACCAAGTGGCAGATCATTTCACTAATGTGCCCAAATATTACTGCTACAGCTATGCGATTCCTTGTTTAAATGATGTTAATGGTTCAAAGAATATCAGGCTGAATGGTCGGCCCCCCACACATTTTCAGCTCAGCAAATCTGACCCTCGTTGCAAAAAGTTTGGACACCCCTGCCTTAAGCTCAGTGTTGTTGATTTTACTGCATAGATTGATGTCCAGTGCTTACTCCCATGACTTTTGGTTTAAGTACCTTTTACTTTAGTTTTGTAAATATGTGGAGCAATTTGAAACCAATAACAAATGGAAAAATATACTGGAAATGTATACCAAGTGCTGGACATCTTCAAGAGAAATCTGTTTAGTTTTACAGGACATGTCTCGGGTTCTTATAATGTTGTCATTAAAAACTAATAACTTTGTCTGTAACTACTATTCCTCTATTATGGGAGTCAGCTTAATCCCTAATTTTTGATGAAGGATTTGATCATATCCAAAACATAGTAACATAGTACATAGTAAGTAAGTTTGAAAAAAGACACGTCCATCGAGTTCAACCTTTTTTTTTTTTATTAACTACCTATCTGGCAGTTGATCCAGAGGAAGGCAAAAAACCCATCTGAAGCCTCTCCAACTTGCCTTAGAGGGGGAAAAATTCCTTCCTGACTCCAAAATGGCAATCGGACTAGTCCCTGGATCAACTTGGACTATGAGCTATTTCCCATAACCCTGTATTCCCTTACTTGCTAAAAAGCTATCCAACCCCAGTTCAGGATTTAGTGCATCCCTACATGCTCTTGGTAACACCATTGTTTTTGTTTTTATTGTTTCAGCTTCACTGAACTGAATCACGATCAACTGTGAACACCAAGGTTTGATTTATTTGTTCATTGTAATAAAGCCATTGTATTTATTACCATGGGCATCTATTACAGCCGTTTTCTGTGGATACGTTTTTTTTTTTTACACTTTTTCATTGATTGTTTAATGTCAATTCAAGTATGGAACCTATTTTATTAGCTAGGGTGGGTGTTTTCTGGATAAAGGGTCTTTCAATAATTTAGATTGCAATACCTTAAATGCACTTAAAACATTTACACATTAAAATAACCCAATAGGATGGTTTTGCCACCAATATTAATTCATACAGCATAGTTACCTTCAAGTACAAAGTACTATTTTATTATTACATAGAAAAATAATAATTTTCAAAAATTTAAAAAAAAAAAAAGATAGTTGCTTGTGGGAGATGGCTTTACTGTAATACTCTATATAACTGGCTTCCGGATAAGGGATCCAATACCGTTATTATTTATAAATCGAGACATTGCTTAGATTAGATTAGAATTTTTTTTAAAATAATTTAAATCTGAGCTTTTACTTTTAAAATGGGATTATACATTATGTCTCCAAACAATTCTATTGAATGTAGAATAGCCTAAAATGGCATTATTATTATTTAAGCTGTAGCTGCATAATGTGCAAGGTAATGGACTCCCTTCTGTAAATTTTAAGCATTTAAATAAATCGCCACTAAGAGTAGTGGGTGCCGTGTGCATCTGTGCATAAGATACTACTCCAAGGTGACTTTTGGATGTCCCAGTCTTACCAATTTACAAAGAAAATGTATATTTAAACATTTGAATGAATAATTACTCTACAGGCCAGTAATCCCCAAACAGCCAGATCCTTTTAAACAGTGACATTCATAAATATTCCTTCTTTGTGTACATTAATTCAGTTATAAGAAATATGGGAGCTGTCATCTTGTTTCTTTGTGTATGTGCAATATGTACAGGAATGTACCTCTGTTGGGGCAAGCAATATGGCATAGGTTACTGTCTTCCTAAGGCTGGTTCTCACCCTTTCTAATGCCGCTACCCTTTAATACAATTCCTCATGTTATGGTGACCCTCAACCATAAAATTGTTTTCGTTGCTACTTCATAACTGTCATTTTGCAGTAGCTGCTCTCTACACATGTGTGGCTGGTCCGCATAAGTACATTATTGAGCCAACCCTGTCGCATACACCTGTATTTGTACGGGGTGTATGTGATGGGGTTAGCGCGATGATGTCATCACGCCGGGTACTCATATGTGGGCGCAGAGCCGGGCCAAGGTAGATGGCACCCTAGGCAAGGGCTTCAATCTGCGCCCCCCCTCCATTCTGTAGGACCATTTCCGGTCAAAATATTGCACCCAATCTGTACCTGTGTCATCCAGCTGCCAAAATATTACCCACAAAACTGTACCTGTGCCAGATAACAGCCAAAATATTGCCCCCAAATCTATACAGTTGCTAGCAATACCCAAAATATTGCCCCCAAAATCTGTACCTGTTGTGCCAGCATATTGACCCCAAGTCTGTACCTGTTGTGCCAAGTGCCAGCATATTGTCCCCCAAGTCTGTACCTCTTGTGCCACCAGCATATTGCCCCCCCAAGTCTTTACCTCTTGTGTCAACAATGCATTGCCCCTAAGTCTAAGCAGCAGCACCAAAAATATTGCCCCAGATCTGAATGTACCTCTCTGCTCAGAGCTCACTATTCTCCAACAACACCAGGCAGCCAGTTTCAGAACAAAGAATTGCACCGCCACTGCCTGGCTGAGCTGGCTCTCTTCAATACGCACATCTGCACACCAGCGCAGCTCTCTATGCAGAATGACGTCACCATGCGCCGCTTCATACAGCGCATGCGCATCCGGACCTCTTAGTTGGAGAACTGTCTTTATGAACTGGAGGGAGAGAGCCAGAGAGGCGCAATCAGACCCATGGCAAAGGGAAAGTAAGAGGGAAGTGGGGAACAGAGCTGGAGAATGGGAAAATCTTCAAACATAAAGAAATAAGGGGGGCGGAGCTTGCTGGTTATCCAAGATGGATGCGTGATCCGCACGCTCAGTCTGTAAGGAGAATGTTTTGACGGAATTGTGAGAGTTTATTCGCCTCTTATAGTACAGAACCGCAGCCTAGATTAGCGTCAATGAGGCGGAACAGGAAAGATTGATAAGGAATATCTCCAAGTTCAAATAGCTACAATCCCCAAGCCAGGGAAGCCCCCTGATCAATGTCAAAATTATCGTCCGATAGCGCTGTTGAATACAGATCTTAAGTTTTTGGCCCTCGGGCTCAATCGGGTACTCCCATGACTAATTGACCCAAATCAAGTGGGCTTTATCCTTCACAGACAAGTATCAGATAGTACTCATCGATTTCACAATATCTTACACATCCTTAAAAAACAGGGATCCCCGGCATTATTACTTTCTCTTGACGCTGAGAAAGCGTTTGATAGGGTGAATTGGAGGTATATGAAGGAAACCCTTCAACACTTTGGTTTGGGTCCAAGTTTTCTTAAGGCTGTCCTCCCCCTCTATACCAATCCTACAGCGAAGGTGTGTACAGCGGGGGCCCTATCAAACGCTTTCTCCATCACAAGTGATACACGACGGGTGCCCACTTTCTCACCTCATCTTTGCCCTCATGGTGGAACCACTGGCCCAAAAGATCAATGTAGATATTGAAGGGGTGTCTACCCACAAAGAGCACCATAATATTGGACTCTTTGCGGACAATGTCTTGCTAACCCTCATGAATGTTGCAGTTTCGTTACCCAAATTGTTTAAAGTTTTAACTGAATTTAATTTTCTTGGTATAAAATGAATCAATCTTCCCTGTGGAGCTCCGAAGACCTTGTTGATAGATATGAACTCCCCAGGTATCAATACTACACATATCTCCGAATCATTAATTTTTTAGGCGAAAAATTATTAAATCTAGAAAATAATGACATGGCTCCTGTGGAATGAATTTATTTAGGCAGAGATTGATTATAATATTGGGGTGTCGCAATCTGAAGGTGGTGGGGTGGAATGTACAAACTAATCCTCCAGCTGCTGCCCCATTTGATGCCGAAGGCTCATGACAAATGCTTTCTTGCCCTAAAACCGACGCTGCTCTCCTTGACTCAAAACTGCTGTTTTTTTTTTCTGGGGCTTTTTCTGGGGCTCCCAAATATAGGGCTAAATGGACTAAAATCTGGCAACATTTTGTACCAAGACCATACAGATGGAAGATAGAGATGGAAAATTGAGCCATGCAGAACAAACTGTTAGAAACCATCATTTGCGGCAGGGTTGGACTGGGCTTGGCGCGCATGCACGAAGGAGCCGCTCGGCGCACATGTGTAACATTTTTTTGTTATATCCCAATATTGGGAGAGCGGGTCTGGCCCGGCGGGGGCCCATGAGGGTCGGGGCCCACCATGTTTTTTCCCGGTGTCTCGCCAGCCCAGTCCGACACTTATTTGCGGGCTAATGTACAGTATGTGCCTTTGCTGCCAGCAGTAAAAGCAAAACGTAAGCAATTATACAAATAATATATATATATATATATATATATATATATATATATATATATATATATATATATATATATATATATATATAATAAAAGCTTCATCAATGTGGAGTAAAGATGGCCTGCAGTATGGATGGTTTTGGAAGCTAAATATTGTCATTAAAATATTAGTCATTCACCCTATGGATTTAGAAACATGGCAGTATATCTTGGAAAATGCGACCAAAACTCCAAATCTATTACTTTAAAAGAGAACATATAAGATTTTGATGGGCTGGTACCATACCCCCTCCTTGTTACACAAGATGTTTCCACAAACAACCTCCCCAAACTGTTGGAGGGGCTGTAATATGGAGTGGACATTAATACATGTGTTTTGGACCTGTCTAGGCATTCAATCATAAATGGTGAGACATTGGTTACAAAGGGTGTTGCTACTTGATTTACTTAGACTTTGCTAAAGCATTTGATACAGTGCCACACAAATGGTTACTGGTTAAATTAAGGAATATTGGCCTGGAACATAGTATTTGTACCTGGATAGAGAACTGGCTAAAAGATAGACTACAAAGAGTGGTGGTAAATGGAACATTTTCTAATTGGACCAGTGTAAGTGGAGTACCGCAGGGCTCTGTACTAGGTCCCTTGCTTTTCAACTTGTTTATTAATGACCTGGAGGTGGGCATTGAAAGTACTGTTTCTATTTTTGCAGATGATACTAAATTGTGCAGAACTATAGATCCCATGCAGGATGCTGCCACTTTGCAGAGTGATATGTCTAAATTGGAAAACTGGGCAGCAAACTGGAAAATAAGGTTCAATGTTGATAAATGCAAGGTTATGCACTTTGGCAAAAATATGCAAGTTATACCCTACACTGAATGGCAGTGTGTTGGGAGTTTGCTTAAATGAGAAGGATCTGGTTTTTTTTGTAGATAACAAGTTTTCTAATTCTTGGCAGTGTCATTCTGTGGCTACTAAGCAAATAAAGTTCTGTCTTGCATAAAAAAGGGCATTAACTCAAGGGATGAAAACATAATTATGCCTTTTTATAGGTCCCTGGTGAGGCCTCATCTGGAGTATGCAGTGCAGTTTTGGACTCCAGTGCTTAAGAGGCTTATAAATGAGCTGGAGAGAGTGCAGAGTCATGCAACTAAATTGGTTAGAGGGATGGAAGACTTAAATTATGAGGGTAGACTGTCAAAGTTGGGGTTGTTTTCTCTGGAAAAAAGGCACTTGCGAGGGGACATGATTACACTTTACAAGTACATCAGAGGACATTATAGACAAATAGCAGGGGAACTTTTTACCCATAAAGTGCGTCACCGTACCAGAGGCCACCCCTTTAGACTAGAAGAAAAGAACTTTCATTTTAAGCAACGTAGGGGGTTCTTCACAGTCAGGACAGTGAGATTGTGGAATGCACTGCCGGGTGATGTTGTGGCTGATTCAGTTAATGCCTTTAAGAATGGCTTGGATGATTTTTTGGACAGACATAAAATCAAAGGCTATTGTGATACTAAGCTCTATAGTTAGTATAGGTATGGGTATATAGAATTTAATTAAAAGTAGGGAGGGGTGTGTGTATGGATGCTGGTTTTTCACTTGAAACTTGATGGACTTTTTTTTTTTCCATCCAATTTAACTATGTAACTATGTAACTTCAGCATTCCGACATCCATGACCAAATGGAACAAGATCTGAAAGGGATAAGTATGGGGGGTGCCACAACCACCAATACTCTAATCCACATACCACAAAGGAAGAACTTTTGTACTTTCTGTTTGTTTAAATTTTGTTTTGTTTAGTTATTTTAAGCTATCTGCTTTTATCCGAGTATGGATGGCCTACTCGTAGTTCCTTTTTATCTGGTTGATTATGCTTTGGTAATGACAAATGCTTCATAGTTACATAGTTACATAGTTAAATTGGGTTGAAAAAAGACAAAGTCCATCAAGTTCAACCCCTCCAAATGAAAACCCAGCATCCATACACACACCCCTCCCTACTTTTAATTAAATTCTATATACCCATACCTATACTAACTATAGAGTTTAGTATCACAATAGCCTTTGATATTATGTCTGTCCAAAAAATCATCCAAGCCATTCTTAAAGGCATTAACTGAATCAGCCATCACAACATCACCCGGCAGTGCATTCCACAACCTCACTGTCCTGACTGTGAAGAACCCTCTACGTTGCTTCAAATGAAAGTTCTTTTATACTAGTCTAAAGGGGTGGCCTCTGGTACGGTGATCCTCTTTATGGGTAAAAAGGTCCCCTGCCATTTGTCTATACTGTCCTCTAATGTACTTGTAAAGTGTAATCATGTCCCCTCGCAAGCGCCTTTTTTCCAGAGAAAACAACCCCAACCTTGACAGTCTACCCTCATAATTTAAGTCTTCCGTCCCTCTAACCAATTTAGTTGCACGTCTCTGCACTCTCTCCAGCTCATTTATATCCCTCTTAAGGACTGGAGTCCAAAACTGAACTGCATACTCCAGATGAGGCCTTACCAGGGACCTATAAAGAGGCATAATTATGTTTTCATCCCTTGAGTTAATGCCCTTTTTTATGCAAGACAGAACTTTATTTGCTTTAGTAGCCACAGAATGACACTGCCCAGAATTAGACAACGTGTTATCTACAAAGACCCCTAGATCCTTTTCATTTAAGGAAACTCCCAACACATTGCCATTTAGTGTATAACCTGCATTTATATTATTTTTGCCAAAGTGCATAACCTTGCATTTATCAACATTGAACCTCATTTTCCAGTTTGCTGCCCAGTTTTCCAGTTTAGACAAATCACTTTGCAAAGTGGCAGCATCCGGCATGGAACCTATAGTTCTGCACAATTTAGTATCATCTGCAAAAATAGAAACAGTACTTTCAATGCCCACCTCCAGGTCATTAATAAACAAGTTGAAAAGCAAGGGACCTAGTACAGAGCCCTGCGGTACTCCACTAACAACACTGGTCCAATTAGAAAATGTTCCATTTACCACCACTCTTTGTAGTCTATCTTTTAGCCAGTTCTCTATCCAGGTACAAATACTATGTTCTAGGCCAGGGGTCCCCAACCTTTTTTTACTCGTGAGCCACATTTGAATGTAAAAAAGAGTTGGAGAGCAACACAAGCATGAAAAATTCCATGGGGATGTCAATTAAGGGTTGTTGTTGGCTGTTTGGTAGTCCCTTCATGGACTGGTAGCCTACAGGAGGCTCTATTTGGCAGAACACCTGGTTTCTATGCAACCAAAACTTGCCTTGAAGCTGGGAATTCAAAAATAAGCACCTGCTTTGAGGCCACTGGGAGCAACATCCATGGGGTCGGTGAGCAACATGTTGCTCGCGAGCTACTGGTTGGGGACCACTGTTCTAGGCCATCATTCCTTAATTTAACCAGTAACCTTTTGTGTGGCACTGTATCAAATGCTTTAGCAAAGTCTAAGTAAATCACATCCACTGCCATCCCAGAATCGAGGTCTCTACTTACATTCTCGTAAAAAGAAATTAAGTTAGTCTGGCAAGATCTATTACGCATAAAACCATGCTGGCACAAACTCATAGTATTATGATTTGCTATGAAGTCCAGTATCTTATCCTTTAATAACCCTTCGAAAAGCTTTCCTACCACTGACGTCAGACTAACTGGCCTATAGTTTAGAGGCTGAGAACGGGATCCTTTTTTGAATAGAGGCACCACATTAGCAATTCGCCAGTCTCTCGGCACTATGCCAGATCTCAATGAATCCTGAAAAATTAAGTAAAGAGGTTTGGCAATCACAGAGCTAAGCTCGCTAATTACCCTGGGATGAATACCATCTGGCCCTGGACCTTTGTTAATCTTAACATGTTCAAGTCTCTTTTGAATTTCTTCATGTGTGAACCATGCATCATTAGTTGTATTACTAGAATTGGGACTGTTAAGAAGGAAACCTTCACTTACTGGTTCCTCATTTGTGTAGACAGATGAAAAATATGAGTTCAGAATCTGCGCTTTTATTTTGTTTTCATCAACCAGCTGACCCCCCTCTGATAGTAAGGGTCCCACCCCTTCCTGCTTCATTTTTTTACTATTAACATATTTAAAAATTAATTTTGGATTTTTTTTACTGCTTGCTGCAATATCCTTTTCTATAGCAATTTTAGCTTGCCTTATAGCTTCTTTGCATGATTTATTGGCCTCCTTGTACCTTATAAATGTTTCGGCTGTACCAGCTAACTTGAAAGCCTTAAAAGCACGTCTTTTCTTACCCACCTCAACACCAACGCTTCTATTGAACCAAAAAGGTATTGCTTTGCAACGACGTTCCTTGCTTACAAGCGGAATATACTGACAAGTATATTTATTAAGCAGCATTTTAAAGACTTCCCATTTTTGTTCTGTGTTTAACCCTGTGAAAAGCATTTCCCACTTAATATGTTGCAGAGATGCCCTTTTACTGCCAAAGTTTGCACGTCTGAAATTTAGTGTTTTAGTTACTCCCTTATAGAATTGCTTCTGCAACAGAATCTCAAAGGAGACCATGTTATGATCACTATTCCCTAAATGCTCACCCACACAAATGTTAGAGATGAGTTCAGTATTGTTAGTTATTACAAGGTCCAAAAGAGAGTTATTCCTAGTTGGTTCTTGAACGAGCTGGAACATGTAACTCGTGTGAATATATATATATAGGCTCACTGGATGTACAGTATATCATTTAATTTATGACTGCTTACAGTCAGAGCCTGGCCAACTCGGCCAGACACCCTAGGGTTTAGCAGAGGTAATTTATTAACAAGGTGGTAATAAAGTGATGAGTGCTGATCAAAAATCCTCTTTTGTTGCTGGTTTTGCGATTCATTAACTGTTAAGGTTTGCGCCATCTAAATAGGTTTCTATAGTTTACAGGGCATGTAGCAACAATAACTATTAATCGCAAAGGCTTTACAATTAAATGATAATATGCTATATGAAACACTGCTATCTTACTAGGACTTGTTGTGCTGTTCTCCTCATAGTTAATTGCATATGTTATTATCAATCCTTCTTTATCTATGTTATTTTCTGTGCATTGTTGTACTGCTGCCATCTGCTGGCCAGAATTTGCATGCTGCACGCCTCTATTCTTGTTAGTAAAGTTTTTCCTCTCGGGGGCGTGGTTTTCTGCCAGCTCAGTCCTTCTCACTTCCGGCAGCCATTTTCAGTGCCTCATTACTGTGTGACTGGACATTCAGACATTTTGGGCTTGTGAAGGCATCAGTTTTTGACCAGCAGTTAGCCTCAGGAAAGTCATCTACAGAACAGTATTGTATCACCGTCTATTGCTGTATTCTGGATCAAATAAACCCAGGCTGATTTCATCCCTGTGTCTACGTTTGGATCCATCCAACCTGAGCGTCTGCCGGTCCGGTCTGCCCCACTGCTTGGATACGAAGGTAGGAAGTCACACAGCTACTGTTAGTTATACCTTCATTCGCCTTCATGTGGGGACAGAACAGTCAAAAACTGCCTTAACGTCCATACCCTGGCCACAGATTACCTCACAGTACAGTACCACACTCAGGAATCTCCCTGGCAACAGGCCCACCTGCAGCAAATCCGCCCAGATACAGTGCACGTCACAGAAGCCAAAGGGCAAGCACCACGTGTCTGCAGTATCTATACTCTCTCCTGAAAGCCCTCCACAACCCATCAAGCCATTTTCTACATCCTGTATTAACCTTTGCTCGCATAGTACAAGAATTGTTAATGCACGCGGGGTCCCCCTCCAACCAACCCCGCAATTCACTGAAAACACCTTAGAAACCTTGTCAGGGTGCCTCAGCGGAGCCGCACTGCTATTTTCAGCCCCCAATTCAAAAGTTTATTTTCTTAAAGAGACAGCACACCTTAAATCAAAATGGCCGAAAAAGACCTCGCACAGTTCCCCAGTGATGAAACAATGCTAATGCAACCTGATAGTGATCATTATGAAGAACAGGAAGCAGATTCCACACTTCCAGCAGACCAAGTCGTGCGACCAAGACGCTCTCTCAAACCGACAATAAAGGTCAGAGAAAACTATCAAACCAGGAAAGATGAGCTATGCGATAGCCTGGAAGAGCTATGGGAACGAGTCTCCTCCATCATGTCAGGACTTAAATCCTCAGGTGATGCCACAAGCTTACAAGTTGCTATAGGGCGGCTGAATACAGTTCATAAAAGATATGAGACTGTCCACAAGGTATATAACCTTTCTAACAGATGTTAATAATGATGAAGCCCTGTCAGAACTGAGCAAGGCAGAATTAATAGACGGACAAAGAGACGCCATGGTGCTGCGTGCTAAAGATAAAGCGGAACTCCGTATCTCCCATCTGCAAGAAACTAGATCCCACAGATCAAATTCATCTAAACATTCCTCTCGGTCATACAGATCATCGTGCTCAAGAAGCTCAGCCCTAAACGACCGACTACTAGAGGCCCGCATAAATGCAGAGCAATCCAAGGTGAGACGCTCCTTCACTGAAAAAGAAGCCCTTGCAAGGGCAGAAGCAGAGACAAAAAGAGCAGACGCAGAGGCTAAGAGGGCAGAAGCAGAGGCGGAGGCTAAGAGGGCCGAAGCAGACGCAGAAGCTAAGAGGGCAGAAGCAGAGGCTCGAATAAAGATTCTTGAATCAGAGATGGAAGAGGAAATTGCATTAGCTAAAGTAAGGCTACTTGAGCAAGCATTGAGCCAAGGCCTTGACCCAGTCTGCTTGCCACCACAGGAGATAGATGATCCAGCTGATCGCACCAGTGACTATGTACTGAAACAGTTACCTGCACCACCCCTAGTTTGCAGTACTGTCCAAGCCGACAAAACTGAAACCCTCAAGTCAACCCTACCTACAGTGCCAGTACCACCCACAGCACCTGAGCAACCTGATGACGTTCACCCAGATGTGCCCTCTCAAGGACAGGTGTTACAGCAAAAAGGCTACCCGGCATTTCCCGGCCTACCGCCACAGCTCAAGCAGCAGTCATCACAATCTACAGAGGCTAGACCACAGCTCAACCCTGCAGCAACATCATTCTACCCGGAAGCATCTCACCCTTTCACGCCACGCAGCCCACACGCCCCGGGGGCATCACAAGTTGTCATGGCAACAAGCAGTGAGAAATCGGATATGTCCGAGTTTGCCAGGTTTATGGTGAGCAGAGAGCTAATTAACACAAGTCTCTCAAAATTTGATGACCGTGCAGAGAGCTACAGAGCCTGGAAAGCAACCTTCAAAGCCGCCATTGCCAACCTCAACCTGACCGCAGAGCAGGAGCTCGACCTCTTGATCAAATGGCTGGGCCCAGGCTCCACAAGTCGTATTAAGAGCCTCAGAACTGTCTATGTGGGAGAAGCAGAAGCAGGTCTCGCTGCCGCCTGGCAGAGACTCGAACGTACATTCGGCAGTGCAGAAGCAATAGAGACTGCAGAACGTCCCAAAGATCAATCTCAAGGATGTCCATAAGCTTCAGGATTTGAGTGATCTCCTCATGGAATTAGAGCTTGCCAAAAGAGACCCTCGCTTGACTGGCCTGTGCTACCTGGATACAGCCCATGGAGTGAACCCAATTGTCGTGAAGTTACCCTACAGTCTGCAAGAAAAGTGGGCGGCATCAGTCTCAAGGTACAAAAGAGTGCATGACGTCACCTTTCCCCCATTTATTCATTTCTGCAGATTCATCGATGAACAGTCCCAGATGAGGAATGACCCCAGCCTCGATTTCCTGGAGTTCAACACTACAGCTTCAGCGACACCATCTTCAAGGTATGAAAGTGTCTTGCATAAAAACAGAGACTTTAAGAGCAGCGTGAGTGTCAGAAAGACTAACCTACCATCACCTGCAGCACCCACGGGTAAACAGTACAATACCTCATCAGGAGACAAGTCCTTCAATCGTGAATGTCCCATTCATAAAAAACCACACTCACTGAACAAATGCAGAGGGTTTAGATCTAAAACCATACAGGAGCGGAAGAAAGTCCTCAGCGAGCTTGGGGTATGTTTCAGATGCTGCGCTTCATTGGAGCACATGGCTAAGGACTGTAAATCCATCATCAAGTGTGAGGAGTGTCATAGTGAAAGACATGCCTCAGCTATGCACCCAATTACGCTCACCAGAGACTCACCAGCTGTCTTCACCACCAGTCCTGCTCCAAGTCATGGCGGGGAGCCTCAGAATCACGCTAACACAGCCACCGCCGTTTCCTGCTCATGTTTGGAAGTATGTGGCGACAGCCAGAGTGAGAAATGTTGTGCCCGAATATGCCTAATCAAGGTCTATCCAGAGGGACTACCAGAAAAGGCAGTAAAAATGTATGCTATAATTGACGACCAATGCAACCGGTCCCTAGCAGGACCTAAATTCTTCGATGCCTTTGGAATAGAGGGACCATCAGAACCCTACATCTTAAACACCTGCTCGGGCCGCATAGAGACTAGCGGAAGGAGGGCACAAGGATTCATTGCTTCTCCCATCAATGGGAATACAGAAATACCCCTACCAACACTGATCGAATGCGATCAAATACCTAACCATAGGGATGAGATCCCTACCCCAGAAGCTGCATTTCACCAGCCACACCTAAGGCACCTTGCCAACGTTATCCCACCTATGGACAACAAAGCAGAGATTCTACTCCTGCTCGGCAGAGACAATCTAAGGGTGCACAAGGTGCGCCAACAATGTAATGGTCCTGACTACGCGCCATATGCCCAGAGACTGGACTTGGGATGGGTAGTCATAGGAAATGTATGCTCGGATCAACCAAGAATTAACTCCTTCAAAACGTACGTGCGTGGAGATGGACGCACAACTTGCATTAAGCCGTGTCCTCATCACTATGAAGTGAAAGAGAAGTCTCCAGACCTCATACAACCACCTGACATCATTTCTCCCCTCTTTGCTGACAACTTGGGGAGATCGGTCTTTCACACAACCAAAGATGACGATAAAGTAGCCTTGTCAGTAGAGGACAGAGAGTTTGTCAAGATAATGGACAGCGAGTTCTTTAAAGACAAAACCAATCACTGGGTTTCTCCAATACCCTTACGAGCCACCAGGGTAAGACTCCCCAACAATCGAAAGCAAGCGCTATCCAGATTTAACTCTCTTCAGCGTACCATGAACAGCAAGCCTGAAATGAGAGAACACATCGTTGCCTTCATGGATAAAATATTCCGTAATAACCACGCAGAACCAACTCCATCCCTAGGAAAGAACAACGAGTCCTGGTACTTGCCTTCATTTGGAGTGTATCATCCACGGAAACCTAATCAAATTAGGGTTGTTTTCGATTCAAGTGCCAAACACCAAGGTGTATCCCTTAATGATGTCCTTCTTACAGGTCCTAATCTGACAAATAACCTGGTCGGAGTGCTGATGAGGTTCAGGAAAGAGCTTATCGCCATCACTGCTGACATCGAACAGATGTTCCACTGTTTTGTAGTCAGAGAGGACCACCGGGATTTCCTCAGGTTTCTGTGGTATAAGTACAATGACACCAACGCAGAGATGGTGGAGTATCGAATGAGGGTACACGTATTTGGAAATAGCCCTTCACCTGCCGTAGTGATGTACGGCCTTCGGAGAACCGCGTTAGAAGGAGAATCGGAGTACGGTACAGATGCCAGAGACTTCGTGGAAAAGGACTTTTATGTAGACGATGGACTCAAATCACTACCAACTGAGGAAGCGGCTATCGATCTGCTCAAAAGGACCCAAGGCATGTTGTACCAAGCTAAACTTAGACTGCACAAAATTGCTTCAAACAGCCTGGCCGTAATGAGGGCCTTCGAGTCGGGTGATCATGCACCTGGATTCAAGGATATCAACCTGGGACAGGATAGTCCACCCGTGCAAAGGAGCTTGGGCCTCAGATGGGATCTCTCAGGCGACTCATTCGGTTTTCAAATAAGTTGTGCAGACAAGCCATTCACAAAACATGGTGTCCTATCTGTGGTGAACAGCCTATTCGATCCACTGGGATTTGTAGCACCCATCACTATACAGGGTAAAACCCTACTGAGACAGCTTTCTGAAACCATCAAGGATTGGGATACCCCTCTTCCCTCTGATAAAGAGCAAAAATGGGAAGCCTGGAAGCAATTTTTGTGTGCTTTGGATGAGATCCGCATCCCAAGATGCTATATTAAAACCTCACTTACCTCTAGCGTAAAGAAGGAACTCCATGTGTTCTCGGATGCCTCCACAGAGGCCATAGCAGCAGTTGCCTATCTGAAGGTGACAGACCCCAACAATCAAAATCACGTTGGATTTGTCTTTGGTAAGGCTAAGTTAGCCCCCAAGCCTGATCATACTATTCCCAGACTTGAACTCTGTGGGACCGTGTTAGCAGTGGAAATTGCGGATTTCATACAACAAGAATTGGATGGCGACATAGATGAAGTCCAGTATTACACTGACAGTAAGGTCGTTTTAGGTTACATCTACAATCAGACAAAACGATTTTATGTGTATGTCAGTAACCGCATAGAGAGAATCAGGAGGTCCTCCAAACCTGAACAATGGCACTATGTACCATCAGAACTCAATCCAGCAGATCATGCCACCAGGCCTATGTCTATAGGTTCTTTTACTAACTCTTCTTGGCTTACAGGTCCAGAGTTTCTGCTAGGAGAGGCGGATGAGTGTGTACAGGAAGATTTCAGCATCCAGGATCCGGATAATGATCCAGAAATCCGCGCTGAAGTTAGTGCATTAGTCACTGAAGCAAGGCAAACCTCCAGCCTCCATTGTCATCGCTTTGAACGTTTCTCCAGTTGGATGAGACTCATCAGAACTATTGCAAGGTTAGTGCACATCGCTAGATGTTATCACAATACTCAGGAAGATAAAGATTGTCATGGTTGGCATGTCTGCCATAAACCCTTCTCTGCTGAGGACATTTCTCATAGCGAGTCTCTCATAATACGTCACGTCCAGCAGGGAGAATTTAACGTAGAATGGAAGTGCTTGTACAACAGACAGCAGATTCCTATAAAAAGTCCTCTTGCCAACCTAAATCCATTTATAGACAGTTTTGGCCTGCTCAGAGTTGGTGGTCATTTGAATCAAGCCCATCTAGGAGTTGCAGAACAAAATCCTCTAATTATTCCCAGCAAACATCATATCACCGTGTTGCTGATCCGACATTACCACAAAAAGGCTGAACACCAGGGCAGACAAATCACCGAAGGCAAGTTAAGGTCTGCAGGTCTTTGGATTATAGGTATGAAAAAACTTGTAGCCCGAATACTGCATGACTGTGTGCACTGTCGCAAAGCAAGAGGGAAACTGCTACACCAACAAATGGCTGATTTGCCTGCGGATATACTATGTTCAGAACCGCCCTTCACCTATACTGGCCTGGACGTCTTTGGGCCATGGATGGTGTCCGCACGCAGAACCCGTGGCGGTCACGCAAACAGTAAACGTTGGGCTGTGCTATTTACTTGCATGAGTGTGCGAGCCGTTCACATAGAGGTGATAGAATCCATGGACACATTCAGTCTCATTAATGCCTTAAGACGGTTCTTCGCAATCAGAGAACCAGTAAAACAGTTGAGGTCAGACCAAGGAAGTAACTTCATTGGAGCCTGTAGAGAACTGAACATCGACACTAAGCCCATTCAAGATCAGTTGGTGGAGAAAGGTTGGACCTGGATCTTCAATCCTCCTCATAGTTCCCATATGGGGGGTTCCTGGGAGAGAATGATCGGGATCTCACGCAACATCTTAAATTCTATGTTGATGGATGTAAACTCTTCAAGACTCACGCATGAGACTCTTGTCACCCTTCTTGCCGAAGTTTCGGCTATTATCAATTCAAGACCCCTTGTGCCAGTGTCTATGGATCCTGAAACACCAGCCATACTGACTCCAGCTACTCTACTTACCCAAAAAACTGAGAATATACTAATGCCTAGTGGAGAATTTACTCACGCGAATATCTACCAAAAACACTGGAAACGTGTACAATACCTGGCGGATTACTTCTGGAGCAGATGGCGAAAGGAGTATCTCAATATTCTTCAAGGAAGAAGAAAATGGCAACACCAAAAACCAAACTTGAAAGAAGGAGACCTTGTATTGATGAAGGAGCAACAAACCGAAAGGATTGCCTGGCCTATGGGACTAATTACAAAGGTTTTCCCTAGCAAGGATGGCAAAGTCCGAAAAGTGGAGTTGAAGATCTTCAGGAAGGGCGAGCTTAAAACGTTCGCAAGGCCAATTAACGAACTCATTTTGATATTACCAATCGAGAACGTTCCTGCAGGATGAACAGGACTGAAGTTGAACTATAGACATCTTCTCCATTACAAGCCAAGAAAGCCAACTATATTGTTATGTTTATTGCATTCTAACATGTTTTTGTTGCAGGTTTGTGTTATATTTCATGGACATTCGTCATAGTGAAATCTCCAAAGGAAATTTCAGACGGGGAGTGTGCTGTTCTCCTCATAGTTAATTGCATATGTTATTATCAATCCTTCTTTATCTATGTTATTTTCTGTGCATTGTTGTACTGTTGCCATCTGCTGGCCAGAATTTGCATGCTGCACGCCTCTGTTCTTGTTAGTAAAGTTTTTTCTCTCGGGGGCGTGGTTTTCTGCCAGATCAGTCCTTCTCACTTCCGGCAGCCATTTTCAGTGCCTCATTACTGTGTGACTGGACATTCAGACATTTTGGGCTTGTGAAGGCATCAGTTTTTGACCAGCAGTCTGGATCAAATAAACCCAGGCTGATGTCTACGTTTGCATCCATCCAACCTGAGCGTCTGCCGGTCCGGTCTGCCCCACTGCTTGGATACGAAGGTAGGAAGTCACACAGCTACTGTTAGTTATACCTTCATTCACCTTCATGTGGGGACAGAACACTTGTGTAAGCAAAAGTATAGGATCTGTTATTCAGTAAGGCCCGAACTCCAGGAGCGATTTTGTAGGATGGTGTTGGATCAACAAACAAGTCAGATGTTGTCACGTGGGTTAAAATATAATGGGACTGAAAAAAATTGGATGCATAAACTATATATAAAATTTTCCATCCAACATGACACAAGTGTCGGATGAGAATTCTGCATGATGTGTCTTCTACGACTTGTAGAAAACGAATGGTGTTGGAAAGACCTTTTTATCATTGAAATATATGAACTGTAAGTGATTGACTATTAAGTAGCCTCTATATGGACTGACAGCCTATAGAAGGTACTGTTTGCAGTACACCTGTTTTTTATGCAACCAGAGTGCAGCAGCAACAAATTCGGCGGTAATCAAAAAAATCACCACAAAGCATGTTTATGTTTCTAACAAATAGGAAAATTAAAGGCTTATATTCAAACTGTTGCCAGAGTTCTTTAGGTTTAAATGTATTTTAATATTGCTTTTTTATTTTACAGATTTTACCATTCAGAGCAAACTTAACAAGACCAAGTGAGTAAATATAAAACTCTCTAGCTGCAATGTCGTTTGATCTATTAAAGGGGGAACACATTTGTTATATTGGTGATACGTATTTGACAGTTTTAATGGATGCCTGTTGCTAACCACTTTTTATATTTTATGATGAACACTAAAAACTGGCGGGACACTGCTTCCCAAAGTTTTGTCGAAATGCAGAATTCATTATTCTTGCCTAATTTGTTATTCCTATGTAGTTAATTAGCAAATATTGTCATTTGCTAAAAATTGATCTGATTTGCCCTGGTGTAATAACCCTTTCCATAACATATGCCAGGTATAATCTGCAATTTTTTTTGACCATTCTGCTTCTGGAGAAAAATGCAAGCATATCTTTGACTGTTTATTCTGGATTACAGCGGCATGGAAAATTGAGAGATATTAGCACTGCTAAGCAGAACAACATTGAAGTTAATATACTATTGTCGGCCAAATTTAACAGCAGGTGACGCTGTTGTCAATGTCATCATAGATATTACATTATAAAAACTACTAATATCTTGAAAACGAGAAAAATATAAATTACAGAAGTTTGATAAATCAACTTGTCCTTAGTTGTCCTTGGTGGGCAGCTAATGTATTGTTGCTCAACTCTCTTAGGAGCTTTACATCTAAAGACACTCCATATTATGCGGTCACTACGTCAGCAATAACTTTGTTTTATGATGTGTTGGTGATTCTTTTTTGCTGCTCTCCTTTCCTATAGTTATATAACAAACTATCATAGACTTCAGCCTTTTAAAATTTTACAGATTCGGATTGATTCCTAAATTTATGAAGAACACTAATACACTGGGGAAGGCGTTGAACATATCACACCCCTGCCAGTGAACTGGTGTTTCATTGTTCTTTAAAATTTAGATAAATTGAATAATTTTTAACCCAGTACATTGTTTTACGAAAAAAATGCATCAGCCCTAGGAAAAAAAATAAATGCAGAACTGTGATTAATATTTATTAGCTGTTATTTTTAATGCACAGCAGTTGTTTACAGAGATTATACATCGTTCACATTGGTGGAGCTTGAAATCAAGGTTATTACTTACCTTTCCCAGGAGACCCTAGTGCAAATTGTACAGTAATATATGTAAATGTTACCCTGCACATGCGCAAGAGGGACACCTACTAGAGGTAAGTAAGAGGGTGGCTATTATTGTTGACTCCTGTCTTTTTTTATGGCTCATAGTGATACTTTTCAAAATCCTTTTGCTAGTACTGTATCTGTGACTTTACCTTATTTCCAAACATGACTACTGCAACATAGTTACATAGTTAAATCGGGTTAAGAAAAGACAAAGTCCATCAAGTTCAACTCCTCCAAAAAAAAACCCAGCATCCATACACACACCCCTCCCTACCAATTATATATACCCATATCTATACTAACTATAGAGTTTAGTATCACAATAGCCTTTGATATTATGTCTGTCCAAATATAATCCAAGCCCATCTTAAAAGCATTAACAGAATCAGCCATCACAACATCACCTGGCAGTGCATTCCACAACCTCACTGTTCTCGCTGTCAAGAACCACAGTGAGCCTTGCAGACATTCCAGTGTATACCATCTTTCATAATTTCAGTCTGTTTTAAACACTGCCACTGGACTATTCCGTCATTGTTACCATTCATTACCAGCTATGCAGGTCCCTTCACAGGCTCCAGTTTTATCTCAAATCAAATTCAAAATGCTCACATTCAAGGTCCATAACAAAGAAGCTCCTTCCATATTTCTAAACTCTGAATCCATGTGCCCACTATTTTTGTGCTGGACCATCATCACGGGTATAAAACCATTTCTCTAAATCAGAGCCGGGCCAACCCGGCTAGGCAGCCTGGCCAGGCATAACGCCCTCAGGCGCGCATGCGCAAAAAAAACAAATGTGCGAAAAACCAAATGTGCGCAATTCGCAAAAAACCAAATGCACGCATACGCCTAAGAACCGGAGAAGCTCACATGCAGGACTAGGGGGTAGGAGAAGCAGTGAAGGCGTGTGCCTGGTGCCCCCCCAGCTTTGCGCCCTAGGCACATGCCTACTCTGCCTACCCCTAGTTCCGGCCCTGCTCTAAATCTTATCTGGTAGGGTTGACATCGCTTCTAATTCCACCCTTGTATTTGACCCAATTCAAATAAGCTTGTTTAACCTACAGAAATGGTAAAACAGCATCATCAAGACAAGGTAAAATCTACATTATGAAAATGAGTTTAACAAAGGTTAGTGGAATTTACAATGTTTAGACCTGCATAACAAACATAAGTAAAAGTTAAAACATAGAAACCAATCTAGTAAAGACAAGCAGAAATTGCAGCATGGAGACTAAGGAAGCACCAAATTCCAAGAGACCAGCGTTCCTAATGAAGCCTAAAATAATAAGGAAGGTTCAACATGGAACCAATATAATAAATACCAGAGGTAGGTGAAACATAAAGACCTGCATAAACAAGAAAAGAGTTAGGAACAACATGGAGATGTCTATAATAAAGGGAAGAGGAAGGACAGAAACATAATAAATGAAATCGGCATGGTAGAACATCATCACAAAGGAAGAAAAGCAAAAGTTTGACACATGTTGTCACAGTGTTTTTTCCAAATGTGTCTACTCTGGCAACCTGTTTGGAGGCAGGTGCTGTGAAAGTCTGTGTATGGACTGGTGAGAGAGAAGGTGACTCTCTGGAGAGCTGCAGCAGAGGGGATCGGACAGAAAGGTAGCAAATACCATGTCTGGGTGGAAAAATCCATATAGACCCCAAGGAATGAGGGTCCTTCATCAAATTAACCCAGAACCTTTGGGCACGTGAATATTTTGCTGAACTTTTTATTTGAAAGTTGCACTGCTGATAATAAAGTACAGTGAGAATACTACTTTAAAATGATTTAGCTTTGCTTTCTCCTGTCTGCCTTCAGTTTGCCAGTACCAGCCTGAGCAAGCCCCACAACGGCTACAAACCTAAACCAAACCCAAACCTAAGACAAACTTTTAGTTTAGTTCTTTGGTTTTCTCCCACACTTCAAGAACAGGCAGTTACTCGGCACCTGATAAAATCTATGTTACTGTGTGTGTGGATGAGACTGTAAGCTCCACTGGTGCAGGGACTGATGTGAATGATGTATAAAATCTGCAAAGTGCGCTTTAAAAATAAGAGATAAAATAAATAATGGAGAATAGCTACCATTCTGATACACATTTCGTTTAGTCATTTTTCTCCGACTCGTTATATTAACGGGGATGTTTACCTTCAAACACCTAGTTGGTTTCATCCGAAATAAAGACTTTTTCCAATTGCTTTCTATTTTCTATGTGTGACTGTTTTTCTAATATAAAAGTGCCATGTTTCACCTTCTAAAGCAGCTCTGGGAAGGGGGGGTGGTCGCTGACCCTGTAAACTATTCTAAATTGATACATTAAGCTGATACATTTCTTATTGTTGTCCCTGCTGAGCAGAATCCCTGAGCTTCATTAAAAGGGAACTCCAGCTTCCAAACCCAAATTTGATAAAGAGGCCCACATGACACTGATATACCCATCACAGTTACTGAATGCACTTAAAAACAAGGTAACGCTGAGTATCCAGAGAGAAGTGGAATAATACATGAGACATATGAGTTGTATACGAGTGGCAAAACATACTATGGAAATTTGTCTGTTTGGTCAGCCAAGTCCCCGTCATGACCACTGGCAGCATTTTGAAGGATCAGTCTGCACTTTTATGCAACATTTTCAGCATGAGAAAAATAAATAGAATAAAATACATTCTGCCCAATCTGTTAATTAAATGTGTTTATTTCCTTGTTATTTTTATTATAAATCAATAACTGTGAATTATTGGATCAGTTAACTAGAGACCCTGAGATCTGTATGAACAACCCCCTGCCTACTACCTTAGTTGAGACTACTGTTTTTTAGATAAGTAGACATCAAATATGCAGGGGGATTATACAAGCACTGGTATTATATCTACCTTGCAAGGACCAACACTAATTATATCAATCATACTAGGCTGGAATCTGTTTCCCTCATCTCTTTGTAAGACCAGATACATTATTTGAAATTCCAAGTTTTGACACTGTGTGAAAGCAGTGCTAGTCAGGTACTTGGTGTTCCAGTCAAAGGGTGGAGCCCATGTAGATACAGCTCAGAACCAGTACTTCCATCACAAGCAGTTACTTGCGCATATTCAGTTTTATGCACTGATCTGCATTTTTATGTTTTCTATGTTAGGGGGCACATTGATACTTTGTGGCATAGCCCCCAAAACCACTTCCTATATACTTGCATCAGAATCATCTGCAAAGTATTTGTTAAGAGATAGTTTAATGTAATTCATCAAGGGTCTGTTTTGGGCACAATGCCTTGAATAGTTCCTGCTGTTTTTGTCCTTGGCTGCCAATAAAAGACTACCAACATAGCTGTTCTTGTGTCACTGTGATCTGTGATTGTGTACAGGCATCACATTAGTACCATGGCTGCAGGGTATATAATGGAAGTTAATTAGTTCTAGAACACTGAACACTTTTCTCTGGTCTGGGACCAGCCAATTGTTGTATTAGGACTTGGTGGACACTGAGCTTCTTTCATGCAGTTGAAAAACTATTGTTTCAATGCCTATTCTTTTTTTCTTCTTCTTCTATGCAATTTTTCATTTCCAGAAATCAGTTCTCAAGTATCAGATTCTGTATCTCTCCTTCAGCAGCTCTCAGAGCCTTATCATGTAGGTTAATGAGTTCCTAAGTGGCCTCTATTTGGAATGAGAGGCACGCGTCTTCTTAATTGGAAAACAACTGGAAACACAACTCTAACCATCTCTGATTCCCATTCCGTCTAGCCCTGGCATTCTGTTTGAAACGGCCCCTAAAATGTATATGCTCCAGCTACCTGCTGAGAGAAGGATGGATTTGCAAACAAGCCCTCTGCTTATGTTCTCATTCCTCAGGAGCTCGTTTTGGCACAGATCTCTCGGCTTTGCTCTTCCCTTTTGTTCTCTCTGAGCACTGGCTTTGCAGCTAGAGGCCTATAGGGACACGGTTACCTCCTACAATAGGCTGACTCATTGACTTTATGTGATTCACCAAAACATCACAGTTAGAACGCACAAAGTCATTTTCAAATGACATGGTTTAACCTTGGAACCTGTTCTGCTTTTTTGATTCAACAGATGTAAAGTATCCTTAATTGAGTCGACCTTAAGTGTTTACAGCTGACTGTTGTAAAACGGGTTGTACTACAGTGTATTATGTTGTGCAATAAAACAGTCCAATGTAATGTAATAGATACACTGAACACCCGGAGTTTACTCACTCTGCAGTAGTGGTGCTTGTTCTCCTTTGACCCGGCATGGTCCCATAGCAACAGCAACTTTTTGTTACCGGAAGGGGCACTTTCCCCACTGCAGAAATATGTGTGTGCGCGGATCCATAAACAAAAAGTTGCTAGTGCACTAAGAAAGGTCATATTCAACACATACAGGAGGGAAATAATATACTGGCTGTTTGAAGGAGCCCAATGACACAGTGCTGGAACAAGAAATGTATTTAACAGGTACTGATACAGTTGATGATTTTGTGAAAGCAATCAATTTTTGATGTGCATGTACAGTGCCATGCTTATGGCCGGCGCTACACAGTAAGCAGATGAGTGTTTGCAGACAGTTACCTAGGGGTTGGTACAAAACTTCAGGCAGTGATGGAAAAGTTAAGAACATCTTATTCAAGCATCTCTCCGAAAGACAGATTGTTTTGATCTGTAACAGATCAGTCCTCAGGGTACAGAACACATGAAACATTACGGTTCACTTGCTGGCCCTGACCTGCACCGTGAGAATGTCTCTATGAGAGGCGCATAACACAGCTCCTAGCTACAGTGAGTCAGTGGCCCACAGAATTAAATCCATTCTTGCTGTTCTGATGACAGTGATCTGTTCTTGATCCCTGCTCTGCTGCACCTCTTTATTCTTTCCCTCGGTGAGCACCTTTGACCCACCTTTGCAGTATAACAACCAGTTCAGCTCTTCCTTTATATAGAACTGGCTTCAGTCATTTCCAGTCAACTGTCTTACACTTGATAATAAATGTGTCCCCTTGTTCCATATAGTTGGGCTGATGTTAGACTTTCTGTCCATGGGTGTATGATTGCATTTGCAAATGAGGCACTGTCTTATGCAATCCTCACATTATAATGGATTTCATTCGGCCCAGTATTCATGGTAACTGACACTAAACAATTAAAAAATATTGCTCTTTATTGATCTATTTCTTGTGATTAGTATTGGGGATTGCTTCTATGGGGTCGGTGGAATGAAATGAAAATGACCTGCTCTTCCTTTACTCTCCATGCTGTGGATCAATGTAAAATGTTTTTGTTACTGCTGGAGGTTTTTGACCTGTCATAAATTTACATAGAACATAGAACATCATGTATTGTCACATTAAGGAGACATGGGACTTTACAAATCAGCTGTAATTGTGAACATAAATTTATTTTTTGTGATGTATGTCTTTAAGTTTTTGGAAATATGATTTTTTTCAGACTGTTAGAAGCCTATATCTTGTTACAGAAGGGGAATTACACAAAAAGTTTATTTTGAATGCGGAAATGATTTATAGTTTTCCTAGTAAAACTAAAAGCCCCATCAAATGCGCCCAAAGTGAAAGTGCACAAAATGTTTAAAAACTCATTAATAGTACCAAAAGCCCCAAATTGCCTGCCATTGAAAGGGATACAGTGAGAGGAAGTATTTTATGGATCATTATTGACACTCTGTAGGTTTTCTTTATACTATCATTGCCCAAATAGAATCACAAGTTGTATGTGACAGTACAGAATTTTCTCTTAAATGGGGTTCTTGAAGGAACACAATATTAGCTTTGTTTTTCTTGCAATGGAATTTCTTGTATACAAGCTGAATAGTGTATAGGGATGTATAGGTATAATGAAAACTATACATAAAAGAGGGGTCAGGAATGTAAATATTACTTGTGTATTTTCTTCTCTTGTTCTAGGAGTACTGTACATACCATTTTCTTGTATCTGGCAGTAGTGTGCCATGTCTCCCTCATGTGTAGGATTCTATCCCCAGGGAGATTGTTGGATCCCAGGCAGGTAAGTGGAGACATCAAACCCCAAAAAACTCTTCTGTATCTTAAGGAGAACACAGACAATGTTGCTGCCATTTGTCTGCCATTTGTCATATGGTGAGGGGAAAGGCAGCATTGGGATAGAAAGTCCTGGACCCACCAGGAATGGCTCAACTAGGGTTAAGCAGAAAAGACGTGCCTAGGAGCAGAATCCAGGGGGGCGCTAGGCACGTACCTTATCTGCTGCCTACCCATGTTTGGGGCCTTGTACCACCACTGCTTGCTGGGTATTTGAATGCCAGGTCACCAGCATATGCAGCAGGTGGGTTATTAGTACACACTCTTGTGTTCGCTGCAGGTGGGGCTGGGAGCTGGCCACTTGGGTTGCCTAGTGCTGCCGGCCAGCTTGACCTGCCTCTGCCTCCATGGGAACTGAAGGGCCCTTCTTCTGATGCCCAAACTCGCCCCTCTCCCCCAGTGTGCCTGACAGTAGTGCATACCTCTCTCCTTAATTTAACACTGTTATCAGGACAGGGGAGAATTGAAGCCAGTTTCTCTTAAAATGTCAGTGAACGATTTTAAAACTTTTCTTTTAGCCAGGGTTTCCTAGGATACATCTTGGAATAGCTTAATTTTACTTCCCTCATGCATCATGTTGTAACATAGTTAGCTTTATATAACATTTCTTCTTTAAGGGTGTAATCTTGGAAAGCACACAAAACATCTCTAGGAGCTGTGAGGGGGGGTTCGACCCCACCAAATGAACCCCATAGCACATGCATACAAACACTCACACAACCCCTCCTTTTTACTTACCTGGGGAAATGCCCCTAACTTTTTACTTACCCCTCGGTACAGATTCAGGGATTGCAGTTCACGGCAGCCCTCTTCCAGGTATTCCTGTCTTCTTCCTGTGCTTCGGAAATTGTTCCAACTGCACATGTGCCGCTCCGCCGGTCTCATTCTCAGATTACCAAAGACCCGGAAGATGGCTGCCATGAACTGCGATCCCTGAATCTGCACCAAGGGGTAAGTAAAAAGTTAGGGGCATTTCCCTGGAGGGGGTTTGGTTTATGTATGCTAGGGGTTTTTGTAGTTAAAGGGGAACTATCGTGAAAATCTAATTTTCCCAGCGGATGGATAGGATGAAAATAATAATATTCTTAAATATATTCATTTAACAGAAATGCTTACTTTTTGAAAGGCATTCAATAATATTACAGTGAGTTAGAATGCTTTCTCTGAGAGCCAGTTCAAGCAATTGCTGAATGGGAGTGGCTATACCCCCACTGTGATGTCACGTAGCAACTAGCGAAGTCCCACCCTCTTCATGCTGAATTCAAAGCATCCACACACCAACTGCATTCTCTGGAATCTCATTCTGAGAATAGCAAGGCTGTTATACTTTTATAGTGTGAAAATGCTGATATTATTGGCAGAATGAGATTTTTGCATTCTCCCAGATCAAAGGAAGGACAGAGCTTGGTAAATATTGTACAGATATAAAAAAAAAAAAGGGTATTATGCACCTACTTTTTGCACATTGCACCTCACATGTTTCATATGTCTCTGTAGGTCAATAACAACCAGCCAGCAATTCACTTTGAACAGGCTACTTACTAAAAGGTGCAAAATATGGGTAATTGAACTGGTACAAATTAGCACCTTTGTTTGAAATCACCCTGTCTATAAATGTATTTGTGTGACAGTGCGTTTGTGTATGTTTTAGTCTCCCAGTAATTTTTTGTGTATAAATCTGTGTCTTTGTGTGTTCCCATTTTTTTTTGTGTTGTCAATGTGTTTTAGAGGAACAGTAATATCAAAATATGACATGTTAATAAATGTACTGTTGCCCTGGGGTGTTTGCTTCAGAAACAGAGCCATGGAGCAGCCATTCAGGTTGAATTAGGGCTATAAGGTTCAGGTTTAGTAGCAGATACGCTCTGTACAAATTGGCCCAAGAAGCAATCAGGGAACAGGTGCTGCTGGACTAGGAGGGCCTTCCTGAATGGACTCACTGCCCTGGAGATGTGCAACCCTAGCAAGAGTCTAGAGTGCTACTTGTGGGAAGAGGAGACAACCCATTAGTACTGCCTGTGTTCCTTCAATGCTGCCTAAGGCTCTGCGCTCAGTTTCTGGAAGCTTGGTTTTCCCGCCTTACTATGCCAGCCTATGGGCTCCTAGGGATCTCCCCTTTGCATGAGGCCCGTGCCTCTTACTGTCACTAAAGCTTTCTGAATGTACTCCTCCTGCTGGAGCCGGGATGGTTACTCCTATCTCTCACACTCACCCCTGTCATGCTTACCTTCTACTCTCACACTCACCCCTGCCACTCCTATCTCTCACACTCACCCTGCCACTCCTATCTCTCGCACACTCACCCCAGCCACTAATATCTCACTCACACTCACCCCAGCCACTCCTATCTCTCGCACACTCACCCCAGCCACTAATATCTCACTCACACTCACCCCAGCCACTCCTATCTCTCTCACACTCACCCCAGCCACTCCTATCTCTCGCACACTCACCCCAGCCACTAATATCTCACTTACACTCACCCCAGCCACTCCTATCTCTCTCACACTCACCCATGCCATAATAAAAAGTTGCAACTTCAAGCATTTATACCAACATCTCTAAAAAAAGACATGTATGCAACTTTTAAGCGCCTCCCATATTGAAACTGACCTAAACTTAAGATTACTAGTGAATCTTCACTAGGCACAACCGAACGCTAACAAATATTCGCTATGAAATGGTCGCACTGAAAAAGTATCGATAGCGAAAAGTCGCCAGCGTTTGGCGCCCAGGATGCAACTTCAAATTTTAGTGAATTAGCGTAGTGGTAACAAATTTGAATACACTGCCTGATTAATGTTTGGCCAAAAGTGGCAAATAAGTAAGTCATCAAAAGAAAACATCATATTTTTAGAAAACACACATTCTGCCAAATCTAAAATGGGTAAATATATCTTTGTATGGCAAAGCAGCAACACTACCCTAAACTTAGTTTTTTTATATAATTTCTGAAAATCATCACAAAGTTTGCATTTTACCTCATTATATACACCCCACATTTGTAACTTACCAGCATAAAGCATCCTAAATATGAACACATAAAATTCACTAAGCGCCGAAGCGCCGAACGCTAGCGTTACTTCGCTAGCGTTTGTCATTTTCGTTACTGCGCAAATTCACTAACGAACGCTGGCGTAGTTTCGCTAGTGTTACTTCGCACCCTTACGCCTGGCGAAGTTTCGCTAGCGACGTAACTACGCAAATTCACTAACGCGCGCAGTGTACTGAACGCCACCTTTTACGCTAGACTTCCTTCGCCACCTCAGACCTGGCGAAGCGCAATAGAGTAGATAGGGATTGTTTCAGAAAAAGTAAAAAAAAAAAGGTGATAGGCTGAAAAAGATCGAAAAAATTTTTGGGGCTCCCCTCCTTCCCCCCTACATTTCCTGACTCATGGCAACTTACCTAGACAGTGGGCACATGTGTAGGGCAAAATAAAAATTTTATTTGATGATTTGAAGGTTTTCTAGCCATTTGTAGTGCTGATACGTATTCCTCCATTGAAATTTGAATTTCGCGCCGTATGCAAATTAGACTTCGCTAGTGTAACTTCGCTTTACTTAGCGAATCAACGCTAGCGCAACTTCGCAACCTTATGCTACCCCTGAGCGCAACTTCGGATTTTAGTGAATTTGCGAAGCGCTGGCGAAACTACGCCTGGCGAAGTGTGGCGAAGTTACGCCTGGCGCAACTACGAATCTTAGTGAATTTGCCCCATAGGGTCTACTGAATAGTTTGATGCCTTAATGCATAGATTTACCAAACCATGTGGCATACAGAGACCCCCAAATTCAAATAGTACATATAAATTTTCACATGACACTGACTGTTACACTATAAGCACCCGGCACGTGCATTACCCTAGAAAACCATATTTTTTCTGAAAGTAAATATTCCAACTAATCTAAAACGGGTAAATATTTATTGCCACTACAAACTACCAAACTGCAAAATTATGCTAAACATAATGCCCTTTATTAAATTTCTTTAAATCATCACAAAGCTTGCATTTTACCCCATTATTTACCCCACATTTCGTAACATATCAGCATAGGGGCTCAACTACATGGTGCAACTTCTTCAGATCCGACACTCTAAGAGGAAGCGCATGCAACAAGACCGGTGCGCCGAATATAATGTAAGTAATAAAAATATTGCACCTACAAACTGCATGCATCTGACATGACTGTTGGATGCAAATGCCGCACGTTGCGTCTTCATTCGACAGTAATTGAATGCATGCAGTTTGTAGGTGCGATATTTCTATTACTTACTGTACATTATATTCGGTGCATCCATCTTGTCGTATGCGCTTCCTCTCAGCGTGTCGGATCTGAAGAAGTTGCACCATGTAGTTCAGTCCTAAAGCATCCAAAATATGAACGCATGGGGTCTATGGAACACATTGATGCCCAATATGCATAGATTTACCAAACCATGTGGCGCACAGAGACCCCCAAATGGATATATAGCAGACAAAATTTACATGAGCAAAATTAAGTAACAAAGAACAGTGGTAAATGCGATAAAATCACGAAATCAATAAAATCCAATAAAACCACAAAAATCAATGCTTTTTTTTTCCCGCCTAGTGTAATCAGCAGTCATAATCACTTTGACTATTTTAGCATGGGCAAATATGTTTTACGGAAAGAAACAAGCGAACAACACCTATGCAGAGCTGAAAATGCAATAAAACAGCTTAACATGCTAAAAAATTGCTAAATATGCACAAACTCACTAAAATTGCGAAATAATCAGCAAAATAACATACAAAAGGTATTGTGCAGTACTGTACGCTATTCACAAGGGCAATAAAACATTTTTTTCAGGCAAAAAAAAATTATACAATAAGAAAAAAAAACAACAAAATAGTGTGCGTATGCGTGTGTACAATTCTCAAAATTACGTGTTATGTTCGTGTGTGTGCGGGTACAAGTGTGTGAGTATGTAACCCCCCCGATCCCCAAAAATGTATGTGTGTGTAATAAGTGTGTGTTTGTGTGTGTGTGTATGTGTAACACTAACCTGGAAAACACATGACAATCTATTGGGGTTGCAGGAGGGGGTCCCACGAAGAGTAGTAGTAGTCTTCAGTGAAGATCCAGGGACTGGGTGGTGCTGCAGGTATAGGTAGCACAGGCAGCAGCAGGACACGTAGAAATCACGTGCCTGCTGCTACCTTGGAGCCCCTGAGCGATTGCGTCCCAGGGGCCTCTCAATACCCCACTTTGCTTATTTCCTAGCGGCAGGGGAACAAGCTGGGAGCAGTCCCCCCCTTCTGTAGCCATCACCCCTACTGTAGTCAGTCCCCCTCTGTAGCCAGCCCCCCTGCAGCCAGCCACCTCCTGCAGCCGCCCCCTGCAACCAGTCTCACCCTGCAACCAGTCTCACCCACCTGTAGCCAACCTCACCCACCTTCAGCCAGCCCCCCTGCAGCAGCCTTCTCTCCCCTGACTCATCCTCATCCCCCTCCACCCCCCCTGCAGTCAGCCAACATCGTAGTTTTTACAAGTTTTACTCAGTAACATGAAGACTTTTGCTCTCCGTCTGAAACTCCCCCTCCCTCCCAGAAACGAGGCAGTAGGAAATAAAGGTGGACTTGCTAAACGTGTGTAAATCCCAGCCGCACATTAGTCTGTATGCCAGCACTGAGACGCGAGTAGTGAATGTGCTGCTGCTCCGGTTTCATTTTGTGCTTATGTAACATTTGTGCGTCTCAGTGCTGGCATACAGACTAATGTGCGGCTGGGATTTACACACGTTTAGCAAGTCCACCTTTATTTCCTACTGCCTCGTTTCTGGGAGGGAGGGGGAGTTTCAGACGGAGAGCAAAAGTCTTCATGTTACTGAGTAAAACTTGTAAAAACTACGATGTTGGCTGACTGCAGGGGGGATGGAGGGGGATGAATCTCACGGGAGAGAAGGACCGTGTTACAGTCTACCTTTCTTTCCTAGCTTTATACAGTTTCTGATTGACAGCTCTGACTGCCAATGAGATAGAGAACAGAGTTGTTATGCAGAAAAACTCGACTCCGACGCCAGAGCTAGCCAGAGGCAGGTAGGAGAGAAGCAGCTGGCATGGATTCACTAGAAAGACTGCAATATTTTAAAAACTGTAAACATTTTTTAATACATTATATTTAGACATTTGAATAACTTCATGTAATGATTGTTTTTACCAATTTTTAATTTCGCGATAGTTCCCCTTTAAGGGTTGAATTTTCCTTTAAAGCACCGGACCCTCCTTCATGTGGTGGGAGCCTTCCTGTCACTAAGTTCTAGAACCTCTGACATACAGAAGGCATCCATAAAGGGGGGCACGTGACCCCCTGTGTTTTTTTTCCAACAAACAGGATAAGTGCCCTATAATGGAAGTTAAGGCACCAGTAAGTGATGATTCTTTGCCCCTCTCTCTCTTTCTCTCTCTCTCTCCAGTAAACACTGCAGCTGTTTCTGCCTAGCACCAGCTCCATACATTTTACTTTGTATCTTTTTAGAGTCCCACCCTGATCACATGATGCTGTGTGAGTGACAGATTGACAAAATTGTGCTGCTTCCATGTGGGTGAAATGCTAATACTGCCTGTGTCTGTGTGTGAGTATGGATATTATTGCTGTGGGATAGTGTGTATAGCAAGGCAAGATTGACTTGAGGATTGTTGCTATAACTGTGGGATAATGTGTATAGCAAGGCAAGATTGTCTCCAGGATTGTTGCTGTGGGATGGTGTGTATTATAAGGCCGCTCTCTCTCCAGAAAACACTGCAGCTGTTTCTGCCTGGCACCAGCTCCATACATTTTACTTTGTATGAGTCCCATACTGATCACATGATGCTGTGTGTGAGAGAGAAAATGGTGCTGCTTTTATGTGGGTGAAATGCTAATTCTGCCTGTGTCTGTGTGTGAGTATGAATATTATTGCTGTAAATATGGGATAGTGTGAATAGCAAGGAAAGATTGTCTCCAGAATCGTTGCTGTAACTATGGGATAGTGTGAATAGTAGGGCAAGAGGATCAAAAGGATTGTTGTTGTAACAGTAGGATAGTGTGTATAGCAAGGTAAAACGGTCTACTGGATTGTTGCTGTTACTGTGGGAGTATGTATAGCAAGGCAAGATGGTCTCCAGGATTGTTACTGGGGGATAGTTGTTTAGTAAAGCAAGATGGCCCCCGGGATTGTTGCTGTTACTGTGAGATAGTGTTTAGTAAGGCAAGAGTGTCTCTGGGTTTGTAGCTGTTACTGTGGGATAGTATGTACAGTAAGGCAAGATGGTCTGAATTGTTGCGGTTACTCAGGGAGTGTGTATAGCAAGGCAATATGGTCTCCGGCATTGTTTCTGTAACTTTGGGGTTTCATTCAAGTCAATTGTTAATAGGCAGTTCCTAACATCCCCTTTACCCCATCCCGGTAAAATTGTGGATAGCACCACTTTCTGGCAACCCCACAGCTTATGTATAAAGGTGGCTGACTCTGTCTTACACGTTGGACATAAGGGGAAGGCAATATTTTCTTGACATGTAATCTTTGTAGTATGTAGAAAGTTCTGTGTATTGGGTACAGCTGTAGTAGACTGTGTCTGTATAAATGCGCCACTATCTTGGGAGTACTCAATACCCATTTCCATTACTCATCTGAGATCGTACCTACATCCTCCTCCCACGCTACCCTGGCCCGTATTCAGTGTCGGACTGGCCCACCGGGATACCAGGAAAAGTCCCCGTGGGCCCAGGTGACAGCTGCTAAATGTTTGGCCTATTTCATGGCCATTCCCTATTTCTATGAGAACAAAGAGGCTAAATAGATGGAATAATAGATTATAGTATGTAAAGAAAAGAGACTAGGAGAATAGAGGTTGAGTGAGGAGAGGAAGAAAATAGTACTGAGAGTGGGCCCCTGGTCTAAAACTTTTGGTGGGCCCCTGGTCTAGGGTTTTTTGGTGGGCCCCTGGTGTCCCAGTCCGACACTGCCCGTATTTCACGGTCTACATATACTGGCTTGCACAGTTGCTTATACAGGACCGACATTTTCCTTCTAAAGTTACTTTCCAGCAGGGTGTCAGTAACTAGGAGTTGACCACCGACTGATCAGGGTGTCGGAGAAAATCCATTAGGGTTGTTGTGAGTCTGTGATGTACCAGCCACTGCGTGAGGGGGAGTTCTCTGGCAGTGTGCAATTGCTGCAGTGGTATGACCTTGTCCGTCTCCCATACATCTGTTATGAACACTAATTTAAGCTTGCACCAAATTTTGGGTGGGGTATGATGTGCCAGCCCAGGGAAAGTTGGGTTACCCTAGATTGGGGTCATTATATAATGGACCAGCACTCCAATTATTTTCCAATCAATTTTATTGAGTAATCACTCCTGTATCCAACCTTTTGGCCCTCGTTGGGGGCTTTATCAAGGCCTTTGACCAAGCACCCAACATTGGATTTTGGAGTGCGTGTACTTTCTGAATCATTATATATATATATATATATATATATATTTGAAATCAAACTTATTGAAAGCCTTCATGTAATCCCCACTCACAGCACAGCGTCATACGGAAACCACTGTGTCAGCACAGCATCACACCTAACCCCTCAGTCACAGTACAGCGTCACAGCTAACCCCCAGTCACAGCACAGCATCACACAAAAAACCCTCCAGTTACCGCGCAGTGTCACACCTAAACCTTTCCAAGATACTCAAGAAGAAAGATAAACTTTCTAGGAATAGACAAGATTATACTCAAAATAGAGTTTATGCAAATCTACCTGTAATGCTTTCCCACTGGCTTTATTGCCAGTGGGAAAGCATTTCGGGGATTGCAGAGTGTGTTGCTTACCATCTTTATTTATAAGTAAGTGAAAGGTTAATCCCCAGCTGTAGGGGATATTGTTTTTGCATACTTCTTGAGTCACTGACTGTAACTCTCTTTGTTTTGTTAGCGTAAGAGAGGTTTTCAGAGTGCTTGCCGATCTTCTTCATATCGCACTTAGAAGCCTATATCTTATTACAGAAGTGGAATGACACCAACATTCTAGTAGAGTTTGAAAGCTAACATTGTCCTGAAAAAAAATGATTTTCCTGGGTAAACTCAGACCTTCCCAGGTAACACCCCTAAAGGAAAAGAGTTCAAAACCTGTCTGGCAATAAAAGTACTAAATTGGTTGTCAGTTTTAAATATCTGTCTCCCAAAATATGCTCCAGTAGCTTTCCATCTTCTTTTCTGCTGATTCCCAGCACATACAAACTCTTCCAAAGGTGTTTGCAGCCATTTGACATAATAGACTCGGGATCACCCCCTCGTGGAGGATGCAATTCCGTGTGCCTGTTCTGTGTTCTTCATGTTTGTTTTGTGCTGAAATTGCTTTCAGAGACAGTTTAGAACTCAGCAGTGAGTGTTACATCTAAGAACATGTCAGTTTAGATGACTTCCGGATCATAGAACCACTGATTTCTTAAGAAATTGCAGGTGATACAACACAGCTAATGGGGCAATTGCAGCTTTCCTGCAGTCCCACATGCATTATTGTATATATAATCAGTGTAACATAGTAAGTTAAGTTGAAAAAAGACACACGTCCATCAAGTTCAAACTTTTAACTCTATTTTAATCTGCCTAACTGCTAGTTGATGGAAGGCAAAACACCCCATTTGAAGCCTTTCCAATTTGTGAAAAAATGCCTTCCTGACTCCAAAAACATTCCCTGGATCAACTTGTACTATGTTGTTTCTTCCATAACCCTGTATTCCCTCACATGCTAGACAGCATCCAACCCCTTCTTAAAGCTATCTAATGTATCAGCCTGAACCACTGATTCAGGGAGAGAATTCCACATCTTCACAGCTCTCACTGTAAAAAACCACTTCCGAATATTTAGGCAGAACCTCCTTTCTTCTAATGGTAATGTGTGTATAAAGGGTTCTTTTCTTCATTTGCCATCAAGTTATACTGCACCAAATGACCTACACCTAAAACACACGGCTGCCTCCATGTTATACCAAAACATATTTGACTCTTCCCCTGTAGTGATGTGCTGGTTGACCTAAAATCCACATGTTGGGGGGGTTTGGGTGGAAATTTGGGCGACTGCTGTGGGTTTGAGTTTGGTGCGGGTCAGACTGGGGAAGTACTTTACTCCTCTACTGGGGAAGATTCCATCTTCAGAGGTGCACAGAAGTAGTGTACAGAGAGGGGTGAGACATTAGTCTGGAGTCCAAATACATCTGCTGGGTACTGAAGGGTTAAATCAATTCTTTGACTTGACAAAAATGCCCCATCCTCCTTTTCCCTCATTCACCGTCATCCTTTCTTCACTCTCCGCCCATGATTCCATTTTCTGTTTGCTCTCTCATTCTTTCTCTTCCAACTTTTCTTTCCTTGAATACTCCATAAAGCTATAATGAAAAAAAAGATGAGGGGAATGAGCTGTAATTGGGGAATAGTGTGTATAGTAAGTAGGGATGCACCAAATCCACTATTTTGGATTCGGCCGAACCCCCGAATCCTTTGTGAAAGATTCGGCCGAATACCGAATCTGAACCCTAATTTGCATATGCAAATTAGGGGTGGGAAGGGTAAAAAAAATTGTACTTCCTTGTTTTGTGACAAAAAGTAACGTGATTTCCCTCCACATCCTTAATTTGCATATGCAAATTCGGTTCGGCCAGCCAAAAAGATTCGGCCGAATCCTGCTGAAAAAGGCCGAATCCCGAACCGAATCCTGGATTCAGTGCATCTCTAATAGTAAGGCAAGAGGTTCTCAGGGGAAAGGACTGTAGCTATTGGATAGTGTGACTAGTAAGGCAAGATATTATTTGGAATAGAATTTTTAACTATGGGATAATGTGTATATGGCACCAGGGCCGGATTTACATAGCTGGCACCCCTAGGCCTGCTGCCGTTCATCACCCCTATTCCTTCATCTTCCTTTTTGCACATGCGCAAATTTTTAGCCTTGGGTTTCAGAGTTCTGGGGATTGGTGGACAGGGAATTTTAAAAACTGGGGATTGGGGCACAAAAACTGTTGTATCTCCTGCGAATCCCCAGTGCTTAGGGACCAATGCGGGTGTGGTTGGGCAGCATGCCGCCCCACTAAAATTCTGCCACCCTAGGCCTTTGTCACAAATCTGGGCCTGTATGGCACAATGTTCTGCAGGGTAGAGACTTTAACAGTGAGATAGTGTGTATAGTGAGGCAAGATCATGTCAGTGGAATGATGAACTGTGGGATAGTGAGTTTAGTAAGGCAAGATGGTCTAAGGAATAAGGACTGTAACCATGGGATATTTTGTGTAGTCAAGATGGTCTCAGGGATAGTGGCTGTAATTGTGGCATAATGTGCATTGTACGACAAGATGGTCTTATGAACAGAGATTGTAACTGTGGATAGGGTGTATAGTAAGGTAAGATGACCTTATTGGTAGTAGATATAACTATGGGATAGTGTGTGTGTAGTAAGGCAAGATGTTCTCAGGAGTAGGGGCATGTTCTTCGCCATATCCACTTTTTTACTGTGCTTTTCTGTCCCCTACTGTGGGATTTTGCTATAGTTCTACATACCTCCCAACATTTTGGGAATAAAAAGAGGAACAAAAAATGTGGCGTGCCAAGCATGGCAAATTTTTGGCCACCCCCTAATTACCATGTTCATTTTACAAAAATCTGGCAGGTTATGAAAGCTTAAACATATTTCTGTGTTGTTTTTTTTTTCCAGTTATTACAGTTTTGCTAATGAATGGTGAATTGCCTTTAAACTGTGTCTAACATTTCTTCCTTATCTAAATTGTTACAATTACTTAATTGCTTTTCTCAAAATTGTTACAAAGTATTTTATCTGCACCTCCTGGCTGTTCTGGGCTCTCTTACAAAAGCCAATTAAGTTATAAACTTGTATCTTTTTTTAGCTGTTCGGTGCAGAGAAAATCGTGACTTTCCAGTACAAACCTGTACCTGTAGGTTGAGCTGTCAAAAGAGGTAATGTCTCACTTAAAACAGGACAGTTGGGAGGTATGGTTCCACTCACGCTGCTTTCTTTGGGTTCAGTTGCAAATTTTTACTAGTGACTTCATATACAGTGTTGTAACTGAAATGGGTCAAGTCGAGAGCAATAATTAAGTGATGTATAGGATGTATTATGGGACAGATCTTGTGTAATGTGCCTCTTCTAAAGTAGTGATATTATGTAAGGCAGAGGTTTGATGCTGATCACTGGATTTAACCCACCTCCCTTACCCCTAAAATGACACAAGGGGATGGAGTTACTAAAGAAGTCTCCTCTAATGCCATGGTTGACGATGCTGGCCAATCTTGTGCCGACCGCTGTGACTAATAAGCTCCATTGAGCAATGCCTCTAATCCCTTCCCACTGCTCCGGCCCTTTTCACCCACATCTTAATATGATATTACACTACTTAGTGGATTGATACCCAATGTGATTGTCCTTCAATTCAGGGTCTAGAATTACACCTAAAGATTTCTTTGGTGCTTTTCACATGTGATTGAAGTATTGAATGTTAACTGACTGAATTACAGAATTATTTCACCCTTCTATATTTTGTAGTTGCTCGCTATTGCTCATTAATGTTTTCTCTGTCTAATTTATCCTTTCAAAAGCTCTAGTCCCATTCTTTTCTTAAAGGAGAAGTCAACCTATACAGGGAAAAAACCCTCGCCCCCTCCCCTGTGTAGGCCCTCCTCCCCCCGGCCTACCTGCCCCCCACGGGCAAATGCCCCTAACTTGTTACTCACCGCTCGGCGCAGGTCCTCTGCTAAAGAGTTCACTGGCACCATCTTCTCCCGAGTGCTCTTCTTGACCGGCGTCTTTTTTGGCGCATGCGCAGTATGAGGTATTTACCGGTAAGGATCTTCTGCGCATGCGCCGAAAGTCACAAAGTTTCCGGGAAAAAAGATTGGAAACTTTGTGTCTTTCTGGTGCATGCGCAGTTGGAGGAAACTTGGTGACGCAGAAGATCGGTCCTCTGCTGCGGAGTTCACGGGCACTCTTCTTACTGCTTTGACCAGCGTTTTTTTTGGCGCATGCGCAGTACAAGGCATTTGCCGGTAAGGATCTTCTGTGCCGAAAGTCACAACGTTTCCAGGAAAAAAGATTGGAAACTTTGTGACTTTCGTGCGCATGCGAATTTGGAGGCATTTGCCGGTACGGAGCTACTGCGCATGCGCCCAAAAGTCCCGAAGTTATCGATCTTTCGGCACATGCGCAGAAGATACTTACCAGTAAATGCCTCTTACTGCGCATGCGCCAAAAAACCCCGGGCAAAGCAGGAAGAAGAGAACTCAGAGTGAACTCCGAAGCAGAGGACCTGTGCCGAGGGGTGAGTTACGAGTTAGGAGCATTTCCCCAGGGAGCAGGTAGGCCGGGGGGAGGAGGGCCTACACAGGGGAGGGGGGGAGGGATTTCCCCCTTATAGGTTGACTTCTCCTTTAACTGTCACTTGAGTGCCATCTGGTGTCCATTTCCCTTTACTCCTGAATGATGTGATTTTATTGAACCTTTGCTCTAGCGCCATCTAGTGTACACTCTTTTTCCTGCAGTTTATGGAATGAATTGAGGTGCAGCACAGTCCAGAACAGATCAGTGAAAGGGAGCCGATTAGTACTTAAATACTTTGGGGTTTTATGTGGTTTGGTTATCATTCCTTTGCAGAATATTTACAGAATATATGCTAACACCTCACTATTTAATCCCAGACAATCTTCCTTGGTCGTTTCTCAGGATGGTGCTTGACTTTTCAGTATTACTACAGTGCAAGAACAAACATATTAGTACTATACCTGCCTCATTGAATGGGGATATATTATTGTAAATTAGTTTTCTACTTTACTTATGTGTATGTTTATCTGCTTTTATTTTAATAGTTTTCATTTTGGTTCTGTTTTGATTTATTTACAGACATCCCGGTGGCGAATTTCAAGTTTTAGGAGGGGCACGGGTAGCCGCCAAAGGGAGCTGAAGCCACTGAGGAGAATGAAGAAATTGCCAAGGAGGAAAAAGACAGAAGGTAAGTTCCATCGAACACCATTTTTTAAAACTCCTGGTCACCAATGTTTGTTTTTTTAACTCGTAAGGGAGGCTCTAAGCACCAGTGTTTTTTTTGATTATTTTTTTTACTTTTACTGGGGCCCTGTCCACCAATGTTTTTTTACTTATTGGGGGACACTGGCTAGCAATGTTTTTTTTGTTATTGGGGGCTGACCACTAATGGGTTTTTACCTAGTTTTTTCAACTGACAACCTCTTGTGGCTGCAGGTAAAACACACCACATTACTGTTTTAAGCTCACCGGTCATTGTGGCTTCCTGGTCAAGTAAAATGAAGCCAGTGTAGGACTGGTCCACCGGAAAACCAGGAAAACTCCCGGTGGGCCCAGGTGTCAGTGGGTCATCATGCTGCTAAACTTTTGGCCTATTTCATGTCCATTCCCTATATTTCTATGAGAACAAAGAGGCTGAATAGCTGGAATAATAGATTATAGTATAAAGAAAACAGACTAGGAGAATAGAGGTTCATTGAGGAGATGAAGAATATTAGTACTGAGAGTGGTCCCCTGGTCTAAGGGTTTTATGGTGTGCCCCTGGTCTAAGGTTTTTGGTCGGCCCCTGATGTCCCAGTCCGACACTGAATGAAGCCCCAGTGAATAAAAACCACGTGTGCACATAGTTATGCTCCATAATGTCAAAACCCTGTCCATGTTCAACCTGACCCTCCCCCAACTATTAAAAAGTAATAGTATAGATAAAGGAGCAATATATTTCAAAGATGTTCCAGTTAAATAAAATAAGATCATTGCCATTTCCAGACATGCTTCATCCTGAAAGTATTTAGACATCAGTGGATTTGTCTGCAAAACATGTATGAGACGTGAGATGTGACGCAGTACAGTCACAGCCTATGGAATGGATTTGCTTCCTCGAAAAAATGGACGGAAACTAGACTACCAGTAATATCTTCTCTCTAATGATGATGATATATGGATAATAATAATAGCAAATGACAAAACTTAAATTAACGCACTCCATCTTCCCCCCGCCCTCCGCTGATTGGGAGGAGCGAACTAGTCAATTTAAAGAAAATAAAATCAGCGGGATGTGGATTTCGACGTTATAGAGGAAACAGATCTGCTTCCGCTTCAGTTACTTTAGTGTTCCCATGTTTTCCAATAGGCATTCCTTTTATTGTGTATGAAATGTGTTATTTCTTCTCATTTTCTTATTTCCTTCTCCAGGGCAATCTATTGGGTGTGTGTTGGGGGCTGAGACAACGTCTAGAGATTGATGTTTTTACTGCATGTAGGAGACACAAGGTAAGTAAATCACAGAATGTTCTTTTTTGTTTCGCAAACTCATGCAATCTCACCCTACCGCCCCCTCACGTACCTACCATCTCACTGACACAACCACACACACTCCTACCCACCAGTGTGTATATGGCACAATGTTCTACAGGGTAGAGGCTGTAACTGTGGTATAGTGTGTATAGTAAGGCAATATGTTCTTCAGGGTAGTAACTGTAACTGTGGGATATTGTGTATAGTAAGGCCGATTGTCTCATTTTTACCGCACTGCTGCGTTATTATGAGCTTGTACAGCCTGGACATAATCCCCTTTTGTTTATCCCCTGTTACAACCAGAGATATTTGTGAGGCTTCAACCACAATGTTTTTAACTTGGTTCCTTTAACGCAACATCCTAATAGTGCTGTATGCCAACCACTGGGAGTTTGTCAGCCCCTTAGTGTTGTGTAGAGTAGCGACGGCCACTGGGCAGTTTCCCTCCCATAGGCTGCCTATTACACCCAAGTCCCTCTCAACCCAGGATTGGTGCAGCCTCATATTTTTCAAATGTAAAAAATTCACAGTTGTTGAGTAGTGGTGTTTCGGGGGTTTAAGCTTGGTGTTTTGTTAGCCGGTGAGCTGTGGTCCAGACTTTCCTCTTCAGCACTAAGAGAGGGTTTAGTATAGTCTCCTGTCCCTTTATGTTGCTGGCTAGCAGTCCTCTAAGCTGGGAGCTAAAAAATGTTATTGCCTTCCAAAGGTTAATGATGCCAGGCTCAGCCCAGCCCAAGACTATATGTCTACATTGAGTAAGTTGGGTAGATAAGAAATACACCATCATATCAGGGAAGGCTTGGCCTCCTGCTCCTTGGGGCAGTTGGAGTGTTTCCAGCGAGAGTCTACTTTGGCTCTTTCCCCATATAAATTGTTTTAGTGTCTTATTGAGTGCTACAAAAAGGTGTTTACTAATCCACACCAGTGAATGCCACAGTACAGATTGGACTTTAGGTGTAATGATAATTTTTGTAAATTGGATCCGGCCCATTGGGTCTAGGGAGTTCTGTTTTGGCTTTTGCCCATTTCAGTACCGGGTCCATATTTATTTCAACATATTTGTTCAATGGAAGAGTAACTTGTATCCCCAGATTGGTAAATTTGTCTACTAACTGTAGCGGGCACATACTAAGGGGGAACTCTGTCAGCTGGGCCTGAAACAGGCCGAGAGGAATGAAGGAAGCTCTTTAACTGAGATGTCCCTCCATCCACTAGGGCTTGTGCAGTTGGCTTTGCCGAGTGCATATTACAGTATGTGCCGGTGAGCTGGGTGATATAGTACAAGCTGGAAGGTAGAAAGTTTAGTTTGCATCTATGCAGTAGTTACGCAATTTAGGCCAGTCATCATAAACCATTTGCTGGGTTTCTGCGAGGATTGTCGTGTTGGTTCTGCAGTCAAAAAGGCAACCTAGTTGTGCTGAGAGCGTTGTCAGGATTTTAGACCTGTAGCTCTCTAGGTTTTTACATGACCACAGAGTATTTATCAAGGACCCAGGAGCCAGATTGCCCTTCACTACTCTACACAACATTAAGGGGCTGACTAACTCCCAGTGGTTGGCATACATACTATTAGGATGTTGCGTAAAAGGAACATTGTGGTTGAAGCCTCACAAATATCTCTGTTTATAACAGGGGATAAACAAAAAGGGATGATGTCCAGGTTGTACAAGCTCATAATATTGCCTTTCAAAGGTTAATGATGCCAGGCTCGGCCTGTCCCAAGACTATTTGTCTACAATGAGTAAGTTGGGCAGGTAAGAAATACACCATTATATCAGGGAAGGCTCGGCCTCCTGCTCCCTGGGGCAGTTGGAATGTTTCCAGCGAGAGTCTACCTCGGCTCTTTCCCCATATAAATTATTTTACTGTCTTATTGAGTGCTACAAAAAGGTTTTTTAATCAATCCACACCGTTGAATGACACAGTAAATATTGGACTTTAGGGGTAATGATCATTTTTGTAAGTTGGATCCGGCCCATTGGGCCTAGGGGGAGAGTAGCCCACAGTTCTGTTTTGGCTTTTGCCCATGTCAGTAACGGGTCCACATTTAGTTTAACATATTTTCTCAATGGAAGAATAACTTGTATCCCCAGATAGGTAAATTTGTCCACTAGCTGTAGCTACTAAGATCCTCGTGTGGTGCAAGTGGATCTAAGAGAAAGAGGACTGACTTGCTAGGGCCCACCTGCAATCCTGAAATATCACCAAAGTATCGGGTTAGTTCCACCAGGGCCCTTAGTGAGGTGCCCCTGTCACACATATATACCAGCGTATCATCCGCGTATAATTGGATTTTCTCTGTCTTCTCTGCCATCTCCCTTCCTGCTATCTGGGGTTGTTGCCTTGCTGCCTGTGCAAAGGGCTCAATAGCTAGGGCAAAGAGGAGGGGCAACAGGGGGGCCCCCTTCTCCTGGCTAGGTTAAAGGGGTCAGTTGTCTCATCATTTACCCTGAGGGATGTTGACGGCTTATTATATAGAAGCTTTCCTAAGGCCGTGAACCTTGGACCTATGCCATTCCTGGCCATTACTTCCCACACGTATGGCCATTTAACTGTGTTGAATGCCTTGGCAATGTCCAAGGCCGCCACTGCTCTATTACCCGTATTGGTGTGAGATATGGAAATATATAGGAAAAGACTCCTCAGGTTGAGGGCTTTTGCTTTCCCTGATATGAAGCCTCTCTGGTGTTCTCCTACCTGCTTTGTTATAACCTTAGCCAGTCTTTCTGCAAACACCTTTGCCAGTATTTTTACATCTGCAGTTAGTAAAGAAATTGGGCATTAAGATTCACTAAGGTGAGGGTCCTGATTTTGCTAATAATATGATGACTGCTTCGTATTGTGAAGGTGGGAGAGTGCCCTTGTCTAGTGCTTCCTTGTATACATTTTGGAGTATGGGGTTTATCAGTTTTGCGTGCCTCTTATCCCCTGCCATGATCCCTGATCCACTGTTTCGGGTGATATTGGAGATCTTTGGGTAACAATTGAATGCCTAGCAATGGAGTGGGTAATTTTGGTTTTGGGGGGTAAATTACTGAGAGTGAGAGATGGACCAGTTAATGCAGGAGAATGGGGAAAAGGGACTTAAATTGGGAGACTCCTGACAAATACAGGGGAGCTGACATGCCTGTACAGGACCTGTTATATGTTAATCATGCTCAGCACACCCCAGCCAGCGTGACATGGCAGAACTATATCTAGCAGGTCTATCCCAAGTTACAACTCCCCCACAGGCCCAATTAATAGCCATTGTCTATCTTACAGCAGCCCCTTCTGCTGGCATTTTCCAGAACCTACACATTGCCAGTCCGGGCCAAGTACCTTAGAATTATGGGAAGACTTTTGGCCTAATAGTCATATCCTAACTGATCCCCAGGCAGCTAAACATAGTGCAAGCACAATATAAACATCGCTCCATAGTGATGTGCAGCAAGGTAATCAAAACCTATTAAATGAGTGTCTGTGTATTTGTATTTATATGTTACAACTTGTGTACCCAGCATGTTTCTTACACTACTTGTACCTGAAAATGCAGGCTATGGATACAGCAGAAAGATTAAATGCTCTTGCTCTCTTATTAACTCCCACTTCCTTTCTCTCTACTTCCTTTGCTCTCTGTGTCACTGGCGCTACTGCAATATATGGATCAAGAGCAACTCTATTTAATAACCCTACATTTAATTCTCTCATTTTGCTAGCTCTTCTGATGAATAATGTGTGGTGAACCTATTGAGGCAACAGACTCTGCAGCAGCATACTTCCCCCGGAAATCAGAACATTGCAACATTTTCAGCATATTACCATCCAATTTGTGTGATAAATGCATTTTAGATCAGTGTTGTCCAACTGCTGTGGTACAGAGGGCCGGAATTATTCTGGCCTTCATGGTGGATGGCCGATAATAGAAACCACTCCCTGTTTAAACCGCACCCACTTTAAACCACACATACCTTAAACCAAAGCCACGCTATCACTAGACCATATCCACATTAATCATGGTAGCACACCAAAAAGAGTTTATAGGCAGGTAGTCATGCAGCTCTCTGTCTTACGCCTCAACCTTTAATCTCACTCGGCCAAATTTTGTTTGCGCCAAACCTATAACCTCACTCATCACTTTTGTTTTTGTTGTTGGTTCTCTAGGGACTCCCCCTGCTAGACTTTGATTGCGAAGTTCCGAGGAAAATATTTCAATGAGCCCCCTGCACAGAACACTCTATGGAGAATGACAAAGGGGTGACTTTTTTGCACTTCACGTCTCTGTGATTAGAAAGATGGTGACAAGATAAGTGTGCCTTTTGGGGGCTGTAGTTCAGAGTAGCTGTGGGGACAGTGTGGGCTGTGTTGTTTGTGTCTCCCCAAAATGAAACGATATCTAAATAGGAATAATTTCATAAAAATTTTATCTGTAGGTGTATAGAACTGGATCGTTGCTCTGACAGCTTGGTGCCACCAACCAGTGTGTCCATCAATAGGAGCAGCAGCCACAGAGTGCTGTCCATGGTACTGCATGGAAAAGTTTAAGCTTCCCTCACTGGCTGCATTAGTTATAGCAGGGAGAGAATTCCACATCTTCACAGCTCTCACTGTGGGAGCTCTGGCACTCTCTTTACCATAGCCTCCCATATTAGTTGCAATGTGTTGCTGAGATATAGAGATAAATCATTTGTTCAGGACAGTGGAGATCCGTTGATAGCTGGAGGGCTTATTAGGTTTTCCAATAGTTTCTGCAGGAGACAGAGGGAGGCTATACAGCATAATGCAGTCCCTTTACAGTGGCTCTACTAACATTGATTTCCCTCTAATTAATAGACTCAGTTTATCAGATACAACTCTTGCTTACTTTATTCACTTGGCACAGTTTGCCCTGGGGCTTGTTATATCCTACAGACTTGTAGCAATCAGTCCCGCCCTCCTCCCCTTTACCCACACAGGGAACCCACCCGCCCTCTTCTTTACCCACACAGGGAGCCCACCCCTTTACCCACACAGGGAGTCCCTGCCTGCCTCTTTACGAACACAGGGAGCTCGCCCTCCCCTTTACCCATACAGGGAGCCTGCCCCTTTACCAACACATGCAGCCCACCCGCTCCTTTACCCACCCAGGGAGTCCACCCGCCCCTTTACCCACACATGGAACCCGCCCGCCCCTGTACCCAGATAGGGAACCAGAATAAAGACACACAGTGACTTGATGTTAAATCTGTGCAAGACACAGTTTTATTAATGATAAATCGAATACACTGCGCTTTTTGATCCTGAGGAAGGCAAAAAACCTCTTGTGAAACTTTGGGCTTCACTAGAGGGAAAAATTCCTTTCTGACCCCTTAATGGCGATCGGATTTGCTCCCAGGATCAATGCTCCAAAATGAATTCAAGGGAACCAGGGTGAGGGAAATAGAAGGGAATATGGTAACATACACACAAGCACCTTTAAGCTGCAAAGGGAATGCTGCATTCCTCTCCATTCCATTGGATCCCAGGCAACCTGCAGGCCCAGCTTCTACAGTCTTAGGGATGGAATGAAAAGGAATGCTGGATCCACAGAGCGGCTTAAAGGTGCACCTGTGTAAAAAAAGTACATTTTGGAGGAGAAAGCACCGTTGGAGGAAATGCAGTAAAAAGTAGGGAAACAGAAAGCAATATGGCTGCATACACAGGTACCCCATTAAGCTACTAGGTGAATACTGCATTCCGCTTCATTCCATCGGCCCTCAGGCAGCCTACAGACCCGGCTTCTGCAGTCTGAGGGATGGAGTGAAAAGGAATGCAGGATCTACCGAGTGGCTTAAAGGTGCACCTGTGTATAAAAACATATTTATGGAGAAAGAGAAGGCACCACTGGAGGAAATGCAGTCAAGGGAAATAGAAAACAATATGGCTGCATACATAGGAGCCCCATTAAGCTACTAGGTGGATACTGCATTCCTCTTCATTCTATTGGTCCCCATGCAGCCTGCAGACCCGGCTTCTACAGTCTGAGGGATGGAGTGAAAAGGAATGCAGGATCTACAGAGTGGCTTAAGGGTTTTCCTGGTTATGATGCCATATTTTGGTAGAAAGCGGAGGTAACTTTGATTAGTATAAGGGGGGCACTGCTAATGTGGATCTTATGGTTGATAGAAAGAGAGGCATTGTTGCTGAAACTGCAGTTGCATATACAGAAGGTAATAGTGGTAGAATTATAAGAGATAGAGGAGAAGGCACTGTTGTAATTGGAGTATTCTTACTTGAATACACAATTGATTGTTCTGTTGGTAGGTGCCTTTTCTGAACGCAGCCTGTAAAAGCCAAATGAAATAACTTTAAACTCAATGCACATTTTTTCATCTTAATTAGTGGTATTACTGTGGTAACCCTATAACACTTATTGGCACATTAATCACAATTCTAGCACTGTTCTTCTCAGTGCCCCTGCACCCATACCACAAGGAATCCTAATACAGAATTACAGTCATCTCAGGGATCAATATTCCCATAGAATCCACTTATCCTTGCATGTACTCATAATGAATGAAGTGATGAAAAGGGCAATGCTTGTGTTCAGCCCAAGAAATGAATGGCATCAGTGTAATGTACTCACTTGGGAGGAGTCACTGGTGGGTTGTAAAAGAACCTCAGGCTCAGTGACCACTGTTGGGAATGCTACACAGTTGTCTCCAGTATTCTCAGTTGTCTCCTTAACTGCTTCTGAAAATATAGCAAATTTGAGAGATATAAGGATGTGATGTTATGATGACACACATGTTCCACATTATGGCAATAGGAAAGAGGCCAGAGACTGTTATATCTCACCTGGAGCATTCTCTTCTTCCCTCCACTGTGCTATCTCCTCATTCAGCTTGTGGAGAGAGGTGTAAAGGTCTTTCACCTTTTTCTCGCTGCTGTTCCTCAGCTCCTTCACCCGGGCTCTAGTCTTCCTGTCCTTGGTGACACAGAACAGCTTTTCCGCCCCTGCTGCTATCCGCATTTCTTTCTGCATAGTAAGTAGCAGCTCCTGCTTCATATCTAAAAGATACTTACCCATACTTACCGAGGGCCCCAAAAATTCAAAAGACTGACTGATGTCAACAGTCTATAGAGAATGGAAAAAATGTAGAAAAAATTATCAAGCACTTGATATTCTCCCAAACTATAATGAATATTGTACAATGAAACATGATATTTGTGAAGAACATCAGAGAAATGTAAAAAAAATGTATTGTAAGCTGAGGCAATTCTCTTTGCATTGACAGTTCATTTTATTTCATAAGGTAAAAAAGAACAGCTTTATATTTCCATCTGCCTTACCTCAGTATGCCGGTGCTGACATGACATGCCACACACTTTGGCGCCCATCTTGAAACTCCTGTACAAGAAAAGAAAGGTCGGTATAAGTCACTGCTTTAGTGGAGATAAAGAATACAAGTGTGTGTAGCTGCTTGTAAATGACAAGCTGAAGACAAGCACCTCTGTGTAAACTTATAGCTACACACCTGAGCAGGTAGGAAAGGGAAGCTGATATAGGCAAAGTGCTAATATTATGATCATATCACACTTCTTATCCCCATTGGTTTAAACTGGACTAGTTAGAGCAACCAATAATTTCACAGCTGCCATTGTTAATGTCAGAAATGAATGTTTAAATGTTATACATTACTGAAATTGGCAATGTATGCCAGAGTATGAGCCCCTTATTGAATTACTTTGGGGTTAAAATGATAAGAGTTGCTATTTTAAAAGTATAATGAGCAATATGGAACTCCTACCACCAGGAGTGATACCGTACACACATTAAAGAGGGGGAAATTATGTCAATAAGAGGCAGTTAGAATTGTATTGCTTATAATGTCATGATCAGGGCTGGCTTGTGACAGGACAATAGATCCCTTCATGCACTTTAGTCATATTAATGAAGTAATCATCTCAATGTTCCCATAGAATCCACTTCTCCCTGCATGTACCCAATGTGCCTGCTTCCCATAACCAGCTCTGTTCTGATTAGTGCCCCTGCACCATAACATAAGACATAGCAAATGGAGTTAATAAAACAGGCAAAGTAGTTTTTCTACTTGCATAATATTGGAGTAGTGAGTTTAATATTGGAAAAGTGGCTGTTAAAACTGTTACAGGGTATGTTTACAAATTAAGAAAGAATGAGCGATAATAGGAGTCGCAATAGTAATTGAAAAACTATTGTTTTACATCACTTTAGGGCTAAGGAACATCGCTGTGGAACATTGTCCCCTAACTAAACCGTGGATTTGTGGGCAATCCGGCCTAAACGCTAGAAGTACAGAAGCAGAAGGCAGTTTCCAGAGATAATTGCGGAGCCAATCATGTGTTTTACGTACAGAATTCTACAGGTTAGTAAGACATTTTTAGGGAAAGACATTTTTGGGAAATAGAAAATATTAGAATATGTTATTGCGAGTGGAGGCGAGTCAAATGCAGAGACATAAAATGTGTAATTATAATAAAGGTTGCCTTAAGGACCAAGGATTATGTTAAATAATGTGCATCAAGTGTAAATGAGATAAAATGCTTTTGTGCAATAAATATTTCAGAAACTTTACCACAATAAATAAATAAAACGACACCAAAAGAACAGTTTTTAAATATTATCTTTTTAATGGAGCCATATAACCCAAAAAAAATTGGGGATTTAGGCACTAGTTTGTTTCTAACAATAGTATTTGTCCCCCCCCCCCCCAAATGGACACTTATTTTAGGCAAGATTTTGGTACAAAGTGGTGCTATAATTTTCATGTATTCTTGTTACTGGTGTCATTATTTCTTTTCAGACCACCTACTATTCATCTCCTAATGTTATTTCCAAACTGCTGTGTGGTTGTTAGGGTAATTAAGCCCTAGCAACTAACCAGCTATCACTCCAAGTCTGGGAGTGACCATGCAACATATCAAGAAATCAGTCCATTTTTAAACTCTTTTGAATTCCCATGTCCCTTTCTGTTTTAATTCTGCCAGTTAGATTGCCAGTCTGACCTGCAGAAAACTACCCTGGGTAGGTGCCTTTTTACTTTTTGAAGAAGACGAGTACACGCCTGGGAAAGAGATGTGGGACCTTACAAATTGCCCTCCCTCTCCTGAATTTAGGGCAGGTTTGCTGTAAAAGAAATCATATCAATTGGATTTGCAAGAATGCCTCTTAAAAGAAGGTCTTCAGTTGTCAGATGATATAAAAAAAAATAAAAAAAACAAAAACCCCAAACGCCTCAGGTGTTCTGGCTTTTGGCTAAAATAGAGGGGCCGGCACAAGGCCGGGGTACCCCAGAGAGTCTCCCTCCTTAAATACTGGCTCTCCTTATATATGTTCAGAAAATAATGTTAAAATCTGAACTAAGGAGATGCCAGGAAAAAAACAATGCAATATCGCTGGTAAAAAAGTAACAATCCGTCCACTGTAGCAATCTGTATAGGGAAGAGAATAAATTGACAAATTAGCTTCAAGGATGATGCATTTAACACTTAATATTTCCTATAAAATATAGAGGAAAGCAGAGATCTAAATGTGAGCTTTGTGTAACTCCCAGCGGGTACTGGCACTTAATACATTGTACATAAGATCACTGGCCAGGTGCAGATTGTCCAGTGTTCATCTTTGCCTACCCCCTGCTATAGGAAGCATTTAAGGAATAGCAATTAAATATTATTGTAATCAATACTGCCCCTACCATGTACCCTGTTGCCCCCCACAGCCGAGACATTTGAGGGGAAAGGACATGAGACATGAAAGGAAAAAAACATTGCTGTGTATTCCATTAAATTCATGTTAAGGTTGGTATATCAGAACAGGTTAGATACCCAGGGGCAGAGGGGCAAAACTCTAAGCAGCCTGTTAATACTGGGCATACAAATAAAGTATTTATAGTGAGGCACAGGTGTCCCCATATGTTATCTGGGCTCCAAGTGGGAAAAAGTTAATATTTCCTGACAGCCCCTGTATAGCTGTCAAATCCTGGGTCTGTGTCCCAATCAGCACTAAGATTAAAGGCATCTCCAAAGACAATTTTAGAGGAAAATTCTCTAAAATAGGTAAGAGGATCACCATCCTCTTGCCTGTCCCCCATCTATTCCCCCCTTATTTTACTAAAATAAGGGTTATTGGTCAAAAAATCTCTCACATTTACCACTCCAACCAACCAACCAACAGACCAAACCAACTGTCAAATCCCTATGGGTAAAGTCACCTCTCATCCCTGCATCAAGATTAAAGGCATCTCCAAATCCCATTTTTGGTGAAAATTCTCTAAAATCAGTAAGAGGAACAAAATCCGCTAGTCTGGGTGGGCATAACCCAACTATTTCCCCCCTTTTTATTAAAATAAGGGTTATTTGTCAAAAAATCTCTCACATGTACCACTCCAACCAACGGACCAAACCAACTGTCGACAAATCCCTTGGGGTAAAGTGACCTCTCATCTCTGCTCTTAAACCATGAGACTTATAAATAAATGTTATTGTTTAAAAGGAAGAAGCATTGCTATTTATTCCATTAAATTCAGTTACATGTTAAGGTTGGTACATAAGAGCAGGGCAGATACCCAAGGGGCTGATGTGCAAAATTCTAAGGAGCTTGTCAATACTGGGCATAAAAATAAGTATTTTATCATGAGGTACAGGGGTCCCTAAATGCTACCTTCTTATGGAGTTACTTTAGAAAACATGTAAATTTGCTGTCAGCCCTGTATAGCTGCCAAATCCTGAGTCTGTGTCTCCCAACCAGCACTAGGATTAAAGGTGAATCCGAAGCCCATTTTAGGGGGAAATTTTCTAAATTTTTCTAAAATCAGTGAGAGGCTCAATATCTGTTAGTCTGGGATGTCACCCAACTATTCCCCCTCTTTTTCCATTAAAATAAGCATTATTTGACAAAGAATATCTCCCAGAGGGAGTTTACACTTACCACTCACCACGATGGCAACCAACGGACTGAACCAACTGCCACAGCAATAGGTGGGAAGTCAACTCTGTTTCCTGCTCTTAAATGGGAAGTGTACCCTGTTAGTAGGGTTTATAAGAGTAATGTTCATATGGCATTTATTTCCACTTAGATGTAGATGCAGTACATACATAGCTTATTACGTACACAGAGCTTTGCTTTGTATGTGTGGTCTATTGGGTCAGTGCAGTTAATGTGCTGCCATATCTTTTTGATCCATGAATTCTTCAGCCATGGATTCAATCACTGCTGCTGCTCCAGTTGTTTTTGATTTATAAAACTTTATTTCCCTTCTAATTGTGCCATTCAGAGACTCATTGGTCAGACAACAGAACCACGGGGACACAGGAAAGTACAGACGGCATGGGAGAGATTCCTTTGTGAACCTTCCTTCCTGTGCCATCTTACTCCCCAAAAACTGTTTCTATTACCTTGATCCATAAGAATTTATGAAGGTTCACAGAATGGCAGTAAAGATGGTTTGGGAAGGGATGATGTCTGAGGCGGACTTTGTGGAGGAGGCCAAGATGCTAATCATTTATAAAATCTGATAATTTGCCCAAACCCTGTAACCCATAGCAACTAGTGATGTAATTGTGACCATCACCTGTCCATATTCTGCCTTTTTAATTCCTTCAGAACCTATAAACTTTTTTCCCCTCACGTGAGCCAAACGTAGTTTTCTCCATTTCTCCAATAGGCTGCTTGCAACTCCTGGTGGGAATCATTGGTCGTTATGGTTTAAAATTTTAGGTTGGCCAGGTAAGTGCAACTAATTTCAGGTTCAGAAACCATCATAAAGAGACAATTTCAAACTCCACCATAAATTACTGTATAAAGCAGCGGTTGTCATACTTTATTAATACAGGCCTCACTTGAAGATCCATCCTCTGGCCAGGGCCCCCTTTAGCTCATGAAATGGGTACAGTAATAGTAAAATATTGGTGTATCGTTGTTTCATCATATCATGGTTTCAAGAATATAAAGTGAAGTGTGGGTCAGTGTTTAGCCCAGGTCTAATCATACCTTTCTTTTCTCTATCCTTTAGGAGTGTTCGTGTGGGAAGTGTTCAGCAAGGGCAAGATACAATCTGAACATTTTTTCAACTCCGTGGCTGTGGATAAAATCTCAGCTGGACGGAGGCTCTTCAAAACCAAGAAGTCTTCCGAAAGCGTGTACATGCTAATGAACAACTGCTGGTAAGAGGTACGAGGGATAAGATTTATGTACAACTTTAACATAAAGAAAAAAACAGTTGGATATTCTGGTCCAATATAGAAAACTACTGTCAGAATGATTATATCTATATTCTAATATCTATGCCTATGCGATTACAATCCATGGGCAGACTGTAGAAGCAGATACTTATAATAGGACCCGTTATTCAAAGCTCTCAATACCTAGGGTTATCTGGATAAGTGGATTTTCTGTAATTTGGATCTCCATACCTTAAGTCTGTTAAAAAAAATAATATAATCATTCATTAAACCCAATAAATCTTCTGGCTCCAAAAACTCAGAATTACGGGATTGCCATCTTCCATAGACTCCCTTTTAATCAAATCAAATGTTAAAACCTGATTTCCTTTTTCTCTGTAATAATAAAACAGTACCTTGTATGTGATCCCAACTAAGTGGGTTAATTAAATCTTAGTTGGGATCACATACAAGGTACTGTGTTATTATTACAGAGAAAAAGGAAATACCCCTTTAATACCAGCCGGCAGCCGCATATTAAATCCACATCCTGCATGGCTAATTATTTATTCATTTAGATGCATGCTGCATGGCTGCACAAAAATCAGTTCAGTCTGCAGCATGCATCTAAATGAATTGCAATTAGCCATACAGGCTGTGGATTCAATATGTGGCCGGTATTAAAGAGGTGAAGAGACAACACCCCCAAAACAGATTTAAAAAAGAATACTTTATTATATAAAAAAAAAACAAAAAAACAGTATAATAATCTTTGTGCTGCAATGTCTTTTTTGAAATACATTACTCGACATAACAAGGAGAATGTGAATGTAGTTACTACACTTGATATTATCCAAAAAGTCAGAAAAGCAAAGCAGTGCTGCATTTTTAATATAATCACAAACAAAACAAGGGAGCACCACCCATCAATTGAGAAAAAACAGTAGATGGTGTGCAGGGTTAAAGAGATAAGTGTATAAAGGAAGAGAAAGTTAACCCTTAAAATTGCACCACTCCATCGTAAGGCCTGATAACCCAAGGAACAAGGTTAAAACGTAACTTTTACTAATGTATTAATGTTTTCCTGGACTCACGATTTTATTTAATACATTAGTAAAAGTTACGTTTTAACCATGTTCCTTGAGTTATCGGGCCTTACGATGGGGTGGTGCAATTTTAAGGGTTAACTTTCTCTTCCTTTATACTCTGCATTTTTAATATATATAGTTGCTGCTACCCAGCATTCCCTGCGCTATCCATCCTACAACGTTCTCCCTGTTATTGCTTTTCCACCAAAGGAAAGTTGGCTGCACTGTGGCGCTGTTACCAGCAGAGGGAGCCTTCTCCCATTCTAAGGGATACCGTGAATGTGTGACTTCCGAACGTGCCAGGGAGTGGGAGTGAAGATGGATCGATCCTGGAAGTAATTGCACTGCCTGTTACTCCCTGCCTCTCTCTCTATCTGAGATAGCGAAGTGAGAGTGTCTGGCATTCTGTGCACGGGATTCTGCTCTCCTTCCTTTTGGCATAGACACACAGGCAACTGACAGCCTGATCTTTACTTGGGAGAGACTTGATCCCTTCTTGTTTTTTTGGGGAAATTGCATAATCATTACTGTGGATTTTGCTATTATTAGAGCCTGGCACAGTGTATTGGTCACATGCTGGCAGCTTTTGGGATATGCATGTACCCAGCAATAACTTTGTGCTGCCTGCCAGTCACTTTGCACCTCCTGTGTGTTCCACACTTTTGGCTTTGGCCCATCAGCACTGGGACAGGCATATGGGTACTAGCCCTGGGCATGGGAGTAACTGCTCAGTGCCTGCCCCGGCTCAGTAGCTCTGGATTTGTGCAAAACCCTGTCTGATACCCCCTGGCCAGCCTCCCTGTGAATCTCATTGCGCCCATCACTACTCCTTCTGCGACTGACTGCACCTTGCACTTGCTCTACACTGAAGATGGGCTGCTGCCGGGAAAGTTACGGGTAATTCATGATGTGCATGTGTGTAACTGGGCAGGTGAAGGACACATGGCAGGGGGCATGGGGGTCCGTTCTCTGGCCACATCACAGCAGGTTAGACGCTGTTTGGGGCATCACATTGGCTCCCAGGCTGTGTATTTTAGCAAGGACTATACACTTATACTCTCAATGCACTGCCATGATATCTGTGTGTCTGTCCATATATTATCTGGCGTGCCTCCGTCTGTCACACAGCTGCTGTGAATTCATGCACAGTACAGCTACATGCAGTCAGTACAAACGTTCTTGGCATGTGCACAAATATTGTATTGCGGCTTTGTATTTTCATTCAATGAGCACAGTCATTGATTATACTGGGACGCTACAGTCCAATAGCCTAGAATGAAAGTCAGACCTCATATTTGTTGTCCTGTTGTTTTCATGCTGCCTGTTGCCATCTGGGAGATAATAACATATTTGGTCAATTTACCATATGTATATGTTATCGGCATCAATGGGTCTATTGTTTTGACTACCAAATGACACGCTTACTGGGGTAGATTGCTAGCTCAGAATGACTCAATAAATTGCCTGGATCTCTGACAGTCTGTGGTTATGGGCATTTTCTACTCTAGGGAATCATTTAACTCATGAAGCCTAATATTCCTGGGCCCCCTAGCGCTGTAAACAGTCCCCTTGTAAAGGTTTTTATGCTTAATAGCTGATGTCTTTTATTTGTATTTTTAATGTAATCTTCTTATCGAGGAAAAACAAACGTTTATGATGGTAAAATAGTCATGTTACTTGTATGATCATGTGTGATAATTAGACTACTGTCTTTGTATAAAATGAATGATTTATTAAAAGTGGCTTCCCTCTAAATTATCCATGTTGTAATGTCACAATGGACATATTACCCACCATTGTGACATCACTCATTTATTAGTTATGAAGCAACACATACAGTCTTCCAGTTTCTGCCTATGACTATGTGTGCACCTTTCAGGAAACCCTAAAAGTTAATTATAACATTCAGGAAAACCCTACATTTTACCCCTGCTGCTAAGAATTTTTTTCATCTAGGATGCTAAATGCTTTATAATATTGTGTTTAAAGGGGAACTTCACCTTTACATTAACATCATGGTATAGCTTTACTTATTCTAAGCAACATTTCAATTGTTTTTCTTTCTTTGTTTTGCACGACTTTGGAATTTCCTGCTTCCAGCTGCTATCTTCTTATGTGGGTCACTAATCCAGCAACCAAAACACAGATGACCTTCAATTTTATTGTTTTTTTGTATTGCTTGTTTTTATATACTGTTCACTCTGTTACTTGATTTAAAACACTGCTTTTTGGTTGCTATGGTAATTAACCCCTAGCAACCAGATTACAGTTTAAATTCCTATTTTTAGAATAAAAAAATCTAAATAATTCAATAAGTTTAAATGAACTCTAAGTACAAAGTTAATCCAGGGACTGGTCCAATTGCCATCTTGGGTGTCAGAAGGCAATTTTTTCTGCTATAAGCCAGGCTGAATTAACTTCTTCTAAATTAACTACTAGTGAGGCAGGTTTCACTTAGACAAAGAGTCTTTTTTCAACCTCATTTTACTATCTTACCACAAAGAATAAAATAAAGACCAATTGGAAATTGTTTTAGACTTCAGTAGTCCACACCATATTAAAAGTCGACAGAAGTGTTGCATATGTTTAAAATAATTTTTTTTTTTTTTAATTTATTTTTTTTAAAAAAAGGACAGAATGCTTTATACAGGAGCGGCGGACGCTGGACATTCCCCAGCCTGCTTGAGCATACTATAATTCAAATTAACCACATATTCCTGTGTAGCGATTAAAGACTGTGTTTGTTCAAACAAAAACAATGGACAATCTCTTTTTCAACATTGTAGAAAATAAGGCGATAAACAAAAAAACCCAAACATAAAAATAAAAGAAGAGGGGATGGGAAAGGAACTTATAGGGGGAATAAACGACTAACCAGTATGGATGCTGTCAGTTCGAAATATAACAATTGTAGTGACTGTCATGTAGCAGAGATGGGAATTACCAGGGTCAAGTAGGACAAAAATAGGATGCATAGGGATTAAACATTCCGTATACTTCTATATGCAAAAACAAACTTTATTTTATTTACTTTTTTTTATTATCAATCACTTATCCTTGTTTTGCTTTTTTATCCTTTTACAACCTCCTTCCTGTAATAAAGGTAAGTAGCTGCAGTGAGCTCTGTATAAACAACCCCTCCCTTCTACACATATTTGCTTTAGTCTCAGGTTTATTGAGAAGAAGAAGCAGTTCATTCATGGAGTTTGTGGCCTAGGAACTAAACTATGAAGAACCAAGAAGGTGGAATCAAGTGTATACAAATGTGATTTCCATTTCAATTTTCAGCACGTTGACCCACTTGAACACTGTAGGATGCATTGAACTGTATCACATACAGATGCTGAGTTTGAACTGAAGTTACATATGCAACATCTTGAAAAAAACCCAACTTATATTCAAAACACCTTAGGTACACATCCTCCAAGAGTCATTTATGAACACGGTCAAAGTTTGTCTTGACACATTGTTTTTGTGATTGGCAGTAAGGCGAATCTCAAATTTGAAGAGTACAAATAGCTGGTGAGGCACATGGTGGGAGAACTCCACCATGTGTTATACAGTATAACACATTTGTAATGCTGTGGACTGGTTTGCTTTGCTCCTTTTTGCTGCTGGAAGTTTTAATTTAAAGGGAACGATAGTCTATTTTTTATTGTAGGTATGAGCATTCAATAAGCTAATTGCACCGAACATCCTCTTAACATATCTGCATGTGTCTGTAATTATTCCTATACAATACACAAAAACCATGAATATTTTGTAAATTATATCCTTATAAACGGTGACAAGTGATGTCATTAGTTATAAACGGTGAGTCATTTTTGTCACATGATTTTAAAACTTGTATATTGTAATAAATAAATGGTCATAGAACTGCTCGTGACTGATAATATCCTTATATTTTACAATAGGGGGTACTTTATTCACTGTATATCCAGGTTTGGGAAGTGTTATCCAGAAACCCCTTATAATTCTGTTTTCTGCCTTTTTATGGTGTGTTTCTTAAGATAATGGGTTTAGTAAACACATTGTGACAAATATTTCCATAACTCTGCATCTATGTGTACTGCATATTGCTTAATGCAGGGATTTGAAATTCATGAATCACAACCTTAAAATAGATTCTCATGCAGTTCACGGCTGTCCATCGTGATCCTTTATCACAGTTATTATTTTTGTCAAACGTTTGAGTCATTTAAAAGCACCTATTCATAATTCTTAACAGAATCTTGTATCTTGATCCTATTGAAAAAAAAAAGTTCTCTTTGGCATAATCTACAGCTTCAGACAGAGCAATATTCTGTATCTTTTGGTGCTTCCAGAGAATCCCAACATAATCAGCCATACAATGGTCAGCATTCAAACAGACGTCTTTTGCATTCACTGCCTTATATGACCCTACAGCCACAGATGAATAGCTGTGTCTTGATTTTTTTGGCTAGGAAATGTCTGAAAAACTCAAATTTTTAGAGGTATTCATATTTTTTAGAGGATTATTTTCTGTTTGTACTTTTTTTTATTCAGATCTTTTAATAAATGTCATGACATTTGTAGTTTTAGGGGTCCATTTATTAAACCTTTAATTTATCTGGTCAAGGTTTTTAAGGGGAAAACTCAAATTTTTAGAGATTTGTTATATCCCAAAGCTGCTAAAAATCCGGATCTGAAAATACTTCATCTCAAACCTGTCGAGGTCTTGTAGTCAATGGTAGTTGTCCCTGAAGTCGTTTCTTGACATCATGGTCTGCGCTGGAGAATCCAATAAAGTCTGGGTTTTGTCAGATAATCCAATAAAGTTGTGTTTTTGCAGCAACAATTCGATAAAATTGAGTTTTCAGAGCATTAATTATACGATACAAATTCATGCCTGATATACATATATTCGTTCCTACTTTTTTGAGAAAGATTATTGATAAATCAGTTCAATTTGCGAAAGGGAGTTTGGCTAACTTTGTTTTAATAAAAAAAAATAGTTAAACTCAAGTTTTAGTAAATAACCCTTATGGTTTTTAGTCGTTGTTTCAAAAATCTCTAAAACTAATGAAATCTGACCATTAATAAATAGGCCTCCTGATTCTGTCTGGAGGGATGCAAATGCTGCCCTGCTGGAACTCACTCATGTGCAACTTATAGATCCACCTTGATCAGGCAGTAAGTGTCCACTATTTAGCAGATGCCACCCCTTAAATAAAGAATTTATCAGAAACCCATAGACATGTTTTTAACTATGGAAGCCCTTCCTTATTCCAACCAAAGTAAACTCTGCAGGGGTATAGTCTAAGATTATTATTGATACTGGAGTTGATACTGACTCATTCTAATGAACATATTAATCAAAGAGTGAAAGTCGATAAATATTCCCCTAGAAATACTTTATAAGATAATAGAGAGCTGGGGCGTTTGCCCCTGGGCAAATTATCTTTCTTGTAAAGGCATTCCGGTTAACGTTATAATTTTGTTCTCTTTCATAATGTAACCATATTTAGATGACATTCACATGTATTATGTAATCCTTATGGAATATCCTTTAATAAAAATGCTACCAAACTATGGGGAATAGACAACACAGATAAACACAGCAATAAAGGTCAATAAAAAAATGTGGATCAATAAATACAAAGTCTTGGCTAATGAAATCATATACTCCAGGACATCAGGGACCTAACTACAAGCAGATCTTCAACAGATTGGAGGCCCAGGAAGTATCGGGGGCCCAGTTTGGTCTTTGCAATACATACAGCAGAACCCCCATTTTACTTATTCAGGAGATCAGAAAGAAATGGTGTAAATTCTGGGAGAATGTAAAATCAGGTACATTATGCATTATATATTTATGTGCCCAAAAACAGTGTAAAATAGTGGAATGTGAAATTGAGGTTTCCCAAATTGAGGTCTTATTCCCAAAGAGGGTCCTTAAATGATTCGCTATGGAGCCCACTTAATTCTAGTCTTGCCACTGAGAACTAAACATTAAAAAGCACAACATTAAGTGGCCGATTTATCAAGGGTCGAATTTCGAGGGTAATACCCTCAAAGTAAAATCCTTGAATATTGAATTTGAAGGATTTTAGCACAAATACTTCGATCGATCTAATAAAAATCATTTGATCGAACTTTAAAAACCTTCGAATCGAACGATTCGAAGGATTATAATCGATCGAACGATTTTTATGCAATCAAAAAAAACTTAGAAAAGTGCTGGGGAAGGTCCCCATAGGCTAACATTGAACCTCGGTAGGTTTAAACTACTGAAGTATGTAGTTAAAGTTTTTTTTTAAAGAGACAGTACTTCGACTATCGAATAGTCGAACGATTTTTAGTTCGAATCGTTCGAGCTGAAGGTCGTAGTAGCCTATTCGATTGTCAAAGCCACCATTGTGCCTTATGCCTTTTCTACCTACCTCTAGTTCCAGCCCTGTCTCTTGTCTTATGCTTAAGGCACAAAACCATCATGGTCATTGCTTGAACCTGTTGGAATCACAGGACTCTAATAATGAGGTTTTTATATGCTTTGGTCACAATTTGCCATGTTCTGTCTGATTGGGGGAGAATCCTCTGATAACTTGCCTTCAAAATTTCATATGCTGTAAATCAGTGATCCCCAACCAGTGGCTCATGAGCAGCATATTGCTCACCAACCCCTTAGCTGTTGCTCTCGAAGCAGGTACATATTTTTCAATTTCAGGCTTGGAGATAAGCTTTAGTTGTATAAAATCCATGTGTATTGCCAAACAGAGCCTCCTGTAGGCTGCCAATACACATCAGGCTACCAATAGCCAATTACAGTCCATATTTGGCACCACCAGGGACTTTTTGCATGCTTGTGTTGCTCTCTAACCTTTTTTATTTTAAACATGGCTCTTGGGTAAAACAGTTTGTTGATCCCTGCTCTAAATCATGCATAAGTTTATACTGCGACTCCTGACTAGATTCTTTCAAATTCCTGACCTTTATTTGAATCATAAACAGAAGCCATTTCTAACAGCAATATACACCCTGGTCTAAGCATTAATAATGATAATAATAATGACTTAAAACTGAATTAAGGCCATAGGACACAGCTCTATTGTCTGCAGCAATAACATTACTGTTACTCATCAGTGAGCCCTTGTCTGCTTATTACTCAAGGAAAATCACCAGCATAGTGTAACAATGGGCAGGGTGATCATTACTCCAAGTGGAACACCAGTGTAAATAAATATTGAACCGTTGGCAAACTGCAAACCAAACTTACAAGGTGGAATTCATTCACATCAAGGCCTTTTCATCTTTGGACCTCCATATTTTTTTTTATATCCCCAAATAGAATGAACTGATCTTTTTGTTTGTATTAAAACTCATGACTGAAAAATATGTACGTACTTAAAATATTTTCATACACATTCACAATGCACAAGGGTTTCATTATCTCTTCTGAGGTAACTGAGGTTACTTTCACTGATAGAGTTATTCTATGTTTTCAATTATATCATGTAACAGGTGATAAAATGTATCATTTGTAGCAGAAGGTGTGGATTAATTGTAAATCTGGGTAATTAAAAGAGACTAAAATAAAGATTCACATGAGGTTGTTTGCTATTTTATGCAGCACCGGATTTACATAGTGGGCGCCCCTAGGCCCACTGCCGTTTGTTTGCCCTGTCCCCTCCAGTGGGACAGGAGCAATGGGGATTGGTGCATGGGAAATGTAAAAAGATGGTTGTATCTCCAGCACATCCCCAGTGTTTTTGAACCAATGTGGGTGTGATTGGGAAGCATGCCACCCCCCTAAAATCCTGCCCCCCTAGGCCTGGGCCTATGTGGCCTTTCCACAAATCCAGGCCTGATTTTATGTGCTATGAAGGCAGAATGCTTGAGAGGCCAGTCCTGGGTATATCATATATGCAAAAGGCACTTTTAATTTTGAAGTGAGGGAATTTTATTGCAAATGTTGTGGCTGATGATGCAGCCACTATTCCTAATTTAGGCCCCTATTTCTTGCATAGCTACCCTCTATACATGTTTTGAATATAACACGGCAGAGCACCCCTACCTAGAAACCATCCAATAGATGTCCTGCTTCATCCTGGAGACAGGGCAATGGCTAAGAGTTATCAGTGATCCCAAATTGATGACAGATCAATGTTACAATGTTGTACAAGTACTCAATCTTCCAGTTATATGTATAATGAGTAAAGAAGGCTGCATGAAACAGCAAACAATATGAAAGTGTGTTGAGAGATCATGACAGGAACTGACTCAAAACACTTGGCATGGCCACTTAGAAGGTTCAAAACTGTCAACAGATCAATGAACTTATACATGACTGGTTAATAGTCCAGGAAGTATCACGCTTCTTGGTAAGTTAGGTTGAAAAAGCTCAACTCAATCCTTGAGAGAACCCTTTCTGATGCGGAAAATAGCATCTAATATTTTTCAGAAGCAGAAGATTGACTTTGTGTAATTGTGCAATTGCAACCATTGCCCTCACTGAGGCAACTTCGGGCGACTATAGAAAATGCATCACCCCGTGTGCATTAGCGCAGGCGACTTTGCGTTGTAGCCCATGGGGAAAAACGCAGAGGCAGTTTGGGGAGATAGTCGCGCAAAAGACGTGGGGATTAGTCACCAGGCGACAAAATCTCCCTGAATCTCCTCGTGTGGCCTTACCCTGAGTGTGCAGAAGACCAATACAAGCCATGCACTTGCTAAGGTTTAAACAGCCATCTGCAGGTAGATTCTTTTGAACAGTAGTTACCCAGGCAGAGGGGAGTCATTTAACAACAGACACAGGCCTAGTAACCGAGCAAGAGTTTGCTTTTGGGCAGCAGGCCAATAAATGCTGCCTGCTCCTTGTTTGCTATAGGTTACTAGAACTGTAGTATATTTTGCACTTTGTTAAAACATTCACTTCTTTGTTGTCCTGGGGTTACAAGCTGTACTCAATATTGGAACAACCCTACTGAACCATATAGTATATATAGTGTGGTGTGCCCTGTAAAAGTTGATTAAAACACCATACAAGCCTTTGGTTTTGCCTCCTACTGCTGATACTTGGGCACTCAGACCAGTGGAAAATTAGATTCTATTGACGTTTATTCTAGCAAAGGATATAGTATTTAGCTGCCAAAGCAGTTTATTGCCAATAGATTAGCCACAATAGTGCAAGCTATAACACTATATTTATTCTGTAGAATCCAGTCCGTACCTGATTAAACAGCTCTAGACACTGCCTTTGTTTGTTTAGGATAGCAGCTGTTATATTAGTTTGCTGTGATATCACTTCCTGCCTGAGTCTCTTGCTGCTGCTCATAGCTCTGAACTCAGACTACAACAGGGTGGGGAGGAGGGAAAGGAGCAAACGGAGCATGCTCAAGCCCTGCCCTGGAGGTTTATGCTGAAAAAAGAAGCCCATTTGTACAAAATAGAAGGAATGAAATGCTGTGTTTCTTTTGACAGAGGACTCTGTCAGCATTACTTTGAGGGTTTACTGGTGTATTTATATAGGCCTTTCTGATAAACTTACTTACTTAATTTTAACCTCTACTTCTCCTTTAAATCCATCTGGGCTAATGGCAATTCTAAGTATCTTACACAGATCTTAAAGCACCAGAACCCCACTTCTTCTTCGCCACTAAAAAGCGGGTAAGAATGTACAAACTCTGCCAGAAAATAACATGGGGCACAGCTCTGCCAGGGGTTGTTGCTTATAGTACATAGGGTTAGGTTGTACTTGCAAGGATAGACTGCAGTGCAGTGATGTTAGTGGAATTGTATACCCATTTTCATGAGAGATGAGATGAATAGTTATGTTATTCTATAGTTCCTACATTAGAAGAAAAACACTTAACTTTAACCTAGACTCAGTGCTAAACTACAACCCACCTTATAAATGGGACACCGCAATTAAAAACATCCTCACTAAAGATGACAACAATGTAAGAGACATTTCAGAGGCACAAAAGAAATATAATGTATATAGTGGATAATGTACCCCCTACTGTTATTTATAAAGATATCAGTCACTGAGGAGTTATGTGACCATATAAAAGCACGAGGGTACATTATTTATTATAATCTACAGTTTCTAAGTTCAATTTTTACATCCTGTCCTTGCTTTTTACAAAATGCATTACTTTTTTTTGCTGTTGTCCCTCCTTGTTGATTTTTTTCTTTCCCTGCATCCCTTTTGGTACCTGTATTACTTTTGCTTTCTTTAGATTTTGCAGGAGCTTGCTCTATGTGATGACATTCTGCTGCATCAGAGATGGGGGTGGGCCAAGGGAAGGAGAGGGAGTGAAACTTGATATAGTGATGGGAGGGGGGGAGCGAGACTTGCGATAGTGGATGGGAGGCGGAGCGAGTTTTGAGATGATTGATGGGAGGGGGAGCGAGACTTTTTCTGTCTGCAACATAGTTAGAAATCGTAACTCCTGATTCCTTTCTGTGTTTGCTCTCTTTTTTTTCTGCTGTTTTACTCAAAATTACCTCACAACAGTAAAGTCAGTTATTCTCCTCACACAGGAAGTCACATCCCCTTCCCAGACATGCGATAGTTGGTGCGAGGGGGAGCGAGATTTGAGATGATGGATGGGAGGGGGGAGAAAGACTTGCCATAGTGGACGGGAGGGGCATTGAGAGTGGAGAGGAAGCGACACTGTCCAAGGAGGCAGCTGCAGGTGACCTGGGAGGAAGGAACGAGGCAGTGAAACAGGTGGCGTGTGTTAAGTGCGGGCGAAGCAACGAAATGTGGCGCATGAAAGCCAAACTGCGGGAAACAAGGGTAGAGATGAGAGCAGCAGCTACAAGTGCTGTCTCTTTAAGTTTATAAACGGCACGTTCTGACGCCAGAACGCGCCGTTTATAAGGATATAATTTACAGTATGGTCCCATAGGGAAATGACCAGACTGTAGATTATATTTAGGTTTAGTAGCCCTTTAAATAAAGTCCCCTTATTAACATGCGATGTTTATATATTTATACCCATGGTAATCTATAAAAAGCTGCTTGTAATGAGCTGCCTTTCCAGCGATTATGAAAAATAATTTTCACATCTCTTTGTAAAAGAACAAGTAGCTTTGTTTATCCTTAGATGCTGCTGTTCCACTAGAGCCTAAAGCTGGCCATAGATGTTGAGATTTTTAAAAGATCAGATCCTGATCGTGAGACTTTCAACTAAAAAGACCAATTTGCCAGGAAAACAAAGGGGAGCTGCCTGCTTGGCCCTGCAAACATACAGTAGATAGATTGCACTGGGACCGACAAAGATTTTTTGACTTGGGCGATCAATTTCCTGACAGATGTCGGCCGAAAAATCGTAAGATGTACGATCATTCGAATCCCACTAACCGCACGATAATTTTGAAGGATTGGTCGGGCTTCCCTAAAATTGGTCGTTCGGCAAGAAGAATCGTCGCGTCTATGGGGACCTTTACTCGTTTTGACTCCACTGGGACTTTGTTATAGGCAGTAAATCTTGCTCTTAATGCACAGTGTGCATTTCTACCAATTATAACCTAACTGCAGGCTTAACGAGCATGGGATTTCCAGTCTAATAACTGTAGCTGGCTGTTTTATCACTAGAGCATAAGCTTTTTGAATAATCAATTCAGCATTTGGGACTGGGTTGGAAATTCATACAGTTGTCAAATCTCTGAGTGTAGCACCCTTCTTTGTATTAGTAGAATAAGGTACAGGGGGGCAGTTTGCTGTTAAGGTGAAGTGGATATCAAGTGGGATGAATTGGGTGCAGCAGAGGTGGCTGTGTTGGGGAACAGCTATTAAAAATCTGGCCCAGTCTCTGGTTGCTAGGGTTACTAAACCTAGCAACACATGTTGCCTTAATGACTAGAATATGAATAGGAGAGGAACTAAGTAAAAAAGTAAGCCATAACATACAATAGACAGCACTGTAATAGGAAATGTTGCTATTACAGGTATGGGATCTGTTATCTGGAAACCAATTATCCAGAAAGCTCTGAATTAAGGAAAGACCGTCTGCCATAGACTCCATTATAATCGAATAATCCACTTTTTAAAAATGATTCCCCTTTTTCTCTGTAATAATAAAACAGTAGCTTGTACTTGATCCAAACTAAGATATAATTAATCCTTATTGGAGGCAAAACCATCCTATTGGGCTTATTTAATGTTTACAACATTTTTTAGTAAGACATGAAGATCCAAATTACAGAAAGATCCGTTATCTGGAAAGGCCCAGGTCCCGAGAATTCTGGATAACAGATCCTATACCTGTATTCTTTTATTTCGAAGGTAAATTTTAAAATAGGCTGCTATGAAATCCATTGACAGGGTTTCTACTTTCCCAGGTCGCAGCACAATAATTTGTAGCCACCGATAATCATTATCTCTAGACTGCAAGCTCCCTGGCGCAGTTCTTTCTTTTTTTTTTCTCATATACCGTAGTCTTTCATGGCAGCTATAAAACCCTGAGCTTGTCCTGTACTTTAATCTTTAAAGGTGCTGCCCCAATCACAATATTATTTTACATTAAGCGGCCGACTGAAAAGGAACAAGGGACAAGAGCAGCGGCAGAGATGCTTTCCATAACCAGCTCTACATGTATGACTATAAAATAGAGAGGTGCTGACAGCCACTGTTGCTCCTGATACTAACCATGTTTTTACTTTACAAACATTCATTACTGCCCTGTTGGTGACACCGTCCCATTGCACAGCCTCTGACTATGTTCAGACAGAGCTCTCTTCTCCCTGCATTCCACTGTACCTACTCCATATATGAGATACTGTAAAAGAGCATCTCCTTATTACAATTACAACTAGCCCAATATAAATTTATTCCTTAAACTGCATGTAAACAGTAAATCATAGTTGAAAAAAAGTCTTCCAGGTTACCATTGTACAATAAGACCCAAAGACTTTATATAAAAAAATAGACACAAAAAACATAAACATTACGGGTTGCCTTGCTGTCCTCCCCTTTAAAATGATTAACAGTGTTTTTACATTTCAGATAAACCGGTGCTCACAATATGTTGGACATCTGAAACTGCACATTATAAAATGGAATGAAGTCTTGCAACGGTATGGGATGCAAGCATACTGAACCACGAGGGAATAATCACTCGCCAGTAATTTTCTTTACTGCTGGCCAATTTAAACCACACAGTGTAGGGCAGAGAAATGGTTAAAGTTTTCTACATGCAGGTATGGGACCTGTTATCCAGAATGCTTGGGACCTGGGGTTTTCTGGATAACTGATCTCTCTGTAATTTGTAATTAAATGCAATAAGACTGTTTTACTTCCATTAAGAATTAATGACATCTTAGTTGGGATCAAGTACAAGCTACTGTTTTATTATTACAGAGAAAAAGGAAATACTTTTAAAAAATTTGGATTATTTGGATAAAATGAAGTTTCTGGATAACAGATTCCATACCCATCAGTGTTGAAATAGAGACTGGTACAGAACTTCAGATTTTATTTAACGTAGGGATGCACCAAATCCAGGATTCGGTTCGGGATTCAGGCTTTTTCAGCAAGATTCGGATTCGGCCGAATACTTCTGCCCTGCTGAACCAAATCCGAATCCTAATTTGAATATGCAAATTAGGGTCGGGGAGGGAAATTGCATGACTTTTTGTCACAAAACAAGGACGTAAAAAGTGTTCTCCCCTTCCCACCCCTAATTTTCATATGCAAAATAGGATTCTGATTTGGTTCAGTATTCAGCCGAATCTTTCGCGCAATATTCGGCCGAATCAAAAATAGTGGATTCGTGCATCCCTACTGACCCTCTGACATTTATATGGGGTTACTGTGTAATGAATTGGGCAGAGCTTCTGTCAAGTAACTTCCAGTTAGTCAGTTGAACGGAATTTTGCTTCCATATACGTTAATGGAAAAAATCATTACTGTAATCACCTTTAATCATGACTGATTGTACCGTATTAGAATATACTGCTATGCATATTATTCTGACTCCAATTGCTGTAATAATGGCTGAATCCCCATGAGACCTCCCTGCTGGGCCTGTATGGAGCTGTAACAACCACTGAGGACAATCTTTGCCAGATAGCTGAACTCACCAGACACTTGTAGTCCACAAAGCTGCTTTATTTGAGGTGGATAAACAATGTAGCAGTGGATGAATAAGTGCTGCAGGTCAAAAAGAATATTTCCTTCCTAACCTCTGAGCTGTAGCTCCTCACTCATGGAAGGCAGGAACACAAGAGGATGATGGGAGGAACTGACATCACACATAAGGAAGGAATAGGAGGAGGGTTTACAAATGAGGAAATACAGAGCTTGCAATACAGCCTTGGTCAGCAGGTGGCAGCATAACAATGGGTATGCATATAAACATAAGCAATTAAACATATATTTTCTACCCCTGATAACATTAACTGCTGAGGCAGCACACTCCCCGTCTGGTATTTTTAGATACCACTATATAATAATAAACATAATGGCAGTTATGAAAATGCAAAAATAAACGTTGAACAGTTTTGCTTGAAGATCTTTCCTGTGATCTGAAAAACAAAGAGAAAAACAAGCATGCAATCCAATAAACATGGCATTGTAAAATAACCCAATGTCCTTAGTAGGTTCTCCTGTTAAAATCCGTGGGAGTCTCTGTTTTAAGTACTGATGCAATAAGAGTTCAATCCCAAAGGGTAAGATGAGTACAAGTTAAGTAATGGGCCAATTGAAAGTCTTTGTGGCACCATCCTTACAATTTTTGTGACAAGGGTTGAAACTTCAGGATGAATCTCAAAGTCTCTCTCTGGATCCAAGATACTGAAGATATCTGCAGAAGTTGTAGATTCTGAGTGATCCTTGAGGTAGACCACAACCGCTATGGCCTCAGTAGATGCATCTGAGAAAACATGGCTCTCTCTCTCCTGGTTGGCAGCAAGAGAATTTGAAGTATAGCGCCTAGGTATGTGAAGCTCTTCCAGGGCCTTTAAAGAATGCTTCCATGACTCCCATTTTGATTGCTTATCAGTTGGTAAGGGAGTGTCCCAGTCATTAACAGTCTCTGATAGCTGTCTTAGCAAGGATTTACCTTGTATGGTGATGGGTGCTACAAACCCCAGTGGGTCATACAGGCTGTTCACTATTGATAAGACACCACGTCTGGTAAATGGCTTATCTGCCACGGTAACCTAGAAGCCAAATGTGTCATGCAAAAAGTCCCATCTTCTCTGAATGGGTGGCTCATCTGTTCGCAAATTTAAGTCTTTAAATTCTGTGGCATGATCATCAGAATGGAAGGCTTCATTACAGCTGTACTGTTTGAAGCAATCTTGTGGAGTCTGAGGTTAGCCTCAGAAAGCATACATTGTGTCCTTCTGAGTAGGTCAATAGCCTCTTGGTCTGTTGGTAAAGATTTAAGGCCGTCATCCACGTAGAAGTCTCTTTCCACAAAGTGTTGAGCATCTGCACCATACTCACATTTACCTTCACGAGCAGTCCTTCTTAGACCATATGTAGCAACAGCAGGTGATGGACTGTTACCGAAGACATGCACTTTCATTACTTCGCTGTTGATGTCATTGTTGCGGTGCCAGAGGAATCTGAGAAAGTTTCTGTGGTCCTCTCGTACGATAGAACAATGGAACATCTGCTGGATATCGGCTGTGATTGCAACTGGCTCCCTTCTGAACCTCATAAGTACTCCTACAAGGTTGTTAGTTAGGTTAGGACCAGTGAGAAGAACATCATTGAGAGAAGTACCTTGATATTTGGCACTGGAGTCGAATACCACCCTGATTTGTTTTGGTTTGCGTGGGTGATACACGCCAAAGGAAGGTAGGTACCAGCATTCATCGTGTTCTTGTAGTGGTGGGGCTGGTTCAGCATGATCATTGTCAAATATTTTCTTCATAAAGGCAATAAAATGTTCTTTCATTTCAGGCTTGCTTTTAAGGGTTCTCCGCAGTGAGGCAAATCTGGACATGGCTTGCTCATGATTGTTTGGAAGTTTGGTTCTTGTAGAGCGGAATGGCAAGGGTGCAACCCAACTGTTACAGTTGTCTTTAAAGAATTCAGTGTCCATAATTTTTATGAACTCCTTGTCCTCAATGGAAGGTGCAATTTTGTTATCATCACTTGTAGTATGAAACACTGTATCCCCAAAGTTGTCATCACAGAAGATGGGAGTGACACTGGATATTGGGATCATATACCTCGGATTCTCCTTTAACTCGAAATGATGTGGGCATGGTGTGAAGTGAGTTGCTTGTCCACTTTGCAATACATGAGTTTTAAAGGAGTCAACTTCAGATGGCCTATGCATTTTGTCTAGACAAACATCGCCCACTATTACCCAGCCTAGGTCAAGTCTTTGCGCATAGGGAGCATCATGAGGACCATTGCACTGTTGCCGTACCTTATGGACTCTAAGAATGTCTCTTCCCAACAAGAGCAGGATTTCAGCATCCTTTTCAATGGCAGGAATCTGACTGGTGAGGTGCCTTAAGTGGGGTTGGTGGCATGCAGTTTCTGGTGTGGGAATCTCTTCCCTGTTATTATGTATCTCACCACATTCAATTAGTGTAGGTAAAGGCAGATGAATGTTACCTGTAATTGAGGAGATAATGTACCCATTAGCCCTCCTGCCGAGAGTCTCTATATGACCAGCACAGGTATTGAGGGTATAGGGTTCTGCATCTCCCTTGATGTTGAAAATCTCAAAGAACTGCGGTCTTGCCAAAGATCTGTTGCTTTGGTCATCAAGCATAGCATAAGTCTTTATTGCTTTCTCTGGTCGACCTTCAGGATATACCTGGACTAGGCATACCTTGGCACAGCATTTGGGACTATAGCCTTCTCCGCAGACTTCGGTACATGAAGTTGAAATCTTTGTTGAAGCAGGAACACATCCTTGTTCCTCCCCGCCATGATTTGAGATGGGAGTTGGAGACTGTGGACTATCAGGAAGAGGTGTTGGATGCATTGCCGCAATATGCTTGTCACTGCTGCACTAAGTGCACTTAATAACAGTCTTACAGTCCTTAGCAAAATGATCTGAGGAGGCACAGCACTTATAGCAGACCCCAAACTTTTGGAGAAGCTCCTTGCGCTCCTGTAAAGACTTTGCCCTGAACCCACGACATTTCTTAAGTGGATGTGGTTTCTTGTGAATTGGACACTGACGGTTAGGATCCTCGGTTTTCCCAGAAGAAGTTTTGTCAGCTAAAGAGTTTTGTCAGCTAACTCCAGCTCCATCAGAAGGTCACTGAGTTCTTGCAGCTTGTGATTGTCTTTGTTGGTTATTTTTGGGAAAGATTGTAGTCTCTTAAACAAGGCACTTTCTATGGCTTCAGAGCTACCATAGGTTTGTTCAAGTCTTCCCCAAGCAGCAGCAAGACCTGCATCTGGGTAGTCAACATGCACAGCTCTTAGTCTCTTAACACGATGAGGTCACCAATTGCAGCTTTAAACGTAGATCTCCAGGCTCTATAATTCTCAGGACAGCCATCAAACCTTGAGAGACTAACGTTAATGAGCTCACGACGTATCATATACCTGGCAAAGTCAGACAGGTCTGATCTCTCACTCTTTGGTGCCTGGGTAACTTGTGGAACCTGGGGGTTGTATAAGCTTCCCGGTGTATAAAGGTGAGATGAACCAGGATAAAATGAAGAGGCGTAAGCATTCAGCAGTGGTTTGGTCTCTAAGGCACTTGCTGGCTCTAGTTTAAACTGAGGTTTGTCATTGGAATTCACTTGAGAGATGGTAGGGGATATCATCTCATGCTGAGTGACTACGTCTGTGTGGTTGGTCTGTCGCTGTGTCAGCAGTGGCAGCTCCATGGTTTGGGTACTGTAAGGTACAGCAGTGTTAGTAGTAACAGGTAAAAGAGACTGACCTGTGTTATGAGTTGCAGGAGTTATCCTTGGATTTTGTAAGATTGATTGGTTGTCATTAGATGCATCAGATATTTACTTGTGCATTCAATAGGATCTTCAGACTCTGCTGGGATAGGGCAGTCTGGTTCATGCCATTCTCCCAGTGCTTGCTCAAAGACCTTTAACCTTGCAATAGCTGCTGCTTTTTCCTTTTCCATTTGAAGAATTTCTAATTCGGCTTCCATTTCTGCCCTTTTTTGTGCAGCTTCTGCTTGCTTCCTTGCAACTTCTGCTGCTGCTTCTGCTTGCTGGCGTGCAGCTTCTGCTTCTGCTTGGTGGCGTGCAACTTCTGCTTGCTGCTTTGCAACTTCTGCTGCTGCCTCTGATTGCTGGCGTGCAACTTCTGCTTGCTGCTTTGCAACTTCTGCTGCTGCCTCTGATTGCTGGTGTGCAGCTTCTGCTTGCATCTCTGCTTTAAGTTTAACCTCTCTTTTAGCATAGGAAATTTGCACCTTAACTGCTTATGCATTAGCACGGGCTTCTATAAGCTTGTCACTTAGTGTGGATTTCCTAGAATGAGAGGTCTTGGAAGATCTTGATGTGAGCCGTGATGATGTGGATCTGTGAGACCTAGTCTCTTGCAGGTGTGTAATCTTGAGCTCTGACTTATCCTTAGTGCTTTGCACCATAAGGACTCTTTCTTGGTCTAAGGCTTCAGATCTGGTTAGCTCTGCTGAGGATTCCTCTATATTAGTGTCCTTTAAGAAGGTAGTATATTTAGCAGACAGCCGCTGATAACGTTCATAGTTAGCAGATAAGCGATTTATACAGTCTCTTAAATCGGCTGCGTCATTGTTAGAATGTGAAAGAACAGACATGCATTGCACAGTTCTATCCCATAGTTCTGATAAATTGCTTGAAAACTCATCCCTTGTAATCTCATAATTTTCTCTGGATTTTTGAGATGGTTTTATTATGCGCTTGGGCCTGACGCTTTGCTCTGCAGTATATATGGGGTTTCCTCCCTGGATGTCTGTGAGCTCTGGTGCATGGTGCACTTGCTTAGCTTCAGCTGAAAATGAATGCACAGAGCCTTGCTGAGACATTTTGCACTTTTGCTGAAAATGGTTACTGTCTCTTTAAGAAAGTTACAGCGGTGTGGGGCAGACTGCAGCAGTGTTATAGCAGGACCCTGAGAGCAGTGTATACAGCAGCTTGAGCAGCACAATAACACAATCCAGTTGCATAAAACAGTCCTGAACATTCACTGGGAACAGCATGTGCTTGTATAACCATGTGCTTGCAGGGAGTTGTTAGACTGCATTAATCTTGTGCTTGCAGGGAGTTGTTAGACTGCATTAAACGTGGCTGCAGATTGAATATAAATGACTTGCCTGAATATAAATGACTTGCCAGTGAGTGGAGACTTGATGGAACATACATTGTGACATCAGGTTATAGAATTTTATTCTTTTTGACTATTCTGACTCCAATTGCTGTAATAATGGCTGAATCCCCGTGAGACCTCCCTGCTGGGCCTGTATGGAGCTGTAACAACCACTGAGGACAATCTTTGCCAGATAGCTGAACTCACCAGACACTTGTAGTCCACAAAGCTGCTTTATTTGAGGTGGATAAACAATGTAGCAGTGGATGAATAAGTGCTGCAGGTCAAAAAGAATATTTCCTTCCTAACCTCTGAGCTGTAGCTCCTCACTCATGGAAGGCAGGAACACAAGAGGATGATGGGAGGAACTGACATCACACATAAGGAAGGAATAGGAGGAGGGTTTACAAACAAGGAAATACAGAGCTTGCAATACAGCCTTGGTCAGCAGGTGGCAGCATAACAATGGGTATGTATACAAACATAAGCAATTAAACATATATTTTCTAACCCTGATAACTTTAACTGCTGAGGCAGCACACATATAGCAAGCAAAATCATTCTCAAATATATTTAGAATAATAGTTTTTAATGCATGTGAGTTGCTGCCAACGAATATTTAGGGTGATGTAGTGCAATATTTTTTTGTTCATTGTTTGTTGTCCTTTGTAACGTCTACTTAAAGGTAGTTGTTCAGCTTGAAATTAACTTTTAGTATGATGTAGAGAATGATATTCTGAGACAATCTGCAATTGGTTTTAATATTTTTTTTTTTTATTATTATTATTTTTTATTATTATTATTATTATATTTATTATTATTTTTATTGTCTTTCCTCCAGTGACAAAGCTCACTGAGTGAGCAAAGCGTGTGTCAGGCGCTGATTTCTTTTTTAGCTCAATTAGGCAGGGAGACACTATACCTTAATCAGCCGATACCAAAGTCACACGGGGGAACTCGCGGGTAGTTTATGGGCGTTTTGGGTAATGGTACTATAGCATTTTTGTGTTAATAATGAATGGAGGGCACACCAGAACTTTCAAAAAGTAGTAAGAGGTACAGAAACAAATGTTACCCCTACTGCAGGTAACCTATATCAATAATTTATATCTGCATGTTTGCACACTCAAAACAAATACAATTTAGAGAGAGAGTGGTTCGAAAAAATAGTTTTTACTTTTATGCAAAGAAAAGCATTTTACATGAACAACGCCATACAACACATGGCATAATTTATACAATGTTAAAAATAGCATAGAATATCAACCACCCATTAGTTGTACATAGCAAGCAAGATATCAGCAAGGAGCGGATACACCTACCAGAAAAATGAGAATGGCCCCAACGTTTCAGCACCAAGGCCTTTGTCAAGGGGATTCTGATGCTTACCGAGTTTGGTAGAGGTATAAATACCCTATTCAATCACTAACTGGACGCTTCGTTCGCGCGCTTCCTATACTTCCGGGTATGTGACGCCACTTCCGCCTACGTCACTTCCGCCGATGAATCATCTGACTTGGTGACGTGGCGCTATATTCTCATTGATACTGCGCATATTCAAACAGGAAGCCTGCGTATCTGTTTACCTCGTTGCTAAGCAACTACTGCTACATGTAACGCTATTGTTTACATCATCCCAAACAGATACCATAATACAGCGATCCAGAGGGTTAACAGACCAGGACAAAATCATTCAATATACTTTATAAAAACATAGTTCATATGGCTTGAAAGTGCTATAGTGCAATATTAAAGTGCGGGCAGTGTTCAATTAATATCATATTAAAAAATCATGTGACCAACATTAAAAAACATGCACTTAAAGTCATGTGACATATCCTGTCATTTCTTATCCCATAACACATCTGATGACCATATCCATAAGTGGAGTTTTAAATGAAAATAGTGTACAGTTAATCATATGTTATAATTCATTGGCCAATCATATGTATATATTAAAGTGACTACGTGCTCTAAATCATGTGTCATATCATATCGAATCCTACCCCATAATTCATACGATGGCCCTATTCATGAACATCTTAGTAAATGCAAAAATACATTAATAATCATAAATATCTACATCAAACATATATACAAATGTGATATATTTAAAGTGACAGTGCCCATAATACTCATATTGTGAAATCTTCATGCCATATTTGCGAAAGTTACCATCTGTACATGAAGAAATTAATTTCAAAGAATAATTTCCATCAATATTGTCCCATAGGATCTGTAAAAATAGTGACATAAAGAAAAGATTAAAAACTTAACTAAAAACATCAGACAAAAAACAACATATACTCATTTCACCACAGGCTGAGGTCATTTAACCCTAAAAAGGAAATCTTTGAGAGAAATAATTCCCGAAAAAAGTCTCTATTGTCTCTTTTCATTCACAAAGGAGATTATTGTGTGCGATTAGTATCAAAAGAACAAGGACAACTCCCTGTCCTCATTAAGACCAATATAGCATTTTTGACCTATATGGGATGGAAAGAAACGCCAACGACTTAGTTAAAACTAAAAAGGGGATGCAACTCTCACACTTCAACAGATACATGGGTTATATCACGGGTGGCTCTGGGTTGATTGGGTATTGGCATTACAATATTACTGACCCATATGCGAGGGGAAGAAACACAGACACCTTAGTTTAAACAGACAGGGGCTGTAACTCTCACGTTTGAATATTCTCACACTCATTAGTGCACAAACCCCTGGGGGAAGTGTGGGTGATCATAATATGCTATGTCTGCATTATACTAACGTACATGGTTATTGTAGTTAATGCCGGTGAGGATGCTTCTCATATAATCCAATCAATATCGATTATGATTAATTTATAAGCATCCGCGTTATACTGCAAGATTAAGCTAATAATGTGCTCCTACCAGGGCTGGATTTACATAGTGGGCGCCCCTAGGCCCACTGCCGTTCGTTGCCCCTGTCCCTACCATTTATTCATGCAAATTTTTATCATCTGGACTGGAGCAATGGGGTTTGGTGCACGGAAATTTAAAAAAATGATTGTATCTCCAGCGCATCCCCAGTGATATTGAATCAATGTGGGTGTGGTTGGGCAGCATGCCGCCCCCCTAAAATCCTGCCACCCTAGGCCCGGGCCTAGGTGGCCTTTCCACAAATTTTTGTTCTCACCTTGGCTTATTTTAACATACACCAATAAAGTTTAAGTTTTATCTTTTGTTCTTGGGAATTATGGAATGCTAAATGGGGTGGTGCAACTTTGTGGGTCATTCTTTCCTTTCAGTATTACATTCATGACACAAAGGACTGATGCCATTGCTAGCCTTGGGAGAGCCAAAGATGGACTCTGGCAGATTCTCATTCAGGAATTCAGCTGCCATCTCTGCTGCCAGTTCTATTTCATTCTCTCCTGCTGTCTCTACCATTTTCTCTACCATCTGTGGTTTGCTTTGGGCTTTTGTAGCATCGGTATAAGCATTATGATCATTTTTAATAATGATAAGTTACTTTCTGGATGAATGACAAACTTGTGTGGAGTATACTGAAATGGAAAAGTCACCTGGTTAATCATTGCTCCCAATTTCTCTAGTGCCAAGATCCCCAGTGTGTTTGTAGAAATAGCAACAGTTCCTTCAGGACACTGTTCAGAGCAAAGCTAGAGGCATACCAGGGTCTCATAGGAAAGTGGGGTGAGGTGGAAGCATGACTGAAAAAAGTAGCTCAACCAGGAGCAACATGACATTACATAGTAACATAGCAAGTAAGGTTGAAAAAAGACACACGTCCATCAAGTTCAACCTTTTTTTTTCTTTTATTAATCTGCCTAACTGCCAGTTGATCCAGAGGAAGGCAAAAAACCCATCTGAAGCCTCTCCAATTTGCCTCAGAGGGGAAAAAATTCCTTCCTGACTCCAAAATGGCAATCGGACTAGTCCCTGGATCAACTTGTACGATGAGCTATCTTCCATAACCATGTATTCTTTCTCTTGCTAAAAAGCTATCCAACCCCTTCTTAAAGCTATCTAATGTATCAGCCTGTACAACTGATTCAGGGAAAGAATGCCACATCTTCACAGCTCTCACTGTAAAAAAAACCCTTCCGAATATTTAGGCGGAACCTCTTTTCTTCTAATCGGAATGGGTGACCTTGTCTCAGCTGGAAAGACCTGCTTGTAAATAAAGCATTAGAGAGATTATTATATGATCCCCTTATATATTTATACATAGTTATCATATCACCCCTTAAGCGCCCCTTCTCCAGCATGAACATTTGGCCAGTCTTTCCTCATAGCTAAGATTTTCCATACCTTTTACCAGCTTAGTTGCCCTTCTCTGTACCATCTCTAATACAATAATGTCCTGATTGAGCGATGGAGACCAAAACTGTACACATATTCTAGAAGGGGCCTTACAAGTGCTCTATGCAGTAGTAGAATGACCCCCTCCTCCCGTGACTCTATGTCCCTTTTAATCCCTTATTTGCCCTTGATGCTGCGGACTGGCATTGCTTGCTACAGCCAAGTTTATCATGTACAAGGACTCCAAGGTCCTTTTCCGTAATGGATTTGCCACAATGGACATTGCTAGAACCACCTCCTGTCCCTGTAATAGAACTCTGAAGAGTTTGACAGGTCAAGACCAAAGATAAGATCAGAAAGATCACCAGTAACTGGGTCTGGTTCTAGGCAATACACCATTCTGAAGGCCTATGTTGAGGAAACCAATAGAGCCATGTTCTCCAAGCTCATCCTGTCATCTCTACAATACACAGAGCCTCTGGATGTGCGGGCAATGCCTGATTGATGAACGAACAACGGTGTTATCAACAAGCCCCCCCTAGCCGAGGATCGGGAGCGCTATTCTCCATGGGGTGCGTTAGGCTGACTTCTACATACCACATCAGCTGACATTTCTTTTCTTTCTGTGCACTTGTTTAACTGCCCAAAAGGATCCATCTGAACGTACACAGCTCTCCTCCAGGCAGAGCAATCACTACCTGACATTGATTTACAGCACATTTCATAATGATCTTTTTGCCTAGTGTTTTCCACTTATTTACTCTCTTGTCTGCCTGTGTCTGATGCCATCAGGATACATCTGAACCAAAGCTTCATCACCCAGTAGGGAGCAAGAGAGAGTTGGAGTAGTCCCAAGAAAACTAGAATCTTCTTCTACAATTTCATATAGTATAGCTGGGTCGTGTCTTTAATGCCATAAGAGAGTATAATACCAAATACCTCAACAGTCAGAAGTGTATGCACTTTACCAGTGTATGAGATCCACTCAGAAGAATATCAAACACAAAATTCTCCGTCTGGGACTGCTTTCCCAGAAATAAAGCGATACAGTATCTTGCATGTGATCCACACAGTGACCGTGGGTTTTAAACATCGGACAATACAAGGACGGTAGAAGAATTGGCCGGATAGTAGGCGACAATCATTCGAGAACTATTACGTTCTGTCATACCACAAATTGTCCAGAGGATTGTCTACACTGCTAACCATTCACATAAAAGGTACAGCCCAGTTGGATAATATATGGATACTAGCTGTCACATGATCACAATAAGACATAAAACTGCAGATTAGAGTTCATGATTCTTGTGTATTAGATATCCATAAAGATATAGAGAAAGGCTATTGCCAGTGCTGTGAAGTGAAACTGATAATGCTGCCATCATGTGGGCACCCCTAATTTGAATATGCAAATTAGGATTTGGTTCGGTATTCGGCCACATCTTTTATATATATATATATATATATCAGGCCCGGACTGGCCATCTGTGAGATCGGGCAATTGCCCGAAGGGCCACGCTCTTCCTAAAGTAAATGGGCTGCTGGGACCTTTCTGCTGTGCAAATAGGCTGCTGAAGGTGCCGATACATTTCAGCCCGCCCCTAGCCTCACTAACCAATAAAAAAGGAAAGCAGCTACCTGCGAGGGTCTGGAGGCTGACAGCGCATGTGTTCATCATGGAGCATAGAGCAGGAAGCAGTAGCAGAAGGCTGCCCGCATTTGGTGGAAGCAGCACTTGTTTCAAGACTGGCAGGTATAATCACGGAGGTTCAGAAGAGCTAAGTGCAGCAGCTGCCGTTCTTCTTAAACAATGTATCAAAACTCTACCAGACTGAACCTGCCGAGAAGAGGGGCGGGGCAGGCATAGGATTCAGGGGAGCACAAAACACAACTCTTGTGTTCTCTCTCACAAACTACATTATTAGGCAAGATGTTTCCTATGTTTATGCCAGTTTATTTAAGTTCCTGTTGTTGAGAGTCTTCATAGGACCAATAATGTATACTTACCATTACAGGTACTGTTTTTAAGTTCTCATATCTGACACACATTTCACAGTCTCCTTTTTTATCGATGGAAATTTTTAGTTCTTTCGACTTTGTCTGTAATCATGTTATAGCAGCGTCTGAGTGCCTGATGCACTTGATAGGCCACGTTTTAAAGAATGTTTACAATAATGTCTACTATTTATATAACCACCTATGCAGGGTGATGGTAGAGGCTTAAAGGGTTGTTCATCTTTAAATTAACTGTTAGCATGATGTAGAAAGTGATATTCTGAGACCAGTTGTAATTGGTTTTAATTTTTTATTTTGTGTTTTTTGTGTTATTTAGCTTTTTATTCAACAGCTCTCTGGTTTCAGTAATCTGGTTGCTATGGTCCAAATTACCCTAGCAACCACACACTGATTTGAATAAGAGACTGGAATATGAATAGAAGAGGCCTGAATAGAAAGATGAGTAATAAAAAGTAGCAATAACAATACATTTGTAGCCTTACAGAGCATTTGTTTTTAGATGGGGTCAGTGACCCCCATTTAAAAGCTGTAAAACAGTCAGAAGAAGGGAAATAATTCAAAAGCTATACAAAAGAAAAAATGAAGGTCAATTGAAAAGTTGCTTAGAATTAGCCGGTCTATAACATACTAACAGTTAACTTAAAGGTGAACCACCCCTTTAATGGTTCAAAGAATGCAGCAGGTAATTATCATACCAATACTCACAATGCTTTTATGTGGTTTCAAACTCTCTTGGTTTTTAGTGAACTTATGCTTTATGGTGACCTTGTTATATTCAGAGAAATTCCACTTATAGAAAAAACGTATCTGCCACAGAGCTTTACAAGATCCCATAACTGCATTCGAACTTGGGCTTGGATGCCATGGGTTACTTTTTTCTGAGCAAACCTTGTGCATTTTATTGAATATAGTGTTTTATGTATAACATTTGTTGCCATTTATACCTGTATATTCTGCTCACACGTGGGCTGCTTAGATTTTTTTGCCAGGGCTGGTTTTAACTCCCAGCCCGGCCCTGATATATATATATATATATATATATATATCAGTCTCCTGGGAGGGTTTTCTCTCTTCCTCTCTAGTCTTTTTGGAGCTTGGGAGCTAGGGTTGCCACCTTTTCTGGAAAAAAATACCGGCCTTCTTATATATTTATCTTTCTTCCATATTAATAACATTGGGATCAGCCATCATTCTTACCGGTCAGGTGGCAACCATGTTCTCTCCAACACAGGGGGAATCCCACTCTATCCCAGCTATTCAAAAAATCCTTCTCTCCACTCAAGGAGGTTCTCACATGGCCCCTCACCCTCCTCCACTCAAGGAGGTCTCTAGGCAGAAGCTCTTAATGCATACTCTCACACCTCCTTTTAACTACAACTTAATTAGCTAACTACCTCTATCTTAAGCAGCTGCAAAACACCTAATGGAACAAGGACTGGAAGCCCACCCTGCTCTCTTCCATTCACTCCAGGGACCCACAATCCAGTTTTTCCTAAGCCAGAACAGAATTAAACAGCATTACTTGCTGCAGGCACACAGACTTTTCCGTGGAGTTTTCATTTCACCAGCCTAATGCTGGTGAAATACACACAATATTGTGCCCTTTTTGCACACATATCTTACAATATATATATATTTATATATATATTTTTATATATATATATATTTTTATATATATATATATATATATATATATATATATATATATATATATATATATATATATATATATATATATATATATATATATATATATATATATATATATATATATATATATATATGAAACCGCAAAGTGTATACAGGAATTATAATGAATATTTGAGAAACGGGACATGGTTAGTAAGAGATGGGTTTTAACTTAACTGCAGGGCTTGATACTCACCTCCTTCCCAAGGTGGGTCTAGGGCAAGAGAGAGATGTCAGCAGGATGGGGATTGACCCAACTCCTCTTAGGGCAGGACAACAATGCGACACAATCCGACAATAGCATTAATTACCTTATTTCCGTCACATCCAAAGTGACGCCTGTGTTTTTGTGCAGTGTGGCGGAATCGTCCGTGGAGTCCTGCCCTTATTCTTGACATCAGAATGATGTGGCACCCAGAAAGATTTCCCCATCTGAAAAAAAAAGAACCTACGGTAATTATTAAAGGGGTGGTTCTTTTAGTGTGTTATAGAATGTCCTATTCCTAGCAACCTTGCAATAGGTCTTTATTATTTATTCTATCTAGTTTTTGAGTTATTTCCCTTCCTCTTCTACCTACTTCCATCTTTATTTTTCAATTGTTATTGTTGCTATGTATTACATAATTTACTATTTCATCCCTCTCCTATTCATATTCCAGTCTCTCATCCAAACCGGTGCCTGGTTGCTAGGGAAAATCAGATCCTAGTAACAGCTGCTGAAATACCAAACCTGAGAGCTGCTGAACAAAAAACGAAATAACTGAAAACAAAACTTTTTTACACTATACATATATCCTTTTACAATTACACAAATACAAATGTATATACATGATGGATTTTTAGACCTGCAGACTAATGTTCGTGGGATTATGTTCGTGGGATTATGCGCATGTATTTAAATGCTTGTCGGAATTCTTGTACCCCAACATCTACAGCAAACAAGCCACAGCATGGCATGTTTATTCTATACATTTAGAGATTTTTCTTAATACATTAAACAGCACATGGACAACAAAAACACACACACCCATAATAAGACCACTGTGTGTATGTCCTGCAAAAGTTATCCAATTTCATAGCACAGAGAATGGGAAAAGCCTAATTATTTTTTTCCAACAGCAAAGAAAGTATAAGGAGATAAACAGAGGGTTTTAGAATATCCCTTAAAGGGGTGGTTCACATTTGAAATAACTTTTAGTAGAGAGCAATGTTCTGAGACAATTTGCAATTGGTTTTCATTTTTTATTATTTGGAGTTTTGCATTATTTGGCTTTTTAATCGACATCTCTTCAATTGGCATTTTAAGCAATCTGGTTGCTAGGATGCAAATTCCCCTAGCAACCATGCATTGATTTGAATAAGACATTGAAATATGAATAGGAGAGGGGCTGAGAAAGAAAGACGAGGAATACCAAGTAGAAACAACAATACATTTGTAGCCTTACAGAACATTTGTTTTTTTTAAAGGGGTGTCAGCGACGCCCATTTGAAAGCTGCAAAGAGTCAGAAGAAAAAGGCAAATAACTATAAATCTATAAAAAAAAAAAAAATAATTAAAACAAATTGAAAAGTTGCTTAGCATTGCCCATTCTATAGCATACTAAAAGTGGCTTAAACATGACCACCCCTTGGACTTAATAGGAAGCCATAGAAATGCTCTTTTTAATGCTGAGCAGTCTTCCATTTTATTAATTCCATTATTCTGCTGTTAATATGAATAGGCCCATTAGAAGCAACCATTTGTCACTCTGCCGAAGCAGAATCACAGGCCATTTTGGATACGATGGAGGGGTCACTGTATTATTTTTAACTGTTTTTTTTCCAGCATTTTCATTTCATGTTTCAAGACCATGTTTCAGCAAAAATCTAATCAGCTGTTTCATATATTATTTCAGTCTGTGTGTTTGTGTATGTCAATAAAAAAGACACTAAGAAATAGTATGATCTTAATTGATGTGCCAACCCATTCTGGGTTAAACCTCCGCGAGAGGTTAATTTAACCATTTAACCACACACTGATCTGTTAAGATGTATGCAGTGTATGTATTAGGAGGCTTTCTAGCAAATAAGGGTAAATAGACTATCCGAAGGAATCATAAAGGTTCGCAACATTGATAGCAAATTCCGCGTAAAAGAGACCATTTATAATATATATATTTACAGAACTGTAGAATGTATGTTGGCATGAAGTGACTTGTCTATCATCAATATTTATAAACCATTGGTATGGGTTTATTCTATTGTAATGCATGAAGCAGTATATATAGAACTACATTGAACAAGTAAATCTGGGTTTTCATTGGGGCTAGTAGAGTAATGGCAAAATAATATGTTGAGTGATTTCAAACTTGAAGACCAATTGCAACAATTTCAACAGAATATCACTGTCTACTACAACTAAAAAGTAATTTACAGGTGAATTACCCTTTAAAGTAAAATCCCGAGAACTGGGACACCATCAGAACCCACAGGGCCCCGGGGGAAGTCCAGTCAGACAATATCCCACAGATACAGTTGTTACAACAAACAGTCAAATTGCCTTCCTATACACAGTATCCCATACATACAGTTCCTTTCATTATTCCATCTACCCTTACAAAACACATTATAACACAGTTAAAATACATATTCCTGAGACCATCTTACCTTCTTATACACGCTATCCCACAGTTACAGCCAGGCCCGGACTGGCAATCTGTGGGTTCTGGCAAATGCCAGAGGGGCTGCTGTATGGTTCAATAGAAAGTTACCATGTAGGGGGCTGTTTGGGCTGGTAGAGGGCTGTTTGGGCCTCTGTGTACTTGGAATGACAGGGCCTATTTAGACTCCCAGTCCAGGCCTGGTTACAGCAACAATCCCGGAGACCATCTTGCCTTAAAATACACACTAACCCACAGTTACAGCAACAATCCCTGAGACCATTGTGCTCTACTATTGATCTTGATCATCTTGCCTTACTAAACACTATGCCACAGTAACAGCAACAATCCCAGAGATCATCTTGCCCTACTATACACACTATCCCAAAGTAACAGCAACAATCCCAGAGACCATTTTGCCTTACTAAACCACAGTTACAGCAACAATCCCGAAGACCATCTTCCCTTACTATACACATTCTCCCACAGTAGCAGCAAAAATCCCACATACCATCTTGCCCTACTGGGTAAATAAATTTGCCCAGACACGAATTCGCGGCGAATTACCACATTTTGCAGCAAGCAAATGAATTCGCTGGCAAAAAATCTGCTGCATCAAAAAAAAAAATTTGCACGCGTCAAAATTGTAGCACGCATAAAAATTGTTCCGTGTCAAAATTATTCAGACGCCCATTGACTTTAATGAATTTGGACCAAATAGCTGCATGTATAAAAATATAGCTCGCTTCAAAATTGACACGCATCAAAATTACTTTGACGCCCATTGTGTTTCGCAAATTTTTCACCGTTTCACAAATTTTGCGGCACAGGTGCGCCAATCACTAATTAGGGACATTGTATAATTAATACTGTCTAATATTCGAAGGATTTTACTTTGAGGGTCGAATATCGAGGGTTAATTAACCCTCAATATTTGACCAATAGTAAATGTGCCCCTAATTATGTGTATTAGGGATAGTTTTGTATACAGAATGTATTTGGGACAAACGGCACCACATAATTTTATGGCCACACCCAATTACCATGTCAGTTTTGCAAGATTTGACAGGTTATGAAAGTTTGAACACATTTCTCTGAGTCATGTTTTATGTGTTATAACAATTTTACTAATAAAGGTGAAATTGACCTTTAAGATGTGAGTCACAATCGTCCGAAGAGACCTACTTATCTTAAATAGTTATATTTGCCTATCTTAAATTGTTACAAATGTATCTAAGTGCAGGTGCTTTTGCCTCTCTGCCAAAAAGTTCTTCTTTATTTAAGTTTCAGAAACTTTGTATATTTTTCTGGTGTCAGTGCAGGAGATCAAAGAGAAACTCTGGACTTTTTAATAAAAATCCGGGACTGCAGGCTGAGCTGTCAAAATCGGGAAAACCCACAGAAAACGGGACAGTTGGGAGGTATGTGTGTATATGTTGAACATAAAGATTTAGAAACAAAAACAACTTATAAAGGATACAAGTGGTAAGGAGGATTTTCATTTACATAATTGTAATATTGTTACTATAATGTCAAGCTGCACCCAGTGCTATATTTTGGTCCAGTGCCACAAAACTGTGTCCCGAAGTTGTGAAAACCTGATTTTTCTCTGTAAACAACTGTACGTTGTATTTGATCATAGCTAAGCTGCATAAATCCATATTGGTGGCAACATTTCTTTAATGTTTTTGTTTACATTTTATGGTAACAATTTTGGCTTGCACTACTGGTTAGGGATGCACGAAATCCACTTTTTTTTTTTTTTGAATACAGTCAAATTCAAATCTGAACCCTAATTTACATATGTAAAATAACACCAAGATGGGTAGGGGGGAAACACACAGAAAAACAATTTGACCTAAAGTCACATGATTTTAAGGTTTTAAGGTATTTAATGTATTCATTACTAATCAGCCTTATATTGTGAGTGTGTCCCTAAGCTCAGTAAGTGACAGCAGCACAGAGCATGTGCAGTGAATCAGCAGAAAAGAAGATGGGGAACTACTGGAGAAACTTCAGAGACACAGATCTTCACTGTTAAATGGCTGTGGTTGCCTTAGGCTGGTACAGAATCCCAAAACATAATGTACAACATTTCTAGCCTACTTCTTTAGTTATGCTTTAGTTCTCCTTTAAGGGTATATGTCCTTTATAGCTTTTGTAATAATCTTTATAAGTGAAAACCTTCTCCTCTGAATGGTACCGTGTTTTATGGGTTAGGTTTTTTTGTTTAGCTCTGCTGCAAAATTTTCTACAAATATTGTCCATAATTAATATTTGGGATTGCTGATGATTACTTATCGCTTAAGGTTTAAGGCCCTTGTTTGTGATACATTATCAACTCTTTACAAATCAAAAAGTGAATCAAATGCAATTGCTGTTGTCCTAGATTTGCATGGAATTGTGGGTAAAACTGCAATGTTGGTAAATAAAACATGGCGAATTGTGTGTTGAAAATTCTACTTTGCCCACTGTGAGCCCTACATCTGTTTTGTAATTCATCATACGGAATGTACAAAGCTTTAGCAATTATAAGCATAACCCAAAGCTGCATGAAGCATGGTACAATAGTATATTCTATGTAGCTGCACACAGAAGGGTTATTTCAGCAGTTATAGGTAACAGAAGGAGCCCTGGAGAAATGATGCAAACAGTATACATTATTAATTGCATTATTAACAGATTAATACATTATTAACAGACTAAGAGGAAACAGAGGACACGTAATTCTTTGCTTACCTCATGCTTTCAGGGCCTTTCCTACATTTGATTTATCATTTAACTCAGGGCCGGAACTTGGGGGTAAACAAAATGTTGGTGAAGTATGAAATGTTGGGGCCACACTGTGTCTGTAAAGACTTGATGGTTCTAATCTGTGCGCTGAAATACTGGGGCTCCTGTTAAATGAAATTCTGGGGACCAATGAAATGTTTAGCTGCCAGACTGTGCCTTGAAGCTGCTGGGGGACCACATTGTGTCATAAAATGATGTAGGTCGCAGTGTACCATACCTCCCAACATTTGAAAAATGCAAAGAGGGACTAAAAGATCTGCTGCATGTAGCGTGAGAATTTTTTTGACCATGACCATTTTATGTCCACACCCGCAATTACCATGTCCATTTTATAAAATTTGACAGGTTATGAAAGTTTTGAGTTTAAAATATTTTATTTTATTTTCACAATAAACCATAAAGATAATATGGCAACAAGTAGAATGCAGAAAAAGAAAATGTGCTGCAATTAGTACAATGACACAATATTCAAAATGTAGAACTTACAATGAAGAAATATATAAAATAAATTAACAAGAACTAACTAAAGCTAACTAAACCAGTGGATACAAAGACAATCATAAAATGAAAGAAAGGAAGAAAGGAAGAAAGAAAGAAAGAAAGTGTAAATTGTCCTCTGAAATGTCAAATACAAACCTGCAATCTAATTACAATTGAAGGAACTGAGATATTTGACTTCTAGTGCTGGAGTCACAGATCCTAAAGTAAGGAGACCATATAAGTCTAAAAGACTCTTAGAATTATTTCTTTTTGTTTTTACTTATAAAGCTTCCTGCCAACAAAGCTGGTTCATATAAGAAAAAATATATCTGATAATGAGGGGGTCTCCTTTTGTAGTCAAAAATTAAATAATGCCTTCCTGGAGGCTGCAAAAATAAATTTGTCAATATTTTATTCTCTTGGGACATAAAATCTATATTAGAAATTGAAGAAAGCCTATTTTTATCTAGATGCAACAATGCAAAACCTGGAGAAAATTGTATTTTAATTTTCAGACTTATGTTCAGAAAACTGGTGACTTCCCTCCAAAACATATTAATCTTTGTACAAGTCCATAGAAAAAGGGACACATTGGTCTCATCACACTTGGGACAATATGATACAGGACTAGAAGAGGTATTATTAGAAAACATTTTCCCATAGCCTAAGTGAACTAACTTATAAAATGTTGTATCCTCCAACTCTCTGCTAAAATCTATTTATTGAAATCATAAACAGACCACCAAGTCTGAAGGAGACACTTGACACTGTAGGAACTCAGTCCATTTATTGGAAACTTTAAGTAACGTGTGTGGGTCTGACCCGTAATCATTCCAACATTTTTTAGATAAAGAATTAATAGAAATCAAAGAAGGAATCTCCAAATACTCTCCCAATTCTTCAGCTAACCTGTGGTCAGACAAAAAGGGAATTTATATTATTATGTAACAAAGAAAGGCTGCATTGACAAGCTAGGTAATAATACCTATCAGATTCAGGAAGCCCATGCTCTTTCTCGAGTCTTGGCCAAGATTACAGAGTCCCATTGAGTGGATCTAATAAATCTTTTACTAAGACTAGTAATTTTCTTTTTTTTTTTAAGAGCTTACCTGGCATAAAAGGAGTTTGTGTATAACTATAGTTATGTCGAGAGAATAAATGTTTCCACACAAAAATAGTCTCGGAAAAGAGGATTCTTCTTGAAATCACTAGGAATATTACTCCATTTACTATGTAGAACAGATACAATATCAAAGTAAGGTTCTTGGAAAACTTCAATCTTAGGATTTGTAAATTTATTACCTTGAGAGATCCACTCAATGAGATATCTTGTGAGGGCTGATAGATTGAATATGAAAGTTTTGAACACATTTCGGGGAGTGTTATGTTGCTTATCTTAAATAATTACAATTGTATCTTTGCATAGCTTAAATTATAACACTTGTATCTAAATACAGGTGTGTTCTAGGCTCTCTGCCAAAAATCATCTTATTTAATTAAGTTCCAGAAACTTTGTATCTTTTTCTGGCCTGAGTGCAGGAGATCAAAGAGAAACTCGGGCTGGGCCTATAGGCTGATCTCAAATTCCTGCAGAAAATGGGACAGTTGGGAAGTATGCTGTGCCATGACGTTTCTGGGGCCACAGTGTGTCAAGAAATGCTGGGGCCAGACTGTAGAAATTGACATTTCTGAGCTACACATTGTATATATTAAATATACTAAAAAGAATAACTCAAGCCTTACTTACAGTCAAATTAAAATAATTGTTCCTTCACCCCTACAACTACAAGGTTAATGTATCATAGAAAAAACAGTAAGAAAAAAAGCAGTCTCAGCAGCAGGGCTTCATTCCTTGCAAGTGTGCATTTAATGTGCTATTCTACATTAATTTTTATGTAATTGCTTGTGGACAGATTGTGTCATGATATGTTGCTGCCATGCTATAGCATGAAACGCTGGGCCCACAATGTTTCTGTCATGAAATACTTGTGCCACACTTTCTTGAATTACTGGGGGGCCAGACCAGGGGCGTTGTGCCAATTAGGCAAGTTAAAATTTTGGCTGTTCAAGTGCAAAAGGACGCAATTGCCATGGATAAACGGGAAGTGCTTGGGGGTGAGGGGGGACAGTATTGCGGAAGGCGCTTCAGGTTTCTCCTGACCCTGAAACAGCACTGGGCCAGACAGCATCATGAAATGCTGGTGGCATCACACTGTTTTATAAAATGCTGGGGGTCAGAGTGTGACATAAAATGCTGGGAGAAAAAATGTGTCTGTTTTGAAATACTAGCGCCAAAATTGGGGCACATTTATGAACACTGAGCAAATTTGCAACTTTAACTTTCATTGTTCTACCTGCATCGGGCTAAAACATAAAAATATCAATGATCAGTTACTATGGGTTACCACCCAGGTGCAAATTTGCCCGGTGTTTATAAATTTATTGACATTAATAATGTATCTAGTATAGGTAAATTTAAAACAACTGGACTTGCTGAGTAATCAGTGAAGACGTTTCACTACTCATCCGAGCAGATTCTTCAGTTCAACTGACTGGTGTGGGAAATTCTCGTCATATAAACTCTTCCACTAATCCAATCACAATGGCACATTGTAACTCTTCAAAGAGGTGACATCTGAAGAAATTCACAGAGGTGTTGATTCTGTGTAGTTACTGTGATAGGATTATCCAATGTGTCATGCAACTCCTAGAAAGAGGTGTTACTTGTGAGAGTTGCATGAATGGATGTGTAAAGTGTTCTGAAACCGCCGGGGTATAGATGTTAGAACACCATTGCGTGTATCAGACAGGTGGTGTCGAAGGCCCCCCGCCTCTGTTCAGGGATGGTTTCTCAACCTTGACATGAATTGCCTCTTTCATGCCTCGTTCAAACCAGTGGTCTTCTTTATCCAATATTTGAACCTTGCTATCTTCAAAGGAGTGCCCCTTGTGTTTTAGGTGTAGAAAGACAGCTGAGTCTTGCCCTGTAGAGTGCCCTCCTATGCTGAGCCATTCGCTTGGTGAGCAGTTGTTTTCTCTCCCCAATGTATAGGTCTGTGCACTCCTCACTACACTGGACTCCGTATACCACATTGCTTTGTTTTTCTTTAGGGGTTGGATCCTTTGGGTGTACCAGTTTTTGTCTCAGTGTGTTGCTAGGTTTGAAAAACACAGGGACTTGGTGTTTGTTAAAAATCCTCCTGAGTTTCTCATACACTCCAGCTACATATGGGATGACTATGTTTCGCCTACTGTGTGTCTCCGGGCTGTTATTTCTATGGGTGTTCCTGTTAGGCTTGGTTGCTGCTGTTTTGACAAAGGCCCAGTCTGGGTAGCCACACGCTTTCAAAGCTCCTCTAAGATGTTTTTGCTCTTTGTCTTTGGACTCTGTATCAGTTGCCACACATTCCGTCCTGTGGTGCAGAGTTCTAATGACACCCAGTTTGTGTTCCAGCGGATGGTGGGAATCAAACTACAGATATTGATACGTATGAGTGGGTTTCCTGTATACTTCTGTCTTCAAGTTTCCCCCCTCTTGGATGCATATCTAACAGTCCAAAAAGGCACGTTCGTTCTCGTGGACATCTTCCCTTGTGAACTTGATGTTATTGTCCACTGAGTTCTGTAAAGGCCGCCATTTCATTGGATCTGATTTTAACCCAAGTGTCATCCACATACCTGAACCAGTGACTCTGTGTAGTTCCCTGAAAAGTAAGTAAGGCCCTCCTTTCCACTTCCTCCATGTACAGGTTTGCTACAATAGGAGAGACTGGAGAACCCATTGCACAGCCATGTTTCTGTCTATAAAAAAGGTTCTTGTACATGAAGTATGTGGTGTTAAGGCACAAATCTAGCAACAAACATAGTTGGTTGGGACTGAGCTTCGTTCTGCTGCTGAGGGTGTTATCTTGTTGCAGTCGATTTCTTACAGTCTCAATTGCCTCTGTAGTAGGTATACATGTGAACAAAGAAGTGACATCATATGATACCATTGTTTCTTCTGCCTCTAGTGTACCGCCATGAATCTTAGTTACAAACTCTTTGACATTCTGGATATGATGCACTGTATTGCCTACCGACGGGGCTAAGATGTTAGCCAAGAATTTTGCAATGCTGTATGTCACTGAATTTATGCTGCTGACAATGGGTCTTAGTTGGGCTCCTTCTTTGTGTATCTTGGGGAGTCCGTATAAACATGGTGTGGCTTCTCTGGGGTACAGGCGGTGGTATAAAACTCAATCAATGGCTTTTCCATTTCAAGTTGTTGTAGGAAACCTATTACCATTTTCTTGTAACTGCTGGTTGGGTCTTTCCTTAAGGGTTCATATGTATGACATTAATAATGCCACATCATTTTATGATGTTCTGTGACATGATGTACCTCATGTGTTTAAAAATTTTGAAAAAACTGAATAGATCTGAGGTTACAGGAACAACTAACAGATACATTAAGGTGGTGCATCTTTGTCATGCCCTCCCGACCACTCCCCGACACCCCTGGTCCTTGCAAAAAAATTTGGCTCTTATTTGGTCCCAGTGCCAAAAGAGGTTGGGGACCCCTGATGTAGATAATATATTGTTGAAAAGAGAGTCAACAATATATATAGACATTTCTGCATTTCGCTGTGGGTCAGTTTACTAATCATTCATGTTTGTTCAGCTCTGCAGTTGTTCAGTTTTTCACCTTCCAACGAGAAGTTCTATCAACTGCTGGGTAAGATTTTCCCCCTGAATTTTTAGTATAGTATCCAGAAGACTTTAGTAAAATCTTTAATAGGAAACCAATCCTTCGGCCTGAAATATGACTTCTTACTCCTTCTTTTGTATTATTTCTTTAGAGGAGAATTGGATCAGAAGAGTGTTGGAGATGGACTCCTGTTTTAAGCTCTCTGTCAAGGTATTTACACTGGGCATGGTGTTTGGGTATGGGATGATGGGTCTTGTGTGTTAGGCTGTGATACAATATCAGACATCTGCATGTGTGGGTGACAGCATGTATAAAATCCCAGACTTCGATAAATTGGATTTATCATTTTATCCCCTACTTACTGTTCTTTATATTTCCAGTGTGCTGGATTTCATGAGCAGGACTACACCAGAATCAATTTTTGTATGTAACTATTTAACTTTATGATTGAATCAATTTGTAATGGAATGTTTCTTCTCTTACTACATAATAAGAATATAATAAGATGTGATATATAGTAACAAAAAATACCATACAAACAGGAAGAGCACACACTAGAAAATACAAAGAGCTTAACCCATTTATTAAACAGGATGACACTGATAGGAAAAACAATCCATCATATACCCTAAAGTGTTATCTTGTTTTTACATCTAGTTGGCCAGTACATGGGCTTACCAAGAACCGGGGGAGAACAGCACCATCTGTTGATTGATAAATAATGGGTATCAAAACTACTTTCTTTACTGATACTAGCTCCAACATATAAAAGGAATACAATTTGCTCAGGTGCAGGAACCCATAGCAACCATAATAATTTTGCTTTTAAACAGGTAACAAGTAAATGCTTCAGGCTATTGGTGATTAGACCTGTAAAAAAAATTGGCATAATTTATTAAGGGTTAACTTTTAGTATCTTATAGAACGGCTAATTCTAAGCAACTTTTCAATGATTTTTTATACTTTATGAATTATTTGTCTTTTTCTTCTGACTCTGTCCAGCTTTCCAAAATGAGGGGGGGGGGTCTAAAACAGATGCTCTGTAAAGCTACAAATGTATTGTAATTGCTACTTTTTTTTTACTCATCTGTCTATTCAGGCACTCTACTACTCCTATTCCAGTCACTTATTCAAATCAATGCATGGTTGCTAGAGTATTTGGACCCTAGCAAACAGAATGCTGAAATTGTGAATTGGAGAGCTGCTGAATAAAAGGACAAATAACTCAAAACAATAAAAAAATGAAAACCATTGAAAATTATCTAGTTAACACAAAGGTGAACAATCCCTTTAATAACCCAACAGCCCAAGTGTTACTTACAAATGTTGCCTTGGATTGTAGACTACTTGCAAATGAGACGGAGGACGAAACAATCAGCCATGTTCAGGAGTCTGCGCAATGAGCTGTGGGGCAAGATAAACTTCAACTCCTGGGTTAGCAGAGAATCCTGTGAGGAGATGTGTAATACTATGTTTGCTTAGTGCTATTGGTTCTATTTTCCCTTTGTAGTGTACTGTGTGTAAATATATATACTATATCTATATACAGAATACACTTTTTTCCATAGGCAATGACTGATAACCCAACCCACTGGGCCTGGAGAAGAGAATGACAGCCACACCATGGATTGGCTTGGAAATGGCACAGAAAACCACCTGGCTATTTCTACTTTAATGTCCCAGACAACCCATCAGTTTGCTCATTGTGCCAGCAGAGGGCAGCTGCCTCCCAAGAGGCTGAGCAACCAAAGGAATGAAACTGACAAAAATGTACTTCTAATGGGGGAATATCTAGAACACTGTAATTATTACATGATTATAATGTAACGCTATTTTGGTTACTGTCCCTTTAAATAATAGCTTCCTTGGCAATTCAGGGGCCCTGAGTCCCTTTTGCAAGTCGAAAAGTACTGGGAACTAGGAATCACAGCGCAGTGCCTCCACCTAGGGAGCACTGAGGAAATTACCTCAGAGGAATCCCCTAGGAAATAATAAACACACACTTTGCGGATAACAATATTTAACTTTATATAAACTGTAAAGTAGTAACTAATACACAAGTCACGCCTGTATGGGAATATAAGGGACACCACCTAAATCCCTATTAGGTTTTAACTATCTGTTCAAACACAGTTCTTATAGTATCACAGTCCCACTTGTCTGGAAGGGTTAAAAGCACACAGTTCAAATTGCAATGTCCCTTTCCCCAGAGCTCTTATTCCCCCGGTAGCGCTACCTTTCCCCAGAGTACCTTTTCCCTTGGAAAATAGCAGCTTCCCACGTAGCAGGCAAAATCACACAAGGCCTGTCTTCCTGTTAGGCTCAGTACTGTGGCAAATCCTCTCTTCAAGGGATTTATTCAGCAATCTCTCTCAGAGGCAGATCACAGTGGAAACTCTTCTCAAATGGCACTTTCCTCCTCTGAAGCTTTACCAGCGTGGCAGGGTCAGACAGCCTCTCTTCTGCACTCCTGGAGACTCACAGATCCAGCAGGGCCTACACACACAGCTTCACAGACTGGCACACCCTCTCCTCCCAGGATGCACTGCGGTGTCCAGCCAATCAGGTCGCTCTCCAGCCTGTTACTGGGCTGAATGATGTCACAGACAGAAAAGCAGGGGAAGGATTTCTCTTCTCCCCTACATTCTCCCCTTGGACAAATCGGCAACGTCCTCGCTTGCCGTATGCCCTGGCATGCCTGGACAGCAAAACAGTCAAAAATGTCTTTATCACTATTGTTACCTGGGACCCTAATATTGGCCTTACCTGGAGACCTGCGCTCACCCAGACCCAGTACTTTAGATCTATCGGGGGTATCAAAGGTTTCAGGGGCCACCTTCATGCCAATAGGGTTCTCCACAGTAGTCTTCTCTCGACTCAACACCCTATCCTCTTCAGGGGAGTCACTCTCACAGACAGAAGGCTCATAATAAGACTTCTGTATGGTGGAAATTTTGTAAGTCTTACAACTTCGGGCCTGATGACCCATCACTTGGCACTTGTAACATCTCCCATGGAATCTTCTACGCCTACGGCGTACTTTACACAGTGCAGATTGGGTTTCACCTTCATCAGGAACTGGGCAGTTTGACTGGATGTGGCCAAGCTTTCCACACCGGTAACACGTAGGAACTCTCTTAGTTTCAGCTGGGGGTTTGGCTCTCTCAGACAATTGAGCTTTTAAGTCCTCCAACTCTTTGCGAAGTTTCTTGTTCTCTTCTGCAAATTTTGCTTCAGCAGGGGATTTCTCTGTATGCCCTGCAGTGGAACTCCGTTTGACCCTCACATAGGCATCAGCCTCCTCTCGCCGAACTCTCTCCATCAGAGCAACATACCCAGGGGGTAGCTTATCCTGGTAGTGTGCTCTAATAGTTATGGCAACAGGGTCACTATTCAGGGTCCCTCTTTTCAATTGGCAAATTCTCATAGAATCCATTTCATCGTCTGTAATTGCACCGCGGCTAAATAGCAGTCTCAGGCCTTGTTTCTAGCCGCACAAGATAAGCAGACAAATCTTCCTTCTCTTTCTGGACGGTAGAGTGGAAGCGATAGAGCATCTCTGTAGCACTCTCTACAGGGCCAAACGTCACCTCCAGGACTTCAATCAGATCACCTGAAGTAGCATCGGGGTGACCGACCATATAGGACTTAACAACATCCACGGCAGGGCTGCGAAGACTTTCAAGGATCTTCCTTCTCATAGTAGTCTCGGGCCCAGTCCAATCTCTCACGGACACAACAGTGGAGTCTCTCCAACACTCAAAGGACTCTTCACCTGAGGGTACAGGATTGGTACCTGAAAACACTTTAAGTCTCTTAAAATTACCATTCCAGGCTAGCTGTGTCAGTTGGTCAGTAAGTTGTCCCAGCGCGCTCACAATCTCTGGGGTATCCAGCCGGCCACCAGAACTATGGCGACTCCCCTTGGAGACCACGCTCTCACAGGATGGACATCTCTTTATGTGACTCTTTTCAGCTGGCGAATCAAACAACGTCTTGTTCAGCTGCACACTCTCTGGTGCCTTCACTGCATACTGGGTAGTAAGGGCATCACCCTGGGAAATTAACTCATCTGCGTCATCAGACATATCAGGCAGAACAATCTTCCAGGGCCCTTCACTTTCAGCATCAATATCAGGGGGAACACGGTCACGATCTATCTCTCTGGGGCTGTCTATAAGAACATTCAACAGGACCCCGGCAGAATCCCGCCGTGACGCAGCCACCCTTGGGCGGTAAAAAATCTGTTCCCCATCCAGAACTTGATAAATAAATTCTTCCTTCACTCTGGGCACCATGGGCCCAACAGCGGCAACCTTTCGGGGGTTAAGTCCCAATGCAGTACACCATTGGCGAACACTTTGTGGAGTTTCAAAGGCAGACATATTTTCATCAAACATCCCCAGCTTCCCAGTCGACATCTCAGCAGTGCCTCCAATGTAACGCTATTTTGGTTACTGTCCCTTTAAATAATAGCTTCCTTGGCAATTCAGGGGCCCTGAGTCCCTTTTGCAAGTCGAAAAGTACTGGGAACTAGGAATCACAGCGCAGTGCCTCCACCTAGGGAGCACTGAGGAAATTACCTCAGAGGAATCCCCTAGGAAATAATAAACACACACTTTGCGGATAACAATATTTAACTTTATATAAACTGTAAAGTAGTAACTAATACACAAGTCACGCCTGTATGGGAATATAAGGGACACCACCTAAATCCCTATTAGGTTTTAACTATCTGTTCAAACACAGTTCTTATAGTATCACAGTCCCACTTGTCTGGAAGGGTTAAAAGCACACAGTTCAAATTGCAATGTCCCTTTCCCCAGAGCTCTTATTCCCCCGGTAGCGCTACCTTTCCCCAGAGTACCTTTTCCCTTGGAAAATAGCAGCTTCCCACGTAGCAGGCAAAATCACACAAGGCCTGTCTTCCTGTTAGGCTCAGTACTGTGGCAAATCCTCTCTTCAAGGGATTTATTCAGCAATCTCTCTCAGAGGCAGATCACAGTGGAAACTCTTCTCAAATGGCACTTTCCTCCTCTGAAGCTTTACCAGCGTGGCAGGGTCAGACAGCCTCTCTTCTGCACTCCTGGAGACTCACAGATCCAGCAGGGCCTACACACACAGCTTCACAGACTGGCACACCCTCTCCTCCCAGGATGCACTGCGGTGTCCAGCCAATCAGGTCGCTCTCCAGCCTGTTACTGGGCTGAATGATGTCACAGACAGAAAAGCAGGGGAAGGATTTCTCTTCTCCCCTACAATAAAACTGCTCCTTACTCTGCAGATCAAGACCTCTGTCTATGGTGCAGTTTACTTGCACATCTGTATCCTTTTGTATATGTAATCTGCACATCTTAGGTTCCTGTAGTCAAAAATTGGTAAGGAGAATTTCTCCCAGACACAGTTGTACTGGCAGTTAGTTTAAAAAGGAGAAAATACAGAGTTAGGATAAAGTTGATCCAGGGACTGCTTCCACTGCCGTCTTGAAGTGTGAAAGGATTTTTAACCCTCAACAGGCAAATGAACATGGCTTCAAATTGGGTGTTTCACCTTTCTCTTTACCTGTATGCAGCTTTCATTTGAATAAAGATTTGAACTTAATGAACATCTCTTTTTTCAGCTTTTTTCTACTATAGGCTACAGCATTTTAGGTATTTGCATAAAGTAATGATGCTCTCATTTTTTCTAGATGCCTCTAAAGATCAGAATGAAGAAGGCCTGGAAAAAAAGAGTAAGTATGTCTAGAAGAGGAAGTATGTCCAAAGTGTCTTCTTTTTTGCAGCACCTCCTATACCCTCCCCAATTACTGTTGGTATTATTAGATGGTTATATATTATTATTACATAGTTAGTTATTATTACTCTATAGTTACTCTACTCTAAGGGTGTCCAAACTTTTCGCAACGAGGGCCAGATTTGGTGAGGTGAAAATGTGTGGGAGCCGACCATTCAGCCTGACATTCTTTGAACTATTAAAATCATTTAGCTTATTTAAACAAGGAATCGCTTAGCCGTAGCAGTAATATTTGGGCACGTTAGTGAAATGATCTGCCTAGAAGTATGCAGGAGCAGTGCGTCACTACGTGCCAGTAAGTTCAGCACACAGGCAGCAGTATAGACCAAGTGGCAGATCATTTCACTAATGTGCCCAAATATTACTGCTATGGCTACGCGATTCCTGATCGCACTGTGCTGGCGGGCCGCAATATTATTAATTTCATGATGGAGGCTGAGGGCCAGTGTAAATTTGTAAACAATTGGCCCCCGGGCCTGACTTTGGACATGCCTGCTCTACTCTATAGTTATATATTATTATTAGTTTAATATTTTAAACCATTAATGCTAGTTGTACATTATATAATCATTATATAACTTACTATTGTATATTTTTATTATAATTATGAATAAAATATTAATATATTATTAATATATAATATATTAGATCATTTAATATTTTGAGTCATGAATTATAGTTCTTATATGGTTATATATTATTATGTATTATCATTAGTAATAGTAGTATTATGCTTATTATTATTATTATTACTATAGTTATTAAAATTATACACTTAATTTTATTATTAACCCTTTAAGTGCCACAGAACGTAGAATCTACGTTCTGTGGAAAAGTAACTTGAAATGCCACAGAACGTAGATTCTACGTTCTGCAGCACTTCCGGGTTCAGAAGCGGAGGAGCGGCTGTTAGAGCCGCTCGCTCCGTTCCTGCTCGATCCTCTGCCCCTAGACAACGAGCAGAGCAGGGGATCGAGTGGCCCCTGGGGCGCGATCGCCCAGGGGCCCAAAAACAGCAGCAGGCACGTGCTACTTACGTGTCCTGCTGCTGCAGCCTACACCGCGCCGGAGATCTCCGCCCCCACAGCACAGGGACACAGAAGACGTCGCAGATTTCTTCCAGGGCCTCTTCCTGATCGTGTGCAACAGTCTCCAGCGACTTTTTCAGGTTAGTGCAACAATTACACACACAAACACACCAACACACACTTATTACAGTAATACACACTTAGATTCACACTTACACACACTTACACATACATTTTTGGGGATTGGGGGGGTCACTTACACTCACTGCACTTACACACATGTGCACACGCACACACGCGCACATAACATGTAATTTACCATTTGTACACACGCACACGCACATACATGGCATTGTGGCTTTTTTTTTTTTTTTCTTATCGCATCGTCTCTTTTTTTGGCTGAAAAAAATGTTTTATTGCCATTACGAATAGCGTATTCGCTAACCGTACTGTGCAATATCTTTTTTATGTTATTTCGGTGATTATATTGCAATTTTGGGTATTTTGGTGCATTTTTAGCCATTTTATTGAATTTTTAGCCATTTTATTGCATTTTCAGCTCTGCGTATGTTGTGTTCACTTGTTTCTAGCCGTATAACCTGTTTGGCCCAGCTAAAATATTCAAACTGTGATTCTGATGGCCGATAACACTAGTCTGGAAAAAAAACATTGATTTTTGTGGTTTTATTGGATTTTTTTGCATTTCACTCTTTACTGCCTTATTTTGTTTTACCTTGTAAATTTTATCTACTATATATCCATTTGGGGGTCTCTGTGCGCCACATAGTTTGGTATATCTATGCATATTGGGCATCAAAGTGTTCAGTAGACCCCTGGCATTCATATTTAGGATGTTTTATGCTGATACGTTACGAAATGTGGGGCATATAATGGGGTAAAATTCAAGCTTTGTGACGATTTTCAGAAATTTGATAAAAACCGTTATGTTCAGCATTGCTTTGCAGTTTGGCAGTTTGCAGTAGAAACACTTATTTACCCATATTGGATTCTTCAGAATGTGTACTTTCTGAAAATATATGGTTTTCTGGGGTCTCTGTACTGTTAGGGGGGTCTAATGTCGCATAATACACACACCAGGTGCTCATATTGCAGCAGCCAACGCGTCAGCCGTGAAAATGTATATACACTATTGTCATTTGGGGGTCTCTGTGCGCCACATAGTTTGGTATATCTATGCATATTGGGCATCAAAGTGTTCAGTAGACCCCTGGCGTTCATATTTAGGATGTTTTATGCTGATACGTTACGAAATGTGGGGCATATAATGGGGTAAAATTCAAGCTTTGTGACGATTTTCAGAAATTTGATAAAAACCGTTATGTTTCAGCATTGCTTTGCAGTTTGGCAGTTTGCAGTAGAAACACTTATTTACCCATATTGGATTCGTCAGAATGTGTACTTTCTGAAAATATATGGTTTTCTGGGGTCTCTGTACTGTTAGGGGGGGTCTAATGTCGCATAATACACACACCAGGTGCTCATATTGCAGCAGCCAGCGCGTCAGCCGTGAAAATGTATATACACTATTGTCATTTGGGGGTCTCTGTGCGCCACATAGTTTGGTATATCTATGCATATTGGGCATCAAAGTGTTCAGTAGACCCCTGGCGTTCATATTTAGGATGTTTTATGCTGATACGTTACGAAATGTGGGGCATATAATGGGGTAAAATTCAAGCTTTGTGACGATTTTCCGAAATTTGATAAAAACCGTTATGTTCAGCATTGCTTTGCAGTTTGGCAGTTTGCAGTAGAAACACTTATTTACCCATATTGGATTCGTCAGAATGTGTACTTTCTGAAAATATATGGTTTTCTGGGGTCTCTGTACTGTTATGGGGGTCTAATGTCGCATAATACACACACCAGGTGCTCATATTGCAGCAGCCAGCGCGTCAGCCGTGAAAATGTATATACACTATTGTCATTTGGGGGTCTCTGTACGCCACATAGTTTGGTATATCTATGCATACTGGGCATCGAAGTGTTCAGTAGACCCCTGGCGTTCATATTTAGGATGTTTTATGCTGATACGTTACGAAATGTGTGGCATATAATGGGGTAGAATTCAAGCTTTGTGACGATTTTCAGAAATTTGATAAAAACCATTATGTTCAGCATTGCTTTGCAGTTTGGCAGTTTGCAGTAGAAACACTTATTTACCCATATTGGATTCGTCAGAATGTGTACTTTCTGAAAATATATGGTTTTCTGGGGTCTCTGTACTGTTAGGGGGGTCTAATGTCGCATAATACACACACCAGGTGCTCATATTGCAGCAGCCAGCGCGTCAGCCGTGAAAATGTATATACACTATTGTCATTTGGGGGTCTCTGTACGCCACATAGTTTGGTATATCTATGCATATTGGGCATCAAAGTGTTCAGTAGACCCCTGGCATTCATATTTAGGATGTTTTATGCTGATACGTTACGAAATGTGTGGCATATAATGGGGTAGAATTCAAGCTTTGTGACGATTTTCAGAAATTTGATAAAAACCATTATGTTCAGCATTGCTTTGCAGTTTGGCAGTTTGCAGTAGAAACACTTATTTACCCATATTGGATTCGTCAGAATGTGTACTTTCTGAAAATATATGGTTTTCTGGGGTCTCTGTACTGTTAGGGGGGTCTAATGTCGCATAATACACACACCAGGTGCTCATATTGCAGCAGGCAGCGCGTCAGCCGTGAAAATGTATATACACTATTGTCATTTGGGGGTCTCTGTGCGCCACATAGTTTGGTATATCTATGCATATTGGGCATCAAAGTGTTCAGTAGACCCCTGGCGTTCATATTTAGGATGTTTTATGCTGATACGTTACGAAATGTGTGGCATATAATGGGGTAAAATTCAAGCTTTGTGACGATTTTCCGAAATTTGATAAAAACCGTTATGTTCAGCATTGCTTTGCAGTTTGGCAGTTTGCAGTAGAAACACTTATTTACCCATATTGAATTCGTCAGAATGTGTACTTTCTGAAAATATATGGTTTTCTGGGGTCTCTGTACTGTTAGGGGGGTCTAATGTCGCAAAATACACGCACCGGGTGCTTATATTGCAGCAGCCAGCGCGTCAGCTGTGAAATTGTATATACACTATTGTCATTTGGGGGTCTCTGTGCGCCACATAGTTTGGTATATCTATGCACATTGGGCATCAAACTGTTTAGTAGACCCATATGTTTATATTTAGGATGCTTTATGCTGGTAATGATACATGGACAATACGATGCTGGGAAGTTGAAGCTTTGAGGCAATTTTCAGATATTTCACCAAAACCGACAACTTTGGGAAAGCCTTGCGACTCAGTAGTTTGGAGCAATAAGGCATGGGTACCCATTTTAGATTCTGTAGAATGTGTACTTTCCAAAAATGTATGGGTTTGGGGGGTAAACATATATTTCTGTGTTTTTACCCCACAAAAATGCAGTCAATGTGTTGATTTTTCATTAGCTGAAGTTACCCACGGGACTGTTTGTATGCGCTAACTTCATTTTGGGGCCTCTAAATGCCAGATACTTTGGTAAACCTATGAACAATGGCCACCAAACTGTTCGGAGGAACCCTGGCAATCATATTTAGGGTGCTTTTTCTTAGTACGTAATGACACATGGGTGATATGGTGCTGGGAAGTTGAAGCTTTGAGGCAATTTTCAGATATTTCACCAAAACCGACAACTTTGGGAAAGCCTTGCGACTCAGTAGTTTGGAGCAATAAGGCATGGGTACCCATTTTAGATTCTGTAGAATGTGTACTTTCCAAAAATGTATGGGTTTGGGGGGTAAACATATATTTCTGTGTTTTTACCCCACAAAAATGCAGTCAATGTGTTGATTTTTCATTAGCTGAAGTTACCCACGGGACTGTTTGTATGCGCTAACTTCATTTTGGGGCCTCTAAATGCCAGATACTTTGGTAAACCTATGAACAATGGCCACCAAACTGTTCGGAGGAACCCTGGCAATCATATTTAGGGTGCTTTTTCTTGGTGCATAACGATACATGGGTGATATGGTGCTGAGAAGTTGAAGCTTTGAGGCAATTTTCAGATATTTCACCAAAACCGACAATTGTGGGAAAGCCTTGCGACTCAGTAGTTTGGAGCAGAAAGGCATGGGTACCCATTTTAGATTCAGTAGAATGTGTACTTTCCAAAAATATATGGGTTTGGGGGGTAAACATATATTTCTGTGTTTTTACCCCACAAAAAATGCAGTCAATGTGTTGATTTCTCAGTAGCTGAAGTAAAGTCCTGAACAAATTGGATGTGCTAACTACATATTGGTTTCTCTAAATGCCAGATACTTTGGTAAACCTATGCATAATGGGTATCAAATTGTTCAGTGGACCCCTGGCAATCATATTTCAGGTGCTTTTTCTTGGTACCTAATATAGTTTGGGATATGCGGAGCAGCAAAATAAAACCTTTGAAATGATTTTTCAGAATTTTTAATTTTTTGTTGAAAAACCGCTATGTTCAGACAAGCTTTTATGTTTGGTAGTTGGGAGTAGAGAGACATAGTTACCCATTTTGTAATCGGCAGAATGTGTACTTTTCAAAAATGTATGGTTTTCTGGGGTAAACCTACGGTTTCAGGATTTTTTGCCTTGGAATCTAAAGCATGCCGTTTTCTGCCTTAGTGCTTTCAAAATTTGGTAATATACTGCCGGGAGTTTTTGCTGTACAGAAATCCTAAATCTCCCTAAAACTATACATATCTGGTATTGGCACATTCGAGAGACATAAGGCTTTCCAAATCAGTTGGATTTTCATCCGTAAAATGAAATATTTTTCTGGTATAAATTGATATACGATGAAAAATGGTAATTTTTCATTTTTTTTTGGTATTTAGCACTATAAATTTTTTTGCACAGGTGTAAATACATGAAAACTCAGGCAGATTTAGAAAGCTCAGTTTCTACCGAAAAAAACAATGTATAGTTTTCCTAGGTAAACTATAGGTTTCCCCTCAGAAAATGCCCCTAAAGTGAGAGAGCACAAAATGTTTCAAAAACGGCTGGCATTTCGCGTAACCAAAATGTGAAATTCTGCTGGCACTTAAAGGGTTAAGCATAGTAAATGTGTGTTTAATTATATAGGTGTTGTTATAATAGTATTATAGTGATTGATCCAGGGACTTGTCCAATCGCCATATTTGGGGTCAGGAAGGACTTTTTCCCCACAGTAAGATGCAATTGGCCTTTCTGTTGATCCGGAGGGTTTTCAACTTCATTGGATCAACAGAAAGGGCTATAGTAAAGGCTAAAACACTCTTCAATATTTTGACAAAACATCTACAGTAGAGTATAATCAGACTGTGGCACCAATGCAACTGAAATATAGAAAACACACAAGAAGTACAATTGCAAGTGTATATAAAAAAAGTTAGGTACCATAGGAACCCTATTTAAAAAGGAGTGTGGGGTCTGTTGGAAGCCCTCCTATCATACACTTGATCTTCCTCCCACAACCCTGTGTCAATTATGCATAGGGAAGAACAAACCCAACTGGGTGCTAGGTGTGGGTAGAGTCAAGGGCTTAACCCTCTGATTAGGTGGGTGACATCACACTTTTTATATTTAATTTTATAGACATGGTGCCACAGCTCAGTCCCACTTCAAGAATGGAAAAACATATAAATCTGCTTTAAATTCAATTTACTAATTCCAAATGTATTATTTCTTATACTGATGAATAGATATTTATTCTTTCATTCTGCAAAAAACCTTTTTTACTAGTCTTAAAAAATATGTATTATTATTTTAAAGGCATGTATTATAGACAGAAATGGAAAATTAATATTTGCTTCATTATCACCATATCAGTTTATTCATATATAGTTCATAATCAAAATGGTTATAGTGGCTACAGAATCCAAAATAAACATAAACTATAACTATTAAGCATGATAGAGACCCCTAGTGACCAAACAGGGGTAACACATTAAAGTCCAACAAATCCACTACTCTTTGTATAAAGTACCAAACAAAGTGTCAGACTTACCCAACCGGTTGGAACCACTGACGAGAGGAAGACAGCCCTTACAGCTCCTCAACTAGTACACCCTCCAAATGGGAACAGAGGGAGAGCAGTGAAGGCGTATTAGGGGAGTCTGGATTCCTGGCGAAGTGCGCTGGTCTGTGAAGAAGCAGGTCGGGTGCCTGTGAGGATACAGGAAGGCACGGGTTAAGTTTGCTGAGTAGTTGAAACAAGAAGGATGTGCAGGAGCTGGACGAACAATCACCTAAGTGTTACTGCTGGCTCGGGATGAAGGAGTCGTTGATGAACAGCAGGCTGGCACCGATGACACTTGGGCTGCTACACAGAACTTGCGAATATGGTAAGAGCGCACGTTGGTAGGATCACAGGAAATAGGCTCCCAAGACGAGACAGGATTGGAGACGAAGTTGGGTAACTGGATCGGCAGCAAGGATCACTTCCGTCGATAGGCAAGGGTCGAGGTAGAACGTAATCGAGAGACAGGCAAAGTTCGGCAACAGGTGATCAGATACAAGCAAAGGTCCAAGGGTTAATTCAGCAGCGAAGTCAGAAAGCAGGCAGGGATTCGGCAACAGGAGATCAATACATCAAGCAGAGTACAGAGGGTTAACACAGAAGCGTAGTCTTAAACAAGCAGGTTCGGCAACAGGAATTCAAAAGGTCAAGCAGGGTTCCAAGGGGTTAAGCAGGAGCGTAGTCAAGAGCAAAGCAGGGTCAAACCAAAGTACAAAAATATTCAGATAACTTTTACTCACAACAGCTAGAAAGCGATGTCCGAGCACTGGGAGAAACTCTGCGCCGGCAGAAATACCCTTGCCTGCGTCATCACGCTGCGCCCAGCAATTCCCCTGCGCCGGCGTCAAGGCGCCTGCGCCGTGACGTCACTGGAACGCATCGCTGGAACGCATCGCTGGAACGCATCGCGCTGAGGATCCGTGTCTCCCAGAATCGCGGTAAGTACCTGACATTGCCCCCCCCTTAGGAACGGCCTCTGGACGTTTACCTGAGAAGGCTTGTTTGGATACTTCTGGTGAAACTTTTTCAAAAGATCAGTAGCATGAATGTTATCAGTAGGTTCCCAAGAGTTCTCTTCAGGACCATACCCCTTCCATTTGATAAGGTATTGAAGCTTCTTGTTCCTGATCCTAGAATCCAAAATCGATTCCACCTCGTATTCCTCATGATCGGAGACGATAATGGGATCTGGAGCTAAGGACCTACGACCCTCAAACTGATTCTGGACCACCGGTTTCAGAAGTGCCGTATGAAAAACTGGATGAACCCGCAAGGACCTCGGAAGAAGAAGTTTGAAAGCAACAGAATTAATTTTCCGTAGGATCTTGAAGGGTCCAATAAAACGCTGTGCCAACTTCTTCGTAGGACAATTAAGTCTTAAATTAATAGTTGAAAGCCAAACCTTGTCCCCAACTTTAAACTCTGGATCAGGGGCTCTCTTCTTGTCAGCAAAGTACTTGAAGTTTAATTGGGCCTTGCGTAAATTCTGACGCAAAGTTTCGAGATTCGATGACAAAAACTCAAGTCTCTCTTGAGCTACAGGAACCGACACCACCTGAGGAATACCTGGAATCATTGTTGGATGAAACCCGAGATTGGAAAAAAAAGGAGTCTGTTTTGTGGAAGAATGAATCGAGTTATTGTAGGCAAATTCTGCCATTGGAAGAAGAGAAGCCCAATTGTCTTGAAGAAAGGACGAAAAACATCTCAGGTATTGTTCTAATGTTTGATTCGTCCTCTCCGTCTGTCCGTTGGTTTGGGGATGATAACCTGAAGAAAAGGATAACTTGATCTGTAACCCTTCGCATAACGCACGCCAAAACTTAGAAGTGAATTGTACTCCTCTATCTGAGACAATGTCTTCCGGAAGGCCATGAAGTCGAACAATCTCCTGAATGAATATTTTAGCCAGTCCAGGTGCTGAAGGAATGCCACACAGAGGGATAAAATGAGACATCTTCGTGAGTCTATCTACTACAACAAAAATAGTAGAAAAACCTTCAGAACAAGGAAGGTCCGTAATAAAATCCATTGAAATGGAACCCCAAGGGCGATCAGGTACTGGCAGTGGATAAAGGAGACCTGAAGGTTTGGAAGTAGCTCCCTTGCATCTGGCACAAATCTCACAGGAGCGAACGAACTTCGCACAATCCCCTCCCAAAGTAGGCCACCAAAAATGACGACGAGCCAAATCAAGGGTCTTACGAAAACCTGAATGTCCAGCCAGTGGAACATCATGAGCATAGCCCAAAGCCTCCAATCTGAGGACTAAAGGTGGCCATACACGGATAGATCCGCTCGTTTGGCGATGTCGCCAAACGAGCGGATCTCCCTCCGATATGCCCACCTTGAGGTGAGCAATATCGGGCTGATCCGATCGTGGGCCCTAGGGCCCAACGATCGGATCCTAGCGTTCGCCAAACGGGCGGTCGGATCGCGGGACCGCATCAATGAACAGATGCGGCCGCGATCCGACGGGATTTTTAATCCCATCCGATTGAGATCTGGCCGACTTTCGGCCAGATCTCGATCGGGGAAGCCCGTCGGGGGCCCCCATACACGGGCCAATAAACTGCCGACACGGTCTGTCGGCAGCTTTTATCGGCCCGTGTATGGCCACCTTTAGGGAACAAAAAGTCTATTCCTGAAATAGTAAAGACCCTCGTGAGCTTCTAATACAGGAGTACAAGGAATGGATTCCGGTGTGCAGAACTCTTTCACTTTTTGAAGAAAGGAGGGTTGAAGAAGCAAAAAAAAATTTGGCTGAAGAACAGGATCTGCTCCAGACGACCGAAAAGGATCCACAGAAAACATCCGCGACAAAGCATCGGCTTTAACATTTTTAGAACCAGGCCGGTAAGTTATGTGGAGTTGAAACCTTGAAAAAAAAAGTGCCCAACGAGCTTGTCTTGGTCGAAGTCTTTTGGCAGAACGCAGATATTCTAAATTCTTATGGTCAGTAAGAACCAGAATTGGATGTGCCGCACCTTCCAAAAGATGTCTCCACTCTTCTAAGGCCCACTTAATGGACAATAATTCTCTGTCTGCAACATCATAATTTTGTTCTGAACCAGATAACTTCCTGGAAAAGAACGCCACTGGATGCATAAGACCTTGAGGAACAGAACGCTGAGAAAGTACGGCTCCAATAGCAACTTCAGAGGCGTCAACCTCAAGGATAAAGGGCAGAGAAGGATCCGGATGTGTAAGAACAGGGGCTGTGGTAAAGGCTTTCTTCAATTGCTCAAAAGCTGACTGAGCAGAAAAAGACCACTGAAATTTCACCTTTTGTTTAGTGAGATCCGTGAGTGGTTTAATGATGCCAGAAAAATTACGTATGAATTTGCGGTAAAAGTTAGAAAATCCGATGAACCTCTGGACTGCCTTACGATCATTGGGGGTTGGCCAATCCAGGATTGCCGAGACTTTCCTAACATCCATGACAATTCCATTGGTGGATATCACAAATCCTAAGAATTCAATGCGATGCTTCTCAAATTCACATTTCTCCGCATTAACGACTAAGTGATGAAGGCGTAGCCGAGAAAATACCTCTCGCATGTGTCTACGGTGCTCTTCTAAGGAAGTTGAATAAACCAAAATGTCGTCTAAATATGCCACAACAAAAGTATCCAAAATGTCCCGAAAAATGTCATTAATAAAGTGCTGGAAAGTTGCTGGTGCGTTACATAAACCGAACGGCATGACAAGGTACTCAAAATGCCCGTACCGTGTGCGAAAGGCCGTCTTCCATTCGTCACCCTCTCTCACTCGAATTAGATTATAAGCACCCTTCAAATCGAGCTTAGAGAAAACGGTTGCTGAACGCAGTCTTTGAAAAAGTTCGTGAATTAAAGGAAGAGGGTATCTGTTCTTGATCGTTACTTTATTCAATTCACGATAGTCGATACAAGGTCGCAGTGAATGGTCCTTCTTTTCTACAAAAAAGATGCCCGCCCCTGCCGGAGACGTGGAGGATCTAATGAAGCCTTTTCGAAGATTCTCATCAATATAGTCCTGTAGAACCTTCAGTTCGGGTTCGGAAAGGGGAAAAATCCGACCAAAAGGAATAGGTGCACCAGGGAGTAAGTCAATAGGACAATCATACGTCCTGTGTGGAGGAAGAATGTCCGCTAATCTTTCATTGAAAACATCAAGAAATTCATGGTAAACAATCGGGACTGTGGATAACAAATCTTGATTCTTCTCAGAAGCACAGACCAAGGCTTGTTGAAGGCCAGGTGATTCTCCTTGAACACAATTCTTGAGACAAAAGGAAGAAGACAAGAATAACTTTCCTGAAACCCAATCAATAACTGGGTTATGGACCCTCAACCATGGTAGCCCAATAATAATTGGAAATAGGGGTGAAGGAACCACATCAAAACGGATAGTTTCATAATGAGACTTGTTTATTGTAACATTTAAAAGTTCAGTCTCAAAGGAAATAGGCCCAGAATTCAAAGGTGAACCGTCCGCCATCCTGATCAATACTGGTTGAGACTTCGGGCGTAGAGGGAAACCATGGATACGGGCAAAGGTAGAGTCAATGAAACAGCTACTGGCCCCAGAGTCAATGATTGCTGTCACTTGCACCTGTATTCTTCCCCACTGTAATGAGAGCACAAGAGAAATATGCGAATTCTTTAACTGCAAACGAAGTCCCAACCCAACCCTACCGGAATTAATATTACCATCAGGGCGGAGAGGACATGTCCGCAGGAGGTGACCAGCAGCACCGCAATAAAGGCAAAGATTCAAACGTCTTCTCTTCAATCTTTCCTCAGGACTCAGGCCAGGGCGGGTTAAGCCAAGTTGCATTGGTTCGGGTTCAGCGGTAGGAGTGGAAGAAGTGCCTGGGAAAGGAGCCCTGGGAACCATCCAGGAAACGGGAACAGAAGACTTTTCCGTACGTCTTTCTCTCAGGCGTCTGTCAAGCTGGATGGTAAGATGAATGAGCTCGTCCAAAGGAATAGGCACTCCAACTCTGGCTAATTCATCTTTTAGCTGCGTTGACAGTCCTACTCTGTAATGATGTCTGAGAGTGGACTCATTCCAGCTTGTGTCCACAGCCCACCTGCGAAATTCCGCAGCATAATCCTCCACAGGGCGCTTCCCTTGCGTGAGAGAATGTAAAGCAGCTTCTGCGGTTTCGGGGCGCTGTGGATCATCATATAAGGAAGCCATGGCAGCAAAGAAAGTCTCTACATCTTTTAGAAGAGGGCTATCAAGTTCTAAGAGGCGGTGAGCCCAAGTTTGAGGTTCGCCTTGAAGAAAAGAAATAACGGTTCCCACTTTAACTTTTTCGCCGGCATAGGTCCTGGGCTTCATAGAGAACAGTAACCTACAACTGTTCCAGAAAGACCGAAACTGCTTGCGATCTCCGGCAAACCTCTCAGGTAACTGAATCTTTGGTTCAAGATGTCCAGACGCAGATGCTGGCGAGGAATCAACATCATCAGCGGGGAGTTCCGTTAAACGAGCTTGAATGCTTTGGTAGCCACCTTGCAAATCCTGGACAGCACGTGTCAAAGCCGCCATTTGCTGGGACAAAGTCTCTAGGATATTGACTTCCTCTACTGGTTCCTGTTGATAGGGCTCGGACATACTGTCAGACTTACCCAACCGGGTGGAACCACTGACGAGAGGAAGACAGCCCTTACAGCTCCTCAACTAGTACACCCTCCAAATGGGAACAGAGGGAGAGCAGTGAAGGCGTAGTAGGGGAGTCTGGATTCCTGGCGAAGTGCGCTGGTCTGTGAAGAAGCAGGTCGGGTGCCTGTGAGGATACAGGAAGGCACGGGTTAAGTTTGCTGAGTAGTTGAAACAAGAAGGACGTGCAGGAGCTGGACGAACAATCACCTAAGTGTTACTGCTGGCTCGGGATGAAGGAGTCGTTGATGAACAGCAGGCTGGCACCGATGACACTTGGGCTGCTACACAGAACTTGCGAATATGGTAAGAGCGCACGTTGGTAGGATCACAGGAAATAGGCTCCCAAGACGAGACAGGATTGGAGACGAAGTTGGGTAACTGGATCGGCAGCAAGGATCACTTCCGTCGATAGGCAAGGGTCGAGGTAGAACGTAATCGAGAGACAGGCAAAGTTCGGCAACAGGTGATCAGATACAAGCAAAGGTCCAAGGGTTAATTCAGCAGCGAAGTCAGAAAGCAGGCAGGGATTCGGCAACAGGAGATCAATACATCAAGCAGAGTACAGAGGGTTAACACAGAAGCGTAGTCTTAAACAAGCAGGTTCGGCAACAGGAATTCAAAAGGTCAAGCAGGGTTCCAAGGGGTTAAGCAGGAGCGTAGTCAAGAGCAAAGCAGGGTCAAACCAAAGTACAAAAATATTCAGATAACTTTTACTCACAACAGCTAGAAAGCGATGTCCGAGCACTGGGAGAAACTCTGCGCCGGCAGAAATACCCTTGCCTGCGTCATCACGCTGCGCCCAGCAATTCCCCTGCGCCGGCGTCAAGGCGCCTGCGCCGTGACGTCACTGGAACGCATCGCTGGAACGCATCGCGCTGAGGATCCGTGTCTCCCAGAATCGCGGTAAGTACCTGACACAAAGGCTTCAAAACACAGGTTTTAAAATATACTGTATATATATTTAATATAAATAAAACTTTTCCTCAAACTTAAATATGTGTTCGCCTTTTTATTGACCAGTTGTGGGAGACTGTTCTGAATTGTTATCAGACCCGGATTTGTGGAGAGGCCAGGGCCTAGGGCGGCACCCAGATTTGTTCAGAAACACCAGGGATGAGCAGGTGATAGGGGTGCCCGGTATGTAAATTCGGCCCTGATTGTTATATAGTTAAAGTGCCATCAATACAATATTCTCTATTTAATTTCTATTTGAATTTGTCAAATGGAAACATTAGAAGGTGTATGTATTTTATATTTTCTCTAGCTTTATTCTCTTCAATATTCTATGAAGGTGTTACAGACTTTACTGGTTACTGACAGCCCTTGTCCATATTCTTTATTTCTTCTCATAGCCCCTGTGTAGTGTAACCAAAGGCCAACAGGGATGTGACTTTGTATCTTGGGACTTGGTTGAATGAGGGCATGTGCTGAAAAATGACCACTAAAGAACTTTACTTTAAAGGACCAGTAATATCAAAAAAATTTTTTTAAAAATTTGTTTGTACACATCAAAAAATAAACAAAAAGACAAATAAAACTTTAAAATTGCTAAGCCTTTATTAATAAATAACTTACTGGAAATCCACTTCCGCTCCTGTTCAGAAAAGGCAACAGGACAACCATTCATTGTGCGGCGCTGGATTTCTCCTCCTTGGCTCTCTCTCATGTTGTACTGACAGCACATGAAGCGGCTGCACCTCGATGTGGAACAGTTGTAGGTGCTGCGTCGTAAGGGTGATCAGCTTGGAGAGCCCATCGTTATTCCTTAGGAAGGGGCCCACCTTTTATTTGCTATAAAAGTGGTGTTAAAACTAGTGTAAACACAATGTCCATATTCTCAAACAGAAATCTGCCAAAATACAGGTTCAACTGCCACTTTTCATATTCTGGTAAATGAAGAACAGTTTACAGACACTTTTGTGAATATGTCTTTAAATAACAAAAATAGAGAAGAAAACAACATTTTTAATGACATTTTTTCAGAAAATTTTTCAAATGGAGTAAAGCTGAGTGAAAAGGTGGCCATAGACATAGAGATCCGCTAATTTGGTGATGTTGCCAAATGAGCGGATCTCTCCCCTGATATGCCCATATTGAAGTGATATTGGGCTAATCCACCGTGGGCCCTAGGGCCACATAGATAAGGCCGCGATCTGAAGGGATTTTTTAACCTGCCCGATCAGGACCTGGCCGACTTTCAGCCAGATATCGATTGAGGAAGCCCGTTGTATGGCCCCACACATGGGCCAATAAGATGCCATCTCGGCCCGTGTATGGGGGCCTTAACTCTTCCATTTGTCCTCCACTCTGCATTGTTTCCTTCAGTTTCCATTCACCCTACTTTTAGGTTCAGTATGGGGGACTAATTTTCTGTGTAATCAGAAAATGAATAACAATATGTTTATAAACAAGAAAAACAATATATATTATTTTTGTATATAAAAGTAGTTTATTGCCAACATAAAATAGGTGACAAAAACATGTTTTTACCTCACATTTGCATTATTCTGATATCTTTTGCTAAATAAATGAGCCAATGTTAGCATTTTGAGTAAATATATATTTTATAGAACTTTATTTAAGGTGAAACAAAGCCACCCTGGCAAATTTTAATTTTTGTTCCAGTACACAGCCTTCCCTGATCATGCCCAGAACTACATAAGGGTATATTTATTAAAGAGTGAGGTTAGAGATCGCGACAGTCTGCTAGCATGAAATATCGCCCCTCTCCATTCATTTCTATGGGATTTTTAAAGACATATTTATCAAAGGGTGAAAGTTCACCATTTGATAAATACACCTTTAAAAATCCCACGCTAGTGGACTGTGGCGATCTCTAGCTTCACTCTTTATTCACATCAGAACAATTCAAGAAGATCCAAAGTTGCACACAGGGTACCGAACACTTGCGAAGTTGCGCCAGCAAAAAAACGATCAGCTGTTCGAAGTTACACTAGCGTTACCTAATTTGCATATGACGTGCCGTTAAAGTACAATGGCCGTATATCCTGCAGCAAATACATTACACTACACAAGGCCAGGGAACCTTAATAAAATTATAAAGAGTTGTTATAATGCCCTACACATGTGCCCACAGTATAGTTTACGTGCCATATGTTATCAAATGTAGGGGGGAAGGAGGGTAGAGTTTCTAGTAGACTAAGGGGCAGATTCACTAAGTGCTGAATTTGCGCTAGCGTCCGCTTCGCTCACATCAAAACACTTTGCCAGGCGGAAATTCGCCAGGACAACGCTAATTCACTAAAACTGAAGTTGCTTCCAGGGTGCCGAACACTGGCGAGGTAGAGCTGGCGTTATTGCGGCAAGCGAAGCAAAGTTGCGATAGTTTTGGCTAATTTGTATACGGCAGGAAGTTAAAGTTGAATGGACGTATATGTTGCAGCAAATACATTACAGTACACCCGCCTGGGAAACCTTAATAAAATAAAATAGAGTTGATATATTGCCTTACACATGATCACAGTGTATAGTTTATGTGCCATATTTTAGGGAATGTAGGGGGGGGAAGCCAGGTACCCCAGAAAAAATATACGCTCTTTTGCAATCTATCACCCTGAAAAATGAAAAGTCGCCAGCATTTTTTGGGACTTAGGACAAAAAATAGTTGAAAATTTTTCTGTCTACTCTATTGTAGGTCTGACGTGGCGAAAGGCAAGTGGTAACGTTCAGTAAAATCCGCATCTTAGTGAATTTGCGTAGTTACGTCCCTTCACCAGAGTGCAACTTCTCCATAAGGGAGTGAATTACCGCCAGAGTCTATCTCCTTCGCTAGCAAAGGTACGCCTGCGCCCGTTAGTAAATTGGCAAAGTAACGAAATGATGTCACGCTGGAGAATTTTCGCTAATGTTAGTCACTTCACCTAGTAAATCTGCTCCTTAGAGTATGAAGATCCAAATTATGAAAAGATCCATTATTTGGGAAACCCCAGGTGCCGAGCATGAATTACAGGTCCCACACATGATAAACATGACTTCTGTCTCTTTGCAAGGAATATGTGGGTCTCCCAATATCCTCAAAGTATACACCAATTCCATGGCTTTTAGTTGCAAAAGAGAAACAGAAGAAGTAATGTAGTATTTAGTGCTTCAATTATACACCATGTATGTGTGAGAGTTGGAAACAACAGGTGCCCACGGGACTGCAAAGGTTAAAAAAAAATCTTAGATCGAGTAGACCTCAACCCAAATCCATTAAAGGAACAGTAACACGAAAAAATTAAAGTGCTTTAAAGTAGGGAAAATATAATGAACTGTTGCTTTGCCCTGGTACAACTGGTGTGTTTGCTTCAGAAACACTACAATAGTTTATATAAATAAGCTGCTGTGTAGCCATGGGGGCAGTCATTCAAAGCTGAAAAAGGAAAAAAGGCACAGGTTATACAGCAAATAACATATACTCTATTGTACACAATGGGATTCTTCAGAATGTATGTGTTACCTACTGTGTATCCTGTGCTTGAATGGCTGCCCCCATGAGCTTTTTACCTGGGTGCATGCAGGCAGGAAACATTGGAGAGCAATCTTGTGGGCTTAGATGGTGGGGGTGATGCAGGAACTGGTTTCCCAGGAGCCATTCATTCAAACAGACATGACTGTAAAAACCACTAGCCCACTTCTTCACAAAAGGGCAGCATGTAGGTTTCATTGATCACAGATTGTAGATTCTACAAATTGTGGCTCCTCAATTAAATGATCACAATTATTGCACAAAGCACGGTCTGTGATTCCCAAATTCCCTACTTGCCCCAACCCCATATCAAATCAGACTGAAGATGGGCACACACAGGCCAATAAAAGTGTCCCACACCCAGACTGTCATGTCACAGACACTCCCCTCCTAGCATCTCATGGCACAGTAAACAACCACCGGAATGTCATAGAATCACACCCTCCTAAGCATGTCATGGCTCAGTTCGCCAACCAGTGCCCCTAATATATGATATAGAAGTCTCGAGTTCCAAAGTGCCCAACACCCATCTACAAGCCACAGCCCCGTAAACCTCACCCTCCAGCAATTCATGACACAGTATCCTCTCACCCTATCACGTCATGACACAGAACCCACAAAATGGCACACTGACCACCCCACTCCCTGCACTTCATGGATATTGACCTGCCCAGTATAACCTCTGCCACAGTAACCAGCCCAGCACGACACAGTGACCTCAAAGCAGAGCATCTCTGGACCATCTCAAATTCAACAGTATCCAGACAGGGCCGGATTTACATAGTGGGCATCCCTAGGCCCACTGCTGTTCGTCGCCCGTGTCCCCTCCCCTTTATTCGTGCAAATTTTCATCATCTGGACTGGAGCAATGGGGATTGGTGCACTGGAGATTTAAAAAATTATTGTATCTCCAGCGCATCCCCAGTTTTTTTGAACCAATGTGAGCGTGGTTGGGCAGCATGCCGCCCCCCCCAAAATCCTGCCGCCCTAGGCCCGGGCCTTTCCACAAATCCGGGCCTGTATCCAGATCCGGAATTCTGGAGAGGCCACCAAGGCCCTGCCTAGGGCAGCAGGATTTTAAGGGGACGGCATGCTGCCCAACCAGGCTCACATTGGTTCAGAAACACTGGGGAGATGCAGGAGATACAATACTTTTTTTAATTTCCTGTGCGGCAATCCACATTGCTATAGTCCTGATGAAACTTTGAACAAATAAAAGGGAGGCAACGGGGGCTATGAATGACAGCGGGCCTAGGGGCGCCCGCTGTGTAAATCCCATTTAAGCACGGGGGGCCAAAAGTGCAAAGCATATTGATGGGACCTTACCAGTGCTCTCTAGATTGGAACAATGCCATTTACCTCCCCCAAATCTATGCCCCTTTTAATACAGCTCAAAATATTGTTTGTCCTTGCAGCAGCTGACTGCCATTGCTTGCTACAGTCAAGTTTATTATCTATAACGGCTGAAAGGTCCTTCTGCATGATGAATTTGCCCAATACTGTCCAATTTTTAAGGTGTAAGTAGTTTGCATATTTTTACATCGAGGTGTATGACATTTATCAATACTGAATCTCATCTACCATTTAGCTGCCCAAAGTGACAGCTTTTAAAAATCCTGCTGCAAGGATGCTGCATACTAGATGGATATAATTGGGCTGCAAATTCATTCATGCAAATTTCATGCAAAGGTATTGTAGGATCCTACACATCTAATCCCCACACCTGTAATATAAGTTGGATTTGATAAAGGGTAGTGTGTTTTATTCATGCATCTACATCTGACAGTCAGTGTATTCCAGGGGAAGAAAAATACTGTCAGACACCATTACATTTTATCTTTTCAGAAACAGGCGCAACTTGTAAAGCTGGCCATAGACGCAAAGATCTGATTTTCGGACCGTGTGTGGAGAGTCCCGTCATTTTTCGTACAGCTGAGATCGGTCGTTTGGTCGATCGGACAGATTAAAAGATTTCTGTTGGCTGCGGGTAATATCTCTGCATGTATTGCCGATCGTACGATTTTCAGAGGGAGACTGTCACTAGCTTTGGTCGGACATAACTTTCGTACGATTGCTGTCAGCGGCAGAACATCGGCTGATCTGTTCTTTTGTACTTTATTTGATCGGAATGATTAGTGGCAGGTCGGGAGATGGGAAAGTCCGATCGTATGATGATTCATATGATCGGATCTTTGCGTCTATGGCCAGTTTAACATCTCTACATCACAGGTGTGTCATGTTGAAAGCTCTCATGTAGTTTAGGTATCAGATTTTTGTTATCAGTTAAATTGTACAGTAATTTAACCCATGCAACTTCATCTGACTTGTAGGATCTGTTCTGTCAATCTTCATAGAAAATCTCTCATGTAGTTTAGCCCTAATTCAGGTTTGTCCTAGGTTTACAAATGATTTTTAAAAGTGTCAGGCAAACTTTCTAAATTATTTACTGAGATGATTTAAACTTGCAGAAGTATGACTGTTCATTTAAAAATATCCAAAACAAAGGGGGGAAAAACATATGCAAGATTAAGATCACTCTATCTATCCTTTGCTAAACATAATGGATTTTCCCATGTGTACTATATCACTTATTGTAAAGAGTCCAGCAAATTAATTATAGGAGTATGCTATAGACCCCCTATTGTAAATAAAGAGGAAGAGGCTAAGCCCCTGATGCAAATAGAAAAGGCTGCTAGCTTGGGGCAAGTAATGATAATTGGGGATTTTAATTACCCAGATACTGACTGGATCAACCATACTACATGGACAAGCATGGAGCATGGACATGGAGCAAGTTTATTAGCTTATTGAATGACAATTTTATGGCACAGGTTGAGGCGCTAAATATACAATTAGCATGCGGCTCGATTGGGGCAATGATGAGGCACCAATTCACACTCACTTAATGTATAAGTTGGCCCGGGTGCTTTAGCTCAAGCCCAGCATTTTAAATAAGTACAAACAGCTCAAATAGACTCATCCTACACAGCTAATGACCAGGGTTCTAAAGCCCTGAAAGTCCTGCACAAGCTGAGGAGAACATGGGCAAGTTATAGCGTCAGAGGATTTAAATGAAGTTTTTACTCACCAGTGGTCTGGGTGCAAAATGCTCCAAACCAGTAGCAGGGGTGGAAATACAATCTATATAGAAGCTGAAGTCTTGCAGCAATCAGGGTACAAAAAGCTCCAAACCGTAGCAGAGGGGAAAATCTCATGTATTTTCTCAATGTAGATAGAGATTTTTATTAAATAATTAAATAAAAACATTAACAAAAACAGAATACACCAACATTCAAATTTTCAAATCATAGGCATATTATGAATGATACATTTTTACTTAAAGCAAATTAAATATCGTCAAAAGAAATTTTGCATGTAAACTTAATTCCCCTCCACCAATTTATATTTTCTTTATTTTTACTAATTTCTTTAAATCTGATAAAATATTGTCTTAACAGTCAGATGAATGGTTCCTTTTTCCCTCCCAAAGTTTTTGCCACACCTACTCATCCATAAGTGATACCTAATTACAGAAAAATTATAAAAAGGGTTCTCTTCTCCAATGAATGTTTCCTGCTAATGATACATAGTCCCTTTCCTCATAAATTCCCCTACAATGGCCCTTAATACCCAGTATTGTCAGGACACGATCATAAAGATTGTGGGAAACCGAGCAGTTTATCAAAAAATGGCCCATAGTTTCTTCTTCTCCGCATCCTCAAGGACAGAATCTTTCTACAATATTTAGCTCACATTTCTCCTTAAGAAAAGTTTTCACTGTAATGCCAGCCATGCATTGTCAAAGTTTTGCAGGAAGCCTATGGCCATTCAAAAATGTAATGGAATCCCCCATACGTATCGTAGGGCAAAATCAGTGCAGAAGTAAAAAAAAGAATCAAGCACCAATCTATATAATTCATTTCTAGGGAGATTTTCCATGTCCCTAAAACTCAAGTTCCACTTCTTAAGAAGTTTTAACCCCAGAAGAATGTGCTGCAGAAACCCACCCCGCCTTATCCGGAACCCTCTTCACTCTACCGCCCTCCATCCAATCTCTAAAAAAAGGCGAAACCCAGGACCTGACATAGTTTTCTTACAGAGAGCACGTCCTTTGACCCAGGTTCCCAAAGTTCAATTTAAGGAAAATGGTGCCAAAGAAGGCGATAGGACAAACCATTCCTAAAACTCCCTCTTTCCTCTGCAGGAATGTTACCCCTCTTTTTACTGGGTTCAGTCTGTTCCCCTAAAGCATCTGGAAGAACAGACTGTAGACCCGAGCATAGAGAGATTCTGACAAGCGAAACACATAAGCAACAAACAGAAACAATGGGATCAAAAAGGTCTTGATCAGAATAACCCTTTCTCTATAGGTCAGCTTTCAAGATCTCCAACGCTGAACTTTTGCCAAACCAGTATCCACATCCACTTTCTCTTCGCAATTTAGTCTGCTATCTCAATGTAGATAGGAGCTTGCTCACTGCATACAATTTTGAATCTTTATTCCAAGAATAAAGCTGAGAGTTGGGTAAGGGCTGGGCGAGAAGTTTGTGCAGAAGGCTGGCAGGTGGGAATTGCAGCGTTTTTGCCACAACTAATTTGTTGAGGTCGCTGGGAAAATTATGTATGTGTTGCTTAACATTGCTAGGCTTATACAAGTGACTAACCCTCTGAATATTCTTGAACAGCTGGGATGTGGTGGAGCAGAGTAGGAAAGTTATTAACAAACTAGTGGTGAGTTGGGTTAGGCAATTGGAAGGCTTTGTGGTGCTGCTGTGTGCTGGGGTTTTAGGTCAGATGGGGTCCATTTATATTGCTGGAAGATGATAGGGCAGACACACACCCACGACAACCCCTTGTCTTGTTCTGGTGCTCAGTAATGGAGGATACGGCAACCTCCAGATTGGGCAATGGAACAAAGATCAAGCTTGATAAAGGGGTGTGGCCCCCAAACATTGCACTTCCGCACTTTGAATTAAAGCAAGGGTTTCCCTGCAAACTAAGCCTTGTGTGCCGGTAGCTTTGTTCCATTGTCCATTTATGTTGGCCATCCAGGATGGAATTAACCCATGCAGGGGATGTTGTGGGTGCCTTTCCAGTTTGAGGTGGTCAAGGGGACAAACTGTGGCGGTAGGGGATGCCTGCCAAGTGACAAGGGCTCATATTCCCCTGACTAGTGAAGTGTGGTTCATTAACTACTTGGTTATTAATCCCAGGGGGCAGTGGTTTGGAGTGAGGTTTACATGCTACCTCTGCTGCTACACCTGGTGGCTGACATGGCACTCTGGTGGAGTGTTTTTATTGTGGCAGGCAATCTTGTATGCTGTCATTAGACGTTTTATATAATTTTATATAATTTGTTTAAACACTTTTATTGTTTAAATAAAGCTGTGGCCTTCTTACCTGGATTTTGTATCAAATTATTTAGGGTACCTGGGGGAGTTATAAGTGAACCTTAGAGATAGTATGCCATGGGTTGACTGGGTGCATTGACATAGCCCCAATCAAAGGTTTTCTCATTTAATTGTATTTATGTCTAAAGGCGGCCATAGACTCCAAGATCCGCTCGTTTGGCGACATCGCCAAACGAGCGGATCTTTCCCCGATATGCCACTAAACTGCATGGCTATATCGGGGGTAAATCGAACGATCGAATTACGATGCGCCAAGCGGCTCTGACGGGTCGGTCGGGTAGAAATCCAACCTTCCCGATCGATATCGTGGCCAGATATCGATCGGGAAGACCCGTCGGAAGCCCCCATACACGGGCAGATAAGCTGTCAAATCGGTCCAAACGACCGATATCGGCAGCTTTATCTGCCCGTGTATGGCCACCTTAAGGGACAATATGGAACAGAATTAGGAGATATGCTTTGTTCATCAAATTGAATCAGCCCCAATATCTTATATGTCTGGGCTGGGCACAGTACTCTAAAATGAACCAAAAGGCAAAAGGTCATACTGCAGTCATTGGATTTTATTTCTTGGATTCTGGTTTCCAATGCAGACATAATGCCTATAAAAATCACTGCAATCAATAAAATAAAAAACAAGTGCTCACTAACATTCTAAATACCTAGTAGTTGAACAAGCAGAAAATGCAACAATTTAGAGCTAATAATAAAATGGGATTAATGGTCACAATACCAGAAGTCACACTAAGTCACAAAATAAGCTGTTTTTAGAGGAAAATAGACACAAAATTGTAAAAAAGAAAAAAAAAATTATTTTACAAAAAATGTAAAACAATTATAAGATGGTGTGTAAACTGGATGAGCATTGGCACTGCAGGTCTTTATTTTTCTAGATTTGACCCCTGCTGCCTACCAACTGTCAAGAACATGTTACAAAAGAAGTAGTGTATTTTACTAGTAAACGTGAAAGCCCCTTCTAGTTGAAAAACATAGGAGAATATACAAATATTTGCCACTGTATAAATTGTGTGATTTTGGTCCAGAATCCACTCCTTGTATGCAGTGACTGGTGGATGCTGTTTCTGTCACTGCAAAGACACATGGTACAGCACTAAACAATATTTGTGTTTTCTTTTGAAAAATGTTATCTGACATTTGACAAAAGGAGATGATAAAATATGAACCCATGTTACATTTAAAGTGAAGGTGTATATTATTAGGATTCCCAAAAGGGTTTTTTTAAAGATAAAATTGCATTGTAATTATTTTGCGACACTTGTAGAATACTGTATATACACATTCAGCCCCTGTATTTGCATTCACATATAAAGGTAAGGCTTCAGCAGGGTATAATGGTTGGCATCAGCTCCAGGAAAATTGTGCTGCTGACAGTTTTTCTTGCCAAGCCAGAAAAATGTCTGTGTTGTCTAGGGTGATAGTAGACTTTAGGCTAGGGCCACATGGGGGCAGCCTGATTTTTATTACTGGCAGCAGTCTCCCTCTTCTGTTTGCGTGAGGAACCACTGTGTTGGCTCCAGTGAAAAAATGCGAGACTTTGCATTTTGTGGCAAATTCCGCCAAGTGTGTTCACGCCGGAGCAGACACAATGGTTCACAGACCCGAAGGAAGAAGGAAGCTTCTGCCATCGGTAGAGGCTGAAATCGGTCTGAAACCTAGTCTTAAAGGTTTCTAAATTACATTATTTACACTACATACCATAAAGAATCTAGTGAAAGCACTGGGCTATAGTAACTAGTATGTTCACATTGAAAATAAATTGTGCAGTGCTTTTCATAAGTATTCAGACCTTTGGACTTTTCCACATTTTGTTTTATTGTACATTTAATTAGGTGTAATTGGGATTTTACCATTTAATTTACACAACATGGTTTTGGGTAAAAAACATTTTTTATTGTAGCATAGAAGGTGAAAAGTAGATATTAGTATTCAGTTAAATTCAAAACTTGGTAGAAGCACCTTTGGTTGCAATTACATTGTATAGCTGTGAGTTTTTTGGGGTAACTACATACCAACTTTGCATACTGTAGCTGGATCCTGCAATTGTTGTGGATTCTTGTTGAAATTGTTGAAGCTTTGCCAGGTTGAATGGGACTGTTAGTGAACAACAATTTTCAAATTGCCCAAATTAATCAGATGTCTGAGCTGTGATTGGGCCATTTTAATTCTTATTCAGGCTCTTATTATAAACCCCTCCAGTATAACTTGCCTTTGGTTATGTGTTTAGGGTAATTTTTCTGCTAGAAGGTGAAGTTCCATCCAGTCTCGAGTTTCCTGAAGATTGAATGTTTCCCTCTAGACTTACTCTGTATTTGGCTTCAAACATTTTGCCATCAATCCTAAACAGTTTACTAGTCCCTGCTGGTTAAAACCATTCCCACAATGTGAAGCTACCATCACAATGCTTCACAGTGGGGGTGGTGTTGTCAAGGTCATGAGCAGTGTTGGATTTCCACCCACTCATAGCCAGACCAGAGAACTGGTTTCCACTTTCCTTTTGGCAAATTCCAAATGGAGTTTGATATGTTTTTTTCAACCTTGGCTTTCTTTGCACTGTTCTTGCATAGCGCTCAGCATTGTGGACCAACTGGGTCATAGATCAATAGACTTGTTATCTTATCTCAGCTGTGGATCTTTCCATTTCCATCAGTTACCATTGGCCTCTTGCTTGCTTCACTGGCTATTGCCCTCCTTACCTGTTCACTGAGATTTGGAGGACAGCCTTCTCTGTCACGGTTCACCCATTTTTGCTTTGTTCAAGGTTTTGATAGCTTCTTGGTCTTCATGATGCTATCAGTTTAGACATGATTTGGAAATTCTAGTAACTTCCATAAAGGGGTGTACTGTATATGTTCATAAACTCTGGGTACTTCCATAAAGGGGTGTGCAGTATTTATAAGATCATATGATATTTGAACTGCTCACAGATGGACTCCATTCAACTGATTATGTGGCTTCTCAGGGGACTTTTCAGGAATGACTCAGGAATTAGTTTTCAAAGGAGCTCAACTGCACATCTATGAAGGGAAACTATAAATGTGAGCTACAAGCTCATTCAAAGAGTAATAAACCAGTGGTATCCAATGGCCAAATTATAGAAAAAAACTGCTTGCTTGATATCATCAAGTGAAACATTTTGGTCCATGGTATCAAGCATAGATTTATTTCAGCAAAAGAGCAGGAAAACATTATACCTATAAATAAATATCAAAATATTTTGCAGTTGCATGTTCTAACTAGTTTGGAAAATAGCTAATAGATAACTTTCTTAAGCAGAAAGAAAAATAATTAAAAATAGATTTTAAAAATGTTCCCACTCTAATTTACATTTGTTTTCACTCTTTAATATATGTTTTTACCAAGGAAATATTTCCTGGTATCCTATTTACTGGAAAATATTGTAGCAAAGTGCACTTTTCCATTGGCTTAGTAAATTGAGATTAGAAATATGTAAATATAGGAAGTCACATGCAGTCCATATGAGATTCTAGCATGACATTTAAAGAGTTCTCTGACATGGGCCATCCTTTTGAAGCTGAAGGTCTGGTCTCTATGGAAAGTACTGGATGCAGATGAGGGTTACTTTCATCAAGTTCATCAAGCTTCTCTGTATTTTCTTCCCAGTTTATGTGAAACCTGGTTACTCTAGGATTTGATGCCAATATGTTTCTCTGAAGCTGCAACAGAGAGAAAGTGAAAATTTGTAGTAATAGTTGAAAGCCTTTTAGGTATCACAATTTCATTTAATTGCCAATAAATACAAATGTGAATTCACTAAAAGCAGATTTCTGCTATAGAAAAAACATAGCTGAATATCTGTAAACCACCACTGTAGTGGGTTTGCATTGTGCTCCACATTACTACATGGTTAGGTGACACTTCTGTGCCATACTACCATGGTCCACAATGGAAAGTCTCACTCTCAACAAAGCAGAATAAACATAACACCCGCATTTTGTCTTTCAATCTATTAGTTGCAAAGTTTGTAAATTCTTTACCTTGGAAAAGTCTGGTTTCACAGGAGGGTTTTCCCGCAGTTCTGTTTCTGTATATTCATTATTAACATAATAACCCACTCTGATAAACTCTTGCCCTCTGTATGTGCATGTGATAAGCACCACAGTTACACCAATGGCATCTGCGTCTGGTATAAGGCCTTGGTTGGGGGAACTGGCCTAAGCAGAGATGGAAACAAAGAAGTTAGAAAGTCAGAATGTACAGTGCAGCCATGACTACACAGTACTTCCCACTGCTGTGCAGAGACATTTATGCAAAAGTAGTAGATATTTTTAACCACAATTTTATCATTTCAGTGAATTTCTCTCTGTTCCAAATCTGCAAGACATCATTGCTTTCTGTATACTGGGGATCTGAATTTGATAGCAAGCATCTCCAATGGGGAAAAGTTCTTCAAATATGATGTATCTACATTACAGCTGTGTGATTAGCATTTTTTACCATTTTGAAAGTCTGATTATCACATATCCATGTTCAAAGTTTTTAACCTTTTTTGCTACTTTCTTATCTTCCCCCCTTAAATCTATCACCATGTCTACACTCTTCAACAACCAGTGCTATAAGTGAGCTTTTCAGAGGAAGAAACACTGCTGCCGTAAAACAGACCCTGAGTCTACAACTAAAATTACAGCCATAAAAAAAAGTTAAAAATTTGTTTTCACAAAGAAGGAGTATAGGCAGTATATCAAGAATAAACCACCCCAAGCAAGTATACTAACTGCATAAAGCTTTAAAAAATTACCAGTCCCATTTACCCAAAGCTACATAAAAGGAATAGTTCAGTATACAAATAAAAACTGGGTAAATAGATAGGCTGTGCAAAATTAAAGATGTTTCTGATATAGTTATTTAGCCAAAAATTTAATCTATAAAGGCAGTCTGGCACAATAGCCAGAACACTACTTCCTGCTTTGCAGCTCTCTAACTCTTAGTTAGTCAGCAACTTGAAGGGGGGGGGGCACATGGGACATAATTGTTAAGTGAGTTTGCAACTGATCCTTAGCATTCAGCTCAGATTCAAAAGCAAACAGTTATGACCCATGTGCTCTCCCCTGAAGTCACTGATTGGTTACTGTCTGGTAACCAATCAGTGGAAACCAAGAGTGCTGCAAAGTAAAGTAGCGTTCTGGCTATTATGTTACACATCTAGTCACTCCAGCCTTTGTACATTACAGTTTTGGATCACTAACTATATTGAGAATATATTTTATTTTGCACAGTCTATCACAGTTTTTATTTTTATACTGAACAATTCCTTTAAGAACCAGTGAAACAGATGGCCTAAAAGGGAATCATTGGGTTTACTAAAAAGGCCCACAAATAGTCATAGGTGCAAACATCATTTATATAAGATATAACATATATCTTGAAATCATAAACCACATATATCTTAAAGTGTATGTTTATTAAAAAAATCTAATTTCAGAAAAACATCTACTACAATTTGGGTGCATGTTTCAACTGACTGTTCCCGTTACCTTTTATCCACCAAATTATATAGAATCAATGTCAACGTACCTGAAATACAAACATATGTCGGCCTGCAGGTACAGGTCCCACCAATACGGAATCTAAAACCTGGTCATATTCTTCACTTTCAGCAGAGCCCACGTAAATAATTTTCCATTCTAAATCTGGTGGAGAGTATAATGTTTATTGAGCAGTAAGGGGGAATTTGCTCTGCAACTATCTATAAATATAAAAGTATTATGTAAAAAACATTTAAATGAAAACTTTCTACTGTTTCAAGTACATTACAGAACATTTTAGACATAGTGGGGAATATTTTTTTACTTAGATCAAATAACAAGACAGGCATTTTCTCTGCCACATTTGTAAGAGTTGAACTTAATAGACTATTGCAGGTATGGGACCTGTTATCCAGAATGCTCGGGACCTGGGGTTTTCCGGATAACGGATCTTTCCGTAATTTGGGTCTTCATGCCTTAAGTCTACTAGAAACTAATTTAAACATTAAATAAACCAAATAGGCTGGTTTTGCTTCCAATAAGGATTAATTATATCTTAGTTGGGATCAAGTACAAGCTACTGTTTTATTATTACAGAGAAAAAGGAAATCATTTTTAAAAATTTGGATTATTTGGATAAAATGGAGTCTATGGGAGACAGCCATTCCGTAACTCGGAGCTTTCTGGATATCGGGTTTCCGGATAAGGGATCCTATACCTGTACCTTATTTTCATAACTGTAACTATTCAATGTCTTCAGAAAACTATCTGTATTTAAAGTTACTTAACGTTAGTCCGCCTAAATCTATTGACAGGACACCTGCATACTTTATCTATTAAAGGCAAAGTTAACATTCACAACATTTTTTTCAAATCCAGTCCAATAAATAAGTACTTTTTCACATTTTCACTTAATTTTCCTCCCATTTATATAAACTTTGTCAGCCAAGCCTCCAGCTTTCTAAATTTGAAATTTTGATAAATGACGATGCATTTGTTGGAAGCAGCAGCAGCAGAAACATTCTAGCAGCTAAATGCATAAAGGTTGCTCTGTGGCAGACTTCAGTAGGGATTCAACCTAAGAGCCATGAATTAACTAAACATATTGAATGGTTACTGTTTATGCAGTGACCTCACTTTTGAGATTTTACTAGTAAACATGGAGAAGGGACAAACAAATGCATTTTTTTAAACTTACAATAAAAATGATTTAAAAAAAAAACTATTTAAAAGGAAAAAAAATTACATTTTGTGATTACCATTTTATAAATTGATACAGGGCTTTTAGGCCAAAAAGAATTCCCAATGCAGAACTAATATTAAAAACAAGACCTTGCTATAATAAGTTTCTTGAAAAAAAGATTATTGGCAGTATTAATATTGGTTTTGTCATCTGTGTTGGGCATGGGCAGTGTGCATAAAACTCACTGTGCATTAGGGTTGCCATCTGTCCGGTTTTGACCCGGACAGCCCGGTATTTTGGAATAAGGAAACCGGGCAGGACTCCCTTGATTGACACGGTGATCGGCCAATCGCCGATAGCTGCGTCATAGCCCCACCCCTGACATCACAGACACTCCAACCTACATCCCCAACCCTCTGCCAGGTCTCCACCGTTGCAAAAGGTGGCAACCCTACTGTGCATGCTGATATTAAATAATCAGTCCTTATTACATTATGTATAATTCCATCTTCAAGTTATCCCCCTCTTGGATGCATATCAAACAGTCCAAAAAGGCAAGTTTGTTCTCGTGGACATCGTCCCTTGTGAACTTGATGTTATTGTCCACTGAGTTAATGTGTTCTGTAAAGGCCGCCACTTCATTGGATCTGATTTTAACCAAAGTATCATCCACATACCTGAACCAGTGACTTGGTGTAGTTCCCTGGAAAGTAAGTAAGGCCCTCCTTTCCACTTCCTCCATGTACAGGTTTTCTACAATAGGAGAGACTGGAGAACCCATTGTACAGCCATGTTTCTGTCTATAAAAAAGGTTCTTGTACATGAAGTATGTGGTGTTAAGGCACAAATCTAGCAACAAACATACTTGGTTGGGACTGAGCTTCGTTCTGCTGCTGAGGGTGTTATCTTGTTGCAGTCGATTTCGTACAGTCTCAATTGCCTCTGTAGTAGGTATACATGTGAACAAAGAAGTGACATCATATGATACCATTGTTTCTTCTGCCTCTAGTGTACCGCCGTGAATCTTAGTTACAAACTCTTTGACATTCTGGATATGATGCACTGTATTGCCTACCAACGGGGCTAAGATGTTAGCCAAGAATTTTGCAATGTTGTATGTCACTGAATTTATGCTGCTGACAATAGGTCTTAGTGGGGCTCCTTCTTTGTGTATCTTGGGGAGTCCGTATAAACATGGTGTGGCTTCTCTGGAGTACAGGCGGTGGTATAAAACTAGATCAATGGCTTTCTCCTTTTCAAGTTGTTGTAGGCAACCTATTACCTTTTTCTTGTAACTGCTGGTTGGGTCTTTCCTTAAGGGTTCATATGTATTGCTATCGGTGGTTATTTTGCAGTCATAGTCAGTTGTGTTGAGCACAACTGTACATCTCCCTTTATCTGCTGGCAGGATAGTGATGTTCGGGTCCTTACTCAGAGAACTGAGCGCTCTCCTCTCTTGTGTACTAAGGTTAGAGGGAGGTGTTCTGGCATTTGCCAAAGCAGCTGACACTTTAAGCTGGAGTTGTTCTGCTTCTTCCTTGTTCAAGTGATTATTTTTGATAGCAGATTCTGTGGCTGTGATGAGTTCAACTACTAGGATGTGTTGTGGTGTCACTGTATAGTTTATCCCCTTGGCTAGTACGTCCTACACAGACTTACAATGTGCCATTGTGAGTGGATTAGTGGAAGAGTTTATATGCCGACAACTTCCCACACCAGTCAGTTGAACTGAAGAAGCTGCTCGGATGAGTAGTGAAACGTCTTCATTGATTACTCAGCAAGTCAAGTTGTTTTTAGAATTACCTATACTAGATATACCATGACCTGGATGAATGAAAATCTTCATAGTCATTCTGTACTGTTGTGGTGCACTGATACAACTGGTGTGTTTGCTTCAGAAACTCTAATATTGTTTATATAAATAACTGCTGTGTAGCCATGGGGGCAGCCATTGAAAGCTGGAAAAGGAGAAAAGGCACAGGATACCCAGCAGATAACAGATAAACCCTGGGATTCTTCAAAAATCTCCAACCTATTGTGTATCCTTTGCTTGAATGGCTGCCCCCATGGCTACCCATCAGCTTGTTTATATAACCCATAGTTGTGTATCTATAGCAAACACAGAAGTTTTGTGAAGTGAGTGAAGGGCAACAGTATACTATTCATCCCTTTAAAACACTTAAAGGGGAACTCCACAAAAACCATAAACTTTTTGAAAAGTAAACATAATTTCAAGCAACTTTGCAATATACATCAGTTCAAAAATATGCAGACTTTTCATGGTTTTTAATGGTTTCTGACAATTCCCTAAGCCTAGTCCCCTGCTCTTTTGCTGACTACTTTGCTGAGATGACTGACTACTGTTACTTTGTATCAACGGCCAGCTGTCCTCAGCCTGCATCCTATAAACCCCACAATTCCCTGCAAATGTGATTCCAATAAGGAATGAAACATCATAGTGCAATGCATTGTGGGTTATGTAGTTTCTGCATGCTATCTGTAAGCTATGGAGAAGTTGTTACAATTTGTAACATCAGTGTTTAGTCCCTCCTTCCTTGCCAGGATTTCAAATGATGCAGAAAGAGAAGAACTGTTAACCAGCTGGCTTTCAGCATAGAAAATAACATTTATTCATACTTTTTGAAGAAACAGGTAAACGTAATGGTTATATTAGGGGTTTCTGTGTTATGTGGTTTGGAAGCCGAAGTGCCCCTTTAAGAGATGACTTTAGTAGAGTGGGCTCCACAAACATTACTGGTAAGCTTTGTGGAGCCCTGCTGCACAGCACAAATTAAATGGAGGACCAAACTCATAAGTGATCCATTTTTCAGTCCAAACCTGCCTGACCTGTGGGTTCAGGCTAGCCTGCGCATCACTAGAAATAAGGTTAACTTCATTAACTAGGCAGATATATTTTTATAGAAAACTCAACTTGTCGTGATGCATACCTGCCAAATTTTGGAAATAAAAAGAGGGACAAAAAAGTTGTGCGCGTAGTGTGGCGAATTTTTTGGACCATGTCCATTTTTGTGGCCACACCTCCTAATTACCATGTTCATTTTACAAAATTTCGCAGGTGATAAAAGTATGAACATATTTCTGTTTTTTTCCAGTTATTACAGTTTTGCTAATGAAGATGAATTGCCCTTTAAGCTGTAAGTCTAACTTTTCCCAAGGGACCTGTTATCTTATGTTGTTACAATTACTCATTTGCTTATCTAGATTGCTTATCTAGATATATTTGAATTGTTACAAATGTATCTTATCTTCTGTTGTGGATGTTCTGGGCTCTCTGCCAAAAGCCAATTACATTAGAAGCTTTGTTTCTTTTTCTGGCTGTTCAGTGCAGAGAAAAACAGGACTTTCCAGTACAAATGAGGTTGAGCTGTCAAAAGAGGGACTGTCCCTCTAAAAATGGGACAGTTGGGAGGTATCTTGTGATGTCTGACCAAATCTATCTATCTATCTATCTATCTATCTATCTCTGTGATGAATGTTTTTGATTACTCAGTTTACGGGATTTTTTTATTTTCTGCAGTTGTTGGGACAGTGAATAGTAACACACCATAGATTTATACAGTACATCTAACCATTCCTGCGTTGCTACTGAGTTTGTGCCCAGCACTGCACAGTGAACACAGGGAGGGGCTATAAATACAATTCCACCTGTGACATAAAAAAAGATGAATGCAAGTAGGAACAAACTTCTTTTCTCAACATAATGCAATAAACATCCTAATTATAATCATACATGCGCATGCTTTTATTTTTAACGTTAATCCAATCTAATGCATCAAGCAAAAGGAATAAGAAAAGAAAACAAGCCCCTGCTTTTCAGTCCAGGCAGCATTATGCAATGCAACTAATTCGGAATTTGCTGTGTTTGCATGACAAGACCCCCAGTGCAGAGGTCACATTGCTGTGTCCTGCTTTGTCTGTGTCGGTTTCACACTCATTACCCTGACCCCCTCCCTCTTTATCCACAAACAAAACATGGCTGCTGCTTCTGCCACCAGGGCACCTCTCAAACTTACTTTCCCCGTGCAGCAGCAGCATTCCCATACACTCACAGCTAGAACAACTGCAAGTTTTCCCCTGCTTGTCTATGTTAAGGTGCCGGCATTTTATTCCTTCCACCGCCTGCTCTTCCTCTGCCTCTCAGCCAAGCAGCAGGCCTGTGGGAATTAATTTAACCTCTTGTGCACTAGGATGCCTCTTTCGCACACTGTCAACACAAACAGCTGATTGTAACTCACCTTCAGAAAGGTCCTCTATGCACTCAAAGGTGATTTCAAACTGGAAAGGATTGTAGAAGGGAGAAGGGTTATCCAGCACCACCACATTGTTCACCTGAACCTTTGCCATATTTTGGAAAATGCTAAAACAATGGGGATGGTGTGAGAGTGCAGAGAAGACACAGCAGTGCTTATCTGTGCAGAGCTTCTGTCACTGCTCCTTGCAGCCCTTTCCAACAGTCCTGAGAAACTTTCCTTCAGAGCTGCTTGTTTGTTTTTTTTATTTAATCCATTGATTACTTTTATCGTGAGCAACTCCACTCTATTTCACATATTAGTTCTCCCCCTCCCCTGCTTTCCTATCTTACTTCACTACACCACATTCTGTTCTGTTGCTATAACAGCGTGTGTCCGGATTGGCTGCTCCCTGGCCCTTCCCATAATGCTAAAAGCTACATGACAGAAAAAGACAGACTCCTCATGACCATGGGAGCTGGACATGTTTAGCAGCTGCTCCACCTGCCGGCTGTCAGCTCAAGCACACCTCAGGGAGGATCTCTCAGTGCTGGCAGGCTCAACTATGTTATTACATCTGTGTTTCTATCATGTCAGCAGTTCAAAAGTAGTGAGTTTTGCCTGTGATGGCATTTTCATACAAAAAAATATCCTCACTTAAATGTTTTTATTCTCTTTTCCCCAGGTATACAAATCAAGAAATGCAGGGATCAGTTGAGCCTGAAACAAATCTCTCATAAGGATATTCATGCAAGCACTTAATGAATAGGGGAGGAGGATTTGGTACTTGACACTCCATTTTTTTCAGAATGCAACCCTTCATTATGTGGTCACATGTACCCTCCTATTTTTACCCTTTTGCTCAGTTACTAGTTGCTCATGTGCAGGCACCACTACCGTGTTTCTCTTTTAATTTGTGATTTACAGGTCCCTTTGCATTTTTTAGTAGTAAACTTGCATTTTGTCCCCTCCCTCCATATTTCTGCGCTCTGACTTCATGTTTCCCTAGCTTGATATGCCTGCTCTACAATTTTTTCACTGTTTCCAGACTGGTGGGGAAAGGGGCAGAAGGGAATTAAAACAAAGCCCAAGAGTAAAGAAAAAAGGTACGTGGGTGCTAGCCCTGACACACATAACCCAGAAACAGTTAATCACGGCAACAGACAGGGGAGCTAACCTCTGAAAAACACTTCGCCAGCCGTAGATTAGCCAGGACAATGCTAATTCACTATAATCTGAAGTTGTGTCCAGGGCGCAGAATGTTGGCGAAGTTGCGCTAGCGTTACTATGCCAAACGAAGCAAAGCTTCGCTAGTGTTGCCTTGACGTATATGTTGCAGCAAATACGTTACACAAGGCCCGGGAAACCTTAATAAAATAAAGTTGTTATATTGCCCTACACATGAGCCCAGTGTATAGTTTATGTGCCATATGTTAGGAAATGTAGGGGGGAAGCCGGTTACCCCAAAAAAAATTACACCCTTTTTCAGCCTATCACCCTGAAAAAAGGAAAAGACGCCAGAGTTTTTTGAGACAAAAATTTTCAACTATTTTTTGCCGATTGCACTTGCACTTTGCCTGGCCTGAGCTGGTAGAGGCAAGTCTGGCGCAAGAGGTAATGTTCAGTCAAATCCGCATCTTAGTGAATTTGCGTAGTTATGTCCATTCGCCAGAGCGCAAATTTGCTAGGAGTTAGGGAGCAAGTTACCGCTAGAGTCTCCTTCGCTAGTGAAGTTACGCCAGCGACTGTTAGTAAATCGGCAAAGTACCGAAATGACGCCACGCTGACGAATTTTCACCTGCGTTAGTCACTTCGCCCTTTAGTAAATTTGCCCCAGGGACACTTCAGCCTTTCTCCCTTCAAAGTGTAAGTCCTGGTCCTACCACTAGGGGATTGGCAAGGCTTCTGGAAGCTTTACATTTTTTCCCTTCAAGGGAAAAAACAGGAAATAAAGCTTTTTCTTCCATATTTTTCTTCTCTTTATTATCGGCCAGTTTTGGAAAGGCTTAGCCTCCCCTAGCCTTGATGGAAATCCACACATGGTTACTACACAAAGACAAAAGCTGGCCAAATCTGTTCCATCAGAAAATTGTGTGCAACATGGAATAAAAACCACATCCTACTGTGCTTCTGGGAACGAATTCTAGTCCTTAGTAACACTGCACTGGAAGGGGGTCTATGGAAAACAAGTAATGGTGTAATTTTTAAAAGAAATTAAAGCCCCTAGTTATCTCAACAACAAGGGGCCATGTGACGAGCGTAATTTTAAGATGCTGTATGCAGGGCCGGAACTAGGGATAGGCAATATCTTGTGTGCAGTCATGGGGGGGGGGAAGCCACACACACACCTATTTGGAGAAAAAACAATGGATAACTAAAGATGGAGAGTTGATATGGATTGCATTATGTGAAGGATAAAATAAATCTTTTATTAGTTTTTTTCTAGCAGAGGGCAAAAACAAATGTGTGGGGACAGGATTTGCCAGGATTGTCTAGGATACCAGTGTGCTTAGTCCTGGCACTGTGGAAGAGCCTAAAATGCATTCTTAGAGTTACCTTTTCCTCCCACAGAGAAATGCAGAGAAATCCCCCATCTATAGAAAAATGCAGAATATTTGCCCAGGTGCAGTAATTCATAAAAATTGCTTTTTAGTAGGTGAAAAGCCTGCATAATCCAAGTGCTAGGAGGATGGAATGCCATTTCTGGAGTTCTGCACCAGAATATTGCAGATCAAACTCCTGTTTAAAAGGTACTTTGGTCTACTGGTTCCCTGCTGTAGTGTGATGAATTAAACCAGGGGGATTCGTGTGCTTTGACCTAGTAATAGAATCTCTTATTACAGACCATGGGAACACAAGATATGCTCATAAATAAAACACCAGATACGTAGAAATGTCCAACCTCTCCTGGCTTAATGGCAGTTGTATATGTTCTATAACTAATGAAAGGGATACAAGATTTATGGTGAACAGGCCATATACAAAATGTATTGTGTTCCATTTAGTCAACAGCAAATAAACAAATCACAAACTGAAAAGACAAAACATGTATGGCTTTATTTTATATTGTATAATTATAATGACCTTACAATAAATATGTTAATTGAAACTAACCAACAACAATACTAATTTTATGAAATATACGAACACAGATTTATAGTTATATGTCTGCAGAATAATGTATAAAACTAAAGCAGAAATGATACTGTACTTCTAATAAAAATTATGGGGTCTATTCAATTAAACACAAAATAACCTATATAGAAAGAATGGTTCCACCTTTGCTACAGCCCTAAATATTGATCCAGAGGAAGGCAAAAAAAAAAACCCAGCAAGATAAAGACCAATTGCTTCTTACTGTGGGAGAAAATTCCTTCCGGACCCCAAATATGGCGATCGGCCAAGTCCCTGGATCAATAATACTACTACTACTACTACAACAACAACAACAACAACAACAACAACAACAACAACAACAACAACATCATCATCATCAACAACAACACATGTACAATGAAACACACATTTACTATGAACAATAACATATCAATGGGGGTCATTTATCAACATTGGGCAAATTTGCCCATGGGCAGTAACACTTGGCAACCAGTCAAATTGCTACATTCATTGTTCTACTTGCAGCTAGCTTTAAAAAGCTATCCACTGATTGGTTGCTAAGGGTAACTGCCCATTGGCAAATTTTCCCAGTGTTGATAAATAAGCCCCAATGTCTTAGTATTATATCAATGTATTAATATGTCTTAAATTATTACTATTAATTTAGTAGCATTATATGATTGCCATTATATTATTTGTTATAATAAGAAATGTGATGTGCATTATATAATCCTAGTTTTATTCATAGTCCTATTTTATTCATAGTTTATTATATCAGCAGTATAATTATATATTTATTATTTGTATTGTATTATATCAACATTATTATAGTACTATTTGATATATTGTATTATATCAACATTATAGTACTATTCGTATACTATAATTACTAAATTATTATATTTGTCTTATCATTATAGTACTATTATATAGTATTATATACTATATTAGTATTATACTATAACATACTAAATATATATAAAATATATAATACTAAATGACTAATATATATGTATATATAATAATCAAAATGATATAACTAATAATTTATAACTATATTGGCTCAAAATAGTAAACTACTACTACCACCATGTAATTACATAATACTATAATAGAACGGTAGAGACAGTAAATAGTAGATAACTAATATATTAAAAACACTACTAATACAGCTATATACCTAATAATAATAATGCTATATAACTAATGATTATCATACAAATATCTAATGATCATCATGCATGACATCCCAAATTCAAATAGTTCTAGGCACAAGAAATATATGAACGCTAAATGTAATTAAACCAAACAGATAAAAATAGATGTAGGGGCACATTTACTTAGCTCGAGTGAAGGATTTGAATGAAAAAAAAAACTTAGAATTTTGAAGTGTTTTTTTGGCTACTTCGACCTTCGACTACGAATCAAACTAAAAATCATTCGACTATTCGATAGTCAAAGTACTGTTTCTGTTTTTTTCCTCTTCCTTTTTCTGGTGCGTTACATTTTTGGAGTCTCCTAAAAATAAAGAGAAATATATATATCAGAAATGCAGAAAAATGCTGTACCCTATAGTTGCAGTAACTTCCTTTGTTAAAATCTTACTAATATATAACAAATGATATAGGTAATTCAGTTGAGTTGTACAAGTATATCCATTATCCTGCACTGCTGTAGGACGTGCTGGAACCATAATCATTACATTAACTTTGGTGGCTCAGTCTATTGGGAGGTCCCTGCACCCTCCTGGCACAAAGAGCAAGCCACTGGGCTGTTGGCAGAATGCTTGAAGAAATTCTAATCATGAGGTCTGCGATGTTCCCTCAGGGCCAAGCTGTGGTGTTCCGGTCGCTCCCTTCTCCAGGCCCAGTGGGTTGGTTTGTCTGCCAACGTCTAGAAAATATACAAGAAAACATTTACGAATGGAGTGCTCTGTACACAAAACTGCCTGCAATATTCAAAGACTATGCCTAAAAGTGCCCACCCTTCTCATCAAATGCAAGCAATAAAGCATGTAGATACTGCAGAGAAATTCTAATTGCAGGAGGACTGTCCTTCTGTCTTTGGGACTGCTGTTTAAGATGTAAAAGCCAGTGTGGACCTGCTACAAGGTACAGTCAGATCCAGGCCTGGACTAGCAATCTGTGGGTTCTGGCTAGGGATGCACCGAATACACTATTTTGGATTTGGCCGAACCCTCTAATCCTTCACGAAGGATTCAGATGAATACCTAACCCTAATTTGCATATGCAAATTAGGGGTGGGAAGGGGAAAACATTTTTTACATCCTTGTTTTGTGACAAAAAGTTACACGATTTCCCCCTCCACCCCTAATTTGCATATGCAAATAAGGATTCAGCTGAATCCTGCTGAAAAAGGCAGAATCCCGGTGCATCCCTAGTTCTGGCACACTACACCAGAGGGGCTGCTGTAGTATAGACCGTCACTATTTCGTGGGCTTGTGGGTGGGGGGGCTATTTGGACCTTGGCATACTTGGAATGCTGGGAAAACTTATTGACTCAAGTATAAGCATAGACACAACTACAGCCCTGTCTCCCAGCAGCGCACATTCCGCCAAAGCGACCCCCAGCAATCAACCGGACTTCTTTGCAAAGTTGATGGTGACAGAGAATTGCCAAATGGATTACTGTGTGCATTGTCCCACTGCCAAGCCAATTTGGAGAAACCGCACACCTCACGAACCCCAGCAGAGTTTCCTGGTGCTCAGTGATGGGGGAATTGGCAACCGCCCAGCCAGGATACGTAGAAAGATCACCGGCACACAGTTTAGTTAAGCAGGGCAAGCCCTTGCAATTTTATTAAATGCAGTGCATTGTCCAACTACCATGTGCAGAGGGTGCTGTGTGATATTGCCATCACTATTAATCCTTCATATAACCAACAGAGGGCGCTGTGTGATATTGCAGTAACTTATTCTTTCATATAACCAACTGAGGGCGCTGTGTGATATTTTAGTCACTGATATTCTTTCATATAACCAACAGATGGCGCTGTGTGATATTGCAGTCACTGTTATTCTTTCATATAACCAACATATACTCGAGTATATACGTACAGTAGCAAAGTTATTGTTCTCTAACCAATCACAATCAGCATTTTCTCACTATTTTATATGTACCAAATCAGTAAAAGCAAAATACAGATTTTTTTTTTTTACTTTGCACCTTCTACAACCAAAAATCATTTTTTAAATTCATAAAAGTGCAATAGAAAAAGTAAGCAATTATACTAACCTCAATCTTGAATTACTTTCACTTTCCATTCAGCAATTTCTAGATGTTACTGCCCTCCTCACATTACCCCTTCCCTCCTTACACTCTATGTAGGGCACTGGGCATAGGTCTCCCTTTCTGGTGCATACACAAGATTTTGAGGTGATAAACAATTTATCTTAATAACAGTGTCCACAAAATGGCTCCTGCCTGCTTGCTGCGATTGTATAATTCCAAGACTGAAGGAAACAAAATGTAAATTATAAATAGTTAGGGGAAAATTTATCAAAGGCCGAGGTGAAATTACGAGCTATTTTTGTTTACTAGGGAATAGTCCAAATTCGATTAAAAAAAAAAAAAATCAAAAATTTGAATATCGAAATTTATCATGTACCGTCTTGACCATTTGGCATCTAAATTGCTGTTTTAGTGTATGGGAGACCTCCTAGAGCCTATTTGGAGTCAATTTGTGGACTTTTGAAAACTGGAAGTTTTTTTGGAAAAATTCAATCGAATGTGCTATTACTTTGATTCGAAGTCGACCAAATGCGGACCTATTCGACCAAAAAAAAAACCTTTGTCTTAATTTCGGTTGGTCTTTTTGAATCTCTAAGTTTTTTTTATTCGAAATTCAACCCTTGATAAATATGCTCAACTAACAATGATAGAAAATAATTTGATAATTTTTTAGGGTGAAAGGTCCCCTTTAATGAAAGAGAAAATATTAATAGTGGCGGTCACCTTATAATTAACTTTTATTCTTGAGCTATTTACCTATCAATTCTTCCAGTTTCCAACCTAATATTTTAAATAACTGGCTGCCAAGGACCCTCAGCTGACAACCTAAAGAGATTACTGAACCTAGTTTTTGTTATTAATATTCTAGCTCAGGGGTAGGCAACCCGCGGCTCCGAAGCCTCATGCGGCTCTTCACCCTGCTTGCTGCAGCTCAGTCTTGAGGCTTTGCCTGTCACGTCATCTATACAGCACTAGCACCTGCTGGTGGCTTCTTGAGTGTGCGACCATGCTAACAGTTAGCTTACTGCGGTCGTACACTCAGGAAGCTGCCAGCAGGTGCTAGTGCTGTATAGACGCCCCAGGAGTGACAGGCAAGACCGAGCTGCAGAAAAATTATTCATCAGGGTCCTTCACACACTCGAGATCAGAAGGGAGCTTCAGAAAGAAGTCACATAAAACAGAGTCTGTCACCCAGACACTAAAATCTGTATAATAAAAGTAATTTTCAAATTAAACATGAAATCCAATTTCTATTTTTTATTAAAGCATTAATTGCTGTTGTAAGCTCAATTAAAAATCTCAGCTGTCAAATCAAATATTGTCTGCCCCTCCTCTATGCCTAGGCAAAAAAGAAAGGGCAGACATATATATAGGCAGACAATTACTTTCACTTTCCATTCAGCACTTCCTAAATGTCACTGTTCTCCCCACATTCCTCCAGTTCTCTTCACCATTTAATTGTGTAGTCAGGGCATGGGGATGGACATTGGATCCCCCCATTCTGGTACACAAAGAAGATTCTGAGATGATACAAGACTTGCCTTAATAACAGGGTCCACAGAATGGCTCCTGCCTGCTTGTTATAATTATGAGTTCCCAGACGGATGGAAACAAGATTAAAATAATTTATACAGTGTAATTAAAGTTCATTTTGCTTGACTAATGTGATAAAATAGCATTTTGAATAATTTTTTTGGGTGACGGGTCCCCTTTAAACAGATGAGAACACTAGCATCTAATAGGGCTATTCAGCGTTTATTCATTTCAAAGTAGGCCTATACATGCACATTGCACTTCTGTTTGTTGTATTCTGTTGCTGTTACAGTTAAAATTAAAAAAAGGTTAAAACTTTTGTTTTGTGGCTCCGGATTTTTTTGTAGTGGAAAAGGGGGCAAAATGGCTCTTTTGATAGTAAAGGTTGCTGACCCCTGTTCTAGCTTTACAATGCTCTAGCTAGCTCATAAACTAGACTGCACAAGATGTGTTATTGTCAGAGTCCTGCCAAAATGCAGTGTGCGACAGAATGTTGCAAGGTTGAAGTATAGGGTTGACATATTGTTAGATTAGGTTTAACACCTGCCTGTTTTTTTCCTGGGCCTGTCTGAGTTTGAATCCTGACTCCAAATCATCCCAACTCATGCCTCTGATTCACCCAATCCCTGCCATCTATGTCACAGTCCACTATTAACTACACTGTCTGGCTCCCCTCAACATCTCTTACCTTCCTCCTTGATGTACCCATTCACAACTGTCATGTGTCAAAACTATGCAAGATTTGCCAATGAGTTAAGTTTATAGACCAATTGGACTTTTATTTCTTTATACAGCTATTCAGATATAAATTCATCCTCTTATTATTTTGTAGAACATGCATGGAAATAAAGAAAGCTACTTACACGGCTCCAAAAAAGTACCCTACGATGTACTCCTCTTCTTTAAGCCTGGCTCGCTGGAAATACACCTGGACCGTGGCCAAGAGGTACTGGAGAGAAAAAAAAGTGCAATAAATATGGGTAACATAACAGTAAACACCTGTGCAGAATTCATCTTTCACCTGGTATCACACATGCTACACTATACTAAATTTTCCTGTTACAACTAAGAATTGTAAAAGGAAAAAAAAGTTGCTGGAAAACAAACAGGTTCATTAGGAAGTTAGTAAGGCAGCAGGCATCAGTGACTAAGTGCAGCAAAGTGCATTTTAGAAAAAAATGCCCAATTTGGTATGTTTTTGTACCACAATGCAGCAGTTTCCTCCATAACTCTGCCTAGTTAAGATCCCGACAACATGTTGAATTAGTCAAAAGAAAAAGATAGTAAGAGCCCCCGTACTCTCAAATGAATTAACTAACTTATCTAAATTATATAGTAAACCAATGAGTCGATAATTATAAAGTGCTTGTGCTAATAAGAAAGATTTGCTTGACTGATTAAAGCCTTTTGATAGGCTTTAAATAGATAACGAAACAACAAGTTCAGAGAAGCATAAAGTTGCTTTTTCTGTGTATTAAAAATAGCCAGTGCCAATTTATTAATTTATGTACTTAATCTATATGCAATAGATTCAAGATTCCAATAAATTATAAAGTGCAAGTGCTCAACCGTTACTCAGTTGCCGACTGAGTGTGGTTCTAAATAATTAATTTATGCAAGTGCATTATAAAATCACAAGGTAATTCATTAATAATATAGTTTTACAAAAAAGGAACCAGGACCAACATTCAAGGAAGTTTGAGTAGGAAAAGGAAAATAGCGTAGAGGCGGAGAAGTCCCAAAGAAACCGCTGGGGTTTCCTCCACAAGGTAACATTTTTAAGCCTAAAGGACTGCCTTTCTTCCTTGTCAACATGTTGAATTAGGGCACAAAATATTTGCACCACTTTATAAACCAACTGGGACACATTTATCAACACTGGGCAAATTTGCCCATGGGCAGTTACCCATCACAACAGTGATTAGCTTTTTAAAGCCAGCTGCAAGAAGAACAATGGTTCTTTGAATGGTTGACATGGGTCACTGTCCATGAGCGAATTTGCCCAGTGTTGATAAATGTGCCCCACTGTGTCTATAGCAAAATAAGTGTCTCAATGGTGAGGGACATTGGCGCTCAAATTTTTAATTTATTTGGTGAACAAATTTAGTGAGCATCTGTAGATGGAACACTGTACTTTACACCAGGTAAATAGCAGCAGAGTTCATGGGTCCTGGGTTTCTAGTGCCTTGTTTGCAATTATTCATATTTATTATGTCTGAGCATTAAGCCTAGTCCTTTAAAGGGATCCGGTCATCAGAAAACATGTTTTTTTCAAAACACATCAGTTAATATTGCTACTCCAACAGACTTCTGCACTGATATCCATTTCTCAAAAGAGCAAACAGATTTTTTTATATTCAAGTTTGAAATCTGACATGGGGCAAGACAACAAGTTCAGAGAAGTCAATTTCCCAGCTGCCCCTGGTCATGTGACTTGTGCCTGCACTTTAAGCGAGAAATGCTTTCTGACAGGCTGCTGTTTTTCCTTCTCAATGTAACTGAATGTGTCTTAGTGGGACATGGGTTTTTACTATTGAGTGGTGTTCTTAGATCTACCAGGCAGTTGTTATCTTGTTACATAGTTAAATTGGGTTGAAAAAAGACAGTCCATTAAGTTCAACCCCTCCAAATGAAAACCCAGCATCAATACACACAACCCTCTCTATTTTTAATTAAATTCTATATACCCATACCTATAATAACTATAGAGCTCAGTATCACAATAGTGTTAGGGAGCTGCTATCTGGTTACCTTCCCATTGTTCTGTTGTTTGGCTGCTGGGGGGGGGGGAAGGGAGGTGGGTGATACTCTAACTTGCAGTACAGCAGTAAAGAGTGATTGAGGTTTATCAGAGCACAAGTCACATGACTTGGGGCAGCAGGGAAATTGACAATATGTCTAGCCCCATGTCAGAGTTCAAAATTGAATATAAAAAAAAATCTGTTTGCTCTTTTGAGAAATGGATTTCAGTGCAGAATTCTGCTGGAGCAGCACTTTTCCTCATGACAGTATCCCTTTAACCTATTTTATTACAGATCTGGCCTCTCCTAGTTACATCAGGGTCAGATAGGGTTGCCACCTTTTGAAAAAAAAAAAAAAAAAAAAATTACCGGCTATAGTGGGGGGCGGAAAAGAAAGGGGCGGGACATGACAAAGGGGCGGAGCCGATGAGGGGCACCACAAAGGGGGCGGAGCCATGCGGGAGTAGCGGCACAAAAGGGGCTGGCCATGGGGGAGTAGCGCCACCAAAGGGACGGGGCCACCCACCTAAAGCCGACGAAAATGTAAGTTTTTATCGGCGGGCAGGGGATTTTGTAAATGGTATTATAAATTACCGGCAGCTACATTGCCGTTAAATTTGGAACCCCCGGCAGGTGTTTTACCGGCTAGGCCGGTAAAATACCGTCCGGGTGGCAACCCTAGGGTCAGATTATAACCTGTGGTCAGTATAGTCATTTAACCCCTATTTTACCATTCCATTTCTTAACTATGATCCACTCCCCTACAGTCAAACCCCACTGGTCATTTTTAACCTCACCTAAAAACTATTAGCTGCCCGTTTACCCATAAAAAGCATTGTGTTAATGTGATGTTGCTATCAATACACTTAAATAAGGCTTTTAAGAAATGCACATTCACTATTATATACATAATAAGGTATATCTGATAATGGGTAAAACAAAAGACCTCCCTCATCTCAAACTATACCCAAGCACCAGCCACTGTGTAAATAAAGAAATACCTTATCAGTAAGCTTCAGACAGGGGTCTATGTCCAGGGCTTCTCTCATGAATTTATGCTCTAGAAGAAATACAAGTTAGGGAGTGAGCACTAATAATCAGGCCATATTCTATATACAGACGACAGACAGGGATATTAAAAGAGAAGTAAAGTCTTGAGGGTGCCAAGTGTTAGGCACTGCACGCACATTAGAGTGAAAAACTGAACTAACTAAAAGTCAGCTTTTTCATTCTACTGTGCATGCGTTTGCCCTAGGAAATTTGAAAAAAAGAAAAAAAAAGGAATAGAAGTGCTCCGTTGTGCACCCCCAAGTGGTAAACGACTTTCCTTATCCTTTAAGCATGTATGTCTCACATCTGCAAACATTTAATTTAATACAGCACCAAATTAAAGATGCACTTGCACTCCTCCCCTTGTCTGGCCTTAAACAGCCCCCACTCTTTTTTTCTCCCCACAAAGTTTATTATACTCCTTATTTGTGAACCTGTTTTAAAAATGCAGAGTTGTGTAGCGGTGCTCACAAGCTCCATCCATCTTCTGCCTTTTCTGATCCTCTTCTGTAAGTTTACCAACATAGAGCCTAGGAGCATGTACAATTGAAGGTCTGGGATCTGCTTTAACTGGGCATGCTCCCACAGGGGAACTTACTGAAATCCAAAGATGGTACTTGGCTGCTCAACACTGCAATCTTAGGGCAAGTTTGCAAACACGCAAGTGTAAAAGACTCAAGACTAGCTGAGGGATAGGGGGCCGATAGCTCCTTTAAACTTTAAAAAAATAGGGACAAAATTCTCACATATTCAGTATTTTCAGTGACCAGTTACAGGGCCGGCCTTAGGCCAATTGGACCAATTGGGCCCCGCACCTCTGGGGGGCCCCGCACCACAGGGCAGCACAGATAATATTTCCCTCAGCACATGATGCTGCCTGGCCTGCCCCCAACTTTGAGAGTCCAGCCCATCCCCAAATCCATAGGTCTAGCCTGCCCCCAACTCTCATAGGCCCAGCTTTCCTCCAACCTTGATAGGCCCTGCCTGCCCCCAATCCAACCAAGCCTGCTCCCAAGCTGAATCGGCCCAGCCCCAAACTAATTGGCCCAGTCCACTCTCCTACTTCCTCCCTCTCTCTCTTACCCTGTGTGCCCCTATTATGTTACCTTGTCTGCCCCTTTCCTTTCTATTTTGTGCCTGTATGCCCTTATTTTCCTAAATACTTGGTGTGTCGGTAGCCAGCAACACTTTGTCTAGGGGCCCCGCCAACATGGTCCCAATTGGGCCCCACATTTGATAGGACCAGCCCTGACCAGTTACACTAGCCCTCCCACAACCAGCACTTTTATATAAGAAAAATAATGACTGAGATTTAACATTACAGATTAATGTTAAATAACTTAACTGCTAAAGTGAGAGTGCAGGGGAAATACAGTATCTTACCCAGCAGCTGGTAGAACATCTCCATTCATGAAAGTTCTTGCAGGCCTGAAGATGACAGAAAGACAGACGAGTGTTTCTCTGACTTCTGAACATCAGTTGTGTTCAGAATAATAGTGTGTTTAAAAAAGTAAATAACGCTCAAAATCCTTAGAATAGCTTATTTCCATAGACACAAATGCATTGAGAACACTGCACATTCTATTCAAAATCAAAACATGAAGAAAAGGTGATCACGTGTTATTGCTGTTACAGAAAGTGAAAAGGAAATGCTAGGCTTTCCAAAAAAATAGCAGTGTCTGCATTTTTCTTTACAAACTCAGACAGACATTCACTGTATAAACTGAAAAATGTTTAAAGATTTTGCTTTCCTTTGCATCACCCAAACCGATCCATGATCCCTGGCATGCGATAAATAGGCACAACAGCATAGTATGAGAAACATCCACATATCATAATGCTTGCGCCACCATGCTTCACTGTCTTTCACAGTGTACTGTGGCTTGAATTCAGTGTTTGGGGGTCGTCTGACAAACTGTCTGTGGCCCCTAGACCCAAAAAGAAAAATCTCATCAGTTCACAAACCTCTTCAGCAAGTTTTTGTTTTTTTTTAACAAAACTCTGCAGGGGCTTTTTGCCGATAGCTTGGCTTCACATAGATGTCTTCTAATTGTAACAGTACTCACAGCTAACTTTAAACCTTCTTTGATCTTCCTGGAGCTGATCATTTGACATTTTGGCTATTCTATTGATTCGAATGGAAGTTTTTCAGTTTATTCCACGGCTTTCAGGTTTTGGTTCCCATTTTTAAAGCATTGGAGATCATTTTAGCGGAAAAGTCTATAATTTTCTTGTTTTCCCCTTTCCAATCAAGGTATGCTGTTCTTCTGAACAATGTCTGGAACCACCCATTTTAATCGGATTTTCAGAGAGAAATGCACTGTAACCAGCATGGACAACATTTGCTGCCTTCCTTCAACAAGGGCTGTATGGGACAACTGTTTTTTTTTCCACAGAACTAATGACCTCACTATTTGAACTCTACACTGCTATTATTTTGAACAAGCCTGAATTAATGATTACACACAATCAGAAGCATGCATGTAATGACTGTTGGTTTTCTATAACTACTAAACATACTAGTTAATTTTTTGCTATGCAGAAATTTAATTTTTTTTTTTTACCAAAAACAGTGCTTGAATTGGTTAGGGATATTAGACTGCTATTATTCTGAACACAACTGTACATTCCCCAAAAGTAATTCTTAAACAAACTTAATCTATATTTTTCTCAAATTAGAAATGAAATACATTTCTTTTATTATATATAATTAAAGTTGTTCTTAAATGGAACCCAATAAACTATAAGAGCACTACAGCATATAATTTATACCAAAAATGCAAGAAAATGTAAACATTTAAGTGTCCTAGTTTTTTTTTTTATTAACTCATTCCATTACCTCATTAACCTAAGGGTCAGCAAGGTATTGTAGTGAATTAAAGGGGTATAGATTTATGGGAGGACAGGGCAAATTCCCCTTTCTAAAGCACTGGCAAGGGTTTGTCTAGAATTTTATGCAGATCAGTTTCAGTCTCCAGTGCTCAAGAGACATTAGTGAAACAGAGAATAGCATAGCAACTAGGCTAATACAGGAAATATCATCTTAGTTATAAGTCTTGGCAAGATGGAAGTGTTTACATTGGAGAAGAGTTTCTTATAGAAGGATATTATAACTATGTACAAATACAGTGTATAAAGAATCGGGTAGTATCTATGTATTTATATAAATATATATTCAGTTCCCTTTCTGACAAATCTGAAACTATATTCACTTACTGCGGAGAAGGAAAGGCAAAAAAGAAATAGCCTGCTAAAGAAAGTCTGGTGTAGATAGAAATCACTGACCGTTTCTTGTGGTTTCTCTGTGGTCTCATGTTGAAGCAGCTACGATCTCTCAGCACTGCAGTGTGTGACTTGGGTGACGTCACTATTTTCTCCAGCTCTTCCTGCCTGCTGCCCGAGGCAGCCTTGAGGCGCATTGGGTAGAATTCATTAGTTATGCGCATTCAAATAACTATGCGCGCATGTCATCATTGACCCTTATGGCCACGCCCCCCAACCAATCAGAATGGAAGCATCTGGGAGTTGGGAGTCACACACCAACTTTTTTTTATTATACTTTGGACACCTAAGAGGCAGCATCAAGCGCTTGCGGTGTGCTAGTAATATATGATTACTGTTAGATGCTGGATTCAGGAATTGTAGTACAGCACTGATGAATTATTGTATGGTAATCAAAGACAAATATAGAGAGAGAATGACCCTTGTAATTGCACCACCCCACAATGTGTGCCAGAAGTTCCCACTATGTGAGCATACTAAAACTTAACGTTTATTGAAATATAGTAAAAAATATGCCCAGGAATTGATAACATAAAAATAAGATCAGGAGGGACTTAGGGTCATCAGTTCAGGGAAGGAATGCAGAGGATTCGTTTTATGGATACGTGACTTCACCTCAGTCAATGATCCCACTTCCTCTGATGAATGGTGCTTGGTTAACATAGTGGTAGTCGTGAAAACATATGCTGATATGCTAGGACCGCAGTCTTAAAGCATGTTCTTGGTGCGAATAGAGTGTAAATCACCTGGCTCTAATCACTGACAGTAAAGCCTCTGCAAGCGTAAGAAGAGCCAGCCCGTAATTCACCACACATACACTTGATGAGCGTGCCTGCTGCAGTGATTACTATTATCTAGCACACAAAGCGCTCCATTGAGGAGCGTGACTGTTACTGTGATTGCTTTTAACAAAACGTTGTTTCCTGACTACCACTGCTGCAGCCAAATAGTATCGGCAGGATTGAGGAATTATCAGTAGTGATGCGCTCCAAAGGTCAGCAGGTTTTTTTCTTCGCGCATGCGCAGTAAGCATAATGAAGAAACGGAAGCCTACTCTACTTCACCAAGATGGCGCCTCCGTGAATGAATATGCAAGCCAAAACGGAAGATGTATTCTACACTATAGGAATAGGAAATGTGAGTTCAAAACATATCGTTTTAGTAGGTCTTGGGGAGTAGATTAAAGGGAGCTAGGTAATAATTTTTGCCTTTCCTTCTCCTTTAATAGTGGAAGGTCTATTGTTGTCTTCGCTCTCCTCTTTTGTATGCTTTCTCTGTTCAGGCTTGGGAACCTGAGAACGTATGTCGTCTTTTGTTGTCCGTAGATTTCTGGGTGAAAATATAACATTTGTAAGTGCCGTTTAAAAAAAAAAAAAAACTATGTCTGCATTAACTATAGCAAATAGCCCACTGAAAGACTGAGATGTAGAGACTCCATGGATATACTGGCCTGTGACAGATTTGGGGAAAGTTTCTTTAGAATTCTAGGCCGAGTTCTTGTGACGTCAGCAAAATAATTTGGTACAAGTCAGACATTAAAGAACATCCCTGCTACTGTCTGTGTGTGCTACTTTTAAAGCTTTACTTTAAACTATATTTTCAATCACAGGCAGGGCAAAAAATTTGGATGACCATTATGCAGTGGAGTGCCAGAAATATTAAAAATACTGGGTCCTGTAGCAGTATTTTTGGGCTGATTTCACACACTGATACTACTGTATTTACCACTGGGACTCAAGCACAAACTGTTCAGTTGGAATATCTTTAATACATGCCAGTGCCGGGCCAGGCGCCCCAGGCAGCCTGGCCCGGCAAAGCACCCAATACCCGAGAGCGCATGCGTGAAAAAATACGAGTGCGCATGCGCACTTCCGTTTTTTTCGCGCACACGCATACACCGGCCAGAACAGGGACCGGACTAGGGGGATAGCAGAGGCAGAGAAGGTGCGTGCCTGGCCTGCCTACCCCTAGTTCCGGCCCTGATACATGCTATCCCATCTTCTTGAAATAGGTATGGGACAAAATGATTGATAATTGGGATTACAGCCAATCTGTAATGCAGTTGCACTAATAACCCCCCCCCCGCCACACCATAGAGAAAGGGTGGCAATCGAGTAGGGCAAATGTTCATAATAACAAAGTAGCCAAATGGAAAAACCTGGCTAAAGTTACATGTATTACTGTAAATGAAATCCTACTGCTGTCCATCCTTCTCCAGCAATAATTAGATCATGCTTTGTTATGAGGCTGTAGAAGGTTCAGAATGCTTTTAGTTTAGAATCATTTGGGTGGGGGGGAGAGGGGAGCAGTCTGGTTTGAGGGTGAACATGTTAGATCCCCTATACCTTACTCTAAAAGGAAAGCAATAAGTTGGAGAGACTCAGCAGCTTTTAATTGCCTGTGTACACCCACCATAACAGCCCCTTTCACCTATACTTAGCAGGACACAGCAAAAAAAACATTTAAGGTCTGCTGTTTAGTGATGGGCTAATAAATTTGCCAGACACAAATTCACAGTGAATTTCCACGTTTCACCACAAGCAAATTAATTGCGACAATTCGCTGGTTAAAAATCCACTGCGTCAAAATTTGCGAGCACATATAATTTTTTGCGTGTCAACATTATACGGATGCCCATTGACTTTAATGCATTTGGACCAAATAGTCACGCAAATAAAAATTGACGTTCGTATCAAAATTGACACCCATTGACTTCAATGCGTTTTACAAATTGCTACATTTTTCAGCAAAGCGAAACTGTACAGATCCGCCCATCACTACCATTTAGGTCTTCAGTTTTCCATTGGAGGGCAGTCAAGGTGCCCTGTTGCTATAACTTGTTGCAACTTTAAGGCATAATACTCAACACAGAGCAAAAGGTCCCTTATACCTGTTTCAGTTTGATAATTATTAATTATTGCAGTAGAAGAATGAAAAAAAAAAACAAAAAAACAATCAATTGCAGAAACAGGCATTTATTGCCTTAAACTCATTTACAAGTTAGCATGCCTAGCACACTCAAATATTAATGCAGTAAAGCAGTTCATGAACTGCTAGATAAAATATTGCTAAAATACAAATTCATTTTTGGAAGACAGGTAGGTAAATATATATATTAAAAAAAAAAGTTATTTCTACTCAAACAGATTTAATGTTTCTAAACCTGGAGAAGTGCTTCTGCTACATGAACACAATACTAATGTAATATGGTAGGCAGTGTTCAAGACTAAACCTTCCAACTGCTCTACAACTCCTAGCAACCATAGTACAGGTGAAGAGCCACTGGTCAGATAGGTCTGCAGCATGGCACAACATACCTTTACTCTGCTACAAGATAAAGGGAGTAAGGTGTAGAGTTTGCTTCAGTTCTAGTAAAACCCCACCCTAAGAACCAATAAGTCAGTTGCTTTTAAACATCTGTCAATATTCATATCGGATTATCTGTCAAATTATTATAATTAAAGCAAGCACTGTACTGTCCCCAGCAGATTTTATGAGAGGGGAATTTGGTTGATGGTACAAATACTGATGCTCTAAGTTGAGAACAGGCAGTGTTTTACATGATACTAAAATATCAAACATTTAATAACACTAATCCTAATGGATAACATCTGTTACATGCTCTGTGAATCTATTTCAGATACAATAAATTCCCTAAATATTAGGATAATGTTTAGCAGTCCAGAATGCTCCAAAGAGTTACTGTAGTGCATCTATAAAAAAATAAAAATAAACATCCCAGGGAGCAATTCTAAAAACTGCAGAAAAGTGCATGAATTCTAGTAAAAAATGTTTTTTAAAAGTCTACAAAAAAAGTGTTGTTAAAAGTATAAAAAGGGCTTATAGTTCCACTCTCATAGATTTGGGATGCAAAACTGGCATAAGCACATTCATAGACAAATCCTTTCATTGCATCAATGTATAGCTGATGGCCGGAATGCAGATACAGCCAGATAAGCCTGGTAAGGTGTGCAACCATAGTATCACCATGAAGTCTCTCTGGGGGGAAAGAAACAAAAACCGTTACTAACTAAAATAAGTTGAATTTGCCTATTTAGAAACTGGAAAACTTGGGGGAACTGAATTTACCTTCATAGATCTTGGTGTCGTACTCCAGTAGGTAAAACAAGCTTTCTGGTAGAAGGTTCCTAACCCAAAAGTTCTCTTCTTTAAGAAGCCAGTTACTTATAAGTTGCTTTCTAGTTAAAAATCCTTTAATATGTTCCAGATAGAAGGAATCGCCAAACGTCATGTATAGCCTAAGATAGGAAGTTCATATTTTTTTAAGCTACAGAATGTTATGACAGTTCCTGAATGGTAACCACGTTAGTTAAATTCACATTTAAACCTTTTGTGCTGGCTGTGCAAAGTGCAGCAAGTTTCATGCATAGATTATCATTTACAACACAAAGTATCAATGTACTTATGCATTCTCAATCTGTGTCACTTAAAAGGGTTGAAAAACCTCAAATGGCCATTTTTGAATACAGTAAGTGCCGTTACAATATCAAACCAACTGGTAAACATCACAGCTCTATGCAATGGAACCATAAATTTGCCAATTAGTCAGCCTTTGCCATCTCACTGCACTGCCTCCAGTGACTTGACAATTTGTCAAGGGCATTAGTCCATATCAGACATTTGCTGCTTGATCTGCAGTACACAAGTCTTTTTCATATAACAGGGCAACTTAATTTTGGGGCTTCAAACAAACCTTATGGATCAAAACTTTAGTTATCACACTAAGGGGCATATTTTTATACTGTGTAAAAAAAGTGGAAGTGGAATAATAAACCACACATCTCCGTGTAATTTTTTTTTTTTTTTTACATATTTCTTAAGATAGTGGGGCTCATTTATCAACATTGGGAAAATTTGCCCATGGGCAGTTACCTATAGCAAACAATCAGTGATAAGCAGCAATCTGATTGGTTGCCATGGGTTACTGCCCATGGGCAAATTTGCTCAGTGTTGATAAATGACCCCCACTGACTTCTGCTTGAAGCAATGTAAGATAAAGGAGTTAAATCTGGTGTTCACATGGCGTAAAATGACACCTTGATAAATTCGGCATTTATTTTACACAACTTTTTTCGGGGGAATTTCATTTTACACAGCATAATAAATATGATACGAAAATAATAAAATCATTTGGGAAGGGCAGTTTTTACATCTTCTATACGTTTTTGTTAAGTAATCTACATGTTCAATGTATATTCTCATTTATTATACAGCGCTGCAGAAAACATTCATGCTTTAGTTATGTGTTAATAAAGTACCTGTAACATGGCAAGGAGTCTATCAATTTCCAGTTAACATAGTTGCCAGCTGTCTCTTCCAGGGTGCATATTCTCATCATCTGGACTTTAGCTGCTGCCCAGAACTGCTCATGATTAACAACAGAAACCTGCATTTCTGCTTTTAGCATTCTGTACACACCATCTAACGTGTCTTGATAGACCTGCAACAAAGTTGACATGTTTAGAAGAAAAACTGAAGTAAAAAGGTTATTCAATATGCTACTTCTAGTATCATTTTATTGCCAAGACAAACAGATAATGTTTCTCTTTTCTAGCTCCTTTCCTAATTAACTGGCTCACCATCAGCACTTATGATTTCTCTTCACACCACCCAAAAATAGTGGCATTTACTAATTTGCAGCATTACATATGGATGCTTTGCATAGCAAATATATGGGTTTTATAACTGTACCTGTGAAACAAAAACTGTTGGGTTGAGACAGGACAGGAAAGGTAGGGGAGCAGCAGGGCATGATGTAAATATGGCCTGTCACATACAGCACAGGGAAATTTGGAGAAAAACTGCATATTCTAGATCAGTGCTGTCCCAACTTCGAGGGCTGGAATTTTTCTGGCCAGTGTTGACCACTACCTGTTTTTAAGCCACACCCATGTAACCACAAGACTATGCCCCCATTAATGGTGGTAACACACACACACAACGCCACTGGTGCCTTCATCACACAAATGTGGAAAAAAAATATGTGAAAAAAAAAGTTCTATTAGGAAGCACCCTTGAATCCATAGGTCTCCTCTTCCCCTGTGGATAACAGAGCACCCCCAGAACATAGGAGCACCTAAGATGTTCTAACAACAATTTCCAAATGCTAACCAGAACAAAGCCCTGCCAGGCTCATTTCACACAAGCAGAATGGCAGCCTGAATATGGTGCACACACACACAAAGAGAGCATAGGGCAGGCAGAGTATGGCACAGACTGAGCACAGGGCAGGCAGAATATAGCAGGTGACAGGGAAACCTATCAGGACCATTCTAAGATTAACAGTTAACACTACTACATACAGTGACCGTGTTGGTGCACCTCCAGCAGTTTGTATTAGGTGTGAACAGGTGAACAATGTGGGCACTTAGTCTGGGTCTGAGAGGTGAACAGTACAGGCCTACAGGTGTGAACAGGGTTTTAGATGTGTGAACAATGCAGAGGGATTACAGACTGAATTTGAGGTGTAAACAAAGCAGGGGCCACTTAATCTCAGTAGTGATACCTTTTAAAGTTTACCAGTGCTTTGTAAAGGGGGAGAATTTTCATACACCACAAAGCTTTTCCATTTTAAGGCAAGGATAAGGTCTTGAATTGGTATATGCGGACTGGCATTGCTTGCTACAGCCAAGTTTATTATCCATAAATTCCTCATGGTACGTTAACAAGGATTTGCTTAATGTAGCCCCATTAAGTGATTTGCATACTTTGAAGTTATAGGTCCATAACCTTACATTAATCTACATTTTGGGGGGGGTAATTCACAAAAGAGGAGGAATAAATTGTTTGGTGTAAAAGCGGTATTAAAATTTGACGATTTTCACAAACAGAAGTCTGCCAAAATACCAAATCAGCCACCACTATTCATTTTTGGTGAAAGAAAGAACAGTTTACAGATACTATTTTTGTTGTTTTAATTACCTTAAAAAAAAGAAAAACCAACCATTTCAAAATCGAGTAAAGCTCTGCATTGATTCATTCAATCTCCATTCACCCCAATTTTAGGTGCAGTATTGGATTAGCATATTAGCATATTCATGGGTATTAGACAATGGTCAGGGTACAAGCCCTGCTTTTTGTATTACCAGAACTAAACAATAGATTTATAAACATGAAAAAAAATATATATATGCAAATGATACCAGCTAGCCGACTGACAGCTTTAAGAAGAGCTAAAGAAATTCAAAAAAAGCTCTGTAAAATGTTATGTCAAAGTCATAATCTGGAAACTGCTCTGTTTAAATAGACATTCACATAACTAGATTTTGTCTTGATATCACCACAGAGCTGTATTTTGGTCCAGTGCCACCCTGGGCTCTGGACCTCACTGTGCACATGCAGTAAGTGACATTATTAAAGAGTATTGGCTCACCTCAGTTTAGAAACATTTTATTTACCCTATAGGAACCAGATGGTCGCCCCCAAAGCAGTTGCCCATGGCACAGGACTAAGTACCTATATGGTAAATACTGCCCTTAAAGAGATGCCACATACTGATTGGAATAAACTGGTGTGCAATCTGCCAATACCAACAAATTGTTTCAAAATCTACCCTTAAAGAGATACTGACACCAGTAAATAACCTTTTTTTATATCCATCATAACATTATCTTTGAATGCTATTTATAATTTTGCCATAAAAGTATTTGCCTGATGCTTTTACATTACCTTTCTTCCCCCATGTTCCTCTACGAGGGAGGGGGCTGCCATATTTGTACAGAAGTAGTCTGTTAGCATTAGAAACTCTAACTGACAGACTGAGATTGGCAAAACAGTCAGGTTTAGGAACTTTAAGTACTTATTAGTTACAAAAGCAGAGCTATCAGCAAGAAACGATCAACGCAACCTATATGTAACTTTTAATGTAGATTAATATTTTGAAAAGAACATTTTTAGTGTCAGTATCACTTTGCAGTGATCCCCAAATAGTAGCTCATGAGCAACATGTTGCTCCCCAACCCCTTGGATGTTGCTCTCAGTGGCCTCAAAGCAGGGGTTTATTTTTGAATTCCTGGCTTGGAGGCAAGTTTTGGTTGTATAAAAACCAGGTGTACTGCCAGTCCACATAGGGGCTATCAATAGCCAATCACAGCCCTTATTTGGCACCACCCAGGAACTTGTTTCATGCTTGTGTTGCTCCCCAACTCTTTTTACATCTGACTGTTGCTTACAGGAGAAAAAGGTTGGGGACCCCTGCCTTAAGGTATCGACACATTTAAGTGGTTTCCTGTAAGTGGTATCCTTTAAAACCGTAATTTGTTTTTTAATTGGCCAGTTTCTAGCAAAATAAGATCATCTCATGCATATACCTCTTGTAAAAAAGTTCACACTGTTTTTTTGAAAACTACTCTGACCAAATCCTCACAGACTTTTACCCCCTATTTATCAATAACATTTTGCGAAAATTTCTTTTGTGCGGGAAAACCCCCCCGAATTGTACGAATTTTTCCTATTTGTTGCTTCAGATTATTGAACAAAACCCAGTGCAGATCAGGATATAAACAGGACATCTGCCATTGACTTCTACATAAACTTCAGCAGGTCTGAGTTGAGTACTTTTTTATTAGGACTTACTATCAGAGTTTAATAAATCTAGAAAAATTCTAGTTTTTTTTTCTATGAAAAAAAAAAAATGGGTGTTTTTCCACCTTCAAAAATCCAACCAGAAAAATAAAAATCAGACTTAATACATCATAACAATCATTGGGTTAACAACTTCCTGCTTTTCAGCTATCTATCTATGAGTTAGCCAGCGACTTTAAGGGGGGGGGCATATGGGACATAACTGTTAAGTGAGTTTGCAATTGATTTTTAGCATGCAGCTCTTATTTAAAAGCAAAGAGTTATGACCCATGTGGCCCCCCTCAAGTTTCTGATTGGTTACTGACTGGTAACCAAGAGAGCTGCGAAGCAGGAAGTAGTGTTCTGACTATTATGTTAGACATCCAGTCTCTCCAGCCTTTATACATTACATTTATGTCTAACTATATAAGAAACATTTTGCACAGCCTATTTACCCAGTTCTTTTTAAATTTATATATTTATTTATTTATTTTTACACTGAACAATTTCTTTAAGAGACAATAGCTGTTCAATATCCAGCATTGGTAGGCGAGGATGTAGTGTCTATACTGAAACAATGTGCAGCTTCATATAACTTTTAATCTTTCAATTGGACAAGTTTTAAAGTAAAATACATAGTGATGGGCGAATCTGCCAGGCGCAAATTCGCAGCGAATTTCCACGTTTCACCACCGGCGAATTGTTTTTTAGCCATAATTGACGCCGGCATCAATGAATGAAATTCGCCAGGGATTTTTTTTCGCCCGTTTCGCAAATTTTGTCGTGAAACTGGACAAATTCGCCCATCACAAAAAATACATTTATATATTGGCCCTTTAACATACCTTCTTCTGTTTAAATCTCCCCCACTTTCGGCCTAGGATCCAGGCCAGTAGAGATCGGCACATAGAAAAGTAGTTTTCTACTGTCTGAATACCTTGGGAAGAAAAAACAGGAACGTTTTTACAAGGATTTTCACTTTATGTGCAAAAGAGTCTTATACCTAGAAAACCTGATGAGTAATTTTAAGAAGCTATGCAGGGCTGGAAATAGGGTTTGGTAATGTCTACTGTGCAATCATGGGGGGGGGACATGGGGGGGGACATACCCTCTTCTGCCTTGCATCCCCTAGTTCCAGTCCTTATATAATATTGGTGGTCAGGAGCAACAGCAGTGGTGCATAAACAGAAGGGGAAAGCAGCAGTCAATGCTGGGAGGGTAGGGATGCTTGGGGGTGAAGGTTTGGTTTAGGTGCCCATTCTGTTTGGCCCAGCATTGACTATAGGTCACTCATAGTGAGGTAAACACACAGAATATGCATGGTTTTCATTAAACCAATTACAACTCCCAGAAATAAAGCTTTATGTAAGAAGCAGGGTATCACCTATATTCTCATCTCCACATGCCAGCTTTCCATTCCAGTAGTCATCTGTGATCGCATGAAGAGAAGCCAAGTACTCAACATCACAGGCTGAAGAACCCCAAGAAGACACTTTTCTTTTGTCAAACCGTTTCCACCATAAAAAGATTCTCTGCAGCTGCTTGGCACAGGATTTGGAAAGGCCAAATAGCCAATAAGAAAAGAGCCACTGAAAACGATAGTGCATAAACTGGCAATATAACCACTCCAGATCCTCATGACCTGATAAGAGAATATTTTTAAGCAAATAATTTAAAGATAAACAAATGTGTGTGACACATTAAAAGTTGATTCTTAATATTTAGTGGGTACAATGCTTTCTGTTCACTCCACTGGCAAGTGCTATTGCTAGCAATTTACATAGAAAATACTCTAATGAAAGGCAACTAGAAGTTGTGCTTGGGACACCTGTGAGGAAGAAAAACGGTGGCTCAGTGCCTAGGGAACATTACTTCAGACTGGCACGTTTGTTTGTGAACAGGTGACTTTGTAACCCCATTGATGGTACCTTTCCTTCTCCCTTCATTAAGGTACACTAGCAAGATGCATCAATGCTGCTACTATCTAGGAGGAGATGGGGGGGTCAGTCTTCGGCCCTGTGAACTTTTGATCCAAATGCAGACCCAGTCGCATGTTTGGAAGCTGCTTGAATTTCTTAACATTCCCATTAATATGTAATGAAAAAAAAAATGCAGCTCGACAGGGAGAGGCAGGCGGGTAGGTTTCCAAGTCATGGTACACTGGCTGCCAAAATTAATAAAAAAAAAAAAAAAAAAAAAAAAAAGGTAGATTACAATGACCTCCTCCAACAAACTAATTTTTTATTCATATCACCTACTAATGACTAGTTAATAGGACCCACAGCAAGATCATTGGGCCATAAATCCACACAATTTACATAAACTTACATTGAAACTTCTGTATGAAGCAAGAACAATGCATTGTGTACAGGTAGATGTACAGAGATTAAAATTAAAGCAAATTCCACCGAAACATAATGGTCCAAAAGTGGTCAAACTTTACATTAACTTTTAGTATGATGTGTACTAAATGCAGTTTTTTGTATGTGTTTTAATTTAGCTTCCCCCCCCCCCCATCAGTCTCCAGATTGGAAGTTCATTAATTTGTCTGGTTACCCTAGCAACCAGGCAGTAGTTTAAAGAAGACTAGAATATGAATAGGAGGACATCAATAGAAAAGATAGGTAATTAAAAGCAACACTGTAGCATTACATAGCAATAGTTTATTAACTGGTGGGGTCAGTGACCCCAATTTTGAAGTTGGAAAGCCAGAAGAGAAAACCAGGTCAACTACTACTCAACTATTAATATGAACTACTATATAGCAAAACTGTTTATATTGGCATCTATTTACTGGATTATTTGAGCCATCACATACATGAATTTTATCAGTGGTATGACTGGTTATTGGGCCCAATCCCAAACAAGGCATTTTGTTTATTATGACTGCTTGATGTCTGCTATGGACCAGCTTATAGTTCCCAGGCCCTCAGCAATTGCAGGCTGTTTCCTCTATAGTTATAACCCTCCTTTTCAGTATAATTATTTGTGGGTTTGTACAGGGCTGCTATCAGGGGGCACATGGGCCTATAGTATATACCTATGAGCTGTGCCAGTAACGGTTTGTTTGCTTTTAAAGGTGAACTACAATTTTACTGCCTGTGAATAGTTGTAAAAACCCAGTTTTCAATGGAACCAAGAAATTGAATATCTATTTTGCTGGCATGTAATGGATTAATTTAGTTCCCATAAAAGCAGTGGTGGAACTACCGGGGGTGCAACTGACTGCAGCGGGGCCTGCATGCTTTTAGAGGGGGTGGAAGGAGCCCAGCTGCATCCAGGCCCCACGGGGTAGTTACGTTACTGCATAAAAGCAAACAGAGAGTCAAGTTATAAAACAGGAATTCCAGACAGGAAAAGGACAGGAGTTGTGCCAGGAAAAAAACAAAAAAAAAATAAAAACAAAAACCTTTCCAAAGGTAGCCACCCAGGGACTGAAATTAGGAATATCAGAAAGCATTCTGCACCTAGAAACATATTTTATAACTGCATTTATAACTGAGCCCCCACATAGGCGACCTCAGGGCGTCAGATAGGTTATGTAAAAGCATTGGATAAACTTTATGGCAAAATTATAAGAAGCATGCAAAGTAAATTTTATGGTATCAGTATCTTTTTAAAGGCCAACTTATCCTTTCTTACATTGCATACAACTGACTTACATTTCATACTCATTTTTTGAAGAACATGAGATTGAAGCTTTGTAAAATCCCCATGGTACTTCATTGCCATATTATGTAGTTCCTTCCAGTCATATCTATACAGGCAGTTGTCTGCATCTTCTAAGGATTCATCTGTAACTACAAAGATATTGTGTTACTGAGGAACACTGCAAGCTCATAGTGGTAAAATGTTTTATTATCAGTCAAAATCTACCAGCTAGGCCCAATTCACACACTGTTGGCTCCAATGCTCTACACCTGCATTTTGTAGGCAGATGGAGAGAAACTGATCCATGTAGCTGCACAGGCAGGCGCAAATTCAGCCTGAATGCAGCTACACAGAGCATAGATCAGCCCAAAATGCTTCAGCAGGCTCCTATATGCACTCAGACCAAAGTATTAGTAATGCAACTAGAAGATATAAATACATGGCACTGACCTTTATGTTTTTCATCCAGTTGGTCTTTATTAATTCCCCATATAGCTTTAATAGCCTGATCAGTTAGCTGGACAGGAGGAAGAGGAACCATTTCTTCTAAAGTGAGCCACTGTATCCAGTATCTTTTTAGGGGTAACCCTGAAAACAGCAAGTCCTGCAATTGTCTGTTGCAAGGCAGGGTCTTGTACAACTTTCCCCACATGTATAACAGCTTAAATGCTTCCTTTGGGGTGTAGTCAGTGCAACCATTTCTAAAACCAGAGCCAAAGACAAGCTAAAAACAAAACAAATTAAGACAGTGATGAAAGGGCCATATTACCGTTCTATCATGATTTAGCAAACACTTATGAAAAAAAATGGATTAAAAAAAAAAAAAAGAAAATTGAAGGTGCCAGTGTACAATCCTGTGGGAGCTGTGAATAAGAATCTAGTGCATTTTAGATACAACAAACGTTGTTCATGTATTTTTGTTAAAGGGATAGTTCACCTTTAATTTCACTTTTAGATCTAAGCAACTTTTCATTTGGTCTTAATTTTTATAGTTTTTAAATTATTTGCTTCTTTTTCAGATTCTTTCGAGCCATCAATTTTTCAAGTTGTGGGGTCTCTGACCCCAGCAGCCAAAAAACTTTTTTTTACTGTGTGGCTTTAATTTTATGGTTGTTGCTATTTCCCCCCCCCCCCCCCAATTACTTATCTTTGTATTCAGGCCTCTCTTATTCATCTTCTAGTCACATTCATATGACTGCCCTATAGTTAGGATAGTTCAGACCCTAGCAACCAGGTGGCTGCTTAAACTGGAAAGCTAAATAATTAAAAAAGATGAACTATAAATAGTCACAGAATCGCTACATACTAAATGTTAACCCCCATTAACCTAATCGTGCTCAGATTCCCAGCAACAAACCAAACAGATTAAAGGAGAACTCTTGCAAACCAAAATTTGATAGAGGCCCACATAACACAGAAACTCCTAATATACCCATCACAGTTATCCGTTTCTTCAAAAAGTATGAATAAATGCCATTTTCTATGCTGAAATCCAACTGTTTAACAGTTCTTTTCTTTCTCCATCATTTGGAATCCTGACCAGGAAGGAAGGACTAAAACAGTGATGTTACAATTTATAACTTCTCCACAGCTTACAGACAGCATGCAGGAACTACATAACCCAAAATGCATTGCACTGTGATTTTCTGTTCCTTGAAATCACGTGTGCAGGGAATTGTGGGGTTTGGAGGATGAAGGGTAAGGACAGATGCATACCTCCTAACATTTTGTAAATAAAGAGGGTCAAACTTTGACCGTGCCCATTTTTTGGCCACACCCCCTAATTACCATGTTCATTTTACAACATTTGGCAGGTTATGAACGTTTGAACAGATTTCTGTGGTTTTATTTCAGTTATTTCAGTTTTATTACAGTTTTCCATTAAGCTGTAAGTCCAACTTCTCCCAAGGGACCAGTTATCTAAATTAGTACAATTACTTCTCAAAATTGTTACAAAAGTATCTTATCTGCTCCTTGTGGCTGTTCTGGGCTCTCTGCCAAAGGCCAATTAAGTTGGAAACATTGTATCTTTTATTTAGCTGTTCAGTGCAGAGAAAATCTGAACTTTCCAGTACAAACACAGGACTGCGGGTTGAGCCGATGAAAACGTGACATTTGGGAGGTAGACCGAGGGCTGCTGATACAAAGTAACAGTAGTTAGCCAGCTCATCAAAAGTAGTCAGACATCAGCAGGAGAGGGAGCTGTTCCAAATCCTCTGCATATTTTTTTAATTGATGTATATTGCAAAGTTGCTTGAAATTGTGTATACTTTTCAAAAAGCTGAAGTTATATTTTTATGGAGTTCCTCTTTAAGTTTTAAAATGACAAACAGTAAAAGAAAATGGAAGTATTTTAAAGGAATGAATATGTTCTGTTGCCCTGTACTGGTAACACTGGTGTATTTGCTTCAGAAACACAACTATAGTTTATATAAACAGGTTGCTGCGTAGCTATGGGGCAACTTTTAAAAGCTAAAAAAAGGCACAGCATATGCAGTAGATAACAGATAAGCTGTATAGTATACAATGGTGTTCTTTAGAACTTGTTATTTACGGTGTATTCTGTGTTTGAATGGTCGAGCCCATGGCTACGCAGCAGCTTGTTTGTATAAACCATCATATTTCTTTCTGAAGCAAATACACCAGTTTTACCAATGCAGGGCAACAGTACATCATATTGTCATTCCTTTAAAACAGTACTTTTTTTAGTGTTTCTGTTCCTTTAACTAGAGTCTGGAATCCATTTGGCATAGCAGTTGCAAATGTTGATCCTGAATCACTTACCATGCAGCTGCCATGATACAAGCACCATCAAATGATAAAGCCGCTGCATATAAACCAAGAACATGGAATGAACCTGGTCAGAAGACTGAAATAGGTCTAACAAATCACTTAGCATGGGAACATAAAATCCCCATGCTTCACGACTTCACAATGACTGCACATGTAAAAGACCTGGCCGTTAAGCATGTTATAGAATGGCCAATGCTGAGCAACTTTTCAATGGGCCTTTATTATTTATATCTTTTATAGTGCTCTACATTGCCGTCTTCGGACTTTCCCAGCTTTCAAGTAGGGGGTCACTGGCCCAATCTTAAACAAATGCTATTAAGCCCTCCAGTCTCATTCAAATCAATGCCTGGTTGCTAGGGTAAATTGAACCCTAGCAACCAGATTGCTGAACCTGCAAACTGGATTTCTGCCGAATTAAAAGCTAAACAACCACAAGTAATAAATAGAAATCAGTTGCAAATGGTCTCAAAATATCACTCTACATTATACTAAATGTTAACACAAAGGTGAACAACCCCTTTAAGTTAATCAACTCTACTTGTTTGTTGCATACAATTAGTGGTAATTAGCTATGTAGCAGACACTAAGTTACCAGATGAAATAAATATTAGAAGTGTCTCTAATGTTCTGGTAGTGTTACCACATTCTTATGATCGCTCATTTAGGCATAATAGACATAAAGACAAAGAATGTTCTCCTCTGGCAGAGAAAATTCCAGTGGATGATAGTAAAAATCGCCATGACAGATTAAGGTCTGAAAATGTGTGATCTGAAAGAAAATCAGTGTGAATCCAATTCTCAGAAAAGGTGGCAGGTGAGCAGTAAGCAGATAGGAAACCCCTCATTTGTAAGGCCAGGCTCTCACGGCAGCAAGTTGTGTTCTCATTGAGAAACAATAGAACTTTGAAGAAAAACAGTATTATACGCGAGACCAGCAGCAATGATCAACACCCACCCTACAATGTCGGGCCCACAGGCTGTCCGTGTTGCTGATCCTATACAATGTTCTACAGGCTCCTCCAAGTTTAAGCAGGGAAAAAGGATCCAGCAACTCCAGCACCATTAGCAGGACTTCATCGCTCATGTCCAGGAGCCTACAGCAGGGGGCTCTATCAGAGCACATTTCCCCATCGGGATTCCAGGAGTCATCAGTATATTCCCAACAGTGACCCGCCTGTGGGACTGCATAGGTGCCTAACCACATCTTGTAAAGCTCCGCACTGACCTCACTCTCCATTTTACCTGTCTCTTCACTCCTTTCTAGGGCGGCGCTGGTCCACTGTATAAAATCTGTCGGACTGTTCCAATACGCCATACCCGGAGGGGTGCTGGGTTTTGTGACTTACAAATCCCGAATATTTTCAAGACTGTCAAGAATCCAATAACACTTGCGTTACAATAACAAATGTATAAACTTGTTTATCTCATCTCCAGTGCTGGCCACTGCATGCAAGCCACCATCAGAAATCAATGGGCCCCATACAACAAAATTCCCTGGGCCCCCTGGGCTGAGCCCACCCTACTGCAAGCCCCACCCACAGGTCTACTCCCCCCCCATCCCACAGTAAAAAAACATTGGTGGTTAGGTTCCCCACATGTTTATTAAAAAAATTGGTGGTCAAGGCCCACCACACATTAATAAAAAATAAAAAAAACATTGGTGATCAGGGCCCCCATAAAAGTAATGAGGGGGGCATAGGCGGCTGCATTTTCCAGTGACAGCATTTTCTTCCCTTATTGGTCACAGTATTTTAAATCCCGGTAAAGCTGCATGGCGATTGGATGAGCTGGAGGGGTAGTTCAAACCACAGCTATCCAATCCTTGAGCAGCTCAACCGGGACTTCTGTGACCAATAAGGGAATGGAATGTGCTCCCCTCCCTCTCTTCCGCTCTTCAGCTCTATGAAAGCAGGAGGGCCCAGCTAATTAAGTAAGTGCAGCACAGCCTTACCCTCTGGGCCCAGTACAACACTCCCCCCTGTCCCCTCCTGATGGCGGCCCTGACTGCCTGTGCAGTGGTCACCTGAAATCTCCTTAATAACTGAATAATAGACAAGGATCAATTAACCACAATGCTGTGACAATATAACTTTAAAATAATAAAGTAACCTGCACTTATGATTGAAAAGAAATAAAATAATAAACTTATATTTAAACTTTATTTATTGCACTCCTGGTGGGAGGGAGAGAAGTTGTGCCTCTTGCTGTGGTTCTGGTGTGCAGAGTAACCAAGGGGGAGTAAGTGTAGTCCTACTGGAGCAATCAGTAGGCCCCCATGTGTGTGCTGATATCAGACGCCGGGTAGGAAAGGGGGGAATGGAAGGAGCCAGCACTGTACCAGATCCTCTACACAGTCCAGCTGTGCTCTCCCTTAGCGATTCGGCCAGGCACCCCTAGGCCCACTGCTGTTCGTCGCCCGTGTCCCCTCCCCTTTATTCGTGCAAATTTTCATCATCTGTACTGGAGCAATGGGGATTGGTGCACGGGAGATTTAAAAAATTATTGTATCTCCAGCGCATCCCCAGTGTTTTTGAACCAATGTGAGCGTGGTTGGGCAGCATGCCGCCCCCCTAAAATCCTGCCGCCCTAGGCCCGGGCCTAGGTGGCCTTTCCACAAATCCGGGCCTGGATTCGGCACTGCACAGACTGCTGAGAAGGCTAAAGTATTTTGCTGCCCCTTTTCACTTTGAAACCACAGCTTGCAATACCTTTTAACCCTGAATGTTTGTAAATAAATGGCACTGAGATACGAGTGTCTACTTTATATTGGTATCATAGTTAAACTCATCCTTGCCAAATCCAATAATACTTGAATTAAAATAGCAAATGTATAAACTCTTTTATCTCACCCCTGATGCCGGCCGCTGCGGTGGGCAAGTGGGCATGTGAGATCTCCTTGATATAATAACTGAATAACAGGCAAGGATCAATAAACCGCCACAACGAGTCCGTGTAAGCTGACAAGGAACCACCCAGGGGCATAACTACAGAGGAAGCAGACCCTTAAGGGGGTGGCAGGGGGGACCAGGAGGAATAGGGGCCCCATGAGGCCCTAAGTCATATACAGTTTCAATAAATATTGGTAAAACAGGTCAACCACTAGATATTTTGGGGGCCTGAAAAATAATTTGCTGTGGGGCCCAGTAATATTTAGTTACATTACTGTAAACCTTTATCATTGAGATGGACCCTGTCTGCCAGCATCAACAAGGGGGTGTCACCAGGTTTTTGATTGATGAAAGAGACGGAGGGGAGGGGTGGGAGTGAGGAGAACACAATGGAGGGGAGGGTAACAGGAAGGAGGGGAGAGCAATGGAGGGGAGGCTGACAGAGGGAAGGAACGGGAGTAAGGGGTACGAACCCGGCTAGGGGTAGGCAGAAGGCAATTTTAGAGGTAGCTGCCCAGTGCCTCCCAATAATTGTGCTGTAGGCAGCTGCCTCTTCTGCCTACCCCTAGTTCTGGTCCTGCACATGTGTAGCTTATACTTAGAAGAGAACTAAAGCTTAACTAAAAAAAGTGAAGCAGAAATTATTCTATCGGTGCAAATGTGCAGGTGTGGGGTTACGGGCTGGAGGAAATACATGGTCTTGTCCCCTACAAAGATTTTTTTTGGCTGGGGGTGGCATGCTTTAGTTATGCTACTCATTGTACGCCCTTATCAGTAAAGATCTGTACCTCCAAGATGCCCCAGTAGCTCCTCATCTTCATTTTGCCTCAATCAAAGTATATGTTTTACCATTGGTGATTCACCAGCAATGAGTCATTGTGAGAAATCCTGAGAAAAAGAGTGGAGTGATCAGGTTGTTATGTGAAGTGGGTGACATTTATGTAAAATTCCACTGCTTTAGGGAGTCCCCCAAATGTGACATAGATCCATAAAGAACCAATATATCCTATTTTTTAGTTAAAGTTCAGCTTTATATATACAAAATATAATATACGAAAGACTTATTTCACTTAAATAATGAGAACAAAATCTGGTTAGTGCACAAAAGGATGTCATTATATTACAAACTCCATTCTGTACATTTTAACAAGCAGTCTGTCTCACAAATGTTTACCATCCATGTAACAGACACACATATGTGTAAAGTTACTTACAGAATGAATTAGGTAAAAAATATATAATGGTGTATCTAACTAGTACATGCCAAGCTAGATTTTAATGACAGAAAGCAAGATTTTATAGTACAGGATTCATTCTATCAACAAAATGAAAGCTCAGTTTCACAAAACAGATAAAATATCCATTCTGTGAAACAATACTGTTAGTCACTTCACTGAACCAATAAGAACAAAACTTAATGCCATATAACAAACAAGATGAAAAGTTGCCAGCTCTGCTACACAGGGTTGCAACGCTGCCTGGACTCAGGGACAACATGTGAGGCACAAGCAGGAAACAGCAGGACGAGGCTGCCATCTTACTAGAGGCACAAGGACCATAACTGTGATCCTTTGAGGAAGTCGCAAGATGAAACGCACCAGGCTGTGATGTCACCCGTGTGCGCCTAAGGACTACACGCTGTGGAAAAACGCCGGCGAAAAAACATCAGACCGCATTGTGAATTGTCCAGACACCACGGGGACTTTGTTTTAAACTCTAATACATTGTGAAAATGTGAGTGCATTTCTTTTAAAAGTTTTATTATTAAAGAAGATTTTACACTATTTTAAGCGCATTCCTATAGAATTACTGAAACTCCGGAGGGAACAAACAGACTCCTCTGTGGAAAGCAACACTATATTTGAAGGTTTATACAAATACTAAACGTCTGTAATTACCCACCTATAAATTCCCTTAACACCATTTGGAACATGCCTGCACTGTTTGGGTTAAAGGTGATGGTAACAACCATAAAGGTGAAGGAGAAGGAACACTCTCCTTATAGAGTGTCTGGTCACCTTAATGCAATCTAACCAAGGGCTAAAAATAATACACTATCGTAGTCAATCTGTTCTTTTTGTCTACCCTCAAGCTGTTTTTTAGCGCTGGTCCTCTTTTGTGTTTATACTATTGTATAATGCTGCATGCAGATCTGGGTTATGCTTCTAATCGCTAAAGCTTTGTACAGTCCATATGATGAATTACAAAACATATGTAGGACTTATTTACAAACAACTGGAGTGAACAAAGTGAAATTTCAGACATAGTTTGCCATGCATTAGATTTACCCACAATGCAGTGTTTTACCCACAATTCCATGCAGATCTTGGTCCACCTCAGTTGCGTCTGATGCATTTTTAATTTGTAATGAGTTGATATTGCATCATTTCTGGTGCTCAGCATTTATATGACATCTGCATGTGATTCTTTAGGCACAGTCTGCTGTTCCTATTGCTGCAACCTGCACAGAATTGCCATGATAGTTCCAGTACCTTATGAGGAGTGTGAGGAGCGTGTTTTGGAATAAGTTTCTCAAACAGCAGGCAAACATCTATTTGCTGTATCTTTGAGGCTACAAATGCATTGTTACTTATATTCTTTGTTACTTATCTGATTGAGTTCTCCTTCTTATTATAATTCAGTCTCTCATTTGAGCCACTGCCCAATTGCTAGGGTAAATTGACACCTAGCAACCAGATAGCTGCTGAAATCCTAAATTGAAGATCTGGGGAACAAAAAGCTAAATCACAGAAAAATTCAAGACCAATTGCAAATGAGCACATCTGCACTTTATCATGTTCTTACTACTATCATATCACAATGATACACCCATCATGCCTGACGTTTAGCATTATTTACTTAACATATTGCATCTGCTGAGTGTGCACTGTCTTGTCCTGTCCCTGCACTATGCTGTCCTATATTACAGGAGTTGCATATTTTTGCACTTGCACTTTTTGTCTGTTGTCCGGTACATCTATGTTGTGTGTAGCACCATGGTACTAGAGGAACGTTGTTAAGTTTCACTGTGTACTGTACAAACGTATATGGATGAAATGACCATAAATTCACTCTTGACCCTTGACCTCAGAATACCAATGTTTACATGATAATAAAAGTTAACATGACCTATTCCTTGAAAATAAACCCCAAAAACTGAAAAGAATTACAAAGCATAGGTTGTGTAAAATCAAGTGTTGTGTCATCAAGTGTAGTGTTCCTCCCAACATTTAAATTCGAAAATGAGGGATAATTTAGACTGCACCCAATTACAACACACCATAATTCATGTAAATTGAGGGGGGGTGAGGGGTAATAGGTTTGCTTTGTAAAAAACTATAAGTGTGGTGTAAAGGAAGTGATATCACACATAGCGGTGCATGTGGCATCACTTCTATAACTTGGGGGCGCAGTTAGGTCAGTGCCTAGGATTGCAATTTTTAAATGACAATATTAGAAATATGTCACCGAAAATACCTCTTCTATCAGTTATTGGTTGGTTGTGTATTAAAATTTGCATGTTCAATACATACACATATTTAATGCACATCGCTGCAGAATATGTTGGGGCTTTATCATTGCATTTCATTATTAATAATAATAATGGCTATTTGCAGATATGCTATGTTAGAGTGGCTAATACTGTATTTTATCTGTATCAATGTTGTGAGGGCAGAAGGACCTGAATAAACTTTGGACCCCAAAGGGGAGTTTAGTCACAAAACATCTGAAAGTCTGTGCCATAGATTAAATACTGCACATGAAAAGGTTCTAATCAATATGCTCAACAGTTGTATCCATTTGAAAACTACTGCAGCTGTGATCATCAATGAGCCCTCATGTCTATTAAGCAGCCAAGCGGGATGTATGCTGGTAAATTAACCCTTTAAGTGCCAGCAGAATTTCACATTTTGGTTACGCGAAATGCCAGCCGTTTTTGAAACATTTTGTGCTCTCTCACTTTAGGGGCATTTTCTGAGGGGAAACCTATAGTTTACCTAGGAAAACTATACATTGTTTTTTTCGGTAGAAACTGAGCTTTCTAAATCTGCCTGAGTTTTCATGTATTTCCACCTGTGCAAAAAAATTTATAGTGCTAAATACCAAAAAAAAATGAAAAATTACCATTTTTCATCGTATATCAATTTATACCAGAAAAATATTTCATTTTACGGATGAAAATCCAACTGATTTGGAAAGCCTTATGTCTCTCGAACGTGCCAATACCAGATATGTATAGTTTTAGGGAGATTTAGGATTTCTGTACAGCAAAAACTCCCGGCAGTATATTACCGAATTTTGAAAGCACTAAGGCAGAAAACGGCATGCTTTAGATTCCAAGGCAAAAAATCCTGAAACCGTAGGTTTACCCCAGAAAACCATACATTTTTGAAAAGTACACATTCTGCCGATTACAAAATGGGTAACTATGTCTCTCTACTCCCAACTACCAAACATAAAAGCTTGTCTGAACATAGCGGTTTTTCAACAAAAAATTCAAAATTCTAAGGTTTTATTTTGCTGCTCCGCATATCCCAAACTATATTAGGTACCAAGAAAAAGCACCTGAAATATGATTGCCAGGGGTCCACTGAACAATTTGATACCCATTATGCATAGGTTTACCAAAGTATCTGGCATTTAGAGACACCAATATGTAGTTAGCACATCCAAATTGTTCAGGACTTCACTTCAGCTACTGAGAAATCAACACATTGACTGCATTTTTTGTGGGGTAAAAACACAGAAATATATGTTTACCCCCCAAACCCATATATTTTTGGAAAGTACACATTCTACTGAATCTAAAATGGGTACCCATGCCTTTCTGCTCCAAACTACTGAGTCGCAAGGCTTTCCCACAATTGTCGGTTTTGGTGAAATATCTGAAAATTTCCTCAAAGCTTCAACTTCCCAGCACCATATCGCCCATGTATCATTACGTACTAAGAAAAAGCACCCTAAATATGATTGCCAGGGTTCCTCTGAACATTTTGGTGGTCATTGTTCATAAGTTTACCAAAGTATCTGGCATTTAGAGGCCCCAAAATGAAGTTAGCGCATACAAGCAGTCCCGTGGGTAACTTCAGCTAATGAAAGATCAACACATTGACTGCATTTTTGTGGGGTAAAAACACAGAAATATATGTTTACCCCCCAAAACCCATATATTTTTGGAAAGTACACATTCTACCGAATCTAAAATGGGTACCCATGCCTTTCTGCTCCAAACTACTGAGTCGCAAGGCTTTCCCACAATTGTCGGTTTTGGTGAAATATCTGAAAATTGCCTCAAAGCTTCAACTTCCCAGCACCATATCACCCATGTATCGTTACGCACCAAGAAAAAGCACCCTAAATATGATTGCCAGGGTTCCTCCAAACAGTTTGGTGGCCATTGTTCATAGGTTTACCAAAGTATCTGGCATTTAGAGGCCTCAAAATGAAGTTAGCGCATACAAATAGTCCTGTGGGTAACTTCATCTAATGAAAAATCAACACATTGACTGCATTTTTGTGGGGTAAAAACACAGAAATATATGTTTACCCCCCAAACCCATAAATTTTTGGAAAGTACACATTCTACTGAATCTAAAATGGGTACCCATGCCTTTCTGCTCCAAACTACTGAGTCGCAAGGCTTTCCCAAAGTTGTCGGTTTTGGTGAAATATCTGAAAATTGCCTCAAAGCTTCAACTTCCCAGCACCATATCACCCATGTATCGTTATGCACCAAGAAAAAGCACCCTAAATATGATTGCCAGGGTTCCTCCGAACAGTTTGGTGGCCATTGTTCATAGGTTTACCAAAGTATCTGGCATTTAGAGGCCCCAAAATGAAGTTAGCGCATACAAACAGTCCCGTGGGTAACTTCAGCTAATGAAAAATCAACACATTGACTGCATTTTTGTGGAGTAAAAACACAGAAATATATGTTTACCCCCCAAACCCATACATTTTTGGAAAGTACACATTCTACAGAATCTAAAATGGGTACCCATGCCTTATTGCTCCAAACTACTGAGTCGCAAGGCTTTCCCAAAGTTGTCGGTTTTGGTGAAATATCTGAAAATTGCCTCAAAGCTTCAACTTCCCAGCACCATATCACCCATGTGTCATTACGTACTAAGAAAAAGCACCCTAAATATGATTGCCAGGGTTCCTCTGAACATTTTGGTGGCCATTGTTCATAAGTTTACCAAAGCATCTGGCATTTAGAGGCCACAAAATGAAGTTAGCGCATACAAACAGTCCCGTGGGTAACTTCAGCTAATGAAAAATCAACACACAGGAGAAAGCTCTCTGTTTAGTGCTGAATTAAGCATTGAAATTCCTGTTTGAGACAGGATTTTTTGTTATCACTTGGTGTGTGAATGTGTTGTCCACTTGGTGGGTGAAATTTGGGAAGTTTTGAGTTGATTTTCTTTACTAAAAATCGATTTTTCTTTTGACCCTGAAGGTGAGTGATTCCTAGCCCAGTTCCCTTCACTTGCTCTGGGCTACAAACTCACTGTTAGATCCCCTACCCCTCCCCCACACCTGGGTGTCAGTTTCATTTGCATTTTTCTCTTGTTTCAGCACAAATTGTTTAATTTTTGTACAGATTGAGTGGATATTTTGATTTTGCACTCAGTTCTGTGAGGAGAGAAAGCTAAAGGGAGAAGGATTTAATATAAGTATAAATATAAAATCTTTTCCAGCAGCAGCAGTGCAGCTCCCAGGCACCTGCTCACATTAGCCCTCTCCCTGCCACAGCTTCTCAACTTAAAACTTACTTTTTTGTTAATCAATAGTATAAAGCTTTCTTTTTTGTGTGGTGTTGTGTAAAATAATGGGAGGGAATAAAAAGGAAAGTTATAAAAAAACATCTCTTGGTTCTAAAGCAAAAGGACCTGAAAAACCCAGCTGTAGCTCTGCAAGGAAACACCAGTCAGAGCCCATGTCAAAAAGCCCCATTGCCTCTACTTCTGCTGCTGCAGCCAATGTGACCCCTGCTAAAACATTTGCACACGCGGTAGCTACTGGCAGCAACCCAAGCCAAGTCACTGCTGGGGTAGAGAAGCTTACAAGGAAGCATGGGGTCAGATGCCTAATGTCAAGCACTCATGGCATAGAGGCTTATATAAAGGCTGCAGCTGAAGTGGTGGGCCACTCTGCAGTAGTGGCAGCAAGTAAAATGTATGGGAAAGCCATAATCTTTGCCCGTACTCTAACTGCAGTGCATACTCTGGTACAGAGGGGTATCACAGTGGGAGGGAGTTATGTCCCTGTAGAACCCCTAGAAGGATTGGGCACAAGGGTGGTTTTATCTAATGTGCCCCCCTTCCTGCAAGACCACTTATTGTACCCCCACCTGCAAGCCCTTGGGGAGTTAAAATCAAATATGTCTAGAATTCCCCTGGGATGTAAGGAGAGCAGACTGAGGCACGTCCTTTCCTTTAAAAGGCAGGTGCAACTACTTTTACCTTGGGGGCAAGACACTATTGAGGGGTCTTTCGGGGTTCCATTTGAAGGGGTGCTGTATAAATTTTTTTACAGCACAGAGGAAGTGAGGTGCTTCCTTTGCAAGAACCTGGGGCACACTCGCCAGAGTTGCCCCAAAGGGCAAATTAAGACCACAGCCCCTGTTCCTGCTCCCAGTGCCTCAAATAAAACATCTTATCCTGCTGGGACTATTTCAGCAGGGTCCTCAAAGGGGATATCTCCTTCACTAAAGAACCTCAAGGTGGCTGTTACACAACCCACCTCTACAACATCCAAACCTCCTCCTTCTTCACTGAAGACATCTAAGGCTGCAGCATGTCTTACAATTGCGGCAAAAGAGAAGGGGGGAAAACATATCAAAGCTTCCCCCAGGGTCACAGTTGTTCCTACCACAAAAAAGTGTACCCCTGTTATGGGCACCCCTGAAGGTGTGGGGGTACCCATGATTGCAACACCTGTTGGGGTTGGGGCAGATAGTGGCCTTTCCTCTTCAGATGCCAAGAAAAAGAGGAAATTTAAATCAAACTGGCTGGTACCTGAGGAATGGGCATCAGTGGTTAATGATGGGGCACCCCCATCCAAGGGTAAAAAGGGCAGCAAGACTTCTGCTCCTCATGTGGTGACATTGTCTGGCCCAACTGTTGGTCACGATCAACCGGTGTCAGACCATGCACTCTTGCCTCCAGACCAGGTGGGGAATAATGAGGTTAATGGTCTGCATGGCCTTGAACATGGCAGTGTTGGTTTCCCCACAGAGTCAGGGGTGCAGTATCTGCCTCAAAATCATTTGGAAGATCTTCCCTTGGAGTGTAAAGAGACACCTAATGAGACTCCTGCAGAGTGGGCAGTCAGTGTTCCTGAGGTGCTGAGATTTGGCAACTGCAACCAGCCTCAGTTTTTAGTGCCTCAGGGTATTTCACTCCAGGAGGGGGAGAATATTGGGCTAACCCCCATACAGGACCCTGCAGATAAAACTGCTGGGAAGGACGGTGAGGGTGGAGTTGTAAATACGGTGGAGGGTAGCCAGATAACCTCTACTGTTCATGCTAAAATCTCTCCTCCCTTGTCTTCAACTGACCCAAATGTTATTGCCATCCAGAAAGCACAGGAGGTAGTAGAGAGGGCAGAGGCTAACCATCGAGCCTCCAAAGCTCTACCTGTTGCTGGGGAGCTAATTAGTTCTGTTGCTCCTGTGTCAAACACTTCCAAATGTGTTTCAAGTGAAGTTGAGGGAACACCTGAGCCATTGCAGGGTCTCCAGAAAAGTGATTCTGATACTTTTCCTGTAACAACTTGTGGAGAGATTCTCAAAGCTCTAGTGGAGAGGGGAGATTATCAATCCCTTAGCCAGGAAGAGCTCATGGATGAGGGGAACATCGAAGAGGAGGTTGACATAGGAGTGGCAAATCCTTCTACCCCAATCATCCCTGCTGAGGAACTCAAAAAGTTTCTTGAGAGCACCCTTGGTGTTAAATTAGAGAAGAAGATGCACATGGCTCTGGAGAAGTGGCATGATTTGCCTTTAGTTATCAATTCTGTGAGACAATACATTAAGGTCATAAAAGAGGCCAAGAACTATGGAACAGCGGAATATCTCCGTATAATGAAGTTTCACAAAAAAAATGTTTGTCTCATCAGACCTTGATGAAGGTTAAAGCACTTCCTAAGACTCAGTAATGGCCTTGAGTATAAGCACACTTAATACTAATGGCTGTCGGAATCCTTTCCGAATGTTTCAGGTACTCTCCTTTCTTCGTCAAGGAGGGTACTCTGTGAGTTTCCTCCAAGAGACCCACACCACTCCAGAGCTTGAAGCAAGCTGGAATCTGGAGTGGAAGGGAAGGGTCTTTTTTAATCACCTCACTTGGACATCATGTGGGGTGGTGACCCTTTTCTCAGATTCCTTCCAGCCAGAGGTCCTGAATGCTACCTCTGTCATCCCTGGCCGTCTATTGCATCTTCGGGTCCGGGAGTCAGGTAGAACATATAATCTAATGAATGTGTATGCTCCTACTACCGGACCAGAGAGGGCACGGTTCTTTGAAAGTTTGTCAGCCTACATGGAGACAATTGACTCTGATGAAGCCTTGATTATAGGGGGTGATTTTAATTACACCCTTGATGCTCGAGATCGCAATGTACCCAAGAAAAGAGACTCGTCTGAGTCCGTTTTGCGAGAACTAATTGCTCATTTCTCCTTGGTTGATGTCTGGAGAGAACAGAACCCAGAGACGGTTGCTTTTACCTATGTCAGGGTGAGAGATGGTCATGTTTCTCAATCCCGGATTGATAGGATATATATATCGAGCCATCTCATGTCACGAGCCCAGTCGAGCACCATTAGATTGGCACCATTCTCAGACCACAATTGTGTATCCCTGAGAATGTCAATCGCACCATCTCTGCCAAAAGCTGCTTACTGGCACTTTAACAACAGTTTATTAGAAGATGAGGGTTTTGCAAAGTCAGTCCGGGATACATGGAGAGGCTGGAGGGCCTTTCAGGATGAATTTGCCACATTGAACCAGTGGTGGGATGTAGGCAAGGTTCACCTAAAGCTCTTGTGTCAAGAGTATACCAAAAGTGTGAGCGGGCAGCGCAATGCAGAGATTGAGGCACTGAATGGGGAGGTGCTTGATCTTGAGCAAAGGCTATCAGGCTCTGAAGACCAAGCCCTTCAGTGTGAATATCTAGAAAGGAAAGAAGTGCTGCGTAACATGGAACAACGACAGGCTCGTGGTGCCTTTGTGCGAAGCCGGATGCAGTTACTTTGTGATATGGATCGTGGTTCCTGATTCTTCTATGCTCTGGAGAAGAAGAAGGGGAACCGAAAACAAATCACATGCCTTTTTGCGGAGGATGGAACCCCCCTTGAGGATCCGGAGGCTATCCGGGACAGAGCCCGGTCCTTCTATCAAAACCTTTTTTCTCCAGATCCCATCTCTCCAGATGCTTGTGAGGAGCTATGGGATGGGCTTCCAGTGGTCAGTGAGAGGAGAAAAGAGAGGTTGGAAACACCAATCACTCTAGATGAACTCTCTCAAGCACTCCGTTTAATGCCCCACAATAAATCTCCTGGGCTTGACGGACTGACCATAGAGTTCTTCCAGTTCTTTTGGGATACTCTGGGCCCTGATTTCCATAGGGTCCTAACTGAGGCCTTCAAGAAAGGTGAGTTGCCACTTTCGTGTCGTCGAGCAGTGTTATCACTACTTCCTAAGAAGGGGGATCTCCGTCTTATTAAGAACTGGAGACCAGTCTCACTGCTTAGCACAGACTATAAGATCGTGGCCAAAGCTATCTCACTTAGGCTCAAATCTGTGCTGGCAGAGGTGATTCATCCTGACCAGTCCTATACAGTCCCCGGTCGGACAATTTTTGATAATGTCTTTTTAATCCGAGACTTACTACATTTTGCGAGAAGGACTGGTCTATCTCTTGCTTTTTTCTCTCTGGATCAAGAGAAGGCATTTGACAGGGTGGATCACCAATATCTTATAGGCACTCTGCAAGCCTATAGCTTTGGCCCACAGTTTGTGGGCTACCTGAAAACAATGTATGCCTCTGCAGAGTGTTTAGTTAAAATCAACTGGTCTCTGACTGCACCTCTGGCCTTTGGACGAGGAGTTCGGCAAGGATGCCCCTTGTCGGGACAACTGTACTCGCTGGCCATTGAGCCCTTCCTGTGTCTCTTAAGGAAAAGGCTCATGGGACTGGTGCTCAAAGAACCTGACATGAGGGTGGTTCTCTCAGCCTACGCTGATGATGTAATTCTTGTGGCCCAGGACCTAGTTGATCTTGAGCGGGCACAAGAGTGTCAAGAAGTCTACGCTGCTGCCTCATCTGCCCGGATCAACTGGTCCAAGAGCTCAGGCCTTCTGGAGGGTTCTCTAAAGGTAGATTTCCTGCCTCCTGCTTTTCGTGACATCTCGTGGGAGAGTAAAATCATTAAATATTTAGGCGTCTACCTATCAGCTGAGGAGTATCCTGTCTCACAGAATTTCATTGAACTTGAGGAGTGTGTTCTAACGCGCCTTGGAAAGTGGAAGGGTTTTGCTAAAGTACTTTCTATGAGGGGGAGAGCTTTGGTGATTAATCAGCTGGTGGCCTCTCAGATCTGGTACCGGCTGATATGTCTTAGCCCAACCCAAGAATTCATTGCTAAGATCCAGAGAAGGTTACTGGACTTTCTCTGGATAGGAAAGCATTGGGTTTCTGCAGGTGTCTCAAGCCTCCCGTTGAAAGAGGGAGGGCAGGGAGTTGTGTGTATACGTTCTCAAGTGCACACCTTCCGTCTCCAGCAAATACAGAGATACTTGTATGCAGATCCTTCTCCACAGTGGTGTACTCTAGCATCGAGTTTTTATCGCCAGGTACGAAATATGGGATATGACCGGCAATTGTTTATAATTGAACCTGAGGGTTTCCTAAGAAACCTTTCAACCTGGAGCATGGTATCCGTGTTAAGGCAAGGAGCCATTGAAGGGGAAGACATTCTAAATGAGCCCCTACTTTACAATCCATCTTTTAAGACTAGGATGTTAGAATCCATCAGCATCCGACGTCGCCTTTGCCAGGCTCGGTTAACCAGAGTTGGAGATCTCCTGGATTTTGAGAAATCAGATTGGGTGGACTCTCAAGCAGTTATGCAACGCATGGGATTCCTCACCACTAGGGTTCCACACCGTCTTCTCAAGGAAATCAAGGACACAATCTCTCCTGATTCTCACACCTTCATTGATGGAGTTTTACATGCTGGAGAGCCACGTCCACCTTGGAACTCCTCACCTCCAGACATAATAATAGCACCTAAAACCCGTCAATCCCCCCAAGCACCTCCTTCCCCCAACTTGAGCCAGTTGGAGAATTTTCCATTGACACGCTTTCATGATATAACAAGAAAGCTGTTGTACTCTCTAATGCTTCACACTGTACACTTCCTTGCCCTCATCTCCCGATATGATACCATCTGGAGATGTGTACTTAATGAGGGTGAAAGACCTCAGTGGCAAGCTCTTTATTCCAGTTTGGTGCCTAGACCAACTGGAGACTTGAGTTGGAAAGTGCTGCATGGTGCATTGAGCACGGGAGAGTATTTAGCTCGTTTTACAGACTCCCCAGCTGCTTGTCCATTCTGTGGCAAAGGAGAGTCTGTGTTTCATGCTTATTTTACGTGTGCCAGACTGCAACCTCTATTGGCTCTTTTGAGGAAGCTTTACCTGCAGTTCTGGTTACACTTTTCCCCTCATGTTTATATTTTTGGACGCCCAGTATCCCGGGACAATAAAGAGAAAGACCTTCTCTCCAACTTGCTCCTGGCTTTAGCTAAATTAGTCATCCATAAATCTAGAAAGCAATGTTTGGAAGGTGGGAATCCTCTGCCAGCAGAGGTCTTGTTCCGAGTGCTGGTGCGTTCCCGCATCCGAGCAGAGTACACCCAAGCAGTGTTTACTGGTCGGTTGAAAGAATTTGCTGACCAGTGGGCAATAGATGGGGTACTTTGCTCAGTATCCCCAGACCTGGTTTCTGTTCAGAAAATTCTCACACTCCATATTTAAGTGCACTTTAATTTAAGTGACAGTTGTATTTTAATCAGTTAATTATCTCCTTTGAGATGTGATTAACTTTGGTGAGCAATCACTCACCTGCAATTTGAATAATATATCAGCTAATGAAAAATCAACACATTGACTGCATTTTTGTGGGGTAAAACACAGAAATATATGTTTACCCCCCAAAACCCATATATTTTTGGAAAGTACACATTCTACAGAATCTAAAATGGGTACCCATGCCTTTCTGCTCCAAACTACTGAGTCGCAAGGCTTTCCCACAATTGTCGGTTTTGGTGAAATATCTGAAAATTGCCTCAAAGCTTCAACTTCTCAGCACCATATCACCCATGTATCCTTATGCACCAAGAAAAAGCACCCTAAATATGATTGCCAGGGTTCCACCGAACAGTTTGGTGGCCATTGTTCATAGGTTTACCAAAGTATCTGGCATTTAGAGGCCCCAAAATGAAGTTAGCGCATACAAACAGTCCCGTGGGTAACTTCAGCTAATGAAAAATCAACACATTGACTGCATTTTTGTGGGGTAAAAACACAGAAATATATGTTTACCCCCCAAACCCATACATTTTTGGAAAGTACACATTCTACAGAATCTAAAATGGGTACCCATGCCTTATTGCTCCAAACTACTGAGTCGCAAGGCTTTCCCAAATTTGTCGGTTTTGGTGAAATATCTGAAAATTGCCTCAAAGCTTCAACTTCCCAGCACCATATCACCCATGTGTCATTACATACTAAGAAAAAGCACCCTAAATATGATTGCCAGGGTTCCTCTGAACATTTTGGTGGCCATTGTTCATAAGTTTACCAAAGTATCTGGCATTTAGAGGCCCCAAAATGAAGTTAGCGCATACAAACAGTCCCGTGGGTAACTTCAGCTAATGAAAAATCAACACATTGACTGCATTTTTGTGGGGTAAAACACAGAAATATATGTTTACCCCCCAAAACCCATATATTTTTGGAAAGTACACATTCTACAGAATCTAAAATGGGTACCCATGCCTTTCTGCTCCAAACTACTGAGTCGCAAGGTTTTGCCAAATTTGGCGGTTTTGGTGAAATATCTGGAAATTGCCTCAAAGCTTCAACTTTCCAGCATCGTATTGTCCATGTATCATTACCAGCATAAAGCATCTTAAATATAAACATATGGGTCTACTAAACAGTTTGATACCCAATGTGCATAGATATACCAAACTATGTGGCGCACAGAGACCCCCAAATGACAATATGTATAGACATTTTCACGGCTGACGTGCTGGCTGCTGCAATATAACCACCCGGTTTGTGTATTATGCGACATTAGCCCACCTAACAGTACAGAGACCCCAGAAAACCATATATTTTCAGAAAGTACACATTCTGACGAATCCAATATGGGTAAATAAGTGTTTCTACTGCAAACTGCCAAACTGCAAAGCAATGCTGAACATAACGGTTTTTATCAAATTTCGGAAAATCGTCACAAAGCTTGAATTTTACCCCATTATATGCCACACATTTCGTAACGTATCAGCATAAAACATCCTAAATATGAACGCCAGGGGTCTACTGAACACTTTGATGCCCAATATGCATAGATATACCAAACTATGTGGCACACAGAGACCCCCAAATGACAATAGTGTATATACATTTTCACGGCTGACGCGCTGGCTGCTGCAATATAAGCACCCGGTGTGTGTATTATGCAACATTAGACCCCCCTAACAGTACAGAGACCCCAGAAAACCATATATTTTCAGAAAGTACACATTCTGACGAATCCAATATGGGTAAATAAGTGTTTCTACTGCAAACTGCCAAACTGCAAAGCAATGCTGAACATAACGGTTTTTATCAAATTTCTGAAAATCGTCACAAAGCTTGAATTTTACCCCATTATATGCCCCACATTTCGTAACTTATCAGCATAAAACATCCTAAATATGAACGCCAGGGGTCTACTGAACACTTTGATGCCCAATATGCATAGATATACCAACCTATGTGGCGCACAGAGACCCCCACGGCTGACGCTCTGGCTGCTGCAATATGAGCACCTGGAGTGTGTATTATGCGACATTAGACCCCCCTAACAGTACAGAGACCCCAGAAAACCATATATTTTCAGAAAGTACACATTCTGACGAATCCAATATGGGTAAATAAGTGTTTCTACTGCAAACTGCCAAACTGCAAAGCAATGCTGAACATAACGGTTTTTATCAAATTTCTGAAAATCGTCACAAAGCTTGAATTCTACCCCATTACATGCCACACATTTCGTAACGTATCAGCATAAAACATCCTAAATATGAACGCCAGGGGTCTACTGAACACTTTGATGCCCAGTATGCATAGATATACCAAACTATGTGGCGTACAGAGACCCCCAAATGACAATAGTGTATATACATTTTCACGGCTGACGCGCTGGCTGCTGCAATATAAGCACTTGGTGTGTGTATTATGCAACATTAGACCCCCCTAACAGTACAGAGACCCCAGAAAACCATATATTTTCAGAAAGTACACATTCTGACGAATCCGATATGGGTAAATAAGTGTTTCTACTGCAAACTGCCAAACTGCAAAGCAATGCTGAACATAACGGTTTTTATCAAATTTCTGAAAATCGTCACAAAGCTTGAATTCTACCCCATTATATGCCACACATTTCGTAACGTATCAGCATAAAACATCCTAAATATGAACGCCAGGGGTCTACTGAACACTTTGATGCCCAGTATGCATAGATATACCAAACTATGTGGCGTACAGAGACCCCCCAAATGACAATAGTGTATATACATTTTCACGGCTGACGCGCTGGCGCTGCAATATAAGCACCTGGTGTGTGTATTATGCAACATTAGACCCCCCTAACAGTACAGAGACCCCAGAAAACCATATATTTTCAGAAAGTACACATTCTGACGAATCCGATATGGGTAAATAAGTGTTTCTACTGCAAACTGCCAAACTGCAAAGCAATGCTGAACATAACGGTTTTTATCAAATTTCTGAAAATCGTCACAAAGCTTGAATTCTACCCCATTATATGCCACACATTTCGTAACGTATCAGCATAAAACATCCTAAATATGAACGCCAGGGGTCTACTGAACACTTTGATGCCCAGTATGCATAGATATACCAAACTATGTGGCGTACAGAGACCCCCAAATGACAATAGTGTATATACATTTTCATGGCTGACGCGCTGGCTGCTGCAATATAAGCACCTGGTGTGTGTATTATGCAACATTAGACCCCCCCTAACAGTACAGAGACCCCAGAAAACCATATATTTTCAGAAAGTACACATTCTGACGAATCCAATATGGGTAAATAAGTTTTTCTACTGCAAACTGCCAAACTGCAAAGCAATGCTGAACATAACGGTTTTTATCAAATTTCTGAAAATCGTCACAAAGCTTGAATTTTACCCCATTATATGCCCCACATTTCGTAACGTATCAGCATAAAACATCCTAAATATGAACGCCAGGGGTCTACTGAACACTTTGATGCCCAATATGCATAGATATACCAAACTATGTGGCGCACAGAGACCCCCAAATGACAATAGTGTATATACATTTTCACGGCTGACGCGCTGGCTGCTTCAATTTGAGCACCTGGTGTGTGTATTATGCGACATTAGACCCCCCTAACAGTACAGAGACCCCAGAAAACCATATATTTTCAGAAAGTACACATTCTGACGAATACAATATGGGTAAATAAATGTTTCTACTGTAAACTGCCAAACTGCAAAGCAATGCTGAACATAACGGTTTTTATGAAATTTCTGAAAATCGTCACAAAGCTTGAATTTTACCCCATTATATGCCCCACATTTCATAACGTATCAGCATAAAACATCCTAAATATGAATGCCAGGGGTCTACTGAACACTTTGATGCCCAATATGCATAGATATACCAAACTATGTGGCGCACAGAGACCCCCAAATGACAATAGTGTATATACATTTTCACGGCTGACGCGCTGGCTGCTGCAATATGAGCACCTGGTGTGTGTATTATGCAACATTAGACCCCCCTAACAGTACAGAGACCCCAGAAAACCATATATTTTCAGAAAGTACACATTCTGACGAATCCAATATGGGTAAATAAGTGTTTCTACTGCAAACTGCCAAACTGCAAAGCAATGCTGAACGTAACGGTTTTTATCAAATTTCTGAAAATCGTCACAAAGCTTGAATTCTACCGCATTATATGCCCCACATTTCGTAACTTATGAGCATAAAACATCCTAAATATGAACGCCAGGGGTCTACTGAACACTTTGATGCCCAATATGCATAGATATACCAAACTATGTGGTGCACAGAGACCCCCAAATGGATATATAGTAAATAAAATTTACAAGGCAAAACAAAATAAGGCAGTAAAGAGTGAAATGCAAAAAAATCCAATAAAACCACAAAAATCAATGTTTTTTTCCAGACTAGTGTTATCGGCCGTCAGAATCACAGTTTGAATATTTTAGCTGGGCCAAACAGGTTATACGGCTAGAAACAAGTGAACACAACATACGCAGAGCTGAAAATGCAATAAAATGGCTAAAAATTCAATAAAATGGCTAAAAATGCACCAAAATACCCAAAATTGCAATATAATCACCGAAATAACATAAAAAAGATATTGCACAGTACGGTTAGCGAATACGCTATTCGTAATGGCAATAAAACATTTTTTTCAGCCAAAAAAAGAAACGATGCGATAAGAAAAAAAAAAAAAAAGCCACAATGCCATGTATGTGCGTGTGCGTGTGTACAAATGGTAAATTACATGTTATGTGCGCGTGTGTGCGTGTGCACATGTGTGTAATTGCAGTGAGTGTAAGTGACCCCCGCAATCCCCAAAAATGTATGTGTAAGTGTGTGTAAGTGTGAATCTAAGTGTGTATTACTGTAATAAGTGTGTGTTGGTGTGTTTGTGTGTGTAATTGTTGCACTAACCTGAAAAAGTCGCTGGAGACTGTTGCAGGCGATCTGGAAGGGCCCCAGGAAGAGATCTGCGACGTCCTCTGTGTGCCTGTGCTGTGGGGGCGGAGATATCCAGCGCGGTGTAGGCTGCAGCAGCAGGACACGTAAGTTACACGTGCCTGCTGCTGTTTTTGGGCCCCTGGGCGATCGCGCCCCAGGGGCCACTCGATCCCCTGCTCTGCTCGTTGCCTAGGGGCAGGGGATCGATGCGGAACGGAGCGAGCGGCTCTAACAGCCGCTCCTCCGCTCCAGAACCCGGAAGTGCTGCAGAACGTAGAATCTACGTTCTGTGGCATTTCAAGTTACTTTTCCACAGAACGTAGATTCTACGTTCTGTGGCACTTAAAGGGTTAAAATCACTGAAATGGTTTATGAAACGGCATTCAAGTCTCAAGTACACAACATAACAAAAAGGACTATGCACCTGGATTTCATGTTAATTTTAATACTAACAGCAAATTAATAGTTGCTATAAAAGACCTCTAAAAAAGATGTCAAGATTAACAAATTGAAAATTGTAACATTTCTAATAGTTTTTACATTTTTCCTATATATACATTTTTAAACATGTATTAAATAAAAGTAATTTTTAACTTTTTTAAAAAAAATCCCGGTGTGCATATATATATATATATATATATATATATATATATATAAGCAAAGGGAAAAACTGCACCAACAGGGCTTTATACAAAAATAGAAACGTTTTATTAATCAACGTTTCGGCTCGACCGCTGGAGCCGTCTTCAGGAAGAAAAAAACTTTTTTTGTTCCTGAAGACGGCTCCAGCGGTCAAGCTGGAAGGCTAATAAAACAAATGATTTATGCTTTCAAAGTTGGCCGCAGGGGGTCATCATCTTGTAACTATGTCAAACAAAGACTACACACATGCTCAGTGTGGTCTAGGCTTTTGTTGGGAGGTTACGTTTAGGGATCATCATAAATTATCAAAACAGCCAAAGTCAAATAATTTCTGCAATAGAAGCCTATACAGCAAGACTGATTAATAAACAGAATATGCAGACTGCACTGGGTCTACAGATACAAATCTCTACATGGTCGCGGGCTGCTCTACAGGGAAACAAACAAAGCTGCTTGAGTTCTGGGAAGTAAGGTGAAAGTATGATTGTTTCCCTGCAGAGAGTTAGGGACTTTCTGAAGTTTCCTATCTGCAGCAGTCAGAGCAAGTAAACGAAGAGGGAATGTCACTGCATACAGTCAGGTTTTTTAATTAAAGTATATTGGAGATAGATTTCTTTTTCATTAAAGAAAGTAAAAATGGGATTTTATTTTTTTGCCTTTATATCCCCTTTAATAGGGGATAAGTTCATTGGTAACATTTCAATAAATATGCAACATAATAGTAATATTTTGCCTCTGGACAGAGTTGTCTCTTTTTGAGTCCTTTCTGGAGCAGGGTTTGTCCTTCAGCTTTGAATAATGGTGGAAGTATTGGGAATGTGCACTATTAGCTGCCATATCAGGAACCCAGCCAGAAGAAAAATTATAAATCAAGCATCTTAACTAAAAAACAGTTCTTATTTGTAAAATAATAACGTTTTTTGTTGGTCTGTCGGCAGTATTACAGCTTTAACTGAATACTTCCTCGAGTATAGGATCAGGCACAGATGCATGGATGATTAGTTCGAATAATCAGATGGTTCTTTTTTCCCCCACCAAGCCCTATCCATTGCTAAAACTCTGTGCAAACAATTATAATAAATCAACCCATTTTACTGATTAATAATAGTTTTTTAACTATATATACCCCATCAACATCAACTATATATACCCCAAAATATATCATGTTTGATAATTCTACTTCTGTATAACTGCATCTACTAAAAACCACCACTAGATGGCAGTTGTAGAGAAATCTCTATCAATATTAAGTCAGGAATCCACACCTGATCTCTGTATATCTTCAATCAAACCAAAAGGACTTGCCCCAGTTCCCAGGCAATCAGCATACAAAAGGTTATATCCAAAGATATATGTCCCCAGGCTTTTCATAGGTAAAAACAAAATGTTTATTTAAGATTGCATTAAAAAAATTAGATACATACTGACCCCCACACGGTCCACATTTTTTGCATCCAATAAGGATTAGTTATACTGTATATTAGTATGGATCAAGAACAAAGGTACTGTTTTATTATTACAGAGAAAAAGGAAATAATTTTTACAAATTTGGATTATTTGATTATAATGGAGTCTCTTGCTACTAAAATAGTTTTTACCATCTACTCTTCAGGGAAGGCTTTTCATTGGAAGTTAGAACATCATTGGTAGGATTTGCTTTTATTCATATGTAGAGGTTGAGCATTGTATATTGTATTGGCACCAGTGCCAGCAATAATGCTTTATGGCTCAAAATAGCACATATACAATAAATAGGCTATATACTGCAATTCCTAGCCAGCAATCAACTGTTTAAATCTAGTTTTTCACCAACTAAGCAAGCGCCAACTGAATAAGCTGTGACTATGGGTGCCGTTGTATCCTTTAACTGATCTCACAGGGTCATGGTTCATTTTATATTTACCCCATGGTAATGTATGTGTTTCCCAATGGGTATATAACCATGAAAAGAGTTATCAGTATTAAGGGGCACATTTACTAAGGGTCGAATAGTGAGGGTTAATTAACCCTCGATATTCGACCCTCGAAGTAAAATCCTTTGACTTTGAATCAAAAAACCTTAGAAAAGTAATGGGGAAGGTTCCCATAGGCTAACATTGTAGCTCGGTAGGTTTAAAGTGGCGAAGTATGTAGTCAAAGTTTTTTTTAAAGAGACAGTACTTCGACTATCGAATAGTTGAACGATTTTTAGTTTGAATCATTCAAATCAAAGTCGTAGTCGAAGGTCGAAGTAGCCTATTCGATGGTCGAAGTACCCAAAAAAAAAAAACCTTTTAAAATTCGAAGTTTTTTTTACTTTGAATCCTTCACTCGAGCTAAGTAAATGTGCTATGCTCAGGGTGATGCTATGCTCATTCTGTAAGCCCATTTGTTTTTCTTAAAAGGAGCACTAACTTGGTGGAAAAAAACTTTTCATTAGGATTTTGTTGTCCTTTAACCTTTGTATTTGAATTTACATCTAAGCAGTGGAAGCTTGTATTGCTTATAGCATGTAGAATAGAATCAGTGACAGTTGCATTGATAACACACTTGTAACTAGCTTTTTCTACATCAGGCCAAAAAAAAAAAACCCACGTTGCTTTTTGAGGCTATATTTTTCTTGTTGATGTTAATTTTTATTGCATACCTTTGTGTTCAAACCATTGCCTGGTTGTTATGGTAAATCGGACCTCTGTCAAGATAGCTGCAACAATTCATAATGGGGGGGGGGGGGCTGGGGGATTTAAAATTAAAAAAATAGAAGACCAATAACATATCATTGTCTACATCATACGAAAAGTCTTTTTGATACCAAGGAGTAACATATTGAAACTTGACTGGGGAACATAGATTTGCCATCTCCAGTTGTTTACTCCTTACTGTTTGTTTGTACTGTACAAACTGCTTCCTGAAATATTAAAAACTCCATTAATCCCATACTCAAATTACAGTGTTACATACTAAGCCAGGATGAAAACAGATCTTCGCCTAGTTCAACCCTTATGATAATTCAAAGAGACTACATGAACCTGAATTACCAATTCTAGTCAGACTGTTTGCATTGAGAGAGAAAACATTAGATTTGGGAAGAGATGTGAAGCCAATATTTTCTACAACTTTATTTTTCTTTATCAATGCACTTTAGGCCCTGGTTCAATTGAAGTGGCTTTAACAGCATAGGGGCACACAAATCCCAGAAGGGCCCAGTGCTGTGATAATATATAAAATATGTAATAAAAATATCAATAACATATGTGTTCGGTTTTAAAGGGGTGAGGTGGCATCCTCAGTTCAGCAGCTCTCAGCCATGTTGTTGCTATGGTCCAATGTACCTCAGCAACTCCAGACATGGATTTGAATGACAAACTGGAAGGTGAATAGGAGAGAATGTGAAATTCTGTAGCTTAAGTTTAAAGTGTATCATGGTCATCACTCACACAGTATTCACATATACTTTAGAGCTCTGGTACATGGGTGGTAGGAAATAATCATTTTTCCCCACTTTTCATGCAGCAATGGCTGTTGGCCATATGCCTGTAGTCTGTATATAACCTGCCTACTTGTTAGTTGATTCAGAGGAAGGCAAAAAAAAAATCTCCAATGTGCCTCAGAGGGGGAAAAATTCCTTCCTGACTCCAAGATGGCAATCAGACTAGTCCCTGGATCCTAGCGCCCTAGGCAACCTGGCCGGCAACGGTGCATGCTGAGCGCGCACATGTGAGAGATGCCGCTGGAGCGCGCAAGTGCGAATTGGCGCTGGAGGAAGACAAGGAAATAACATGTACAGTCGGGGGAGTGAGAGGGCACCGGATACAGGGTAGGCAACAGAGCAGGTACGTGCCTGGCGTCCAACCCAGCTTGCGCCTTAGACACGTGCCTACTCTGCCTACCCCGTCGGAGTTCCGTCCGTGGATCCACTTGTACTATGAGCTATCTTCCATAATCCTGTATTCCCTCACCTGCTAAAAAGCAATCCAACCCCTTCTTAAAGCTATTTAATGTATCAGCCTGTATGACTGATTCAGGGAGAGGATTCCACATCTTCTTCATCCCACTGTAAAAAAAAACCTTAAGAATACTGGGGCTCATTTATTAAAGCAGCGCAGCGCATAAGTGGACGCAAAAGGTTGTCTGCGCCATCACAAGCGTGATCGCTAATATATTTGCGTGATATTGCGCATAACACAGAGCTTTTGCGATGGTTTTGTTTATGCGCATTGCGCAAAAGATTGGGCATTTATGTCGCAAACGATGCCGTGGTTGTTAGGGGCGTGGCTGTGGGCGTGGCTACAATGCGCTTGCACTGCGGCCGTCGCAGATTTGCGTCTGTATATGTGCAAAACTGCACCCGGGCAACAGCACCACAATTTTTACGCCTGCCTCTTCGTGGCGTAATAGTAACGCTCTTCAAAATGCGCATTCCTGCCCAGCTGCGCTAGTATATTCAAGATGAACAACCCTTGTAAAGTGCATATTAACCACGCCTTCCACCCAACATGTTTATATTGACCAAGGTTCCTTTAAGGGTATCAGGTAGGCTAAACACCTTTGCAACCAAACAAATATTAGCACAGAAACAAATGCAGATGCGTCTAAGTGAACGCAATATGCGCAATATGTGACGCAACTAATTAAAGCAGTGCATTCATACATGAGCACAACTAATCCTTACCTTTGCGGTATCTTCCTGTGCGCACAATTTATTATAAGCACTGCGACAGCTGATACGCAGTTTCACACGTCGCACCTGTCTTGTGTCTACATTAGCGCACAAATCGCACTGTTAAGGTATCGTGCGCTACATTATTAAATACTCGCATGCGCTGGGCAAATGTCTGGCCACTGCGCTCTTTTTAGCGCTGCGCTGCGTTAATAAATGAGCCCCACTGTATTTAGATGGAACCACCTTTCTTCTAATTGGAATGGGTGCCCTGCGTCAGCTGGAAAGACCTACTGGTAAATAAAGCATTAGAGAGATTATTATATGATCCCCTTATATATTTATACATAGTTATCATATCACCCCTTAAGTGCCTCTTCTCCGATGTGAACAACCCCAACTTGGCCAGTCATTCCTCATTGGTGAGATTTTTCATACCTTTTATATGCTTAGTTGCCCTTCTCTGGACCTTCTGCTGAAAGTATAGCAGGTGTCCTGGCTAATAGAAATATATTTCTCTGACTATTTCTCAGCAGGTGGAATATTCAGCTATATGGCCAAAATACAACTTGTTGTTCAGTTGAACACATCTTGTAAAGTAGGGAAATCCACTATTTTCTCAGCCTTTTACATTATTTCAATACTGGGCTGTTATAATTTGTTTGTAAAAAGCATTGCATTACTATAATGCCAGATTATTTGTTTCTTTTTTACCAGATGTATTTTTAATAGTTTATAATATGCATCAGTGGTGAATGTTTGCAAACAAAGTGATGTTTTGGGGAGATGTTTTGAAGTGAATCTGTTGTAGCCACAAATCAATTCACTTTAAGGGCTCTTACAGACGAGCATTTTTACCTGCGCTCCCCTGCGTTCCGTTTTTCTGCGTTCAGCCGCAGGGGAGCGCAGGAATAGACGCATTACATTTTTACCAATGGGGCTGTACTCACACAGGCGCGTGTAGGCGCCAAACAAAGGAAAAATGCAGCATGTTGCGTCTCAACCTGCGTTCCGCGCCTACACGCGCCTGCGGCTGAACACAGGAAAACGGAACGCAGGGGAGCGCAGGTAAAAACGCTCATCAGTAAGAGCCCTACATGACAACCAGCAGCCCTTTTTCCAAGTTGAAGAAATGTAAACTGCTTCCTTAAAGAGTCAAAGGAATTTGGGAATTGTAGTTTATAAGAGCTAGAAGGCTGCAGGCTAAACATCTATGGTGGGCATCGTACAGAACCTCAACACCCAATAACCATGATGGTACACCTAAATAAATGCCCATGCTCAGTGATCTTTGTACCTTTAGGATGTCTTACGGCACATACATAAGCTGGGTGCTTTGTTTGCAGAAGCTCAATTGGCAGTTAAGAAAATTCATAAGCACTATTTTAATTTCTGGGTCCCTACAGGCTTGAAAATTTGGTAAACCTATGCATATTGGGCACCAAACTGATGATAGACCCCTGGCATTAATATTTGGGTGTTTTATCTGTGTACATAAAAAAATGTGCAAGATAAATGAGGCCAATTGCAATTATTTAAGTGATTTTCAGAAATTGCATTTTGGTAGTTTGGAGTAGAAAGACACATTTGAACGTGCTAGATTTGTCAGCATGTATTCTTTCCAGAAAAATATGGTTTTCTTAGATGCCTATACTTTTGGGGGCTCTTATGGTACATACAATTAATTCAGGGTGCTTATTTTGCAGACTTCTCGGTTGACACTTGGCATTCATATTTAGGTTAGCTGATCATATTACATAAGGGCAAGGTGTTTTATAAATCAGTTATATTTTCTGGCATGAAAAAAACATGTTTTGTATATATGTTTATGAGGGGATTTTTTTCTTCATTACTTATGCATTTAAGAGCCTATATTTTGTTAAAGAAGTTGAATTACACAAAAATCCTAGCATATTTTGAAATCTTAAATTGTTAACGGATACTGTCATGGGAAAAAAAATTTTTTTCAAAATGAATCAGTTAATAGTGCTGCTCCAGCAGAATTCTGCACTGAAATCCATTTCTCAAAAGAGCAAACAGATTTTTTTATATTCAATTTTGAAATCTGACATGGGGCTAGACATTTTGTCAATTTCCCAGCTGCCCCTGGTCATGTGACTTGTGCCTGCACATTAGGAGAGAAATGCTTTCTGGCAGGCTGCTGTTTTTCCTTCTCAATGTAACTGAATGTGTCTCAATGGGACATGGGTTTTTACTATTGAGTGCTGTTCTTAGATCTACCAGGCAGCTGTTATCTTGTGTTAGGGAGCTGTAATCTGGTTACCTTCCCATTGTTCTTTTGTTTGGCTGCTGGGGGGGAAAAGGGAGGGGGGTGATATCCCTCCAAGTTGCAGTACTGCAGTAAAGAGTGATTGAAGTTTATCAGAGCACAAGTCACATGACTTGGGGCAGCTGGGAAATTGACAATATGTCTAGCCCCATGTCAGATTTCAAAAATGAATATAAAAAAATCTGTTTGCTCTTTTGAGAAATGGATTTCAGTGAAGAATTCTGCTGGAGCAGCACTATTAACTGATTCATTTTGAAAAAAATGTTTTTTCCCATGACAGTATCCCTTTAGTAAGTTTCACCTTAAAGTAATAGAGCACAAAATGTTCAAAAAACTGTCTGGCAATAAAAGTACAGCAAGCAGCCAAATCACAAATGGGCTAGCAGTAAAAGAGTTAAAAGGAGCTATTTTAAAACAATTTGACTTCTTGGTTTTATTTTTTTTAAATTTAAGTGATTACAGACTTGACGATGTTATTGAATCATTACAAGCTACAAATGTTATTGCGGGTGAGCATCAACCTGGTTTATCTATAGATGGTTTCATGTTTACATTTGATTCTTTGAGATTTGCTTGTCTTCTTACACTGCTGTGTTTTCTCGGAGCATTTATATTAGAACCGGAATATTCTCCATGGTTAACCAGATTAACCATGTAATTTTTGGCCTGAGGCCCTCGCCGCCATGTTTGTAGACTTGAGTCAAATTTTTGATGTGGAAAAAGCTCCTTGGGATCCAGATGTGATTTGAGTGATACTTTGGATGCTCTCTTTCTCCACTGGTAAAGGAAGAGTCTGTTTTCAACAGACTTTTGGCCCCAGAGGGCTGCTAAGTCAAGAGCTGAATGACCATTTCCATCAGTGTCTTGTATTTCTGCCCCATACGCCAGCAGTTCATCAATGCAGTCACAGTTTCCCATGGCAGCTGCTACATGAAGAGGGCTGTTCCCTAGTGAAGTTTTGCCATGTACATTTGCTCCTGAAAAAAGACTCACATTCAGCACATGGTTTCAATCATTGAAAAAGTAACTGATATTTATGATAGACATCAGATTCTAGTATATCTGAAGCTGTACTGGTTATAAATAGGCAATAATAATGATGAATATAAGCCAGTTTATATTCATGTAACACTATTATTTCCTAAATTGCAAGAGAAAGCTAATAAAAACTTGAGTCAAGATTGACAGAAATGAGTATATGTTCTCATGGACTCCATTAGATTTCACTGATCCCTGTCCCAAACACTCAGGTATCCATCTGGGCAGAAATGTGGAGGTCAAAATGCCTACCCTGGGCAGCCGATTGCCGTTGTTATGAATAGGATACGAACTGCAGATGGCAGAGTGTGCTGTCAGGTGTGGGATGCATGTAAAAATGAAAGGACTGCAAAAAATAGCTTCCTCCCACTGAAGTATGACAGCTAATTGAGCCAGAAACAAAAGTATTTATGTTCAGCAAAAGGGAGCTCCTTTGCCGCACTTCGCCAGGCGTAGATTCGCCAGGGCTGCGCAAATTCACGAAGATCTGAAGTTGTGCACAAGTTACCAATCGTTTGTGAACTTGCGCTAGCGATGTTATGATCAGTGGTTCGAAGTTACACTAGCGATCAAGTACAATGGCTGTATATGCAGCAGAAAACACATTCAACTACACAAGGCCAGGGAAACTTAATAAATGTATTCTAAGGCCCTACACATGTGCCCACAGTACAGTTTAGGTGCCATATGTTATCAAATGTAGGGGGGGAAGGAGGGTAACCTAAAAAAAAATTTCACTCTTTTTCAGCCTATCACCGTATAAAAAGTAAAAGACGCCAGAGTTTTTTTGGGACTTAGAAAAAATTTCAACTTTTTTTGAACCATCCCTATCTAGTCTATTGCACTTGGTCTGAGGTGGTGAAGTAAAGTCTGACGCAAGAGGTAACGTTCACGAAAATCCGCGTTAGTGAATTAGCGTAGTTACGTCCCTTCGCCATAGTGCAACTTCGCCTGGCGTAAGGGTGCGAAGTTGTGCTAGAATAAGTCCACGCAAATTTACGCCAGCACCCGTTAGTAAATCGGTGAAGTGGCAAAATTATGTCACACTGGCGAATTTTTCGCCCTTTAGTAAATTTGCCCCTATGTGTATATGTGTGCTTCAACATGGCTGTTCATACTGGGAGGGAGCTCAGCTATGGCGTACTGGGGGAGTTTTTTTTACAAAACACTATTGTTCTTCCTAACTCTTAGGTTGTACCTCCAATAGTTAGGGCAGTGGTATATTGGATGTTTTGTTTCCCATGGTAAATCTGAGCGACAACGGGTGATAAAATGTTTCTTTCCCACCGGTATTAATTGTCAGTGGGAAGACATATGTGTTTCTTCCTGTTCCTAAAGTAGCCCTTAGTTGCCTCATAACAAAAACATCAGGCTACTTTGCACTGTGCATGTCTTCTCACCAGCGATCTACATTACTGCCGGTGGGAAAGAAGCTAGTAATGTTTTGTCACCCGCAGTAGTGCAGATTTGTCACTGGTGACAAAATATCCCGTGTGCCATTCCCCTTAAGGTGGTTCACATAGTATGTTACAAAATTACAGTTCTAAGCAACATTTCAATTGGTCTTAATTTTTTTTATAATATTTGAATTATTTCCATTGTCTGCTGACTCTTTACAGCTTTCAAATGGGGTCACTGACCCCATCTAAAGACAAATGCTCTTAAAGGCTACTAAAACTTAGGAATTGAAAAATAAGCACCACTGCAGTAGATTTTAGTGAGAGAAGAAATGAGGTTTATAATTAGCATATGATATTATATAGATTGAGTTTCCTTTTGGTTTTCATTTTAATTTTTTTTGGTAACTAGAATCAGCAATCCCAAATATCAACTATTTTAGATTCTATATATAGAGCAATAAGATTGACTTAGAATATCGGTCACACAGTACCCCCAAATGCCAATGCTAATAAATATTGATCTATTGGGTGAATATCCTAATGAATAAGAGTTATTGAGTAAGGCGACATCTTACCATTGCGCAAAAGGAAGTGAACCATTGATGTGTGGCCTCTGTGAGAGGCAATATAGAGTGCAGTGCTTGCTCTTGCTGCCACCCAGTCACATCTGGCTTCCAAGCTTAAAAGCAAAGAGTTTGGTGTGTTGTAATTGGAGTCTACAGTCACCCCCAAGCATTTCAGCTGTTTGGAAAGATAAGAGGAAACAATTAATGTCTGCATTATTCCAATTGTATTCTAATTTGCAGGTTTCTCAATGTCCTGCAAAAGAATGATTAAGGATTTGGTGTTTTTTTAGGCTGTAAGCTCTTTTAGGCAGGACCCTCTCTTCCTCTCATATTAAGTTATTGTTTGATTATTTTTTTTATGTAAACTCTATGTTTAATGTATGCACCCATTTATTGTACAGGGCTGCATAATATGTTGATGATTTATAAAGACATGATAATAATATTGTATTATGTGATAAGGGTTCACTGTAAGTAACTAATTTTTGTAGATATATAACGCCACAAAGACACAATTATTCAGTCACAAGGCAGCTATGGCCCAGAGCTTACAATCTATACTTCACATGTAAAGGGGAAGAATAAGTGATTTTACCAAGATCACAAGGGTGTCCTGAAAGCTGCAACTGGCCACAGAGGGTAACGTTCAGATTAACATTGGTATCTTAAACACTAGGTGGGGAAATTCCCCAAAATGTTTAGCAGTTTGTAACAAAATGCCACATTCACTATTTTGCTTCATTGTGCACTTGTGAAGGTTTCCTTTTACAGTTTTTTGTCCTTTGTTTATCTAACCACTATTTACAATAACATTTGTAAATTCTCTGCAGTACTACTACTTCGTTATACCTATCAGGTCTCAAGCACACTACAATCAGTGTCTAGTTCTTATGAAGTTACTAGATCATCTGAGAAATCACTTGTAAAGGTAATGGCACATGGGGCATTGGTGTAGTTCAGCTGGTAGAGAAGTGTCTGGGAATGTCATTGCTGTCTCCTAGACTGCAAGTGGAACCACCTGAGAAAAGCTAGTAAAGCTGGAATTTGGTCTTAAAGGAGAACTAAAGTCTAAGATAGAATAATGCTAGAAATGCTGTATTTTGTATACTAAACATAAACTTACTGCACCAGAAGCCTAATAATTAATTGTGCTTTCAAAGTTGCTTTCATCATCCTGTAACTATGTTGAACATCTTTACAAGACCAAGACCACCCACATGCTCAGTGTGGTCTGGGCTTCTGTTGGGAAGTTAAGCTTAGGGATCGTCATACATTATCATAACAGCACAAGACAAATAATATCTGCCATAGAAGCCGATACAGCAAGACTGATTAATAAACAGAATAGGAGGATACAAATCTCGACATGGTCGCCAGCTGCTCTACAGGGAAACAAACAAAGCTGCTCGAGGTCAGGGAAGTAAGGTGGGGGGTGGCTCCCCCCTGCCGTTTGAAAGTATGATCATTTCCCTGCAGAGCAGTTAGGGACCATCTGAAGTTTCCTATCCATAGCAGTTAGAGCAAGTAAAATGAAGGGGGAATTTCTCTGCATACAGTCAGATAAAAACTGTACACATTTTTTAATTAAAGCATATTGGAGATAGATATATTTTTCATTAAAGAAAGTAAAAATGGGATTTTATTTTTTTGCATTTACATCTTGTCAAATATTTCCCACGGGAAGGCAGTGGCGTCAGTTTCAGGCACTTCTTCACCAGCTGGAATACACCAGTACATGTGTACCAGTACATCAGTTGGCATTTTTTTTGACTAACAAGACCACACTAGTATCTAATAATGCCCTATAACACATAGCTAGTTTAACTAAAGATTTAGAATACTCCAACATGGGTCTATAATAATAGCAAGTAGTGAGACCACTGAATGCTGTACTCATACAATTTCAATTTACAGAACCATTTATAATGCTACTGATGGAATCAGAAAGGCACTTTTGCTGTGACAAAGGTTCAGAACTTTTCAGCACAACTCATGTACCTTTGTTAAATCTCCTTCTGCTGCTGCTTTAACAAGATCACTGCAGCCATCCTGGGACCAGGTACGCAAAGATATGGTGCCCTTGGGAATTATTCCATTGTATTTAAAGGTTGATTTATCAGGCATATCTCCTGTATGAGAAAAACACATTTTGTTCAACATTCTTTAATGTCCATTTTTATTCCTGTCTAGCATAGAATATGTTTAATGGATGTTAAATGATTCTTTCACAAATAGGTTATATTATTTTTTTTTGAAGCATGAAATGTCACATAGTGTGCACCATCAGACTAAACGTTTTACTCCTGTTTTATCCATGTTTGACAGCATGATTCATCAAAACTATAAGAAAAACATCACAAAGTATATTTGAAAAACAGATTTAAAACTCACCCTCTTCAGTTTTTGTTTTAAAAATGAAAGTTCCATTTTAAAGGGGTTGTACACCTTTAAAATGACTTTTATTATACTGTAGGGAGTGATGTTTTTATTTTTTTGTGGTTTTTGAGTTAGTAAGCTTTTTAGTCAGCAGCTCTGAGGTAAAGGAAATTTTTTTAAATTTTAATTATTTGATCAAAAAATAGTCTATAGAAGACAGCTCTCCTGTAATATCCAGCTTTCTGGATAACAGGTTTCAGGATAACAGATCCCATTTAAAAATACCATTACAGCCTTTTTTCTACCTTCTGCCCTGCATTGGACGATACACAATAGAGTGAGAGCTATTGCAGTTAGTAAAAAGATAACCCACCCAGAATGTGTATCCCCCAGTACAGGGCACCTGCATGACAGATGAAGAACTGGATTCGGCTCACTATACCGTAAATCAATTGATCACCACCCTCCTGCTCCTCCAAGCAGTCAGAGTATGCTGCCCTTATTGTTAATCCCAGACTATCCAGTGTGGTTCAGAACAGACAGCAAGCATATTGTCAGAATACATTGTCAAAGTTTTGTGTGCACAGTTTGCTATATCTTTAGGGTGGTTCACCTCTCAGTTAACTTTTAGTACGTTACAGAATGGCTAAATCTAAGCAATCTTTCAGATGATCATAAGACAAACACCAGATAGTCCCTTTGAACTCTGCTGCACAACAATAGTAAGTTAAGATACAGGCAGACTTTTAAAAGTAATAGATGCTGTGGGAAGGATGCTTGGGGGGGCAGTGTCCTATGTCTACTTTTAAATTAACTTTTAGTATGATGTAGACATTAATATTCTGAGACAATTTGTAACTGGTCCTTGCTTTTTTTATTTTCAGTGTTTTTTTTTAACTATTTAGCTTTTTGTTCAGCAACTCAACTCATCAGTTGCTAGGGTTTAAATTACTCTAGCAACCAGGCAGTGGTTTGAACAAGAGACAGGAAAATGAATAAGGCACGAATAGAAAGCTACAGTAAGTAACAACTTATCACAACAACAATAAACTTAGCTTCAGCAAGTAATCGTTTTTGGCTGCTGGGTTGAGCAACTCTCATTTGAAAATTGGAAAGAGACAGGAAGAGGAATGCATATAATACAAAAATTATAAAATAAATTATGGAAACCAACTGCAAAGTTGCTTGGAATAGGGATCTCTAAAACACACTAAATTAACTCAAAGGTAAACCACTCGTGTACTACAAAGCCCAGAATGCACAGGGAGCCAGAAGAATTCAACACAGACACTCTTGCTTCCCTATTTCTTCTCTGCAGTTGCCTTGCAGTATTGTCTAACCAACTAGTAACTTTTGTACGTCAGTAACTAGTTCATATTTAGTAAAACTATAAATAGACTTTTTGAACATCCCTATGCATGGTAGTATGTAACATAATACATTTTTTACCAAACGTCTGCAAAATACCTCTAAATAGCTTTGCGAATGGATATTGAGCCTACATCCCTCAGATCAACTATCACTATACAGTTATTCCCAATCACCTTCATCAATGTAGGAGAGTCTCTGGAAGTGAGCAGGGATGCCTGCTACCAACTCAAGCCTCTCTATCAGCTCTGCCACCTTGGTAAGCCGACTGCAGCATGGCACCCTGAACATCTCTCCTGTTTCCTGTAGCCTGACTTTGACGCTAAATAAAGTAACCTGAGGGGTGTCATTTCTGGTCCGGAGAGATTGTCCCTTTTCATATGAGGCCATAAGGCGTTTGGAATAGGTTGTTCCATCCACTAATGCTGCTGCCCTGCTAGGCCTTATTGTCACCAGCAGCACTGACAAGTGGTTACTAAGCAATGACAAACACACACTTGCCTTTTCCAACCAAAGAGCCACGCCTAAAGAAAGACCGTAACTGTTTCAGTGCCAGCAACTGGTCTTGCCATACTCTGCAAAGCACTGCTTTCATTTCTATCACTAGTCTGTGTAATATCATGTGTTACAAGAATAGCACTTTCTGTCAACATCTAAGGTACAATATCTAATCTAAAAAATGATCTAGTCACTGGGAATTCCTTCTTTTCAGATGCAGTAAATACCTTAGTCATTTTAATGCAGCTAATATTTATTGTCTGATTTGTGTCTTCCAAGTGTTATTTCCCTAAAATACTTCATTTAGGTTTATTACTTTATTTATTCTACTACTTTAGGTTTATTAACAGATATTGAAATAATAGGAAATAATAGGAAGTCAGAATTATTTTTTGTACTGATCTGAAGGCATAAGATTTGTCTGTACTGCAGATGTCCTTGTTGGTGATGGGATCCGTTATCGGAAACCGGTTATCCAGAAAGCTCTGAATTACGGAATGGCCGTCTCCCATTGGCCCTACTTTATCCAAATAATCCACATTTTTAAAAATGATTTCCTTTTCCCCTGTAACAATAAAACAGTACCTTGTACTTGATCCAAACTAAGATATAATTAATCTTTATTGGAAGCAGAACCAGCCTATTGTTGTTTTTTTATGTTTACATGATTTTCTCTTAGACTTAAGGCATGAAGTTCAAAATTATAGAAAGATCCATTATCTGGAAATTCATGCCCCAGGTCCAGAACATTCTGGATAACAGATCCTATACCTGTACATGGAAGGGAGCTACATGCCTTTAATTACTGCAGAATGCACTTACAGAATGCTCAGGGATGTGTGTATCTTGTAGCCTGCCTGGGGTTGTGTATCACTGCTGAAAGAGAAAGCGCTGAGTTGTAAAAACCCGGCTTGAAACAGTACAGCACAGCCTTTTGCTGGATTGCTCTGTACAACTCTGACCCTTCCGTCTGCTGTTTAACTATAACTCCCAGAATTAACTAACAGCAAATGAGCTGCAGGGAACTCAGAAGAAATAGTTGGAAGGGGCCATGTCGGGAGGGGGGGCTTCTCTGATATTTGGTTACTGCAGTGCCACAAAGGGTGCAGAAGAAATAGTTCACAGGCAGGGATGCTACCAATGAGGCGAGTTGAGAAACTGCCTCAGACGGCAGCGCCCCTCTGAATGCCAGGGTCAGCAAAAATGACACATTATATATATAATAATTTTCTCATATGAATGAAAATGTATATATTTGTACCAACAGCTGAGTCCCACAGATTGAAGTAGTTGGGCTATGCCTCTTGGACAGCTAATATATTTCAGCACAGGGGCATTTTGGGAGTAGCTTGTATGTGTGTGCTACATACAGTCAAACAAAAAACTTGCAGACCCAGAAATGCATTTTGGTTAAATTGGAGGAGCAGCAGACTATAGCTCTGGCCATTCTCCGGGGATGGAGTTGCTGTGGATGCAAGACTTAAACTGATGGTATAAAGGATAAGTAAACCCTAAAAATGTTTATGGCTTGAAATGGCATGCACTTATTGAACCAGCCTAAAGATTCAGTATCTAGTAATGATCCAGGTCTTCAAAGTTGTCACAGGAAATCACATCTTGGATTTTGTTCTTTTGTCTGTGATACACACATGCTCAGTGTGCTTTGAGCAGCTGTGGAGAAGCTTATCTTAAGGGTCAGCAAACAGAAAATGAGGTTGGCCTATCATATAAGCTGATACTAAAGGACTGATTATCTGTACTAATTACTAATTAGCCTTATATTGTGACATTAATATTATATGAGTACAGTATATTTTGAGTTGGTTCCTAAGCTCAGTAAGTGACAGCAGCACAGATCATGTGCAGTGAACAGAAAAGAAGATGGGGAGCTAAAGGCAATTGAAGGCAGTGGTTGCCTTGGGCTGGTACAGAAGCCCAAAACATAATGTACAACATTTATGGCCTATTTCTTTAGTTTAGCTTTAGTTCTCCTTTAAATGCTCTGTACAGCAACTTATTCATTGAATGATTGGTTGGAGCACAAAGAAATAAACATATTTATTTTAAGTGTTGTGGTATTTTTATCCTTACAGATTAGTTTGCCAGTACCTAAAACCATACACAAGCAGCTACAAGCTGCAGAAATCACCAAGAAATGAATTTTGCTGTATTTTCTGACACATACAAGTTTCAAACATTTTAGCACCAGAGATTTACATTGCCATCTTTTAAATGCTATTTTCCGATGCTGGAGCTGATTTAGCGCAAGTGACAACTCGGGGTACACGGTGCATATACTCAAGAGGGTGGTTTCCAGTCTCTTCTGTTGTTCGCTTTTTTTTTTTTTTTTAAAGGTTAATTTTTATTGAATTTTAACAACAGAAAATTAGAAGGAAGAAAAGCAAGTTAGAAAAGAAAGAAAAGAAGGGGAAAGTGGGGAGAAAGGGATACGGCTGAAAAAGTATCCATTAATAGTTGGTCGAGGTGGCTGGCGACTCGAGCCAAGGGTTCCAAATATTCTCAAACTTCTTTGGGCATCCACGTGCTAAGTACGTGAGCTTGTACAGTTCCAGTTGCGAATTAACCAGTCCAATCCATCTGCTCAGAGATGGTGGCGATGGGCCCATCCAGTGCAGGGCAACGACCTTCTTCGCGTAAAAGAGGAGCAACCGCATCAGGCATCTGGTGTTTACTCTAGGTATCATGGAGTCAAGGAGACCCAGAAGACAAGTAGCAGGGTTAAGTATCTGGGGAAGTTCCAGTTTGGTAGCCATGAAGTTCAAAATCGCCTTCCAAAATCTGAGTATCACTGGGCAATCCCACATTAAATGTATGAAAGTAGCTACAGGAGCACCACATCTCAGACAGCTGGGCGAGGCCACTTTTCCCATATTAAATAGTTTCTGAGGGGTGAGGTACGTTTGATGTACTATCTTAAACTGTATGAGCTTGTCTCTTACACTTACTAATGGGATATATAAGTTATCTATAATTTCTTCCCAATCATCAGGGTCGACATGAACCCCACTACTCTCCCACTTATACTTCACCCTGGTCGAGGATCATATCTATTGGAAATTAAGTGCCTATATGTGTTGGATAGGAGCTTGATCTTGGCGGGTTGAGAAATCAAAGTTTCCATCCCTGTGTATTGCAGGTGCTGAGGAGGGGTTGGGAATTGCGCTGAGCAGAGGTGGCTAATCTGGTTATAACGGAATTCGGACAGATCAGGCAGAGAGAGGATCTGGCGAAAGGCAGGCAGTGTGCGAAGAGTGCCATCAGCGTATACTTGTGACAGCCGCTTTAGACCAAATTTAGTCCATGTTCCCACCTCTGAGAATGTGGCTAAGTGTGGATAATTACTATTACCCCATAGAGGGGAATCTGGAGAAAGACTGGTATCTGCTTTAGTGATTTGCACAATAGCATCCCAGGCTCTCTTAGTGGCATCCATGACAGGTAACAAAGGGCCAAGATCCCTTCGAGTTCTGTATAAAGCATTGTGTAGGCTTTCCACAGAAGTAAGATAGAGTGCCTCTATTATGGATGCCGGGTTGTCAGCGTCGAACACTTTCCAACCGGCCGCATGTGAGGCCTGGGAGGCAAGATAATAGAGCTCATAATTGGGAGAGGTCAGTCCCAGCTGACCGTGAGGAGCATTGAGAATGGCTCTGGACAGAGTGGGTGTTTTGTTCCCCCAAATAAACTCAGATTGTGTGCGGTCTAAATCATGCAAGGTTTTCTTGGGTATGTGGCAGGGGGTATTACTCAGTACATAAAGAAATTTAGGAAGAAAAATCATTTTGCATATATTTATCCTGCCTATTAGCGTGAGAGGGAGGTTGGTCCAGTGTGCAAGTGTGTCTTTGAATTTACAGAGTAAGGAGTGTAAATTATGCTGGAAAAATAATGTCGGATCTTTGTGCACCATTATCCCCAGATACTTAAAATTATCCGCCACCTTTAGGTTACAGGTCGTGGCCACCCCAGTTGGAAGCTGGCCGTCAAGAGGAAATAATATGGACTTATCCCAATTAATTTGAAGGCCAGAGAATGTACCAAATTGTTTGACAATCCCAAGTACAGAGGCGAGTGATTCATGTGGGTCTGCTAAGTAGAGGAGCGTATCATCTGCATACAATGAGACCTTCTCCTCAATTGTCTTGTAAATGAATCCCCGTACCCCCCGAGATTGCCGAATTGCTATGGCCATAGGTTCAATTGCCAACGCAAATATGAGCGGAGAGAGAGGGCACCCTTGACGAGTACCTCTTGACAGGCGAAATGGTACGGAAGTAATGCCATTAACCCGGATGGATGCCTTTGGTTCACTGTACATCAGCCTAAGCCACTTTGTGAAGGAAGGGCCGAAACCCATTCTAGTTACTACCTCCCATAAGTAAGGCCACTCCACCGAGTCAAATGCCTTAGCCGTGTCCAATGAAACCACCAGCCTGGAACCCATATTTTCGTGTTTCAGTTGTAAATTAAGGAACAGTCTTCTAAGATTAAAGCTGGTTGATTTGGAAGGCATAAAGCCAGACTGATCAGGTTCCACCACTGTAGACACAACTTTGACAAGACGCTTAGCTAAAATTTTTGCAAGAATTTTAATTTCCATATTGAGTAATGAGATTGGCCTATAGGAGGAGCACAGTGTGAGGTCCTTCCCTGGTTTGGGGATGACCACAATCGTCGCATCCGAGAACGTTTTAGGGAGAGAGAAATTTTCAAAGGCATACATCAGGGTTTCATGCAATCTGGGGACTATCTCGTGCAAATGAATACGGTACCATTCTATAACAAAGCCATCCGGGCCCGGGGATTTGCCGGAAGGGAAGGAAAGTATGGCTTCGGCAATCTCAAGAGGGGAAATCGGGGAATCCATGTACTTTGCTTGCTGAGGGGAGATATTCGGGATGGGAATCCCATTAAGATACTCGTGAAGGTCAGCATTAGAGTAGTGCGCAGTAGAAGTGTAAAGAGAGGAGTAAAATTTACTGAATTCCAAGGCTATCTCAGACGGGGAGGTCAGCATATCCCCCGTTGAGGAGAGTATCCTGGGGACAGCAGAAGTACCATTAGGAGGATTGGCTAGGAAAGCTAAAGGCTTACCATTTTTATCACCATATGCAAACGTAGTGCTGGTGGCGTGTAAAAGTTGTTTTTTAGTCAGCTCTAACCTATGCAAGCTGAGGCGCCTAAGAGCAGCAGTAAATTCCCCATGCGTCTGTGGCGTGGGATTGCCAATATATTCCGTTTCAGATTGGGAAGTTGCCATTTCAAGGTGGTGTAGGGTTTCTTTAGAAGTGTTCCTAGCTCTGGCCACTGCAGCCATTAGGGTACCTCGGGAGACTGCCTTAAAAGCCTCCCAGGTAGTTGAGGGATCCGCAGAACCATAATTCACACTCCAATATTGTGCGACTGAATCAGCGGATTCCCCGACCACACTAGGGACCTTCAACCAGTACGGGCTTAGCCTCCAAGTTCTATGCGAGGGGTCAGAGAGAAGGTCTAACGAGAGAAGCAAAGGGGCATGATCTGAGATTCCCCGTGGCAGATATCCAACCTCTCGAACCTTAGGGAGGAGGTCCGAAGAAAGAAGTGCAAGATCTATCCGAGATAAGGACTGATAGGTAGTAGAATAACAGGAGAATTGTCTGCGCTCGGGGTACTTCCAGCGCCATACATCGACCAAATTGTATGCCCGGGCCCAATCAGCAAGTTTAGAAGTAGTTACCGTAGGAGCGGATAGTCTATCCAACAGAGGGTTGCAACAAATGTTAAAGTCACCCATGATACACACTGGGGCGGGGGGTAATTGCATCAATGTTTGATATAGGTCATGAAGTATTGTGTCTGCGAAGGGGGGAGGAATGTAAATGTTAGCTATGAGGATGGGAAACCCAGCTATAGCACACGGCAAAATTTGATATCTGCCCGAACGCACCTCCATAAGATCAAATGGGAAGCCCTTCCTAACCAGGACCGAGGTGCCCCTAGCATAAGTGGAATATGTAGTATGATGAATATACGCAACCCACGGTTTCCGGAGAGCCAAGACCCGACTCCCAACTAAGTGGGTCTCCTGAAGGTTGTTCGCTTTTTTTAATAATGATATCTCAATTTATATCACCAAAAGAAAAACTCTTAAAAAGACACATGCAAAGGCAAAGTAAACAACCCTAATATGCAAATTGTCACTTGAAGCACCAGAAACACCAAGCCACTGGCACTTGTTCCATTTTAGCCATGCAACTGTAGCACCTCCAGAACTGCAGAGATGTGCAATGGTGTTGGTTACTGCCATCTTTGTTCGTGTCACTTAGATATTGGTAATCAGTGGTCAGGCACATGAGTAATGGTACCTGTCCCCATGGTCCCTTAACAGTGTGCATGCTCCTATTATTCAACACATTACAATTGTGCCAGGACGCTTTTAAAAGTGATTCCTTTAAAAAAATGGAAAATGTTGGTTGCAAATTGTGCTTGTGTTCTAAATTGTGCCACTCCTGTAGCAAATGTGAAATAAAATATGCAAGATTTGCCATGTTTTACACACAGGGCAGCATTGTTTCCCTGCATAATTTATGGCCTCCGCTTGCATCTGATTTGTGGATTTAGGTGCAGCAGTTGTGCCTGTTTTGTAAATGAGGCATGCGTTACATTGTCATTTCAGAGGACATTGAGATGCCAAGGTATTAGTCCTATGGCACACTAGGCATTTTGACTGCCACAGTGCACTGAGAACCTGCAAATTCTTCCCATTTAAATAAATATGAAAAGCTGTGCCAATAGTATATGCTGGTGGCATTTGCTTGGGAAGCGGCTGTTTCTGATGTAATCAGTTTCTGCTATAGGTGGGGCATGTTCATTTCATATAAATGGGTAATAAATAGAAACTGGTGCGGTTATCCCTTATAATGTATTAGTCAAAATGTCCAGTGTATCAGGATGCTTTGGGAAATGAAAGACAATAACACAAGTCCATTTTTCAATTACAGTACAGTCATCATGAGATGTATGACACTTGGGGGCCTGTAGAAAAACTGTGACAAAATATACCACTCATCACCAGGCATCACTGTTTAAAAATAATTATAAAGCCAAGTATTGATCTTCAGCTATCACCTACCTCTGTGTAAAAATCTGTTGAAAACCGATGCAACAGAAAGTGCTATGGGAAAATATGGCTTTTGTCCTTCATGTTTTTTCCCACCGGAATTTTCTTGCTTCTTGAATTTTTCCCATTGACTTTAATGATTTTTTTCCCATTTAACTTTAATTAACTTTGACTTGTAAGGTCTAACGTGATGTACAATAATGGCATCAAATTTGGTGTTTGGGTGGCGTTAAATAAAACACACACCTTGACAAAGTCACAGTTTTTTACACTGTTTTACTGGTGTTTATTGTTTTACACAGTACAATATATAGGCCTTTTTGTGTGTATATTGGCCCTAAAACTGTCAGTTGATGAACCTTTGATCCATCCATTTCAAAACTGAACTGCACAAACCAGCACTTCTCAGTGGTGATCTGACCTAGCTCTTCAGTAGCATGCACATGTGACAGTATTGAACTAATATCCAACTAAATGCCATACATAATTTAGTTAGAATGCACTTGGCCTCCCTAATGTGTGGCCAGAATTACTAGTTCTCTATATAGGGATGCACAGTGTAGCACACCTACACAAGATACACTGGAGAGCTACAACTTCCAAAACAAACACTGGTGTATTATGAAGGGTAATTCAACATGGGACTTATTTACAAGCCCATGTGCTCAATTGCACAGGTACAGTTGATAATTATGGGACCTATTCTCTCAGTCTGTGGCTTTTTGCAGCAACTTCTTATGAAGAACTGTTCAATGTACTGTGGGGAAATGCACCAGTGGTTATCACAGAAAAAAATCCAAGCAGAATATGATTTGTGCTTATTTCCTACAATTCCTTTTAGGGAAAAATTGCCCCATATAAGGTGCTGTAATTTATAAGGTAAGTGGTTTTTCAAGCTGGTTATGAGATTGTATTAGGATTCTTATCCCCAAATGAAATACCCAACCTGCAGCCTTTCAGATAACACTCAAGGCCAGGAAATCCCTGATGATCATACTTCTGACCCAGACCACTCAGTTGGACACTGGAAATACATGCCCCCACCATGCAAACACAAAGAGTGAAGTATTTTTATATTCAATCTGCCATGTGTAATAATAACATAACATGAAAAAAGCGCAGATTCTGAACTCATATTTTTCATCTGTCTACACAAATGAGGAACCAGTAAGTGAAGGTTTCCTTCTTAACAGTCCCAATTCTAGTAATACAACTAATGATGCATGGTTCACACATGAAGAAATTCAAAAGAGACTAGAACATGTTAAGATTAACAAAGGTCCAGGGCCAGATTGTATTCATCCCAGGGTAATTAGCGAGCTTAGCTCTGTGATTGCCAAACCTCTTTACTTAATTTTTCAGGATTCATTGAGATCTGGCATAGTGCCGAGAGACTGGCGAATTGCTAATGTGGTGCCTCTATTCAAAAAAGGATCCCGTTCTCAGCCTCAAAACTATAGGCCAGTTAGTCTGACGTCAGTGGTAGGAAAGGTTTTTGAAGGGTTAATAAAGGATAAGATACTGGACTTCATAGCAAATCATAATACTATGAGTGTGTGCCAGCATGGTTTTATGCATAATAGATCTTGCCAGACTAACTTAATTTCTTTTTATGAGAATGTAAGTAGAGACCTCGATTCTGGGATGGCAGTGGATGTGATTTACTTAGACTTTACTAAAGCATTTGATACAGTGCCACACAAAAGGTTACTGGTTAAATTAAGGAATGTTGGCCTGGAACATAGTATTTGTACCTGGATAGAGAACTGGCTAAAAGATAGACTACAAAGAGTGGTGGTAAATGGAACATTTTCTAATTGGACCAGTGTTGTTAGTGGAGTACCGCAGGGCTCTGTACTAGGTCCCTTGCTTTTCAACTTGTTTATTAATGACCTGGAGGTGGGCATTGAAAGTACTGTTTCTATTTTTGCAGATGATACTAAATTGTGCAGAACTATAGGTTCCATGCAGGATGCTGCCACTTTGCAGAGTGATTTGTCTAAACTGGAAAACTGGGCAGCAAACTGGAAAATGAGGCTCAATGTTGATAAATGCAAGGTTATGCACTTTGGCAAAAATAATATAAATGCAAGTTATACACTTAATGGCAGTGTGTTGGGAGTTTCCTTAAATGCGAAGGATCTAGGGGTCTTTGTAGATAACACGTTGTCTAATTCTGGGCAGTGTCATTCTGTGGCTACTAAAGCAAATAAAGTTCTGTCTAGCATAAAAAAGGGCATTAACTCAAGGGATGAAAACATAATTATGCCTCTTTATAGGTCCCTGGTAAGGCCTCATCTGGAGTATGCAGTTCAGTTTTGGACTCCAGTCCTTAAGAGGGATATAAATGAGCTGGAGAGAGTGCAGAGACCTGCACTAAATTGGTTAGAGGGACAGAAGACTTAAATTATGAGGGTAGACTGTCAAGGTTAGGGTTGTTTTCTCTGGAAAAAAGGCGGTTGCGAGGGGACATGATTATACTTTACAAGTACATTAGAGGACATTATAGACAAATGGCAGGGGACCTTTTTACCCATAAAGTGGATCACCGTACCAGAGGCCACCCCTTTAGACTAGAAGAAAAGAACTTTCATTTGAAGCAACGTAGGGGGTTCTTCACAGTCAGGACAGTGAGGTTGTGGAATGCACTGCCGGGTGATGTTGTGATGGCTGATTCAGTTAATGCCTTTAAGAATGGCTTGGATGACATAATATCAAAGGCTATTGTAATACTAAGCTCTATAGTTAGTATAGGTATGGGTATATAGAATTTAATTAAAAGTAGTAATGGGTGTATGTATGGATGCTGGGTTTTCATTTGGAAGGGTTGAACTTGATGGACTTTGTCTTTTTTCAACCCAATTTAACTATGTAACTATGAGCTTCATTATTATACCAGAAACCATACAGTACGTGTGTCTTGGTAATCTTTATTGACATCTGCTCTTAAAAACACATCATGCCATGGTGCAATTCATGTTCTTTTCTTTCCCAGAACAAAACAGCAGCCAAAACAAATGTTTTCTTGTAAGAATTTTTTTTTTTATATAAAAGTGACTTCCATAGGAAATAACACACTAGGATATAAGCTATAACGTTGTTACAAGAGGATTACAATTGGCATACATAGTATATACAAACCGATCAGAAGCTTATAGTCTGACTCCAGGCACATTGTTATAACCACAGTCCAATTCTGAAATAGAATCAAACTAAAACAAAGACCCTCAGACATGGTTTGGATGGATGCGTCTAGATATTAAAGTGGACCTTTCACCCAGACACAAAAATCTGTATAATAAAAGTCCTTTTCAAATTAAACATGAAATCCAATTTCTATTTTTTTATTAAAGCACTCATAGCTGTTGTAAGCTCATTTAAACATCGCAGCTGTTTGGCATAGAGGCAGGGCAGACAATTACTTTCACTTTCATTCAGCACTTCCAAGAAATCTCTGCTCTCCCCACATTCCCCCGTTCTCTTCACCATTTAATTATGTAGCCTTAATTAATTAATTGCTTGCCTTAATAAGTGTCCACAAAATGGCTCCTGCCTGCTTGCTGTAATTATGAATTCCCAGACTGGAGGAAACAAGATTCAAATAATTTATATAGTGTAATTTTGCTTGACTGATGTGATAAAATAGGATTATGAATGATTTTTTTGGGTGACGGGTCCCCTTTAAGATAACCTTGTCTCATTTTGATGGGATTCATTCTATCACTGGCACAGTATCGCGGTGCATTATGGCAAAAGAAGGTGACCGCTGGGTAGTACAGCAGTTTTGCTGACTTTGTGATCATTGTTTCTAATGGCTGTGACCACCTTATGGAATGAGAATGTTATTGAAATGGACTAAAAAATTATAGTACAATTGTTGCTGTAGACAAAAACTTGCTCACAGTGTTTGACAAACAGTGTTTCACGGCAAAGTTTGGTCACATCATGAGTTGTCAAAATCATGCTTTTACACACAGTCCACGTCTACGCTGTGCCACAATATAAATAAATAGAAACATAGTCAAATTGTGTCTCTTAGAAAGTGAAGTATCTGGCAAACCATTCCTAACGCTGGGGGTCTGGGGATGCCACTGATGAGCTCTCAGTCTGGGGAGGGCTGGATCCGAGAAAGAAAGAGAGAGATGCATTACAAAGCATTAATAGTGGCAGCAGAGCATGAGCAGGTGAGTAGAAAAACAAACAGATTAAGCACACAGAAAAAGCATTGCAGTCAAAGCAAGTCTGATTTAGAGATGATTCATTTTAAAGTTTATTGTCCCTGTGTGACACCTATGTACATCCACTCTGTTGCAATTATTGGGAAGGTTGCATCCATGCAGTTTCCAACAATATATAAATTAGTTGACTGTCAGTCATATGAATGAATGCAGTGAGATGTCTTTATACTGAAAACAATGTTTAATTCTTAATAAAATATAAAATACTGCCACATCCAAATTAAAATATCCTTTATTGCACAGAAGGGCTATAATCTGAGGTAGTTGGCTTTTTAAGTATTGATCCCATGGATTGTTCTGAAAAGTTACACTTGGGGGGTTATTTACTATGAATTTTTTGGAATTTATTAAACCCAGAGGCTGGAAAACTCCGAATCTGAAATCCTGGCATCTCAGACCTGTCGAGGTTGCATATTAGTCAATGGGAGAAGTCCCAATGATTTTATTGATGTGCGCTGGGTCTTGTGCCAAACCCCGAAGTTTTCGGAGGTATCGGGCAAATATCTGAGGTTTTCAGGTGAAAAATCGAGAAAATCGGGTAAAACCCGAGCGGCTTAGATCGGAGTTTGTAGCAGACAATATTGAGATAAGTTCGGACCTTGATAAATAACCCCCTTGGTCTGATGGATTGTGGTGGTCAAGTAATGTGCAACTAATCAAAGAAATGCATGGGTGATTATAAGAAAAGTCCCCTTCTCAGGGTCTCAGGGTATGGCACGTAATCCTGGTAAATGCATTGTATTTACTTTTTATTCATTGCACAGTCTGAACTACTAATGTGTTGTAAAATCATACAGGCCTACATATATAGTACAACTTGCACTGTATAAAAACTATTCACATACAGACATGCGTACATATTATACTTTAACAAATCATCACTAGAGGGAAGCCTGAGGGTAGAAAAGTAGGAATACATCTCAGATAGCAATAAGTGCCATTCTTTTGGATATCAGAGGGTAAATGACATGTAAATTTACTTGTTTGGCATTTCCTCTCTTCAGTACTGTATGTTTTACCCTTATGTTTTTTGAGTTATCTAGCTTTTTATTCAGCAGATCTCCAGTTTGCAATTTCTGCAATCTGGTTGCTAGGGTCGAAATTACCCTAGCAACCATGCACTTATTTGAATAAGAGACTGGAATATGAATAGAAGGCCTAAATAGAAATATGAGTAGAAAGTAGCAATAACAATGAATTTGTAGCCTTAGATAGCATTTGTTTTTAGATGGTGACCCCCATTTGAAAACTCAGAAGAAGACAATTCAAAAACTTTAAAAAAAAATAATGAAAACCAATTGAAATGTTGCCTAGAACTGGCCATTCTATAACATACTAAAAGTTAACTTAAAGGTGAACCACCCCTTATAGTACTTATACAAAAGGAGCTTTAACAGGTTGCATCTGCCATTGGCATATATATATTAGACGCTCTGCCAGAAGTCCTGCACTTCTCTGACCAGTCTGACCGGTGTGGCAATGCTCACCTCATTAAGGTCTTCACCTCTTTGTGTGGCACGGGCTGAAGAAATGGCTTGCTGCCGTTGAACTCAATATCGTGGATGGGGGAGTTAGGAATGGGCTCCAGGCGCTGTGGATGTCCATTTCCCATTCCACCAGATTCCAGAGCACTGAGGTTAGGAACACTCACAAACCTGTTTGTGGATTTATTATTCTTCTTATTTTGCTGTATTAAAAATAACAGATGTGAGGTTTCTAATTTTCAACACTCCTTGGCAGGAATGAGTCCTTTCTGGGCATTAAACAAATTACCATGACATTTATATTCATAGAGATGTCAATTTAATAGCATTTATACATTCTAAAGGGAATTTAAAAATCACTTTAGGAAATGGTTGCAGGGTCTTCAATCCTGCATATATCTTCCCATTTTATTATGGGGCTTCTGAACAATTAAAGGGGATCTTAACCCAGAACATAAATTGACAAGGGATCCTTGGTTTCACTTATTGACAAATACTTTTCAAAAAATCCCACAGAAATGAATAGAAAGTAGTGGAATCTGCTCCACAGAGTACAAGAATAGGATCCGTTAACCATTAATCCTTATTGGGTGCAAAACCAGCCTATTGGGTTTATTTAATGTTAACATGATTTTCTAGTAGACTTTCTGGTATGAGGATCCAAATTACAGAAAGTCCCATACATGAACATACACCGATCAGTCAAAAAGCATTATTTTATTTATCACAGAGTAAAAACAGAAAGAGTGATGGGAGAATCTGACCTGTTTTGAGAAATTTGCAAAATAGAGAAAAATTTATTGAAGACTATGACGACAACATTTTTTGATGTGCAACAATTTTTTTCACCTACTGGAGTCTATGGGCATCTTGTTTGCTGGGAAATATGGGGGGAAATGTTGCTCATCACTCTCTGTGCATAGAATTTTTATTTATGAAAGGGTGAAAATAAATGTTGCTGGTGTGTTCTTCTCTGGCTGATACTATTCTAATGGTGGCAATAGACACAGCGATATTATAGTATAAAAACATCTTTCATATGATAATCGGTGTGTGTGTGGTGGGAGACAAGGTGACTGATAATGGTAAAAAGTCTTGGATTTTAGTTGTCTCGTCAATCAGGGATTCGGCAGGGCTGAAAATTATTCTTATTTTTACCTGCATCAGTAACTAGAGGGGGCCGGCTCTGGCACGCAATTTTCCGTCCGGAATCAGCAATAATCCAGCCGGAATCAGTGGCGTGCGAGCTGCCAGTGGGGGCATGAGGGGGTGCGGGCCCTGGCCCTGGCCCAATCACACCCCCCGCTCCCCCGGTAGTTCCGCCACTGACCTACATGAATCTGATGATTCAGCTCTTAATGTTAGTAGAGTGGAGGAAAGATCTTTCGTACAACCAATGGTCATGGGAAAGATGGTACAGTAGAACCCCCAATTTATATCCCCTGATTTTAAGTTTCTCTAAATTTAAATTGTTGTTTTGTGGTCCCACCTATATATTATGCATAATGCATTTCCCTGATTTTACATTTTCCTGGATTTTACACCATTTTTTTCTGGTCCCCTGAATAAGTAAAATGGGGGTTCTACTGTAATTGTAGTGTGTATGGCCACCATAACTCTTTGATACATATGACTCTTTGAATGCATTTGATATAAGCTCTCTGATCTCTGTTTCTGTGCATAAATACCCATTGGTAAGCCGGAAATCAGTTAACCCATGTGTTGCACACCATATGTCAAACATGTTTAAAAATTACTTCTTAACAGTGTAGTGTGGATTCGCACACCCTCCTTTCCAATGGATATAGATATGCCTGGTTCACGTGGGTGGGGGCTCGGCAACCTCCCAATGCAACAGCGTAGAAAAACCTCACGGCACTCAGGTCTGCGTGAAAATTTCAATAATTTCTTGAAACGGAGTGCAATGCAACGTTTCTACACTAAAAATTACTTCTTGCCACCATGTGCATATACCCTTAAAGAAACAGTTCAGGGTAAAAATAAAAACTGGATAAATACTGTAGATAGTCTGCGCAAAATGATACATGTTTCTAATATAGTTAGCCAAAAATTTCATCTATAAAGGCTGGAGTAAGCAGATGTCTGACATAAAAGATCACAAGGAGGGCCACATGGGACATAACTGTTCAGTGAGTTTGCAATTGACCCTTAGCATGCAGCTCAGACTCAAAAGCAAACAGTTATGATCCATGTGCCCCCCCCTCAAGTCATTGATTGGGCACTGCCTGGTAACCAATCGGTGGAAACCAAGAGAGCTGCAAAGCAGGAAGGGTAACTGCACAGTGGTCTTATTATTCAATCACACTGGTTGCCGGGGTACTTGATTTTAAATGCACTACCAACTTATATTTGCTTTAACTTATGTTAAAGTAAACATTTTAACTGTCATTCTTACTGGGAATCTTGCTCTGATGCTAACTTGCAGGTTCCAGCAGGACTTGCAAGCTAGATTCTGGAGAGATGGATAGCGCAGGTATGGGGTAGGAACTTAATAACTGAAATGAATCTAGGGGAAGGTGGTTAAAATAGAGCAGAGGTAGGAGAAGCATAATGAAAATGAAGAAGGTTGTGGTAGGCAGAACTTTGCAGTCTTTGGAACCTACAAGTATTTGTAGGTGTGCAGATGTGCTTTCCCCATCTTACAGACAATGTTGTGAGGTTTGTAGCGAGAGCAGAGCTTAGTATTAAACTTTTGGTAGAGAATCAGTAAGGGGCAGATTTACTAATTCTTTGAAAAATTATTGACCTTTTTCATATTTTCCCTTGGGACAGATGTACAAAATCGAGCCTTTAAAAAAACATTTCATTGCACTGTAGGCTGATTAAGACCTGTAATAGAAATGTGGAATTACTTGATCCATACCTTTACTAAAGGGTTACTCACCCCAACATTAGGACTAGTATTGAATACTTTGTTGAAGTTGGTCTCCCGGTTCACTAACTCTAGTTGGCAAATCTTCTAGTCATCCTGTGAATATATAATAAATGGTGCTACATTAACTTATCTTTTTCATCTAATGTATTAATATTTTAAACACAATTTGTTAAAGGTTGCTGAATTGTTAATGCCATTTTTGTTTTGTAAACTTTAGGTACAAAGAAAAAGAGAAAGTCTTACAATTAGTTTCGTGATGAGCTGATCCCGCTCGGTTACCGTATCTTAGGCCTAGACTCTCTGTTCTGATATTTTTCTTCCATTTCTGTTAACCTTCAAAAGTGGAGAAACATTTACAAGTGAATTATACCCCCCTAACCCCAACTACAAGTAGCACTAGATATTGTTGGTTTATTCTGTGTACATGTTCACTAAAGCGACCTTGGGAGTAGGTTATTCTGCACTGGAAGCCTTGTATAAATCCATATGATTATATTTTATTTATAATGAAACAACACATTATACATACTGTATACCGGTATATATATGGAGGATGTGCAATCATTCATGTTGGTTCCTGCCCCAGTGGAGCTTTCAGTCTAATTTCCCAACCAAAAGCACATCCATTCAAGTAATTTTCCTTAGGAGCCACCTATCAATACACATCCAATTGTGAGTGGAAACACACTCCATTTAGATACTGTGCTTAAGCTTAGATCACACCCAAAACCTCAGTTTAATAAGGCATGTATATGGGAGCAGCAATGGTTATTCTGAAAATGTAGGCTTTTCTGAAGATGGTATAAAAGTGACTTCTGGCACAGTTGCCAAACCATTTATGATTTTTTATCTGCATGCAAACTATTTTACAAAGAGTTTGACTGACACTTGCAGGATTTAGTGATATGGTCCCGATCTCCTCTGGTGACTCTGCAACCCAAATGAAACAGTATAGTAAAGATTAAAGCATATGCTTGCTCCATCTACCCAGACCTCCTGAATTCATGCTCAAAGGGTTCATTATTAACTCCTGGAGGTGCAAGTACAAGAGCACTAAGGGGTGTAAGAGTGCATTTCTTAAGCACTTTTATCCTTCCGCTCTACAGTAAACAGTAAAGCTGTTGAACCATGAACTTTAAAGGGAAAAAAATCTGAAAAAGTCCACAGTCCGCATCATGCAACTAGATCAAAAAAAAACAAAAATGTAGGGTTAATTTCTATAACAACTGCAATGCCCAATTTGTGTAAATCACAGTGGATATATTATAGGTTTAAAAAATTACTTTCTGCACATAAATTAGGCAGACTTCACATTTTATTTATTTTTTTGTAATTTGTTACTGTTTGGTTTCTTGAAAGACCATGCACCCAGGAAAGGATGGTGGGATAGTTGGAAGGACAAGTTTGTGTATTGCAGGGCCCAATCAGTATTGGTTTATTTAATTTCTTTATCAAAACACAGCACAACACTATCACACAACAGGAGAAAGAATCTGTATCTGTAAATTATATTGTTTTCTAGTTATATGACAAAGTGTCCAGCTGTAATGCAGCGCAAAAAGCGATGGAAATTATTGTACCAGATTCTGCAGATGCAAATATTTACCCATGACATATGTAAGTGTGCAGCTGACACACACAAAGGAGTCACTAACGCCTGTTATACAAAGGAAGTTAATACAGGGCTCCTTAGTGTTTTACTTTCTCAGCAATCCTGGCTTGCCTATATGCAATCAACCCTGTCCTTGTGGAGAGCTCCCAAAGTACTACAGTAATAGTGGTAACACACAATGGGAAATGTCCTTGAAATGTGTGAAATTCAATTGGTGCATGATGCCAGTATATATAACTAAAAGTAACAGCAAATTAAATGTGCATGCCACTTTTATGGGTCCAATTTTGCACAGTTCTAGCACCTAGTGATTTCAAATAAGCCATTCTAGCAGGGATTCCCCAACCTTTTTTACCCATGAGCCATATTTAAATTTAAAAAGCGCTGGGGAGCAATACAAACATAAAAAAAGTCCATGAGGATGCCAAATAAAATGGGAATCCAAATAAGGGCCATGATTTGCAATTTGATTGGCAGACTTTTTTTATGAAATTTTTTATACCACAGAGCCTTTTGGTCCCAGCTGCAAAAACTCACAAATAATTAGGGATAGTTCACCTTTAAACTGAGAGACCCAAGTGTTTCAGAGACTGAATATCAAGATAGCTGAAGATGCTACATCTATATTTGGAGCAGCCTTGGCAGATACGTTTCAAAGATTCTGTTATTCTGACCCCTCACAGCAGGATAGCCAGCAGTTGTTAGCGTGAGACGTTAGTATTACTTTGACTGGTGTAGTTTACCTAGGATTAGTTAAAGATCTACCAAAGCTTGTCACTCAAGCTTAGGACTTTTGCAATGCCGAATATTTTGCATGAAAAGTGTTTGAGTCTTTGTCATTTCTGCAATTAAAATTTGTTTCTCCCTGATGTGGGCCGATGTAAAGTCATTCAAGTCTTCCTTGTGTTTCTTGTTAAAATCTTGTTCGTGTATCCTTTGTTCAAAATTAAATATACATATTTTAAATATTATTGATGCATTTTCATGAGTGTGATGTCCACAAATACAACTCTAATGTTCATAACTTTGATTTCATTGAACAGACATGAAGTGTGGCTTAGTCAGGTCTAAAGCTGGCCATAGATGTTGAGATTTATAAAATATCCGATCATCATCGCGAGACCACGATTATCTCAGAACGATCGTACGAATTGTCCATCAACTAAAAAGACCAATTTGCCAGGAAAACAAAGGGTAGCTGCCTGCTTGGCCCTGCAAACATAGATAGATTGCACTGGGATGAACAAAGATTTTTTAACCTGGCCAATCAATTTCCTGACAGATGTCGGGCGAAAAATTGTAAGATGTTTGATCGTTCGAATACCACTAACCGCACAATAATTTCGAAGGATTGGTCGGACTTCACTAAAATCGGTCGTTCGGCAAGAGAAATCTTTGCGTCTATGGGGACCTTTAAGTAGCATTATATGGAATGTGTGTGGAAGTACCAAATCTGCTGGTTGGCTTTACTGCGTATGCGAAGGATCTCCTTCCCTTTAAAGTCCAGCTCCTTGGTTAGCAAGTTTATGTTCTCTTTTAATGTCACCAGCTGCTTGTTAAGTTCACATGCATGTTGTTCCTGATGTCTCAGTTTGTCCTGAAGATCTGTTATTTGTCCCAAAAGCTCACACTCCTATCAGATCAAGCAACAGGGATAAAATAGATGAAGTTTATGCATACAAATGAGTGAATGAGTTTTAGTTCTGTGTTATAGGGTGCTCTTTTCATTAAACTGTCACAAACTGGATCTTGCAGTTTCACTATTAGAGATTCTTTACAGCAGTGATCTTCAAAGTGTGGCTTTGCAAATGATGGCGGACTTCACTTTTAATCCTTTACCTCCTTCACTGTCAATTTACAAACCATGGATATGCTTCATAAAGAGTGAGACATTTGGTGCTACATACTGGTGAGATGGATTAGAGAAAAATAACAGATTTAAAATAAATGGATGACTGTAAAACAGCATGTGTAGCATGGGCATCCACAAATAGGGGCAAGGGGGGACACTTGCCCCCCCTGGACTTGTACTCGGTGCTGAAATTGGGCAGGATGCAATGAATTACTTTTAACAAATGCAGACGAGTCTTAAGAGTTAAAATAAAGATAGCGATGAGTAGTTTAATGGGCAGGACTCAGGAGAGGGAAGCAGCAGCTCAGGGGAGAAAGATAAGGCAGCAGGAAACTCAGACAGCTTTTGCCCAGCTTTTGATCGACGATCGAAGGAAAAATCCATCGATTGAACGATTTTCCTTCTATCAAAAAAAGGTTAGAAAGCATATGGGGAAGGTCCCCATAGGCTAACATTGTAGCTCGGTAGGTTTAAAGTGCTGAAATAGGTAGTCAAAGTTTTTTTTTAAAGAGACAGTGCTTCGACTATCGAATGGTCGAATAGTCGAACGGTTTTTAGTTTGAATTGTTCGATTCAAAGTTGAAGTTGTATTCGAAGGTTGAAGTAGCCTATTCAATGGTCGAAGTACCCAAAAAAAACCTTCGTAATTAGAAGTTTTTTTTACTTTGAATCCTTTACTCAAGCTTAGTAAATGTGCCCCTATTTGTTTATTTAAGTTAGAGAAGTGATAAGGCTACGGAGCTCTCTGTTAGTGTCTGTTAACTTTAATTTAATGGTCTGCTGTTTTACTGGCTTCGGTGAAAAGTGTGTCCGTAATGTGTATTTCTGTGTGTGTATTAGAGTATCCCTGTGTGTGCCTCAGTGTGTGCGTGTGTGTTACGCTGTGTGTGACTATGTGTGTGTCTGAGCCTGTGTGTGTATTTGTGTGTGTGTGCCTGAGTCTGTGCCTGTGTGTTTCCCTGAGTCTGTGTGACTGTATGTATGTGCTTGTGTGTGCGACTGTATGTGTGTGCCTGAGTCAGTGTGTGTCTGAGTCTGTTTGTGTGTGCGACTGTATGTGTGTGTGCCTGTATGTGTGTGTGCCCGAGTCTGTGTGTGCATAAGTCTGTGTGTGTGTTTTTGCCTGTGTGTGTGTGACTGTATGTGTGTGTGCCTGTATGTGTGTGTGCCTGAGTCTGTGCGTGTGTTTTTGCCTGTTTGTGTATCTGAAAGTTGTTGCCAGTATTGCAGATTGTGACTGTGTAAAGAGAACATGATTATAAAAATGTGATGTGGGTAAGTGACTATTGAGGAAGAAGTGGAGAGAAAATGGCAAAGAGGGATATTTTAAAAAGGCAAGTAAAGAAAAGAAGATGGGGTAGATAAATTGTTGCATACATGAAAAAAAATTGAATTGTAGTGGACAGCAGAAGAGGAGGGGGACAGTGAAGAACCACTGAGGGATGGGAACAAGAACAAAATACGAAGAAAAAAATGTTAAAGTATTAAAGGTAGAAAAGTGGCAACACATAAAAAGGAGTAGTCCTTTAACATGAAGTGAACAAGTAAAGAGGAAAAGGGGAAGATCGAGCAAGAAGAGAACAGAATGGAGAAGAGGCCATTGGATAACAAGGTATGCCATGCATACTATAAGCTTTAAGAAGGGGTTGGATCAACTTGTACTATGTTCTATCTTCCATAACCCTGTATTCCCTCCCTTGCTAAAAAGCCATATTATAGAAAATCTTTGCAGATTCTGAAACCAAATATTGGTACAAGTAATTTATGGGTTTCCTTTACCTCCTTGCCCCCCCCCCTGGAAAAATTTAGTAAAAATAATAATAAAAACCTTGAACTTTTAGACTTTTCAGATTTTTTAATAAATAACCCCCATAGTGACTGCAGATATATAGTGCTCGTGATTTACCTGGTGCCTGCTGATCTCTTTGTGCCTCTCAAGGTTTACTGAAGCTGCATCCATCTCCAGTTGGTGATTGTTCCTTAGCAGATCAATAGCTGCTGCATGCTGGTGATTAAGTTCAGAGCGTAGTGATGCTAAAAAGTAATTAAAAATTATTTCCCTTCTAGCATTTCAGATTTAAACAGGTTATAAAAATGTCATTACATTAGGGAAAAAACCTTTAGTATTCAATAGAATGTCCTGTTATTTACAACTATTTAATTGAACTTAATTTTTTATTTTGTATAGCTTTTGAATTATTTGCCTTCCTCTTCTGACTCTTTCCAGCTTTCAAATGGTGGTGACTAACTCCAGCAGTGAAAAAACTATTGCCATGTGAGGCTACAATTTTATTGTTATTGTTATTTTTTATTACATATCTTGCTATTTTGGCCCTCTGCTATTCATATTCCTGTGTCTCTTTCAAACCAGTGCATGGTTGCTAGGTCAAATTGGACCCTTGCAATCAGATAGCTGTTGAGATTTCAAACTGGAAAGCTGCTGCACAAACGATAAAAAAAAATGACAAACAATTTTAAATTTTATCGGAATAGCATTCTCTTCATTGTTCTAAGAGTGATTTTAAAGGTGAACGACCCCCTTAAGCCACCTTACCAGGTTGTGTGACTCTCCATTTCTGGCAGTGATGAAATATGGGGTAAAATTGTTTTTGAGGGCATGAAGGATTAAAAGGTGCTTATGTCTACTAAACATACATTTATTTACCAAGACTTTGTATACTTATTCTCTTATACTTGCTATTAGAACTTGTGCTCAGTGTTACCTAACATTGCTTTTCCCTCATCTTCTAATTCAAAACGCTAAGTCTGAAGTTCTTGCTCCATTTTATGTTGAAGATCATCCATCATCTGCTTGTGTGCTTCCTTTACACTCTGAATCTCCTCTGAGTATTTTTGATGCAAGTGTACTTCAAGATCCTGCAAAGATAAATAATGATATTATAATGAACTGCTGTATTGGTAAACCAACCCTTACATTTCTCTGAATTTATTCTATGGAGACTTTCTCAGGAATAGTCTGCATATTGGAAATAATTATCAAGGCTTGCCTTTTCTAGTAATTACATCAAACTGAATGATTTGCAACACAGCACATGTTGATTAAAGTAATACTACCCGTAATTATGGCCATTTTCCTTATTGATGTACGGTTATACAACCCATTATTCATAATGCTTCATACATGGGTTTTCCCAGATAAATGCACTAAATTTATCCACCAGCTTACTCCACACATAGAGAAAAGAAAAAGCTGTTTGTCTAAAAAAATATGCAGGTTAGGAGTGTGGTTCCTTTAAATAATGGTACCAGCATAGTTGTAACAGATACTGAAAAGTCAAATGTGCTAAATTGGTTCTTCAGTATACACAGTGTATACAAAGTCTGAGTTCCAAGACCCACATCATCGCTGTAATGCTGGCTCACCTCAAACTAGTCAGTGGTTCATAAAGCTTTACTAAAAATGAATGTGAACAAGGCACCAATGCCAGATGGAATACATTCTTGGGTTCTAAGAGAGCATGGTTCAGTTTTAGACTGGCCTCTATTTCTGATTTTCTCAGACTCCTTTTCATCTAGTATGGTACATATGAATTGTCCTGGTGAATGGCATTATGAACAGTAATCAGCATGGTTTATGATGAGGTAAGTAAGATGCTGGACAAAGGAGGAGCAGTATATGTGATCTATTTGGATTTTGCCATAGAGTTTTATACAGTGCTTCACACTTGACTGCTTTCTAAACTAAGGGCTTGTTGGTCTTAATGAAGAAGTATGGATAGGAAACTGGTTATATTCGGAAGGGTTTTTTTTTTACAGTGAGAGCCATGAAGATGTTCAATTCTCTTCCTAAATCAGTTTTGATGGCCGATATATTAAATAGTTTTAAGAAGGAGTTGGATGGCTATTTAGCAAGTGAGGGAATACAAGGTTATGGAAGACAGCTCATAGTACAAGTTAATCCAGGGACTGGTCCTATTCCCATCCCGAAGTCAAGAAGGAATCTTTCCCTTCCAAGGCAACATGGAGAGGCTTCAAAATGTTTTTTTTTTGCCTTCTTCTGGATCATCTAGCAGGCAGTCTATACTGTATATCGACTTAAAAGGTTGAACTTGATGCCTTTTTTCAACCTAACTTACTATGAAGAGCAATGTGGTCTATGCTGTCCAGTGTAGTAAGGAGTGACCGATCTATACATTGGAGAGACAAAACATCTGTCAGAGAATGGCCCAACATAGAAGGGCTAACTCCTCAGGACTAGAATCAGCAGTCTATATACATCTCAAGGAAAAGGGCCATTCCTTTGAGAACAATAATGTGCACATTTTAGATAGAAAAGACAGATGAGTTGAAAGAGATGTAAAAGAGGCCATTCATGCCAAAGTTTAAAAACCATCCCTGAATAGAGGAGGGGGGCTGTGACACTGCTTGTCATCAACAAAATGCTGATTTGAAATCCTTTCCCTGGTGGCTTCACAACAATTCACACTTCCAGTCATGTACATTGAAAGATTAACACCTGCCTTATGGTACCATCGTGACTGGATCACACTTTCACACATCTGTGAGTTTCAGCCAACACCTTACTGAAGTAAAATCGAGCCATTATGATTGGATGTCTGTGACTTGCCTCAAGGATTTAAAAGCAGTGTAATTCCCTACCACTTCAGTTGAACTGAAGAAGCCACTCGGATGAGTGGTGAAATATTTTCAAGAAAAACTCTAAAAGTCCAGTTGCCTTTCACTTAATTCTACTAGATACTGTATATCATGACCTGGATAAATGAGAATTTTCATAGACGTCTATTTCTAAAATTTGCCAAAGGGATAATACATTCATCACATTGTCACTTTATATTATTTGATATCACACTTATTTTTTGTTATTGATCCTTTGCATCTTCCATAGTCTGGAATGCAATGATGTGAGCTTCTTGAAGAGACTTTTGCCTCTGCTGATGATCTTCTTCAAGCTCATGAAGCTCCCGGGTGAGACGCTGACGCTCCTGACTGAACTGCGACTGCAGCTGCTGTAAAGTGCTCTGGGACTGGCATAACTGCATCTCTAAGTTCAGTTTAAGAAGTGATATCTACGACACAATAATACATAACGAAATACAATTTCAATTAAATATTTTAGTTACAATTATTATAAATTGTAGCATTTATAAAAATTTGCACTGATTGCAGCTGTACATTATATATAATATACTTTATCATGTTTTCAGAAATAAATACATGTGTCCCGTTTCAAGTACTGATCAAATATCAAACTGGTGAATTTTGAATTTTATTAACACAATTCACAAGTCAGGAAAATAAAAGGACTTAATTTACCAAAGAAAATTCCTGTGAGTTCCTCAAAATGTATTCAGTTACATAAACCTGCAAAATACAATCCAATTCCAAGTGACTAAAATCCAAATGCCTTTATTTTGCAGTTTGGGACAGCACCTTTAAAGAGTACATGGCTGTTCATGAGACTAAGACAATGTTGCTGTATTGATTCTGGTGTACTGGAACACTGGTGTATGGGCACTTGATGGACTTTGGTCTTTTTTCAACCCGATCTAACTATGTGTGATTTCAATTGCATTTTATAGTCAAACACCATTGTATTCTAAAACATGATGCACAATGCAGTTCCACATCAGCACAATTATGGAATAAATCATTCCCTCGAGGAAAATACATTGTTACAATTTACTACATTGTTACTGCTTGGTAAAATGTACTACCACTTAATACATTTGCTTCATAATCTAAAAAAATGCACCTAAAAGAGTGTTTTCACCTAAAAATATGTTTCCTCTATGCCATTTATCAGAGCAGGTATGAGGTATGGGCTTTTTGGTGCTTATTTCAAATATACTGCACGCTGTCAAATTTGCGCTAGCGTTTGGTGCTTTGCGCTTTAGTGAATTTGCCCCAGTATTAGATGTGAGTAGGGACAATTCCATGTGGCTTTGCCAATATACCACAGCCAGTGTGAGTATCAATTTCCTAGTCATTCTGGTTGCTGCAAATTTTCAATAAACAAAACAGATTTTTGCATTTTTTTGCATTTTCCTATTACGAAGGTCTATTTAACAAAGGTTACAGTAATCATGGAATGCATTGCCATAAAATCATACTAAGTATAAGTACTGGAGGTGGGGAAAGGGAAGCAGTTGTTAATATGACAGGTCATAATCTGTTAAATCACTGCTTTCCACTGGAGATGGATTTCTTGGTAATTCCTTTTGGCATCAGATAATAAAATCTAACTGTGCCATATGATTCAGTATAGTAACATTTTTCTGGCTGATTAAACCAGCAAACATAACAAACATGTTTCCTTTAGAGCCTGAAACATTTGCATATTCATATGTAAATGAGGTGAAATAAACACACAGAACACCAAACTAAGAACCTTGCTTTTGACAAAGACATGTAAATGACGATTTAAGGAATACATGTACTTATTTCTAGGTGCACCCCCTATTTTCAACCATTGTCTTTACATTTGATTGGGTATGAATATGGGGTATGAATACATTCATCTAGTAATTGCAGTATTAATGATATTAAAACATATCAAAGAAGATCCAAAATCTCCCTTTGCAGTCAAACTGGTATTAATAAATATATCATAATAAAACCATAGCAGCACACTATTTCAATAAATCTAGCATGTCATGCTTTTTTTTGCAGGCTCTTAATACAGTCACCTAGAATCTTGTACTATTGCATAGTGAATGTCACATATGTAGTACAAATGGCAAAAGCAGAATTTAAAAGCTTGATAGCTATACTGTATGCTGGTGCTCCCAGCAATCAATCTTTCATAGCCAATCTGCTTCTAGGGATATTGATTTCCAATACTTTCAGTGAAGACGGTGCTTTTCATTTTAACCCTTTCCCTGCCAGCCCATTTGTCCTAAATGCGAACATCTACTGCCAAGCAGTTTTTAGACATTTTGCACCTTTTACTGAGGATTTTTGACAAGAAAACCTATGTGAAATAAGACACATTATATATCTTTTTTTTCGTAATGAATTGGGCTTGAACACTGAAACAAAATTTTGTACTTTTTCTGGAGATATAATGAAAATTTTGATTGAAATATGTAAAAAAAAAGTGAAATAAAGAATAAAATGTTTTTATTTTGTGTTTTCTTTCAAAGAAGAAATACATTTACTGACAAAAAATTTACAGTTTGTAAAAGCCCTGATTCTGCTGAATCCAACGATACCAGATATGTATTGGTATCCCGCTTTTCTTGTCCACAACACACCCCAATAATAAAACAGCATTTTGTACAATTTTACATTGAAACACAATAGATAAGAGCATCTATAGGTTAACGTGCCATATCCAACGACAGAAGTGACGTACCTCCATAAGTTAGGTGTTTTTAGAAACCGCGTTCCTCTAGGTTTTTAGCAGTGGTGTCGTTTTTGCTCTAAATGTAGCTGCCGTCACGCAGATCACCCTAAAACACAGCAATATTTTTGGGGATTTGTTTTTTTTTCTGAAACACCATTACAGTCACAAAGTCAGAAGTGAATTTGACAAAATTACTCCACTGAAAATAGTCAAATGAACCCCAAATATGAAAGAAAAGGTTCTCCTGAGTAAAACGATACCCTGCATGTATGGGTGCACCTAAAGACACGGCCTCCAAACACCCCAAAACAGGCGCAATACACAAGGGAAATTTTAGCTGGAAAATTCGGCCTGCGCTCTAAGAGGATACCTTGCAGTTCTTCAGTCTAAACACCCCTTACCTGTGAAATACCCCCCACAAACTATATGTTCCCTGAAAGTGCACACCTGCAGCTATTCAGCGGCGCCATCATTGCTTTCCTGCATGCAGATCTGTGGGCGCAGTTCTCCGTAGAATTTGCGGTTTGGCCTGAAATAAAGAAAAAAAAAAAAGTTCCAAAGTTAGATTTCTCCCCAAAATTGCCATGACAACGAAAACAAACCTGGCAAATATCAATCTGCAACTTCTCCTGAACAAAAGGATACCCTGCATGTATGGGTGCACCTAAAGACACGGCCTCCAAACACCCCAAAACAGGCGCAATACATAAGGGAAATTTTAGCTGGAAAATTCGGCCTGCGCTCTAAGAGGATACCTTGCAGTTCTTCAGTCTAAACACCCCTTACCTGTGAAATACCCCCCACAAACTATATGTTCCCTGAAAGTGCACACCTGCAGCTATTCAGCGGCACCATCATTGCTTTCCTGCATGCAGATCTGTGGGCGCAGTTCTCCGTAGAATTTGCAGTTTGGCCTGAAATAAAGAAAAAAAAAAGTTCCAAAGTTAGATTTCTCCCCAAAATTGCCATGACAACTAAAAAAAACCTGGCAAATATCAATCTGCAACTTCTCCTGAACAAAAGGATACCCTGCATGTATGGGTGCACCTAAAGACACGGCCTCCAAACACCCCAAAACAGGCGCAATACACAAGGGAAATTTTAGCTGGAAAATTCGGCCTGCGCTCTAAGTAGACACCTTGCAGTTCTTCAGTCTAAACACCCCTTACCTGTGAAATACCCCCAACAAATTATATGTTCCCTGAAAGTGCACACCTGCAGCTATTCAGCAGCGCCATCATTGCTTTCCTGCATGCAGATCTGTGGGCGCAGTTCTCCGTAGAATTCGCGGTTTGGCATGAATTAAAGAAAAAAAAGAGTTCCAAAGTTAGATTACTCCCCAAAATTGCCATGACAACGAAAAAAAACCTGGCAAATATCAATCTGCAACTTCTCCTGAACAAAAGGATACCCTGCATGTATGGGTGCACCTAAAGACACGGCCTCCAAACACCCCAAAACAGGCGCAATACACAAGGGAAATTTTAGCTGGAAAATTCGGCCTGCGCGCTAAGAGGACACCTTGCAGTTCTTCAGTCTAAACACCCCTTACCTGTGAAATACCCCCCACAAACTATATGTTCCCTGAAAGTGCACACCTGCAGCTATTCAGCAGCGCCATCATTGCTTTCCTGCATGCAGATCTGTGGGCGCAGTTCTCCGTAGAATTCGCGGTTTGGCATGAATTAAAGAAAAAAAAGAGTTCCAAAGTTAGATTACTCCCCAAAATTGCCATGACAACGAAAAAAAACCTGGCAAATATCAATCTGCAACTTCTCCTGAACAAAAGGATACCCTGCATGTATGGGTGCACCTAAAGACACGGCCTCCAAACACCCCAAAACAGGCGCAATAAACAAGGGAAATTTTAGCTGGAAAATTCGGCCTGCGCGCTAAGAGGACACCTTGCAGTTCTTCAGTCTAAACACCCCTTACCTGTGAAATACCCCCCCACAAACTATATGTTCCCTGAAAGTGCACACCTGCAGCTATTCAGCGGCGCCATCATTGCTTTCCTGCATGCAGATCTGTGGGCGCAGTTCGCCGTAGAATTTGCAGTTTGGACTGAAATAAAGAAAAAAAAAAGTTCCAAAGTTAGATTTCTCCCCAAAATTGCCATGACAACTAAAAAAACCTGGCAAATATCAATCTGCAACTTCTCCTGAACAAAAGGATACCCTGCATGTATGGGTGCACCTAAAGACACGGCTTCCAAACACCCCAAAACAGGCGCAATACATAAGGGAAATTTTAGCTGGAAAATTCGGCCTGCGCTCTAAGAGGATACCTTGCAGTTCTTCAGTCTAAACACCCCTTACCTGTGAAATACCCCCCACAAACTATATGTTCCCTGAAAGTGCACACCTGCAGCTATTCAGCAGCGCCATCATTGCTTTCCTGCATGCAGATCTGTGGGCGCAGTTCTCCGTAGAATTTGCAGTTTGGCCTGAAATAAAGAAAAAAAAAAGTTCCAAAGTTAGATTTCTCCCCAAAATTGCCATGACAACTAAAAAAAACCTGGCAAATATCAATCTGCAACTTCTCCTGAACAAAAGGATACCCTGCATGTATGGGTGCACCTAAAGACACGGCCTCCAAACACCCCAAAACAGGCGCAATACACAAGGGAAATTTTAGCTGGAAAATTCGGCCTGCGCTCTAAGTAGACACCTTGCAGTTCTTCAGTCTAAACACCCCTTACCTGTGAAATACCCCCCACAAACTATATGTTCCCTGAAAGTGCACACCTGCAGCTATTCAGCAGCGCCATCATTGCTTTCCTGCATGCAGATCTGTGGGCACAGTTCACCGTAGAATTTGCGGTTTGGACCAAAATAAAGAAAAAAAAAGTTCCAAATTTAGATTTCTCCCCAAAATTGCCATGACAACTAAAAAAAACCTGGCAAATATCAATCTGCAACTTCTCCTGAACAAAATGATACCCTGCATGTATGGGTGCACCTAAAGACACGGCTTCCAAACACCCCAAAACAGGCGCAATACATAAGAGAAATTTTAGCTGGAAAATTCGGCCTGCGCTCTAAGAGGACACCTTGCAGTTCTTCAGTCTAAACACCCCTTACCTGTGAAATACCCCCCACAAACTATATGTTCCCTGAAAGTGCACACCTGCAGCTATTCAGCAGCGCCATCATTGCTTTCCTGCATGCAGATCTGTGGGCGCAGTTCTCCATAGAATTTGCGGTTTGGCCTGAAATAAAGAAAAAAAAAGTTCCAAAGTTAAATTTCTCCCCAAAATTGCCATGACAACTAAAAAAAACCTGGCAAATATCAATCTGCAACTTCTCCTGAACAAAAGGATACCCTGCATGTATGGGTGCACCTAAAGACACGGCCTCCAAACACCCCAAAACAGGCGCAATAAACAAGGGAAATTTTAGCTGGAAAATTCGGCCTGCGCGCTAAGAGGACACCTTGCAGTTCTTCAGTCTAAACACCCCTTACCTGTGAAATACCCCCCCACAAACTATATGTTCCCTGAAAGTGCACACCTGCAGCTATTCAGCGGCGCCATCATTGCTTTCCTGCATGCAGATCTGTGGGCGCAGTTCGCCGTAGAATTTGCAGTTTGGACTGAAATAAAGAAAAAAAAAAGTTCCAAAGTTAGATTTCTCCCCAAAATTGCCATGACAACTAAAAAAAACCTGGCAAATATCAATCTGCAACTTCTCCTGAACAAAAGGATACCCTGCATGTATGGGTGCACCTAAAGACACGGCTTCCAAACACCCCAAAACAGGCGCAATACATAAGGGAAATTTTAGCTGGAAAATTCGGCCTGCGCTCTAAGAGGATACCTTGCAGTTCTTCAGTCTAAACACCCCTTACCTGTGAAATACCCCCCACAAACTATATGTTCCCTGAAAGTGCACACCTGCAGCTATTCAGCAGTGCCATCATTGCTTTCCTGCATGCAGATCTGTGGGCGCAGTTCGCCGTAGAATTTGCGGTTTGTACTGAAATAAAGAAAAAAAAAGTTCCAAATTTAGATTTCTCCCCAAAATTGCCATGACAACTAAAAAAAACCTTGCAAATATCAATCTGCAACTTCTCCTGAACAAAAGGATACCCTGCATGTATGTGTGCACCTAAAGATACAGCCACCAAACATCCTAAAACAGAGGCAATAGCTAAATTTTTAGGCTGCACTCCAAGTGCCCACCTTGCAGTTTTTCAGTCCAAACACCCCCTTACCTGTGAAATACCCCCCACAAACTATATGTTCCCTGAAAGTGCACACCTGCAGCTATTCAGCAGCGCCATCATTGCTTTCCTGCATGCAGATCTGTGGGCGCAGTTCACCGTAGAATTTGCGGTTTGGACCAAAATAAAGAAAAAAAAAAGTTCCAAATTTAGATTTCTCCCCAAAATTGCCATGACAACTAAAAAAAACCTGGCAAATATCAATCTGCAACTTCTCCTGAACAAAATGATACCCTGCATGTAGGGTGCACCTAAAGACACGGCTTCCAAACACCCCAAAACAGGCGCAATACATAAGAGAAATTTTAGCTGGAAAATTCGGCCTGCGCTCTAAGAGGACACCTTGCAGTTCTTCAGTCTAAACACCCCTTACCTGTGAAATACCCCCCACAAACTATATGTTCCCTGAAAGTGCACACCTGCAGCTATTCAGCAGCGCCATCATTGCTTTCCTGCATGCAGATCTGTGGGCGCAGTTCTCCATAGAATTTGCGGTTTGGCCTGAAATAAAGAAAAAAAAAGTTCCAAAGTTAAATTTCTCCCCAAAATTGCCATGACAACTAAAAAAAACCTGGCAAATATCAATCTGCAACTTCTCCTGAACAAAAGGATACCCTGCATGTATGGGTGCACCTAAAGACACGGCCTCCAAACACCCCAAAACAGGCGCAATAAACAAGGGAAATTTTAGTTGGAAAATTCGGCCTGCGCGCTAAGAGGACACCTTGCAGTTCTTCAGTCTAAACACCCCTTACCTGTGAAATACCCCCCACAAACTATATGTTCCCTGAAAGTGCACACCTGCAGCTATTCAGCGGCGCCATCATTGCTTTCCTGCATGCAGATCTGTGGGCGCAGTTCGCCGTAGAATTTGCAGTTTGGACTGAAATAAAGAAAAAAAAAAGTTCCAAAGTTAGATTTCTCCCCAAAATTGCCATGACAACTAAAAAAAACCTGGCAAATATCAATCTGCAACTTCTCCTGAACAAAAGGATACCCTGCATGTATGGGTGCACCTAAAGACACGGCTTCCAAACACCCCAAAACAGGCGCAATACATAAGGGAAATTTTAGCTGGAAAATTCGGCCTGCGCTCTAAGAGGATACCTTGCAGTTCTTCAGTCTAAACACCCCTTACCTGTGAAATACCCCCCACAAACTATATGTTCCCTGAAAGTGCACACCTGCAGCTATTCAGCAGTGCCATCATTGCTTTCCTGCATGCAGATCTGTGGGCGCAGTTCGCCGTAGAATTTGCGGTTTGTACTGAAATAAAGAAAAAAAAGTTCCAAATTTAGATTTCTCCCCAAAATTGCCATGACAACTAAAAAAAACCTTGCAAATATCAATCTGCAACTTCTCCTGAACAAAATGATACCCTGCATGTATGTGTGCACCTAAAAATACAGCCACCAAACATCCTAAAACAGAGGCAATAGCTAAATTTTTAGGCTGCACTCCAAGTGCCCACCTTGCAGTTTTTCAGTCCAAACACCCCCTTACCTGTGAAATACCCCCCACAAACTATATGTTCCCTGAAAGTGCACACCTGCAGCTATTCAGCAGCGCCATCATTGCTTTCCTGCATGCAGATCTGTGGGCGCAGTTCACCGTAGAATTTGCGGTTTGGACCAAAATAAAGAAAAAAAAAAGTTCCAAATTTAGATTTCTCCCCAAAATTGCCATGACAACTAAAAAAAACCTGGCAAATATCAATCTGCAACTTCTCCTGAACAAAATGATACCCTGCATGTAGGGTGCACCTAAAGACACGGCTTCCAAACACCCCAAAACAGGCGCAATACATAAGAGAAATTTTAGCTGGAAAATTCGGCCTGCGCTCTAAGAGGACACCTTGCAGTTCTTCAGTCTAAACACCCTTTACCTGTGAAATACCCCCCACAAACTATATGTTCCCTGAAAGTGCACACCTGCAGCTATTCAGCAGCGCCATCATTGCTTTCCTGCATGCAGATCTGTGGGCGCAGTTCTCCATAGAATTTGCGGTTTGGCCTGAAATAAAGAAAAAAAAAGTTCCAAAGTTAAATTTCTCCCCAAAATTGCCATGACAACTAAAAAAAACCTGGCAAATATCAATCTGCAACTTCTCCTGAACAAAAGGATACCCTGCATGTATGGGTGCACCTAAAGACACGGCCTCCAAACACCCCAAAACAGGCGCAATAAACAAGGGAAATTTTAGTTGGAAAATTCGGCCTGCGCGCTAAGAGGACACCTTGCAGTTCTTCAGTCTAAACACCCCTTACCTGTGAAATACCCCCCACAAACTATATGTTCCCTGAAAGTGCACACCTGCAGCTATTCAGCGGCGCCATCATTGCTTTCCTGCATGCAGATCTGTGGGCGCAGTTCGCCGTAGAATTTGCAGTTTGGACTGAAATAAAGAAAAAAAAAAGTTCCAAAGTTAGATTTCTCCACAAAATTGCCATGACAACTAAAAAAAACCTGGCAAATATCAATCTGCAACTTCTCCTGAACAAAAGGATACCCTGCATGTATGGGTGCACCTAAAGACACGGCTTCCAAACACCCCAAAACAGGCGCAATACATAAGGGAAATTTTAGCTGGAAAATTCGGCCTGCGCTCTAAGAGGATACCTTGCAGTTCTTCAGTCTAAACACCCCTTACCTGTGAAATACCCCCCACAAACTATATGTTCCCTGAAAGTGCACACCTGCAGCTATTCAGCAGTGCCATCATTGCTTTCCTGCATGCAGATCTGTGGGCGCAGTTCGTCGTAGAATTTGCGGTTTGTACTGAAATAAAGAAAAAAAAAGTACCAAATTTAGATTTCTCCCCAAAATTGCCATGACAACTAAAAAAAACCTTGCAAATATCAATCTGCAACTTCTCCTGAACAAAAGGATACCCTGCATGTATGTGTGCACCTAAAGATACAGCCACCAAACATCCTAAAACAGAGGCAATAGCTAAATTTTTAGGCTGCACTCCAAGTGCCCACCTTGCAGTTTTTCAGTCCAAACACCCCCTTACCTGTGAAATACCCCCCACAAACTATATATTCCTTGAAAGTGCACACCTCCAGCTATTCAGCGGCACCATCCTTCCTTTCCTACACGCAGATCTGTGGGCGCAGTTCTCCGTAGAAATTTGTGGTTTGGCCTGAGATAAAGGAAAAAAAGTACCAAGGTTAGATTTCTCCACAAAATTGCCATGACAACTCAAAAAAACCTGCTAAGTATCAATGTGCAACTTCTCCCGAACAAAACAATACCCTACATGTATGGGTGCACCTAAAGAAACAGCCACAAAACACCCTAAAACAAAAGCAATAGCTAAATTTGAGGCTGTGCTCTAAGTGGCCACCTTACAGTTTTTCAGTCTAAAAACCCCCTTACCTGTGAAATACCCCCCACAAACTATATATTCCTTGAACGTGCACACCTGCAGCTATTTAGCGGCACCATCCTTGCTTTCCTTCTTGCAGAATGGGATGCAATTCTTTGTAAAATTTTATGGTTTGTCTTGCAATGAAAATAAAAAAAACTCAAAACTAGATTTCTCTAAAAAACCCCAAAGACAAGCAACAAAAACCTACTGAAGTTATTGAATATTCTCCTTACCATTATCCGTTTAGTGGACCATCTTCTGATCTGTACTCTTCAATGTCCTTTGGCAAGGCTGCTTTTTACTTTTAGAACACCTAGAAAATTAGAACTAGAAAATCTGCGCAATTATAAGAAAAAAACATTTGCCACTATATATTCATACTGCCAGAAACACAGGTGCCTTCTGTAACTGCACTGGAAGGTGAGCGTTTGAGATGCCAATAATAAGGGCACAGACACACATGGAGATTCGGGGAGATTAGTCGCCCAGAATCTAAATCGCCAGTGGGATAGCACTTGGAACGATTCGCTTTCCTGAAGTTGCCCGAAGTTGCCTCAGGAGGAAACTTTGGGCGACTTGGAAAATGAAGCGCTCCCAAGAGCCATCCCACCGGTGATTTAGATTCTAGCCAGTGCTGGGCGACTTATCTCCTCGAATCTCCATGTGTGTCTCTGCCCTTATTATTGGCATCTCAAACGCTCACCTTTCAGTGCAGTTACAGAAGGCACCTGTGTTTCTCCACAGGGGTCTCTGCCCTAAAGCTTGAGGCATTAGATAAAGAGGTGAAATCAACTTATGGATCCATAATTGGCCCAAAAAAAAAAAACAAAAACAAAAACAAAGAGCTAAATGTCTACACAAGAACAAAGTATATATTGCCCAGAAGTAAAGAATCTGCACTGAAAGCTGGTGAGTTTTCAGTTCAATCAAGTGCCCTGTTTTTCTCCAACCATCTCAGCCATGCATTCAGTACTGTACTAACTACTAGCCATAATAAAGACAAAGATTAGATTAGCCTTTTGAAATGCAAAATGTTCCCATCTATCAGCAAACCATGACTTTCATTGCCAACTGCAAATAAAAAGCCAGAACAGGCAAAGATCACTTTACAAAAAAAAAACTGAAGCCCATACTATACTGATCAACCGCACTCAGAGGGGAGCTTATGAGGTGTCAGTAAAAAAAAAAAGTTTTGTGGCATCAGAGAGAAGACATCATCAGCAGGCAAGATGAAATTATCTCAAGAGTCATCACGCACCACAAATTTTTAGGCGCCCTTGACCTTCACCTAACACATCACTTGGCTACACCCCCTAGTGCTACCTCTAACCATAGGAACAGTTTAGGGAAAGAAAATACCAAATTAACCACAACATAAAATGCTAGGAGTGCCCTGAATATAAATTTTGCACAAAGCGGGATGCCAATACTTATAATAAAGTCAATTAGTACACAACAATCTACAACATTTTCAGTAGTGCAGCTGAGTGTGGTATATTTCAAAACATGGTTTGAAACATAACCCGGGGTTGCGAGGGCACTTTGGGCAACAGTACCGTGTATCTCGTCTGATACCCCTTTTGCGGCACACCTTGCAGGCTTTTTGGGCTCTTGGTTTTCCAGGAGTTGGTGGAAGCGTGTCTATAAAATGCTTCCCCACCAATCGGGCCACGTTGTCACTGGCACGCATCTCAGGCACTGCCTCCTCTAGACCACCAAACAAGAGGGCAGGGATTATCTGCAACTGGTACTTATAATAAGACAATTTGGGGCCTGGTACTGCTGCCTTATAGACAACATATGAATTTCGAAGGGCCATTTGAATAAGGTATATGCCAACTTTCTTGTACCAGGCCTTTGTTTTTCGGGTGGCATCGTAATAATGTTGGAGTTGATCTGTTCTGTCAACACCACCCATGTACTTACTGTACTCCTTGCTACAGAGAGGCTTAGATTTTGGGGGCCTACCAGCTCTCTGTTCTTCAATTACTGACGTGTCATGGATGGTCGTCAGCATGAAAACATTTTTTCTATCCAAAAATTTGATGGCAAGGAGCTCATCATTTCTTAGGGAATACATTTCTCCACGGTTCAGTTTTTTGTCGAGGAGTTCCCTGGGCAATCCTTTACGGTTACGATTTATGGTGCCACAGGCTGGGGTATCTAAACAATGTAGGGTCTTGAATAGGAGGATGCTGGTATAAAAGTTATCCACGTATAAGTGGTAACCTCGGCCTAATAGTGGAGTGATGAGCTCCCACACAATTTTGCCACTGACAGTCAGGTCAAGGGGACAACCAGGGGGGTCTAATTGTGAGTCCTTTCCTTCGTAAATCAAAAAGCGGTTGGTGTACCCCGAGCTGCTTTCGCAAAGTTTATAAAATTTAATCCCATAGCGGGCACGCTTGCTTGGGATGTACTGACGGAAGTGTAGGCGCCCTTTGAAGAGGAGAAGGGACTCGTCAATACAAATGTTTTGGGAGGGGGTGTAAACTGTTGCGAAGCGCTCAGACAGGCTGTCTATTAGGGGCCTCAATTTATGCAGCCTGTCATGGGAAGGATCATTAGGGGGTACAGCCCTAGAATTATCATTGAAATGCAGAAACCGGAGCAGTAGCTGATACCGGTTTCTATGGAATGGATAGCACAGTAGTGGTATCCCAGTAGGACTCCAGGGAATTTACTTTTATAAGCCCCATAGCTAGAGTAAGTCCCACAAACCTCTTCATTTCAGCAATATCAGTGGGATGCCACGCCTGAGCTCGAGCATATCTGGGGAGGGGATTTTGGGCAAGATATTGCTCGGCATACACATTTGTGTACTGGACCATATCCTGTATGATGGCCTCAGTCAAAAATAAATGGAAAAAATGTATTGGCTCAAAATTACTGGTGTCCACCTTAACGCCAGAGACTGCAGTAAATGGGGGAATTTCGGGGGTAAAATTACCAGGAGGCCCCCACGCAGGCTCTCCTCCAGTTGCAGCATCAGCCCTACCACCTTCTTCCTGATCCTCAACCTCAACCTCCTCTTCTACATCCTGCTCCAACTCCATGGGCTCCTCAAGGGCAGTAACCGTGCTACTACTACCTGGTGACTCATCAGTAGAAGAGTCACTTTCTGATTCAGGGGGCACATACTCAGAATCAGAGTCACTAAACTCCTCTGAGCTGGAGGCCATGCATAGGGCAGCAGCCTCTTCAACAGTAAAATACCTTTTTGCCATGTTGCCAACAAAAATGATCCCCTAATCCAAAGAACAATCAGGAACAGTGACAAACAGAAAATCAAGTAAGTGTTTTCACTGCCAGAAAAAGTTAGCTGGATCACAATATGCAAAACTATTGCAACACAGGCAAGGCAGAGACTTGAGAAAAAAAAACTGAGGCTAAGATAAACAAAACTGGTCAAGAAAAAAAGAACTGGATATAAGATAAACAAAACTGATTATAAGATAAACAAATCAAAGGGGAAAAAAAAAAAAACTATAAGTCCAACCCCCTGAAACTTTCTAGAACAAAAAGCCTATGAATGAACACTAATCACACAGTAAATCAAGAAAACACAAAAACTGATCAGCTATACAAAACTAAAAATGACAGTAAAGCAAAAACAAGGTTGAATCAATAAACCGCAAAGTAGAAATGGCAATGCAATAAGAGAACTGAAAATCAAAAAAGAAAAGTAAATGCAAAGCACCAACACAAACAAGCTAGAACAATAATCCAACAGTAAAACACCACTGAAATGCAATAAAACCACTAAAAATCAATAAAGAACAATAAGCAAAACAAAACTGAAAATGCAAATTACCAGCAAAACAAGCTAGAACAATAAATCCACAGCAAAGCAACACTGAAATGCAATAAAACCACTGAAAATCAAGAACAATAAGCAAAAGCAACACAAAACTGAAAATGCAAATTACCAGCAAAACAAGCTAGAGCAATAAATCAAAAGCAACGCAACACTGAAATGCAATAAATCAATGAAAATCAATAAAGAACAGTAATTGGCAGCAACACAAAAGAGAAAAAAGCAATAAAAATCACTAAAAATGCAATAAGCCAATAAAAGAAAAGACAAATAAACAAGCAATAAAATATAATAAACAGAAATACAAATATGTGGGGTGTGGGGGGTGGTGTGGGGGGGTTGGTGTGGGGGGGTTGGTGTGGGGGTAAGGTTTGAGTGTGTCTGGGCAAAAGTAAGTGAAGGTAAGTGGGAAAAAAGTGAAAACTAAAATAAGAAAGACAAATTAGATTAGTGTGCAAGTATAAGTGTGTAAGTGAGTGTGAAAATGCGTAACCTGGGGCAGGCACAGTAGATCTCACAGGCAAGGATCACAGGAGGACCGCAGCTGGCAGCAGGAGGGCTCCAAATGACATCCACGACCAAGCAGAGAAGAGGAGGAGTCACTGGGGGAGATCTTATATACCCCAGCAGCTGATGACATAGGTGGGGGTCACATGTTAGAAGAATCCAGCCCCCATTGTTCATTGCCTAAGGGGATTGGCTGAGGTCAAACCAGGAAGGGAAGAGGAGCAGAAGAGGCAGTGTCCACCGACCCCCATCTCCAGCTGATGTTTCTGCTATTTGGGGTCGCAGTGGGGGTCATCGGGCACCTGACAGGTAGATTTGACCCCACTGCTCGTTGCCTAGGGGGTGGCTGCTGATCTGCATCTTTGTGCAGCCAGCAGCAGCCACCGCAGAACATGAGGCGCCTACTGATGACCCCCACGGCCTTGCTGACGTTACCTGTGGTTTTGGGGTCGCCGTGGGGGTCATCAGGCACCTGCCTAAATAATCAGACCCCACTGCTCGTTGCCTAGAGGTGGTGGCTGCTGATCTGCGGCTTTCCGCAGCCAGCAGCAGCCACCATTGACCACGTGGCGCCGACCGATGACCCCCACGGCCTTGCTAGCATTACTTATGGTTTTGGGGTCGCCGTGGGGGTCATCAGGCGCCTGCCTAAATAATCAGACCCCACTGCTCTTTGCCTAGGGTCGGTGGCTGCTGATCTGTGGCTTTCCGCAGCCAACAGCAGCCACCGCAGATGATATGGAGCCGTCCGATGACCCCCACAGCTTTGGCGATGTTCATGCTGTTTTGGGGTCGCCGTGGGGGTCATCGGGCACCTAGCAGGACGATCCGGCCCCACTGCTCGTTGCCTAGGGGTGTCGGCTGCTGTTCTGTGGCGTTCCGGCCACAGCAGCAGCCCCTGTATGGCCGGAAGCGCTCCCGCCGGCGAAAACGTACAAGGTACGTTGCCGGCGGTTAGAGCCCTGACCCGCCAGCACGTACGGCGTACGTGCTTGGCGGGTAAAGGGTTAAATGTACACAAGTGTACACAAGTGCTGGCAAGTTGTTAGAAGGCAGCAAGCAATTTAGAAACAGGCTGCAGTCAAATAATGAGGCGGGCATGCCTTATGTAAAAGCTTTAGGAACAGACGACTTACATTGCTGATGGATTTATATAAAGCTTCACCCAGACATGTAGGAAAGATCACAAGAATACAGGGAGACATTCAGAAATCCACAAAATATAACAATGACATACAAAAGACAAGTTAAAACACAGAACATTACTTGCAGTTTACAAACAAATATGCCACTTTATGTAGGACGGAGAACAAAATGCATGGTTCACCCCATTCCAACAATCAAAAATGAACACTTTATTAAAGGGGTAGAGCACTTTTAACTGTTAGTACAATGTAGACAGTGAGTACGGTGGCTCAGTGGGTGGCACTGTTGCCTTTCTCATGTTTAATTGCGGTCTGTGGTGTGTCTGTGTGGGTTTGCTTAAGTTGCTTTTATTTCCTATTAAAACCATACAGAAAGTTTAATATAATTCCTCATAAAAATGACCAGTGTGTGTAAAAGTGATAATAAGTGTAAAAAGCTCCACTGGGGCCTGATGTGAATGATGAACAATCTCTGCAAAAGTGCTGTGAAAATTTGGTGGTGCCATACAAACAACAGATAATACTGTATATCCTGGGACAATCAGCAATTAGTCTTCATTTTTCACATTTCAAGCTATCAAGCTTTTTGTTCAGAAGCTCTCCAGCAGCTCTCCTAGTAACTGGGCAGTGGTGTGAATGAGAGACTTGAAGATGAATAAGAGAGGGACCGAATAGAAAGATAAGAAAAAAAACTAAAATTAACAATAAACTTGTTAGTCTCTTAGAGCAATTGTTTTTGCTCAGGACATTCTATAACATACTAAGGGGAAAATGCAATTAAAAATCACAAGCGTTATTTAAAATGGCGTTTTTGCGAATGTTTTGCTGCTCGCAATGTCAAATCATTCACTGGTGAATATTACTTTGCTCATTATTGCTAAGCAAAAGTTGGCGTTAAAACCTGCTGGAATTTCCTTAAATGTTTTGTTGCAAAAAAAACTTGGTAATTGCAAAATTTTATTACATACACTGCACATGTTTTTGCAAAAACCATTTGTTCACAAACATTATGAGGAGGTCTGTAATCAGTCAAAAAGGACACAAATATAGTCACAAATGTGTGCAAAGGTGTTTGCGAATGTTTTTTTGAGCTAAAAAACATATTACATTCCCCCATTTCACTTAAATTTCATGTGAAATACCAATTTAAACATAAGACAATTATAGAAGTTTATAATGTATATAGATTTTATATTATATTATATTTACAGCTATAGAATATGTTCCTATACTACTGGTATGTCTAGAACTATAATAATCATTCATCCTGAATAATATCACTAATTTTGGCCTTCAATCACTGTCTACTGATTTTGGTAGAGCGCTAAAAAACATATTACATTCCCACATTTGACTTAAGTTTCAAGTGAACTACACATTTAAAAATAAGAAAATTACAGAATTTTATAATGTATATGGATGTTTATATTTACAGCTATACCATATGTTCCCATACTACTGGTATATCTAGAACAGCAAATAATCATGCATCCTGAATAATATCACTCATTCTGGCCTTCAATCACCATCTATTGATTTAGATAGACAGGAAGAGCTTTACAGTTAATAAATCCTATATTTCAGTTATAACTAACATCTAAATCATATTTAAATTAGGGGGTGGAATGGGAGGATCCTACTTGTCTTTCCCCTAATAAATATAGTAATAATAATGATGAATGCTAGCAGCTCTTCATTAAGGACACAGTGCAAAAACATTTTGGAATGGGCCTGTTTTTTGCCCTTTGCTCTCTATTTTATAATTCCATTTTATTTTTCACACAAGTTTTAAAAATGTATTATTTTCAGGGCCATTACAGGTGTAGATTATGAATTGTTATGTATTTTATAGTTGAGTGGCTTTGCTTGTTCTTCTTCAGCCAACCTAATATCTTTCACTTTAATAGGTAAATATGGACATACATGAAAAAGAATCGTTGCCTGGTTTGGCCCCTTATGTGGTCCAAAAAGCTACCAACTTGGTTTACAGGGGCTGAGTCAGCAGCTTAAATTGGACTGTGTATGGGCAATTCAAATTAGACAAAAATCTTCTTAGGCGACAGTATAGTTAAAGCTGCGAATACATGTACCGATAAAATCATACAATATTAAAATTTTCATCGTTTTCAGTATATTGCCTGGATGATTCAAACCAATATTCATGTACTAAAGATATGTGGAGAAACAAGGCTGCCATAGTTTGCCAAAGGGAAATTTTCAGCTCTCCATTTACTTGTACTGTACAGAATTTTGTTTGGCATATTTTAAAGTCTTACATTCAGCACTCTATAAATATGTCCCAAATAAATTTACCTCTTTCTCTGCAGGTACCCAAAAAACAAGTGTAAATACAGAGTCCACTATAACAGGACTTTTTTTATTTGCCAATAGGAAAAGAAAAATCACATGAGTGCCAAGAAAATACAATTGCAGGTACAAGTAAATATTTCCACCAAACTATACTAAATAAATATTATGTTTTTCAGTCATAAATACAAACTTCATATTCTGAAAACTGAGTCCGTTTAAGGCGATGAAATAACTGGTAGGTTTTTCTGTCTTACTTGCAGCTTACTGTTTTTTTATAAAATGATGTGGTGTCAGCGGGGGCCTGCGGCACCCACAGGGGGGTGTAGTAAGGATCAAGGAGGAAGTCCTTTTCCAGTGAGTTCAGGCAAAGTACAATTCAAGGGAAATCCAGGAACAGGCAAGTAGGGCAACCCAGGAACACAATATAATATTGAGCTATACTCGGGCATCGAACCTGGGTCTCCGGCGTCCTTTTAAGTTTGAATTTGGCGCCATAGCGCGTGACGTCACCGCGCCGACGCGCCGGCGTCCTTGCGCCCACGTGTAGTCCTGGGCGCCGCCATCTTGGATCCGCCGCCGCGCCGGGAGTAAGGTAGGGAGCGCCGAGCACTCATCGTGACAGTACCCCCTCCCCCACAGGGGGTCACCGGACCACCAGGACGAGGCTTCTGGGGAAACCGACTATGAAAGACATTCACAAGGCGGGGAGCATGCACATCCGAGTCCTTCTCCCAGGAGCATTCCTCAGGACCAAAGCCCTTCCATTGGATGAAGTACTGGAGAGATCCCCTGGAGAGTCTAGAATCCAGAATCTTCTCAACTTCGTACTCTTGCTGGCCGTCCACGAGGATGGCAGAAGGAGGGGACTGACCAGAGGAGAAGTGATTGGACACTACAGGTTTAAACAAGGAAACATGGAACACGCTGGGAATCCGCATCTCAGGAGGTAGTTGCAGACGGACAGCCACAGGATTGATCACCTCAGAGATGGAGAAAGGACCCACGAAATAGGACCCAGCTTAGGAGATGGAACCTTCAGGCGGATATTCCTAGAAGAAAGCCAGACTTTATCACCAACCTTGTATGGAGGGGAAGGCTTTCTCCTACGATCAGCAAAGGTCTTGTGCACCAGGGAGCTCTTCTCCAAATTAGACTTAGTGGCAGTCCAGATGGCAGACATGTGAGCTGCATGATTTTCAGCAGCTGGAACGTCGGAGAGAAGAAAGTCCTGAGGAAAGGCTAGAGGATGCTGACCGTATACAGACAGGAAAGGAGATCTTCCAGTAGAAGAGTGATTGGCATTGTTGTGAGCAAATTCCGCCCACGGGAGTAGATCAGACCAGTCGTCTTGGCAGAGGGAAACATGGTTTCTCAGAAATTGTTCAAGAGCTTGATTCACTCGCTCCGCTGCCCCATTAGTCTGAGGGTGATAGGCAGAGGAGAACTGAAGAGGAACCCCCAAAGACTTACATAGGGAACGCCAAAATCTGGAGACAAACTGGGAACCCCTATCGGAGACAATTTCCACAGGGAAGCCATGTAGACGGAATATATGCTGTATGAAGAGAAGAGACAGTTCCACAGCAGAGGGGAGTTTCTTTAAGGGAATGAAGTGTGCCATCTTGCTGAAGCGGTCTATTACCACCCAAATGACAGTGTTCCCACAAGAGAGCGGCAACTCCACAATGAAGTCCATACCCAAATGAGTCCATGGACGAGAGGGTACTGGTAGTGGTTGTAGAAGACCGCAGGGTCGAGAGTGGCTGGCCTTAGTGGTGGCACAAACAGTACAAGCTGCGACAAAGTCTCTGACGTCCTTGCGGATGGTCGGCCACCAAACTAGGCGCCGAAGGAGCTCAAGAGTCTTTTCTGAACTGGGGTGACCGGCTTGTTTGGAGCTATGAGTCTGCTGGAGGATGGGAAGGCGTAACTCAGGGGACACAAACGCCATTCCAATGGGGGTATCTGAAGGAGCGTCAGACTGGCAAGACATGATTTGTTCAGCGAATTGGGGTAGTACAGCAGCGATGATCCTGGATGGAGGGATGATAGGATCTTGCTCTATAGGAAGGCGGTCCTCTGGGGAGAAACTTCGAGACAGGGCGTCTGCCTTCCGGTTCTTGGTCCCAGGACGATACGTCAGGACAAAATTGAAATGAGAGAAGAAGAGAGACCATCTCGCCTGACGGGGGTTTAGTCTCTTGAGGGATTGTATAAACTCTAAGTTCTTATGGTCAGTGTAAATCGTGACCGGATGTGGTGCACCATCCAAGAGATGACGCCATTCCACGAGGGCGAGTTTGATAGCCAGAAGCTTACGATTCCCAATGTCGTAATTCTGCTCGGCGGAGGAAAACTTCTTGGAGAAGTATGCACACGGATGGAGCTTACCATCTGCAGAATGTCTCTGGGAAAGGATAGCACCTGCCCCGACATCAGACTCGTCAACTTCAATGAAGAAGGGTAGGTGAGGCTCAGGGTGCCGAAGAACTGAGGCAGAAATGAAGGCATCCTTTAGGGACTGAAAGGCTTCAAGGGCCACAGGAGGCCAACAATCGGGCTTCCCTCCTTTGCGGATGAGGGAGAGGATAGGAGCAATGCGGGAAGAAAAGCCTTTAATGAATTGGCGGTAATAATTCGCAAAGCCTATGAACCTCTGGATCGCCTTGGTACTCTGGGGGAGTGGCCATTTCTGGATAGCTGATACCTTGGCAGGATCCATCTCGAAGCCCTCAGACGAAATGATGTAGCCAAGGAAGGAGATCTTAGGAACTTCGAAGGTACACTTCTCCAGCTTGGCGAAAAGGGAATTCTCCCTAAGACGAGAAAGAGCCTCTGACTTGGGAGCGATGGGTTTCCAAATCTTGAGAGAAGATGAGGATGTCATCCAGATACACAACTACCGACTTCCCCAGGAGGTCCCGAAAGACATCATTAATGAACTCCTGAAAGACAGCAGGGGCGTTGCAGAGGCCGAAGGGGATCACGAGGTACTCGTAATGCCCATCACGAGTATTGTTAGCTGTCTTCCACTCATCGCCCCCTCGAATCCTGATGAGGTTGTAAGCCCCGCGGAGATCCAACTTGGAGAAAACCTTGGCCCCTTTAAGCTGGTCGAAAAGTTCAGAAATAAGGGGTAGGGGGTATCTGTTCTTGACAGTTATCTTATTGAGACCCCTATAGTCTATACAGGGACGGAGACCACCGTCCTTCTTTTCCACGAAGAAGAAACCAGCTCCGGCTGGGGATGTAGAAGGACGAATGAAACCTCGCTGGAGATTCTCTGAGATATACTCCTTCATGGCAGTAGTCTCCGCAGGAGACAAAGGGTAAGTCCGCCCACGGGGAGGCATGGTTCCAGGAAGGAGGTCAATGGGGCAGTCATACTGCCGATGCGGGGGAAGGAATTCTGCTGACTTCTTGCAGAAAACATCGGAGTAGTCCCTGTAGACAGAGGGCAAGGAGGATAAGTTCGTGGCCGAAACTGTAACCCGTTGGATGGGCTGAGAAATTAAACAATGTCCTTGGCAATGTAGACTCCAACGGGAGATTTGACCGGAGGACCAGTCAATAGAAGGGTTATGTAGTCGTAACCATGGTAAACCCAGCACGACAGGAGTGGAGGGACAAGGAATGATCAGGAAGGACATCTTCTCCCGATGTAGTACTCCAGTCTGGACAGATAATTCACCAGTAGACAGAGTGATGGTGTCAGTGGAGAGGGGTCTGCCATCAATGGCGAAAACTCGTATGGGAGGAGACACAGAGGATAGAGGAACACCAATCTTTTTAGCAAAAGCAAAGTCCATAAAGTTTCCTGCAGCTCCGGAGTCAAGGAAGGCCGAAACAGGAATTGACTTGGAGGTTAGCAGGATCTGCAAAGGAACACGAAACTGATGAGAGTTTTCAGAGGACTTGGAACAAACTCCACTGATAAAAGAAATTCCAGTCTTACTCTGAGTAGGAACATTCTTCAATTTCACAGGACAGGAGACAGCTAAGTGGGATTGCCCACCACAGTAGAGACAAAGTCCAGCTGTACGTCTACGGAGCCTTTCTTGTTCAGAGAGACGAGCCCTTCCAACTTGCATCGGTTCCTCCGGAGGAAAAATAGAAGCTTGAGTAGCTGGAGTCTGCAAGAGAGGTCTTTGGAAGCGAGGTGCCAACAAGGGTTGAAATCTTTTACAACGCTCCTTCTCTACTTGATGCTCTCTGAGACGAGTGTCCACCTTAATGGATAGTGCTATCAGATCTTCCAACAGGTCAGGGAACTCCCTGGAGACAAGATCATCTTTAATGTGAATAGACAGACCTTGATAGAATACGGCCTTATAGGCATCGTCATTCCAGGAAGTCTCAGCCATCAAAGTTCTAAAGTCAATAGCATAGTCACTGACACTGCGGTTCCCCTGCAGAGTTGCAGAAGACGAGAAGGGGCATTAGTGACCCGACCCGGGGCATCAAACACAGTACGAAATGCTTGAAGAAAAGCCTTGGCATCAAAAGTCAGTGGAGAATTCTTCTCACAAAGAGATGTTGCCCACTCAAGCAGTTTGCCCACTAAACGAGACATCACATAGCCCACCTTGGAACATTCATTGGGGAAGTGAGAGGGTTGAAACTCGAACTGGATCTGGCACTGTGTAGCGAAACCTCTGCAGGCCTGTGAGTCCCCGCTGAAGCGAGGAGGAGGCGGAATACGAGGCTCACCAGACGAGAAACCTGTGGTAGACGAGACGGCCGCCATGGGAGGATTTACAGGAGCTTGGGAAGCAGGAGGCGCTGGAGGCACTCGAGAGAGAAGGGTATCGAGTGCCTGCCCTATGCGGTACTGCTGGGCTTCATATTCCTCCATGCGGGATGCCAGTCCGCGGAGTGCTCGTCCGACATCAGGCGTAGCTTCCTCAGTAGGATCCATGGCCCGAGTATAATGTCAGCAGGGGCCTGCGGCACCCACAGGGGGGTGTAGTAAGGATCAAGGAGGAAGTCCTTTTCCAGTGAGTTCAGGCAAAGTACAATTCAAGGGAAATCCAATAGAAAGGTCAAGTCCAGGCAAGGGTTCAAGATGGCAGGCAGCAAGGTTCAAGGTCAGGAAACAGGCAGAAGATCAATAACAGATATAACAGGCAAGTAGGGCAACCCAGGAACACAATATAATATTGAGCTATACTCGGGCATCGAACCTGGGTCTCCGGCGTCCTTTTAAGTTTGAATTTGGCGCCATAGCGCGTGACGTCACCGCGCCGGCGCTTTGGCGCCGGCGTCCTTGCGCCTACGTGTAGTCCTGGGTGCCGCCATCTTGGATCCGCCGCCGCGCCGGGAGTAAGGTAGGGAGCGCCAGGCGCTCATCGTGACATGTGGACATTAACATTCCTATTTTTGTCACAGTGGAACAAATAAAATGTGTCTTTGTTAATGGAGCTTCAGTATTATTCTGTTATTCTTCTATTGTTAGAACAGCACAGTGCAATATCTATTGTCAAAGACAAATTTAATCAACATGTATTGTAGTGGTAGAACAGAAAGCATTAATTAACACTTATATTGACAGACTTAGGGGCACATTTACTAAGGGTTGAATTTCGAAGTTGAAAAACTTCAAAATTCGACCATCGAATTTGATACTTTGATAGTCAAAGTATTTTTTCGACCGAAAACGGGCTATTAAATAGTTCAAATCAAACAATTCAAACAATTTTACAAAAAAATACGTTGAGTACGCAAAACTTAGCCAAACACTCTAGAAAGGTTATAGGGGGTCCCCCATAGGCTAAACAGCAATTCGTCAGGTTTAAGGTGGTGAAGTGTCAAAGTCGAAGTTTTTTAAAGAGACAGTACTTAGATTTTCAAAGTCGAAGTTTTGTTCAATTCGAACCGAACTTTGGCCTATTCCATGGTCAGAGTACCCAAAAATTACTTTGAAATTCGAAGTTTTTGAACTCGAAAATTCACTTCGATCCTTAGTAAATGGGCCCCTAAATATCCTGCTATTCATATTCAGAAGCAACAAAAATGCATTTGCTGTGTTGATATTCAGTGACCTGTTATCTTTTTCCACCACAGTTGCACCATTCTTGATATTATGTATCATTCAGTATCCCACAGCCCCTATGAATGTGCTTGTAACTCCAATACAATCATAAATATAAGTTTACATATGATTCTGTAATGAAAAAGTTGTTTTTTACTGATGTTGTCCAAATAAAATTAATGCTGTAATAAGTTAAAAAGGAAACAGTGCACCAACTCTTCTTCTCGGCAGTACTCTAAATATGTACCTCATTATCTCCCTTTCCTAACTGTGCTGCTTCCTCTATTTCTCTTTCTTCTAAACACATTAAATTGGTGTTTTGCAATCTAAACAATAAAAGGTATAAAAGCCTTCTTGAAGGGAATTTCTCTATTTGTTCTACTAGATACTCATGGAAACCCAGATGAAGGAAGTTAAGGTCAGATTTCTTGAGAAGACATTGCTCTTAGATATATGTGTAAAAAGCTGAAATAGTTTTATATTTCTATAACCTTATTACAAGGATTAGAAGGTTTGGACCATATGTTGGATCTAAAAAGAGGGATAAAACCTAAAAGCCACCGCCATAAAAGTATTATTCATTCACGGGCTCATAAAAGTTCTCCAGACCAAATGAGCAGTATATTGGGCCAAGTATGGGGGCCTGCCCAACAAATATCAGATATGTCAAGGCCAGGTTACAAAAACTTGTCAGACAAAGATCATCATAGTGCATTGATGTGGTTCTCCCCTGACAGGTCTGCATTAACACCTGGTCTTTGGCTCAAAGGCCAAATTATTTGGCCCCATTGTGTTGGTGGTCAAACTGGGCAAAGATCTACATAGAGGCAATCTGACAAAACAAACAGATCTGGTCATCATTACTCCCAACATCTGCAGGAAAGTTTTTGCATGTGTTTATATAGTTATATTTAGTTTGCACAAACACATTTTCTTTCTGTTCTAGCCATTTTCTACAGCCAAGAAGTATTTTTTCTTCCTAAACTCTGTCCATTCCTTTAAAAGATTCGATAGTCTAAGTATTTTTTCGATCGAAAAACGGCTGTTTTCGGTTGAAGTAAAAATCGTTAGATTGATCGATCAAAACGTTCGAAATCGAACGATTTTACGAAAAAATACTCAAAACTTGACTACTCAAAACTTAAGTCAAGTCTTGAACTGTGCCATTTCAGAATCAACTTTCTGTATGGGGCAGTTTGAAAAGCCTTACTGAATCCAGCATCTGGCAAAAGCAACTGCTCAACCTTGACCATGTACCCCCCAGTCAGTAATAGGTTATAATATTACTCTAATAATAATCACAATCAAACTCTTTAGATTTTTTCAGATTTTCGGATTCTGATTTTTCTATTATCAAGAAAAAAAGTCAAAAGACAAAAGTCACATTATTCCATTCATTTCCTCAACTGTCTTAAAGAAACTAAAGCTTAACTAAAGAAGTAGGGTAGAAATGATGTGCATTTGGTTTTGGACTTCTATACCAGGCCAAGGCAACCACAACCCTTTAGTAGTAAACATCTGTGCCTCCAAAACTGTCCATGTAGCCCCATCTTCTTTTCTGCTTATTCACTACACATGCTCTGTGCTGCTGACAATTACTTAAAGGGATTCTGACACTAGAAATTAAACTCTTTTTTACATCTATCATAATATTGCCTTTGAAGGCAACTTATAACTTTGCCATAAAGTATTTGCGCAATGCTTTTACATTACCTGTCTGATGTCCCATCTTCCTGTATGAGGGGGCTGCCATATTTGTGCAGCAGGAGTTCGTTGGCATTAGAAGCTTTAACTGGCAGGCTGAGATGGGACAGTCAGGTTTAGAAACTTCAACTAACAATTGCTTGTAAAAACAAACCTTTCAGCAAAAAACGATCAACATGACCTATAGGTAACTTTTAATGCATATTTATATTTTAAAAAGTAGTTTTTCAGTGTCAGTATCACGTTAAGACCGACACACACTATACTGACTATAAATAATATAAATGTCACAATATAAGGCTGATTAGTAAAGAAATCAGATTATTGGTACATGGTAGCTCAGAAACCAGTATAAATAGTACCAGAAATCAACCCTTTAGCATGCGCTTATATGACAAACCTCATTGTCTGCTTGATGATGTATGATGATACTTAAGCTTAGCTTCTCAACAGCTGCTCAAACCACACTGAGCATGTTAGAGACACTGCTAACAAAATCAAAGATGGAAAACTCCTGTGATAACTATGAATGCCTGGATTACTGTTATAGGGATGCTGAACCTTTATGCTGGTTCAGTAAGTTCAGTATTCAGCTATATTCATTTTTAGAATTTAGTTCTTCTTTAAAAAGAAGTCAGAATAAACTTGATTGATCTTGGCTTTAGGTAATGTATGCACTGTACTATAGCGGATTGTAACCGATCATTTCACTAATTACCAGTTTAATCAATGGTGCATTAAGGCTGCATTTGTTTTCTTTCTCTCAATTATTATATTATGTCCCTAGTTGTATTCATCCTCTACTGAAAAAAAAACTCCCTTTCCTTATTCTCAACTAAAATTTAAATTTTTTCATCAGAATAATTATCTCTTCTAAACTGCACCTGTTGAGGTATGAAAATGGTTTCTCTATATTTATAGTTGCCATGCAACAACTTGTCCTACTTTGAATAGTTAGTATGTTATTAATATTATTTTTAGATAGGGCCCAGAAATGGAAACAAATGAACAAGTGAAGTCTCAGCAGCAACCTATAAACTGGGGTATAACCGTTCTCTTCTGCAATGTTTTGTTTTCCAGCTTAGTTGGTTTTGGTTTCCCACAATTTGATTACTTACTGTAATTTCTAAGTTATCTGAAATGTATACTTCCTAGACTCCTTTCTTCTACTATAATTTATTATTTGCACATCCCATGGGAACAAAGATGCAAGATGAATGCAGAAAACGCATTGAGCATTTTCTTTGTTTTGGTAGATACTTACAGCTCAGCGAGATCTATTTTTATTCATTTAATGTCACTTTGGAGCCATTCACATTTTACACGTCAAGAAGATTTACTTCACGACAAATATATGCTGTATGCTGTTTACTTCATGTCAATCACAACTCTCACTACATTAAAAATAAAAGTGATGGTTTAGGACTGAAACATTGCAATGACAGTGACATGCGAGCATAAAGAATAAAGCTATAAGGGGGACCCTTATAGCTTAAGGGGCCTATTTATTAAGTCTCAATTTTTTCTGGTTGTGTTTATAAGGGGAAAAATTTGAATTTTTAGAGGAAAAAAACTCACGATTTATTATGCTCCAAATCAGCTAAAATCAGAATCTAAAAATATTCCAGCTAAAATCTGTAAAAGTCATGTAAAAGTCAATGGCAGATGTCCCTTTTACAATTGGAAGATGTTTTTTTCCTTCATGATTTTCAAGGGTTTTGGGCTGTTTGATGCTGGTTTTCGTTCAAAAATTTGAAAAAGTCACACAAATTAAACTGTTCGCTACTTTGCTGTGACAGTTCCAGCAAGTGCATTTTTTGTTCAGATTTGTTTGTAATTTAAGTCAAATTATGGTTGGGAGTTTGGTTGAATTTTTATTTTCAAAATAATGAGAAAAAATTGAGTTTTAATAAATACCCCACTTAGTGTACAACAAAGTAGTTAAGTTTGAATTCAGGAGAAGATTTGAAGATTTAAAGAATTATTCAAACCAGCTGTATTATTGAAAGTGGACCTGACAATTAATATATTAACTTGTTGTTAGCCATAAAACTAGCTGATATGTCTTTATGGTTTCTTTATGCAGCGGCCATTGATAATGTACATTATTTTGCACAAGAGAATCATGTGCACCATAGAGCACCAAGCAGTTGTTCAAATAATGTTTCTTAAAAATATTGCAGTCCTTTTTAACATATGGCTATTGAACCCATTTTATAAAATCAACTTTGTGCTGTGAGGGCGCTAGCAATTTTTACTGAGTTGCAGGTATTTCTAGATAGCAATTTCAAATTTGTATTTAATGTATAACAAGGGCAGGCAATTTTATCACACACATTCAGAAACAGTTGAATTCAAGTCAGCAAGCTGTTACAAAAGATTACAGATAATTTTAAAATTGTATTTTCATGTTTGGACTGAAACATATGTAGTGGCGAAAAGAACGTTTGAGTTATAAAGAGAATGTTGAGTCCCCGTTTATTATACAGTGCATACATTGCATATTGGAATGTATATTTTTAGATGTTTGCTCCACATTGTCTCCATAATATATGATTCAATTAAGCAATGCTTAGTGCTGAGTTTGGCTGGGGAGCTTTTTTTTCCAATAATACAATAAATGCAGGCCATAACATCAAAAAAATATATATTGCTTACACATGCAACTTGGTAAAAAATGTCAGTCTCTTAGCCTAAGAGACTGACATTTTTTACCAAGTTGCATGTTAGGTATTCCTTGCCGATCCCTTCACAGTCCCTCAGCTGTAAATGAAAGTCCAAAACAAATATATATGTATTCCCTATGGAATATATATAGAGAGATCAGCGCCTGTGGCAACAGAAAATAGAAACAAGCATAGCGTAATACGTTCAATTAAAGGGAATATCACCCTGTGCGTATACAAAAATGATTTTTCAAAGGTGTGCTCCCCTTGTCTTTGGGCAGCTATTTAGTTAGAAAAAGAGAAAGGAAAATGGATCCAAGTGAATATAAGAACAGAAGGTAACTTTCCTTGTATAAAAAAAGTACAATTCAATAGTGAGGCGCCTCCACACTATGTATAAAATGCCTACTTACAAACCACTATTGTGGTGTTGTGCATATCAAAAGGATTCTTTCTGATCCCTCCTCCAGCTCACCGCTCCTGCCAGACTCCAGATTAGAGATAGGAACCAAGGATAGTGTAATACCGCTTTTATTAAAACATAATTAAAAACATAGAAAGTAATGAAAGAGAATGGTAGAAAAAAGGAGAAAAGATTGAAACCATAACACGAGTTATATTTTACTGAGGGCATTCTTTAATAGAAACACTTTAAGGAAATTTTCAACTGGGAATTAAAGGGTTAAAAACAAAAAAAGGGAGGAAATAAGGGAATAACAACACTCAGGCAAACATATGAAAGATATGAGAAAAAAAGAAAAAAGTAGCAAAAACAAAAGACAGTTTAAACTTGAAAGGAGGGGATCCAGAAGGAACTACATCTCCCAGAATCCTCTGTTATTATTATATGTTGGTGAATGTGAGCATAAAGTATTTGCATAATATTCTGTTGAGATAGATACTTGCAATAGGCAAGTAGTATGGAGTTAAACTGTTAGAATTACCAGTATGACAAGGACAATATGATCGATCATGGAAACTCTGTAAAATAAGGAAAAATCCAACATCGGTTGCGCTGAAGGGGAAGTGAGCAGGTTGGAACACATCAAGTGGAACGCACGAACCGGAAGTAGGAGCAGGAGCCATGATACAGCACTGGAACAGACCTTTAAAAGAAGGGATAGGAACCCACACGGACTATACCTCTGAGGAAGCTGACTATTACAACAGCGAAACGCGTTAGTTACATTGGGGGTACGCTTTGGACCCAGGAAAGGCACCACAGGGGAATCTGAAAGAATTGGCAGGACCACCCCGAGGGAGCATACTCAAACTTTGTGGGACTGAATGCGTATTACCCAAAGAGGGTAAATGTGAGTGTACATTTTACTTGTTTTTAATTATGTTTTAATAAAAGCGGTATTACACTATCCTTGGTTCCTATCTCTAATCTGGAGTCTGGCAGGAGCGGTGAGCTGGAGGAGGGATCAGAAAGAATCCTTTTGATATGCACAACACCACAATAGTGGTTTGTAAGTAGGCATTTTATACATAGTGTTGAGGCGCCTCACTATCGAATTGTACTTTTTTTATACAAGGAAGGTTACCTTCTGTTCTTATATTCACTTGGATCCATTTTCCTTTCTCTTTTTCTAACTAAATAGCTGCCCAAAGACAAGGGGAGCACACCTTTGAAAAATCATTTTTGTATACGCACAGGGTGATATTCCCTTTAATTGAACGTATTACGCTATGCTTGTTTCTATTTTCTGTTGCCACAGGCGCTGATCTCTCTATATATATTCCATAGGGAATACATATATATTTGTTTTAGGCCATAACATCAGCTGACTAAAATAAGCAGCCAAGCAATAAAAATACATGTTTTATTCATGGTTTAATTCAATGAACAGCCCTGATGCAGTCATGTAGCAGCAAATTGTAATATTAATATACACAGCTGAATGCAAAAGATGAATATTAGCAGTTTAATTAAGGTCATTTACTACACCCTGTAACAGCTGTTCAACAAAAGTAACTAATACTGTCCTCATTGTTTAAATCTCACATTTCTATTGAAATAGGTAACACTGTCCTGTATAATTATGCCAGACATAACTAGACCATACTCCATTTGTCATTAAAAAAACATCTCATACAAAAAATTTGTTAAACTCTTAGGCCCACACTTAAAAGACCTTTTCCAATTGCTACTTCATGGATCACCACTAACAAAACATATGCAATCGGCAACCATAATAATGATATTAAAGCCAGGGAAGGACTCCCATAATTGTAACAGCTACAGACCAATTTCATTAATAAATACTGATATCAAGTTGTTTGCAAAAATACTGGCCAACAGACTAGCTACGTTACTTCCAAAGATAGTTCACAGGGACCAGATGGGGTTTATACCAGGCCGACAGGCAGCAGATGGCATACACACGGTGATCAATCTGATAAGCATTGCTCATAAGATTCCTACTTCCTCCCTTCTTCTGTCCCTAGATGCACAGAAAGCATTTGATAGGGTGGACTGGAGATATATGTTTGCAGTCCTAGAAAAACTGAATATACCACAAATTTTTCTCACAGGACTTCGACAATTATATGATACTCTCTCGGCAAGGGTGCTTAGCATGGGCCTGTTATCTAAACCTATTGTAATAAAAGGCGGGACACGACAAGGATGCCCCCTATCACCATTAATCTTTGCATTGTCCTTAGAACCCCTGACCAATGCCATTAGACAAAACCCAAATATCAAAGGCTTTCGGGTGAAAGATTAGGAACACAAAATAAATTTATTCGCAGATGAAATTCTCCTCACACTCACATCCCCCCAAACTATATTACCTAACTTACTACACACCCTAGAGCACTTTCAGCAAATTTCAGGATATAAAATCAATTCTACGAAGACACAAGCTCTCCCTTTAAAAATGCCTAAATCAGAAATGAAACTACTCCAGATTAATTTTGAATATAAATGGGAAATTTATCATTTAGAATACTTAGGAATCAAACCCACTCCCTCTTACGATTCTTTATACAAAGCAAATTACCCCACACTAATAGATAAACTTAAGAAGGATCTCGCTATCTGGTATACCTACTCCCTGTCCTGTTTTGGCAGAATAGCGTATGTAAAAATGACCCTATTGCCCGGCTCCTATATCTCTTCAGAACTTTGCCAATTCACTTCCCTGAAAAAATAGCCCTCTCGCTCCAGAAGGCTATCTCAAACTTTATATGGGGGGGAAAGAGACCCAGAATTAAAGCAATGATTATGACCAAACTGAAAGCAATAGGAGGACTGGGAGTTCCACACCTATACAGATACTACTTGGCTAGTAGATTAGAGGCAATGGTGCACATACATGCCCCTATGGAGGAATCCTGGAAAATAATTGAAAATAATTTCTCTGCACCTCTGCAGCTAGCACATCTATTTTGGATCTCTAAAACACACCGAGACACCTCCAAAGACCTATTACCCTCCTTGCAACAAGCTCTAGATATATGGGACTCCATAGCCGTTAAAATTAAATTAAGCACACGTGACACTAGCAGGACTTTAAACCATGGATACACGCAAACATGGTCACGCTAGCAGACTTTTGTCTCGATCAAATTACTCCAACTTAAGGGACAACATAATATCCCTCACTCGCAATTTTTTCGGTATCTGCAACTTAGACACTATGTGGAGACTAAAATCAAACTTCAAAATACCCAGCCTATGACATATTTCAAAACGATCTGCTTGAAACGCTCATACCGACACATCTGAGATCTATAATCATACTACCACATCTCATTAGATATCACTGATATGCGCCAGCCTTATATGAAAAAATGGGAAACGGATTTAGATCTCCTAATATCAGATAAGACATGGTCGTATATCTGGGAAAATGCCAAAAAAAATCCATATGTGCAACCTCCAGTGAAAGGGCATATAAAATCATTTACTGCTGGTATTATACGCCAACACACATTAGTAAATTAAGTGGCAACATGGAACACGCTACTTGCTTTAGAGGTTGTGGCGAACAAGGATCCTTTTTACATACATGGTGGACATGCACGGTGGCCCAGGACTTCTGGAAGATGATAGCCTCTCTGCTCTCCGAGATTCTAAATAGCGATAGACTATTCATTCTAAACTCTCCCATAAACTTGGCACACATATCCTGACAGCAGCAAGATCTCTCCTAGCAGCTAACTGGAAACGACCACAATTACCTGGTCGACAATCACTGATAACCAAAGTGAACTGGATTCGAGCGATGGAATCTATAAGAAATATACTTCTAGACAAGAGCTATGAGGGGGAGCTGGAGTGGCATCCTTGGGCTCGCTATCTGGAGGAAATCCAATCTAAGTCTAACTCCTCTGAATCTGTAACCGCTTGAACAGTGCAATAAATAAGATGTCACTTGATAACGCTGTATTGTAGTCATGATAACTGTCTCTCTTCTTAAACTTTCTCTTCCCTTCCCCATAATTGTTTTTTCTCCCCCATCCACGAGCCAGCTGCATGATTAATATCGAATCGGCAATGCCTGAGAGGCCATGTGAAATGGCTAGTTCCTGAGAATGTTCTGTAAACAATGTCATAACATATTTAGACATGGACAGACATGCAGCTGAATATATGTTGTACTTTACTACATTCTTTTTATTTTTGTTATATTGAAAAACAATAAAAACCTTCAAACATAAAAAAAATTAAAAAAACATCTCATGCTACAGATCTACTGTATACCTGATCTAGAAGATCTTCCATTTTTGTCTGCCATCCATCCTTGGCAGTATTTATCTCCCGTTCTTTGAGCTGAAGGAGCTGGGCAATGGCAGATTTCTTGTCTTCTGCGTGTTGTAATTTGAGCTCTTCCCGAAGTTTGTTGCACTCTTCTCTCAACAAATAGGGAGAACAATGGCCAAAAACAGTGCTATCGGGCCTTGTCAATTGCCTTATTCATTGTTGGGGAGGTGCTCCTTCCTACCTGAAAGTCTCTTTTAATTCTAGGTCACAAGCAACTTTGTCCATCTTTAGTTTCTCTTCCTCCCTTATTGCAGAAAGTACTGCTTCATGCTGCTGTTTTTCTTTCACCAACTCCCCCTAAAAATGTCTGTTTACACAAACATAATATTATTTGATAGATCATTTACACACACTGAATATGGTGAAAAATTAAGGAGTTATTGGTGTAACAATCAAGTTAAGATGTAGGGTTTTCAAATTTCCACTGTTGTTGGTGGCAAAATGCAAGTGCTATGTCTTACATGCATATATACTGAAAGACATAGTACGTGCATAGAATAATAATCGAATATATCACTTACTAATGTAAAGTACACAAAGGAGAGAATGTACAGAGCATAGAGCCAGTTTTAAAGTGGGCTTATACAAGGGGTATAATACAGACAAATTAAGATTGCTAAAGGAATAGAAATGAGAAGAAAGGCATGCCTACTATATTGTTATCATAGGCATGTTGCAAAATGATTTGTCTTACTGTACTAGCAAAAAACTCCATTATTGCTAATTAGTTAGGACTGCCCACCACTGGTGCCCTGAAATTAGAGTATTGTGGGTGGCAGAAAAAGCATGAATTTAAAGCTTTCCTGATTAATCAAACAGAACTGGTGCAGTTTTCTGCTCTATACTGTAGAAAAGATACACTTCTTATTAAAATCCCTGCAAGCCCTCGGAGAGTTACAAATGTCCAGCTCTACAGTTTCCTGAATTGGGTTATCTTCGATACCTACCTCGTCTCAACCAAGGATAGACTGATACAGTTCAAGATCCCACATAGGCTCCACATAACTTCAAATAGGCTGTTCCGTATGAACAGGCTCGATTCACCACAGTGTCCTAAGTGTAGAGCCCCAGACGCATCTTACTTACAGCTCATCTGGTCATGTCCCCGAATCCAAGCCTTCTGGTCTCAGGTTCTTAATTATATTCAGGATAAAACAGCACTACCTAAATTAATAACCCCTTAGGTCTGCAAGGAATACCCTTTCGTACACTACTATTTTATGCCAGGAAATGCATCATCCTGAATTGGATGTCCCCTCAACCCCCCACATTTAATGGTTGGGTGAACCTACTAAAAACGACACTCCCCCTTATACAATTTACCTATTCTGGGTGCCCCCAGAAGTACAACTTTCTGGTGTGGAGGGACTGGCTAGAAGCCACAGAGGACCCTTAGTGCCAGGGATGGTGAACTAGCAGCAACATAACTAATTGTACCCCGTATGATATAGAGATAGCAGATGCAGAATTATAACTGTATCAAAGTGTATACAAATGTACAGGATTTATATGTATTGTATGCTCACGTTGTACTGTGACAAAATAAGATGGAACCATGGTTGTTTGTTTATTGTTATAAAATGCAAAATAAAGCCCTTTAAAAAAATGATGGCAAGTTGACTTTTCAATGCAATTACATCCAATTTGTTTAGAAGTGCAAGATCAACTGAGCAAATTTTGCCGAATCGGATGCAACTATATCAAGCGCAACTTCCCCTGGAAACTGAAATTTCGCTGAAAAAAAAGCTGGGAAAAAGTGTTGCATTGTGAGTAAAAACATGGTGATTTCAACCTAAATTGCACTTTGCACACTGAGGTTCAGAAAGTAAATGACCTCTCATGTTTTATTTTGTTGCCTGCCTGTACAGTATGTTTTTGTGATGAAAAAAATATATGCTCATTTTTAAATAAAACACATATAAGTACTACTATGCTGCCTATACTATGTTATGAACCAGGCATCTGGGGCAGCAATTCCTTGTAGAAACTGTAATCAATACACAATACTGCATTTGGCTATTGCATGGCTGGTGGAAAAAAAAACAATATGAAACTTTTCATGCTATAGCAGCTTATTGATTATTTTTAGTAGACAATAGGTTAGTAAGAGAATTGTCATGGCTTGTTAACAAGATGTTTAGCACTTTTGGGACAAATGACAGCCTAGATGAAAGGGTATTTGTGCAAGCTAATACAGTTATAATGAGGTAGACGGTTAATGTTTTTCTTATTTGTACAAAGAACACTTTTACTGCTCAGGCATCAAACATTCAAAATTCCAACCAAATGTTTTATCATACAGGGGCTAATATATTTAACAACACAGAAAAACTAAGAATATTAAAAACAAAAAAAACAGCATAAGCTAATAGAAAGTTAAAATTGCCTAATGCAAGAATGGATGATAAACTGCATATTATGATGAGTACAGTTTCCTTGGATGATAAAATGTGGAAAGGTTTTCATGGCACTTAGAACCACTGAACAACACAACACAAGAGCAAAACATTAGTTTGGACATAAAACTGGGCATGTAGTGGTATTATTCACAACTTTACTTGAGCCAATACATCTTTCTAGCAAACTGTACCTACTTGCATGTCGAACCAACCTCTCTGTTCAACCTGCTTTCATGAATAGTGTGCAGGTACACCCATGGACATTAGGGGCCCTTGCAACTACAGCCAGCCTTGTTGTAGCATTAATCCAGGGTTTTCTTTAACCAGAACAACTGACTTATGCTAAGTAAATAGGTCACTAATGCCATTATAAAAACCACACAGTAGAAGTGATGCCATTTTAACAGAAATACAAGGGAAACCAAACCGAAATGGATGCTGCTTTTTACATTGGTACATGGCACACAGGTTTGGTTGACAAAATTATGCATTGTGGGTAAAAACACGGAAGCATAATGCCTCCCTGGCAGGGTAGCAAGAAGATAATAAGAATACAAATTAGGTGTGTTTATCAGAGTAACACCAATATTTCCTAACTGCAATTACTCATTAAGTCTGTACTGCACATCAAATTGGCTGAAATATTTAAAGAACCCATGATTTATTTAAATATATCTTCATCTGTAGGGCTGTTAGGCCCTAAAATAAGACAGAATGAGTAAATATTTTGGGAACAGACTAAAGATGTCACCTGATTTAAAGGGAACTGCTCTGGTGCAACCTACTAGCATCTAGCTTTGTAAATCAACCCATTGTGTGTGTATACAATATTTTTTGCATACCACAACTGGTTGGGTGTGTACTAATGTAATAACTATGTAGCACACCCGTGAGTGTGTTATGTGCTATTGGGTATGATCTTGCAAAGTATACTGGTGACACCCCAGATCCAGTGAACAGACAAACAAGAATGGCAATGCAACAGGCACAGCCTTATTTTATTTAACAGCAGAAGCTGTAAGAAAAGAGATTAGTTACTTAGAATAGTAGTAAATAACAATAATATAACACCAATAACAGCTGTAAGAATAGCCCAGTGTAACCCTGGTGTGCACACCTAAGTCTCTCCCAACAAGTTGCCAGCTGGATATAGTGTGTGTACCGGTGGGGGCCCCTTGTGATGAATGCAATGCTGTCAGCCTTACTTATAATCCTTGCAGGTTGATGAGGTGACTATGCAATCCCTGAAATCACCTTCAGTAACTTTACTGGTTCACTGCAACACTCTCAGCTGATGATTGTAATAACAAAAAGGCACATCTGTACACATGTGAAAACATCCAGCAATTTAGGGGCTTCTCTGTCCATAGGAACCACACAGTCTCACAGATAGAATAAGGCTGAGTATTAATCTTCCAAACTGGCAGGGCAGGGGTTAATGATGACTCACAGTTTATCAGGAACTCTGCTTCTCCTCTCACTGGATTTTCCTCCTGATCAAAAATGGCTGGAAGGCCACAACCCAGGATCACACTGGCTACTGGGACCTTGTGCACTTTCCCTCCAGGGAATAACAGGAACCAACTTTCAGCAAAACTGCAGTGTCTTCCTCTGCAGATTAGTGACAGTTTCTCTTTCTGGCTAATCACTAATCCTGGCTGCAACACAACTGCCCCAGTCACTAAGTCTTCCAGCACAGCACAGTCCTCCTTGCTGGTTAATTCCCCCTCCCCTTCCGGTTCCTGGGTTGGGCTCCTATTGGCTGTCTCCATGCACTTCCTGGAGCAAGGGCTTGTTGGAAATGTAGTTCTTAACCCCAAGCAATAGTTCTGCCTCCAGAAATATCAAATGTTTGCAGTCTCTGTTTTATCACATCAGGGAGCAATTTAGTAATCCATTGTCCATTAATACTAATTATAGTCCCGCATTATAATGTTCAAACAGTCTGCAGACATAATAGGGTGCTACACTCTCCCCCCACCACAACTCTTGAGCCCCATCAAGATGAACATGGCATTAATATATTAACCACATACATATTATCTAGCACATAGGTACATAATAGTACACCTAAAATACTTTATACGGTTGTTTCAATCTTATGTTTCACATTGCAAACATGAGTCTTATATGGGGTGCCACCAGATTTTTCTTCAACGAATGTTTCCTGGGCAGAAACCAATCTGTGTGAAGTGAGAACACTCTCTTCAGTACTATTTCCTAGAGAATTGTAAGTCAGTCTTTGAGGAGGTCTAATAGTTCTGGGCTCCCTTGGATTGACTACTTGGGCCTCATTTAAGTCTCTTAAATCTTGACCTTCATCTTGACAATTGAGTTCAAGCTGATCTCTTGAAGAGGGATCAGTCTCTGTAGAATGTATTACGCCATTTGAGTCACATTCAAGCTCTCTGAAAGCTGATTGAGAAGCCCCTGAATTTACTATATGTAACTCTGGCATACATGGGACAAACTCAGGTGCATTGGCATTTAAGTTCCTGTTGACTTCAGAGTTATCATGGAGAGTTCCTTCCACTGCACCATCTGAGAAGAAGTAATCTAACCCCCAATCATCATCATCATCACTGTTATCTTCACAATGCTGTTCAGATATGGTATTATCATTCCTTGAGGGAGTCTGTCCTTGTAGCCTCTGAGATCTTCTCGGTTTAGTATTCGTTTGTCTCTTTGCTGGTTGAGACCTTGTCTCCCGTGTGGCTTCCCTTAAAGGTAAAATGTGATTTCTGTGCCAGGTTTTTATAGGACTGTCCTTCCCTTCTGGGCGAAGTTGGTATACTGGTAGATTTGGTAGTTGGGAGCAAATAATATATGGTTGTGATCCCCATCGATCAGCCAGCTTGTGTTTGCCTGGGATTCCCATATTCCTTAGAAGTACTCGATCACCTGGCTGCAAATCATGATATTTCACTTTTTTGTCATATCTGCTTTTGTTTTGCTTGCATTTGTTACCAGCCGCTGTCTCAGCTCTTTCATAGGCTTGCTGGAGGTTTTTCTTTAGCCTTTCTACATAGCTCTGATGCGATTTGACAGGAGTGTCATCAGCTGTGACCCCAAATATTATGTCAATAGGTAATCTGGCCTCGCGCCCAAACATTAGGAAGTAAGGTGAGTACCCAGTGGAATCATTTCTTGTGCTGTTGTATGCATGAACAACTGTGGCAATATAGTGACTCCAGTGGCATTTCTTCTCTTTGGGCAAGGTGCCTAGCATGTCTAACAGGGTCCTGTTGAACCTTTCAGGCTGAGGGTCACCTTGTGGATGGTAAGGAGTGGTTCTTGACTTCTGAACTCCCAGCATTGATAACAACTCATGCACTAGCTTACTTTCAAAGTCTCTTCCTTGATCCGAATGGATTCTTCTAGGTAAGCCATAATGAACGAAGAAATGTTCCACAAGAACCTTTGCAACTGTAATGGCTCTTTGATCTTTGGTGGGAAAGGCCTGGGCATACCTGGTGTAATGGTCTGTTACCACCAAAACATTGCTTATACCACCCTCATCTGGCTCAATGGATAGAAAGTCAATGCAAACTAGATCCATGGGCCCATGGCTTTCCATATGCAGAAGATGAGCAGCCCTTGTTGGTAAAGTTTTCCTCTGTATACATCTGAGGCAGGTACGACAATAGTCTTCTACATCTTGTTTCATACATGGCCAATAGAAACGATCCCTTACAAGGCCTAGAGTTTTCTCATACCCCAGATGACCATGTTCATCGTGAAGGGCCATAAGAACAGAGTCTCTGTGTTTCTGTGGTAGCATCAATTGCCATTTCTCAGTGTCTGCTATACTTGGAGCCCGTCTGTATACTAAACCACCTCGTAGCTGCAGTCTGTCCCACTCTTTCAGAAGCAATCTGGCCAGAGGATGAAGATCAGTTCTGAGTAAATCAGCTTGTTGTTTCCTTAAGGCCTCCAGGGCCAGTTGACATAGGGGATCCTCACTTTGATCTCTCTTGATGTCTCCTTTGCTGAGAGTTGGGATGGTGGATGTCTCAACAGAAGTCACATTGCAATAAAGCCTAGGAATTCCACTGGAAGTCATTCCAACCTTCTCTGCGAAACATTCACTTGTTAGTCTAAAAGTCACCCCTTGACACATGCTTCTCACTCCAGGTGCTGGAATCTCAATCCATTCATCATCTGGATGCAGATTTTCATGAGGTCGTCTAGACAGCCCATCAGCATCCTTATTATTCCGACCTGGTCGGTAGCGCAAACTAAACTTGTAGTGTGCTAGTGCGGCCAACCATCTATGACCAGTGGCATCCAGCTTTGCAGTGGTTAAGATATAAGTAAGTGGATTGTTGTCTGTCTGTACTTCGAATTCTGCTCCATATAAGTAATCGTGTAGCTTATCCACCACTGCCCATTTTAGTGCAAGGAATTCAAGTTTATGAGCAGGGTAGTTCCTCTCAGAGGGTGACAAGCTTCGACTGATGAAAGCTACTGGTCTTAGTTCCTCATTATACTCTTGGTATAGAACACCTCCAATGCCCTCCCTGCTGGCATCTGTATGCAACACATAGGGCTTAGATGTATCAGCATAGGCTAGCACAGGTGCATGAGTAAGGCAATACTTTAGCTGGTCAAAAGCTTGTTCACATTCTCGAGTCCATCTACCTTCTATGGACTCTCTGGCCCATCCTTGACCTCGGGACTTCTTGCCTTCATTCAATTCTTCTGTCTCAGAGCTGTTTTGAAGCAACTGATTCAACGGTTGAGCCACTTTTGAGAACCCCTTCACAAATCTCCTGTAATACCCACAGAAACCCAAAAAGGACCTCAGTTCAGTAATTGTTCTGGGTTTGGGCCATGATGAGACAGCTTCAATCTTGCTGGGGTCAGTGGCTATTCCTTCTGATGACACCACATGGCCCACATAGTTCACTGAGGGCTGACAGAATTGGCACTTTTCTGGGGACAACTTCAGGCCTTCCTTCTCAAGCCGACTGAATACCTTCAACAGTCTCTGTTCATGCTCCTCTAAGGTCTTGCCAAAGACTATTAGGTCATCTAAGTATACCAGTACTTCCAAAAGGTGCATGTCACCTACTGTGCGTTCCATGAGGCGTTGAAAGGTGGCAGGTGCTCCACAGAGGCCTTGGGGCATCCTATTAAATTCATAGAAACCCAAAGGACATATGAATGCTGTCTTCTCCTTGTCTTCTGGGTGCATAGGGATCTGATAGTATCCACTTCTCAGGTCCAATACACTGAACCACTTGCTCCCAACCAAGCAGTTAAGGGCATCCTCAATCCTGGGAGTGGTATACTGGTCTGGAATGGTACGCTGATTTAAAGTGCGATAATCCACACACATACGGATTGAACCATTCTTTTTACGTACCACTACTATTGGGGATGCATAAGGGCTTCGTGATTCTTTAATGATTCCAGCAGCTTTTAGCTCTTCCAGGTGCCTGCGAAGATATTCTAGGTCTCCTGGAGCAATGCGCCGTGATCTTTCACGAAAGGGTCTATCTTCTCTGAGACGGATTCTGTGCTGTGTGCTGGTAGCGCATCCCATATCAATGTCACTTTTGGAGAATAAATCACTGTGCTCTTTCAAATGCTTCTGTAAGCGCTTCTTCCACTCAAGGGGAATGAAAGGATTACTAAAATTGAAACCTTCGTCTTCATCTGTGGCTTCTGCTCTATCACTCGCCAAGCTACCCATAGGCATAGGACTAGCTGAGTAGACTTTTCCTAAGAGTATATGTGAATGAATAACGACAGGTTCACTGGTTGTATTTTTCAGCCCAACAGTGACAGTGCCTTGGTTCTTCTTCAGACAATCAGTTGGAAAGGTTTCAGGAATCAGCTCTACTCCAGTAGGTAGACCTATCCCTTGCCCACCTTAAATCATCAAATTCGGTCCAGTATGTTCCCAGCACATTTTTACCCTAGCTCTCATGCAGGTGATTTTTCCAGGTGGTACTAGACATTCTTTCCTCTGAAGTGACCACACATTTCCTATTCCATCTGAAGGTTCCTCCTTCTGTTGAGTTAGGGAAGTCAGTACTGGCTGTAGCAATGGGTGTATGGGAGCTCTCTGTTTCCATTTCAACTGCAATTGAGGAGCTAACATTCGCCTCACCAAATCCGTATTTGTGCCCACCACTAAAGAGTTCTGCAGGGCTCCTGGAGGTCTGGGGCACACTACCGCCAATGTCTCAAATACTTCTTTGGTCCCTGCCACAAGAGGAGAAAATTCTAATTTAATGTTGACATAACCATCATAGGGGAATTTGGTTTCACTCAGACCCCATATTTCCAGGTGTTCCAACTTCTCCAGAAGTATGTGTGATAGGTACTTCTTATAAAAATCTCTGTACAGTAGTGTCACTTGAGCTCCTGTATCTAGGAGTGCCTCGGAGTAAACACCTTCAATTTGCACAGGTACAATGAGAGGTGGACCAACCAGACTTTTTGGTGACCTTGGCTTTTGCAACAGTTTATCTTGGTCTGGTCCACCTTGTTGACAGTTAACTGTGATGTTGTTCTTTCGATTTGGTAGGTGTCCTTTTGCTGTGTCAGTATGCCATTTGAGTGGATTACGATCACATTTATATTTTTTTGGAATTTGATGGGGAGGTATTGGAGGTTGTGAAAACGAGTCAATCTTTTTGTTTGGGGTGGCTGCCTCTCGCCCTTTAGAAATCCTGTAGGTTTTCCTGGAGCTTTCTTTAGATGGGCACCCAGCTTGTAATTTGTAGTTTCCCTGTGCCTTTCTCTTCTCCTCATTCAATAATTTTGATAATTTGTCAATTACCTTCTTTGGATTTGGTTCATTGCAACATTGTCTTCTATAATGGCCTGGCTCGCCACACTTGTAACATATCTCTGTGTTTCCACCAGAGTGAGCTTGGGTATGAAGAGGCTTCTCAGTTTCTGCAGCTGCTGTACTGAGCATAGTGCCAGCCACCTCTGGAGTAGATACATGAGTCTTGGCTAATTGGGTTACTAGCTCAGTTAGCAAGTCTAGTTGTGCCCTCAACTGGGTAACCTCTTTGCTCGATTCCATAGGGCATATAGTTTTGACTCCAACTTTTAGTACAGATCTAGAGTTCACCATAGATCCTTTTTCCTCCAGTCTGGCCTCTTCCTCTCTGACTTCTTTAATCAGTTGATTGTAAATTAGAGTTTCTTCCCCTAGTTTCAGTCTCAACTTTAGCATGATGGGGTCAAGGGGTTGGGCCCCCTGCCAAATCTGTTTCACTCTTACCTTGTCCACCAATTCGGGATCCAAACCCTTCTTTAGCAATATCTGGTGTAGGGTCTTATCTAGACGTCGAATGTAGTCTGATAGTTTCTCCCCAGGCTCCTGATAGGTGTGCTCAAACTGGTATAGTAGGTCAGCTGCTTTTTCAGTTCTGCCAAACACATCCTGCAAGGCTTCCAAATAGTCATAGGCAGTGCAGTCTTGTTTACTGAGCTTCAGATTCCGCACAGTATCTGCAGCTGCTCCCCTCAAACTCTCAGATATTCTTTGTTTCTTGTGGGCTTCAGGGATATCCCATTCATCCAGGACTTGCATAGTCTGTTCCATCCAGGACTCATAATCATCTTCCTCTGTAGGAACAGGCTGTGACCCAGAGAAGGACCGCAGCTTGCGATAGCCAAACCCAGCATACAAAGCGCTGCTCTTTTTGCATTTCTCTACAAGGATGCCAAGAGCAGTTATAAATTCTGAACCTATAGTTGGAGATGCAGCTGAAGATAATCCAGTAGCAGTGGAAGTGGCATGTGGGTTTTCTAGGGGAAAGACTAGCTGGGCTTTGTGACCCTCCTTTCCAAACTCTACAGTAGGGAGCACATCCAAGCTTAGTATCTGGCAATCCCACTCCAATAATACATTAGTGGTATCAGTAACAGGGTCTCTTTTCATGCCTCTTATGAAGCAGCGGCTCTGGGGAATTATCTCATCCATTAGCTGATACATCTGTTTAGAAGTCATATCCTTTGTAGGAAGCAGCAGTGCCAGGCAATGATCTGGGTTGGCATTTACAGCTTCACACCACTGTGCAACAGCTTGAGGATCCATATTTAATCTTTGGAATGTCTGCTAACTTCTGAGGGAAATGGGCATAGTCAATACAAGTAAGTGAAACCCAATCCCGGACGAGCCCCCAAATGTAGCACACCCGTGAGTGTGTTATGTGCTATTGGGTATGATCTTGCAAAGTATACTGGTGACACCCCAGATCCAGTGAACAGACAAACAAGAATGGCAATGCAACAGGCACAGCCTTATTTTATTTAACAGCAGAAGCTGTAAGAAAAGAGATTAGTTACTTAGAATAGTAGTAAATAACAATAATATAACACCAATAACAGCTGTAAGAATAGCCCAGTGTAACCCTGGTGTGCACACCTAAGTCTCTCCCAACAAGTTGCCAGCTGGATATAGTGTGTGTACCGGTGGGGGCCCCTTGTGATGAATGCAATGCTGTCAGCCTTACTTATAATCCTTGCAGGTTGATGAGGTGACTATGCAATCCCTGAAATCACCTTCAGTAACTTTACTGGTTCACTGCAACACTCTCAGCTGATGATTGTAATAACAAAAAGGCACATCTGAACACATGTGAAAACATCCAGCAATTTAGGGGCTTCTCTGTCCATAGGAACCACACAGTCTCACAGATAGAATAAGGCTGAGTATTAATCTTCCAAACTGGCAGGGCAGGGGTTAATGATGACTCACAGTTTATCAGGAACTCTGCTTCTCCTCTCACTGGATTTTCCTCCTGATCAAAAATGGCTGGAAGGCTACAACCCAGGATCACACTGGCTACTGGGACCTTGTGCACTTTCCCTCCAGGGAATAACAGGAACCAACTTTCAGCAAAACTGCAGTGTCTTCCTCTGCAGATTAGTGACAGTTTCTCTTTCTGGCTAATCACTAATCCTGGCTGCAACACAACTGCCCCAGTCACTAAGTCTTCCAGCACAGCACAGTCCTCCTTGCTGGTTAATTCCCCCTCCCCTTCCGGTTCCTGGGTTGGGCTCCTATTGGCTGTCTCCATGCACTTCCTGGAGCAAGGGCTTGTTAGAAATGTAGTTCTTAACCCCAAGCAATAGTTCTGCCTCCAGAAATATCAAATGTTTGCAGTCTCTGTTTTATCACATCAGGGAGCAATTTAGTAATCCATTGTCCATTAATACTAATTATAGTCCCGCATTATAATGTTCAAACAGTCTGCACACATAATAGGGTGCTACAACTATAATGTGAGCCAACAAAATTCCCCAAAGTCTAAGACATTCTTTAGGCAGATCTGCCTATAAAACTGAGGACGGAAGGAAGGAGCCACAGAAAAAGAATGGCTACCTCAACATAGACTTGGTACCACTACCTAAGTTTTATCAGACACTGTCATGAATCTTAAAAAAAGTAAATATAGTGTACCCTCTTGCCACTAATGATCACTGAGGTGACAGGACACCCTGCACAAAATTCTTACATTTTGAACTAATAAAATGTCTCTTGATCTGAGAAAATGACCCACAGGTATATTATGTATTATATGTGACGGATGATATAAGAAGCCCTGTAAAATTGTGTTGGCTGTATATTTCTTCCTAAAAATAGCAGTGATTATTAATGATGGGCAAATTTGTCCTGTTTCGCTTCGCCGCCGCAAACATTTGACGCACCTTAAAGTAAATGGACGTCCTTTTGCTTGTAGCCGGCTTCTGAACTGCTGGCAGCGAAACACGCTAATTTGCCGTGACTTCGCTCATCACTAGTGATGATTTTGACCTGCTTAGTCAGCTTTATTGATCAAATGAGCAAGTCCTTCTCATTGTGTATGTTTTCACAACATTGTTGAAGCCTGCATAATATTTCCTGTGTATACCTAAATGAGATGATCCTTTACAAGAAAATAAAAGTTATTCTATATCTGCAATTCAAATATATAACATGCACATGTCAAATTTCAGCAATCTTTGTGCAGGCTGTATTATATAATCTACAAATTTCAAATTTGACTAGCATTTTACAATTACCTGAATGGAAAATAAAGATTCACTGGTATCCCTTTGTCTCTCGGTTGTTGCATCCAACTCTTTCTGAAGTCTGTACTGAGTATCTTTTAAGCTAGTTATATGAGACTCAGCGGAACCAAGCCCTTGCTCACTTTTTTTCTCAAGGTCCTGCAGTCGTACATTCTGTTGACAGATATAGCGGGTTTTCATTTACAAGGACAAACAAGAATTTGTTGCAAAACATAACTTTTCCAGCACACCCTAGCCTACAGTGTATGGGGCAAATTTACTAAAGGGTGAAGTGGGTAACGCTAGCAAAAATTCGCTAGCGAAGTGGACCTACTCTAGTGCTACTTCGCACCCTTACACCAGACGAAGTTGCGATATGGCAAAGGGACGTAAGTACGCTAATTCACTAACTTGAGGATTTTCGTGAAAGTTACCTCTTGCGCCAGACTTTTCTTCGCCACCACAGACTAGGCTAAGTGCAATAGAGTAGATAGGGATGGTTCAAAAAAAGTTGAAATTTTAACAGGAATTAACAGAAACATTAAACTTAGAACATGATGAGCCCCTAAAGAAAAGTTTATATAGTGTTAGATAAAGGTCAGTTATGAAATACATTTTGTATATCGCCATCATTATCTGATTTGTTTGTATTGGTACCGTATTTACCTCCTGATTAGCAGTTGTCAGCTTTTCTGTGAGTTCTTCCTTAAGGTTTGCCAGCTGCTGTGTCAATTGGTTCTTACTTTCATCTAGTTCTGATAATTCCTTTTTAAATTGTTGCTGGAGCTCCTAAAGAGAAAGAAAGAGAATGCAGAGAGACATTTTAATTATGCCGTGCCAGGCAGCAGATGTTATTGTATCTTCAGCAAACTTGTGCTTAACTAGTTTGTGACAATTATAGATAAAAGCAAAGACACAAGACAATCAAACATTACATTCTGTATCTATTGACTATATGTACAGAAATGAAGAGTGAGCAGTCTTTACAGAAAGAAAAGCAAGACGACATCCCAAATAATTAGCCTTCTATTGAAAATAAATAAATAAATACCGTATATACTCGAGTATAAGCCGATCCAAGTATAAGCCGAGGTACCTAATTTTACCTACAAAAACTGGGAAAACTTATTGACTCTAGTATAAGCCTAGACACAACTACAGCCCTGTCTCCCAGCAGCGCACATTTCACCAAAGAGACCCCCCCAGTGATCAACCGGACTTCTTTGCAAAGTTGATGGTGACAGAGAATTGCCAAACGGATTACTGTGTGCATTGTCCCACTGTCCCACTACCATGTGCAGAGGGTGCTGTGTGATATTGCCATCACTGTTAATCTTTCGTATAACCAACAGAGGGTGCTGTGTGATATTACCATCACTGTTAATCCTTCATACAACCAACAGAGGGCGCTGTGTGTTATTGCACGCACTGTTGTTCTTTCATATAACCAACAAAGGGCACTGTGTGATATTGCAGTCACTGTTATTCTTTCATATAACCAACAGAGGGCGCTGTGTGATATTGCAGTCACTTTTAATCTTTCATATAACCAACAGAGGGCGATGTGTGATATTGCAGTCACTGTTATTCTTTCATATAACCAACAGATGGCGCTGTGTGATATTGCAGTCACTGTTATTCTTTCATATAACCAACAGAGGGCGCACTGTTCTTCATTGATATAACCAACAGAGGGCGCTGTGTGATATTGCAGTCACTGTTATTCTTTCATATAACCAACAGAGGGCGCACTGTTATTCTTTGATATAACTAACAGAGGGTGCTGTGTGATATTGCAGTCACTGTTATTCTTTCATATACCAACAGATGGCGCTGTGTGATATTGCAGTCACTGTTATTCTTTCATATAACCAACAGAGGGCGCACTGTTATTCTTTGATTTAACCAACAGAGGGTGCTGTGTGATATTGCAGTCACTGTTATTCTTTCATATAACCAACAGAGGGCGCACTGTTATTCTTTCATATAACCAACAGAGGGCGCTGTGTGATATTGCAGTCACTGTTAATCTTTCATATAACCAACAGAGGGAGCTGTGTGTTATTGCAGTCACTGTTATTCTTTCATATAACCAACAGAGGGCGCACTGTTATTCTTTCATATAACCAACAGAGGGCATTGTGGGATATTGCAGTCTCTCCCCAAGTGAACTGTTGGTATAGGAATGATTAAAAGTGACTGCAATCTCAGCTACTGCCCGCTGACCTGAGTATAAGCCCAGGTAGACTTTTTCAGCACATATTGGATGCTGAAAAACTCGGCTTATACTCGAGTTTATACGGTACTGCAGAGCTGTGGAATTTATCCTACAAATCCATGCAGTTGGCAATTGAAGGGCAAACATGACTGTATAGTTTTTTTTTTAAAAGTTCCATCAAACTACTTAGTAGTAGGCACAGCAAGTCCTTCATATGTGTTTAGTATGTACTACAGGCCCTTCATATTTATTTAGTAGGTACAGCAGGCCCATGCAGGTATCCCTTTCCATCCTGTATTTATGTAATCTTTCCACTCTTTTATGTCCCACACTTTTCTCTCTTTCAGTCTTTTTCGATCTCCCCTTTTCTTCTTGAACCCAATATATACTCACCCCTTCCTATTTATAATACAGTCAAACCATGATTTTACATTTTCCAGGAGAAACGTAAAATGGGGGAAGGTAAATCAGTGTTTCCCTGTAAAATTGGTGTAAACTGAAGAAAAAGACTACTAATGTGGCAAAACTCACGCATGTTTAAGCAAAGGCTCCCACCTTGTCCAGCACAACTTGCCACACTGCCTTCTAAATACTGAAAGTGCACAGAGACTGCACCACCCCAGCTGCTGGAGAAGGAACACAAGTATTGGCGTGTCATAATTTCCAATATTTTCACAATTTCTCAGAAAGTTCCTACTTTTGTTTTTGAATGCGAACGCCAACTTTTTCCCTTCATTTTCCCCTCTGCACATGTGTACTACATGTGCAGAGGGGAAAATGAAGGGAAAAAATTGGCGTTCGCATTCAAAAACAATAGTAGGAACTTTCTGAGAAATTGTGAAAATATTGGAAATTTTGATGTGAAATCCAGGAACAAGAAACATAAAATCCAGGAATAGGATACACCTATAGAAATGCACTTAATGTGTTGAGGTTGTTAAAAAAGGAATTTAGTGAATGCGAGAAACATTCAATTTAGCGGTACTGCATTATTGTGGTTTCTGTTTTGGCCGCAAATTAACATGCAAAATTCTACCGCTGTCTACAAATGCATAAATACACCATATGTCAAGTTCTTAACTTTTTAATTTTTTCATGAGTATAATATTTTCCAGTTACCATCCAAAGCTCCACGTTGCCTAAGATTTTTATCAACATCTTTTATTGGCTCATTACAACCAATCAAAGATTATTACTTAAATACCACAACTAGGTATTTTTGGAAAATTTGTGGGACTGCCTTTGCCCTCCATGCTGCAGGTGCTTGCGTGCTCCAAGTCCGCTATTCCAGGTATGTTTCACCTTGCAAACCATATACCCATATGCCTTCTCTTCACTGTGTGCAAAAACAACCTCAACTTCACTCTTTTTCAAACTAATACATTTTTCGAGTTGCGTACTTAACCATATCCTTATAGTGTACCACATACCAGTCAAAAAGGACCTTCTCCAGCCTTCCAGGGAGAGATTTTTCTGTGACTGCCTTTGCCCTCCGTGCTTGCGTGCTTCAAGTCCACTATGCCAGGTACGTTTGGCCTTGCAAAACATACACCCTTGTTCACTTCACTGTGTACCAAAACAACTTCAGTCTCACATTTTATTAAACTTGCACTCTACACAATATCCTCTATATCATCTTAAAGTGTACGCCACACCAGCTGAAAGGGACCTTCCAAACAGCCTTCCAAAAAGATCATCTATCTTTAATTTTTGGCAAGTGTTTTTGGTTTTTCAAAATGAGGTTTACTGTTTGAGTATGGCACAAGTAAACCATATAAAACAAAAGGCGGGCACAAACTTGCTTCAAGTCCGCTATTCCAGGTACGTTTGGCCTTGCAAAACATACACCCATGTGCATTCTAACAACCATGTTTACTTCACTGTGTACCAAAGCAACTTCAATCTCACATTTTATTAAACTTGCACTCTAAACAACGTCCTATTTCATCTTATAGTGTGCACCACACCAGCTGAAAGGGACCTTCCAAAGATCTACCTTTCATTTTTGGCAAGTGTTTTTGGTTTTTCAGAATGAGGTTTAATGTTTGAGTATGCCACAACTAAACCATATAAATAAAAAAGCTGGCACAAACTGGACCACAGTCAACTTCTGATGCTTAAATTGTTTATTAAAAATTTATAGCACCCACAGTGCAAACAGCTAGACATCATGATCCTTTTTTACACACTTACCATCCACATCTTTTTTCCAATGTGTGTCCTTATATGTGGCCCATGCAAAGGCCTTTTTTGCAACAACTGAAAAAAATGTACACAATAAAGTCATCCTGTAAGTTATGTAGACTGTGAGGAAGAAGAAGCACAATCATATGTTGATGCTGTATTTTCAGTGGAAATCAGGAACCATCAAAAGATAACCATTCTGAAGGTGTACTGGATCCATTCCATGCATCCTATAAGGCATTCCAGTCTTTCAACAACCTATGTGGAAACACAAATATGATGCCATAATGATGTGAATTTGCAGCTTATAAGAAATAGAGAACTTTTGAAATATCGTTTTCAGTTAGTAAGAATAGAAAATCATAATTATGATTTGGCTGCAACATTGAAAAGAATGGAGCACTGAACTCCTCAAGCAAAATTTGACCATACAACACCTGTTTGAAATCATTCGTTCTTTGGCAGATATTGCTTTTTCATTGTGTAAGCTTGTAGAAAACACTCAAAAAAGCTCTGAGATAACCCCCATATCTAGGGGCAGATTTATCAAGGGTCGAAGTGAATTCGAGGGAATTTTTGAAGTTTCGAAATTTAAAATACAAAGTAATTTTTTGGATACTTCGACCATCGAATAGGATACTACGACTTCAACTTGAAGTAAAATCGTTCGAATGTTCGACCATTCGATAATCGAAGTACTGTCTCTTTAAAAAAACTTCGATTTCAATACTTCACCAAATTAAACCTGCCGAAGTGCTATGTTAGCCTATGGGGACCTTCTAGAGCATTTTTCTAAGGTTTTGGAAGTCGAAGTAAAATCATTCGATCAATCGCTGAAATCCTTTGAATAGTTTGATTCGAAAGATTTAATCGATTTAAACTGTGATTTAAACTGTGACTGACCCTTATGTGACATAATGGCCAAAGAAAAACAGATTGTATCAACAAGATTGCCTGTGTTATGCAACCAGCTGAGACAGCTATAGCATGTGCTATAGCATTTCCTACTAAAAATATTCCCCCCAAAAAATAAATAATTGTTAAAACCACAGTAAAAATTTTTAGTAAGTAAATTTAGTAATAAATTATTTTTAGTACGACTTTATTGTCCTGCTATGTCTATGTGCTATGTGGATACTGTATTTTAGTTGTAACATTTGCAGAAAAGTGCTTTTTTTTATTTGACACCAATGATCAGGTGCTTGTAAGTGGCTAGAATTGTATTTTTTATCACACAAGCTACAACAAAAAGCATCCTGTTGTAAGGATTTTTACTTATTTCCCATTGTAAGGAATTTTATTTATTTTTAGTAATAAAAATGGTGGCAAATATTTATTTTTATTGATCAGTTAAGGGTCAACATTTATTAGCTGACACTTTACAGAAGTACAGAGGGTACAGTCTCACTTATGTACTCCAAACTTAGCTTAAATTTTCAAAATAAGGTTTACCTAGGGTGGTGGCACACAAGTCTACTGGGGGAAATTAGTCGGCCAGCGATAAATCGCCGCTTCTGCGGGCGACTAATCTCCCCTAAATGCCTTCCCGCCGGCTAGAATGTAAATCGCCGGTGGGATGGCACTCGAAACGCTTCATTTTCCGAAGTCGCCCAAAGTTGCCTCATGAGGAAACTTCAGGAGACTTTGGAAAGCTGAAGCGATACGAGTGTCATCCCGCTGGCGGTTTACATTCTAGCCGGCGGGAAGCTATGTCTCCCAAAGAAGAGCCGATTTTTCGCAGGGCAATTAATCTTCCGCAGTTGCAACGTCTGCCACCACCCTTATATGTAGTCAAGGTTTACTCCCAATTCTATAGAAATGTGTAGATATGGAAAGGGAAAAATTCATTCTTACACAAACATTTAAAATATTGTTTTAAAATTGAACATCAAACTTCGATTGTAACACCTACATTATTGATTTGTTATTGAGCTGTCTGGTTGCTAGGGTACATTTTACTATAGCAAGCAGCCTGTTTGAATGACAAAGTGTAATGTGAATTGGAAAGGGTGTTATAAAAGGAAGATATTGATAATGTTTCAGTAAACAGCAGAGTACCCTCACATAAAAAGCTATTTTGTGTAGTGGGGCACTAAGAAATGTTAAGAAGCATGTATTGTGCAAATTGCACTTGTCTAAAAAATAGACAGGGCCAAACAACTGCATTACACTGCTTAAAAAAATTAACAAGTCTTGTGAAAAAAACAAATATACACTAGGGCATCAAAAACCATGAATTTCAGAAAAGCTCATTTTGGTGCCTTGACGGCTGCTCTCCAGAGCATTGATTGGGGCATTACGTTTTCAGCTAAAAACACAGAACAGAAATGGTTGTCATTTAAAATTATAATAAATCATTACTGTTCTCAATTAAGGAGTAAATGTAGAAGCTCTAAGAATCACCCTATGTGGCTTAATATAGTTGTAAAGAAGTTAATAGGAAAGAAGAAAAAGGCATTTAAAAACTACAAGTCTGTTGGGACAGAAGCTGCATTTAATGAATATAAACACTATAATAAATGTTGTAAAACAGCAACCCAGAAGGCAAAGAACGGAAATGAAGAGTGCATTGTGGTGGAGGCTAAAACTAACCCCAAAAAGTTTTTTAAATATATTAATAGTAAATAGATGCAGGTTGAGAGTGCTGTTCCATTAAATAACGGTACCAGTATGGTTGTAACAGATACAGAAAAGGCAAATGTGCTAAATCAGTTCTTTTCATCAGTGTATACAATAGAGGAGTCTGAGTTCCCAGGCTCACTTTATAGCTGCACTAATGGCTCAGCACATTCTAGTCAGTGGCTGACTCAGGATATGATTCATAAAGCTTTAATAAAAATTAATGTAAACAAGGCTCCAGGGCCTGATGGCATACACCCCCGGGTTCTAGTTCAGTTTTAGACCAGCCCCTATTTCTGATTTTCTCAGATTCACTTTCATCTGGTATGGTGCCTATGGATTGGAGAAAAGCTGATGTTATTCCAATATTTAAAAAGGAATTACGATCTCAGCAATTATAGGCCAGTAAATTTACTTACAAGGGATCACATTCAAAATTTTGTCCTAGTCAATGACATTATCAGCAGCAATCAGCATGGCTTTAAGAATAGTGATGGACGAATTTGCGCGGTTACGCTTCGCCGAATAATTAGCATCTCGTTTTTGACGCCGGCGTCCTTTTTTTGGCGAAAATACAGCGGCGTCCAAAAAAACGGATGCCAGTGTCCATTTTTTTTACGCCGGCAAATTTTCCTGCCCGTTTCGCGAATTTATTCGCTGACTGTGAACCGCGCAAATCCGCTGCAAATTTGCGCCTGCCGAATAAATTCGCCCATCACTATTTAAGAAGGATAGATCATGTCAGACAAATTTGAAGTCATTTGCACATGGATAGGAAACTGGCTACAGGATAGGGTACAGAGGGTGGTTGTTAATGGTACATTCTCTACTTGGAGTAAGGTTCTTAGTGGGGTCCCTTAGGGCTCGGTATTGGGTCCACTTTTATTTAACTTGTTAATGACTTAGGGGAGGTTATTGTAAGTAATATATCAGTATTTGCAGATGACACAAAACTATCCAGCCCAATTAATTCCATCCAGGATGTGGCATCCTTGCAACACGATCTTGACAAACTGGCAATCTGGGCAGCTAAGAGGCAAATAAGATTCAATGTTGATAAATGTAAAGTCATGCACCTGGGATGTAAGAATATCCAAGCCACTTATACCCTTAATGAGACTGCACTAGGCAAAGCCATTATGGAAAAGGACCTTGAAGTCCTTGTAGATGATTAACTTGGCTGTAGCAAGCAATGCCAGTCAGCAGCTTCAAGGGCAAATAAGGTCTTGAGCTGTATTAAAAGGGGCATAGAGTCACGGGAGGAGGGGGACATTCTTCCACTGTATAGAGCACTTGTAAGGCCCCATCTAGAATATGCCGTACAGTTTTGGTCTCCATCACTCAAACAGGACATTATTGTATTAGAGAGGGTACACAGAAGGGCAACTAAGCCGGTAGAAGCCATGGGAAATCTTAGCTATGAGGAAAGACTGGCCAAATTGGGGATGTTCACACTGGAGAAGAGGCGCTTAAGGGGTGATATGATAACTATGTATAAATATATAAGGGGATCATATAATTATCTCTCTAATGCTTTATTTACTAGCAGCTGACACAAGGTCATCCATTCAGATTAGAAGAAAAGAGGTTCCGTCTAAATATTCTGAAGGGTTTTTTTTTACAGTGAGAGCTGTAAAGATGTGGATTTCTCTCCCTGAACCAGTTGTACTGGCTAATACATTAGATATCTTTAAAGGAGAAGGAAAGGCTAAAATGAAGTATACTTTATCAGAAAGGTCTATATAAATACACCAGTAAACACTCAAAGTAATGCTTCTCTGAGTCCTCTGTCAAAAGAAACACAGCATTTCTTTCCTTCTATTGTGGGCTTTTGTATCAGCATAAACCTCCAGGGCAGGGCTTGAGCATGCTCAGTTTGTTACTCTCTCTCTCTCTCTCTCTCTCTCTCTCTCTCTTCCCCTCCCCTTTCTCCACTCACTCCTCCCCTCCCTGCTGTAATCTGAGCCCAGAGCTATGTGTGAGCAGGGAGAGACTCAGGCAGGAAGTGATGTCACACCAAGCTAATATGGCAGCTGCTATCCTAAACAATCATAGCGAGCTTCTAGAGCTGTTTACTCAGGTAAAGTAAAGCATTCTGCAGAATAAATATAGTGTTATATCTTGCACTTTTGTGGCTAATCTATTGGCAATACTGCTTCGGTAGCTTTCCTTCTCTTTTAAGATGGGGTTGGGACTAGTCCGATTGCCATTTTAGAGTCAGGAAGGAATTCCCCCCCCATCTGAGGCAAAGTGGAGAGGCTTTGGATGGGTTTTTTTTTGTCTTCCTCTGGATCAACTGGCAGTTAAAGGGTTGAACTTGATGGACCTAATGCCCATGTGCAGTGCCCTACATAATTATAGAGCCTGAGGAAGGAAGGAAGGAAGGAAGGGAAAATGTGAGAAGTGCAGTGACATGTAGGAATTGCTGAATGGAAAGTAAAATTAATTGACTGCCCCATCTCTATGCCTCAGGCATAGAGGCATTGCAGTGCATATACAAGATTTTGGGGTGATACACAATTTGCCTTAATAACAGTGTCCCTAAAATTGCTCCTGCCTGTTTGCTGTGATTGTGTAATTCTAAAGGGCAAATTCCCTAACGTCACAAATTAGCTAGCAACCGTTTTGCCCATTTTGCAACACTTTGCCAGGCGTAAATTCGCCAGGACAACGATAATTCCCTAAAATGCGAAATTGTGTCCAGGGCACCGAAAGGTGGCGATGTTGCGCTAGCGTTACTTTGCCAAGCAAAGCGTTGGCTAATTTGCATAAGACTGGAAGTGAAAGTTGAATGGACGTATATGTTGTAGCAAATACATTACATTACACAAGGCCAGGGAACTTTTATAAAATAAAATAAAGTTGTTATAATGCTCTACACATGAGCTCAGTGTATAGTTTATGTGTCATATGTAAGGATATGTAGGGGGGACCAGGTACCAGGGCCGGGCCAGGTCGGCCGGGTGCCCTACGCAAACCGGCCTGACAAACCCCCCGTGCATGAGCTTGTGTATGGTGCGACTAAGAGAAGTGAGAGCTACGTAGAGGAGGGAGCCGGCCTGTAAGAGGGTGATTGGGTTGTGTGCTGAATATGTGCACGTTGCATGTGTTAAGTGACTGTTCGAGTAATGAAAAATTGTTAAATTGATTATAAAGTTGAATGTTTGTTTAAATTGAAAAGAATGAAAAATCACCACAAGGTGGCAGTAGTGTCAAGGCTATGGTTCAGAAGGTTCCATGCTGGACAGCAGTGGGTAAGACACATGTATAGGATTTGTAGTAGCACATGAGAGGGAAATGTTACAGTGATGCTCAAGACTAAAAGTATTTAAGAGAGAACACACCCTAGGGTTAGAGAGAACACACTCGGAAAATAGATAGCATCGGGGATAAAAGTTAAAGTACTAGGTACTTAAGTTAGTAAGGTATCACCTAGCATGGGTAGTTTTGACCCCAACGAGGAGATAGAGGCTTATAAGCCAAGGCTTTGCCAGTGAGGGCAGCAGTGATAGGGAAGCTCGGACATCCCGGAGGAAGGGTGAACAAATTCCTACCTGGAGTAGGCCAGAGGGGCATAGAGCGTATGCCGGACTGGTAGGACCAGGGGGTGAAAGGAAAAGTCCTATCCGGAGTAGGGCAGGGGGACGTGGCGTGCACGTCGGGCTGCTAGGACCGGAAGGTGGAAACCCTGGAAAAGGACGATCCATGACCCTGAGTGAAGGATCTACAAGGTAAAGAGAAAATGCTCAATGGGGAATAGATTGACTGGTACTGTATTGTGATGTGACTACGGAAGTGAGTGTGCCAAGAACTGTATACATGTGGCTGGATGTTGCAAGTTTGAAGAAGCTGTTACAATATATATTCTTCGTTTTTATAAACAACGGTGCGGATTCCCTTCCCTGGAGAAGAAGAGTGGTTTCCTTAGTTACGACTACTGTGTTAACTCTATTAGTACCCCTTACATAATTTGGTGCCACGGACAGGATCCTGAAAGAGTATGTTTTTTGGGAAACCCCTACCGGCAGTTGGAAGTGACTGGTAACACAGTCTTTGCATACGGCGCTGTGAACAGGACTGGCTGCGTGGGACTGAAGTAACAGGAAGGAAGTGTGTGTACTAAGATTGGGACCAAGCAGGAAGTGGGGCAGAGTGCCAGTTAAGTGGCTACCACAGTCTGGTCACAGGAAGAGGAGGTGCTTGACGGCCATCTTGGAAAGTAAAGGAGTGGCGCAAGTTGAAGAGGCTGCATGGAGAAAGTTGGCGGTTTCGCTATGGCAAGCCAAGACTTTGTGGACACTGGTCGCCGGTTTCTATGGACCGGAGTTTTGCCTCAAAAAGCATCCAGTAGTGGTTCTATGCTACTGGTGCCAATGTGCGGCAGCTGCGGTGAGGAAACAGCATGGAGCACAGTGCAAGCCACGCGACAGTGCCCAGGGTTTAAAAGAGATCACTTGGCGGGACCCATTTTTATCCGCACCCAGCTATCTGATGCTGTCAGGGAAGTGGATCGACGCCTTGCCCGATGGGAAATAAGGTTCCCGCAGGTTGCCGCCAAAGATACGCAGACAGACATTACCAGTGAATCTGCTAAGTCAGAGAGTGGGTAAGTGAGCGTCAGTGCTGAGGCGCCCCCGCCCTATGCGGCCATTGTGGAAGCTGCAGAGATGACTCCGGTACTTTTGCCAGAACCATCCATGAGTAGAGTGCGTGGACCCCTCCCTGGTATAGGCCGTGGGCAGTGTGGTGGATTTACAGTGCACCCGGATGTACAAGCTATGATTGACAGGGTTGAGACATGGCTGGTACCGACTGAAAGATCACCCGATGGGGCCCCTTGGAACGAGGCTTGGGAGACAAAATCATCAGAGGCCGTTTCTTCCCCGGTTCCAGCAGGGCTTGCTGAGGAAATCCCCCTGGAAGCCGGAGGTGAGTCGGGCCCTAGTAGTGGCTTGGCAGCTGCAAGTGTTAGTCCACCAGAGGAATTCATTCGGTCGCCTCACTATCTTATGGTACATGATGAGGCCTCTTTTTGGGTGCTCCCTGGAAAAGCACCAGAGAAGGAATTTCGTGCTGTTTCAAAAGTACAGCGCAAGATCAATCTTGAAGTGAGCAAGCGCTGGGGTTTTTACATGCCCTATGCGATCTACGAAGAAGTGGAACAGCATCTGGAGGACTCTGTCCGTCAGGACATATTGGCCTACTTAAAGTTAGACGAGCACAGTTTGGTTCAGCACGATGGTGTTAGCCGTACACGGGCTAAACAGATGCTGGAAGACACCATTCCTTCCTGGTGGTTGGGGCACACAGTTCTGCGTCATCATATTCTGAGCATTTGTAAAAGGGCCCCAGAGCATCGCCTGAGCTTGGATGTACCCCTTGAAGGAGGTGGAACTGTAGAAAAACCTCATCCTGCCTATTATATCTCCTTTCACCACACAAAGAATTGGTTTCCACGTATGATCTAAACCAGCAGAGGTGGCTGCTTCTTGTTTGGGTCTGTTATGGAAGTTCCTGGGCAGGACTGGCCTTTTCAGTGATGGATACTAGTTATACTGTTACATGTTCCGTTTTTCTATTTTCCTATTTCCTGGGGTGCATAAGGAATCAGCACCCAGAAAAGTTCATGATCATATTGATAATGTGATATGCCTTTGTTTTTATTTCTTCTTTTAAATCAGGGTATTTCATCAGAAAAGTTTCTGATCATATTGATAATGTGATATGCCTTTGTTTTTATTTCTTCTTTAAATCAGGGTATTTCATGAGAGAAGTATCTCATGGCTGATTTTATAAAACACAAACAGTTTTCAGCATCATATCATTGTATTAGTATTTTTATTGGTTTGATTGGTTGTGTGCACGAGAACGTGCTTAATTTAAAAAGTGACGAGTGTAAGAGGGTGATGGGTTGTGTGCTGAATATGTGTACGTTGCATGTGTTAAGTGACTGTTCGAGGGATGAAAAATTGTTAAATTGATTGGAAAGTTGAATTTGTTTCAATTGCAAAGAATGAAAAATCACCACAAGATGGCAGTAGTGTCAAGGCTATGGTTCAGAAGGTTCCATGCAGGACAGCAGTGGGTAAGACACATATATAGGATTTGGACTATATATAGGATTTGGACTAGCACATGAACGGGAAATGTTACAGTGATGCTCAAGACTAAAAGTATTTAAGAGAGAACACACTTGGAAAATAGATAGCATCAGGGATAAAAGTTAAAGTACTAGGTACTTAAGTAGTTTTGACCCCAACGAGGAGATAGAGGCTTATGAGCCAAGGCTTTGCCAGTGAGGGCAGCAGTGATAGGGAAGCTCGGACGTCCCGAATGAAGGGTGAACAAATTCCTACCTGGAGTAGGCCAGAGGGGCATAGAGCGTATGCCGGACTGGTAAGACCAGGGGGTGAAAGGAAAAGTCCTATCCGGAGTAGGGCAGGGGGACGTGGCGTGCACGTCAGCTGCTAGGACCGGAAGGTGGAAACCCTGGAAAAGTACGATCCGTGACCCTGAGTGAAGGATCTACAAGGTAAAGAGAAAATGGTCAATGGGGAATAGATTGACTGATACTGTATTGTGATGTGACTTATGGAAGTGAGTGTGCCAAGAACGGTATACATGTGAATGGATGTTGCAAGTTTGAAGAAGCTGTTACAATAAATATTCTTCGTTTTTATAAACAACGGTGTGGATTCCCTTCCCTGGAGAAGAAGAGTGGTTTCCTTAGTTACGACTACTGTGTTAACTCTATTAGTAGCCCTTACAGGCCGGCCAGACAGATAGAGCAGGGAGGGAACTGAGAGCAGAGAGGGAGCCGGCCGGCACGAGCCAAACGACTGACAGAGGAGGGAGCGTCTGGCCCGACTGATAGAGCAGGGAGAGAAGTGAGAGCAGGGAGGGATCCTGGAGGCGTGACTGACAGAGGAGGGAGGGAACTGAGAGGAGGAAGGCAGCCTGCCAGCGTGACTGACAGAGCAGGGAGGGAAGTGAGAGCAGGGAGGGAGCCTGCCGGCGTGACTGACAGAGGAGGGAGAGACTGAGAGGAGGGTAGGTGCCGGCCCGACTGAGGGGCAAATTCACTAAGCGCCGAAGCGCCGAACGCTAGCGTTACTTCGCTAGCGTTTGGCATTTTCGTTACTGCGCAAATTCACTAACGAACGCTGGCGTAGTTTCGCTAGTGTTACTTCGCACCCTTACGCCTGGCGAAGTTTCGCTAGTGACGTAACTACGCAAATTCACTAACGCACGCAGTGTACTGAACGCTACCTTTTACGCTAGACTTCCTTCGCCACCTCAGACCAGGCGAAGCGCAATAGAGTAGATAGGGATTGCTTCAAAAAAAGTCAAAATTTTTTCTAAGTCCCAAAAAACGCTGGCGTGTTTTCTACATTATGGGTGATAGGCTGAAAAAGATCGAAAAATTTTTTGGGGCTCCCCTCCTTCCCCCCTACATTTCCTGACTCATGGCAACTTACCTAGACAGTGGGCACATGTGTGGGGCAAAATAAAAATTTTATTTGATGTTTTGAAGCTTTTCTAGCCATTTGTAGTGCTGATACGTATTCCTCCATTGAAATTTGAATTTGGCGTCGTATGCAAATTAGCCTTCGCTAGCGTAACTTCGCTTTACTTAGCGAATCAACGCTAGCGCAACTTCGCAACCTTACGCTACCCCTGAGCGCAACTTCGGATTTTAGTGAATTTGCGAAGCGCTGGCGAAACTACGCCTGGCGAAGTGTGGCAAAGTGCGGCGAAGTTACGCCTGGCGCAACTACGAATCTTAGTGAATTTGCCCCTGAGAGAGAAGAGAGGGGTGAGTGAGTGAGGGAGTGGACAGTGATGGAGAGGAGGGTCACAGGAGGGAAGGAAGACCGAGGAGTGCTGACTAGGGGCAGGTTGAGGACAATTTTAGAGGTAGCTGCCCAGCGCCCCCCTATCACTGCGCCATAGGCAGCTGCCTCTTCTGCCTACCCCTAGTTCCGGCACTGCCAGGCACCCAAAATTTTTTTTACAGTCTTTTGCAGGGTATCACCCTGAAAAAAGGAAAAGGCACTCCATTGCACTTCGCCTGGTTTGAGGTGGCGAAGGCAAGTCTCTCGCAAGAGGTAACGTTCAGTAAAATCCGCACCTTATGGAATTTGCGGAGTTATGTCCGTTCGCCAGAGTGAAAATTCGCCTGGCGTTAGAGTGTGAAGCAACGCTAGCATCTATCTCCTTTGAAAGCAAAGTAACGCCTGCGCCTATTAGGGAATCGGCGTAGTTACGAAATGACATCATGCTGGTGAATTTTCGCTAGTGTTATTCACTTTGCCCTTAGGGAATCTGCCCCTATGACTGAAGGATACAACATTTAAATAACAAACATAGTATAAGCAAAGTTTATTTTGCACTATTTCTTAGGGTGACAGATCTTCTTTAACAGATGAGGGTGGATATTCCAAGATAAACCTCTCAGCATCCTTTCTGAGATACAGAAGAACAGTTTTCCATAATGAAGCCCCAGCTGTTTAAAGTGTTTGATGGGTTGTGTGTCTGACTAGGAATAGAAGCAATCAGAGCCCATAGGGTACAGTTATCAACTGTCAAAACAATGTAATATACTATGTAAAAAAACTATGTAATATAACACCAAGGGGCCTATATTTTATACTGTGTAAAATGCAATTCGGTTTAAAAAAAAAAAAGCTGGGTAAAATAAATGACGAATTTATCAAGGTGTGTGATATTTTATGCCATGTGAACTCCAGATTTGATACAGTTATTTAACACTGCTTCAGGCCTTTGTGTGTAAGTTCCAGCGGACATTGCTCAAATAAAAATCACATAAAAATACCAAATTTTTATGCTGTTTTTACACAGCAAATTATTCCACAGTTTTTTTAAACCACATAATAAATCTGACCTAAGTCTTCTGGTTTACCTTCCATTTACATACCATAGCATATTTAATGTATGTACATATTTTTAATCTTATCTATAATATCCATATTCCCTAACCCATTGGTGGGAGGGATCACAATTCCAATTGAGCAAATTTTCATGTAAACTTCATTTGTGTATTTTACCTGTTTATAATGCAGTGTTTCCTTAAAACATTGCTAGCTCATTTATAACTGTTTTGTGTGTTTTGAATGCAATTTTTGGCTGCAGATTTGTTTCCCCTACAATGCAGTTATGTTTCCCATAAGTCCAGCAATTTTTGTGAATCACATGCAAGTTGCAGATAATATGGGGGATTGTGCCACTTCTGGAGCTTAGCATATTAGTCCCACTTGAACACAATTTATAGAGGATACTAGGTGGGTGCATTCGTGCTTAGTGCATTTATAAAAAAATACAAAGTGTGTGTTTGGATGCAAGTACTTTTAATGAATGGCATCAATTTGTGCAACAACTGCATCCATTTTAGCCAAATACCCTTGCCGCTGCTGTCATAAATACAGATTTGTATTCAGACTCATTGATCTAATAAGGCAGCAGAGTGCCATGTTGAATTTAAATTGCATCCTATAAGACCATTTTTTTAATCAGGGTAAAGCAGTTTATCAGTACCGTAACTAGAGGGGAGCGGGCCCTGGTGCGTGACGTGCAGCAGGGCCCCCGCCCCCCTCCGTACGGCCCGCATATCAATGGCGAGCGGGCTGCCGGGGGGCCCTGAGGGGGTGCGGGCCCTGGTCCGCTCGCACCCCCTGCTCCCCCCGGTAGTTCCGCCGCTGCAGTTTATAAAAGATAATATTGAAATGTCACCTATGATATGAGATTCTGGCATGGTACGGTGCATGGAGCTGCAGAAATAGCCTTTACACTAGAACGCCCATATTAAATTTTTTAGCGGACTACGAAAAAATTGTGTAAAACCCGGGAAAATTTAAAATCAGTGAATTGTGTTACTTCTAGTTTCAGCCACTTTAAGTCAAAACCATTTGCTATTTCCATGTTTATTAAAGGAGAACTAAAACAGCCACCTCAAGTCAAAACCATTTGCTATTTCCATGTTTATTAAAGGAGAACTAAACCCTAGGTATGGGACCTGTTACCCAGAATGCTCAGGGGCTGGGGTATTCCAGATAAGGGGTCTTTCCATAATTTGGAACTCCATATAGAAGTCTGTTAAAAATCATTTGAACATTAAATAAACCCAATAGTATTGTTTTCCCACCAATAAAGATTAGTTATTTCTTAGTTGGGATGAAGTACAATATTTTGTTTTGTCATTACAGATAAAAAATAATGTTTTAAAATTTTGAATTACTTTAAAATTGAGTCTATGGGAGACAACCTTCCTGTAATTTGGAGCTTTCTGGATAATGGATCCTATACCTGTACTGCCAAATACAGTAGGTGTTGGTTTTGAAAGTTTTTTCTGAAGCATTCAACCTGCAAGTCCTGTTGCATTTGAAGCCTCTTGCCTTGTGTGTGTGTGTGGGGGGGGGGAAGCCTTCCTGACTCCAAGATGTAATGGGACCAGTCCCTGAATCAACATGTACTATGAGCTATATTCCATAACCCTGTATTCCCTCACTTGCTAAAAAGCCATTCAACCCCTTCTTAAAGCTTAAAGTATGCATGTATGTTATCCAAGGCCTCTTCTCCATTCTGTTCTCTTCTTGCTCGATTTTCCACTTTTCCTCTTTACTTGTTCACTTCACAGGATTACTTCTCCTTTTTATGTTTTGCCACTTTTCCACCTATAATAATTTATAATTTTTTTTCATATTTTGTTCTTGTTCCCATCCCTCAGTGGTTCTTCTCTGTCCCCCTCCTTAACAGTTTTCCTCTTCTGCTGTCCACTACAATTCCATTTTCTTTCATGTATGCAACAAGTTATCTACCCCATTTTCTTTTCTGTACTTGCCATTTTAAAATACCACCTTTGCCATTTTATTTTTCTCTCCACTTCTTGCTCACTAGTCACTTTCCCACGTGAAATTGTCATATTGTCATCTCTTTATGCAGTCATAATCTGCAATACTGGCAACAACACTCAGATACACAAACAGGTACAGATTCAGACACACAGGCACACACACACAGACTTAGGACACGCAGATTCACATAGATATAGGCACACATAGATTCAGGAACACACACAGGGGGCTCACACACAGGCATACAGACTCAGGCATACACACACTCAGGCACACACAGGCACACATAGTGTCAGACTGCGACACCAAAGGCCCACCCAAAAACCTTATAGACCAGGGGCCCACCCAAAAGCCTTAGACCAGGGGCACTATTATTCTTACTCTCCTCACTCAACCTATTTTCTCATAGTCTCTTCTGTTTACATACTATAATCTATTATTTCATCTATTTAGCCTCTTTGTTCTCATATAAATAGGGAATGGCCATGAAATAGGCCAAATGTTTAGCAGCATGAGGGCCCACTGACACCTGGGCCCACCGGGAGTTTTCCTGGTATCCCGGTGGGCCAGTCCGACACTGGGCACACGCATATTCAGGCACAAACACACACACACTCAGGCACACACAAGCACACACACAGACTCAGGCATACACACGCACGCACACAGACTCAGGCACAGACTCAGGCACACACACAGACTCAGGCGCACACACACACACAGACCCAGGCACACACAGGCACACACACACTCAGGCACACTCGAACAGGCTCAGGCACACACAAACACAAAAAGGCACACACATAGACTCAGGAATACACAAACTCGGGCACACACACACTCAGGCACACATAAACTCAGGCATTCACACACTCAGGCACACACACAGACTCAGGCATACACACAGAATCAGGCACACACCCACATACACACTGAGTCACACACACATAGTCACACACAGTAACACACACACACACACACACACACACACACTGAGGCACAGGCACACATACACACACACTCATTCAGGCACACACACACTCAGGCACACACATACACTCAGGCACACACACACTCAGGCACACACTCAGGCACACACACAGACTCAGGCATACACACACTCAGGCAAACACACATAGGCAAACACAGTGTCAGATTGGGACACAAAAGGCCCACCCAAAAACCTTATACCAGGGGCCCACACACTTATGCACACACAAGCTGAGACAAACACACACACAGGCACACACACAATGTGATTTGTTCATGACTTATATGAGGTGCTTATTGAAATTGACTACCGTATATACTAGAGTATAAGCCGACCCGAGTATAAGCCGAGGTACCTAATTTTACCTACGAAAACTGGGAAAACTTATTGACTCTAGTATACGCCTAGACACAACTACAGCCCTGTCTCCCAGCAGCGCATATTCTGCCAAAGCGACCCCCCCAGCGATCAACCGGACTTCTTTGCAAAGCTGATGGTGACAGAGAATTGCCAAACGGATTACTGTGTGCATTGTCCCACTGTCCCACTACCATGTGCAGAGGGTGCTGTTTTTTTGCCATCACTGTTAATCTTTCGTATTACCAACAGAGGGCGCTGTGTGATATTGCAGTCACTGTTATTCTTCCATATAACCAACAGATGGCGCTGTGTGATATTGCAGTCACTGTTATTCTTTCATATAACCAACAGACGGTGCTGTGTGATATTGCAGTCACTGTTATTCTTTCATATAACCAACAGAGGGCGCACTGTTATTCTTTCATATAACCAACAGAGGGTGCTGTGTGATATTGCAGTCCCTGTTATTCTTTAACATAACCAACAGAGGGCGCTGTGTGATATTGCAGTCACGGTTAATCTTTCATATAACCAACAGAGGGCGCACTGTTCTTCTTTCATACAACCAACAGATGGCGCTGTGTGATATTGCAGTCACTGTTAATCTTTCATATAACCAACAGAGGGCGCACTGTTATTCTTTCATACAACCAACAGATGGCGCTGTGTGATATTGCAGTCCCTGTTATTCTTTCATACAACCAACAGATGGCGCTGTGTGATATTGCAGTCACTGTTAATCTTTCATATAACCAACAGAGGGCGCACTGTTATTCTTTCATATAACCAACAGAGGGCATTATGGGATATTGCAGTCTCTCCCCAAGTTTGCTGTTGGTATAGGAATGATTAAAAGTGACTGCAATCTCAGCTACTTGGGTCGGGTACCGCTGACCCGAGTATAAGCCGAGGTAGACTTTTTCTGCACATTATGGATGCTGAAAAACTCGGCGTATATACGGTATTTACAAAATCGTGGCAATACATGCATTTGTTTAGCACAAGTATAAACTTCTCATTTTCACTAAAAATAACATTCACATACAGCCATTTTTAGGAACATAGGACAAATATTTGGTGTAAAATCCCAGAACACATTATATAAAAACAGAGAAATGCAATCAATGAAATTCAGTATAAATTGCTGGAATCACAGAAAAAACTGTAAAATGTAAAAAAAAATAAACTTAAAAATACTAGGGATGCTTTATCAACACTAGGCAAATTTGCCCATGAGCAGTAACTCATGGCAACAAATCAGATTCATTGTTATACTTGCAACTGGCTTTAAAAAGCTACTCACTGATTGGTTGCTATGGGTAACTGCCCATTGGCAAATTTGCCCAGTGTTGATAAATGAGTGTATGTAAATATGAGGTTTCACTGAACATTGTTTATAGTCAGACTAGGGTCAAACTTTTCCTCCTGGACTTCAGGAGATATCTTGATGGGCCCATAACTAATGGCCCATCCCCAGTGGGCCCCAGTGCAGGATCTTAGGGGCAGGGGAAGCAATTGGGTTAACAACAGTGATGGAGGGCCTTAGTGGCGTGTTCATGACACTGGGTTTGAGATGGAGGTGGGGGGGCCTCTGCAACGGGTGGGGGTCCTTGCAGTGATGTTTCTGTTGGGCCCAGAAACCCCAATCTGACACTAGGTCAGACTCAGAAAACAGAAAGTGTTAAACAATGCTTTCAACTGTATTTACAAATAACTAAAACTACGTAAAACTGGCAGCAGTTTTAGACTAAATAAAACGTTATCGGTGATGCTGTGTGAGATCATTGGCAATTAAAGGTTTGGTTCGCCTTTAAGTTAACTTTTAGTATATTATAAAATGGCTAATTCTAAGCAACTTATCAGTTGGCCTTCAGTTTTTCTTATTTTATAGTTTTTTTTAATTATTTGCCTTTTCTTCTATATGACTGTGTCAGGCTTTCATACAGGCTTTCATTGAGTTGCTGACCCCATCTAAAAACAAATGCTCTGCAAGGCTGCACATTTATTGTTGTTTATTGCGAATTGTATTACCCATTTTCTATTCAGACCCTCTCTTATTCATATTGCAGTCTCTTATTCAAATCAGTCCATGGTTGTTAGGGTAAATTGCACCCTAGCAACCAGACTGCTGATATTCCAAACAGGAGACCTGCTGAATAAAAATCTAAATGACTCAAAAACCAGAAAAATGAAATCCAATTGCAAATCTCTCAGAATATACTAAAAGTTAATTTAAAGGGGAAGTGTGCAGTTTCCAATGACAATAATAATATTCATACATCAGAATGAATGAATCAAAATATCACCTGCCAGCCTTTCTATGTGGTGGCGTTTTTATAAAATTATAATTCAATGTACTTTTCATGTGTAAAGTCTTATACCTCATTGGATTTTACAGACATTAGGTTATATTAAACACGTGTGCAGTACAGTTTACTTTCATGGACTTTGAAATTCTATTATATAAATGGTACACTTGATGGCAGCATTGAGCTTCAAAAATAAATCGGGTTGTGGTACTGTAAATTTCAACTTTACTGTCAAAATGCTATAATGTCTGTATTATTCTCACAAACTCTGAAATACATTTGAATATAATTCCATTGTTTTAATGGATTGAAACGTAGCAACCTGGAACCCTTAGGACACAAATTTAATAATGTTATAATCAAATCAACATGATATATTGTTGTTCTGTTAATAAAAAGGTGACAGAAATCTATTCAGTGCATATCTGTACTATGGAAACACTGGTTCTCTATTGATACTCGCCATGTTACCCCTTGGACAGTACCACTAAAATCATGTGACGTGTGGATGGTGACCCCCCTGAATATCTCGGCAACCCAAGTTTAATTCCTGACCCAGAGGTTAAGATCCAGTGATCTAAAGTTAAAGCAACAACAAAGAGATGCAAAAAATATTTTGAGTTTCCCAGGTTATCCCATTGTGTTAGATTTTCTCTTCAAACAGAATGGAATGGACAACCATTAGTATTCAGAAACCTGGGTGCTAGTCTGAGAAGTATGTAGAGAAAATGCAGGGATTGACAGCACTCCAAGGATATACATCAAGTCAATAGTTGAAATGAAAGTGGAGATTTATTGGTGATCCAACATTTCGGCTCCGCACAGGAAACGTTGGATCAGTGCTGCCAATCCCTGCATTATATATATATATATATATATATATATATATATATATATATATATATATATATATATAATTGTCCAACACGTGTTATGCACAGTTTTAGTAATATTTGATTAGCTTCAGTGCGTCCACCCAACAAGCGGAGAGTCAGTCCGCTAAAATTGCATATAAATATTCCAACATGGTCGCACTCATAGTGAGTGCGACCCTGTTGGAATATTTATATATATTACAAACAACTTTACAACTTTACAACTTTACAACTATTTAATGTATATTGGAAAGTTGCTTACACTTTCTTTTTTATCATACCTTTTACTGCTTGGATCCGTATGTTTGAAAATTACTTTATTGCTACTGACCAAGGGGAGATTTCTGCTGCTAGAAAGCGTGCTTTACTTATTCTCTCCCTGGGAGCAGAGGGACAGCGTATATTCTATACATTACCATTACCTGATGAGACTTATGAAACTGCTCTTACTGCTATAAAGAACTTTTTCATGTCAAGAGTAAATGTGGTTGCTGAAAGATATAAATTCCGCCAATGTTGACAGCGTAATGGCGAATCCGCAGAACAATTTGCAGCAACTTTGAGAGAGCTGGTTGTTACCTGTGACTTTGGGAATCTAACAGATGAAATGCTAAGAGACCAAATAGTGGACAAAACAAACTCACCTTGCATTAGAGAGAGACTGCTTCTAGAGAAGGATTTAACCCTTGCACAGGCTATTACAGTTGCTAGCCAAACTAAAACAGCAGTGGCAGAGGCTAAAACTCTCAGTCAGGGGAAATACAGTGATAAGGAAAGGGATTCGCAGGAAAGACAAATAAAAAATATTGCTTTCGCTGTGGTTCAACACAACACACTGCACATTATGTTACATGTCCTGCAAAAGTTGTACGGTGCCACAAATGCAAAAAGGTAGGAAATTTTGCTAAGATCTGCCGTAGTTCTGCTAAAGATGTATGGATAAAGCTGACACATTTATTCCAGACAAGTTTATATGCACTGTCAGTGTCAATACTGCTTCTGCTGACAAGGGGCACTCCATTAACCTGATGCTTGATACAGGTTCAGCTGTTTCTAGACTACCAAAGGATATTTTCTTGAAATACTTTGCAAAAGATACGCTTGTTGCACCTGCCCTGAAACTGGTCAGTTACTTAAAGGATCCAATCCCTGTGCTTGGTTGCTTGCCAGTGACTGTACAATTTGAATCAAATACTGCAAAATGTGACTTTTACATTGTACTGCTATACTTGGAAGGGATCTCTAAAGAAACTGGTAGAGCAAGATGTGATTGAAAAATCAGAATCCTCTGAATGGGTTTCACCAATTGTTGTAACAATGAAGAAAGCTGGAGGTATTTGATTGTGTGTTGATCTCCGTGAACCTAATAAAGCAGTTGTTATGGACAATCATCCCTTGCCACACATAGAGGAAATATTTTTAGAACTCTGAGGAGCAAAATTATTTTCTACTCTGGATCTTCAGAGTGCTTATCATCAAGTATTACTGCATGAGGAAAGCAGAGACCTCACTGCATTTATCACCCATGATGTTTTGTTTCAGTTCAAGCATGTACCTTATGGACTGACTTCAGCATCGAGTTGTTTTTAAAGACTGATATCTTCTATACTCCATGGCATACCTGGTGTAGAATGCTACTTGCATGATATAATTGTCTATACTCCAACTATGGATCTTCATGACAAGTACCTAAAAAATTTTCTGAAATGCATTAATTCTGCAGGACTGAAACTGAACCTTTCCATATGCCACTTCAGACAAACTCAGCTGTCATTTCTGGGTCATATAATTTCACAAGATGTATTACTGCCTGACCCTTACCATGTCAACGCTGTTACACAATCACCTACTCCATCTGATTTCCAGACCTTATGTGCTTTCTTAGGTCTTATTTCATGGTATTCTAAGTTTATTCCCAACTATGCTTCAGTCGTGGAGCCACTTAGAGCACCTCTACGTGGAACTTTAAGTCTGGTGTGGTCGCAGTCTGCTCACCATAGCTTTGAATTAGTGAAACAGCCAATTGTGAGCAGTCCAGCGCTAGCTTGATTTGATCCTGCACTAGCCACTATGGTTACTACAGATGTTTCAGACTATGGCTGTTCTCACACAGATCCATGCTGATCATACTGTACAGAGAAAACTGTTGCATTTGCATCCAGAACACTTACAGAGACAGAGCTTAAGTATTCAACTGTTTAAAAAGAAACTCTAGCATGTGTTTGGGCAACAGAAAAATGGAGAACCTACCTATGGGGTAGAGAATTTACCTTATGCACTGATCATAGCCCTTTAACTACACTGCTTACAACAAAGGGACTAGGCAGACCTGGAATGCGTATAGCTAGATGGTCAGCAAGGCTACTGAATTTCAACTACAAAATGCAATACAAACCAGATTTGAAAAATGTTACTCCTGATTGTTTACCTTTACCTGCAGCTTCTGATGAACTGGATGAGGACATAGAAGTTGTAGCATTGACTGATTTACTATCATCTACAGTTACAGCTGCTGATTTTAAGCAAGCTTGCCTCACATGTCCAATTCAAGTAAAACTACGGGACATCTTACAAAGCAAATGGCCAAATGCTGAGAAGAAACTCAGTGATGATATTCAACCTTACTACAGGATTAGACATGAACTGTCCTTAGTAGATGGCTATGTTGTCCATGGAGCTCACTGTTTACTGGTACTATAGACCTTGCGAGAAAAGCTCATACAACTTGCACATGAGAGTCATCAAGGAATTGTGTAGTTATGTAGGAACTCTGTTGTAAATACTTTCCAATATTTCCCGGTAGGATTTGCTGTCTGTAGTCTTTCTTTCAGACTTCTGTTGAATTGCTCGATTTCTCCATTTGCTTTTGGGTAATACACTGTAGATTTCCAATGCACAATATTCCGGTCTCTCTCAGAAAGAATTCAAACTCAGATGAGACAAACTGTGGTCCGTTGTCTGATATTAACTCCTTTGGATTACCTTCTCTGCTGAAGACTGTAGACAGAAATGTTATTACTGTAGCTGAGAAACAAATGCAATTTCAGGCCATTTACTGTAATAGTCTATCAAGGTTATAGCAAATTTGCAGTCTATAGGAGCATCTGTAAAAGGGCCCACAATATCAATAGCAAGTTTTTACCATGCTGAATCAGGAAATGGTACTGGCTGAAGTGGTCGTGTATGTGTGATAGCTGTTTTATTATGATTCTGACAAGTAACACAAGAAAGAATGACAGTTACCACCTCTTTATTGACAAGTGACTACCTTTTTAGTTGTTAAACTACAACTACAGTATAATGCAGCCTTTGGCCATTTGGAGGAGGTTTAGAAGCTGATTTTCCATGGCTGCATTCACATGTGGTTTAAAAGTTTATAACACTTGGAAAAGAGTCCAAGTATCTCCCTATTTCTGATTTATATCAGCATGGGGCTAAGGTGGAATTTAAAGGACTGTTTTTGTCTGATATAAATCATGATTTAAAAGTAGCAATGGGAAGAGTAAAATAAAATGTGTGGTTCTGCTCACCCTCTACGCTACCTTTATCAGCTCAAGAATAAGTACAGGTATGGGACCCATTATCCAGATATGGGATAATCCTCTTTAATTTTTACAATTCACTATTGTTTTCATTATTTTCTGCAATGTTCCTTCAGCATATATAGTCCAAGCTGACTTAAATATGTCTTTCTGAATAAAGTGAATTATTTTATGCTACTATATGAAAGTATGTCACATACTGTAGATACCAGACACTAGCCAAGATGGGTAAAATAAGGGGCTACACGTGACTCCTACTTCACAGCAGGGAATTCCCTGGATCAACTTCAAAGTTTGTGCTGCAAAGTGGTTGGGGGGGAACAAGCTGTGTATGTTGAAGGCAGAGTGGTGATATGGCCCAAAATGAAGAAAAAATAATTTGGGAACTTTGCAGCAAAACCAGCAGCCAGAGTACACTGGTTTATGTTTAAAGATTGGCAGAATCAGATGCAGCTGTGATTGGGTGAAAAGGAATGAGTTAAGGCAGGGGAAAGCTGGGCTGGTGGTAGAGAAATAGGGATGTCATGTCAGGGGAAGAAGCAGTTCACTCCCTTATCTTCTGAGCAGGAAGAAACAACCCAGCCACCCTCCTCCTTTTTGCATATTTTTCTTCTTTATGTTCTCATATTATCTATTAATAACCGAATGTGAATGTTTTACTGAATGCACTGTTATATTTTTGTTTCTGTTATGTTATATAGTATAAATGTGAGAGCCAGTATTGTATTAATTCATGTTAAATGAATGTCAAATGCTTGATCCAGGGAATGTTTTTCTCCATTGGGGTCAGGAAGGATTTTTTTCCCCTTGAGGCATACAGTAATTGACTTCAGGCTGGGTTTTTTGCCTTTATCTGAATCATCCAGTGAATATGTAATAATGTATTATAAGTTTTCTTTGTCACAGCAGAGGTAGGACCTTGCCAGAGTACTGCACAGGAAATTTTAGAAAAGTGAGAAAGGAGGTTCTCTCCTGTGACTGCACAGTAGGTTGATTGATACAGATGCAGGCCTGGATTTGTGGAAAGGCAACCAAAGCCCGGACCTAGGGCTACAGGATTTTATGGGGCGGCATGCTGCCCAACCACACTCACATTGGTTCAATAACACTGGCTATACGCAGGAGATACAATAATTTCTTAAATTTCCCATGCGCCAATCCCCATTGCTCAAGTCGCAATGATGAAAATTTTCATGAATAAAGGGGAGGGGATAGGGGCAACAAACAGCAGTGGGCCTAGGGGTGCCCGCTATGTAAATCAGGCCCTGTACAGATGCTACTACTGCTTATGCTAGGTGACAGCCTACTTAGAATTCCTATGATCGAGACATAGCATCATGCATGTCTCCTAGGGTAACCAATCACATCAGTGGTAAAGTAGCAAACAAATGACCAAAAACACATTATAACTTCTAGAATGACTGGGCATAGGGTCCTGGGCATAAGATCAATCATGCAGTGACTGCATTGTTATTAACTGATAGAGGACAAGTTTATAGCATATCCATTAGCATATTATATTAATGACAATAACAACCTATTGAATGCATTAGTTATTGGTGTAGTACTGTTATATATGAATGTTCAGCATTTTGAAACTAAGACCATACAGCAAACAATCCTCAAGGACCCTGGGCAAGTATGATTTTACCATAAACGCCGTAAACAGATCATGCAGTGATCACAGCAGGCTAGCAGTTTGTATCAGTTCTTGCTGTGTTACAAACATATTTGATGGATTTCACTTTTGAACAGCTTGGATTTCTTTTTTATAGCTTAGAAGCTGATGTCTGTCCTTACCAAAGTGATTTATTTCCCATATATTACAACGCAAGAGTGCATTATGCTAAGACTGTTCATATTCCCCTTTTGCAATATGATGCAAAGTTCATACAATAATGTAATAATGCTTAATTCAAATACTTATACGGATTTTTGTAAAAGCCATCACACTCAGTTTTGTTTTGCTGCTCATTTTATCCATTCTTTATTTAAAAAAGTAACAAAAACTCTTTGTGCTAGTGGTGCTCCTAAATAGCACTAGTGCAGACAGGCCAATAAACCCGATTATGACTTTTTCCAATTAAAAAGAAATCAAAGCTAAACTGCTGTGTATGGAACATTTGTTATTAGACCTAAAGGGCACCTGTTGACAAAATATATTACCCCCAACCAAAGGTGCTGGCTAATAGAGCCCGAACTCTGGTTGGGGGTAACAATAGTTTTTTTTTTGCAAAAATTCCCCGCAAGCTATAGACCACCCACACCGGTAGGGAGCCCCCGGGTTCATGCAGCCATGTTGGGCACACACATGCGCATAGTGAACGAAATGCTGCAACCTGCTCATTATGCGTGTGATGTCAGAATCGCGTTATGCGCATGCGCTATGATTGACATGGCTGCTTGTACTGTGAGCTGCCTAACAATGCAACTGTCCTAGTGCTGGTGAGGGGCAATTTAAAAAAATAAAAACAACTGTTACACCCACCTGGAATGTAGGCTCTATTAGCCCTCACCTTTGGTCAGTGAACATATATTTGCCAAAAGGTGCCCTTTAAGGCATTGGGGCAAAGGTATACAGTCAAAAATAGTCAGCACAACCTTGTTAAATCTTCTTACTTTCTTTGGATGGGTGCAAGTTCTCCAGTGGCCACTTTCCACCAGCAAATGCAGTCAAAGTACGATATGAACAGCACCACAGTTATTATTGAAGTTAAAATGCCTTTATTGCTCAAGTGACGGGCATTACCGCAACGTTTCAGGCCTCATTTGGCCCTTTTTCAAGCTTGAGAAAGGGCCAAATGAGGCCTGAAACGTTGCGGTAATGCCCGTCACTTGAGCAATAAAGGTATTTTAACTTCAATAATAACTGTGGTGCTGTTCATATCGTATTGGGGCAAACGTAGTACAGGTATATTTAAAAAGTGTGGATTTTATTTAATAATTATTTTCTGCATTCACTACCAAATGGCAGTAACTTGAAAAAATTATTATTTCCAATTAAGTTCACTTTAGATGAGCATTATATTAAAAATAACATAACTTGTTCCAAATTAGAAGGCAGTTATAGCAGAGAGCACTGCAGAACACCCCAAAGCAGTTGGACCCTTTCTGTCGAACTGGTACAATTAAAACAGCTAAGATGGATTTCATAAATATGCCAATGAGGTTATGTAATAGAAGGGGCAAGATAGCATTTTCTGGTCACCTGTTTGAAAACAAGCACCTTATTCTTTGGTAAGGGTTACTGCACCTAGGAAAATTATTTGCCTTTTAATTCATATGGGGGATATTCACAATTGTCTGTTTCAAATTGAAGAGAATACCCATATATATAAGTTCTGGAGGCTTTGTCACAACAGTTGCCCTGCCTTCTGCACTCCCCAAACCCTCACTATAGTGGTGATCCTCAAGCTTTCAGAGGGTCCGTGAATCAGTGCTTGATCCAGCTGTCCGACAAATTAAAGGACAATCTGGTTACCATGGATCTCCTTGAACAACTTGGGGAACTGATTGCCCTTACTATCAAGGTTGACACCAGTCTTAAGGTGGCCATACACGGACCGATAAAAGCTGCCGACAGACTGTGTCGGCAGCTTATTGGCCCGTGTATGGGGGCCCCCGACGGGCTTCCCCGATCGAGATCTGGCCGAAAGTCGGCCAGATCTCGATCGGATGGGGTTAAAAATCCCGTCGGATCGCGGCCGCATCTGTTCGTTGATGCGGTACCGCGATCTGACCGCCCGTTTGTGAGCGCTAGGATCCGATCGTTGGGCCCTAGGGCCCACGATCGGATCAGCCCGATATTGCCCACCTCAAGGTGGGCATATCGGAGGGAGATCCGCTCGTTTGGCGACATCGCCAAACGAGTGGATCTATCCGTGTATGGCCACCTTTAGAGAGTGGCAAGCAGATAAGGATTGTGGCAAAAAAATCCAACCTGATATGGCACCACGGTTCCAAAGCTACGGAGGCATTCTGCTGGATTGCGTCTATACTGTGATGCTAACAACTGTCCTTTGAAGCAGGGAAACTTCAAGATTGGGGAGTCTTATCTGGACATGGTTGTACCTTCTCCCTAAAATAATTCTTGAAGATTTTTACTCCCTGTGCAGTTTCAGATGATGTCTGGGCCTGTCAACACTCAAGCCTTTCTAGATTCCGGAACTGCTGGGAACTTCATGGCCTTCACCAAGCACCTTGGGTTTCTCCTTATTTCTTGAGAGAGCACTAGAATCTCAGGGCCCTAGACATCAGAGTAATCTCACTAAGGGGGAACGGAGGGCACTGCTGACATTAAGTAAGGATAAAGGCCTGGTTATAAAAAAATGCGGATAAGGGTGGATCAGTGGTTGTCTTAGACTCTTCTACTTATGTCACTGAAGTTATGAGACAACTGATGGATACTGATATGTACACCCCACTAGATAAGGATCCTACGCTCAATTTGTGAAAAAATTGGAAATGATATTGGATAAGGGTGTGGATGATGGTGTATTATCCAAAGATGAACAAGATGGAATGTAAGAATCCAGTGATTCCTGTGTTTCATATTCTACCAAAAGTGCACGATTCCATAGAGATTGTGAAGGGCAGACCCATAGTAGCTAGTATTGGTTTGGTTGGGGAAAGTTTGTCATAATATGTGGATATTCTACTACAGCCTTTGGTGGAGGTACTTCCTACTTTTCTTAAAGACACTACTATGTGTATTAACAAACTACAAGATGCAAAATGGAAATCAAGTTATTTTTGGTTAACCATGATGTGGGTATTTCAGCTAAACAATATTGGTTGAAGAAATGCAATATATTTTCTGTGGCACAGTGTGAGTTTCTTTTACAATCTATTCAATTTCTTCTGGGTTCTAACTATTTTATGTTTGATAAAAAATTCTATCTCCAGAAGAGTGGAGCCGCGATGGGCGCATCGTTTGCCCTCACCTATGTGAACTTGGTTATGGGGAGGTTGGAGCGGCTTTTCATTTTTGGAGATAGTAATCCTTATAGATCACAAATCGTTCGTTTTTTATATTATATCAATGAATATATAGGCATTTGGGATGGGGATGAACTGTCACTATCCCATTTTGTTCACTATTGCAATGGGGTGGTGGAAGGGATTTCCTTCACATTTGAATCACATCCCCAGATGATATCCTTTTTGGATGTAGTGTTCTTAGCTCCAGAGGACCATGTAGAGACAGATTTGTATAGAAACCCGATTACACGAAAAACATTGTTGCATTCCAATAGTGCCCATCCGACTAGCTGCTTAAAAGGCATTCCATTGAGCTAATTTTTAAGGTTGCGAAGCATTTGTTCCACATGGGATACTTTCCAATTGAGAGCCATGCAACTGTGGGATCGTTTTATAGAAAGAGGCTATAAGGTTGAGGCTGTAAAAGCAGCCTATGATGGGGCAGTACCAAATAACAGATCAGAATTCCTAACTAATAAAAGACACCGTCCTCCATAGGAGGGAGATCAGTCTATAATACGGTTTCGTACGACGATTAATAGAGGTACTAATAATTGAACGAAGTGTATGAAAACATTGGGATGTCTTACTTCAAGATCCGATTTTGGCACAACATTTAGGTGATAAACCATCTTTTGTATATAAAAAGGCTAGGAATCTAGGGTTCAGTTTGTCCAAAAGTGTATTAAATTCAGATAATAGTGAAGGCACAAAAAATTTTCTAAAATTTAAGGGTAATTATGTTTGTGGAAGGAACAGATGTAAATCCTGTCAATACATTAAAATATTGAAGGAGTTCTCCAGTAAGAAATGGGTAAAGTACAAAGAATAGGAAGCTACTTTGTCTATCCAAATGAATAGTATATTTAGAAACATGTGAGTGTGGATCCTAATATGTCAGCAAAATTATACGTTGTGCAGGAGTGCTTTTTTGGAACATCTATCAGCTATAGATAGGAAAGATAGTAAATCAGCTATAGCTAGGCATGTTTGGGATAGACATGGTGGTAGGAATCATATTAACTTCCAGATAATAGATCAGCCACAGTTTTCTATGAGGAAAGAAGAATTTGATAAAAGATTACTGAGGAAAGAGGAATTGGATTTATCAGCTGAAAACCATGGAAAATTTAAGAGGTATGAATAAGGAATGGGAATTATCATGTTATTATTAATGATTAGATTAAGGCTATTGTATCAATATATAACTTTTGTACTCTCTTAATGCAATATGTAATTGTCAAGGTGATGTTTCGATTTGATTTAAAGATGTAAATAATGAGCTGTGTAATTCAATCGAAGTGGCATGTAAAGGTTAATGTTTTTTAGAGGCGGGACTGAGGGTTTTTTAAATTTGATGTGTTTCTGGGATCATTTGATCGCTTCTGATGAAGTGGCGAGATGCCATAAAAAGCGTAAAGTGTAGATCCCCTGACTGTACCAATAATGCTGGAACATTTTAAAAATGGATTATAAAAAGTGATATTTTATCGCCAGTTCCTGATGCTCCGTGTGTTACAAATTTTCTTGTCAACACTCAAGCTTTTCTAGATTCCAGAACTGCAGGTAACTTCATGGCCTTCACTAAGCACCTTGAGTTTCCCCTTATTTCTTGACTAACCCCCTGCTGCTGTTCACAATTGATGATAGACTGTCTGAAATCATCTAACAATATATGTACTTGCCATTACCTGTAGCCTCTGTTGAACTTCAGGCCTAACCCTCTGTATATAAGGACTTTTTGGATGTCTTCTGCAAGAAATCCACTGAGATTCTTAACAATGACTCTACTTGAAGATCACCTTTCTTGTGTGTTTATGGTCAACACCCCAAACCTTTCCCCAGGATTTCCTCCTTTCAGATTTTCCAGCAGCCATTGGTCAAGTGGTTCCATGTCTTCAATCTGGAATGCCACTAAGTCAATTTATGAGAGACGTTTATTAGCCAAAAAGAGCTATGCTGATAGGAAGCGTAAAACCTCTCCTCAGTACTTTGTTGAGGACAAGTCTGTGTGTTCCTTATCAAGCCTGCAATTTCTCCTTTAGACAATCCCCTCGTACTCCTGTCATTGTGGATGGCCAGCAAGAGTATGAAGTTGAAAAAATGATTGACTCCAGATTCTCCAATGGTTCGTTACAGTACCTTATCCAATGGAAAGGCTTCAGTCCTGAGGAATGTCCTTGGGTGAAGGACACCAATGTGCATGCTCCTCAGTTAGTACATGAGTTCTTCAATAAGTTTCTAAAGAAACCAGTTCATGGTGGTCCAATGGCCTCTGGCGCCACATCCAAATGGCAGCACCCATGGGTGCCATATGGGTCGTGGCACTGAAGCAATAGCGACAGCGCACAGGTGTGTGACATCATCCAAATAAATTGACGCTGAGGGTCTGGGTCCTACTTAAGAGTATTCCTGGGTGTTTAATAATTATTAGAAAACAGAAGAAAAACTATCATTTTAAGGCCACTAAGTTTATAATCTCACCAGTATAAACGTGAGGTCTGGGTGCACATGCCCCAGACCTACAGCTCAAGGTGGAGATATTCAACTGAACAGAAGATGGCAGGCACTAACAGATCCCACAGGGTGTTATAATTATTCTCTGACTGATTTCTAGATCCTGACCCTCTTGCTTTGTCTGATTACCTTGTTGATTGCCGCCTACCCTGATATCTTTGCATGAATACAACTACAAACTTGCCTTTACCCTTTGGATACCGTGTATTGGACTCTCTGTGTGCAGCTTCTTCCTTGGTCCCTACTCCTACTCATCTATGTCATGACTTGTTGGCTCTGACACCTATTAACCATTTAAATAATTCTAACTTCACCTGTTCTCTTAGGTCTACACTAGTTTTGTAATTTAGTTTAATTTCTTCCACTCTTTTTACAGATTGTCAGTTCCTAACTGTCTCCACTTCCTTAGGGACCTAGATAAATCACTAGTTTTTTCCATTTTTATATTTTCGTTTTTTTCACGTCATTTACAATGGATTTGTTTCATACTCAGTTCATTTTATTGATCAGTTTTATTAGCAAATGCATTCATTTTTATCAACACAGTTTATCAATTACTTATTTTCTTTTGATATTATACAATCTATTATTGCTGTATGTAAGGGGTATTTTTTAGCATCTACTCTTCAGTAATGTAGGCATTCTTGCTCTCATTGCTACTTTTTATTTAAAAAAAAATGCCAAATCACAAACAATGAATTGTCCATCTTAGTGAAAATCCAAAAAACATATTACATTCAGACATCCAGCACTAATTAATTGTCCTTAATACACAATATTGTCTACATTGAATAGTAGTGTCTACATTGAGTATTGCTTTATCTCACAATTGATTGCCTAGATCCCTTTAAAGGGAACTCCCTCTAATCCTGAAAGACTTATTTAATTGCCTCCCCTGGTGGCAGTCCTCTCAGACAATAGCCTTTCTTCCATTTATGATAGAAATATGGGTTGCTTGTCTATTTCTATGAACATGAATACATTATTGGTATCATTATTGATATGTGGTCCTAAGGTCGGTCCTAAGGTCACTAAAGGCTCGAGTGTGGGGCATCCAATATGATGCCCTTGACCAAAGCAACTGCACCTTGATGTGTGCTTTTCACACTGCCCCTTCAACATCAACAATGATTTGTGCTGGATTGGGGTAGGCATAAAAAAAATAAACAATTGCAATTTAACATTTTGTTTTTTATGGACACAAATAGGGGAATGTAGTATGTTTGGAATGTTTGCTTAGTGATATAATATTCAACAGATGATTTTAGATTGTGAGCAATGCTAAACATACAAAAACACCATTTTAAACAACGCTTGTTATTTTTAATTACATTCACTCTAAAATATCAATCAAACATACCATCTCTTAGACACAAACACGCTCAATATTGAGTTGTTTTATTATACAGTATATAAGTCCAAATTGGTTAAAATATACTAGATGATGCTCATTGCTCACCACTGGGATCACCTAACTATACTGTAGCTGGAAAGGGTGAGAGCTGCAACATGGAGTTGGCTACTGCTCCTGCAATTTAATTGATGCTTTCAAGGTTAAAACCCCCTGAGGATTTCTTGTATTTGTCTGTATGAACTTTTTGGTCGCAGCCGCATTGCACCCCTGCTTAATGGTTTTAAAATTGGGGGTAAGCACAACTTTTCTTTGTTTGTTATAGTTTATACAGAAGCCGTGGCCAGCTCCACATTGTAGCTCCCATCCTTTTCAGCTAAAGTCAGGTGATCCCAGTGGTGGCCAATAAAGGTGCAATCATGTTTGGGAAAGAAGCAAGTCAAGGCAGGTAAAACTTAGTCCCTCTGTAAAATGTATAATGAAGTAATAGAATTCTTAATGAATTAGATGAAAATTGAGTGTAGGTCTGGGGAAGAATTTGATGTAGTGGGTCAGCTTGAATATATTGCAATATATGGACAAACAATCCCTTTTTTGTTTAAAGGAGAGGGTATTTCATTGGTAGCTTAAGGCACAAAATGTATTTTATTTCATTACACACAATTGCATTAGGAACACTGCACATTCTATTCCAAATCAAAACATGAAGAAAAATGAATCAAATTTGTGTTATTCTTTTACAAAAATAAAAAAAAAGGGAATGTGTGGCTGTTCAAAAAATCACCCCACAAGTTTTCTACTGGATTATGGTCCGGGGATTGGGCTGGCTACTCCATAACGTCAATCTTGTTGGTCTGGAACCAAGATGTTGCTTGTTTACTGGTGTGTTTAGGGTCATTATCTTGTTGAAACATCCATTTCAAGGGCATTTCCTCTTCGATAAGGCAACATGACCTCTTCAAGTATTTTGATGTATTTAAACTGATCCATGATCCCTGGTATGCGATAACCAAAGTATGAGAAACATCCCCATATCATGATGCTTGCACCACCATGCTTCACTGTCTTCATAGTGTACTGTGGCTTGAATTCAGTGTTTCAGGGTCATCTGACAAACTGTCTGCAGCATTTAGACCCAAAAAGAACAATCTTGCTTTCATGAGTCCACAAAATGCTGCACATTTTCTCTTTTTTTCAACAATGGGACTTTGTGGGGGCTTTTTGCTGATAGCTTGGCTTCACATAGGCGTCTTCTAAATGTAACAGTAGAGTAACTTTAGAGCTTCTTTGATCCTTTTTTTCTTTGGAGCTAATCATTGGCTGAGTCTTTGCCATTTTGGCCATTTCTATTCATTTGAATTATAGTTTTTCGTTTTCTTCCCATCTTTCAGGTTTGGTTGCCATTGTAGCATTTTAGGTCTTTTTAGCTGAGCAGCCTATAGTTTTTTGCACTTCTTCCTCTGGAACAACTGGCAGTTAGGCAGGTTAAAAAAAGTTAAAAGGTTGAACTTGATGGATGTGTGTCTTTTTTCAGACTAACTTACTACAGTATATTACTATGTTACTATGTTCTTTATATGTTTTTCCGTGTCCAATGAACTTTTTAATAAAAGTACACTGTTTTTCTGACCCATTTTACTCAGATTTTCAGAGATTTTCATTTGCTGCCTTCTTAAATAAGGGCTGTAATTGACACCTGTTTTCACAGAATGAATGACCTCACTAATTCAACTCCACACTGCTATTATATGGAACAAGCTATTATTATTTTGAATAAGCCTAAAATTAATGATTCAATTACACAGAATCAGCAGCATGCATGGCATGACTGTTGGGTCTGTTGCTTTCTATTACTCTAATCTCACGGCACAGTTGGCACTTTTTTCCTTATCATTATTTACAATATTTATTTGCTGGCATTTAGTGAAAAGCTTTCAATGGGTTATTGCAGGTTTGGTATTTCAGTATTTGGCTCACGAAAATTGACCACAGCACAAATAACAAATATTTTTAATAAGCTCCAAGTTAGTGTAGATGTTTTAAGTTGATTGCTCAGATATATGTCTTCATCGGGGCTGGAACTAGGGGTAGGCAGAAGAAGCATGTGTCTTGGGCACAGTGGTGGTGGGGCACTGGCAAGTGCCTACCTTGTGTTCTGGCCCTACTCCTCACCAGCCCAGGACACCATTGCTACACACTCCTCCTCTGACCTGCTTGTCACTGCCACCACTCCACCCCACTCTCTGAGCAGTGCTGGTAGCAGCATAGTGGGGAAATTTACTACAGAGTGGAGGAGCGGGAAAGGCATTTCCTGCCTTGGGCACAGTAAGCACTTGGTCCATGTCAGAAATCAAAGACTTTTCATGTATGAACTTATTTTAATTTGTTTTATATGAATGAATTCTTGCTATTCTTATTTCAGTATCACTGGAGGCCCTGTCCAGCATTGGCAGCATGAAGGGATCAGGGGTGTATAGGGACTCTTCACTTTTCACTTTTCTTCCACCACTTTTAATGATTATTTGTCATTTACAGGTATAAAACAATTCTTTCTTTGAATATACATTTTCAGCTATGCAGTTTGTTGGAGCATGGAAGCAGGTAGAAGCTATGAGAAAATATATTATCATATCAGTACTTAAAAAGACGGTCATTAAGAAATTTTTCTTTTTTACAGATGGAGCTGAATATCTTGTGCATTGGCCTCTAAATGAGTGCTACAGTATTTCTGAGCAAACTGTCTTGGGCCATAATGCACTACTCCCACAAACTCTATATTGGGACAGAGTTGTTTTTTTATGTAATTATCATGTGTTCTCATTTTGTTATATTACTGACAGAAAGACAAATTCTTTTAATTTTTCTGTCATCTGTATCCACCGAAACATGTTTATTATTTCGTGAAAATTGGAAAGCTGTCTCTGAATGTGCATTACTTCCTGCAGCATGTGTTTGGAATCCCAATAAAATCTTTACACGGCTCCCATGGCATGTGTTAATAAAACAGCGTGTTGTCTTATATGACTTCCACATTATCGGATTCATCTGATTTTGCTATATTACCATTTGCTACAGACTTTCTTAAGTGTAAGCTTTACTGGAATATTTGCATTATAGGAGTTCAGAAAAGTGCCTTCTTGGAAAAGGGTCACAAAGAGGCTGAACAGTTTGTACAGTGTTTATACAGAAAGAGACATTGATTCAGACACTTGGCCAATTTATTCCCTGGAGATAAAAGGGATTACTCCTAACATCTTGTTCCAAATTGAATCAAATTTTTTCTTCTCCAAGGGGGGCCTGAAGTTGATTTCAGAAACTGAATTACTTGCCAAGTGCCATATTTTATTACGATCAAAAACAAGACATTGTTCTGTGTTTGGAATTTTAGAACTCTAGATATTTGGAATCAAAGCTGCTGCGTTACTATAATATGATGTATTCTTGTATTCTTAAAAGATTGTTTCTTAAAAGATTGTAGATATAAATCTACTTATAGCATTTCTAGTTTATGTATACATGATTGTGCATCTTCTTTTAAAGTATTTTTACATTTTGGTATTTTTTTTTAATTTTAAATTTACTTATGGAACAAAATATCTACATGCTATATTTCATTGTTATTTTTGTTATAACAAAGCAAAGTAAAACACTGGGCTAGCAGTGAGTACTAGCTTGTTAAATGTCACAAACAGTTCATCAAGTAAAACAGCACAAAAACATTGCACACTTTTTTTTGCAAAAACAGGACAGTGAGCTGGATTTATTTAATTAATGTTTTGGGGGCCCAGCAGGACCCTCTGTCATTTGAGAGTCCCACATAATTATTGCCCTTTTTATTTACATTCACTTTCTTCTCAATCACTGTGATTTCTAGTATTTATTTAGACCTTACTATAGGACCTGATGTGTCCAATAAAAAGAGCAATCGTTTTGGGAGTTTTAGGTGGAGTTTATCCGGTCGAGTTTTTTAAGTGAATTTATAGAGAAAAAAATGTGAATTTGATCTATTATGTCCCAAAGCAGCAAAAAATCAGAACCTGAAAATACTCCATTTAAAACCTATTGAATTCATGTAAAAGCCAATGGCAGACGTCCTTTTAACCATTTAAAGTTGTTTTTTGCCTTAATGATTTTCTGGTTTTCACTTGAAAACCCTACAAATTTGAGTTGTGCAATTAGAGCATCAAATAAAAAAGTTGCCCGATTCATATTAAGGGGCACATTTACCTAGGGTCGAATATCTATGGTTAATTAACCCTTGATATTCGACCGTCAAAGTAAAATCCTTCAACTTCGAATATCGAAGTCGAAGGATTTTGCGCTATTCCTACAATCGAAGGAATAATCTTTCAACTGAACGATTAAATCCTTCGAATCGAACGATCTGAAGGATTTTAATCCATCGATTGAAGGATATTCCTTTGATCAGAAAATTGTTAGCATTGGCCTCGGTAGGTTTTAGGCGGCGAACTAGGGGGTCGAAGAATTTTTTTAAAGAGACAGTACTTCGACTATCGAATGGTCGAATACTCGAACGATTTTTAGTTCGAATCGTTCGATTTGAAGTCGAAGGTCGAAGTAGCCCATTCGATGGTCGAAGTAGCCATATTCGACCATTTGAAATTCAAACTTTTTTTCCTCTATTCCTTCACTCAAACTAAGTAAATGGGCCCCCAAGACATGATTTTGTCGCAACTTTTTGTTGCACCGATTTATTTTTATTGGTAAATGAAGAGGATTCAGGTTTTGGAGTTTGGTTTAATGTTTTTAAATTAAAAAAGTTGAGTTTTAGTAAATAAAACCTAGGAAAAGCAGATAAAATTTAGGGGATTATTTACTAAAAACTGAAAAATGTCTTATTTTATTAAAACTACTTCCACCAAACTGCCATCCACATTGTTACCTTATTTATCAATAAATTAACTTGAAAAAATCTGGTGCGGGAAAAGACTTGATAAAATTGTAAAAAAAAAAAACGGAAAACTCTGACTTTTTCGGATTATTGCCTAAAACCACAACTTAATCATTTTATTGTATGAAACCCAGCGCAGATCATGATATCTTCCAATTGTAAAAGGGACCTTTGCCATTGACTTCTACATGACCTTGAGAGGTTTAAGATAGAGTACTTTTTTATTCTAACTTTTAGCAGCCTTATGGTTTAATAAATCATGAAAAAAATTTAGTTTTTGCCCTTTAAAACTCTGACCAGAAAAAAATTGAGTTTAGTAAACAACCCCCTTAATCTCTATAGGAATGAGACACTAGAATTTTTAATGACTCATATGAGAAAGAAAGACTGGACAGACCAGGGGTGACTTTAAAGGGCATTTTTGGTAGCTCCATGCAGAAAATGTCTTGCCATCATTATATATTGCTATAGGCAAGTGCAGAGGATTTTTTTTACGTTTGTCTATATATGTTTATTCACAAAGTATGTACAACACATACATATATATAGCATATATCTATATAATATATAGATAAATATTGATATATGTATACACACATATATATGTATCCCAGGATGATGACACAGGAGTAAAAGGGTCAGATTTATCAAAATGTGAGATTAGAGTTTGCTACAGGAAAAACTCACCTATTTTCTATTCATTCCTTTGGGATTTTTAGAAGTGTATTTACATAGTAACATAGTAAGTTAGGTTGAAAAAAAGACACATGTCAATTAAGTTCAACCTTTTTACTTTTTTTAACCTGCCTGTCTGCCAGTTGATCCAGTGGAAGCCAAAAAAATGGATCAATGGATCAATGGATGAAAGAGTTCACCAGTTAATAAATGGTCATATTTATAGTTGGTTAAGTGGCTGTTTTTTCTTTGATTTTATAGTGAATATATTGCTGCTCATATCACACTATCCTGAAACCTTATATGATACGTTTAGGGTTGCCACCTTTAATGGAAAAAAGTACAGGCCTTCCTATATATGTTCAGTATCATTCCATATTAAAGGAGACATTTTGTGTAAAAAATAGGAACGTACCAGTGTGTTATACTCATTTAGATATAGAATAATTGGGCTTAAAAAAGTAGTGTTTCAGGCTGATTTAATATTTTTATTTAATAATTTGAATATTTCTGCAAAAACCCTAATAATCCCTCCCTTCCATTCCCAGGCTGTGCAGGGGAGCCGGCGGCTCTCAGCTCACTGCACTGTAGGACAGGAACCAATCTACAGCTAGCAGGACCTGATAGGGAACTGGAGCCTGTGTGATGCAGGGCTGTGATTGGCTGTCCCTTCCTATTGTGCTTCTGGCAGGGACTGTTAGGGCATGCCCACCCCTCATTTGAAACACAGACAGGGACCGGTGAACATCTATAGGGTGCTCCAATAAAGGGGCGATTTTTATAGATAATATACATTTTTAGCACCATGTAAAATCAACATCCTATATTACTCATAATTGCCTACAAAATTAGGGTTTTTTCATTTATCCTATGTCTCCTTTAATGTTTTCATCCCAAAAACATTTTTACAGTGAAAGAAAACATAATTGCAACCAACTTTCCGATAAACTTTACAGTGACTTTAAAGTTATTGGTAAATGTAATTGGTATTATAAGCAGTGCCTTGCAGACTCTTTATATAATACAGGTATGGGACCTGTTATTCAGAATGCTCAGGACCTGGATAACGTATTTTGACCTGAGCAGCATCAAGGTCGCCGGCTTACCCCCTTCTACCTAACCTCTCAATATACCATCTGCAATGCTACAATATTTATAATTTGTTTCTTCACTTTTTTGGATATATTGATTTAATTAAGTTAGTGTCTCCATATATTGACGTACTATGACTTCACCACACTCCCTTTCCCGCCACTCAGATTTTGTAAGGTTGGTTACTGTTTGTTTTAGCACTCTGACAAAGGCTAGAGTGCTAGCCGAAACATTAGTAATTTCTTTGCTGAATAAATACTCTTTTTTTCATCTGTTAGTGTGTGCCTCTGTTTGGACTTATAAGGTGATAAGATTCACTACAAGGTAAACAGATGGGAGAGCATCTACAAGAATACAGGTGGTATAGAATTTATACAGTGAGACATAACAAACACTTGTCCTTAAAAGAACCTTGCGGAGGTTAATATTATTAACGGTATTTTCCTGAAAAGTGCTGGTGTGTGCTTATTCTGGAGACAAACAACTTTACAGGCACAGGTAATCTTAGAATTCTGGGGACAAACAAATAACCTGAGAGGAAATAGCAGAGCAGAAATGTCACAAGCAAATAATAAAGTTTATAACGGTTTAGTGCAACCAGATTAGGAAGTGTGATAAGACTGTCTGGAAAGTAGGAAAGAATTATTGAGCAGATAAAAAGAAAAGTAAATACAAAAGAGGGGACATCTGGCAACACCGACAAATAAAAAAAACAACCCATATGTCTTTCTGTAGCCAGCATCCATGTATTTGATAGCTACATTTCTAGGCACAGTTCCTCAGTGCTATGTTATTTGTTTTAAACCAATTTTAAATGCGTCTTCTTTTTATTTTCTAAACCATTTCATAGTCATTTCATATAGCTAAATTGTTTTGCAGCACGCCCTTTTGAAAAACTGCTTTGTATTTCTATGTTTTTTTTTTAGCCCCAGGGCAGCAAATAATACGGTCAGAAAGAATTTTATGATGGTGGATTCAGAGATGCATAAGAAAAGAAAAACTAGCATTTGTATTTTGTTTAGCCAAAATTTAGGGTCAGATCAGAAAAAAAACAGATATCAAAAAAAAAAAACAGAAAACACCTCAGATGCACTGAAAATATTTTTTAGTCTTTATTGCAAATCAGATATGGCACAAATTAGGTCAGCTGAACAACCTGCATAGAAAAGTTGTGCTGTGGCTACAAGCCAACAGATTAGAGGTAGTCGTGGTATTTAAGGCTGTAAAATCCAGATCTAGCAGCACGTACAGTGTCAGCTTAATCACATTGGCGGGAAAATGGACTGTTATTATGACTGCATCTTCAGTTAGCTAAATGTGTGGTAATTTTCCAAGATCTATCTTGCATTTAGACAGAAAACAGTAGCCAGGATGTCTGCAGATACAGATGGGAATAAAGGAAATAATGAACAGCAAGCACTGAGCACAAACTATTTATTAACAGCAAGGAGTCAATATGACATATTAACCTGAACTGCTTTTGAGGTCCCAGCATGACTAGCTCAATTAATCTGCTCAATATGCCGACATCTGAGAACAAGTGGGATCTGAAAACATCTTGTACATCATTTGGTCTATTGCTGTAATGTTATTTCTTTTACTGTGCTGTCATTTTATATGGGAAAAAAAACTGTTCCTTGGTTAATCATTAGTAATAAGGACTTTTTGTTTACCCACTCATATTTAACCTATAAAAATAACAGTGCAACATGAAGCAGAATTATTTCTGTTCCTTTTTTGAGTATTTGTCTGGGTCTCCTATTTACTCTGGTTTTAAATATCAAGGGGGTTTATTCATTAAAGTCTGAATTCAAAAACTCGAAAAATGCAAGTTTAATGTAAAATCCCTATTTTTAGTGAGAAAAAAACTCAAATTTTTCAAGATTTATAAACCCCGAAGATGGAAAAAGTCAGAATCCTATAATCTGGCATCTCAGACCTACCAAGGTTGTATATAAATCAAAGGGAAGTTTCTCTGGTCTGCATTGGAATTAGCCCAAAAAAACAAAAAAAGCCTGAAAAAATCTAGCCATTCTGGAAAAACCTTGGAAAAAAACATACGATTTGGATTTTTGCTTGATTTTTTCGTGTTTGTCCCTGATCCAAATAAATCATGCTTTTTTAATAATAAATAAGGTCCAATCATGGATTATAGTTTTGATTAAAACTTTTTTGATTAACATAGTCCTAAAAATTTTGATTAACATAGTCCTAAGAATTTGGATTATGATAAATAAAGCCCAGCATGTGCTGTTGGACTCCGTAAACCAAGCAAAATACGTTTATTGTATTCACAGCAAATGATAATGATAACATTATTATAAAAATGTAGAAAGCATGGAATCTGCGGCAAATAAATGCCAGAAATACACTATATATGGGAGGATTGTAAATAACGTATACACACACACAAGAGAAGTACAGTAGCAGCATTAGTAATTTAGTCATTCCAATATGATAAGTAGGCTTCCTATCATGTAGATGACTAGCGCAGATGTAGTTCAGGTCCAGCAAGTTAAAGAGCACATCCATTAGGACCCACTCAATTAAATGTACAAACTGGACAGCGAGAGTCAAAGGCACTATTCTGGATTGCTGTTACAGGCCAAAGTCACTATAAGCCAGATTTAGTTCATTATGAAAATGTTATTTTATGGTTATTACATGAACATTTATGGGCGAGATTTAATATAAGTAGAAAAAAATTAATTTAGTTCCAGTTTTATTTACCATAGCATTCAATGGAGTTTTCATGGTATAAACAGTGAGAGTAGTTTGTCTCATAAAATGTAGCTGGCTCTTTCGGAAAGCCTGCAATTAAATTAGGAGATAAGCTTTTCTCATCATACTGAATTCAGCATTAATCATCAATCAAATCAAATGATACTAAGTATAACAGTCCTTTATCTTTTACCAATAGGTATCTTTCCAGGGCTGTCTTTAGTGGTTGTGCTTCTTTGAGCTAAATAGACTTGCTGGGCCCCATCCATTCAACCTGTGACCTTTCAGCTGAATTGCAAAATTTCAGATGCCTAAATATAATTATTAGGGACATTATTCTATACAATGAATTATAACAGATAGCCAACGCTAGCGAATCTTCACTATGAAATGCTCACACTAGTGAAAAGTCGCCATTGTTCGGCGCCCAGGACGCAACTTTGCATTTTAGTGAATTAGCATAGTTGCTTGGCAAAGTGGTATGAATCGGTCGCTGGCGACAATTCGCCCTTTAGTAAGTAAATATTTTATTGACAACATATGTTCTCTACTGCCCATGTGGATTATTTGGGAGTCACTCTTACATTCACATTACATTCACTCTTACATTGGCTAAAGCTATAAATCTCCTTGATTAGATTCATGGCTAAAATCTTTATACTGTGCTAACATGCCTGAACTGGGCTACTGCTGCCCACCTGGCAATACTTAGATAAAATGATCAGAACATCAACATGACCCTTTTTCTCCATTATACATCAGTACAAAATGGAATACGTGTCATGGAACGAATGACCAGTTTTTTGTACCCACTAGTCCCAGTGACCCGTCATTTGTCAAAAATCATGATCTGCATTATTCTACTTTAATCTTCCATATATATTCACATATAAATTCAATCTTCAAGTACAAAAGAAATATATATAGTATATATCTTTTTCAATGTTTTTCTAACCCTTTTAACTAATTTGACCATTGCATAGATAGAAACCAATAGTAGTGTGAGTAAGAATGTTATTTGGTTATAATAGACCCTGTGACTTGGAAATACCAGACAGAAACTGACGGATTGGTAGACATTAAAGGGATCCTGTCATCGGAAAACATGTTTTTTTCAAAACGCATCAGTTAATAGTGCTACTCCAGCAGAATTCTGCACTGAAATCCATTTCTCCAAAGAGCAAACAGATTTTTTATATTCAATTTTAAAATCTGACATGGGGCTAGACATTTTGTCAATTTCCCAGCTGCCCCCAGTCTGGAGCAGCACTATTAACTGATTCATTTTGAAAAAAAATGTTTTTCCCATGACAGTATCCCTTTAAGGGGCAGATTTATCAATGGTCTGATTTCAAGTTCATGGGATTTATTTAAAACTCCCAAAAAAATAGAACTTTTCAACGTTGGCTGAATAGGATCAACTCGCAAACTGGAAACCAATTTGAATCGAATTCAACTTGAATTTTAAAAACTCAATTAGAAAAAAACTGTCAGGAAGGCTGCAAGCAACTCCAAATTGATCCCAGGATGTCTCCGATTGACTTAAACAGCAACTTGGCCGGTTTTAGGTGGTGAATGGTCGAATTTGAGTTCTTAAACGGCCCCAGTATGATAAATCTCGAAAATCTAATTTGAATTTAAAAAAAAAAACTTGCAGCGAATTTTAATAATTCCGTAGTCAAATTTGACAGATGTGGCCATACAGGCATGTTGATGTGACTTTTAATGATAATCATTTGGAGTCTAAAGAAAATGTTATTATTAGGGTCAGTCCACACTAGCATATTCGGGGAGATTAGTCGCCCCATCGACAAATCGCCTCTTCTTCGGGGCGACACAATCTCCCTGAACTGCCTTCCTAACTAAAATGAAAATCGCCTGCAGCAATTCACACGCAGCGCTTCGTTTTCCATAGTCGCCAGAAGTTTCCTTGTGAGGCAACTTTGTGTGACTTTGGAAAACGAAGCGTGTGTGTGCATTGCCGAAGATGATTTTCATTTTAGCCGGCGGAGGGCAGGGGGAAGGCAGAAGAGGCGATTTGTCGCTGGGGCGACTAATCACCCTGAATCTGCTTGTGCATAGCATGGATGTTCATACATATTAAGGTTCAAGAGAAAAAAATGACATTGTGAAAAAGATAACACAAAATCAAACCTAAATCTCTCTACAGAGTACGTAGGATGTGTTTCCCTGACCCTAGAATACCAGAGTCTTCTAACATACCTGGGAAAAATTAAATGCAGGATGGTTAATTAGTAAAGAGTGTTGCCCTTTGTGCACCTTACACTTGTGAAATGATGTGCATTTTGAAAAGATGGCAGGTACATTCCATATAACTGCACTTTTTATCCACGCGTATCAGTTACTGCTTTACTTAATCTTATGTCTCAAAGATGAATCGGTTCAATTGAGCCTTCAACTTGTTATTTATATAAGCAATGTACTTATGATCTCCAAAGGTAATCCCTGTTTTAGATTAGATTTTCAGATCATCCATTGCCACAATTCCAAATAACGTCCTACAATGATCGAATACTTCTTCCATGTAATAGTTCTATTGATTTAGGTAAAACATGAGAAAGAAAGAAATTGTATTTTTCTAGAAACAGTATATACATTACATATAATCATATATACCACATTGGATGAAGCACATGAATAGTAGTCCAGAATGGTGTATACTTTTTGTGTATTCGGAATAGCAACTTGATCTTTGCACAGGATGTATTTGCAGGTTTCACATGTATGGAGTTATTTAACACACTAAGACAGGGCCTTAATTTAGGGTCAGGTATCATGTCACACTATGTGACCTGACTGAATCCAGACTCCTGGACTATTTACAACCCACCCGAATTCATTGTATTATCTCTACAATTGATCTCTATCCATCTGTAACTTCCTAATTTATTGCCCATGGATAACTTTCACTGATCTCAGTGTATGTGCTGTGCCTTTCTAGCTTTCATTTGTATTTTGACTGTGTCTGTGTGCTGTAAGCTGTTACCTACCAACCAGCTATTCAGTACAGTAGGAAGTGACACAGCAGCTAGTGAGTGGCGGGCAGGAAGTGGTAGTCACAGAGACTGGCAAAAGAAGAAAGCCTGGCATAGAGAACAGCATGGCGAACAGAGAAAAAGGCCAGAGAGCTGCTGCTGGGCCAAGAGAGCTGAGAGGCTGCACCAAAAGCATTTATTTGGATTGGGCTGGCACAGGGAAGCCAGATACTGTGCCTGGAAAGAAAAAGAGTGTGAAAGGAATACACATTGGAGAACACCCAGCAGGATAGTCCTATCTAAGCATCCAAAGGAGCTGGTAGTCGCACTGTATGACTGAATGTGCTGGACTCACTTGAAGAGAGCTCTAAAGTATCAAAAGAGGATTTATGTGAGTATCCTGTTTAAAGGGACAGTACCCTAAAGAGCGCTAAAGATAAAATGACACTGTTATTGAAAGGACATTAAAGGACTTTGTCTTTTTAGTTAGCAAGCACTAGCAGGTTAGCACTAGCAGGTTAGTTAGTGAGGCCCTATTGCCACTGGTTAGGAGTGCTGCATGTACAAGTTGCCCATTCAGTTTATGATAAACTGTTAAGACTGTCAAGGTTGGGTTTTTTTTCTCTGGAAAAAAAGGCACTTGCAAAGGGACGTTATAGACAAATAGCAGGGGACCTTTTTACCCTTAAAGAGGATCACCCTATCAGAGGCCACCCCTTCAGACTAGAGGAAAAGAGGTCAGTAAGGTTGTGGAATGCACTGCAGGGTGATGTTGTGATGGCTGATTCTGTAAATGCCTTGGATGTGGCTTGGATGATTTTTTGGATAGACATTATATCAAAGGCTATTGTGATACTAAATTCTATAGTTAGGATAGATATGGGTATCTATGATTTATCTGAGAGAGTAGGGAGGGTGTGTGTATGGATGCTGGGTTTTCATTTGGAGGTGTTGAACTTGATGGAATTTGTCTTTTTTCAACCCGCTTTAAGTATGTAACTGTAAATAAACATGCCAGTACCCTGTCTCTGTGTGTCAGATACTCCAGATATTCTAAATTTGCTATGTGCTTAGTTTTATCATATATCATATTTTTTAAGGTAAGAAATCAAGCATAAAACTAGTTGCAAGAGAGATTACCAGTAATATGCTGGAAAAAAATAATAATATCATTATTATGATGAACTCATTGTACTTACATATTCTTCTTCCTTTAATGATCTGCAGTTTTCCATTGCCTCTTATTATCTTTGTTTCAGTAGTTAGAGATACTAATTAAGCCAATTATAAAGCACACTGATATTAATGCCTTCATAAAATTATTTTAAAGGAATAGTTCAGTGTGAAAATAAAAACTTGGTAAATAGATAGGCTGTGCAAAATAAAAAATGTTTCTAATATAGTTAGTTAGCCAAAAATGTAATGTATAAAGACTGGAGTGAAAAGATGTCTAATAAAACAGCCAGAATCCAACTTCCTGCTTTTCAGCTCTATAACTCTGAGTTAGTCAGCGACTTGAAGGGGGGCCACATGGTACATTTCTGTTCAGTGAGTTTGTAATTGATCCTCAGCATTCAGCTCAGATTCAAAAGCAACAGATATGACCCATGTGGCCCCCCCTCAAGTCTCTGATTGGTTACTGCCTGGAGTCAGTGTAAACCAAGAGAGCTGAAAAGCAGGAAGTTGGTTTCTGACTGACAAGTTATACATCAAATCACTCCAGCCTTTATACATTGCATTTTTGGCTAACTAACTATATTAGAAACATTTTTTATTTTGCATAGCCTATTTACCCAGTTATTATTTTTGCACTGAACAATTCCTTTAAGGACTACTTTTGCAAGCATACAAGGGATGGATAACTTGGCATGCTTTCACTGACAGCAGTTGCTGCTAATATTTTCACATATCTCCCAGAGCGTAATTGTATGTGGAACTTTTCTATTACAGGTATAGGATCTGTTATCCAGAATGCTCGGGACCTGGGGCTTTCCGGATAAGGGGTCTTTCCGTAATTTGGATCTTCGAGTCTTAAGTCTACTAAAAAATAATGTAAACATTAAATAAGCCCAATACACTGGTTATGCTTCCAATAAAGATTAATTATATCTTAGTTTGAATCAAGTACAAGCTACTGTTTTATTATTACAGAGAAAAAGGAAATCATTTTTAAAAATTTGGATTATTTCATTATAATGGAGTCTATGGGAGATGATCTTTCTGGGTAATGGGTTTCCGGATAAGGGATCCCATACCTGTACCATTCTGCTTTTTGCATCTTGGCATTTCCTCCATTTCTTATTATTTTGGCAAGATTGTTTGCAAGGGCACTGTATAATTAATGTGCTAGGATAAAAACATATTTAAAACTTCTACCCCTTCTACTGAACAAGAGCCAAGTGTTGGGCCATAAATTAAAAATATGGGAAGTGTAAAAAAAAATAGGTTTCATTAGGAATCATTAGGAATCTTTTGACTGAAAACAGCATGTAAAATAGTAATGCGGTTTTGGAGAAGGCTATTGACATATTTATACTTGCATAGAAGATTCCATTTCCTACTACTTGGAAAACAACAGGGGTCCTAAACAGCAAAGAAACAGGATCAACTGCCTTTGGTCTGAAAGTTTTGTTAATATTTGCTACGCAGGAACTTTTGTATATATAAATATATAGAAATTGATCCTCAAATGGGAAAGAAAACACCACATCACTGTTAACGATTGTGTAAACAGTCAGACAAGCATAGCCACTTGTTTGCCTGCAAGGGCAGTTCTATGTTTTTCTGTTCTGTGGGGTGATTTTTTGTTTTTCTGTGGTGTGGAATGATATCTCTTTGCTCTTCCACCAGTAATTCCCTGTACTCCTGTACTCTATACTCATATGTTCTCATGTCATATATTCCCAAATCTTTAAAAGCCCTGTGATCTTTTTGTTTGGGTTTTTGACTCTTTGTCAGTTCAGAATACACAGAGCTTGTGTCAAATAAACTTTTGTCTCTTACTTTAATGGTCTCCAGCAACTGAATTTCCACAACAGTATGGTCTGAAATACCTCTGGTGTAAAACTCACCTATGCAGTGTGATCTGTGGCACTTAGAGTTCCTGCAAGTACCAAAGAATCCATGGTGGTCTGGGGGCAGCTTACCTACTATTATAGATACAGCAGTTGAAATATAAATGCCCCCTGTGCTGTAGCCCTGACAAAAAAATGAATCAAGATTATTATCTGAGGAGGTAAGGAAAGGTAAATGCATGTTACTACAATATGAAGTAATTTCCCTACTGAATACATACTGTAATTAAACTGCAGTTTGTAGTTTTCAGTTGTTATTGTGATGCAGTTCTCATAAAATAATTTATCATAAAAATATTATTAATCTTTCATATCTCCTCCAACAGTTTTGTACTACATTAATAGAACCCCTAATTGCAGAATTAGAGTGCATAACACTTTATAATACATAAAAGCCATGAATATCCTGTAAATGATATCCTTATAAACGGTGAGTTCTGATGTCATCAGTTATAAACAGTGAGTTCTGATGTCATTTCTGTCACACGACTCACTGAAACTTGTCTATTATAATAAATAAAGTACCCCCAGTTGCAAAATATGAGGATATTAGAAGTTACCTCGGAGTTGAAATTGAAATTATGAAATTGAAATTATGAAATTCCTCGGTAACTTATAATATCCTTATATTTTACAAGAGGGTGTACTTTATTGACTTTATAAATGTCATATTAATGGCATCCCTGCTCAGGTATCCATAATCACAAGCCAAGAAAAAATACCTTCTTTATTGTTAAATTTTTTTGATTAAAACAATAACAATCATTTACTTGTTTCTTTAGAAGCTTAACAATGTCATTCTCTACACAGATATTTCATTTTCACACGAGAACTTTTGTAGAATAAACTGGAGAGTAGAAAAGAGAATGCCAGATCCAATACTTTTGATTAACAGTCAACCCCCCTGGTAGTCACTAAACCAAGTAACACTGTACAATTGATGTGTTGCTCTGAAAATAATATTTATATAATGCTTAATTAAGATTTAGATTTTTTCCATATGCCTGATTTTATTTCCAAACCATCCAACTTCCCATTATAATATAATATACTATATTAGGGGATTAGTTTATTATCAGCCCCCTCCCAGCAAATATACCCCTACCTATGGCAGGTAGGGGTATATTACTGCAGGCATGCAGTTACAGGATAACAATTATTTTACAGAGTATATGCAAAGTTCTAAGTCACATCGATTTCAGCTTAAATTTAGGTGACCGAAGGTCTCTTATGGCCAGCTACACTTTTTAAATTGTGGAAAGGGTACATTTTCACCTTCAGCCACCTTTGTTGTCTCCTGTATTTACCTTTTACCCCTAATTATCCTCCCCTTCATATGTGGACCCCTATACAGTATCCTCTATTTACACCTCAACCCCCCAGTCCCCTTCTATTTGTATTGGTGAGCCCTTTATCTTTTTCCGCACATAGCCACCACAACTACTGAGAGATTTGTGCCAAATTATACTTTAAAGGGGATGTTCACCTTTAAATTATCTTTTAGTCTGATGTCTGAGTGATATTCTGAGACAATTAGCACTTGGTTTTAATTTTATTTATTTTGTGCTTTTTGAGTTATTTAGCTTTTTACAACGGCTGCAGTTTGCAATTTCAGCAACCCAGTTGGTAGGGTCCAAATTACCATAGCAACCATGCACTGATTTGAATAAGAGGCCGGAATATCAATAGAAGAAGGGCTGAATAGAAAGATGAGTAAAAACAAGTAGCAATAACTACACATTTGCAGTCTTACAAAGAAGATGAGTAAAAACAAGTAGCAATAACTATACATTTGCAGTCTTACAAAGAAGATGTTTTTAGATGACCCCCATTTGAAATCTGGAAAGAATCAGAATAAGGTAAATAATTTAAAAACTATAACAAAAGAAATAAATTAAGGCCAGTTGAAAAGTTGCTTAGAATTAACATACTAAAAGTAAATTTAAAGGTGAACTACCCCTTTAAAAGTGGATGAGCGGCCATGGGTGGCTAACCATCCTCTGCATGTCTTCCATCTAGTGTGCCGACTTTCCAAGTCTCTGTGTGTCCCACCTATTTTTTCAAAATTTCTCAGATGGGGAGGTTTGGTGTGGTGTTATTTCATAATGTGTGCCTTATCCCAGACTAACTTCTTGTCTTGTGCTCGTCCAATTGGTCACCTGGGACCCAGCTACATCCCATTATACAAAAACCCCACTATGATCTATAGTGCACTTTTAGGTTTCTTGGGAACCCTGACTGGAATTCCATATCCTATTGGTGGACCTGCAGTTCAGCAGAGTGTAAAATAATTGTAAATTGCTTTAGTGTATTTTATAATGCTAATGAACACTGTCCAGTTATACAGTAGCAGAACAGCTAAAGGCTATACAATAAACTTGTATATATCAAAGTATAATGAAGCACTTTTATTAAGATTTTTATGTTGGGAGTTTAAATAAGAAATGATAGCGGGTTCCTGTACTTTACTCCAGAGCCTGTTCTGTGCCCAATGCTTATTGCAGGTTCTGCTAGCAATGTTTTCATAACAATGTGTTATTCTATTGAGAGCATTTTACCAGTTTATTAAAAACAGCATTTTCCGTAATTACTAACAATACATTTTCATGTCTTTAGTGCTAGTGATGTGCAGATAGTTGTAAGCATTTCCCAATATGAAATATAAGAATCAATAATACAGTACTGAGATAGTGTGTAAGTACCAAGCCTGGGACAAGCACATTGCTCTCTACGGATCATATAATCACACAGGAAACTCCATTTATTCCTAACCTTGTTTTTTTCACTTTGCCTCTGCCATGCACATAAGCTTCGCTGCCAAATAATTCTACAATAAACTCTCTGTGATCTCATTGAGGTGATTTCAAGGATAGCCAATCAATATCTGTGAGATGTTCCAAAAAGCATTATTTTACACAGATGATGCTTTGCTTGTGCCCTGTCCTGACACTGAAGGATAAATCTTTTTTCTCTCCAGAAGTAGGAGCAGGGCTGGGTTTTCTGTGATCTTGTGTAATGGGAAAGCTGGCACATCTTCCAGTATCCAGTGTATTGCTTAGAGATAGCGGGATATACAGCCTGCAGGACAGTGACAGCTAAAATTAATGAACCCGTCTATTATGATCCCCACCAGGTGATACCAGATATTGTACAGGAGCTGGCAACAATTCCTGCTCTCTTCATTCCACTCTGATTACCAAGACACAGGGTCATATTATTACTTATGCAATAAAAGAAAATTCCCCTGCAATTTACGTGACATTATAAAATTTGCTAGTGCTTCTTTGCACGTCTTACAAGTGAATGTTTCACAAATGTATATCCTTCTTATAATGATGATAACAATGATGAGACAATCTGATTATTATAAGAAAATATACAGTATACCATGGTGAAACAAAAATAGCCACAATTTTTACATTTGTGCAAGAAAGATATTTTCTCCTACATCACAAAGAAAAAAATTAAATAAGTGGTGGTTCATTCCCAGTGGAACCTGAAGTTTAATGTATCCCAGTCACAGACAGGAATGGATGAGTTTTATCAAAAGCCAGCAAACATGCCTGGCCCTGTATCTTGTTTTGTGCTCTTGAGAATTATTATTTCTCAGATTTTCGATGATATTCAAGTCGGGGAACTGTGACAGCCATTCCAGAATATTGTACTTCTCCCTCTGCATACATGCCTTTGTAGATTTTGAAGTGTGTTTTGGGAAATTGTCTTGTTGGAATATCTAACCCGTGCTTAACTTCAACTTTGTGACTGATGCTTGAACATTATCCTGAAGAATTTGTTGATATTGGGTTGAATTCATCCGACCCTCAACTTTAACAATGGCCCAGTCCCTGAACTAGCCACACAGCCCCATAGCATGATGGAACCTCCAACAAATTTGACAGTAGGTAGCAGGTGTTTTTCTTGGAATGCGGTGTTCTTCTTCCAAAGCACTCTGTTCCAAAAAGAGTGTGGCTTGTCTAAATGATCTTTTGCATACAGCAAGAAACTCTGTTTGTGGCGTGAGTGCAGAAAGGGATTATTTCTCATCACCCTGCCATACAGATGTTCTTTGTGCAATTGCGCTGAACTGTAGAACGATGTACAGATACCACATGTTCTTGCAGGTCTTTGGAGGTGATCTTTGGGTTGTCTGTAACCATTCTCAAAATCCTCCACAAATGCCGCTCCTGTATTTTTCTTGGCCTGCCAGACCTGGGTTTTACAGCATCTGTGCTTGTAGACTTCCATTTCCGGATTACATTCCTTACAGTTGAAACTGACAATTTAAACTTCTGAGATAGCTTTTTATAGCCTTCTCCTAAATCAAGGTACTGAATAATCTTTGTTTTCAGATCTTTTGAGAGTTGATTTGAGGATCCCATGCTGTCACTCTTCAGAGGAGAGTCTAACAGAAGCACAACTTGCAATTGGCCACCTTAAATACATTTTTATTTCTAGGAAATAGTATTGAGCAGTTACATGCATTCAAATTAGCAAAATTACATTTATACATTTTACACAGGGACTAAGTTTTACCTACAACTTACTTGCTGCTTTCAAGGTTAAAACTCCCAAACATGGCTTTCCTTTTATTGGCCACCAATGGGATCACCTGACTATAGCTGGGAAGGTTGGGGCTACAACATGGAGCTGTATAATGAAGCAATTAAACTTTTATGAATTGAGCGTAGGACAGGCCAGATATGGGATGATTTGATGTAGTTGGCCATCTTAAATATTTTGCAATATATTGACAAACAATCCCTGTTTTGTTTAAAGGGTAAGGCATTTTTTAGTAGCTGTATACACAAAATGTCTCAATGTCTTAAATATATTGATAATGTGTTGAGTGCAGAGGACCTCTTGTATTTGTCTATATGTATTTTGTGGTCACAGCCACATTGCACCCCTACCTAATGGTTTTAAAAATTAGTGATGAGCACACCTTGTTTGGTTAGAGGATCAACGTTTCGGTCCTGATCTAAGACCAGATCCACAATCACATGACAAGACACAAGATATGTTCACGTTTGCTTAAAGGACCAGTAACACCAAAAATTTTTTTAAAAAAATTGGTTAGTATACATCGAAAAATAAACACAAACACAAGTTAAACTTTTAAATTGCAAAGCCTTTATTAAAAAATAACTCACTGAAACTCCACTTCCTGTCCTCTTGAGAAAAGGCGACACGGCGACCATCCATACTGCAGCAGTTGATTTCTTCTCCCTGGCTATCTCTCCTGGCCGCCCTATGTCTGAAGCGCTCTTCTCTGCCGGCAAGATTGACAGCTGGTACTATGGAGCAGTCATGGTTGGCAGGAAATCGGCGTGTGCTGTCCTATGCCATACCCTTTCTTTGCAGGATCAGGACGATTTCCTTCTGACTGTCCCAGCGGAGACGTTTCCTTTCCTCCCTTGTCGCTCTGAGCAGTGAGACTGACAGGGACTACACGGTGTAGGAAAAATTTACTTCAGACTGTTTTCAGCTTGAAGGATATTCCAGTTATTATAAACGCATCTCTAATTTGTCCAGACACATCAGAAAACTGGGTGGATAACACCAGTCACTGTGTGTGTCCTGCCTTCTCAACTCAGTACCCGGACTTTCCACCTAGCACTTTATAAGACTTGTTTAAGTAACTTTTTGGGGTATCCCCTCGCTAAAAATCTATCCTCCATTTTGCTCATTTGTAGTTCCATATTTTCAACAGAGGAATTATTCCTTAATACTCTGCAAAATTGGGAAACCGGAAATGATGATTTAGTAGTTCTTGGATGTTGACTGTTAAAATGTAATAAAGTATAACGATCCGTTATATACCTATATGGAAATATTATAAGGAATTTCCATTACGTGTAATCTGTGAATCTAAAAACTGTATGGTTCATTTGCTAGTAATGGCGGTAAATTTAACTGGACCACCAAAATCTTTCAAATATGTCACCATTTCCCCACCATTTCCTCTATGCTAACACGCCAGATGATCAATATTTTTGATGTAGCCAGGGCCGGATTTATATAGCAGGCACCCCTATTCCCGCTGTCGTTCATCACCCCACTCCCCGCAATTTTATTCATTAAAATTTTCATCATCGGGACCACAGCAATGGAGATTGGTGCACAGGAAATTTATAAATCTTTTGTATCTCCTGCGCATCCCCAGTGTTTCTGAACCATTGTAGGTGGGTTGGGCAGCATGCTGCCCCCTAAAATCCTGCCTTCCTAGGCCCGGGCCTTGGTGGCCTCTCCATAAATCCGGGCCTGAATGTAGTGACGAAAAAATAATAACTTTGTTTTAAAACAGGGAAGATGCAGTTTAGTATTGTTGTGTGTGTGTATATATATATATATATATATATATATATATATATATATATATATATATATATATATATATATATATATATATATATATATATAGAAAGAAAGACCAGCAACACCAGGGTTTTGCAAAAAATTGAAAAAGTATTATTCCATATGTATCCGACGTGACGTTTCGATCCCTATTGGGACCTCTCAAGGTAAAAAGAAGAAAAAAGGTCCCAATAGGGATACATATGGAATAACACTTTTTCAATTTTTTGCAAAACCCTGGTGTTGCTGGTCTTTCTTTCTATATATATATATTTTCTTTACCGTGCACCCAGGTATTGTTTCCAAACAGAGTGCTGTCCACAACTCAAATATATATATATATATATATATATATATATATATATATATATATATATATATATATATATATATATATAGGGAAGAAAGTGCTGCAGTACACACATTTATAAAATGCAGCTTGCATAATAGGCTATATTCAGTTTGGTTAATGAAAAGTTACCATATTTAATAATACTGCCCAGTTTAAGTCCATTGAAGTCAGATTTACTCAGCACTTTTCTCCATGAAATGATAAAGTCACATCAATTAATTTGCCTTTCGTAAACCTTGACAAGTGGGATACAGGTAATAAACATTTAGATCAACACGTTCTATCTGATCTTATTTAGGAGCAGTGGTACACTCAGGCTCACCCTTTTTAACAGGGGCACCAGTGGAATAACTGTAATACAGCAGACCCCGTGGTCGCAGAGAGGCCGGACCACAGGGTCTGCTGTAGTGTAATGCTCCTGCATGTTACAAGAAAATGATCACCACCTGCAAATAAGCTTTTCAACTAGGGCTCAGAAGGAGGTGTGCGTGCAGCTAAGTCAGGCCCCCTAAAAAAATATTTAAGTCCCAGTTACTTGTAGTTATGTCACTAACGGTCATAGTCATAACACCGTATGTTTGATTTCAGGGTTCATAGTATGCCCTCAAAGGCATTACTAGAGTTGATACACAAACAATATAAAATACACATAGGGGACAATTTATTATGATGTGTAAAATGAAATGAAAAAGGCAAAACAGTATAAAAAGCTGTGTAAAATAAATTATTTATAAAGGTGTGCCTTAAGTGAATGCCTGATTTACCACTGTTATTTTACGCCACTTCAGAATTTTGTAAGTACATTCTGGCAGAAGATGCTCTAATAAAAAGTGCATTCAAAATGTGCTATTTTTACATGATGAAGCCTGACAATGTGTGGTGAATTATTCTGCTTTTCTTTTTACACCACATAATATATCTGACAGTATTATTGATACGGTAATAGATAAATAGTCAGAGCAGGATTTTATTCATTAAAAGGTAGCAGCACACAACATGAAAATTAAACTGCATAGGGCAGCTTAATCTGAGACTTAGGAAAAGTGATTTATGCTATAATTAAACCTAAATGAAATATACTACTTTTGTTCTTTTATTTTACATGAACACTTGACATCGAATGGGTTAGTACATTCCATAGGGGCAAAGGTGAACACAGTCAGCAGTGAACCCCTGAGCAGATAGTATAAAGGTGCTAACACCACAATCCAAGGGTGTTTCACAGCTAACATAATTTATTGTTAAACAGTACTATTCTGTTTAAAATAAAACTTCAGAGGGCCCCTGTACAATTTCATTATATGCACAGGCTACATTGCCATCCTTTACTAGGTTAGACTAGTGCAAACTATTGTGCCCATACTGATGCTGCTTATCAATGCAGATTACATGCATAAAAGCTGTGGTGTTAATGTATAAGTGATACAGCAGGTACAAGTGCAGATATTATGGCTGTTGGTTATAATGATATAACTGGAAAAGGTATGAGATTTGCCTCAGTAAAGAATTAAACATCAGGAAAACTACCCTGTGTGAGTAATGCATTACATATGTTAGGAACTTGTCAATATAATGTGTGAAAAAGTGTTAACCAAAACTTCATTACTCCATTAGAATCCTGCCTTACTTGGGTATACTTGTATCTCTGTTCTTACATGTTATTTTCTGTGTTTTTATTATTTTGTAGCACTAAACACCTAATAGCACTGAATGGTAATCTCAGTATCTGATTGGTGGAAGGGATGATTCTCACTGGAAAATGATTTTGTATCTCTAATTAAATTGGCAATGGCTTAGTTGGAGAGCTAGTGTGCAAATGGAATGTCTTAAGAAAAAAATATATTGCATTTTAACAATTTATACAAAACAAATGCAGTTAGTAAACATGAACATACTCCCCAAGGTCTTAAGGAACTGGATCCCCCTACTTCATTCATAAGTGTTCTAAATGAAATCCAGTTGTTCCAGATCTTTACAAATTTCCACAGACATCCCCTTATTTGGTATGTCAGGTTTGGTATGTCAGAGTTAGTGTATCATTAGTGTATCATTTAATAATGTCTTCTACAGTTGCAAGGGTTCTATGGATTTCCATTGTATGCTCCTTTTATTGTAAAAAGTAGAGACCCATTATTATATAGGGTTTTGGTCCTACATAAAGAAACTAGTGCTCATAATAGCTGGGGAGATGGTAATTGGCAACAAAAATAGTAAATGGCCCAATTAAATAATGACATCTAAATCTACAGAAACAGGTAGGGCGCCAGCTGTCTGGCACTTTACTAGGCCAGTTGGCAAATATGCCACTTGATGTCAATGTTATTTATACTTGATGGATGGTTAATTACGTTACTATGTAACATTCATTTATACAGTTGCTTCACTGGTTCTCTCAGTCTAGATGGGCTTTTAAAAGAATTGTTTTCTCTGCATTTGAATTAAGACAATATGGCAAATGCTGATTAAACACGAAGGAAAAGTCCAATTTTTATCTTCCTAATCAAATGAAGGTTATGGCGTTCAAGGATGAATGCGATGAGGTTTATTCATCTCATGCCAGGAAATTGGGCAAAGAGCTAAACTCATCATCAGATAATAAGATATTAATCAACATCTCTAAATTGTATTATTATAGGAAGACTGATGCTTATCGAAATATCATTAGAATGTGTGGATGAAAATTTGATTTTATTTGTTAGTACCTTGCAATTCCTGACTATTTCCTCTTGAAAGCTTTCAAGATCTCTATTGATTTTCTGTCACATAAAGAAAGAGGCAATTTGAAACTTTTCTTGTTATTTTATTAGGCCAAGGATTTCATTCATGTATATGTGCTTGTTACATAGAACACTGCCAGGATTCTATTAAAATGAATCAGTTAAATCATATGTGTTTGACAAGTAGAAACATGGCACTGAACACATTCATGTGTGCCAATTCTACAGTCTGGCCAATTGTGCAAAAAAAAAACTAAACCTAAACCTGTGCATAATAGAAACGGTTATTGTTTGTGATAGATATCACCTGTCGTGATGTTATTTTTAGCTGGCAGTGAACAAAAATATTAATTTATGCAGATCTGGCTGTGCATGTTTATTCCAAACTCACATGCCAGACACATTAATGAAAACTGGAAATGAGTTAAAAAAAAGATACAGATGCATTTTGCATAAAGAAGAAACTGTAATTTTATAGAATGCAAGGAGAGAAGAGAATAGGATGTATATTTGTATGTATCCTGCACTAGATTCAGTAATCTTTGCGCACTTATATTAAAGTGACACTTGTAAAGCCAGTAAATCACTAGGTAAAATTGGAACTTTGACATTCATCTTGTAATATAATCAGTGGTATATGCAAATGAATGTTACATTTTATTTTTATAAAATTATTAAAGAAAAAGACTAAATATATTGATTAAAATAAAAACAAAATTAAATAAGAAAGGTTATGTTCAACAATACATTGAATAATTGGAAAATTACAGTTATACTGATCATTCATGAGATAATATAGCCTCCAATAAAATCTCTAAGTCACAGTGGTGAAATCACATACAACTATCAAGCATATTGAAGGTCCCCCAAAAGTTCAGTGATCTGTATAAAAGCAAACAGCCTACTGTCTCCTGTCTTTATGTGGTCATGGATCTTTTCAGTAATATGTACTAGATTTATAAATTGCAGTAGGTGGTAAATTATAAAATGTTCCAGGCCTATATATATATAGTAGGAATTCATATTTTTATACTAAGCAGTGCCTATACTTTACTAATGTGAGATCTACTTTTAGTGATGTTGTCCCATTATGATCTACATCCATAAAGGCCTTTTTAGCGTTCTATTCCATGGGAAATGTTAATTAAATATTGAGAAAATGTATATTGCTATATTTAACAAACAACTATTTCTTATATAACCTTAGTATAATAAATATCTGAGGAGGACAATCTGTTTGCTGACAGTGTCTTGAAATATACTGCTCACAAGCTAAAGGTCTACTGGTAGATCCCGATCTACCTTTTGGACACCCCTGCTATACAATATACCAATGAAGTTTTGATGAAAACTTGTAATAGGTGATACGCTATAAAATAAGCCCATTGTTTAGATTTACCTTGTTTGCAAAATGCAACAAGAAATATATTGTTTGTGTATGGATTTTGCAACTATACACAATTCTGCAATCCTTGTGCTATAGCACACTTGTCTGGTTCATTATAGGAAAACTGTACTTCCGAAATGAAGGTATATGTTTCCTCTAACAGAAGTGATCCCGAATTTAATGGCACAACCATTGCATCAGTATGGAAGTTAATTATGTGACCCAACTTACCACAGTGACTTATTTTAAGATTGCAGCCAATTAATTTCCAGCAGCATTTGTGACAGGTTAATTGATAATTATATTATATATTATAATTTTAGACCCTGTTGTTCTGTTTGGTCAACCAGCCACCAGAAATGAAAAGCTGTACTAAAAAAAACACCTTCAGGCACAATGAGTTACCTGTCTAATGAACAATATTACATTACAAAATGTTTTGATTCACAACAGGAGCTAAATTACAACAGGTAAGAAAAGCTGCTCACAATGGGCTGGCACAATGAGCTAGTTTTTTCATAACTTTACCTTAGCCAACAACAAGGCTATAATGATTTAATGCAGTAAGTAGCACTGTATGCCTTACAATAACTATTATCAGGCGTTGAGCTTATACCTATATTTTCTGCATATACTGTAAATCTCATAAACAAGCAACTTTTTACCATGGTTAAAACAATCTATAATTATAGCCAGAAATCCCATCTATCTCTTTTAATCACCCTGCCTATTCCTCTTTCTTTCCAAATAAGGATTGGGCCAACCAGTTCTTGAACGTATATTTATTGTAAATGTAATTAACATTTTTAACATTTGTTAACAGCTTTATACAGAATGGCAAGTAAAGGCAAAGACAGACAGAGCAATTTGGTACTGCCCCCCATTTTACCCTTTTACCTGCAGTATAGGTTTTTACATTTGATTATACAGTGTATGAAATGTAGTTTTTGATTCCCAAATAACAGAAAATGTGGTAGTTTATAAATATTAAAAACAGTGCACAGAATATCAAATTCTGAAGGCACACTTAAAGGGAATTTACTTTCAGTAACAGAATAAGGAGCGCTAGTAATTAAGCTATGCCGTAAAGTGGTCGGAAAGACACAATAAATACTAGGCTATATAAAAAGAGGAATTAGAGGCAGAAAGGCATTAGACTGCAACTCCATAGGTGAGACCTCATCTTGAGTACTACTGTCGGTTTAGAGGTCCAGTCTATGGAAAGTAGATAATAAAATAGAAACTGTTCAGAAGAAGACAGCTTAGATGATTCATGATCAAAATAATAGCAACCCTAGCAAGAATATCAGGAACATTTACAGCTTCAAAGAGAGGAAAGATAGAGAGAGGTAATATAACAGTAAACCTCAACTACTACAGAGTCAAGAAGTAAAGCAATTTCTGGCAGAACATGGCTAGAAATAGAGAAGAAAATAGAGAAGTATATAGGAAGGAAGACTGAGACAAAATATAAGGAAATAAGGCAGTTGTAATGAGGCACATTTCATGTATATAATAGACACAAAACAATTCCAAGTATAAGATCTATTATATGAAAAACTTGATAGCTGGGGTTTCTGGATAAGGCATATTTCCATAACTTAGATCACCATTTTGTAAATCTATTAAAAACATTTATATATTAGATAAACCCGATAAGATTGTTTTGCCACCAACATGGATTTATTTATACTGCCTTTATTGAGATTAAGTAAAAGGTGGTGTTTTATTATAACAGTTAAAAAGGAATGTTTTTTTGTTTTTTTTTTTAAACTTCTTAAATGGGAGATGGCCTTCCACTATATCAGCGCTTTCTAGATATCAGGTTTCCAGATACCATACCTGGATAAATGCTTAAAATACATCATAACAAAAATGGACCTATGTGCTCTTTTCTGCAGTCAATGCATATGATCTTAGAACCACAATGTAAGAATACAGTAAAGTTAGAAACAGACAAGGAATCCGCAGTACTTGGTCTGCAATTACCCGTTACTGGTGTAGTTATATTGGCGATACTACACCAATAAAGGGTGATTGCAGACTAGGTACTGCGGATTCCTCTTCTGTTTCTCACTTTACCTTTGAAGATTGAAACCACGCGGTGGATGGTGTGTGTTTTGAGACAGCAAGAAAGACATTCCCTTGATTCCATACTCTGCTATTTCTACAATAAGAATACAGTAATTAAGTTTATTTCCAAAGTAGGGCAGTAGTTCTACTTCCTGTAAATAGGACATACTTGCCACTGCACATCACCAATGAATTTAGTACCCTGTCAGTAACTGTCAAACTGCTGCAGAGAAACTACATGCATTACTGTTTCAGGAAATTCAAATGTTTAAAATGTAGCTAGACATCGGGAGGGTTATTTACTAAAATCCGAACAATCTGTACAATTTTTTCAGGCGGTTTTTCCCAAATCATACTATTTTTTCAGGATTTTTCCTGAAAAGCCAGAGTTTTTTGGATTTTTGCCCAAAATAGTCTGTTTCGGGCTAATTCCAGTGCAGACCACAGAAACTTCGAGATAGGATAGGGACCTCTCCCTTTGACTTATATACAACCTTGGCAGGGCTGAGATGATGGATTTTCAGATTTAGAGTTTTTGCAACATCGGACTTTAGAAAAAAACAAAAATTTGAGCTTTGCACCAAAAAGAAAGACCAGACTTTAGTAAATAACTCCCAAGGAGTTGAGTTTTGGGAGTGTGACAAAAGCATTTCTTCAGAGGATCGCACATGCCATAAGAGGTGCAAAGTTTAATTTAGTGATCTATAGCAACCAATCAACAGAAACCAATTATTGATTTTATTGATGTGTCTGGTTGCTATTTGTTACTAGACCAGGAGCAAATATTTGCTCTCTTTTTTTAATTACCTCATTATGTACTAGGGCAACAGTGTAACAGTAGTTCAACTGTTATGCAACTTCAGATCTCAAAATTCTTCTGCTAATTAAGCTAGCTTGTAAAAAGCCAAGTGTTGTAATTCTGCAATGGCTTGGATGTCTAAAATGGTCTATACAGTTTTAAATAGAGGATACTGTGTAATATATTTAACAATGTAGTTGTATAGCCAACATATGTATGAAAATGATTGCCTGTAGTGTATAGTGAGGTTGCAGACATTTGCAGTCCTCTGGTTAAATTACTCCAATAAAATGCGGTATAAAAAATAATATACTGCTGCTCCATTAAGAGGTATCAGTTACAGTAATGAACATAAAAATGATGTGTGTTTCTTGTTTGTTGTCACTGTGTTTACCATGTAAAGTAGTCATTGGCTGGAAAATCAGCTGCAATAAAATATCATGGATCTGCAGATTCAAGCTTTATCCCCTAATTGCTTTGCTGGTAGTGAGTGGAATGCTGGGAATTGTGTTTGTCGTACATGGAGTTTTGCCAGCATTTTCTGTAGGAGCCACTGGAAAAAGAATGTGCCAGATGCAGTGAAAGGCTGCCTGAAAAAGTAGCTACTGTCTCAGCTACTTACCTGCTACTGTACCTAATATTAAACCAACAAGTTTGGCCCTTTCTACTGCACAAGTGTGGACTCTTTTCATTATAATGAATTTGTTGTTTAATCAAATAAGCATTACCCCCATTAATAGGATCTACACACAAGCAATTACTGTAATAGCACTCTTACACAAGACTTTCTGTGTATCAAAAATAGCTTTAGGCCTTAAATTACATTGAGCACTAACTGGAATGTGACCTTCGCTAAACAATGCACTTGGTTTGATCTTCGTCCATCCTACTTAATCTTATAGAGAGTGGATGTTTGCCTGATTATCTTTTTTTTTTGTAACTTAAATTTTTTTATTAGAAAAAAAAAGGAGACATACACAATCATAAGCCTTACAAAATAATACAGCACATCGCAAGCAATGTGAAACAGTTGCTAGTTCCATAAGGCCTCTACAATAAAAAAGATTGATTAAAGGAAAGAAGTAAAGAAAAGAGGGGAGGGTAGACAGACGGTAGGGCAGGGAGGGGAGTGAGAAAAGAAATAGATTAAAGAAAGAGGGAGGGAGGGAGGGGATAGAGGTACAAAAATAAACAGCCGAGGACAGTTAACTCCAGTAAGGCTAATAACAGTAGCATAGGAAAAAGACTTCTGCAAAAAGAAGGGAAATAAGCAAAGACTTTCATGGGTATAGTACAAGTTGAGAAGTCTCATTCTGCCAAACCCTCGAGTATCCAAGCAGACCAGACCTTTAAATAATTCTGGGTTTTGTTTTGGAGGAAGGCCATCCTCTCTTCGAAGAATCGATTATTATTTACCCGAATTATCACGTCAGACAAAGTCGGAGGATCTAAGGCTTTCCATTTGGCTGCTATGGCCAATCTAGTCGCCGTTAGAATCTGATTAACTAAGGTCTGGGACTGTCTGGACAGCCAAGGGAAATGTTTCCCTAAAAGAAACGTCAAAATATCTTTGGGTAAGGTAAGGTTAGTGACTCTGGTTAGTAATTTCTCAACATCATCCCATAGGTTCTGCAATTTAGCACAAGACCAAAAAGTATGAAGTAAAGTCCCAACTTCACCACATTGCCTCCAACAAACATTCGAATGATCCGGGAAGAGAGCGTGAAGCTTGTCTGGTGTATGGTACCATCTCATGAGTACTTTATATAAGCTCTCTTTCTGTCTGGTACAAGTGACCATTCTCTGGGCATTGAACCAAATTGCGGACCAGTCCTCCGCGCTCAGCTGTTGTTGCAAGCTCCCTTCCCATTTGAGCATATATGGGTGCTTCGAGCGATCGTCCGGTGGAACGTCCATCAGCAATTTGTAGATTCTGGAAATTAGACCTTTTTGTGGTAAGCCTGGTCTAGCCAGAAGCTCGAAAGGTAGAGGAGCCGAGGATTCGGCCTGTCGTATATAAGGGAGCAGAAAGTGTCTCAATTGGAAATATTCGAATAATCGAAGTTGAACCAATGGGGCTTTCTGGGAAATTTCTCCGAAAGTGAGAATCGAATTAGTGGGAGACAAAAGGTCCTTGATCGTATGTAAGGCAGTTTTCTGCCATCGAGAGCGAAACTCTTGCAGTGTGCCCGGATAAAAGTCCGCATTGTTCAGGTAAATAGTATTCAAAGAGTAAGCAGAGGTCAAGCGAAATCTATGTTTCAGAATGTTCCATACACCCAGGGTGTGTTGAGTAGAGTGTAGAAAATTTGATACAGAGACTGGTGGCCTATGGGAAGACCAAATATAAGAATTAAGATGAATCCCTGAGAGCTGCTCGTTCTCAATTTGGCCCCAAACAGTGTGTGAGTCCCAGCAAGACCAGGCCAATAGTTGTCTGAGATGGGATGCTTCATAGTATCGCCGGAGGGATGGGACACCTAGGCCTCCCTGTTTGAGTGAAGTCATCAGTGTATTCCTAGAAATCCTATGCCGTTTATTTCCCCAGATAAAATTGTGGAATGAGGTCTGGATATCCTGGAGAGTTCTACGGGGAATTGAAATTGGAAGCGTTTCAAAAAGATATAAAAATTTAGGGAGAATGTTCATCTTTAAAGCAGCAATTCTTCCGAACCAAGAGAGAGAATGAGTATTCCATTTTTGTAAGATAGCTTTCGTTTGAGCGATAAGAGGTGTAAAGTTCTGGGAGAACAGTTGGTCGTACGAGGGAGTAAGTTTAGTACCCAGGTAAGTGATGAAGGTCAATTTCCAGTTATATTTAAATTTAGATTTCAGAGTTTCTAAAGTCAGTGGCGGTATGTGTACTGGCAAGGCTTCCGTTTTGCTCATATTGATTTTATGTCCAGAAAGACTGCCATACAGCTCCAGTATTTTGTGTAAAGATGGCAAGGTTAACAAAGGGTTAGTAATGGTTAATAACACGTCATCAGCAAACAAAGACAACTTATACTGTTTACAATTGACCTGTACCCCAGAGACATCAATGTTGTTCCGTAGAACCGCAGCCAGAGGCTCTATGCTAAGGGCATACAGTAAAGGGGAGAGGGGACATCCCTGCCTCGTACCATTGGAAATAGGGATTGGACTATGAGCCTGGCCAGGAAGTTTGAGATAAGTGGAAGGAGTGCTATACAGACTTTTAAGTGCCGTTAGGTAGGGGCCTGACAAATCCAGATGACGCAAAAGAGCAAACAGAAAAGACCAACTTAAGCGATCAAAGGCCTTTTCGCCGTCGAGACTAAGTAGAAGCATTCGTCGTTTCTGTTTACGGGCAATCTCCAAAAGATCTATGGTCCTTCTGGTATTGTCTCCTGCCTGATGGCCCTGAATGAAACCTACTTGATCGTTATGAATGAGGCGTGGCATAATGGGAGCTAAGCGATTGGCAAGGATTTTGGAGAACAACTTTAAGTCAGAGTTTAGTAAAGCTATTGGCCTATAATTGGAGCACAATGTTGCATCTTTACCCTCCTTAGGAATCAAAGCTAAGTATGAAGTGAGATCGGTATGTGGGATAGGATTACCGTTAAGATAGTCATTGAACAGTTTTGTAAGAAAAGGTGAAAAAATATGGAGAAAGGTCTTATAGTACTCATAGGGGAATCCGTCAGGCCCCGGGGTTTTAGCGTTTGGCATCGATTTAAGCGTCATTGCTATCTCCTCTGGAGTAATGGGCCGGTTAAGGGCCTGTAGGTCCAAATCCGTGAATTTTGGCAGATTAGCTTCCGTCAGAAAATCCGTAATAGGGTCAGAATCTGGGGTATTGCTAACAGGCAATTGCAGATCTAGATTGTATAACTGGCGATAATAGTCATGAAATATCTGTCCTATTTGATCAGGGTTATAAGTTAACTGTCCTGTCGGGGTCTTTATAGCAGTTATCCTAGAGGATGCCTTTTGCTCTCTAAGTTTTCTCGCTAGAAGAGTGTGTTGCTTGTCCCCTTTCTCATAATATTTAAATTTAGTCCAAACTATAGCTTTCTCTACATCTTTATGTTTGGCTACCTTAAGTTTATTTCTCACTTGTAGAATTTGCGTCAGCACAGTGCCCGAATTTTGTATATTATAAGACCTCTCCAATGTGCGAAGTTGGGCTTGAAGATCAGTGAAAGAGTTAGAGTATAACTTCCTCTTTTGTGCAGTAAGATCTATAAATCTACCTCTAATAGTAGCCTTGTGAGCCTCCCACAAAATCGGTAGAGATTGCACTGAATCCATATTCAGTCGAAAGTATTCTTGCAATGCTTCCTCAATTATAGTAACCGCCTCAGCGTCATGTAGTATTGTCGCGTTTAAACGCCAGTGGGGTTCCCTGCGTGGGGGTGTGGTAAGGTGTAAGTGCAAAGTAATAGGGGAATGATCGGACCAAGTAATGGGGAGTATGTCTGTGGAGTAGTGAAGTGTTAAACAGGGATGCGAAATAAAGAAGTAATCTATACGTGTATGGAGTTTGTGCGGGTTAGAATAAAATGTGAATTGTTTCTCAGTGGGATGATTGATTCTCCATGCGTCAAATAGAGAAAATTGTCTCAATAACTGTCGAAATTTCTTGGACATGTTATGGGAAGGTTGATTGGATGCCCGTTGGGAGCGATCCATCGTTTGGGAAAAAGTCATATTAAAATCCCCTCCGACGATAAGATAAGGGTGAAATGTGTCCAAGTGTTGCTGTAGGGTCCTCGAGAGGAAAGCGCATTGCCTACTGTTGGGGGAATATATGTTAAGCAAGCTAATTGGGATTCCTGCATACGTAGCTAATAACAATAGATAGTGGCCATCAGGGTCACTGATGGTCTGAGTGACCATAAGGGGGCAATCTTTGTGAATAAGGATGGCTACTCCAGCCTTCTTGTGGTTACCGGAAGCGTAATAGGTGTTCGGGAAATATTTGGAAGAGAGTTTGTAAGGTTTGGAAGCATCAAAGTGGGTTTCTTGTATAAAAGCTACATCCGCCCCCGAGAGTCTCAGTTCCTTAAGAGTCAGATACCTTTTAGTTATACTGTTCAAACCTTTAACATTCAACGATATCAACTTAACCATTATGGATCATCCAAGGAGGGAGCGGTAAACTGACACAGGAAGAAGTCTCTCCAGGGGCGGAGTTTCTATGACACATAGGTAACATCATCATCAATAACAACCCATCATAAACAACAATTTGCATATTTATACAGAGCATACCCAACGGAACATGAAGCTGACATTCAGACATCACATACACATTTACTAACCATTCAAAGTGGAGTGCAGAAAAAAATAGGGAGTCAAATACCAAGGCTGAAAACAACATGAATAAAAAAAGGGTTAACTGGTAAAAAATTCCGGTAAGAAAATACACATATGAAATGCCAAAGGGGCAATACAAAAGTCCGGATAGAAAAATTCCAGGCTCAATATACCAAGGCATATATGAGCCAAAAAAAGAGCCAACGGCTCTATTGAGGGGGGATAGGAAACTCGTGGAGTAGCGCAAAGCCAGGCAGCATCGCGCCGTCCGACCTGTAGTAGCTGACAAAATCAGTGGTTAAACAGACCGAAAGGTAAAGTCATCCTTCACACACTGGAGGAGAGGGACTGAGCGCAAGTGTGGGTTCCTGCGAAGACAGAGGAGCCTTGTTCCATATAGGAGTGAGCGGTGGCTTAGCTGGAGATTGGCGGGGGGAGGTAGTAGAGCTTCCGGACTGGAGTCCCAGTGCAGCCAGCAGCTTATTCCCCTTTGCCGGGTTGAGGAGAGTGTGGGTTGTGCCACGATGGTTGACAATCAACTTAAAGGGGAAACCCCATCGATAAGGAATTCCGTTGTCTCTCGATTTCTGTGTAACCGGTTTAAGCTCCCTTCGTTTAGCCAGGGTGACCGGGGACAGGTCCGCAAATATCTGCAGTTTATGGTTCTGGAATTCAACCGTCTGCATTGAACGTGTCGCAGAGGCTATCAGTTCCTTGCCCTCATAGTAATGGAATCGCGCAATAATGTCACGCGGTGGTTTATTGTCTGGGGGCCTGGAGGCCAGTGAGCGATGGGCCCTGTCAAGTGACCAAAGGTTTAAGGGAGCCTGAGGGCAGAGCATGCCGAATAAATCCTGTAAATATTTCCCAATCTCCGGGCCACCCACGGTTTCCGGGACTCCCCGAAACCTTAGATTCTGTCTTCTTGACCTGTTTTCTAAATCTTCACAGTTGTCCTTAAGGTATGTTAACTCATCTCGTAAGGAACAATTTTCATCCTCCAAAAGGCCCAGCCTCTGAGCAATATCATCAGTATATGTCTCTAGTTTGTCAGTTCGCTCACCCAAGTCATTCAGATCTCTTTGAACCTCCCTAATTGCTGATGTAACTGCCCGGGAGACTGCCTGCGCAATGGTGTCTTGCAGGGCCTCTTTAAGCTGCGCCAACTGTTGCGCCAATATTGGGGCAGTAACAGGCTGAAGGTGGCCTGGGAGGGAATCAGCATCAAGAGACTGACCTGCGAGATGTGGTTGCGGACTGTCAGGATCCGGCGGCAGCGATGAGGGAGAAGCGCTGGAAGAATCACAGCCGCGGTGCGCAGTAGCTCCTGCGGCGCCATCTTGCTTGTCAGCATGCCGGCGCTGCGTCAGTGGCCGTTGCAGGTACGGAGACATGGTAGCGGCCTGATCTTTAGGTTTTTTCTTGCCCATTGAGGATGTCGAGGTGTCACTGAATGTGCTTGACCCGATTGTAAGCTGCAGGATAAGCTGGTTGCTGAAGTTCGGGCTTATAAGGTCAGTTAAGGCACGGAGCTCCTAGTCAGTGCGTGCTTCCTCCATCAAGGTTGGCCACGCCCCCTCCTGCCTGATTATCTTAATGGTTCTTTCATTTTTGACATTCAGACCTCCGTCAGCCTACACTATCCTCTAAGAGGGAAATTGATACAAAGTGGACTGTACATTGAAATGTAAGACGCTAAAGGTCATATCTCCTTACATTAATCATGTAAATGAACCCCTGCTGATATATTGCATGATTGTTTCACCAACCTTTACACATTTAAACAGTTAATGGTGTTGATCTGTAATTGCAGGAACCCCCTCCCCCAAGAATCATGAAAAATATTTAAAGAAATCCTCATTCTGATTCATTAGTGGAGCAGGAGAATGAAAATGATAATCATTTGAATGAGAATATCAGATGCTGGTTTAGAAAATGAGGCAAATGCAATTTTTACAACTCAAATTCTGTCCATGTTCAAAATAAATTGCATATTTTGCTTCTGCTGGTAAGGATTCAGACATTGTATAAAAATGGTGAGCTGACATTAAACATGAAAAATATACAAGGCAAGTAACAGATGGAATGTCAAGTGAGAACTATTACTCCCTGAGGTTAGCGTTTGGAAGCTATGGCTATGCTTGTGAACCTTCAATTCCTCAGTCTTCAATTCATTGACAAGAAGACATTCATTTTGCAGAATGGTAATTTATTGCAGGGGATGGTATTTCTATTCCTTTCAACTGAATGTCAGACGTCTTACCAATCAAAAACTGCCACTGCACATCTTGCTCTTTTGGATACGAGGCCTATCTGTTGGCCCATATAAAGCAGTTATGAGTGATTGTGCTACTGTGTACAGATCTGCTGTTTGTTGGTTAGAGGTACCCATAGAAAATGCCATGTGAAGGCCATGAATAGATCAATTCAATTGCACTTTATTTCAAATGCTTATGGACTATATTTATACTTCAATTGATTATTTCTTGAATTTGCCGCCTAAGCATAGGTATTTTTAACAGTTATATGCCAAAATCAGGAATCCATAAATGTGATCACTTATTCCATTTGACTGGTCATATGTGCTCCACTTACTTATATTGTACAGGCATCTTAACATTGAGGGGCCCATTTACTTAGTTCAAGTGAAGGAATAGAGGAAAAATAGTTTGAATTTGGAATGGTCGAATATGGCTACTTCTACCATCGAATGGGCTACTTCGACCTTCGACTACGACCTTCGACTTCGAATCGAACGATTCGAACTAAAAATCGTTTGACTATTCGACAATTCGATAGTCGAAGAACTGTCTCTTTAAAAAATTATTCGACCCCCTATTTCGCCAGCTAAAACCTACCGAGGCCAATGTTAGCCTATGGGGAAGGTCCCCATAGGCTTCCTAACAATTTTCTGATCGAAAGAATATCCTTCGATCGATGGATTAAAATCCTTCGAATCATTCGATTCGAAGGATTTAATCGCTCGATCGAACAATTATTCGTTCGATCGTAGGAATAGGGGTAAATCCTTCGACTTCGATATTCGAAGTCGAAGGTTTTTACTTTGACGGTAGATTTTACCTCGATATTCGACCCTAGGTAAATGTGACCCTGAATCTTTCACTATGATCACAAAAATTTCTTTACAATTACTTTATTATTTACTGCACCTTGTACTTTAGTAATGCTTAGAGCACCTATGAGTTTGCAGTTTTTGCTAGACTCTCCCATTAGAGGGGTGGTTCACCTTTAAGTTAACTTTTATTTATTTGCTTCTTCGTTTTACTGTTTCCAGTGTTCAAATGGGGGTAACTGACCCCACCTAGAAACAAATACTCTGTGAGGCTAATAATTTATCATTATTGCTACTTTTTATTACTCATTTTTCTATTGAATATGCCTCTCCTAGTCATATTCCAGTCTCATACATATCAATGCAATGCAATCATTGGTTGCTAGTGTGATTTGGACCCTAGCAGCAAGATTGCTCAAATTGTAAACTAGAGCTGCTGAATAAAAAGCTAAATAACTCAAAAACCAACATTATTTAAAAAATTTAAACTAAATGCAAAATGTCCCAGAATATCTGTATTTCTTTGTATTTCTCTATATTCGACTAAAAGTCAAAGATTTGTTTCAGTTACTAATATTTTCAATTTCTATTAGTTTTGGTTCTTTATTACTTGTGTTATTGTAAGGCCCGAGGGCCCCGAGGTAGTAAGGACCAAGGAGGAGGTAACAAAGTCCGAGTTCGCAGTACAGAAGGAGAAGGCAGTAGAATAGTCGTAATCAGGCAGTAGAATCAGTTCAGGCAGACGAGGTTCAAAGACGAGAGTTCAGGCAAGGTCGGTACACAAGATAAACAACGATAAACACACCCAGGAATCAGCAAGCGAAAACCTATAATTGGGCATTGAGGAGAGTCTGAAGCTGCTTTAAATAGGCCTGGGTTTGGCGCCAATTTGGACGCGCTGACGTCATGACGCGGACGCTGACGCACTGACGCCAGCGTCCTGACGCCGGCGCCCATTCTGACGCCGGCGTCCGTTCCGACGCCGGCGACCAATCCGAGGGCGAAAAGACGCTGATGTCATAGTGCTGCGACCAGCAGGATCCAGGAGGCCGCCATCTTGGCGAAGACAATCGGTTTCCATTACAGTACCCCCCTCCTTAGGGGGGGCCTCAGGACCACCTGGGCTGGAAGGGAACTGTCGATGAAACCTTTGGACCAAGAGAGGAGCATGGACATCGGAGCTTCTTACCCACGAGCACTCCTCAGGACCGAATCCCTTCCATTCAATGAGGTACTGCAGGGTGCCTCTAGAAGTCCGAGAGTCCAAAATCTTCTTTACTTCGAACTCTTGATGCCCATCTACAATGACAGGAGCTGGGGAGGAAGAAGAAGAAGAAACTGCAGGTTTAAGCAAAGAAACATGGAAAGCATTGGGGATCCGCATCTCAGGAGGAAGTTGCAACCGCACAGCCACAGGATTGATGATCTCGGAGATAGGGAAGGGACCAATAAACTTGGGCCCAAGTTTAGGTGAAGGAACTTTGAGGCGAATATTGCGAGTAGACAGCCAGACCTTGTCACCGGGAACATACAGAGGGGAAGAAACTCTCCTCTTGTCAGCAAACTTCTTCTGTGCAAGGGAACTCTTCTCTAAGTTGACAATAGTAGCCTGCCAGATGGCCGACATGTGGGCGGCTTGATCGTTGGCGGCAGGAACATTTGTGAGCAGGAAATCTTGAGGAAAAGCCAAGGGGTTAAGACCATAAACACAAAAAAAAGGAGACTTTTCAGAAGAAGAGTGCAAGGCGTTGTTATGTGCAAATTCGGCCCAAGGAAGGAGGTCAGCCCAATCATCCTGACACAGGGATACATGACATCGGAGGAACTGTTCAAGAGCCTGGTTAACTCTTTCTGCCGCTCCATTAGACTGGGGATGATATGAAGAAGAAAACTGAAGGGAAATATTAAGGGCTTTACAAAGAGACCTCCAAAACTTAGAAATAAATTGGGATCCACGGTCAGAGACAATCTCAGCAGGAAAACCATGGAGACGAAAAATGTGTTTAATGAATAAAGAAGAAAGTTCTGGAGCTGAAGGAAGTTTCCGAAGAGGAATAAAGTGTGCCATCTTACTAAATCTGTCAATCACCACCCAGATGACAGTGTAGCCGGAGGAAGCAGGAAGATCCACGATGAAATCCATTGCCAAATGGGTCCAAGGGCGGGAAGGAACAGGCAAAGGTAAAAGTAGGCCTTTGGGAGGAGAATGTCCAGATTTGGATACAGCACAAGTGGAGCAGGAGGAAACAAAGTCTTTAACATCTTTTCTTAAAGAAGGCCACCAGACGAGACGAGATAAAAGTTCAGTCGTTTTTTTAATTCCAGGATGACCGGCCTGCTTCGAGCTGTGAGATTGGACCAGAATGGAATGACGAAGCTCAGGAGGAACAAAGGCTACGCCTACAGGAGTTTCCACAGGAGCAGAAGCTTGAATAGACAAAAGATGAGAGGCAAGGGAAGGAAACAGGGCGGCAATGATCTTTGTAGGAGGCACAATGGATTCTGGGTCTTCAGAGATGGGGTTTTCGGGGGTAAAACTTCAGGAAAGAGCATCCGCTTTCTTGTTTCTTGAACCAGGACGAAAAGTTAAGATGAAGTTAAAACGTGAGAAGAACAGTGCCCATCTGGCTTGTCGAGGATTGAGGCGCTTAAGGGTCTGGATATACTCTAGGTTTTTGTGGTCGGTGAAGATGGTTACAGGGACCGATGATCCTTCAAGTAAGTGTCTCCACTCTTCTAGAGCAAGTTTGACAGCCAGTAACTCATGGTTCCCTACGTCATAATTTCTTTCGGAGGAGGAAAATTTCTTGGAAAAGAAGGCACACGGATGCAATTTACCATCAGAAGAGGATCTTTGAGATAATATTGCTCCTGCTCCAATATCCGAGGCATCTACTTCGATGAAGAAAGGTTGGAGAGGTTCAGGGTGCCTAAGGATTGGGGCAGATGAAAAGGATTCTTTAAGAGTCTTGAAAGCTTCCAAGGCTAGTGGAGACCAATGCTGAGGTTTACCCCCTTTACGTATAAGAGCAAGGATTGGAGCAATCTTTGACGAAAAACCTTTATTGAACTGTCTATAATAGTTAGCAAAGCCGATGAATCTTTGAACAGCCTTGACACTGGTGGGAAGAGGCCAATCTTGAATTGCCGAAACCTTGGCTGGATCCATCTTGAAGCCTTGTTGGGAAATGATGTACCCTAGGAAAGAAATGGTTGATACTTCAAAGGAACATTTCTCCAACTTGGCAAACAGATGGTTTTTTCAAAGACGGGAAAGAACTTCTTGAACCTGATGACGATGTTCTTGGAGGTTTTTAGAAAAAATATGAATATCGTCCAAATAAACGACCACATATTGCCCCAACAGATCCCGGAAGATATCATTAACGAATTCTTGAAAGACCGCAGGAGCATTGCAAAGGCCGAAGGGCATGACCAAGTACTCATAATGCCCGTCACGAGTATTGAATGCGGTCTTCCATTCGTCTCCTTCTCTGATCCGGATAAGATTGTAGGCCCCACGCAGATCTAGTTTGGTGAAGAGGCTTGCACCCTTGAGCTGGTCGAACAATTCAGAGATGAGAGGAAGAGGGTAACGATTTTTCACCGTAACTTTGTTTAAACCCCTGTAGTCAATGCAGGGCCGCAAACCGCCGTCTTTTTTTTCCACAAAGAAGAATCCAGCCCCAGCCGGAGAGGAAGATGGACGAATGAACCCCCTTTGGAGGTTTTCCTGGATGTATTCCTTCATAGAAGAAGTTTCAGAAGGGGAAAGCGGGTAGGTGCGGCCCCTAGGAGGCATGGATCCAGGAAGCAGTTCAATAGGACAATCATAGGAACGAAGAGGAGGTAAGGTTTCAGCAGACTTCTTGTTGAAAACATCTGAAAAGGCTTGGTAAACTGGAGGTAAAGAAGAATTCGGGGTCACAGAAGAAACTTTAATAAGAGATTTGACAGGCAGACAGTTCTGTTGACAAAAATGACTCCAGCGGGAGATCTGGGCAGAAGACCAATCAATGACTGGATTGTGAATACTCAGCCAGGGCAGACCAAGTACAATGGGAGTTGAAGGGCAGTCAATTAAGAGAAAAGACAGTCTTTCTAGATGCATCGTTCCCACAGTAAAAGAAAGTTCCAGGGTAGACTGTGAAATAATAGCAGAAGATAATGGACGATCATCAATGGCAAGAACTCGCAGGGGAACAGCCAAGGGTTGAAGAGGAATGGAATGTTTCTCGGCAAAATCTTTGTCCATGAAATTCCCTGCTGCACCAGAATCGAGGAAGGCTTGGGAAGAAATCTTTTGGGTTCCAAACCGGATCTGCACAGGAAGAAGGAAACGTAGAGTAGAAGGATGGGGAGAAGGACCAATTCCACCCAGGTAAGTCTCCCCAAACATACCTAGGTGTTGGCGTTTCCAGGCTTCACAGGGCATTCATAGGCGAAGTGGGCCTTTCCCCCACAATAAAGGCAAAGACCAGCAGCCCTTCTCCGAAGCTTTTCCTGTTCGGAAAGGCGAGCCCGTCCTATCTGCATCGGCTCTTCAGCCGCAGGAGAAGAAATTGCAGGAGCCGCAGGAGAAGAAGGAGAGGGTGGAGAAGGAGCCAAACTGGAAAGAAATGGTCTCTGAAAGCGAGGAGCCAGTACTGGTTGAAATCTCTGGAATTTCCTTGCCCGCTCTCGATCAACTTGATGCTCCCTCTGCCGGGTATCCACTTTCACTGCCAAAGCCACGAGATCTTCCCAGAGTGGAGGCATTTCACGGGACACCAGATCGTCCTTAATGCGCATTGCCAGCCCATTATAGAAGGCAGCATGATAGCTATCGTTGTTCCACGAAGTCTCAGCCACTAGGGTACGGAATTTGATGGCATACTCAGGAACTGTACGAGTGCCTTGCTGTACCTGGAACAAGCGAGCAGAAGCTGAAGCAGATCGACCTGGGGCGTCGAACACCGTGCGAAGGTCACGGATGAAGGCCTTGGCATCGTCAATGACCGGATCCTCCTTCTCCCAGAGGGGAGAAGCCCACTCCAGAGCTTTCCCTTGCAGGCGGGTGATGATATAGCCCACCTTCGCTCGCTCCGAGACAAACTGACCTGGAAGCAGGGTGAACTGGATCTCACACTGATTAATGAAACCACGGCATGATTCCGGATCACCGCTGTACAGAGGAGGTGCAGGGATGCGAGGTTCGGAAATCTGGAGCGGAGTAGCTGGGACCGGTGGAGGAACTGGTGCCACTGGAGACAAGGCAGACAATTTCTCCAGGATTGCTTCTAGAGCCTGGCCGAAGTGGGTTTGCTGGGCTTCGTAGGTCTGCATGCGAGAAGCCAAACCACAAACGGCTCTGCCGACATCTGTAGGGACATGAAGCTCCTCAGTAGGGTCCATTGCCCAATTATAATGTAAGGCCCGAGGGCCCCGAGGTAGTAAGGACCAAGGAGGAGGTAACAATGTCCGAGTTCGCAGTACAAAAGGAGAAGGCAGTAGAATAGTCATAATCAGGCAGTAGAATCAGTTCAGGCAGACGAGGTTCAAAGACGAGAGTTCAGGCAAGGTCGGTACACAAGATAAACAACGATAAACACACCCAGGAATCAGCAAGCGAAAACCTATAATTGGGCATTGAAGCTGCTTTAAATAGGCCTGGGTTTGGCGCCAATTTGGACGCGCTGACGTCATGACGCGGACGCTGACGCACTGACGCCAGCGTCCTGACGCCGGTGCCCATTCTGACGCCGGCGTCCGTTCCGACGCCGGCGACCAATCCGAGGGCGAAAAGACGCTGATGTCATAGTGCTGCGACCAGCAGGATCCAGGAGGCCGCCATCTTGGACGCCATCTTGGCGAAGACAATCGGTTTCCATTACAGTTATTTACCTTTGTAGTTGATACTATGATAATATTGAATTATGTCATAATTTATTGATTTTTACATGAATAAGTTCCACTAAAAATATTATTGTATATAGTTAATAAACAAATGGCTGATTATTAGAAATTAATGATTTGTTAATCACTAAATCCATTTTTACACAATAATGCTGGTACTTTATATTTAATTTTATTTTAATAGGAGTAAGGTGATATTGACTAGTAGAGGGTGGTGTCTAATTGTCTTTTTTTGTTATAGTGTATTTTATTTGTATCCCAAGCACAAATACTTCTCAAATATCACATCAACACTTATGATAATAATTATCATTGGTGCTTATCATTGTGCAGAGTCCCTTTTAATCTTGACCCTATTAAATATTACCCTAAACTTGTAGGGGTGCTCCTGCCATGAGAGAAGTTGAAAAACTTGCCCCAGGTACCTCACAGGTTACCAGGTGCCATCTGAATTGGCTCCTGCAATGCTCTCCCCCTTGCCCCCCAGAACTTACCTTTCCTGCACTAGAGGGGCCACATTGCTAGTGCAGTGAGCACAATTGTGTTCTCTAAAAATAGACCAGGAGCAGCTTTGTTGTTTCCCTGTTACCTTGCTCAGCGCTGTAGCATCACCTCATTGGCACAGTCCCTGAATGTTGTCCCTTCTTGTTCTTGTGGAGTGCAAAAAAATGCAAGCACAGGGGGTGAGGGGTGGCATAGGGAAAGCCACTTTAGGGGTGCAGATACACAGATAGATATCACAAGTTAGCAAGAAAAGGAGAGAGAGAGAGAGAGAGAGAGAGAGAGAGAGAGAGAGAGAGAGAGAGAGAGAGAGATGCAGCATCTGCACTTACTGTAATATAATAACATTGGTCCTTGTTCCTGCTCCACAATTCCCTTTCCAAAGTACTAGTCCATTTTCCACTAATTGGTGGTATAGCCTGGACTTGGCTAAGTTGCAACCTGTTTATAATGCAAATGGTTGGTCTCTTTGGAGTGCTCCTTAAATAAAATACTCAGTCTTTCCACTTAAACATGTAAGTCACGCACATAAGAGTACAAATACATCAGGGGTGATTAGGGCCATGAGGTAGCCTTCCTGATGCTGCCATTTTGCCTACATTTTTTGCAATCCTACAGGGGAAAGAAAGGGCTACATTGCTAGTGCACAGAGCCCTTGTTAGGGAATATTAATTAAATGTAAATATTTAGTACTGTGAGGTAGTCTCAGAAAACCCCAAAGGTAAAAGCTTGTTGTGGCAAGTTTTACAACTCATAGAGTTTATTTTTCGTGGCAAATACCTTATTATGACAAACAAGGGAAAGTTGTGCTCACCACTTATTTTTAAAAACATTAAGTGAGGGTGCAATGAGGTTGTGACCACAAAATTCACATAGACAAATACAAGAGGTCCTCTGCACTCAACACATTATCAATATATTAAGGACATTGAAACATGTTGTGCCTTAAGCTACTAAAAATGCCTTACCCTTTAAACAAAACAGGGATTCATTAATCATTATACATTTTATAAAGGGACTAAGTTTGACCCACAACTTACTTGCTGTTATCAAAGTAAAACTCCCAAACTTGGCTGCCCTTTTATTAGCCACCAGTGGGATCACCCAACTATAGCTGGGAAGGGTGGGAGCTACAACATGGAGCTGGTCACTGCTCCTGTATAAATTATAACAAACAAGGGAAAGTTGTGCTCACCACTAATTTCTAAAAACATTAAACCTTATTATGACTAATGTAATTTGTTGTGAATGATTATGGCTGGTAAATATTATATTGCCACTAAAGTCTAACCAGTGCAATGTGATTTGTATTCTACTATTACGTAATAGATTATATAAATGCTTTTGGGTGAAAGAGGTGATCAGTGTATTGTATTGCTAGCAAGCAATGTAGGGCTTAGAAGGAGGTCAGTTTTGCTCTGATTATACATGCATTGTATCAGCTCATTATTAGACAATTATTCATTTAGAGCACGATCAATCACAATCTGCTTGTCTGGAATTTATATCACCTATAGAAAGCTACAAATCCTTACTTCATAATATATATATATATATGTGTAGGTCCCCACATGAAATTAATATTTCTAATTTTAATTAATATTTGTAATTAATATTGTGATAAATGGCACATGTAATGTAATATGAACTCAGCAAAAATGACTGATAATTTGACCAAATAAACAAACAAATGTTTACTTTGTCTCCCAAATAGCAATTGAGAGGTAGTTATTCAAGTAATTCAATATAGTACAGTGAAAATCCAGAATTCACTAAATAAACAGAGTTAAATGAATGGATAATTCTTAATACAAATGAGAATGGCTTACAAAGTCCCACACTAGGTGAGTGGGAGGTGAATAAAACAGTAGTCTCATTAATTAGGCTTTCATAGGAATGATATGAAAAATAAAGAGCTGCTGGTCCTCCTGGAAGTGATTAAGGGACAGGAAATGTTACATAAAAGAAGAACTGAGAAGAAAAGGGGAAACATACTGTTACTGAATAAATTTCATTCTAAGTTTTGCTGGTTAGAATAATGGAGCATTTAAACGGATTTAGATGTACGTAGGGAATAATACATGCTGTTAAATCTTAAACTGAGCTTTTATGTATGGTAAATGCAATGCTAATATGCCTTTAACTTCAAGTCTTGCTTTCCATTTTGTAAGAAATATTTTTTGCATCATGGTTTACTAAAATGGTGATTGCAAAGCATTCAGAATGTTGCCCCTTTTCATATTGAGGTATATAAATAGTACAGTGGTTTAACTACAGGCCAAAACTACAAATGGTTGTAAAGGCTGAATGGACAAGAATGTAAAGGCTGAATGGACAAGAATGTGCTTTTGGTTTTCACTGGAGCTACACCTCAAAAATAAACTATTACCTCTATGTCTTTGGACAGAATGAGACATGAATAGACTGGGGTGGCATAGTATTTAGGAAAACAGAGGAGGATGATCACCAGACCTGTACTGGAGTGCGTCAAAATCAAATGTTGTTGCTATTATAGTATTGTTAATCTAATTAACTAAATCATGCAGATACTTTGGAGGGTACATTTATATAATCTATAAATAAACTAAAGTTTTATATGTATGTATACATACAGTATATAAGAAGCAAGGGACAGGGAACATGCAGTTGGTGATTCCCCTCTCTTTTGAATGCTTGTAGCTAATTTAGGCAGATTCCATTGTACCTGTATCTTTTACTTACAAGAAATTGTTTCAGCAGCACTCCAATTATGGTGAAAAAATTGTAGCTTTATTTGTGCCTCAAGCTAAGCACCGTTTCGACCTTTTCCAGCCCTTTATCAAGCTTTTACACAAATCAGACCTGGGCAGACAGAGTCACAGATGGCACCCGACGCTAGAAAAAGTGGTGAGAGTGTTTGTGTAGCACTACTTTGTGTTTGTTGTATCTTTTATTTAGCAATGGATTGCTCCCACAACTCGCGCTATTGCCTCACCCTTTTAATACCGACCACATATTGAATCTACATTATGCATGGTCAATTAGTAATAAATTTAAATGTATGTTGCACACTGAATTCTTCATAGTTCCTGGGTGCTATTCTAGTTTGTTCAGTCTGTTCTTGACCTTGCCTGTCCCTGATCACAGAGCCGGGCCAACCTGGCAAGGCGTCCTAGGCAACTTGGCGGGCCACGGTGCCAGCTCTGTGCACGCTCGACTGCGCATGTGTGAAATTTCGCTCCAGTGCGCATACGCGAAATTTCACTCCATCGCGCATGCACGAAATGTGTGCGCGCATGCACAGAAGAGCATTTATGCGCAAGACACCAGCGGCAGTCAAGGAGAAACGGGACCGGACACGGGGTAGGCGACAGAGCAGGTACGTGCCTGGCGCCACCCTCAGCTTTGAGCCCTAGGCACGTGCCTACTCTGCCTACCCCTAGTTCCGGCCCTGCCGTCTATCCTGATTATTCTCTCAGATCACGATTTTGTACTGTGCATTGTCTGCTGATTTTGACCTTGGCCTGTGACCTCGACTGCTCCACAAACAGGTACACATGCACAACATATGAATTGCATGACTGTTAAGAATGCGGAATCAGCAATAAATCATTTCTTAGTGCTTAACCCAAATGTTAAATAATGTCAAGGAGAGATAAAGGTCAGTGAGTTAACCTAATCAGTCCAGCCATTATTTAGCAGTGTACTTGCTGTTTCAATTACCCTAAGTATTTCCAGTGTCATTCTCTCTGTTCTTATTCATTTGTGTTTCAAAGCAATAAAATCAATATCATTTTTTCCTGTTCATAAACTGCTTGTGTACTGTCTTGAAAAAAAGTAAGTCCAGCCTGTGAAACAGCGATTGTGCAGCCATACCTTGGAGACAGGGAGCTGTGCGGTGTTCCACAGAACTGATGCTCAGTGATTTCACACAGAGGAGAGCGCACCTGATAGCATGCAAACAATACGTGCTGGTTGCCTCAGAAACAAGGTCTGGGTCAGGGCCCTAAGGAAGCCTGAGAGAGCCACACAGGTATATATTAAGCGCAGCTGAAAAACTTAACTCCTGAAACTGAATAAAAAAAGTCTCTCACATTATTATAAAAATAATAAATCAAATCTGGAAATCAGCAGTCAAGGTGTATTTTTTGGTTTATGTTTTCTCTAATAATAAATATAAATACTCCCAAACAATTATTACAAAGCTAAACTGGCTTTCTGTAGGTACTCTGTACATTCCACAGTGTGACTGAACTACAACACACACCAACCTTTTTCAATCACTAGTCAACACGTTGGCTGCCATTTATGCAACCCTCACTATAATACAACAAGGTGCATTTATGATTTTTTTGATCCATGCATAATGCACAGAGTCATTGTGCATCAAGCACAAACTAAGTGGCAGCTACAGATGTAAAAAAGGTCATTCTTTTTGTTGGTTCTTGCAGTCAGAGGGATGCCTATGAACAGAGGGAACTACATTAACTTGTATTACTAAATATGAGATATGGCCATAATAGTTTCAACCCTCATTTCATTGCTTCTGTTAAAGTTAAAACTATGAAATGGATTAGAACACTGTAGCTGTTTATTGTCTTCAGATTTATTTAAACATTCCATTTTCTATTTAAATGCAATCAGCAGAGCCTTCTAACTGCATTTTGTATCAGTTCTCATAATAGATGGGTTGCTAAAAGGAATTGTCATGAGAAAACCTGTTTTTTTACAAACTACATCAGGGAATAACACTCCTCCATCAGAATCCTGCATTGAAATACATTTCTTAATATTTAATTTTGATATTAGACATGAGGCTAGACATATTGTTAATTTCCCTGGTGCCCTCAGCCATGTGACTCTGCTAAACTTCACACTTCTGCCAAACAGTCACTCTGCTCTGCAAGTTGGAGTGATATCACCCCCTCCCTTTCCCTCCAGTAGCCCATCAGCAGAACAATAGGAACCAGATAACAGCTCCCTGACACCTGCATTGCTAAATATGCTCTCATGCCCCACCTAGTGGTAGATATGGTAGATAGAGCACTCAATAGTAAAAATCCAAGCCCCACTGCTACCCCTCCAGTTACATTGAGGAGGAGAAACATCTGGCAAGAGCACTTGGGTAATGAAGCATGCTCAAGCTTATTTGAAAGAATTCCATTGTGCACGGCTGGCTCTTTCGGAAAGCATAGGATCAGGCAGAATAACCTTAGATGGCTGCCTACACACCAATATTATAGCTATAAAAATACATTTACTGGTATAAGAATAACATTTTAAATGGTAGAATGAATTGTTTGCAATGTACACAGTGCAATTGAGTTTTAAAAACTATACCATAAAAATCATGACAGAATTCCTTTAAAGGACCACTTACGCCCAAAAATAAAAATGCCATAAACAAATTTACACACATTTACCTGACCTGCACTATAGACTATAGACTATAAGGCAACATTTCTAAAAACATTATATTTCTGTATATTTCTAGTAAATCTGGCTCCGTGTTTTTGTTGCTGTAAGTGGAGCTGGAAGCTTTAAGAACTGACTAAACAGCAGTTTGAAGCATTCTCATTGGTTAATTCTCTTGCACCCGCCTGTAATTAAGTTTTCGGGGCATCATGTTAATGAATTAAGAGGTTCAGAGGATTCAGAGCCACTTTAAAACTTAAAAGTATATTTTAATTTAGAGTCCTGCGGCGGGTTGGGTACCCGCGGGTTACCTGTAAAAACCTGCGGTACTCTGCGGGTTGCGGGTATAAGTTCCGGATGCTGGTATAGACGCGGGTTAGCCGTTCTGCGGGTTTATAGGTCGCGGGTCAGGCCGCGGGTCATCTCAATAGCGATTTCTACTCCTTTTTTTCTGATCACGGCTACTTCCGATTATGTCACTTCCGGTTTACAATGACAGCACATCGTGATTCTTGTCGCCGGTCTGGGTTGTGGATAAGGTACTTGCGGGTCGGGTAGCGGGTAAGAATACAGGTCCAGGTTGCGGATTGCAGGTACGGGTTCCAAAAAATGGACCCACGCAGGACTTTATATTAATTGATCCTTTACTAAAGCAAAAAATCATATTACATTATAGTGTACCATCCTCTTTTAAGAATTGTGTTTGTGCTGGCAGCTTGTGTGCTCTCTTTAGCTAATGAGTAGGAATGAAGTTTCTCTAAGCTCTAATGCACCTAGTTAACAATTGTTCAGAAATTAGCTTTTGAACATCGTTTTACATGGGCTGATGGAGTGCCTTTAATGGTACATGTAAATGGAAAAGTCTTACCCACCATTAGTAAAGTACCTTCCTGATTTCCCTCCGTGACAATCATTTCTGTCAATAAAATTACACATACCGTATATACTCGAGTATAAGCCGACCCGAGTATAAGCCGAGGTACCTAATTTTACCTATGAAAACTGGGAAAACTTATTGACTCTAGTATAAGCCTACACACAACTACAGCCGTCTCCCAGCAGCGCACGTTCTACCAAAGAGACCCCCCCAGCGATCAACCGGACTTCTTTGCAAAGTTGATGGTGACAGAGAATTGCCAAACGGATTACTGTGTGCATTGTCCCACTGTCCCACTACCATGTGCAGAGGGTGCTGTTTGATATTACCATCACTGTTAATCTTTCGTATAACCAACAGAGGGCGCTGTGTGATATTGCAGTCACTGTTATTCTTTCATATAACCAACAGAGGGCGCTGTGTGATATTGCAGTCACTGTTAATCTTTCATATAACCAACAGAGGGCGCTGTGATATTGCAGTCACTGTTATTCTTTCATACAACCAACAGATGGCGCTGTGTGATATTGCAGTCACTGTTATTCTTTCATACAACCAACAGATGGCGCTGTGTGATATTGCAGTCACTGTTATTCTTTCATACAACCAACAGATGGCGCTGTGTGATATTGCAGTCACTGTTATTATTTCATACAACCAACAGATGGCACTGTGTGATATTGCAGTCACTGTTATTCTTTCATACAACCAACAGATGGCGCTGTGTGATATTGCAGTCACTGTTATTCTTTCATACAACCAACAGAGGGCGCTGTGTGATGTTGCAGTCACTGTTAATCTTTCATATAACCAACAGAGGGCGCTGTGATATTGCAGTCACTGTTATTCTTTCATACAACCAACAGATGGTGCTGTGTGATATTGCAGTCACTGTTATTCTTTCATACAACCAACAGATGGCGCTGTGTGATATTGCAGTCACTGTTATTCTTTCATACAACCAACAGATGGCGCTGTGTGATATCGCAGTCACTGTTATTCTTTCATATAACCAACAGAGGGTGCACTGTTATTCTTTCATAAAACCAACAGAGGGCATTGTGGGATATTGCAGTCTCTCCCCAAGTGTACTGTTGGTATAGGAATGATTAAAAGTGACTGCAATCTCAGCTACTCGGGTCAGGTACAGCTGACTCGAGTATAAGCCGAGGTAGACTTTTTCAGCACTTTTTGGATGCTGAAAAACTTGGCTTATATACGGTAAGTATCCACTCTGCTTTCCTCCTCCAGTGTCAGGAGCGCCCGATGGTGCTCTGCTCCTTTTCGTTGCCACGTCCAAGATGGCGGCGCCCATAGCCGCAACATTTGTTCTAAGCATTCCTGGGTGTTCCTAAATTCTTGTTATATTTATTCCTGGCCTTTGACCATGCCTGAACCTTGACTTTGCTGATTATCTGCCTGCCTATTGAACTACTGCCTGGATCTAGACTACACTTATTCCTGAACCCTTTCCTGTCACAGTGAACATGGACTTTAACCAGAAGCTTCCTTCTTGGTCTGGACTTCCCCACTGGGAGCCGATAGGCCCCCCTGACATTATAATCGGGCCATGAACTCCACTGAGGATGCTATGCCTGATGTCGGATGGGCGTCCCGCATGGAAGCTTATGAAGGTCAGCAGGTCCGCATTGAGCAAATACTGGACACTATCCTTTCTCAGATGCCATCCGCCTCTTCGGTCGTGGACAATGCGGTGACTCCTCCTCCGCTATAATGGAGATCCTCAGGCCTGTAGAGGCTTTGTGACCCAATGCCTCGTCTAGCTCAAGTTTCAACCCTCGCAGTTCTCCAGCAGCGGACTAAAGTGGGGTATGTCATTACTAAATTGGAGTGTAAACCGCTCTCTGGAAGAAGAATTCACCCTTGACCTTTGATGCCAGGGCCTTACTGCAGTCATTTCGATCTGTCTTCGATGCTCCTTGTAGTGTCACTAATGCCTCTTCCCATCTCCTACAGATCTGACAAGGGAGCCACAGTGCCAATTAGTACGCAATAGAACCTTGATGACACAAACTAAGTGAAATAATGAGGCTTATGGGGCAGTTTTCTATCAGGGCCTTTCGAGCAGACTTATGGATGATTTGGTCTTGAGAGAGTCGACACACGACTTAGAGAGCACCAGGCAGACAAGGAGCGCAGCAAGAGGAGCCAATACTAGTGGCACGCTTCCAACATCCCCTTTTGCCTGCTCCATCCTAGCCTACTCCATTCCAGTCGGTTCCATCCCAGCAAGTCTTCCGTAGGAACCTATGCAGATCGGGCACGTCTCTCTGAGCAGGAGAAACTTCGGAGACGTTCGGCTGGCCTGTGTCTATACTGTGGTGGCCAGGCTCACTTTGCCAATTCTTGCCCATTGAAGTCAGGAGGTTCCTCTCGCCAAGGTAAAACTGGGGTGTCTCATGTGGGGAGCATTGCACTGGTTCCTCGAGGGAATTCTCACCGGTTTCTTCTACCTCTACAGATTCAACTGGCCACTAAGACTATCGACGGTTCTGCCTTCCTTGATTCCGGGGCTGCAGGGAATTTCATGGATGCTTCCTTTGCCAAATACATGGGTGTTCCCCTGTACCCTTTATCTACTCCCCTACAGCCATTGATGACAGACCGGTTACTACAGCGGGTATCTGTTTCCTCTACCGATCCTCGACCTCTGCCGGCAGTCTATAGGGATTTTGCTGATCTGCGGAATTTCTACCCCTCGCCGTCTCTATGACTGCCCTATGGATCTTCTTCTTGGTACTATGCCACCCAGAGGTCGTATTTATTCCTTATCTCCTGCCGAGACGTCTGCCATGAAGGAGTATATTCAGGAGAATCTCCAGCGGGGGTTAATTCATCCCTCCACCTCTCCGGCTGGAGCCGGTTTCTTCTTCATGGAATGAAGGATGGAGGATTACATCCATGCATAGACTACCGGGGTCTTAATAAAATTACGGTCAAGAACCAGTACCCATTACCCCCAATTTCTGAACTTTTTGACCAATTGAGAGGGGCCAAGATGCTCACCAAACTGGATCTTCGTGGGGCATAAAATTTAATCCGCATTCGTGAAGGGGATGAATGGAAAACTGCATTCAACACCCCGGATGGGCATTATGACTATTTAGTAATGCCCTTCGGCCTATGTAATGAGATCATAAGAATCTGGAGTTTATAAAGACTCTCAAAAGACTGAGTCTCCGACAGGCGAGGTGGGCTTTCTTCTTCTCCCACTTCAATTTCGTTCTGACATATCGCCCTGGTTACAAGAATCGAAAAGTGGACACACTTTCCAGAAGTTTTTTCCCTGAAGATCACCACACCAAAGTGTTGGATCCTGTTATCTCCCCGGCTAAAGTCATTGCCTCCTTGTACCCTCACTTCACCAGTCAAATCTGGTCAAGTCAGTCTTCCGCTCCTCCGGATACAACCATTGGGATGGCTTTTGTGCCATCTGAACTCCGTCTCCCCATCTTGCAGCAGACTCATTGTTCCAAGCAGGCTTGTTATCCTGGCATAAAAAAGACTTTGGAGCTATTAAATCGACTCATCTGGTGGCTAACCATGCGAAAAGATGTCAAAGATTTTGTGCCACCTCCAAGCCAAGCCATTCTCATCCCAGTGGTCTACTACAACCTTTACCAATTCCCTCTCGTCCCTGGACCCACTTAGTCATGGACTTTAGCATGCAATTACCACCCTCTAAAGGGAACACTGTTATTTAGGTAGTTATTGACCACTTCAGCAAGATGGCACACTTTATCCCTCTTTGAAAACTTCCCTGTGCGGTAGAACTCTCTCAGCTATTTATTCAATTTATTTTTTGGCTACATGGTTTTCCTGCAGCGATTGTTTCAGACCAGGGTTCCCAATTTGCATGCAGATTCTGGCGATCATTGTGCAAAACTTTAGGTATTGCTCTTCAGTTCTCCTCAGCATACCATCCTCAATCCAATGGGGCAGCGGAGAGAGTAAATCAAGCCCTGGAACGGTTCCTAAGAAATCATGTTTCCTTGTGCCAGGATGATTGGTTCGATCTCCTCCCATGGGCCGAATTTGCACATAACAACATGTGTCACACTTCCACTGGGAAATCACCCTTCCTGACGGTGTATGGACAACATCCACAAGATTTCTTCTTAGCGAACTTTCCCGCTGCAGACGATCAAGTGGCCCTATTTGGTCTACTACCAAGGCAAATTTGGAAAAGACTTCTTTTGTCCATAAGAATTATGGTGACCGTAGACGAAGACCTTCTCCTCAATTTAAAGTGCGGGACAAAGTATGGCTTTCTACGAGGAATATTTATCTTCGGGTTCCTTCTCCCAAGTTGGGTCCGAGATTTGTTGGTCCTTTCCCTATCTCAGAGATCATTAATCCTGTGGCTGTCCGACTGCAACTTACCCCTGAAATGCGAATTCCCAATGTGTTCCATGTATCTCTGGTAAAACCTGCAGTCTCCAATAATTTTTCTCCGGATCAGTCTTCACCGTGGATGGTCAACAGGAATTTAAGTAGAGAAAATTCTGGACTTCAGATTCTTCAGGGGGTCCTTACAATTCCTCATTAAATGGAAGGGCTTTGGCCCTGAAGAAGGCTCCTGGGAGAAGCATACTGATGTCTATGCTCCTCGTTTGGTTCAGGAATTTTACAAATGATTTCCACAGAAACCGGGACTTAGTGGTCCAGTGGCCCCCGATGGTGCTCCGCTCCTCTTTGGCGTCGCATCCAGGATGGCAGCACCCATAGCCGCCAAGTGGACAATGGCGCCAGCACGCAGACATGTGACCTCATCACGTCACGTCTGGCGCCAAAATTCAAAATAAAAGGACGTGACCAGGTCACAGGTCCAATGCCGATTATAGGTTTTGTTCTAAGCATTCCTGGGTGTTCCTAAATTCTTGTTATATATTTTCCTGGCTTTTGACCCTGCCTGAACTTTGACTTCTGCCTGTGATCTAGACTACAATTATTCCTGAACTCTTTCCTGTTACCACAATCTTGGACTTTAACCAGAAGCTTCCTCCTTGGTCTGGACTTCCCCACAGGGAGCCAATAGGCCCCCGTGACATCCAGATGCTGATCGGAAGCATACAATGGGATTATATACTTATACCAAATGCTAATATAACATAGTGTCTATTTGGCCTCATTACCCAATATCCAGTGATTGTATAAGATAATGAGCAGTTAGGGCAGTTAGGGTCTCTACCACTTTTGTTTGAAAGCTCTGGTGATGGATAAAGTGTATACAAAGGGCGGAGGGCTTGGACCACAGTTAGTATAATTTCAAACCCAAAGAGTACAGTAAATGCACAATATTGTTATATATATCCTGTATAATATACAATATGTGATCATTGATGTCATTAGTTATAATCGGCATTTGGTTAAGTAATTTTTTCACATGGCTCACAAATGAATACATAAAAAACTTTTACAACAAATAATTTTCCCACTTTGGAGTTCTATTACCTGTATAAAAGCACTCGGCCTTTAGCCACGATGAAATCCCTATGTTACAATAAGGGGTACATTATCCCTTATATAATCTCTGCTTAGTAATGTCACTTTTGTCACATTACACATTGACACTTATAAATTGCACAGGATTCCATGACCTGCACTAAAGCAGAATGTCCTTGTATGTTCACAGAACTCCTTGATGAATCCTGTTGTGTCACAATAAGTGGAATAAAAAAGCACAATGATAAAGTATCCGCACCCTGCCCAACAAATGTAGTAGCTTCTTTACTGAGGGGGGGGCATATCATGTATGCATCAATCTCACAGTAGGAATCCTTATTAGTCTGTCACTCCTGCCCCCTCTGGTGAAAAAGCTTTTAGATTTTCAAAACTTTGCTTTATGCTTTGAAAGGATGAAATGCAAGCGCCAGAGTATGGGTCATGCCCTGCCATCATCTAAATTAATGGAGTGTCTAGTACTGACTAAGTAGGCAAAAGCCAAACATAATTTATTAGAACAAACATACTGGTGCTTGGAGGAATACTTCTAACCATTTTATTTAATGAACATACAAATGCCAGTTGCACCTACTGAAGAGGGACTTTTCTGATTCTCAAACCTGAGCTTAGTGAACATGGCTTGCCTGAATGTATGTGAAGTTCAGAGTATATCAGGGGTGTCTCTGGGATTAGGCACGTTCTAAATGCTTTGATCCTCAAATGAGAAATGCTGGCATAGTGCTTAATAGCCTGGTTTAGTTAAGTTCTGTAGGTGTCCTTAAGCTTTGTTGAAAGGCAAACTATACCCCCAAAATAAATATTTAAGCAACAGATAGCTTACATTATATCAAATGTACTACTGAAAAAGTATATTATTATTAAAATGGTTTATTTACAAGAAGCACGGTTTTACATATGAGCTGTTTTATGCATAATATTTTTATAGAGACCTACTGTATATTGTTGTGGGGGATATAATTTCCCTTTAAGGTACTATATTATGTGCTGTAGTGCAATAAACAACCCCCCTCAGAAGTTAGATTTTTATACTTACAAGTCAGTGTGATTCAATATATTGTTTTACAAGTCCAGTAAATGTCAGGCCTGAATACAAATGGCTGTTAATTGACACAGAGTTTCTATACATTTGCCAGTCTCAAATTTCATTTGTGGTTATAATAAAAAAAAAAAAAAAGAATTATAATAAATGACCAATTGCTAAGTTGCAGGAATCATTAAGAAATAAATCTGTTTGATATATACATTCATTTATTAATACCCTATAAATGATTAATAACCTTGTTAACAGTTGATAACCCTCACTCTGGTGAATCACGGTGTAATAGGCTCAAATCCCATCAGAGCTGTTAGTTAATTCTGAATTATAATCAAATTTCCAAATGCATGTGGGTCTGCATTCTATGAATAATTTAGTCGCAGTAACAACTGAATTAATAATGATGACATATTTAATATGTGAATGCCAGTGCTGTATTTTGTAAGGTTAGCCAAGATATGATTAATAAATCACAGCATCTGGGGAGAAGTGCTGACTTCTGTTTTCATATTATCAAATATTGTTTATAATACAGATCAGAAATAATGTGCTATGCTATGCTATGCATGAACTCACTATGCTGTGGATATGGTACCAGGGATATGGTATATAAATTACACGACCATCTCTGCCCTGGTTTTAGTGTTGTTCTGGAACCTCTGTCAGTGTTATACACCTACTAACAATGAATGGGGTGCAATATACATTGAGGGGGTTATTTATTAAAGTTTGATTTTTTTTCTGGCTGGACTTTTAAAAGTGAAAAACACAATTTTTTCTTAGAAAGAAACTAACTTTTCAATATTTATTAAACCCCAATGATGTTAAAAGTCAGAATAAAAAAGCAGACCTGCAGAGTTCATGTAGAAGTCAATGGCACATGTCCCGGTAAACTTTTGAACGTATCCAGATCTGCACTGGGTTTCGTTCAATAATTCGAAGATTTTGTGCTTTCGGGCGTCAAATCTGAAAAAGTTGCAGGTTTTAGACGTCAAATCTGAAAAAGTCAAGGATTTTGGCAATAAATCTGAAGAACTCGCACAATCCAGATTTTTTCACGATTTTATAGAGTCTTTTCCTGCACAAGAAATGTTTATGAAAATCTATTGATAAATGGGGGGGGGGGGGGGGGAAAGTCTGTTTGGATTTGGTCTGAATGGTTTTCAGAAAATAGTGAGAACATTTTGGATTTTGATAAATAACCCCCTAAATGTTGTTCGTTATACAAAATATATTTGTTCACCTTCTGGGTGAGAAAATTAAAATTAAGATGCACTTGGTCACATGATACTAAAGGTGCTTACATTTTGTATCCTAGAGATTATGGTACCCATATCCCTAAGTTTTTCATCATGACAAAACTGAAAAGTTTTCAGAGATTGTTATTGATAATCATGACAAAACTGAAAAGTTTTCAGAGATTGTTATTGATAATCATTTTTATTTTGCTTAGCCATATTACAAACCATATTTTATCAATTCATATTTGGTCCCTTACAAATCTCAAATGTCAGTTTCCTCTTTTGTAGGACATTTGACTTCTTTACTTTGACACATGGACTTTCATATTATTCTTTTATTTTTAGTTCCCAAAGGAATAGACTGACAACTATAATTTCTTAATATTGTACAGCATGTCTAATCTAGTTCTTTTTCATATTATACACTTACAGTATTTTGTGGATAATTCAGTCCAAACCTGTTGCTCAGTATGGTGAAACTGAATTATGTAGTCAAAACAATGACACTGCTCCAATACACAGTTTCTGTCCATGGGTAGCTTGTAAAAGATGGAATCCTATCAGACTTGAGAAGGGAAGTAGGGTCTGTGGCATACTGAAGAAGAGAAAATCTGGAATGTTGACAATCGCATCTCAGGTACATAAGTACATAAACTAAAGTACATTAAAGCCTTAAGTAAATTGGCAGCCTACACAGGGAAAATAATCATTTGATTATTATATGATTGAATTGTATTGGGCTAATTTACTGTAGATATGAAAAGAAAAAAGTTAACTTAAAAAACCCCTCTGTGCCCCTATTTTATTGTATGTTGGGTCTGAGAGATGACTGTATATGAGCAGACTATGTTTTGGATTCTGTAGAAGGCTAAAACCAAATAATGAATATACACATGGAAGGTTCAGAAAGATCAGTAATTGAAACTCAAAGCTTTAGATTAAACTGAAGGTCATTTAGTAAGTCTGCCCCTTGCTGTGGTGTTTCAGGAAACCTATATATGTAGCCAAACCAAAATTCTAATGATGCACTGTGATGGGTTTATTCATGTAGGAGCAGAATATGCACATAGGGATGGAAGCTCTATGTCAGATGAAGGGACCTGACACGCATACACGTTACAGAGGTCCTCTGCATTCTTGAATTCTAAATGTGCTAGTTAGCTAATAAACAGTATTGATTTTGTTCTGCAGTACCTACATATAAATGTGTCTTTAAAAAGGATCCAATGCAAATTGTTGAGAGAGTATGAGATGTGGAAAAGCTTGATTTTCTATTGTTAAATTGGTAGTGCAGTATTTTGCGTGAATGGAGACCCCAGGCACATGTAGTCCCCTCACCCACGCTAATCTAGAAATGATGTAGTAGTAGTAATAGCTGTAAATCATTCAAACTGGCCTTACCTGCAGTGAATGTATCATTCACATACAGATTTTAGAAAACATTGCATAACTGTTCTCTAGTAAAGCTTATTTTAAAAACAAAATATACAAAACATTTTTATTCTTACTATAAAAAAAGATAAAAAAAGAATGTATTTAATATTGGTCATAGGGTTATTTCCCAGTCCTTCTTGGCTACACTGGAGTAAACACTGCAAGGTTGATCACACAAATGCTTTTGCCACACCTGAAATCTGACATAAGAATAGCTGCTTTTTTTCTATACTTTTTCTAGCCTTTGCTACAAAAGGCACCAATAACACGATCATTTTTAAATGAGATAGAGCACATCTGCTGTAAAGTCGTTTAATTGAACAGTAATTGGGGTGCAGGCACAAATGTTTTATGATGGTTTCTGTCTGACATAAGTGTCAATATGGGTATTTGATTTAAAGATACAGTTTCTTGGATAAATGTAGAAAGTTTCAAAACGTTCTAATTTTCTATTACTTACATTTATCAATGTCTAATTCTGCTTTACCAGCGTGTATGCGCCTTTTTAATGTGAAATTATTTTTAACAGGAGTTGCTATGTAATTGGTTTCAGTCTGTGCATATGGACACCCTTTTCTGCAGCTGCATTGAAAATCTGTTGGTTGTCATCTGTTCTATTTAAATGCAATTGATGCAGAGCTTGAATAGTGTACAGGCATTTAGGATGAATCATTGTATCGGTGCGTAATGAAATCAATACATTAATGGGCACAAGCAAATAAGTGGCTGATCTGAAGAATATACTATGAAATTCTGTTCATTCTTGTATTTTCGCCCATGGTTTCCCACGGCCTGGATAAATAACATCTGCATGGAGATGCATTGCTTTAAATCTGAGCAGAGCATGTAGATTTTTAAATGGACAAGTATTCCCCCTGCATTGGCTTGATCCTTTCTTTTAGGGGCTGCTGTTGAGTCCTATCTGTATTGCCTTACATACCCTCAACATACCGCCTGTTTTGAGTGAAATGTCCTGACTTTCTCTTTGATCTCCTGCACTGAACTGCCAGAAAAAGATACAATGTTTCTAAAACTTAAGTAGCTTTTAGCAGTGAGCTCAGAACACTCAGCAAGTGCACTTTGATACTTTTGTAACAATTTTAGATAAGCAAAGAAGCAATTGTAACAATTTAAGATAAGCAGGTCTCTTGGGGAAACTATGACTTGCAGCTTAAAGGGTAATTCACTTTCATTAGCCATACTGTAATTACACAGAACCACAGAAATTTATTCAAACTTTCATAACCTGCGAAATTTTGTAAAATGAAAATTTCAATGGAGCAGGCATTAAGAATAAAGGCAATCTTCCAACAGGGTTTTCAAAGTAGCAAAGGCTTATTGTCACACAGCCTTACACATTTCGTGTTATAAACACTTAGTCATAGGCTGTTATGACTGACCTGACATTTTGTAAAATGAACATGGTAATTAGGGGGTATGGCCACAAAAATGGGCATGGTGAAAAAATTCCACAGCGCTAGGCACGGAAAATCTCTTTGTCCCTCTTTCTATTTCCAAAATGTTTGGAGGTATGCTTCAATATAATGCAAACTTATGGTATATAGCTTACAGCAGGGATGTCCAACTAGTGCCCTCCACATGAAAGTCTGCCTGCTGTGTTTGCTTGCCATATGTAAACTTTAATAGGTATCACTACAGAGAATAACTGGTCCCTGCATTGTTTAAACCTCAAATTCAGATTAATCCCCTGCAATGTTCACACTTGTGACACCTCTATTGTTTATATCCTAAAGCCCTGTACTGTTCACAACTGAGACCCAGACTGAAACTGCCCACATGTTCACCTGTTCACACTTTATACAAAATGCTAATGGAGCACCAGCACTGTGTCACTGTATGTAGTACATCTTAGAGTGGTTCAGATGGGTTTCCCTGTCTCCTGCTCTGTCTGCCCCAAGCTCCCTGTGTGTGCCCTGCTCTGCCTGTGAAACATAAGCCTGGTATTTGTTCTGGGGGTTTGTTAGCATTTGAAAATTATTGTTAGGGGCCCCTAATGTGTTTAATCATGTGCTTGGGGGTACTGTGTTATCAACCAGGTGGACATGGTTTTGTGGTAATATGTGTGTGGTTTAAAGTGGGTGTAGTCTAAAACAGGGTGTGGCTAACACTGGCTTCCATTATTGGACCTCCACCATGTAGACCAGAAAAATGCCAGCCCTCGGTAGCACAGAAGTTGGACAGCACTGGCTTACAGTATACTTCCTTCTCTGATTGAAACTTTGATCAAGGCATAGCTGAATCATTGGGGAGAGCCTATCATTTAGATCCAGGCCCAATACTGCTAGATAAGCTTCTCAAAGGGTTGGTTTACCTTACTGTTAACTTTTAGTATGTTGCAGAATGGACACTTATAAGCAAATTTAATTGGCCATTGTTATATTTTCTTTAAGTTTTTACATTATTTGCCTTCCTCTTCTTCTTACACTTTCCAGTTTTCAAATGGGGGTCACTGACCCCATCTAAACACAAATGCTCTGGGCGACTATACATAGGGCGTTATTTATCAAAGTCCGATTTTATCTCAACATTTTCTGCTACAAACTCCAATCAAATCCGCTCGGGTTTTTTACACTAATTTATTATTACATTTTCCCGAAAATTTGCTTTGTGGGATTTTTCACCCAAAAACTCAGATTTCTTATGTTTTTTTGCCTGCAGAAATTTCAAAAAATTCAGGGTATTGCAGGAAACCCAGTGAACATCAAAAAATCATGGGGACTTCTCCAATTGACTTATATGCAACCTTGACAGGTCTGAGATGCCAGATTTTCTGATCCAGACTTTTCCATCCTGGGGGTTTAATAAATTCTGAAAAATTTGTGATTTTTTAAAAGTCGGATTTTATAAAAAAAAAAAAATTGCATTCGGAGTTTAGTAAATAATCCCTTTATTGTTTCTTTTTATGACTCATCTTTCTATTCAGGATCTCTCCTATTCATATGCCAGCCTCTTATTCCAATCAGTGCATGGTTGCTAGGGTAATTTGGACCCTAGTGACAAGATTGCTGAAATTGCAAACTGGAGAGCTGCTGAATAAAAAGCTAAATAACTTAAAAGGCACATACATTATAATAAAGAGTGAAAACCAAATGCAAATTGTCTCAGTCTCTTTACATCATACTAAAAGTTAACACAAAGGTGAACAACCCCTTTAAGTATTTACATTTAAATCTCACATTCAAAGTAGAAGTCCTTTCTGTAGTTTCCTTCCTTGCTAAATTTCTTATACTCACACATACTCCACATTGATCATGCTTGTAAGTACCTCCGCAGGGCAGCATTTACTGTCTGGTGCAAGGACTATAAATGCAAATCTAGGGGGGTCCTGTTTTGGGTTACTCAAAAACTTGTGCTCAAAAGCACCAGAAAGTGTCCATGCGCCAAAACTGTTAGACAATCTCCTAGCCAACCAGGCTTCATTCTGTGCCTCCCAACAAAAATGTTCATATGCCTTTAGTTATTGCTTCTGTAGTGAACTAGGTCAGGCAGTTGCATGGATCACTCATCTAATAACCATTCCCCAAGTCCCAGTAGCATTCTTTTGTTGTTGAATTGATAAATAACAATGCTATATCAGCATAAATGCAGGTTCTATGCCATTTGTAATCCCTGAAGGATGAATAATAAAGCAGTTCATGTGCTTTGTGCATTTACATCCACTTCCATGTTCTTTGGCATATTTGCTTTAATAAGAAAAGGAAACAACCAGAATCTCTAGTTTCTGATGGAAGTTTGTTTTTTTAATGGAATGTATCATCACTTGATTATTTTACATATAGTGAATCCAACTTGCTGACTTTTCATACAAAATAAAACAGGATTTGTAATTGACATCAGTTGATCCTGGTGATTTCAATGAATTCCTCAAAAAGGCATAGAATCACATAGTAAATAAATGGTCCCATGCCATTTCATGTTATTTTGTTGCCACAAAACTGCTGATAGGAAGTGACCAGAGCAAACTTTCTGTCTATTATTTTCTTACATAACCGCCGTGGTAAAAGATACAATTGTTGTGCTCCAGGCATCTGGTTTGTTGTCCTATTGAGCAGCTTGACATGTAATATCCAGTTTTTAATAATTGAAAACAGTGGGTGTCAGGGAAGAAATAGTTTTACATTTCTGAAAGAGCGCTTATTGAGGCTGAACACACATCCATCAAACGTATTCCTCGGATACTTCCCATTTAAGCTATTCCAGGGGAAAAGAATATGTTAATATTATACAGTATATAACAATATAGTATCTAGCAGCATATATTTTTATAATCAAATAAAAAGGACAAAAGGAGTATGTGCTATAACTTTTAACCCTGTCCAGATTTGTATCCACACCTTATCCACTGCTCTTTCAGATTAAAAGGGAATTATATCCAAATTATTGGAAACTATGGCCGATGCACAAGTGTTTTCTTATAACCTTTTCATGGGCATACGGGGGCCCTGACCAACTGTTATTCTGCCTAGGGAGGCTTGAACTTAAAACATCAGACAACCACTGAATGAGGCAAAGGGAACACAGCCCAATGATGTATTTGACCCTATTGTTCACTTTTAAATTAACTTTTAGTTGATTATAGAATGACTCATTCTAAGCAACTTTTCAATTGGTCTTCATTCTTCATTTTTTGCATTATTTGCCTCCTTCTTCTGACTCTTTCCAGCTTTCAAATAGGGGTCACTGACCCCATCTAAACAAATTCTTTGTAAGGCTACAAAGTTATTGTTATTGCTACTTTTTATCACTCATCTTTCTATTCAGGCCTCGTCTATTCATATTTCAGTCTCATATTCAAACCAGACCTGAAATTGTAGACTGGAGAGCTCCTGAATAAGAAGCATAACAAAAAATAAAAACAGAAAAACTGCAAATTGTCTCAGAATATCACTCTCTTTATTATACCAAAATTTAAAGGAGAACAACCCCTTTAATCAACTACTAAAGTTTCTTTTTTTCAATAAGACATAGCATGATAGTTTCCCTAGGAGCGGATATACAGAAAGCAGAATTTATTTGTTGCTTTAGATTTAAATTAAAGCATTAAATACAATGAAAATATCATGTACTAAAACAGATGTGTTTGCTTCAGAAACACTACAATAGATCATATAAACAAGCTGCTGTGTAGAAATGGTTGAAATTGAAAAAGGCTATATGGCACAGGTTAAATAGTGGATAACAGATACCACCATTATGTTCTACAGAGCTTATCTGCCATCTACTGTGTAACCTGAGCCCTTTCTCCTTTGAATAGCTGTCCCCATTGCTACACAGCAGCTTATTTATATAAACAATAGTGGTGTTTCTAAAGCAAACACAGCAGTTTTACCAGTGCAGGGTAACACTGAATATTTGTATTACTTTAAAACACTCGTTTTTTAATGGTTCTGTTTCTTTAACTCTTTTAGGCAGGGCCCACTTTTTATGCAATAAAAAGCACCAAGTTTGCCAGATGCAGTAACCAATAACAACCAAATAGTGGGTACCAAACACAGATCTAATTGATTGGTATTGGTTACTGCTCCTGGGAAAACTTTATTACATATTTGGGTTTATCTCGTATTTCAGTTATTAGCTGCTTTGTATGTAAAAATAGACCCATTTATTGTACAGCGCTGTGATATATGCTGGCACTTTATAAATATGTAAATGGTAAAAAAAAACCTTTAGTTAGGACTCTAACCCTTTGCATTTTTAAATGCCCTTGCATCTTAAAAATTACCTTTGGTTTCCTAGAGACACATAGTTTTTGTACTTTTCAGAATTGTTTAAACTCTGTACTGAAGATGTCGTGAAGATGTGGAATTCTCTCCCTGAATCAGTTGTACAGGTTGATACATTAGATAGCTTTAAGAAGGGGTTGGATGGCTTTTTAGCAAGTGAGGGAATACAGGGTTATGGAAGATAGCTCATAGTACAAGTTGATCCAGGGACTAGTCCGATTGCCATTTTGGAGTCAATATGGAATTTTCCCCCCCCTCTGAGGCAAATTCAATTTCAGTTGTTTGTCTTCCTCTGGATCAACTAGCAGTTAGGCAGGCTATATCTAGATTTAAAAGGTTGAACTTGATGGACGTGTTTTTTTATCAACCTAACTTACTATGTATTTCTACTGCATTTCTTCATTATATCATTTAAACTGTCTAGTTGTAATATCAGGTGCTATAACGAAAGAGAACGGATGTGAGTGTAAAGAAAAAAAAGTAAACAAATGGGTTTACAATATACACATTTTATAAAATATAATTTCTAAATATATTTGTTACATCACAAGTGGTAAATGTTCCAAATTCCGTAATTCCATTAAGAAACTGAAATATTTCAAAAATTTTAAGAAATAAAAAAACTTTACAAGCACCCTGCGTAGAATAAAATACTTTATTCACAATATAATAATACAAATATAATTTTTATAAATTGTGCATTGTAATCTATTACACAACCCTTTGTTTAAAGATATTTATAGAAAAGGTGGAATGTAATCATAGAATGCATAGAAACAAATTAATGGAATTAAAACAGAATTGTGTGCCAAGAGAATGCCATTTTTAACAATACAAGTTGTGCAATATCTAGTCCATAATGAAAAAAAAAATCATTGATCAAAATACATCTTTAAAACAAAACAAAAAAGGTAATGTAAATGGAGCAGAGACTGTAAATGCTTTATGAACTGGACTTGATTCTGTTTTAAGAACCTGGTTTGGGAAATTATACAAGAAGTTCAGTTATGTCTGCTTTACCTCATACAGAAGTGGTGTTTGCAGTAATCGGTTTAAAATATCAGTATTTTTTTCAATATACCATAAATTAAATATTTATTTTGAGGGCCATGATCTTCCCAGGAAAAATGGTGGCTTTCAGTTTGGCATTGACCCCTAACAGCCAGAGACTACTGCTAGTGTGTATATACTGCGGAAATATCACAGTGATCAAACAGCTACTTAGTGCCCCATTGCCCTTACAGAAACTTATAATGGTAAAATATAACAGTTGAAACTTCTGATGGCTTTAAAATACAGCAGCAATGTAAAATGTGGCACATGAATTAACATTTAAAAGCTAAATGATAAACACTTTAATGCCAAATATAATTATGGTCTGTATAGAGGATGGCAAGGTAAGTTTAGATCCAGTCACTCACAGATCATTCATATATATGGCTTTAATTGCAATTATATAGCATTTTTTTAGTGGAAAGGATTTTGTGCCCTGTTTATTACATACTCCAAAATGGCTTTGTTGCTGTGTTTGAGCAGATTATGGGATTTGAAAAATGAATTAACCTGGGGTTCTTTCTTTCTGCAGTGTCTTTTATAATGTCATTGATGAAAGACATTTGTGCATTTTACAGATACTTTACTACAGCGTGTAGATTATCTATCTGCTCCCATTTAGCAACATATTATTCAAAGTACTGGCACGTTTGCCAAAATGCCAACTTGACTTTTAACAAAGCTTATAACAGATGAAAAAAAAGCTATTTACCATTCAGTTAACATTCCAATATTCAGGATAATTACTAAAGCAATAAAGAAAACAAGTGCCTGTGGAATACAGAAGGTTGAAATGAATGTAGACTGTCCATCTGGCTAGTCATAAAACAAAATGGGCAAGGTTAGGCTGTACGTAACCACACAATTTTGGAAAAAATAAATAATTTTAAAGGACAAAATCTAATGAAACAGGCTGGTGCTGATGTCCAAAAACAGCAAATCTGGTAGGCCAAAGGCTCCTATTTGTGGGTTATGGAGATACTGAGCAACATGGAGGAGACAGTCAGGACCACACGTACAGTATGTAGTAGCCTAATATTTTTATGAGCTGATCTAATGGATCATTGTAAAATAGCTATGCAAACATAATATAAGTCGACATTTTTCTATGATTGCAGTGAAAAAAATATATTTAGATTGCTCGGAAAAGCAAATAACAGTCATTTGACCCACTGTGAATAGCTGCTCTGTCTCCCATGTTATACTTGTGTTAGCCACTTATGAAAATAGAGGGACTTCTGGGCAGTTTTGTTTAGATGAATGTCATTCCCCAAAATAAGTCAGTAGTAATTTGTTAGGTTAGGATTGCCATACTGTGGACAAGCTGAAAATATTTGCTGAAAAAATTTAATATTTTATGAAAGTTTAATGTGCAGACAGTGCTGTGTCATAAGTGATTTACACTTGAATCTTGCTAGCAATACTTATTACACAATCTTCTGTGCAACAAAGGCTCAAAGCATCATAAATTCCAGAAGTAAATAATGTAGGTGCGTGCTGCTGCACACAATAAGAACATCATAAGCTGCCACTCAGTCTACTGTACAGGAATTACTGCACATAATGCAAGGGGTCCATTTACCAACAATCAAGTTTTTTTCCCACAAATCTTGAACAAATCACGATTCTCCTATATTTCTAAAAAGCTCTACACATTTGAGCTTTATTAAGTGTAAAATCCACAAAAACACCTAATGCCAAATTACTCCAAGTAAAAGTTGTTGAGGTGCTATAGAAGTCAATGGGAGCTGTTCTGATCTAATTGCACCGCATTAAATCAATTGGGACTTTTACAGGTTTTTCTATGTTTTGCCACATCATTCAGTGCTTTTTAATTTTTTTTATTCTTTTTATAAGATCAGATCTTTTAATACATTCAGTAATTGTGGTTTCAGAGTTTGTGAGTTAAGTCGTGGTTAGAAAATCCTCTAAAACCATTAAAATCCAAAATGTAATAAATAAGCCTAAATGCCCAATCAGAACGGTCACTCATCTGCTTGTTTAAGCTATTCAGTAAATAAAATACCAGCACCTATTAAGATAAATGTTAACCATTCACTACAAATGTGGCCTCAGAAGATTTACTGATACAAATACTACTAAATAGAATTGCAACTGCATCAGTAAACCGCAAAATTTCTTTGTGTGACTAGCAAATTTCTAATGTATACACTAATTATTATTGATAAATTAAAATATTGAAGAATTATTCAACTTATTGTTCTTACATGAATTAATGGTGGATTTAACAACATAATAAAAATAAAAAACAGACAAATATCGCACAGCCACCACAAGCTTTCTGTAAAAGAATTTGTAAACATTACTAAATAAGGCATTCACATTCCTTTTGCAGTGATAGTATTTTCAGTATATTCCCTGACACATATAGACACCTTCATAAAATGACAGAACAAATATACCCTTTTACCTAAACAGTGGTTTCCAAGTAAAATGAAAAGAAAGCACTCTAAATTATACCATATCATAAAGAAAACTATAGCTTAAGTACAGTCTGGTCCCCCAGGAAAAGGAGTTTAGTCGGGAAATACATTTGTCAGATAATCGTAGAAGACAAATCTAAATTTGGATGGAAGAAAACTGAAAAGTTACAGAAAGAGAGAGACACACAGAATAACATGTCAGCTAATCTTCTATGGCCGTCTAAAGAAAAGCATTATAGAAAAGGAATTGCATGGGACATATAAGGCAAATATAAGGAAATAGCCATACATACTGTATATAAATAAATCATATAAATGATTGGGAACATCTTTTTCTGTTTTACTGTCAAATTTCATGTTTCTATATATTAATCGTATACTCAAATGTATTTATTTTACTGTATTGTCTATGGTTGTGCAAAGCCACATCTTGGAAATAAGGAGCACTAATTTCTATTACTAATTTCTATTATCTGTTTGATGATAGTCTCTCTTTAGTTGATGCAATAGGAAAAGTGCATTTTTCAGTGCTGCCACTTTGATCGGAAATTACAATAACTTCTGCACTTACAATAATTTTTTTTTTCACTCCTTACAAAAGAAGTGCCTGCCTTTTGCAGAAGGGAAAGTAAAAAATGACACTGACACAATATTAGTCTACCTTTCTCTAAGGGGACAGCACAATGTTGTGTTGCTGCAGGGTGGAATATTCCTGGCAAAGATGCAGACAACAACTTCAAAAGCCATGGAATTAAAAGGAGAAACACTGCTCCTAGTTAATATAGTCTGTTTAGAAGGTCAAATCCCATATCAGTAGAATGAGGGATCAATAATCTCTTACCAAGTGATCTTGTAATTCAGCTATAGCTTACTTATATAAATAATTTAGTACTTCTCAAAGTGATGGTTTTACAGGTCCATTATATAAATTTTGCTACAAAAGTTTAACATATCTATTATGGAACTATGAAAAGAAAGAACAGTGGAATCTAACAATATGATCACCCAGGTTACAAGAAAAGTCTTATTGCAAATGTAACCTGGGCTTGTTTAGAAAAAAACCAAAGCTTAAATTAGTATTTATTGGGTATGCTCTTAGCAAACCTAAAAATGTGTCTCTATAAACATATGTCTATGGACAAATGTCAGCTGAGACATGGAAATGTTGTGCTGAGCTTGCAATTTGCACTGTATGCAGTAGCCAGAAATGAAGACTATCCTTCATTCAAACTGTACTAGGGGAATGTTATCCTGATAAATGAAAAATAATTTGCATAAATTCGACTAAAAGTGGTTCTGTGCTGCAAAATTATTCATTATACAGTTATCAAATTTTGAAGACCTGCTTGGTGCAAATATCTTGTTATAAAGTTTTTATTACATGAAATGTGTACTTTCACACTGGCAGAAGTGTCACTAAACACAGATTTATCAAGGGTCGAATTTCGAAGTAATGGGAGTTTTTTTGAACTCCCATAACCTCGAAATTCAAATAAAAGAAGGCCGAAATTTATCAAAAAAATGTAAGTTTTTTTTTGCTGGTGAATAGGCCGTTTTCATTCGAATTCAAATCGTACGTATTGAAGTAACATCGTATTCGATCGAATTCGATTCGAAGTTTTTTTTAAAGATTTTTCAAAGGCACTAATTGACTCCAAATAGGTTAGGAGGTCCCCCATAGGCTAAAACAGCAATTCTTCAGGTTTTAGATGGCGAATGGTCGAAGTCGAATTTTTAAAGAGACCGTACAAATTCAAATCAAATTTAGACTATTCTCTAGTCGAGGTAAACAAAAATAGCTTGAAATTCTAATTTTTTTAGAATTTTCAATTCGACCCTTGATAAATCTGTCCCTTACAGATTTGTCAAATTAATGCAAAACAATTTGTTCTTATTGTGCATACTTTCCCTTTGATTAAATTCCCCCATTAGTCCTCATAAGTGAAATGCTTAACAGTAAAAAAAACCCAAAAAACTGAAAAGTATACCATGGCTGGCCCTTGAAATTAATGGTTAAATAACAAATGCAATTGCAAATGTTTCTTATAAAATGATACATTTGGTTTTTCCATACACTCTTAAAAAGAAATAAAAATCAAAACTTATAAAGGCTTAAAAATGAGCTCTACAGTTTATTGGTTAAAAAGTAATTATTAATTTTTTTAGAATTTTCAAATCGACCCTTGATAAATCTGTCCCTTACAGATTTGTCAAATTAATGCAAAACAATTTGTTCTTATTGTGCATACTTTCCCTTTTATTAAATTCCCCCATTAGTCCTCATAAGTGAAATGCTAAACAGTAAAAAAAAACAAAAAAAAAAAAAAAAAACTGAAAAGTATACCATGGCTGGCCCTTGAAAATAATGGTTAAATAACAAATGCAATTGCAAATGTTTCTTATAAAATGATACATTTGGTTTTTCCATACACGCTTAAAAAGAAATAAAAATCAAAACTTATAAAGGCTTAAAAATGAGCTCTACAGTTTATTGGTCAAAATGTAATTATTATAATGGCCTTAAAATTATTTTTGCTTTGGGGCACTGGATTCAAAGCTATTAATAATTTGCAAAAGCTTTCAAAAGAAAAAGATGCAATGTTTATAAACTAAATGACTTAAAGGGTAAGTGCACCAAATAATGGAGTAAGGATATCAGATGCAGCATTTGGCCCAGATCTAGCGAGCTGCAGCAACCAGATATTTGTTATCAAACAGCAGTTCAGTAAATGCAGTCTGCTGATTGGTTACTACGGATTACTAGACTGACTGACGAACTTGCCCCTATGATAATAAAACTAAAACTAGGTATGTAAGAGACATTCTTTTCAAACAAAATCAGAATGCAAGACTAGGTAGGAAGTGGGAAGGAGTCTTCATTCTAATTTTGTCAAGGCCTGCAAATAATTCAGCATAAATATTCTGTTAAAAATGGTTTCATATATATATACACAAATGCAGTGTGGAAGCAGGAGTCAAATAAAGCAGGTTTATTAGAGCCGACGTTTCAGTTCTGTACAGGAACTTTTTTTCCCTGAAGAAAGTTCCTGTACAAAACTGAAACGTCGGATCTAATAAACCTGCTTTATTTGACTCCTTATCTTGTTGTAAAATCGTTGGAGTGCTGCCACACTGCATTTGTATCCATTTTTATTCGGATTAGCACCCAGGTTGGGCCTTTGCTTTTTGGAGTTTGGAACATATGCATTTTTATATATATATATATATATATATATATATATATATATATATATATATATATATATATATATATATATATATATATATATATATATATATAATCTACAGTCTGGTCAATTCACTATGGGACCAGACTGTAAATTATATCCTTATAAACGGCGCGTTCTGACATCAGAATGCGCCGTTTATAAGCTAGAGACGTCACTTGCCGCTGCTTCTCTTTTCCTCCACTGCGTCCTGCTTCTGTAATTCGCTGGCTCAGCTTTTTCTTTACACGGCGCGCTCCTCCTGTGTCATAACTATGGCCTGTTTAAATCAGTCAGTGTAAGGTTCGGCTCTCCCTAGCCCCACCCCCTCCGTCTGGCTCCCGTCACATGATGCTTCTATCATCTCCCTCCCCTTCGCAAAGTGCCTCTCTGTCTTACTCCCCCTCCCTTCCACTCACCGTTTTAACTTTAACTTCCTACTCCTCCGTGTCTGCTCCTTTAGCTCCCCCTCCACGATGTCATTCCATTCTCCCTTACACAGTGAAACTCCGGTTTCGTTACGCCTTTAGCCATCACTCTCTGTTCCTGAATTCTGTCACCTTCCTTTATTCACCCTCCCCCCACTCAGCTGTCTTTAACCTGCAACTGACGACGTCACTCAATGCAGGACAAGGAAAATGAAAATAGCAGATTGAATTCAAAAGGTACTTATCCCCAAAAAAAGTAACTACATGGAAAAAATTTAATCAGGGGGGGGGGGTAGGGCAAAATGAAACAGCCTCAAAAGTGTTATTTTGTACCACATAAAGCAATGCCAGTAAAACTCTGCACATACACAGCCACTGTAAGGCACTGTACATAAAAACTAGATTATAATGCATAATGTACCCCCTAATGTAATTTATAAAGATATTAGTAGTCACCTTGGAGTTATGTGACCTGTATAAAAGCACTCGGCCTGCGGCCTCGTGCTTTTATATGGTCACATAACTCCTCGGTGACTTATAATATCTTTATAAATTACAGTAGGGGTACATTATCCACTATATATATATATATATATATATATATATATCTCTATCTATATATATATATATATATATATATATATATATATATATCTCTATCTATATATATATATATATATCTCTATCTATATATATATATATATATATATATATATATATCTCTATCTCTATCTCTATATATATATATATATATATATATATCTCTATCTCTATCTATATATATATCTCTATCTCTATATATATATATATATATATATATATATATATATATATATATATATATATCTCTATCTATCTATCTATCTATCTATATATATATATATATATAGATATATAGATAGAGATATATATATATAGATATATAGATAGAGATATATATATATATATATAGATATATAGAGATAGATATATATATATCTATATATAGATATATATAGATATATATATAGATAGATATAGATATATCTATATATAGATATATATAGATATATATATATATATATATATATATATATATATATATAGATAGATAGATAGATAGATATATATATATATATATATATATATATATATATATATATAGATAGATAGATAGATAGATAGATAGATAGATATATATATAGATAGATATATATATATATATATATATATATATATATATATATAGTACACGGGGTAGCCAGCACTCACGAATACAGGTTTAACTTGCCTATCAAAAAACGTAAAATTGATATCAAGCAAAAAAGATCTGCACTCAAAGGACTACAGAGAAAAAGGAAATAATTAAAAAAAAATTTCATTATAATGTAGTCATTACAATGTAGTCTTTAGTCAAATATATGTATTTGACTAAAGTTAAAAAAAAACCCGCAGAAGAAGAAGATGTCACAGTAGCACAATTTCTTTGACATGATTTTCAGATATATCTGATTCACAAACAGCTGGAAAGGAAAATAATTATTTTACACTATTTGTTATGGCTTTTTGCAACATGGCAACATTAGCTTAAAGCAGACAATCTCCTCACAGAGGAGAAAGGATCTTTGCAGTCAAATTAAAGGAACATTTAAAAAAAAAAAAAAAGCAGTGATCTATTGATGAGCAGTGATCTATTGATGAGAAACAAAAAGTCAGGTCCATGGGGAAACACAGCCTGTCTCGGATTCACAGTCATTTATTACATCACAAAGGAATGGCTCTAGGATCACCCAAATATTTAGAACAGTAAAATAAACAGACTGCAAAACAGTTGATATACGATCAAACTGAAGAATTAAAAATGTCTAAATTCCTGGAAAGTTATTATTTGTGGAATGCAGCGAGTTACGTGAAAAAAGTTCCCTTGTTGCTTTTTATTTGGATTTGACATTTTGTATTGTGTCACTTTTAGCAATAATGGGCAATGGGTGGGCCTCAGTGTTGAAAATCCAATGTTCTAGAGGAAGTAGGTCATCATCCGAAAACAGCAAGTATAAATATCTGGAGAAAAATGAAATACAGATTATCACAAGGTTTATTTTAATGATGTAAGCTTAGATAAAAATATGTATCTCCATAAAGCAAGCAATTGAATATAGTAAAGCATTGGGTTTTGTTTAATAAAAAGGCAAGTTAATGAAATGTCTAAATTCAAACACTAGTGATGTACGGGTCAGGGTTTTCCTGACCCGAACCCGCCCTGCTCCAGCCTGCATCCACCCGCACCTGCGCTTCCAGGGTCCTTTTATAGACCCGCGCCGACCTGACGAGGACGTCACAATGATGTCACAAAGGGGTGGAGCAAGCAGAAGCAAGACTATAAAACCGGAAGTCGGCATTTGAAGGTGGCGGTCGGAGAGAGCAGAAGAGCTCACCAGCGAGTAGCAGTGCGAGGTCGACCCGAACCCCGGCCTGCACATCACTAGCAACCACCCAACCACTAAATTGAAGTAGCACACATGCATGTACAGTTAGGCCCATAAATCATTGGACAGAGACAACTTTTTTCTAATTTTGGTTCTGTACATTACCACAAATTAATTTTAAATGAAACAATTCAGATGCAGTTGAACTGCAGACTTTCAGCTTTAATTCAGTGGGTTGAATAAAGAGATTCCATAAAAATGTGAGGAACTAAAGCCTTTTTTAAACACAATCAATTCATTTCAGGGGCTCAAAAGCAATTGGACAAATTAAAAAACTGAAAATAAAATGTTCATTTCTAATACTTGGTTGAAATCCCTTTGCTGGCAATGACAGCCTGAAGTCTTTAACTCATGGACATCACCAGATTCCTGGTTTCCTCCTTTTTAATGCTCTGCCAGGCCTTTACTGCAGCGGCTTTCAGTTGCTGTTTGTTTTTGTGCCTTTCTGTCTGAAGTTTAGTCTTTAACAAGTGAAATACATGCTCAATTGGGTTCAGATTAGGTGACTGACTTGGCCATTCAAGAATATTCCACTGCTTTAATAAACTCCCGGGGTGCTTTGGCTGTTTTGGGTCATAGTCCATCTGTATTATAAAAACGCCTCTCAATCAATTTGACTGCATTTAGCTGGATTTGAGCAGACAGTATGTCTCTGAACACCTAAGAATTCAGCTGCTTCTGTCCTGTGTCACATCATCGATAAACATTAGTGCCCCAGTGCCACTGGCAGCCATGCACGCCCAAGCCATCACACTGCCTCCACCATGTTTTATAGAGATGTGGTATGCTTTGGATCATGAGCTGTTTCATGCCTTCTTCATACTTTTTTCTTGCCATTCATACTTTTTTTCTTATCTACCTCCTGGAGAGTGTTGTTCACTTGTTTGGCTGTTGTGAAGGGGTTTCTCTTCACCATGGAAATGATTCTGCGATCACCCACCACTGTTGTCTTCCGTAGACGTCCAGGTCTTTTTGCGTTGCTGAGTTCACCAGTACTTTTTCTTTCTCATGATGTACCAAACTATAGATTTTGCCACACCTAATATTGTAGCAATTTCTCTGATGTTTTTTTTCTGTTTTTGCAGCTTAAGGATGGCTTGTTTCACCTGCTTGGAGAGCTCATTTGACCTCATGTTGTCGGTTCACAGCAAAATCTTCCACATACAAGCAGCCCCCCTCAAATCAACTCCAGGGCTTTTATCTGCTTGATTGATAATGAAATAATGAAGGAACTGCCCACACCTGCCCATGAAGTAGCATTTGAGTCCCTGAAATGAAGTGATTGTGTTAAAAATAGGCTTTAGTTCCTCTCATCATTTTTATGCAATCTTTTTGTTCAACCCACTGAATTATAGCTGAAAGTCTGTAGTTCAACTGCATCGGAGTGGTTTTCTTTAAAATTCATTGTGGTAATGTACAGAACCAAAATTAGAAAAAGTTGTCTCTTTTCAAAGATTTATGGACCAAACTGTATATTGGTGATGAGATGGAAAAGAAGCATACACATGAACAGAAATGTACATTACCACCCCTATTTCATCAGTCACTATGATCAACAGTTTTTAAATGTACTAAAAGAAAACATGAATTTATTAAAGCATATTTAAAATCCCCATAACCCATAAAAAATCCCTGGAGCCACGTACTGGAGTGCCTTACTCTATTCAATAGCAATTTATGATTGTTTATTTTCCACATGTACCTCTAGGTCCTTCTATATCAAGGATTTGCCTAATGTAGTTCCATTGTGCGTCCATAGCATAACAGAACAACATTAATACAAATTTGAATGTAGCAGCAATTCTTATTGCCTATATTTAGAAAGCTTATTTCATTGGAATAAGCTTATATTCAATTTAAACAAAAACATAATGCAGAATAATTACTTTATATTTAATTTCAATTTAAAAGTAAGAAAGGTTTAATAGGAAGTAAATGAGATACTTTATCTTATTAAGTATACTTTTAATAATCATTACTATTCATGCTTACTTGAGCGTTTCTGCAAGGTAAAAGCTTTGCTGTACATCATCGTGATTTGGATGAGCCGAGTAAACATCCCTTACTCCAGAATATCCGCCTTCTACTCTGCAGTATTTTTCCAGTGCCTACAAGAAATAGATTACAATCAGGCTTCACCACATGAATCTACTGTCAATGTTTTGATTGGACTGCAAAATCCAATTACTGTTCACATTTTTGCCAATTGAAAGCACCTTGTCACATAGAATATGGGCAGGTTTTCAATTTACAAAGACAGATAAGCAAGAGCAAAAAAAACCTCCAAAAAACAGATGTACGCAGCTTCAGTTGAAGCAGAGAAACAAGTAACTTTTAAAAGGGTATAAAGAACATTTTTGCAACTACAGCTTTAGTACAAAAATATCAGACAATATGAATTTAATTTCCTCACTTCTCATATAGCAAAATGAATGAATTTACAATACAAGCTGTGAATTTGGCAGTCCGCTGTTCTCATTTTATAGACTACACACAAGTTAAAAATACTGGTCAGGGAAGATGAGCTGGGCTGTGATTAGATGAAGCAATAATAGAGCAGTTATTTTTTAGTTCTAAATATGTGCACTGCGCTTTGCAATATTAACAAAAAGAAAAATATATAGTTGATCAATAAGCATGTACAATGTTAAAATAAGCACTCGTGTAAGTGCATCCAGGGAGTAATAACTTAATGTTAAGAGCCAATCAAAGCATTGGAAACTAAATTTATGTGTAAGTTTCAATAACAGTGCATGTTTTATGGACCTTTGCAAAGCATGCCCACCCCCCCTTTTTGTTGTTCAAATTAAAAAACAAAAACTTGCCCACACATGGGAAACCAGGGACTCATTTATTATGCACGAGTGTCACTGAAAATGGCAGCCTGCTCCAGGCCTCCCTTCCAGTGTGGGTTGTTAAATGCTTGCAGGGGTCATTTAAAACTATTTTTTATAGTAGGTGCCCTTTAAGAGTCGCAATAACACACACATGCTTAGGGGCACATTTATTAAAGGTCAAATGTTTTTGGCTGGGGAAAAGAAAAAAAGTGCAACTTTTTCGAGATTTATTATGCAGCAAAACTGAATCCAAAAATACTCCAGTTACAGCTTGTCAAAGTCATGTAGAATGTAGAATTCAATAGCAGATGTCCCTTTTACAGTTGGAAGATGTTTCTTGCTTTCATGATCTTCAAATGTTTTGGGTTTTTGTGCTACAATCTAAAAAAAGGCATGGTTTTTGAGCAACAAATTCGAAGTAGTTGCACGATTCGAATTGTCGTGACTTTTCCTGCATATGTTTTTTTCGTTCTGATTTTTTTTTTAGTAAATTAAGGGCATTCTTGGTTGGGAGTTTGGTCAAATTTTATAAGAAAAATATATATATATTTTTTTTTTTAAAAAATCGCAAATTATCAAGCAGAAAATTAACTTTGCCTTTCATATAAGCTGATGCTACATGGCTTATTTATCAATGTTTATATTTTTTAACGCAGTTTTTTTTTAGTGCTAAAAATCGTGAATTTGAATTATTATTTAAAAGCACACACACACACTGTAGTAATTTGATGCAAAACCACCATATGCATTTGCATGCTAAAATCTGCTGTGGGTGAGCTATTTGCCATCATGACTTAGTGCAGGCTGCACAAAATGTATCAGGTGATTTTTTGATGGCTCTAATAAAATCATATTTTAAGTGGAATCCTGTTCCTGTGCTTTGGCTGGCAAAAGCATACAAACTGGATTGTTTGCTACTGGCCTAAAAGGAGCACCATAATATGCTTTATTATCAAGGTCAAAGGTTGAATTAGCAACTATGGAAGTAGAAAACCCAGCGTTTTTTGTATTTTAAATATGACCTGGTTCACCAAACTTTAGTCTTGAACCTATTAATGATACAACATTATTATTTTAAAAAAAAATCAAAGTAATTTAAATATAATGTACTGCTGCTCTACATTGGCAAAAGTGTGTGCTTCACAAAGACTAATATAGGTTATATAAACGAGCTCACTGCATTATATAGTCTTCCTAGGGTGAGGTCCTTCATTCCGGCTTCCAAACCCTTCTAAAGTGAATTCCCTGCCTCAGGTTGTTCCAGTAACTGGAAAAATCTACTCCTTACACTTTCCACTTGTTACCATATCTTCATTGCCAACTATGAATATATACCAGTAAATTGTATATAGAACAGTGTAAAAGGCTAGGGACCTCAATTAAAGTGGACTGCATATGGCCCCTAAACAACAATCTCCCAGCAGCAATGAACATGTGCAATCTACTACAGTATATGAAACTGCTACCATAACTTGTAATTCTTACCTGTACTGCTTCCCAGCCCCACTGTCTATATTTTGGATCGTGAGTGAACCTCCACATGTACAGATACGTTTCAATGACCTCTGGTCGCAGGATATAGTATTTTTCATTTTGTCTTGTAGCAATAGCTTCAACTCCACCATCAAATCTAAAAGCTTCTGGTCCCAGTTTCATCACTAAATAAAAAAAAGAGTGTTATCAGGCAACAACTCAAATAAAATAGCCTTATTTTGCACAAAAATACATAGTCGTCAGGTGTTAGTATTTATACAGTAGATTGTATAGAGCATCTATATGTAACTGCAGCAGATAACCTCTGGATGTGTTTTATCAGTGGGCCTTTTTTCAGAATGTGAATGAAACTTGGTCAAATTTAGATTGGACTGTAATGCACTCACATGGCTCTTTTTCTACTTCCTTGTGTGCTGCCCTGATTTGGCTTAACAAAAATATTAGCTCATCTGGGCTGAGCTAAACTTACAGATCTTCCTGTATATGCCCAGCAACCAGCCCACTATTTCCATATAACTTGGGGAGCCAATAAATATTCAAAAAAAGTGTTGGATTGATAAAGTACAAACTGTGGCTCCTAAAGTAAATTTTACCAATAAGTTGCTTTATCTAGTTATGGTCATTAAAGGGATACTGTCGTGGAAAAATATGTTTTTTACAAAATGTATCAGTTAATAGTGCTACTACAGCAGAATCCTGCATTGAAATCCGTTTTTCAAAACAAGAAATGGATTTTTTTATATCTAATTTTAAAATTTGCTATGGGGCTAGACATTTTGACATTTCCCAGCTGCCCTCAGGCCATGTGACTTGTGCTCTGATAAACTTCAGTCACACTTTACTGCTGCACTGCAAGTTGGAGTGATGTCATTACCCCTCCATCCTACAAGCTGCTGTAATGTAAATAGAGCCTTGTCTGCTGAGCCTGTCAATTGAACAATAGGCTGGAATCAAGATAAGCTCTCACTGACACCACTTCAGAAGGATTGAAATAAGATAGTCCTGTGATCACTGCCCCCACTTACATTTAAAAAAAAAAAAAAAAAAAAAAATTATATATATATATATATATATATATATATATATATATATATATATATATATATATATATATATATATATATATACACACACACACACAATTCATTTTGGGCACTGGAAAAAATATTTTATATAGATAGTTTATTATATTTGTTTACACAAAAATGAATGGCAGAAACACAGGAGTACACTCCCAGGACTGATGACAGGGAATAGAAAAAAAGGATAAAATAAGGAGGACATACTTGAAAACCAGGAAAATTTAAGAGGAATTCTTGGAAGGGTTAAAATAGCTCATGAAAAGGAGGCAGTAACTAGTTAATTTAAAAAGAAGTATTGCAGGCAGGAAAGGAGCAAGGTCTGTGTGAGGTGGATAGCAGAGGGAACTCACAGCTCCTTTACCTCATCTAGTAACCAGTAAAACAAACTAGGAAGGCAGCAAGGAGAGAAAGTTCCCCCCTCCAAAGGAAAGCAGAGAACAAACTTACAGAATGGCAGGAGCTTTGATAGTGTCTGTGGGAGGAGGGGCTGCTAGTGCAGCTGTAGAGCAGGACGTAGGCAAGTGAAAGTAATTGCTTCCCTGCAAACCATGTGACCTCTCTCCTCCAGACATCACATGCATGGGCAGAGAGGGGAGGGGGAGTGTACAGCTAGATTCTCATGTCATAGTGCGACCTGGCTTTTCATTACAGAGTGGCTGCCTCCAAGCACACAGGTAATGCTGTGCCTGCTGTTAGAGCAGCACAGGATGAATGTGTAATGAGCAGAAATGGAAGCCCCCATGACAAAATACAAACTAAAATAACTTGTGCATGGATTTGTGGATTAACATTTTATTTGCCAGACAGTGTTATGGATGTGTGTTTTTTATAAAAAATGCAAAAAAAATTTTTTTTTAAATGACAGATTCCCTTTAAGTTGTATTTTTGTGCAGAGGCAGGCTATTGAAGGGTGCTAGTTCCTGCTACCCCTAGAAGTTTGAGTCCTTTTTATAGTTGTATCTACTCCCACACTGGGAGGTCTTTCTATACTTGTGGATGCAGTTCTTCTTTGGGTCTTTGGGGGTGTTGCCCTCCTAAAACCTGTTACATTGTGATATATCTTGTGGAATCACGTGTTCCAGGTGTCTTACATTTGGATGCTGTTGCCTTATTGCCTATAATTATGGGGATACATATCTCAACATTCTATATTATAGTGCTGGATACATAGCGCTGATGCTATGTGGCCTTTGTACATTGAGATGCAGACCTCCTTACAAGTATTTACTACAGCACCCATTCTGGTGCCTGGCATTGCACGGTGTGGCACCTTGCAAGAATACAAATCTAAGCACATAGAACATCTTCTTCCGACAACAACTCCCATACACACCATCCTCTCAAAGGGCTCAAAGGTAATAAGACAAATTAAAAAACTGAAAATAAAATGTTCATTTCTAATACTTGGTTGAAAACCCTTTGCTGGCAATGACAGCCTGAAGTAAGATTCTGGGTTTCCTCCTTTTTAATGCTCTGCCAGGTATTTACTGCTGCGGCTTTCAGTTGCTGTCTGAAGTTTAATCTTCAACAAGTGAAATGCATGCTCAATTGGGTTCAGATCAGGTGACTCACCTGGCCATTCAAGAATATTCCACTTCTTTGTTTTAATAAACTCTTGGGTTGCTTTGGCTGTATGTTTTGGGTCATTATGAAATGCCTTCTAAGCAATGTGACTGCATTTAACTGGATTTGAGTAGACAGTATGTCTCTGAACACCTCAGAATTCATTTGACTGCTTCTGTCCTGTGTCACATCATGGATAAACACTTAGTGTCCCAATGCCACTGGCAGCCATGAACGCCCAAGCCATCACACTGCCTCCACCATGTTTTATAGATGATGTGGTATGCTTTGTATCATGAGCTGTTCCATGCCTTCTTCATACTTTTTTCTTCTCATCATTCTGGTAGAGGTTGATCTTGGTTTCATCTGTCCAAAGAAAGTTTTTCCAGAACTGTACTGGCTTTTTAGATGTTTTTTTTTAGCAAAGTCCAATCTAGTCTTTCTATTCATGAGGCTTATGAGTGACTGGCACCTTGCAGTACACCCTCTGTATTTACTTTCATGCAGTCTTCTCTTTATGGTAGACTTGGATATCGATACGCCTACTTCCTGGAGAATGTTGTTCACTTGTTTGGCTGTTGTGAAGGGGTTTCTCTTCACCATGTTAATTATTCTGCGATCATCCACCACTGTTTACTTCCGTCGACGTCCAGGTCTTTTTGCGTTGCTGAGTTCACCAGTGCTTTCTTTTTTTGTTAGGATATACTAAACTGTAGATTTTGCCACTCCCAATATTGTAGCAATTTCTCGGATGAGTTTTTTCTGTTTTTGCAGCTTAAGGATGGCTTGTTTCACCTGCATGGAGAGCTCCTTTGACTGCACGTTGTCTGTTCACAGCAAAATCGTCCACATACAAGCCCCCCCCCCCAATAAACTCCAGGGCTTTTATCTGCATAATTGATATTGACATAACAAAGGAGTTAATGGCCCAAATTCTTTTTAGCCCCTGAAATGAAGTGATTGTGTTAAAAAAGGCGTTAGTTCCTCGCATTTTTATGCAAACTTTTTGTTCAACCCACTGAATTATAGCTGAAAGTCTGTGGTTCAACTGCATTGGAGTTTTTAAAAAAGTTGACTCTGTCGCAGATTGATGGGCCTAACTGTATTGAGTATATGCAATTTGCAACTCCTTGAGTATGGTGTGTATGGGAGTTGTTCAACATGTTTTCATCAGTTCCACAAAATGACACAGAAACTGTTTTATACATTCATGTTTTTAATTGGTTACTTTTTTATTTTTGTCCTTTTTACTTATTTTTGATGTACAGTATTTTTTCACTATATTTTTTTGTGCTTAAATTTTGTCATTTTAATATCTGACGTTTTACACTGTGAGTGGGGGTGGGTTAAATTCTTGTGATGTCACTATGATTTCACGCCATACACTGTTTTATCTTGAGTCCACTCTTTTTTTCTGTAACTTTGAGAAAAGTTGGGAGTCCAGCCAAAACCTAATTTTTACTCCAATTAATGAATTTTAAGTCCTGTGCGTGCAGTATCAAGTTTCCTGTGATCACTTGTTTTATGTACTGCATATAGGCACCATATATTCTCTCTATATATATTTATAACAGAGAAAAGAGAAATAATTTTTAAAGATTTAATTATTTGATTAAAATGGAACCTATGGGAGATGGCCATTCAGATCATTGTGGATCAAAATACTGTCCCAAAAAGACTTTAATAGGAAGTAATATTCAAACAGTAACAGAATAGATACAGAGGAGTTAAATCTGTGATTGATGTGATTTAGTAATTCACTGTGTTACAACAACCACATTTAACCACTAAATGTCAACAATTAATCGCACAATCTCACACCCTCAGACTCTCTCAAAGATAGGCACAATCGCACAAACAAGCAGACTGAGCCTTGCTCACACGCAGGAATTTAGAACCAGTATAAATCCCCTCTCTCACACCAACACCCATTATGTGTACAAGCTGTGGATCAATTAGTGGATAAAAATTCAATAAAGTAACAAGTAGCAAGCTGCTATATTTCCATTTAATTTATAATGAAATGCTTACTTGTGCGATCATAGGATTCATGGCAGGTACGGGCAATTTCTGCAGCAAGCTCTATATGATGGCCAGTTTTATCTTCAGGTGCTCCATCAGCTCCAAGTGCAAACATGCCACCAGCAAAGCAAGTAAGGTGCCCCATTTTGTGCTCTAGCAAGCCTCCTTTCCATTCAGCAATGTAGGTTAGGCCACTGCTGGATTTGCGAATCAGATGAGTCTCAACTGCCTTTGGGGGATAAGGCAATCAAAGTCAGTAAAAGGGTTCATATTAAAAAGATCATTTCAAGGAAGGAGCTTTTTCATTTCATATTACCTACAAAACTATAAGGTCAAAATACATCAAGGAAATTATTATTAGAGGACATGAAACCAAACAGACCAAGCAGTAATTTTCTGGATATTTTTATACTTATTTAATTGCTTCCTTTCCTTATTTTTATACTAAACTAATTGGCACTGTTATTTACAACCTTATTGGTAATAAAAAAACTGCTAATGTAAGGAGTTTGCGTTGAATAGAAACAAACGAATTTCTCAAGAAAGAAGCTATTAACCATGACAAGTCTGCGTCTTATATATAGCTGGTTGGTATTTATTTTGCATATAACTAAGCAATTCTATTATAAAGTACTAGATATTTTACATAAATTCTAATTGTAGAAAGGTTTATCAGTCCAATTCAAGATTTATAACAATACTAAAAGTGACAAAAATAATTTTCACACCCTATTTGTACATAAAAAATGTCTTCACGGTGATAAAGTTCATAAAAGTGCTGCTAAAGAACCCTCTGTATCCCTGTCCCAATTTTGTGTTTCATTTGAGAACATGAACACAGACTTGGGATTGCACAACTTGTCACTGAGTTAAGAATTTATTGGCAGAAACGATGAATGCTTAATGAACACATACAATGCCTGGGAAAACAAGATATAAGCACACTGGTCTGCAGAATATTGTGTGCAATTTATCTTTTGTGTGTAGAATTCATTCACTTCCTAAAGATGGGGGTGTTTGAGCAGAAAAAAACAACTTCTTTAAATGGATGGATGAGCAATATGCAGCATGCATGAGCGCTACACTGGCCTACTTAGTTTTAAACCAATCACACACTCAATTAGGCAACAAGACCAATAGCTTTGCACTTTCTGCTGTCTTTCTTGCAAAATGTGTTTTAATTGTATTTGAAACAGGAAGCATAAATCACTGTAAATAAATTATTTCTAGCTGTAAAATGTCAATGGCATTTCTTAACTGAAAATGAAACCAATTATAACTAAAATCCCCACCATTAAAAACACAACTACCATTACCAAAAAAAGCTAAAGGGAAACCATGAAAACATTTATAGAAAGTTTGGTAACATCTCCATCAAGTTTATGGTGCATGATTATTAATAAGTCTGATGTAGAATGCACTGGTTTCTATGATGCCATGTCATGCCTGGCTTGCAAGAGAGCGCTGAAAGACATATCCATGTTTGCCAAGGACAAAAAGCTATGTAGGGCAACTGAATACATCCAGGATGTGTCATTCTTCCAGGGGGATCTTAACCTGGCAACCTGGGCAAATAAGTGGCAGATGAGATTTAATGATGATAAATACAAGGTTATGCTTATGGGGATTCAAAAATGTGCAGCTATTTATATCAATAATTGGGCTTTATTCCATATATATCCTTAAAGGAGCAGGAACAATGGGTAGTATTTGCTGGAAAGGCTGGTCCAATAAGAACTAAAGAAAAGAAGCTGTATGTAAGTCGATGTATGATAACTGTCGTATGGTTCCCTTTTATATTTACACTCCCTGATAATTTTAGAAGTAGATTGTTTCAGAAGACTAAGGGGCATACCTTGAGATTAGAAAAAAAAGAAAGAAAAATAGAAGAGTCCATTATAAAATATCTAACGGAGGTAAGGTTAGTGGGGTTCATTTATAAAAACTGGGCAAATTTACACCTGGGATGTTACCTATAGCAACCAATCAGTGAACATATTTTTACAGGCAGCTACCGGTTAAACAATGAAAGCACACATATGATTGGTTGTCATAGTTTACTGCCTAGGTGCAAATGTGCCCAGTGAGCCCCACTGAATTCTCTACCTCAGTTGTTTTAACTTGCAGATACTTTACACAGTTTGAATAAAGGGTTACATGCCTCTCAACAAGTATATATTTATATAGTTATATAAATAAGAGGGATATTTGCCTTTCTTTTTTCCCTTGTGGTTCTACCCGCAGCTCACTGTGATGTCACCTACGCATGACATGGGTCAGAGCCCATGTTCCTAATAAAGGCATTTTAAAGAAATTTGCTAATGGTGCTGTTTATGATAAGATTTCAACAAACAAAGTGGAGGTGGAAACTGTGGGACTTTTAAAGCAAATTGAAAGGTACAAGTGCTGACTAAATAACCTGTTGAACTGGGACACTAGTGTTTATCAATGATGTGACAAAGGACAGAAGCAACCAAATGAATTCTGAGGTGTTCAGAGACATACTGTCTGCTCAAATCCAGCTAAATGCAGTCAAATTGATTGGGAGGCTTTTCATAATGACCCAAAACATACAGCCACAGCAACCCAGCAGTTTATCAAAGCAAAGAAGTGGAATATTCTTAAATAGCCAACCAAGTCAGTCACCTGATCTGAACCCAAGATGCAGAAAATGCATTTCACTTGTTGAAGACTAAACTTCGGACAGAAAGGCACACAAACAAACAGCAACTGAAAGCCGCTGCAGTAAAGGCCTGGCAGAGCATTAAAAAGGAGGAAACCCAGAATCAGGTGATGTCCATGAGTTCAAGACTTTAGGCTGTCATTTCCAGCAAAGGGTACAACTACACAAGCGTCTTCAACGTGATTTCAACAAATGTCAGATGTTGTCACAGTGTTCATCCGGCTAAACACAACTGTCGGATGCAGACGCAGCATGCATCGTTTGCATCCGACAGTCTTGTTGTGTCGAATGAACGCTGCAACACCATCCGACATTGCTAAGGCTTACCTGATTTTCCATCGCATCAGACTTGACACCTTCGTCAGATCCTCCGGAATCGCGTTGAAGATGTTTATGTAGTTGTACCCAAAGGGTTTACAAAAAAGTATTAGAAATTAACATTTTATTTTCAGTTTTTTAATTTGTACAATTTCTTTTGAGCCCCTGAAATGAAGCGATTGTGTTAAAAAAAGCTTTAGTTTCTCACATTTTTATGCAATCTTTTTGTTCAACCCACTGAATTAAAGCTGAAAGTCTGCAGTTTAACTGCATCTGAGCTGTTTCATTTATATTCATTGTGGTAATGTACAAAACCAAAATTAGAAAAAATGTTGTCTCTGTCCAAAGATTTATGGGCCTAACTGTACATATGAAAAAATCCCCTAGTAGTAAGTATGCTGGCTCAGTCATGCTTTAAGGGCATAGAAACAGGGTTTTTGGGCTGTTAAAAAGAGCAGCCCCATCTACAACTGCCATTCCCAAGTTGATATTTTAATCATGCTTGCACACATCAACACAAAGAACTCCTGTTCCAAATCTGCATACATACAGATTGTGTACAAACCTGCTAGTACACATTATTTCAGCTATAACAACCAGTACAGGCAAAAAATTAGATTAAGTTATTACAAATTTTTTAACTTATGTTTAAAAGAAAGGTTAGCAGTCGTTATGGGCAAATTTGTCCTGGTTCGCTTCACCGCGGAATTCACGAGTTTCCAGCGAAATTCATGAAAGGGCAGAAAAATTTGTGAAACGCAAATTTTGACGCCGCCATCAATTCATGGCGTCAAAACTGGCACCGGCGACAATTCAACTTGCGTCCGTTAATTGACCCCAGCCTCGAAATTGGCACTGGCGCCAAAAAAACATAGATGCAGTCGAATTTTAATGAATTTATTCGCGGGTCCCGAAATGTGCAAAGTAAGCGTCTGGCGAATAAATTCACCCATCACTAATTAGTAGTGGCGTTTGTAGGAAGAACTTGCATTTAACCCTTTCATTGTCAGCCAATTTGGTACTTTTATTGCTAGACCATTTTTTACGCTTTCTCTTTAAGGGCCTTTCCTGGGGGGTCTTTTAGTTTAGCCAGGAAAACAATATATTGATTTTTTTCAGGACAACCTAAGCTTTCAAATTATGTCTTCTGTAATTCAACTTCTGTAACAAGATATAGGCTTCTAAGTGTCTAAAAAATGAAAAGAGAATCATGTTTCCCATAAGTGTCCACCTTGCAGCATCTTATCTCCCACATACTAATAGATACCACCATAAACCACCCTAAATATCAATGCCTGGGGTTCGATGAACAGTATATATCATGTAAAGACCCCAGAATCTACCTTGTGCATACTTATTTGATGGCTTACATTTAACCTAATTTATAAACACTGCCAGTTTTATGTGGGGTAAAAGCTACAACAAATTATGGTGACCCCCCAAAACTATATTATTTTTGTAAAGTGCATATCTGACGAATTCAAAATGGGTATTTCTTTCTACTACAAACTACCAAACTGCAAACCTACGCTAAATATTGCCTAAAAATATTGCGATTTGTCATATTTATCTCACCCAATTTCTCACACACAGTGGTAAAACACCCTAAATATGTATGCCAAGGGTGAACAGTTTGATGACCAATATTCATAGATATACCAAAGCAGGTGGCATATGTTGACCCCAAATAAAAATAGTGCATATGAATTTTGATCTGCCAATTAGCCTTCTGTGAACAAAGCCCCTTGACTACGTATTATGTACCATAAGACCCTCTAATAGTAGAAAGACCCCCCATAAACCATATATTTTTGTAAAGCACACATTCTGACTAATCTAAAAGAGGGAATTATGTCTTTCTATTTCAAACTACTAAATTGCAAAGCTGTGCTAAAGGCAGGTTTTTATATTTCTGAAAATAGCCTAAAAAATATTGCAATTTGCCGCATTTAGGTCACACAATTTCTTACATACAATTGGAAAACACCCTAATTATGAATGCCAAGGGTCTACTGAACAGTTTGATGCCCAGTATGCATAGATTATACCAAAGCAGCTGGCATGTACGGACACCAAATGAAAATAGAGCAAATTAATTTTCTCGCCAGCCAATTCGCCTTGTGAGAACAAAGCCCCCTAATTGCGTATTATGTGCCGCAAGCCTAACAGTACAATGACCATCAAAAACCCATATATTTTTAGAAAGTACACATTCTGATGAATACAAAATTGCAAAAAAGTTTTCTACTTCATGAGATCAAACTGCAAAACAATGCAAAAAAAATATAAGCAATATAGCAACATTGCAAGTATAAAACCACAATAAAATCGCCAAAATCAAATACAATTAGGCAAATCAATGAAATAACAAAATAGCTGATCTGACAGCATTGTAAGTGGTCAGTCACGCTGTGAATTCAACAGTTTATAGGGAATAATAAGAGGCAAAATGATAAAATGAGAAACAAAGAAAAAAAAAAGGATGTGTGTGCTTGCGTCTGCATGTGTGCAGTGCTCTAAAAAGTGTGTATATGTGAGTGTGTAAATATGTGTCTGCAAGAATGTACAAATAAAGGAAAGCAAAAAAAAAGCTACCTTTGATAAAATGTGTGTGTGTAAATAAGTAAAGAAAGTGCACTTACCCACATTTCTGTGGGCAGGGGAGTCATTGGTAAGTAAAACTGCAACAATCTCATTGAAGGCCCGCTCGTTGCCTAGGTGATTAAGGGGCACAGCAGAATCGCTTGCACAGCAGCAAAAGCAGCTTGTGCAGTGAGGTAGACTGTGCATCACGTAGGTACTACAGTCAGAGCATTTCCCTGCCAGCACGTAGTACCTACATGCTAGGCAATTAAAGGGATAAGACATTCAGGCTAGCTGGCACAGCAGACACTTATCAGGTCAAACAAGACCAATAAAGGATGCCCCCAAAAAAAAAAAAACCATGCTATAAAAAATTACATAATCCAAAATTATGGTCTGTTTTATCTACAATAGTGGGCACAATTTCATTCCTCAATATTTTTACCTGCTTTCTAATATATGTATTAATTTGAGCTATTTGATGGAAGGGTCACTTAATATCTTTGCTAATAATAAACATGCCACTGTGGAACTTTGGTATTTATAAAGATGGTTTGGTGTTTAAGTTGTTTTTGACCCCCCACTCCACCAATTAAAACGTTTTTCTCTGCTGGCAACAACTTCTGACTCCGCATTCCTGAATGCGACAATGAAATTACAATGTATACCATAGGCCTAATGGTTTGGCAGATAACAGAGGTGATATTTGTTATTTAATTATTAAGACAGCTCTCCCGTTGGGAAAATATTTTTTAATAAAGGTATACAAACCTCCAAACATCATAAAAAGATAAAGGAAATTTATATCATGTTGTTGAAATTTTTTTTGAAATTGTAATGGTGGTTGTTTTTCTTTTTTACAATTCTCATAAGAAACAAATAAAATAATAATACACAAATTAATAAATAATAAATTAAAGATTTTAAATTCTCGAGAAAGTGATTTTATTTACCTGAACAGCTTCATAATACATCTTTTTGGCTTCTTCGTCTGTTTTGTCTGACATGAGCCATGCCTTCAGCAAATATTCATAAAAGCTGTCTCCTAATCCTCCGACAGAAACGTGATCTGAAAGCAATAGAATTACCCAATAACATGAATAAAGTATAGTCAATACATTTAAAGGATTTTTTTGCCATAAATATGTATGGCAGGTATGTTTGACACATTAAAATCAATTAACATCAATTCAGATTTTACTTTATAGTAGGGTTATTTCTAAAAGCAACAATGCACAATAGATTCACATGTAAAGTAATGTCAGATCTCCTTATCAACTGCTGCTTCTTTACATCCTTGAACATGTGATCCACAGAGTCAGTTCACAGTCAACTTATACAAAGAAACAAAACTACTGCATGATAGCAGTAACAATGGGCAACAGAAACCAATAAAGCAGAGATTGTTTGCAGTTTTACTTTTTTTGCTGTGCTGCTGCATAAGAAATCAAAAGGTTATTTACAACCTCAAGCACAGTTGCAGTATTTTCCCCCATAATTCAAGATATTGAGGCTGTGAAGTAAAAAATGGGGTTATTTATCAAAATCTGAAATTTTTCTGAAAACCACTCCGACAATATATGCAGAGACATTTATCAAATTTTCATGAAAACATCTTTTGCGGAAAAGACTCAATAAAATCATAACAAATCTGAATCACACAAATTGTTCATATTATCTTCTGAAAACCACAAGATCTTCGGGAACCAAGCGCAGATCAGGATATCTTCCAGTTGTAAACGAGACATCTGCCATTGACTTCTACATGAACTCAGCAGGTCTGAGATTGCGTACTTTTTTTAATTTGGACTTTTTAACACTTTTGAGGTTTAATAAATCATAATAAATTTGAGTTCTTTTTCATGCGAAAAAATTGTGTTTTCCGACCAGAAAAAGATTGGACTTTAGTAAATAATGCCTCAATGTTTCCTTTATCAGCACAGTGTAATTTTAGATTCCCAGTGTTAATGTGATGTCCACGTGTGATTTTTTTGGTACAAGTACGCTGTACCTACTGAAGATGGCTGAGAGTGTGGCTGCATTAAAGGACCAGTAACATAAAAAAATTTAAAAAAAAAATTTGTTTGTACATAACGAAAACAAAACCACCAAGACACATTTAACTTGAAATTCACAATGTCTTTATTAAGAAATAACTTACCAATACTCCGTTTGCGCTCCTCTTCAGAAAAGGCGACAGGGCGACGATCCATCGTGCATCGCTCGATTTCTCTTCACTGACTATATCCAATAGAAGACAGGGAGGAGAAATCTAGCACCGCACAATGGATCGTCGCCTTTCTGAAGAGGAGCGCAAGCGGAGAATCGATAAGTAATTTCCTAATAAAGACAAATTTAAAGTTAAATGTGTCTTGGTGTTTTTTTTTCCGTTATGTACAAATAAATTTTTAAAAAAAATCTTTATGTTACTGGGCTTTAAGGGATTGAGATATGTTTGTTACAGGGGACTCTGAATAAGCAAATATGCTTAATAGACTATTTCCCTCAATATTTCCTTCACTTGACCTACTCTGTTAAATTGCCCGTAGCTCGGTTGTAAGTAAATGACACAGGATACAGCACACAACAATCATAATAATGCAAAACCTTGATGGAGAAGGATTTGAAGGTGGGTAATAAACTTGGCTACAGCAAGTAGTGCCAGACAGCAGCAGGAAGGGTCAGCAAGATATTGTCCTGTATTAAAAGGTATCGATTAATGGGAGAAGAGGGCAATTCTTCCAAGAGTTGGTAAAGCCTTATCTAGAATATTCAGTTGATTTTGGTCTCCAGAGCTTAAAAATTACATTAATAAAATTGAGTATGTTCAAAGAAGAGCAACTAAGTTGATAAAGGGCATGCAAACTCTCACTTATATAGAACAGCTGGCCAAGTTGGGAATGTTTATATTAGAGAACAGGTGCTTAACCCTTCAAGTGTCACAGATCATAGATTCTACAACACATCCCTGCAGGGAGCAGCTTTTAAAGCCACTCATTTGTTCCCCACCCAATAGGTAATAAGTAACTGGCTGGGAACTTACAGGCTCCTTGAATATGGTCGCCGGATGGGTCCATGGACATGATGACCCAGTGGCCACTAGGCGGCAGCAGCAGACACATGCAATTTATATGCTGTGGCCTTTACTTCATGAGCCCCCAGACTCACCCCCCCCCTGAAATCTTGGGTGGATGGAGAACTTCTTTTTCTGGGTCCCTTCTGCCTCCTCTCTCCCATCGACAGCCTGCCTTTCCCAGGTTAGTGTCTTACACAAACACACAGAAATACTGTGATTATCTTCAGTGTTTGGTGATTTTGCACTTTGAGTTTTCAGTCCTGCATAGGAGGTGTTTGTTTCTTTGTGGCCATTGTGGCCATTATTCTTATTTATTTGGCAGAACTATTCCAACTATTCTGACAGAATATTACACTAGGTGAAAAAATGCATTGATTTGAGTTACTTTATTGGATTTTAGTGATTGCATTTAGTTATTGTACTTTGCATTGTTCTTCATTATTTGTTTTCATCCGTGAAAGATATATTTTTTGTTTTGGTGCCTTTACATGCCACATCGATTGGTAATCTATATTGGGCATTAAAATGATACTGACACTAAAAAAACGACTTTTTAAAATATGAATGTACATTAAAACTTACCTATAGGTCATGTTGATAGATTTTTGCTGAGAGGTTTGCTTTTGTAAGCAATTGTTAGTTAAAGTTCCTAAACCTGACTGTTTTGCCAACCTGACTATCCCATCTCAGCCTGTCGGTTAAAGCTTCTAATGCCAACGAATTCCTGCTGCACAAATATGGCAGGCCCCTCATACAGGAACCTGGAGCATCAGACAGGTAATGAAAAAGCATTGCGCAAATACTATGGCAAAGTTTTAAGTTGCTTTCACAGGCAATAGTATGATAGATGTAAAAAAGAGTTTAATTTCTGGTGTCAGTATCTCTTTAAACTGTTTAGTAGACCCCTGGCGTTCATATTTAGGATGTTTTGTGTTCATATGTTATGAAATATATGGCAAATGATGGAGTAAAATTCCAGGTTTGATATAATTTTCAGAAATTTCATTAAAAAACTATGTTTAGCATATCTTTGCAGTTTGGTAGTTTGCGGTAGAAAGACATATTTAACCATTTTGGATTTGGCAGAATGTGTACTTTCTGGAAATATTAGGTTTTCTGGGGTCAACATACTTACTTTTCCACTTTTACTGCACATAAAACAGGCAGTATATTTTTTAGCGGTAGAAATATGTCATGAGAACATTTTGGGATCTCTGCATGCGTGACCCAATGCTCAATGGGCATCAAACGGTTTGGTGGACCCCTGGCATTCATATTTAGGATGTTTTATCTTGGTACCTAACTACATGTGGGAGAAAAGATGTTATAAATTGCAAACTTTTGTTTTTTGCAAAAAATTTTCAATTGTTTTGTGTGCAACAGAAATAAAGACTTTTTTCAAAAGTTTTGCATTTTTACTGTTTTTCCCACCCCAAAACTCAAGTTTAAAGTTTATTGTTGGTGATTCAGTCTGGCAGCTCAATGATCCAGGTGCAGAATCTCAACTGTTACAATTTGCTACATTAGTTGATACATTTCTCAGCAGCATCTGTGGAACAATAGCAACTATTGTATCAAAGATAACGGCTGCCTTTAATGAAACTTGGTTTCTAGATGCCAGATGCTTTGGTGATCCTATGCACATTGGGCATCAAACTGTTTGGTGGACCCCTGGTATTTGTATTTAGGATGTTTTTTTCTTGGTACCTAATGATATGTGGGAAATACAAAGTGAAAATCTTGTTGTTATGCTTCAGTATTTTCAGATTTTTTTATAAAAACACAAAGTTCAGAAATGCATAAAGTTCAGAAACACGTATTTACCCTGGATTTGGCTGAATGTATCCATTTCCAAATATATATAGTTTTCTGGGTAAAATCCTAATGCTACAGCATTTTTTGGCTTTGGAATCTATATATGAAATGTTTGAGCATGGAAAACAAACATTACCATTATTATTTTTTTAACAATTCAGGTTTTATTGACATTTGTACATGCATAAAAAGAGCATTTCCAGATAGCAAAGTTTGTATTGCATATTACACAAGATTGGTACAATAGGACATTTCACTGGAATAAACTCTTATGAAATTACACACACCTGTGTGGAAGTGTGTGTTTAAGTTGTTAAGGGGGGGACCGCTAACCTTACTCTGCTATTGTAAGACGCACCGGGAGATTACCGGCTCCCTTACCTCCCGGTGCGTTTCTTGAGCAGTCCTGGTGCGCACTTCCGGGTTCCCAGTCCCATTGATGCCTGCGTCATGACGTCATCGAGGGGCGCCAGATTTGAATTTGGCACCAAATCATCCTTAAAAGGCCAGTCCACCATTTTGAGAGTGCCCAAGCTAGGTTTTAGTTTTCTGTTCCAGCCGAAGCGTTTATTCTGTGATTGTATTGTCTTGTCTTGACCCTTGCCTGACTTCTGACTCCAATTCCTGTCGCCTGCCTTGAACTTTTCGCCTGATTCTCGACTACGTCTCCTCTAAATCCTTGCCGGTACCTTGTGTACGGACTTGTTGTTTTGCACTTTTCTCTTGTGTTTTCTGCAGCAGAAAGCCTGGGGGCCCAAAAGGGCATCAGTGAACACCGGAATCCACAGGGATCCTCTGTGCGTTGTGAGTGTACCCATCACCAAGCAATGTTCCGATAACGAGATTGTTACAGCTATGTAATAATATTCATGCTGGAGTATAGTTGTCATGCGGTCGGTACTAGGTTACCTATCTTTTGCTTTAATAGGTGGGAGGAAAAAAGAAGGAAGTAACTGGGAACAACAAGGGGAAAAGGGGAGGGGGGGATCTCCTCTTATGTTAAATATTTGCTCCAGAGCGTTCAAGATGACTAGTTAGAATATATCACTCTTCTATAAATATACTGGGTGGGTAGAATAGGTAAAACCTATAATTCCCCTCGAGGATGTAGGTTGTTTTTTTTCTCTTTTTCCCCCTAGGTGGTTCACACTATACATTTAACCATTGGTCTCACACTTTCCCATGTTTGTCTGGGCAGCCCCTTCTCGCGTAAATTAGTTTGTACATCGGGATCGCCTGGTTGACATGGTTTTTCCATAGCATTAGTGAAGGGGGTTACCATTTTTCCAATGCCTGACAATACATTTCTTTGCTGCGGTTAGTACTATGGCTAGGAGAGTTCTAGAAGCTTGGGTTTGAATCACATTAGAGACTTGATTTAGTAACGTAAAGTAAAGGATCGTGTTGTATATGGATCCCTATGGCATTTGTGAGATATTTGGAGATAGATACCCAAAATGTATTTATTCTCAGACAGGACCACATCATGTGCATGAAGTCAGCTGGTGAGTGATAACACCTGGGGCATTCATCAAAATGTTGATCTGAGATCTTGTGTAGGCGGTAGGGGGTGAGATAGGTTCTATGTAATAATTTAAATTGGAGTAACTTGTCTCTGGCTCCAACCAAGTATTCAAACTATGAATCTAGTATTTCCTTGCAGTCTTCTCAATGTAATTCCTGGGATATCCTGGGACCATTTCCATAAAGGCGTAAGGTCCATGGAAGAGTTGGCTAGAATCAGTTGGGCGTCAAATTTGGCTAGAATCTGATGAATTTAGTTTGAAACAGTTGGGTGTAAAATTTTGAAAGAGGCGTCTACTTCATGTCCCTGTAACTGTGTGGTTAACCCATGCCTCAATTGAAAAAATCTGAATAACATAATATTAGGCAACTGAAACTTCTCCTTCAGGCCCTGAAAGTCGGATATTGAATTGTCCTTGCAAACATCCTTAATGTATTTGATGTTGTATCTGGCCCAAAGTTGGGGGTCGGGGACACTTTGTAGGAACATTACCATTATTTAATACCAAGCTGCAATTATTGTTACCATTCCTTATAAAAAAAAAAGGAGAACATAGTCCTAACCTTCATCCCCTCCCAAGGCCACCCTCTCCCCTCTGGAACCTATCTATATACCTTGCTAGGAAAATGCAAAGTAGTCCGGCACCATCTTATGGCATGTTGGGTCCTTTCCTAAAGGGCTCTGCACAAAGTGTGTAGCCCGAACACTCTGTCCATTCTACACTATCCAACGGATTGGTTTTTGGCCCAGAGATTGGCCCTTGCTTTTGGATTTATTGAGCAGGCACCTTATTCCTTTAAGACCCTTATCATATGGTATCTAAACTATACCCATAAGTATAACATATATCTAAAAATATATACAGTGTTGTATATACAAGGGTGTTATATACACATATGCAATGTGTATTATGTGAAGAGAATATCCCTCATGTTATAATAATCATAGCCCAAATTTCCACACTGTTGTATCAGCATTCGACAAAAGAGTACACCTCTGCTGTTTATACATGTTTAGGATTTTGACCAGTACTGTTGCATAAATATATGCAACACAAACATATGGATTGTCAGTACTGACCAACCCTTTTTCTTTCATTACAACAATTAAAATCAACTTTATTTGAACTAATCAATCACTTGCAGACATTTAATTTGCATTACTTAACAGGTACAAATTAAATCAATAGCAATGCACAGAACATCAAATTACCTTGCAACTATAAAATTAAGCCAAGAGAAGGTGAATGAAGGTTAAATATATAAATCAGATCTAGTAATGAGATAAAAATCTTACAGAAACATAAAATGGTAAATACGAATTGCCAAGAATAAACAAAAATTGTAGCTGGCACCATTTCATTTCATTTTGTTAGGTCCACAATAAAAACGACACTTTGTACACGTTCATACCTCCTCATTCTCTGACTGATATCCTGCCAAAGGATAGAGAAAGAGGATGCAGATAAAGGACATATTATTACACAGAAAACACTTTCCATTTGGAACATGCATTTTTCTGGGGGAAAAAAAAGAAAGTTTGCTTCCCAATACAGGATGTAGATAGGCCCATAAATCTTTTGACAGAGACAACTTTTTTCTAATTTTGGCTCTGTACATTACCAGAATGAATTTTAAATAAAACACATCAGAAGCAGTTGGACTGCAGACTTTCAGCTTTAAATGCAAGGAACTAAAGCCTTTTTTTAACACAATCACTTCATTTCAGGGATTCAAAAGCAATTGGACAATTGTCTCAAAGGCTATGTTATGGGCATGTGTGGGCAATTTCTTTGTTATGTCATTATCAATGAAGTAGATAAAAGCCCTGGAGTTGATTTGAGGGGGGGTGCTTGTATGTGGAAGATTTTGCTGTGAACAGACACCATGCGGTCAAAGGGGCACTCCATGCACGGGAAACAAGCTATCTTTAAAGGAAAATTATACAGTTTAGCCCATCCAGGGTATTTTTTCAGCATACATATGTGTACAATAGCACTCAAAGCACTTTTTATTATTATTTTGCAGACTAGTGCAAACTGCATTGGTCACTTACAAAATCTCTAGCTGCAAGTGTTAGATGCAGCAATAAAAGAAGTAAAACCGTGTCTCCCTGTGCTCAGTTGCAGTATACTTGCAAAGGAAATGTGTGAACAGCCTGCCCCTTGCAGCTTGCTTTGAATCCAGTCCAAGATGCAGAGATACAGAATCACATACCAATGTTGGCAGAACAATTGCAAAGTCAGCAAGGGAGTGGTTTTAAAGGAGAAATCAACCTGTGGGGAAAAAAGCCCTACCCCCCCACCCCTGGTAGCCCTCCTCCCCCCACCAGGCTAACTACCCCTCCGGGGAGATGCCCCATACCCCATACTTACCCCTCGGCCAGATTTTTCCAGTGAAGTTCCACGTGTCCATCTTCCAGCTCCTTGGTAAGGTGACCGAGAGATTGGCAATTTCCGTGTAATTCTGCGCATGCGCAGTTGTCGCAAACCGGCAAACTGCTCCAACTGCACATATGCAGAAATACCGATCTCTCAGTCAGCTTACAGAGGAGCCGGAAGATGGACGAGTGGAACTTCACTGGAAGAATCTGTGCCGAGGGGTAAGTATGGAGTATGGGGCATCTCCCCGGGGGAGGGGGTAGTTAGCCTGGGGAGAGGAGGGAGGGCTACCTGGGATGGGGGTAGGTGTTTTTTCCCCACAGGTTGATTTCTCCTTTAATGCTGGACCTTTGGGCTACTGTGTCCCTACCCTTATTGAGATAAACACATACAGATATGGGACCCATTATTCAGAATGCTCCGGACCTGGGGTTTTCTGGATAATGGATCTTTCCATAATTTGGATCTTCATACTTTGTCTACTAGAAAATCATGTAAAAAAATAAACCCAATAGGCTGATTTTGCTTCCAATAAGGATTAATTACATCTTAGTTGGGATCGAGTCGTTTTATTATTACAGAGAAAAAATAAATCATTTTTAAAAGTTGGATTATTTGATTATAATGGAGTAGTAATTTGGAGCTTTCTGGGTAATGGGTTTCCTGATAACGGATCCCATACCTGTATTGACAAATCCAGTGTTGGCTTAATGGGTGTGTATACAAACAGAATAAATTGATGATATCGGTTAGAGTCAGTACAATTATGTTCCATCTGGACATACTTGTTTCACCATGTCAAAAAAAAAGCAATGGTCAGAGAGGGCTAACAACTCAATTTTATCAGTTCACGTAGTGCATGCCACAGCACTTGCAAGTGGTTTGTTATACTCACTGACAGTCTGCTTGCACAAGCTCTTAAGCCTGTCCATCCAAACCAGTCAGCTTATTGCCTTTTAATAAGGAAAGGAGATCTTTGTACTTGCACCCTATTGTTATAACAGTGGAATATTATGTTTTTCGCCCACTTTAGTGCAAAAGACAATTTTTTGTTTAACCTCAATAAATGTAATTGCTAACCTGGGGGTGTATCAAAGGAATGAAAAAAATAAATGTACAATTTAAAATGCAATTTTACTATGATGTAGCTACTTGTACTCTAACAACATCTGCAACTGGTCTTAATTTTTTATGTCATTTGAAAAATGAAAAATATGCTGTGCAGCTTTCAAGCTTAGAAATGTAATTTATCTTTAAATGTATCGATTTCTAGAACTTAATTACCCCAGCAACCAGATAGCAGTCAGAATGTAAGATGAATAGTAAATGGACTTAAATAGAACCAGTAGAAAACTAAAAAGCTGCGCCTTTGGGGGGGGGGCTCAGCAAAACAAGTTGAATAGGGCAAAATGGGACATGCAGTTAAAAGATAAGCTCTGTAGAATACATTGGTTTTACTTCTAAGACAGGGAAGTAATAAACAGGGGTCAAATGTCATTAAAGGGGAACTGCAACAAGTGAAAAAGAAAAATTGGATATAAGCATCATCATACTGAAATATGAAACTTTCTAAATAAAATTAGTTGAAAATCAAGTTAATCTTCAAAATTTCCCTCTCAGATTGATCTCTTTTTATTCTCTTCTGATGGAAGAGCTGGGTATCAGATTTTGACAATTGCTCCCTTTCCTAGCAGATGTATTGAGCAGATGTGCTCACTGGAATAACCCCGGGGTGGTGCAGTTTTTTCCTAATAGGAGCACCGGCCTGGGGTTTCGGGTAAGTAAATAAATTCACTTGGGGTGCCTAATATTTGGTACCCCCAAGTGCTAAACAACTTTCCATCTCCTTTAAAAGTTCATTCCAGTACAAACAAAATCGAACAAAAAACGGACACAAATCCTGCATGTTACAGGATTTCTTGTGGTTTTACATCTTATAGGCAAAAGGCATGACAGAGGCTATATTACACCTAACTATCAATCAATATCAGACTCCCAATTATTATAGCAATATACTAATGCCCCATTACTTATATGAATTCAGAATATTTTTTTTATTAAGTCAGGATACACAAGCAATTATACTGCATTTTTAACAGAATTATTATTTTATTTCCCTGATATACTACCAACATGTTTATGGGGTATTTTACAGACAGTTTCTGTCCCCTCAGTAAATCAAGACACCAAAGAAAACAAGTTGATTTGGATGCTAAACGCAGTTTAACCAATTCTGATAAACTACCAAAATGTTTAGATAAATGTGCAATTAGTCAAAACTCTTTTCTTGACAGTCAGGAAACTGTAAGTGTGAAAATAATTAACTGATGCAAATACTCAGGAATCGTTAACTTCATCATTAAATTCCATACTTACGTTGGCCCCACTGCCCACTGCTGGGATTCAGATAGTTAGGATACAATCCTTGAGGTTTATCCAGTTTGTTTAACACTTTTCGTATATTCATCACCTAAAGCAAATATAAGGTAATTATGCATAAGCATTATTTTCAAGAGTTAATGCTAACTTCAGTTGCTCTTAATTATAATGTTCACTTTTCTTTTTTAGCCTACGTAGGTTTGATCAGCTTCCTCCATTTACAAAATACAGCAGACCTAAAAAGTAACTGAAAACTATCGTTTTGGTTTACATGGGCACCAACTGCTTTTATAAAGAGGTCAAGTGAGTGAGCCATATTTAGCTAGAAGCCTATCTTCAAACCAACCAAAGACTTTTTGAATTTGTTTATTTTCTATATTGTAATTATTTGTGAATTTGTCTCTCTCCAGCATGCAGTTTTAAAAAAAGATGTGCTGTGACACAGGATTTTATTGTTATTTTTTAACATTTTATATTTCTATTAATGCCCTTTTCTCAACTTTAATTCTGGCTTCCAACTACTGCATGGTTACTAGGGATAGTAACTATTACTTAGCACTAATTCGCACAGACACTTGACCTGGGCCAAACCACTGATCCAACATGCTTTTGTCAATGTACTGATATTTGTACTTTTATTTAATAAATATCTGTAAAATGTAGCTGCCGTCTAGATTTTGTGTAAAGCCTCCTTGGTGGTGATACTAATCCATTTGATAATTAACATTAATTTATATAAATAATTTATATAATATTGCACAGGGCTTTTTACAGAGATTACAGCAGGGAAAATAAGTATTGAACACAGTAAATATATTTCTAATGGGGCTACTGACATGAAATTTACACCAGATGTCAGTAACGATCCAAGTAACACACACGTACAAAGAACTCAAAACAAATAAATCCATAAATTATGTAATGTGTAATAAAGTAGAATAGAAAAGGAGTCATGGAACACCAAGAAACCTGCTCAAATCTGTCAATATTTAGAAAGCAATCCTGCTCCCTATCAGTGCAAATTAATCAGCTGGTTTAGATACGGACGTATTTCTAAGTTTCTAAATGTTGTAGAAAGCTCCATTGGGGCCAAAATTCAGAAGTGGAAAAAACTTAATTTCACCCTAAACATGCAACGACCAGCCCACCTGCATATTTTTGGAGTGTGGGAGGAAACCCACACAAGCAAAGGGAGAACATACATACAACTGGAATTAAACTATAACTGCAAAGCCACAAGATAACAGTGCTGAAAACCACTTCAACCCCATGCCTAAAGCTGATTTTCCCTAAAGAACATACTCATTCAGTTAATATTTACCAACAACAAACTGTTGAAACATCAGGTTAGTGGTGGGCAAAGTTAACATTTGCTATTGAAACTACAATTTAATGCTTTTGTATAATGAACTTTCATTTTATGAACCAACTTGAATTGCACTGAATTTATAGCAAAGTTATACTTTGCATCCAGAGGATTTTTCATATAACTATTAAGATTACCAGATCTGTAGGCAAAGACACTATTGGATGTCATTTAAAGCAAAAATGAGTGTATGTAGTAACTGTAATTTTCAAAAAAACTTGCAGCATGCTTTTACTTCAAACATTGCTGTTACTCTGGTTAGATCTAAGACATGCATGCATGCTGATGTATTCTTGGTCAGCTTGTTAGTCATTAGAGACTTCCCATCATTCGATTGTCAAGGTACAGTATGCCAGCATGCTGTCTGTAAATTTCTAATCTCAGCAGGTGCAAAGTTTTTCGATTGTTAACAAACGGTTTATTTGTGTTAATGTTTCTAGTAGTGGAATTAGGTTATTCAGGTGAAGCAGTATCCAATGTACTCTGTATATTTGGTGAAGTTTGCTTTAAAAGCCTAAATAACCTTTTCTCTATGGAATTCTATCCACAGGCTACAGGAGAAATTTTATTCTTTTGCAGACACAGCAAGGCTGTATCTTATCTTCTATAAAATGCTATTCCCATTAATAGAACTCCGACCTGCAATATTAATGAAGTGTAATTATTTCACTGAACTTCTATATAAACACTGTTAACATTCCCTTAGGGCAGAGACACACGTGGAGATTCAGTTGCCCGCTGACAAATCAACTCTTCTTCGGAGGACTAATCTCCCCAAACTGCCTTACCGCAGGCTAGAATCTAAATGGTTGGCAGGATGGCATTTGGGTCGCATCATTTTGCGAAGTCACCCGAAGTTGCCTCGATTGATTTGTCGCTGGGCAACTCATCTCCCCGAATCTCCACGTGTGTCTCTACCCTCAAGGTTTACTGTGTCTCTTGATTTCTTATAGCTCTTATGTAAAACATTTAGTTTGTTTTATTGCTTCTACACAAAGGTACTTCTTGTTATATCATGCTAACCTTTTCAGCAAAAACTGGGTTTTCAGATACTCGAGTTAGATGCATGAATTCCAAGTGTAGTGTCCCAAATTCAGCTAGAATGCTGCTTCCTCCTGAAGCCCATGGCCAGTTACGACCAATACCACTGGATAAGGAGAAAAAAAACCAATATTATAGGTACTGTATACACTTACATACCAAACAGCTTATAGAGGTCTGTATATATGTCTTATATGACCATGTCTGGTTACATACCACAACCAACTAGTCATAACATTAACAGCATTTGACGTAAATTTGGTGGCACCCATCACCCCCCACAAAAAAAAAGGACTGAGATGAGAAGTACCTCAAAGGCATAACAATTCCAAATAGCCACAAGAGACAAGCTCCATGACCTTTATATTACACCATTGTGCCGTAGCCATATAGGGGTTGCAGACAAAGCTCACTGCTCCAAGTGTAATGAACATAGGGGTATATTTATCAAACAGTGAAATTAGAGGTCACCACAGTCCTCGAGTGAAATTCTGCCACTCTCCATTAATTTCTATGGGATTAAGTGACGTTAGAGGTCGCCACAGTCCTCTAGAGTCAAATTCCGACACTCTCCATGTATTTCTATGGGATTTTGAAAGGTGTATTTATCAAAGGATGAACTTTCACCCATTGATAAATACGCTTTTTAAAATCCCATAGAAATGAATGGAGAGAGGCAGAATTTCACTCTAGAGGACTGTGGCAACCTCTGACTTCACTCACTGATAAATATAACCCATAGAATCTCCTTTATGCATATGATGTGGTCATGCACAAAAATAGTTATTGGGATACAATTTCTGACTTCATTAGCTAGAGGATGCCCTAATAAAAGTGATAGGATATGGACTGATTGCACCTACCTAAAACTATGGGTACACGGTATAAGGGAAATAGTGCACCCCACTATAATATACTATTGCCAAGAACTGAATAAAGCCAAATAAATGTACTGATATTGTATAAGTATTTCTTAAATATCCATCCATACACCCTTTTTACCTGCTGTATCCCAAAAAATAGAAGGAAAAGTATTAAAGAATAATTTACACTATACACAGTACATTCCTCCTCTGGATATTTGAATGTTTGCATATTCTACAGACGACAACAGGACAGAACCATATCAATATGTACATGAAAAATTACAGAGAAGGGATGTTGTCACTTGTGAAAAATGATCTCCTCCATATTTGATGTTAAAATAATGAAAATTATTTGTATGACAACTGCTAGCCTACAAATACTGTATTACAAACATTTTTCAGTTCAGACTATGTTTACCTAAACAAACCTAAGAATACTGTGTTTGCTTTCTATAATAGTTACCCATATTTACATCTTTTGCAGAAAAACAGTTAACTGGGCACTAAAAATTTGTTTTTTAGTAGCTAATGAAAATATTAAGACCCATATGGATATTTTCAATTGTTTTGTTGCCTTAACTTCAGTGAATTTATTACAAACTTTGTTTCATCTCTCATGTGGACTGGTCATAAATGTATTGCCTCCCATATGCCCTCGTATTATGTTAGCATAAAGTAATTATAACTTTGAAAATACAAATATTGCATTGAAGAAAATTATTCTAGCACTACACACGTCACCAATAAATGTCATGTTGCTTAGCTTTACCTTGCTTGTATAGTGCAACTTGCAGATTGCGTTTTAACTGAAGACTGCATTGATATTCACATATAAACTTCATTATGACCTCCCAAAGCCCTTCTGCTAGTTCGAGCTTACATACCTGAACAAAAGGTGGTGTTTTGAAATTAGGTAAAGAAAAAAAACTGGAAATAGCAGAGAAGTGTCCCAGACAAGAAAGTAAAATTTAACCTATGAAAGAACAAAAAAAACACATGCACAGGAAATGCATTCCTATGCATTATGCACTATGCATAATTTTGCAAAGCCACTATATGAGGTAAGATTGGCTTTAAATCTTTTCACTAAGATTTAGGTAACCTGAATAGAGAAGGTTAGCATCTCTCTCACAGTAAATGAACATGAAGCTACCAGCATTGCATACCAATGGGGTATGTCCCTGAAACATTATATGGTGACAAAATAAATGTGCAGGGATCCTCCCTGTTTCACTTGCTATGCTGTACTGCATAGATAATTGTAACCTATTGTAAGTCTAGAAGATTTCAAGTATGTCAGGCCAATTCTAAATAAACTAGGGCTGATAAAGGGAAACATTTATGCAAATACATCCTTTTTAAATAATAATTTAAATAAATAATAATTAAATAAATAATTTTTAATCTTTTTAACATTTTCCCATGGCACAGTGCTAAAACTGGAAAACATCCATAAGTTAATGTAACAATAATAACTGAAACTGAATGGATATCTAGGCTGGTTTATGAAAAACAAAAAAGCAAACATACATAAAAAGTCTGTTTAATAATAATAATTTACAATGCAACATGTTTATTAATGGCTTTTTAAAAGCTACGCTTTATTTTTACATAAATGTGTAAACACAATGTTTCATAGGGAGTACTTCTAGCTAAGAGCAAAATAGCTGCTATCCACCTTAGAGTGTTCACCAGTGACATGACCGAGAAATGCTGTAGGCTGTCTGGGACCTACCCTGTGGTCATGGCACTCAGGGACTTTGGATTACTGCTACTGCAACACTGAAACTTAAAAACTTCACAGGGACCTGAAAATGTTTTTTCATGTGTTCCGCATTTTGATTTTTTACAGTTGTGTTTAAAATTTTTGTAAATGTTAATGCTATTTAATACAACCTAAAACATTATCTGCTGTTCCAACAAGTTCTAAAACAGTAATTAGTGGTCCTACTTTGGAAAGCAAAACTACAAACAGTCCTGCACAATTACACATCATCTTGGAGGAATTTTATCCCATGCTGCTCCAGAGGCAGCAAAGCAGGCCCAAAACATGATAGTCCAACTACAATGTTTCACAGATGTTATTAGTTTCTTACACTGATATGAAGCATTTGTCTTTCAGAAAACATAATGCTTTTCACTCCACTCAAAAAGTTCTATAGTGTGAAGGCTCACTGCCTAGGCCATACGGATGAATCTTGTTTTTTTAAGAGCATGGTGCCTTATTAAGAAGAGCATTGAGCACTTCGGATTGCAGTAAAATCAGGCTGCTCATATAAAAATGTTCTTTAATATTTATTGGGACGGAGTTAAAACCAAATTATGTTTAGTCATATTTATGCATAAGTATTGAAAGTGACATCAAGTAATGCAGCAGTTTACATTAATTATAACAGTAGTATTACAACAACTAAACAAACAAGGTTAATAGAATAAAAATAGGATCAAAGGGCTAGCAATATTGCTTGACCCTTTGACACCTCAGTACAGATATGGGATCTGTTATCCAGAACCCAGTTATCGAGAAAGCTGTGAATTAGTGAATGGCAATCTTCCATAGACTCCATTTTATACAATTAATCCAAATTTTTAATAATGATGTAATGATGATTTTACCCACTAGTTACCAGGAGCGGCAAAATGCAGCTTCTGTAACTAGTAGCTTTTCAAACCGGAAATTCGGCTGTTCTAGCACAGAGAGCGCAATTGTGTACCCCCCTTCCCCCCGCCGACATTGTGGACCCCCCTAGACTCCTCCAGTGCATAAATGTGAGTGCACAGGGGAAGAGGTGCAGAAGCAAGCTGCCTCAGGCAGGGGCCAGGATTGACCCTGGTTGACCCACACATCACTACTCCGTATACATCCAAGTCACCTTTTTCAATACAAGAACTTATAAAAGCCTTAATAAAAATGTATGTGAATAAGGTGCCAGGGCCAGATGGCATACACCCCCGGGTTCTACGAGAGCTTATTTAAGTTTTAGACCGGCCTCTATTTCTGATTTTCTAATATTCGCTTTCATCTGTTACAATAAAATATGGATTGGAGAAAAGCTTATGTCACTACAATATTTAAAAAAGGGATCTCAGCCTGGAAATTATAGGTCAGTAAGTTTGACATCTATGGTGGTCAAAATTATTTGAAGAGAAGAAGAAAAGCAGGGCACTCAAACGGATCCACAGAACCAGAGAAATTCAATTAAAAGAATATTTTATTTCTACAAAGTTAAAAATATAAATCTGCATCTCCATCGGTTTATATTTTTAACTTTGTATAAATTCTTTTAGTTTAATTGAATTTCTCTGATCCTGTGGATCCGTTTGATTGCCGGTTGCCCCTGCTTTTCCTCTTCTCTGCCGTACCGCTCCCTAAAGCTGGGGGTCTGGGGCTGGTGCACCCAGACCACCTTTACTACTCGGTGAGTTATTTACATTTTATTCTGGAGCACCTTGTTCTTTTTTAATTATCAAATTATTTGAAGGCTTGTTAAGGGATCACATTCAAAATGTTGTCCTAGTGAGTGACATTATGAGCAGCAATCAGCATAGCTTTATGAAGGATAGCAGTAGGGGTAGTGGTAGATAGTAGAGAGGGTGCAGAAAAGGCCAACTAAGCTGGTAAAAGGTATGGAAAATCTTAGTTATGAAAAAAGACAGGCCAAGTTGCGGTTGTTCACGCTGGAGAAGAGGCACTTAAGGGGGTATAGGATAACCATGTAAGGATCTCTGTGCTTTATTTACCTGTAGATCTTTCCAGCTGACACAAGGTCACCCATTCTGATTAGAAGAAAAGAGGTTCAGTTTAAATATTTGGAAGTGTTTTTTTTACGGTGACAGCTGTAAAGATATGGAATGCTGTCCCTGAATCTGTCATCCAGCCTGATACATTTCATAGCTTTAAGAAGGGGTTGAAATGCTTTTTAGCAAGGGAGGGATTACAGGGTTATAGAAGACAAGTTGATCCAGGGACTCACCCGATTGCCATCTAGGTAGTCAGGAAGGAATTTTTTCCCCTCTGAGGCAAATTTGAGAGGCTTCAAATGGGTTTTTTTTGCCTTCGTCTGGATCAGCTAGTAGTTAGGCGGGTTATATATGGATTAAAAAGGTTGAAATTGATGGACGTGTCAACACATTTCTTTAGGTTGCTAAATTGTGCAATCTAAGCAAAGGGCTACAAAGTCAATCTTAAAGAACATGAGCAACTTGTTTAATGCTGTCCACAGCAACTCTATATATATTAATAAATTCATATCCAGCACCCAGCTGGTGAGATTTCAAGGCAACACAGCTGTGAATAGTACTGAGAACTATGCATAAAATTATAACTTCTAGCAGCAGCATAACAGTACCACCCCATCAAAGACATATTCTGAGGGGAAGGCACATGACATATCCCATTCTACTGCCCTGCATCCCACCTCCCTTTGGTCACGCCGGTGGGCGTGCATGTCAATTTAAAATAGTAGAGCGGCAGAAAGGGGGAATATTAATACTATATAAAAATATACGGTTTATATTTTTTTTATGGTTTACTTGGTCTTTATGGCTTGACACACAAAATCATTTTTTTTATTATATTAGCTGCTTAGCTAATTACCTGCTTGTGGCAACCAAAAATAATAGACATAGCAGCAAAGTGTATTTCAAACAATAAAAGCAAAGAAACAAATCTGAGGCTTACTCCTACTGCCAGGCTAAAAAATTATAACATACATTTGATGCAGTGTAATTTAAACCGTGATTTATTTGATTTGTGCTTGTTTTGTTTTAGCCATCAATGTCCAGGCTAAACAGATATTTGACTCTTAGACTAAATGGCTCCAGTACATTGTGTCTTAATACATTCTACAGACTACTCAAAAATCTATGTACTTTGTCACAATTAAGGAAGCCATTCATGAACTGGCTTAGCCTAACATCTATGGTGTTGCTTTTGTCCAGTTGCAGAACACGATAATACTACATCCCAGCAAACATATATATATATATATATATATATATATATATATATATATATATATATATATATATATATATATGATAATCAAAGGACTCGCACTCAGAGTCCTTTGATTATCTTATCTGAACAATTTGACCCACGCACCCTAAATTGTTTGGAATATCTGGTAAGAGTGCATACACTGGATGGACTTATATATATATATATATATATATATTTTTTTTTTTTTCACTCTGATTCCGGCACTCTCAACAACATCAGTAAATGTGCCTGGGTGCAGGGACAGCAAAATAATGCCAATATCTCCTGAAGAATCCTCACTCACAGGTCTTACAAATTAAAGTATATGTTTTATTTTAAAACCACAATCTGACATTTTCAGCCGACCCACTGCCTTTCTCAAAGTGTCAAGTAAACAATGCCTTAAATCTGTGTTATGGTGGGAAACAGCAGCATTGCCCATGACGTATAGTCATCATCATAATGAAGCGACCCCCCCATTGAACATGTCATTGTGAATACAGAAAATCCCAACCTCCATTAAATAAACACAATCAAAACACATCAATCAATTAATGCATTATACAATTCATCCCTTGGTATACATTAATTTAAAACAAAAAAACAAAGTAGCAAACTTAGATGTATCAATATTGTAACTTCTCTAAATATTGTTGCTAGTTTGTCCCTCTCTGAGTAGATGTTCCATAATTTACAAGCAGGAAATGGATGGCCACAGGCACAGTTGCTGTAATACCCAGGTCTGGCAGGCCAAGAAAAATACAAGAGCGGCATATACAGAGGATTGTGAGAATGGTTACAGGTAGTCCAAAGATCACCTCCAAAGACCTGCAAGAACATCTTGCTGCATATGGTGTATCTGTACATCGCTCTACAATTCAGTGCAATTTGCACAAAGAACATCTGTATGGCAGGGTGATGAGAAAGAAGCCCTTTCTGCACTCACGCCACAAACACTTGTTGTATGCAAAAGCTCATTTAGACAAGCCACAGTCATTTTGGAACAAAGTGCTTTGGACTGACGAGACAAAAAATGAGTTATTTGGTCATAACAAAAAACCCTTTGCATGGCGGAAGAACACTGCACTGCAAGAATCACACTTGCTAACTACTGTCAAATTTGGTTGAGGTTCCATCATGCTGTGGGGCTGTGTGGCTAGCTTAGGGACAAATTCTTCAGAATAATGTTAAAGCATCAGTCACAAAGTTAAAGTTACGCAGGGGTTGGATATTCCAACAAGACAATGACCCTAAACACACTTCGAAATCTACAAAGGCATTTATGCAGAGGGAGAAGTACAATATTCTGGAATGGCTGTCACAGTCCCCCGACGTGAATACCATCGAAAATCTATAGGATGAATTGAAGCAGGCTGTCCATGCTCAGCAGCCATCAAATTAGCTGAACTGGAGAGATTTTGTATGGACGAATGGTCAAAAATACTGCCATCCAGAATCCAGACACTTATCAAAGGCTATAGGAGGAGTCTAGAGGCCGTTACATTTGCAAAAGGCTCAAAAAAGTATTGACGTAATATCTCTGTTGGGGTGCCCAAATTTATGCGCCTCTCTAATTTTGTTATGATGCATATTGCACATTTTCTGTTAATCCAATAAATGTAATGTCACTGCTGAAATACTTCTATTTCCAAAAGGCATGTTATATATTAAAAGGAAGTTGCTACTTTGAAAGCTCAGCCAATGAAAAAACTAAGCAAAGAATTAAGAGGGGTTCACAAACTTTTTCATGACTCTATATAGACATTTTTCCTGATTATTTTGCACAATGCTACAGAACTGGTAAGCTGGGGTATTACGGATATTCATGTAATTTGAATCACCATAATTTGAGTTTGCTTAAAAATAATTAACATTAAATAAAAACCAAAAAGATTTTTTGGCCACCAATACAGATTTACGCAGCTTAGTTAGGATATTACCTGTTACTCTACATTACAGAGTAAAAAAGTCATTAATGAGTATTTTATTACCGCAATCCTTTTTTTTTTTTTTTTTTAAAAAAACGCATATATGAACGAAAAATAATTTAATGGTTACTGACGAACAGAAAAAATTTGCATTAGCAGTATTTGCTGCAAAGCATTTCAAGAGATATTTTCCAACTGTGAGCTGGTTAGTGCTGCAATCCTTAATTCCTACTGTGAGCTGTTTATTTGTTCAATTTCAAAACAATATAAAGTAATTAAAATCATTTGCAGGATGCAAATTTGAAACATTAGGAAAGTTCATTACTTAGAAGTAAGTGCACTTATAATCACAAAACAGATGAACTTTGAGAATGCCAAGCAGGCTTGATTTATTTATGAATCTTTGCTTTTAAGTGTGTTCTCTAAGGAGGTATCACTTGGGTCCTCATCTCTATAATTCTAACTTGCCGACATCTCCAAATAAACATTTTTTTAATTTTAAGTACAGTGTACTTGGCGTTTGTAGAGACACCTCACAACTTTAAAGAGTTTTGTCTTATGAAAATAATGTAAGGTAACATGGGTCAGTATCTGTGCCATACCTCCCAACTGTCCCTTTTTCGGAGGGACAGTCCCTCTTTTGACAGCTCAACCCGCAGTCCCTCATTTGTACTGGGAAGTCCCTATTTTCTCTGCAGTGAAAAGCCAGAAAAAGAAAAAGTTTCTCACTTAATTGGCTTTTAGCAGAGAGCCCAAAACAGCTAACAGGTGCAAATAAGATACTTTGTAACAATTTTGAAACACAAAAACACAGTTTAGATAAGGAGAAATATTTTCAAACTTTCATAACCTGCCAAATTTTGTAAAACAAACATGGTAATTACGGGGTGTGGCCACAGAAAGGGGTGTGGTCAAAAAATTTGCTGCGCTACGTGCGGAAATTTTTTTTTTGTCCCTCTTTTTACTTCCAAAATGTTGGGAGGTATGATCTGTGCTCACAGAACCTCTAAAAAAAAAAAATATACAGAGTGGAAAACAGTTTGTAATATATTTGAGACCTTGTTTAACTGGGACCAGATGACCACTGTGACTTAGCAAATGAAATTGGTTAATATTGAAATAGTTTGGTGTTTGTTGTGGGCAAGGACTATAAGAAATACCCATAAAGGAAAAGCACAGATCTTTAAACAATACTTGAGTGGTGCATGCCTGAAGTGCTACCCTGAATTTATTGCCCAAACTCTCAAACCACCGATCTGCCCATGACCCACTGTGCCATAATTTGAATATTTTTGTAATTGTAAACTATTCCAGACCACCCACCTGTGGACAGTCAGTGATAATGTTGTGATAGGAGATTTTTAATATCTTAAGGACAAGTTACAGTTGTCTAACAATACATTATTTCGATTTTCTCAGTTGAGACATGCCCGACTACAAGAGTACACTATCAGTATCCCAGGCATTTAGAGGCAAGGGTTCATAACCCTCAACTCACTAAACCACTCCATAATTCACCCCTAGAACTCCTCTCTGTTAGAATCCTCTCATTAATGCAATTATCTGGTCTGATATCTTGGACTTTCAGTATAAGTACCTGGTTGGAGCTAGAGATAAATTGCCTTAATTTAAATTCTGGCATAGAACCTCTCTCTCCCCTTCTCATTTACATAAAAAAATCATTGCAGTTATGCCCGCCACCCTTGCCTGACGTTCCTATGATATTCTACTTTAGTGATTAAAAGCTATAATTTCCCCTTGAAATAGTGTGTGTGTGCATACATTCTCAACCATGTTTTTTTCTATATAATATTTTTGATCTATTCTACTACAGGTTGTAGGTGTGTGTCCTCTATATATGTCAGCCTTATCAGTTAGACACCTATTCCACAATATGCGTAGACACAGTAGGGCTTTGTTCTGTCTCGACTGTATACTGTTGTATGTGTTTTATATTGGTTTGTACAAGACAAAATATATTTATTTTGGTATTTACATAACCTACATAAACTGCTCCTACAAATAATCTGTTTAATATAGATGATGTTACCAGAAAAGATACAACTGACTGAGCAGTTTTGGCACATTATGAGATAGGGGTCAGTGCAGATGACCTGAGGAGAACAACAAAATATATATACACTACATTATAGAAGGTTGTGCTGGGGAATAAGGTGAAACGTTTTGCAGATCTGCAACATATACTTATTTCTGGAAGCTAAAGCAGAGATAAATGCCAGTTCTGACTGATGAGAAGTGACATGAGGAGGTTGCATGCAAACACAATTCATCTGCAGTTCCAATTAACTTTGGCGTGTCTTAGATGATTCAGTATATATGGTCTGCCCCTTGTGCGCAGTGAAACGTGGATGCCATTAAAGTCACGAGTGACTTGGAGTAAGATTTGTATTTTTACAAGAATAACGTGTGCAGTTAGTCAAACGCTGGTTATGTCTAGCACGTTTCTTAATTATCATGGCTGAGTGTGCATTTTGGTAAATACATAAATAGCCAGTTTTAACCAGTTTAATATATGTGCTATTTTATTCTCATAATGGAACTGAAAAGCAATGCTTAAGAAGTATTTTCAGTGTTGATGAATTGTCTTTTACGTTATAAATAACGGACACAAATGGTAGCTACATATTTAAAAAAAAATGTTCAGAAAGCTTGCACAAACACAACATCATTCAAATGCAGAAGATATTCTATAACATGTACAGAAGAGCCTGAGGCAGTAACTTTCACAGTATATATAAGGGACACTGATAAATGTTCGGGAGTTAATAGCCTGATTTTTGAATAGTTAATTACAGTATGCATTGTGCCTGAAGCTTTTTCACTGACCATTATGCTTCTTAGAGGCATTTGCCACAGCATGCAGAATAATGTGTCAAAGTCCCCTATGGCAGCAAAAGGGAGAAGACCATCACTAATTGCTCTAGCAATGCAGTGAACCCTCACCTCATCAACTTTACTTTTGACTTTAGAAATACTGTAACCTAAATTTGACAGAGGACTTCTACATCTGAAATACTGATGATGAAAGACTGTTTGTCTTGTAAAACAAGTCATCATCTTGTATGAGATGGCTTTACGTGTCTTATTCTGTGGTTGAAATAAAGGTCCACCCTTCCACTGTTTAGTGTGGGCAGCTACACTACAGAAAGCACTAAACTGGATCGTAAAACAAATGCAGCAAGTTTGAGTTGTAATCTTTGTAGCACTATTGATAACAGTAGGTCCCTGGCATTAAGGGGGCCATAGACTAAGATTTTTTCTTTATCGTAGGACCAAGCTTATCCTGAAACGATCATTTCAATGTATGATTTGTCTGTTAACAAAAAAAGAAAAGACAATTTCAAGCGATAAAGTCTAGTTAAAGCTAGGAAAACTGTGGGAGCTGCCTGCTTGGCCCTGCTAACAATTAATAAATGTTACTATGAACAATGAAAATGTTCTAACCTGACCAATCAATTTTCTGACCAATATCGGCCAACAAATTGTTAGATGCATGATCGTTCTGTGCCCATTAACCTCACAATATTTAACAGATTTATCAGATCGCACTAAAATTGCTTGTTAGGGTTGAGAAAAATCTTAATGTCTATAGCCACATTTACTTCTTGTAGTTCTCACCTGTTGACACTGAAATAGAGTGTCTCTGCGGCACTGTAATTGCAGATATACAATGTGTTCCCACAATAAAATTCACTTTCTATTCATTGCTATGGGATTAATCAAATTGTGTACTCCATTGATAAATATGATTCTAAAAATCCCATAGGAATGAATAGAACATGGGTGAGTTTTTCTGCAGTGCATTCTAATCTCACATTTTGATTAATCTGCCTCCAAGTGTATACACTTATTTATACAGCTGTAAGGTTGGACCAACTAAATATTTGCAAGAAGTGAAGCAGTTACAACAAATAAAATGTAGTATGGGCAAATCATTGTGGAAGGATGCAAACATCCTTACACCTAACTCTCTAGAGCAGTGCTGTCCAACTTCTGTGGTACTGATGGATTTTTTTCTTGCCTACGTGGTAGAGGGCCGACAATGGACGCCAGTGTTGACCACTCCTTGTTTTTAAATCCCACCCACTTTAAACCAGCCATGTTACCACAAGGCCATGTCCACGCTAATGGTGGTAGCACATCAAAAAACCAAATGGTTGGTGCTCTCTGCAGGGATATCACTTATCACTGATATGTGAAAAAACTCATATTAAGACATACCCTTAAATCCATATGCCATTACTTCGAAATTCGTAGTTTTTTAATTCGAAAATTCACTTCACCCTTAGTAAATGGGCCCCTAGGTGTTACAAGTGTGAACAATGCAGGGGGGATTACATGTGTGAACAATATAGGGGAATACAGTCTGAATTTGAGGTTTAAACAATGCAGGGGTCAGTTAATCTCTGTAGTGATACCTTTTAAAGTTTACACATGGTAAGCAGACACAGCAGGCAGACTTTTATGTGGGAGGCCACACAAGGGGGGTCGCGGGCTGCCAGTTAGACAGCCTTGCTCTAGAGAGTTGATTCAAATTCTGCCCACTTGTCAGTTTCAGAAGGCATGCTTGGAAAAGATAATTTTGAGTGTTTTTAAGCCTTTGAAAAGCAAATATTTCACATATCAATTATTTCATTATACAGTGAAACCTTAATTTTACATCCCATGATTTTAAGTTTTCCCTCATTTTACATTGTTGTTTTGTGGTCCCACCTATATAATGAATTTCCCTGATTTTACATTTTGCTGGATTTTACACCATTTTTTTCTGGTTCCCTGAAAAACGTAAAATGGGGGGTTCTACTGTATACAGAAATATATTGAATCATTTGGCAGTTTACGACCATCTCCACAGAGTCTTATACTGGTTTTGCTAGCCAAATGTAAGTAATATTGCTGTACCCACTGGAATTGTTTTTAGATGTAGGAGATTACTTTAGCATGTGCAGTATATCCGGCTTTATTAATGGATTCAACACAAAACTTAACTAAGCACATTAACAATTACTATAAAGAGGCCTCACTAGTTAAGAACAAGTAAGACACTGTGTCAAAATATCCTACATACAATATACGTAAGCAATAACCCAACACTTGTACAGACAATCTTGAACATAAGCTCATTCATTTTAGGACCTAAAGTTAGTCGCACATTATAGAGGTTACCTGGTAATGTTAATTAAAAGCCACTTGTATCTGTAATTAAAAATGAAATGTAATTTATTTTAGAACACTGTTCTATCTAGTTACATGTGGCTTCAAATTATACCCAGTACCTGTCTGACATTCAGGCAAGTGGAATTGCTAGATTTACAGAAACAATTAAGACAATGCTGAAGTGAAATAGCTTTTTAAGGTTTTCTTGTAAAGGGTTTTTATTTCAAGTATTTTGAAAACAGTGAAAACTAGAACAGTAAAAAGTGTTATGAAGAGAATACATCCCATTTAATGTAGATACATTAGGACAGTATGTATAATTATATATAAATACAATATAGTTTGTAAAAAAAGACATTATTGTTCCACTGTGAGGGCAGATTGCCCCTGCATAAACAAGTATTAATTGGGAATTAGGTAGCCAGTCTGGTTAATATAAGTTTTCCCAGGAAAAGTAGTGGATTTAACAATTCACTTTATTCTACACATAAATGGGAATAGACCAGTAGACTGGTACACATTCAGAATGACGTAAATAAACATGAGGTAAACCAGCAGTTAATGGATTGACATGTTGCTAAATGCTCCCAAAAGAGAATTCAATCTCCATTATCAAGATATACTACAGTCAATTGTTTGTGGCATGTCTCAAGAAACAAAGTTTTGCAAACCTGTCCAGGAAAGCCACCAATTCAACCACAACAGATCTGACTGAAAGCAGTGGTCAAATATTGTTTTTAAATACTATTGATAAATAATTGATTTAATCGATTGATTACAGAAAATGGCAAATGGTTACTTTGAATTAGCCAAGGCATACATAAGCTATTAGAGTTGAAGATATACAGTATACTGTGCAAACAATACAACAGTGATGTGCAGTGAAAAAGCTATTAAACTAATCTAAATTTTGATTTCACAATTTGCAGACAATGCACAATTCAATTTATATAGCATTTAGGTTCAGGCAACAAGGGTGCTAAAATCTAGCTAAAATATGCTGGCTGATTTCAGCCCTACTGTGGGCAGGGCCGGAACTAGGGGTAGGCAGAGTAGGCACGTGCCTAGGGCACAAAGCTGGGAGGGCGCCAGGCACGTACCTCCTCTGTCGCCTACCCAAAGTCCGGTTCCCTTCTCTGGCCGACTCTATGTAGTTTTAACGCTTTGTGCGCATGTGCATATTCGCGCACGCAAATTTGTGCATGCGAGCGCAAATTTGTGCATGCGAGCGCAAATTTGCACATGCGCACACTAAATAGGAGCTGCGACTGCCGGGCCTGCCCAGCATGGCCCGGCACTGACTGTGGGGCATTCCTCTCTTTTCCACATTGAATCTGCTCATTGTAAACAGACTTGGCTGGTTTCTTTGAAGAACCACAACTTTGCATTTTGAGCCAAAATTCGAGGAAGTCTGTTTGCAACTAGACGATTCAATGTGGAAAAGAGAGATGGCTACTTCCCGATATAGTGCTGAAATCAGGCAGCATATTTCAACCTCCATGTGGCCCTAGCCTTATAGATGACCATTCTTAGAATTATTTTCTCATCAGTGGTTTGGAGCTAATGACAGTCAATTAACCTTTACCAAAAGATATCAACAGTAAAAGTAAAACAATAAAAAAAAACAACAAAAAAAAGCCGAAAATATTAAAATGTTTAATGCTTAAAAAAATGATATTTCATTTCATTGCAGTTAGTAGCCCATTTTGATGTAAACTAAAAGTTTTTCTGAAATCCTGCTTTCCTTCCCTCTGCAGTATATACTGTTTAGTACATAGGGTCAATTGCAAAATGCACCGAGCAAAAATGGCTAGGTGTGGTTGGCACTTAGGCGTCCCCTAACCTGCCCATGATATGCAAATACCTGCAGATCAGGTATTTTGGAAGGCAGTGCAGTAATGTAACTAATCACTTCCGGGCCCAGGCGGAGGATTTGCACCCGGGCCCACCCCCTAGACGAGCGGTTTCCTTACCACCAAGCTGTGGCGCAATCGCTAGCGGGCCCCCAGGGGGAGCAGGCCTTGCACCCCCTGCTCCCCTGGTAGTTACGACATGGAGGCAGTGGTTGAATTAAGCTAAAACAGGTGGAGAGTTGGTATGTGACATGTGTAGTGCTGGAAAATAAGCCCCATCCACTGTAGCTCAAGGCATCACCCACTGGCACACACAGGAAAGCTCATTATCATGTTACAAAACAGATAAATCATCCTCTAAATTTTCCTTAATCTGCTCTCCCACTTCACCTTTCACTTTTTTTTTTTTTTTACTGCTCATTCTCGTCATGCCCACTGAGTGTTTAAAACTTCTGTGATCTCTTCCCAATCTCTGTCCTATTATCTTGTTTTCTCTTTTCATTGTGATTTTTAACCTTTAACCGTGTTTTATTTATTTTTTTTACGGATAGGTGGCAGATACTTTTATGCAGAAGCTTCAGACTGCTTTGCCCTCAAAGTTTACATCCAGTATAGCCATGAGGGGATTGGATAGTCTGGAGTGAGGTTTAAAGATCGCTCTCCAGCCAACCAATCCCTGTGCAGCTGTAACAGGACTTTATGATCTAAAGCTGCTACATTACATAATCTGCCTGTGCTGTGTCTAACTTTACAGCAAGCTCAGGTGTACGTTTGGGTAAAGCTCCAGAAAGTTTAAAGTTAAAAAATAAAAGTTGGCACACCCCCTAATTACCATGTTATTTCTACAAAATTTGGCAGGTTATGAAAGTTTAAACATATTTCTGTTTTTTTTTCCAATTATTAAAGTTGTGCTAATGAAGGTGAATTGCCCTTTTAGCTGTGAGTCTAACTTCTCTCAAGGGGCCTGGTATCTTATACTGTTGCAATTACTTATTCGCTTATCTAGAAATTGTTACAAAAGTATCCTATCTTCTGCTGTAGCTGTTCTGGGCTCTCTGCCAAAAGCCAATTAAGTTAGAAACTTTGTTTCTTTTTCTGGCTGCTCAGTGCAGAGAAAAACAGGACTTTTCAGTACAAATGAGGGACTGCAGTTTGAGCTGTCAAAAGAGGGACTATCCCTCTAAAAACGGGACAGTTGGGAGGTATGTAATACTATGCCAAGCCACATTTGACAGGAATAACAGCTTTAAATCTTTTGTGGTTGGCATGAGCCAACCTAGCAAAAGATTTGTTAAAGGAGTTGGCCCTGTATATGCAACTCAGAGAGAAAATGGAATGCAAAAAAAAATAGAGTTTGCCAATTTTTTTTACCTTTTAATGTTTAATAATGCCCAAGGAATTCCAGTTGGAGTATTAAATGCAGGTAGCAGTTTCTCTCCAAGTTCAACAGCTTTCCTTCGGAAGACCTGCATCAAAAAGCAGAAATAAACAGCCTGTCAAATCCACGTATGCTGTGCAATAACAATATTTAAGGGGTAAAACTGTACAATTTAAGGTATAACATTTTTTTACAGGTCAAGTTAGGTAAAGTATACCAGTAGGTAGTGTCTAACTGACAGCAATTAGTTTCTATACCTGGAATAAAGTTTGCCCTTGTTATTAAACTTAGAATAGGCAAACATGTTATGCAACTGGTGTTTGCTTCAAAAACTCTACTATAGTTTATATAAACAAGCTGCTATGTAGCCATGGGGGCAGCCATTCAAAGCTAAAAAAGAAGAAAAGACACAAGATAAACAGCAGATAACCGATATGGTTTGTAGTATACAGTGGGATACTACAGAATTTATCTGTTATCTGCTATGTATCCTGTGCTTGAAAGGTTGTGCCCATGGCTATATAGCAGCTTGTTATTTAAACTTTAGTTGTGCTTCTGAAGCAAACACACCATTTTTTCCATTTCAGGGTACATTATCTTGACATTCCTTTAAAACACTTACATTTTTTGGTGTTACTGATCCTTTAACTGTGGAGATGCACCCCACCCCCCTGGGGCTTGTACCTCTGGCTTGTGGGAGTGGCTCAGACTGAAGGCCAGTTAGGGTTTAGACAAACTGCCATTTGTTCTAGATACAAGGAAAAGCCCAGCTTGAATTTCAACTTCAGGGTGAGACGTGGGGGCAAAATATTTAGTCAGCTATGGTTGTATGACTACTACACCAATATTGCGGACAACCATGCTTAATGGTGCACATGTGCATAATAAACGCTTATCCTAGTGCGCATATTATGCACATGAATATGATGTCACACACATAATAAGCAAAAGCTGAGGCACTTTTCTCAGTGCCACAATAGCTCTTTCCCAGTGTTGGTGGCCTAATGCTTGTGGTGGAGGGGTGACATCTTCCCTTTAATCATTTAAGGGATACTGTCATGGGAAAAAATTTTTTTTCAAAATTAATCAGTTAATAGTGCTGCTCCAGCAGAATTCTACAATGAAATCCATTTCTCAAAATAGCATACAGATTTTTTTATATTCAGTTTTGAAATCTGACATGGGGCTAGACATATTGTCAATTTCCCAGCTGCCCCAAGTCATGTGACTTGTGCTCTGATAAACTTTAATCACTCTTTACTGCTGTACTGCAAGTTAGAGTAATATCACCCCTCCCTTTTTTCCCCCCAGCAGCCAAACAAAAGAACAATGGGAAGGTAACCAGATAGCAGCTCCCCAACACAAGATAACAGCTGCATGGTAGATCTGAGAACAGCACTCATTAGTAAAAACCCATGTCCCACTGAGACACATTCAGTTACATTGAGAAGGAAAAACAGCAGCCTGCCAGAAAGCATTTCTCTCCTAAAGTGTAGGCACAAGTCACATGACCGGGGGCAGCTGGGAAATTGACAAAATGTCTAGCCCCATGTCAGATTTCAAAATTGAATACAAAAAAATCTGTCTGCTCTTTTGAGAAATGGATTTCAGTGCAGAATTCAGCTGGAGTAGCACTATTAACGGATGCGTTTTGAAAAAAACATGTTTTCCGATGACAGGATCACTTTAATCTACCCATTAAGGTAGTAAACTACAGACAATCTTACTTTATTTTGAAAAACCAAACAGAGATCTCTAAAACAGCTCTTTGGAGACTAACCCCATATGTTGGGTTGCCACCCTTTCTGGAAAAAAAATACCGACCTTCCTATGTATTTATCTTTTATCCCTATTAATAACATTGGGATCAACTATCATTTTTACAGGCCAGGCCGGTAAAATACCGATCAGGTGGCAACCCTATCCATATGTAATATTAGGCACTAAGTTTGCCCAGGAGTAGTAACCCATGGCAACCAATAAGATGCTTGGATCTAAACAGGTGACTAGTAAATTCTACCCACCGGTTGTTATTGTTTATTGCTCCGGGGCAACTTAGTGCATTTTATTACATAACCCCATATGAGTTACTTGGACAAAACCAAAATGCTGAACTGAGTTTAGAGGAAAAAAACCTGTATCAGCACAAACTAAACAATGCAAAATCTATTAGCGCATGATGTACTATAAAGCTTGATAATTAATTGCATTTCCTGAATGGCTAATTTACATATCACTCTACAAGGCCAAGCACAACATAGTTACAGCTTGTCAGAGATTGATAAATACTGTTTCTGGACATTCTACAAATTGCATGAATAATGCTTACAGTCACTTTAATTATTATGATTGATAACATTTATATAACTTTGAATGAGAAAGCAAAGTACACTTGATAACTACTCTATTACCTTTTCATGAATGCACCCAATATTTTCTTTACCCATAACAAAATGCGTTTCCCGTAGAAAAATGACCAGTTAGAAGATATATACTAATAATTAGGTTTTTTTTAATTATTTTTGGAGCTTTTCTATTATTTTTTTTTTTAATTTTGCTTACCTTAATGAATCCTTACTGATAATCAAACAATCCTATTGGGTTTATTAATTTTAAAATGTTTTACTAGCCTTAAGATATGGTACTCAAAACTATGGGATAGGTTAAGTTGTTCCATAGGGGAGTACTGATTATCTATGAGACCATCCTCCATGCCTGGCACACATTTCTTAAAACTGGATATACAGGGGTCCTATTATCATGTTTAGTAGGTTTATGTAATAATCACTCTATTGTGTGTTCCATTAATCCAGTCAGTTGAACCCAAATAAGTAAGATGGTGTGATTTTTCCAAGCCAAATGACTAGGTAGGATCATTACTAGCATACCTTGCAAAAACAAATTAACCCGCATTCCCCCATAATAGCCCAAACTATAAAATACTCAAGCGCAACTAGTTACACAAACTGACCATATAAATGCAGTTCTCCACAGCTTCTATAGCACCTTCACCAACGTAACAGAAGATACCACTCAATTTCTAGACCAAATTCAACTTCCACTCTTCTTTAAACTAAACTCCATGCTGGTACCAATACAATTTTAGATATAAGCTGTGGATCTCAAATGCCCCTGGTTCTAGTTTTTGCAAAAAATTATATTAAAGAAAATGCTAGAGTATCATACATCTAGTTTCTTTTACTAGATCAACAACACCCAAACTATGCTAGGGGCTGATCCCTTTGTAAATCCTGGAATAAGAATGCAATTTACGTTTATGCTGCAACTTTGTTAACTTTTTTCTTAACTACAAATGATGGTATATTTATCATAACCTGAATAGAAAACTTGTCTTATTGAAAGGTTTCTTGTTAACAATACTCAATCCAAAGGGAGGAATAAACTGTTTGCATGCTGTACTAACATTTACATCTTAGTGTCAACATTTTCTTAGTTTATGCAAATAAAAACATTTTTTTCCAAAAACTGCTAATCTATAAATTATAGACAAGGGAAGGATTATAAAACAATTGACTTGCTAAAGCATTTTTGGTCTTGTAGATAGGCAATGTAATGAATGAGGCAATGTAATGAGGATTTAAAATTATTTCCAGAATCGATGTGTCGCCGCTTTTGCTTACTATTGTACTTTGTTATTTAATCTACAAAGCGAAAAATCTTTAGACACATTTAGAAAATTATAAATTTGCATACCACCATCAAATAACCAAATAATTACATGAACATTTCCATTTATAATTTAAATTAGCCTGCTAACAGATACTGCCATAAAAATAGTCGCTCAGTGTGAATTACTTTTCTACAAAATGCTTTGCATGAAAATAAAAGGTTTCCATGGTCTTAATGAATAAGTCATCAGAAACTAAGATTATTACATCTTGTGTAATAATCTTAACTTGCAAACACTGTAAACACGTGCACTTTATTCTTGGTTTTCTGAAAAACTATTGTGTATACCCTGCAGCAAACATGCTGTAGGATAACTCACTGAAACCTATACTTTATTGAATCCAATACAATTTTTCTTAAATACCGCAGTGATCTAAAATGCACTTCAAAGGAAGTAAGTATGTGCAGGAGTCAAGTCTGGCAACACATGCATACAGATATCCCCAAGCACGCCCGGTGACTTAATTACTTACCTAATACACAGTGCTCCTGTTAGCAGAAAATTGCACCAGGCCATGGTACTTCTGCGCAAGTAACACAGAGTGATGCTATTGCTGCTTCTTCATTCTTTGTGCAGGTGCATATGTGCATGCCTTTTCACTCAGTGCAGCATATGCGTTGGCCCAAAGGCTTGAAGAAGGAAGAAGAAGAAGAGGATTGCTCCATGGTGCATGCGGAACTGAATCCAGGCTGGTGTACTTTTCTACTAACAGGAGCCCGGGGTATCCACACAGTAAGTTAGGTTGAAAAAATATCCACATCCAACCTTTTGGTCTAAATAACACCTATATAACAGCTAGTTGACAAGGAGAAGGCAAAAAACACTAATTGAACCATCTCTTATTTGCTTCATGTGGAAAAAAAAAAATCCTTCCTTCCTAACCCCAAGATGGAAATCATGTTCTGGATCATGTTATTACCAATAGCTAATTTCAATAACCCTGAATTTTCTCGTTTGCTAAAAAGACATCCAGTCCTTCTTGAAGCTAATTGAATATGTATTTATGACAAAACTTGTTATCTAATGGTCTCTAGTTCATTTGATTTTCCGTTTGTATAATCTTCTACTTTTACTTCTCCCTTTGTTATGTTCTTGCCACCTTTCCTGCCACCATTGATCATTCTAACATTTTCACCTCACATTTGCCATTTTTGTTCTTGCTCCCATGACTCAATACATCTCTGCCCCCCTCCTCTACATGTTTCCTTTTCCTTTCCTTTAAGAAAAAAGAAAATTGATTCACGTCTTATAGGTAACAAAAAATATGCTAAATTTGCAACAGGTATAGTCTACATATTGAAATCAAAAATTGGATAGGTTGCTACGGGTTACTTCACTTCAAATTCTGCAATGTTCCTATTAGACAAATCTATAAATATATTAATATGCACAGAGGTACACCAGAGGGACACCTACAGAAAAAGTAATTTTTAGACTGCTGTGAATAGTGATATTTTTTATGTGCAACTGTGTTGTAGTATTCTGTTGTTTGTGGTTTTGATATATTAAATGTTTTGTTCTACAACTTCCTGTCAGGCTTGAATAGAAAGATAATAAAAAAGAAACCACAGCATGAAATCTGCTTACCGATTGCCAGGGATTGCTGAGCCCAGCAGCTAAGCAGAGGCAAAACAATTAACAACCCCAAAACTGTAAGCCGTCGAACGTCTAAACGTCTAAAAAAAGAAAAAAAAATCTGGGAACTTTGATCACAACTGGCTACATGTCAGATACAACATACCTTGTTGGATGTGGCAGAGATTACAGAAAACTATCATATATTATTCCAAAACAAACAAAACAAAAAATGTTGTATTTTCCTATAACATTAAAATCTTTAATCTCACAAATATATTTCAAATGTGCTCAAACAAAAAAAAAAAAAAAATACAGACGTAAAACAAATGCAGAAATATAGCAGCTGGTAAATCCAACCAAGATAAGCAGACACACTATTTCCTGATTATTACTAATGGAGCCAAGACTGTGGCCTATCTGGTTTTAACACTACAAGCCTTTTATAAGCAAAGAAAAGATCACAGATTGCTGATTTTGCTCCATATAATTACCAGGCACTTTACTTCCAATACATCTACAGAGGTAGAAAGGTGTTGCCCCACCATCTGCAAATCTTCAGCATTTAATGCAGTTTGTGTGTTCATGAAATAGTGCGCTGTTACAAAATATATCAATTGCATTTATTATTCAAACAATATGTAGACAGGCCAGTTATATTTATACTGAAGCAGCTGTCTCTTCAATAAACATTCCTGAGAGTCACTGGTAATTACAAGCATCTTAAAGGGATCCTGTCATCGGAAAACATGTTAATAGTGCTACTGCAGCAGAATTCTGCACTGAAATCCATTTCTCAAAAGAGCTTTTTTATATTCAATTTTTAAATCTAACATTGGGCTAGACATTTTGTCAGTTTCCCAGCTGCCCCATGTCATGTGACTTGTGCCTGCACTTTAGGAGAGAAATGCTTTCTGGCAGGTTGCAGTTTTTCCTTCTCAATGTAACTGAATGTGTCTCAGTGAGACATGGGTTTTTACTATTGAGTGTTGTTCTTAGATCTACCAGGCAGTTGTTATCTGGTTACCTTCCCATTGTTCTTTTGTTTGGCTGCTGGAGGGAAAAGGGAGGAGGGTTACAAGTAGTCGACTAATAAAAGGGTAACCACAGCATTAATTGCTTGCAGAGTGCTCTCCTCATTTCCTTATAAATTGAGTTATAGATATCAGGATATCGGTGACCTGATTGAGGAAAGTTGCATCCTTTTCCTGAACCAAGCGGGCCGAGCGTTTTAGATAATATACTTCCAGGAGGAGGGTTATATCACTCCAACTTGCAGTGCAGCAGTAAAGAGTGATTGAAGTTTATCAGAGCACAAGTCACATGACTTGGGGCAGCTGGGAAATTGACAATATGTCTAGCCCCATGTCAGATTTCAAAATTGAATATAAACAAATCTGTTTGCTCTTTTGAGAAATGGATTTCAGTGCAGAATTCTGCTGGAGCAGTACTATTAACTGACTCATTTTGAAAATAAATTTTTTTCCCATGACAGTATCCCTTAAATATTGATAGATTTGCCCCATAGCACAAATGGCTCAACAGGTTGCTTTTTTCAGCTCTGCTTTCTACTCAGTGGGTAGATTTATCAAAGATTGAAGTTAGAGGTCTCCAAAGTCCGCAGAATGAAATACTGCCTCTTTCCATTCATTTCTATGGGGAACTTTCACTTTAAAAATCCCATAGAAATTAATGGAGAGAGGTGGTATTTCACTCTGCAGACTGTGGAGATCTTTAACTTCACTCTTTGATAAATCTACCCTAGTGTGTTTAAGTGCTTAGAAACGTTTGCATGCATGCACCTACGGATTCACACAGATACATACAGGCAAAGGAATTACAGTGCAAAATCAACAGCATAGCATAAAAATAGAATATGTGGCCCTTTGGTAGTAAGAAGAAAGATGTCAGGCCTCTAAAACCTTGCATTTTGCCTATAACTTGACTGCAAAAACATCATATTGAAACAGTACACACAAACACTTACATTTTCTAGTCTTAACAGGTCTTTTTAAAGTATATAAAAAAATATATTCATATTTTTAATAAAAAAATAAAACAACAGCTAGTACATAGGGTTAAAAATAGATGTACTTACCTCTTCCCCTGAGATATAGTAGGCTGACAAAAGTCCACCAACAAATCGTATATTCACTTCAAAGACTGAAACTTCAGCATTCTAGAAGTTGAGAAATAATATAAATACAAATTAAGTCCAGTGACTACTTGAGATTATAGTCTGCACTCTGCAGTACAGTTAAAAGTAAAGCTTCAAACTATTTAGAAGATTAGTGGATTACTATCATAAGAAGGTAATTTTGCTCCTGTAAATACTACAGGCTATTAGTACTGACTAACTACACAGCAATTTTTGAAAAACATTTTTGAGCACTAGCATGTTTAAAAAACTTAAAAAAAATAATCCTTTCATTTTCAACAAGGCTATAAAATCTTGACCATTTTTATAAACTGTAACAAAAAAAAGTTGAACATAAACTTGATTAAAATATTTAGAGACAAATTTTTGGACTAAACTTATTAACATTCAAATTAACGTTTAGTATGATCTAGAGTGATATTCTAAGACAATTTGCAGTTGGCCTTTATTTTTTTAATTTTTGTGGTTTCTGAATTATTTAACTTTTTGTTCAGCAGCTCTCTGGTTTGGAATCCCAGCAGCTATCTGGATGGCTATCCAATTTAACCTAGCAAGAGAAACAGGAATATTAAGAATTTAGAAGAGATATACTGTATGTGTGGTTGGGGAACATACTGTAGGATCCTGAGGTGCCAAAATGGAACACTCCTTATGTATAGTGGGTGGATCATGTGGATCGGGTCTTTCAGAGCACACCTGGGAGTAATTAGCAATGATTGAGATATGGCCTAATTGTCTCAGTTTAAAATATTTAACTGCAGGATAGTATGGAAATGCATTATGTTAGAAAGATTTGTGGGACAACAAATAGGTGTCCCTATAATTTATTATAATTTTCCATCACATATACATGAGTAGGAGATGCTGAATGCTTCCCTTTCTAAAGGCAGGTTTGATGTTTTTGATAACCGAGAAATGTTTCTCTTATGCATGTATTTTTGAACATGCCACAACTTGTAGCAATATTATTTGCATGCTCCCTAAACAAATAATTTATATCTGTTATTTATAACCCCACCCCCAAAAAAACAAGGATAATCTAGATAAAAGGAGTTGAGCTAGGGAAAAATAGAAGTGTGTGAGGTTTCTTTGTTACTGGAACCAATGCACTTTTAATCTGTTTTGTAAAGTTCTACAAAGCTATTTTTCAAACTATGAATATAATGATCTGGATAATCCAAATTACAAAGTTAATTGAAATATACTGAAGATTAGCTAAGGAGACACAATGTAGCTTCATTGCATTTCTGTGTGCTTTAAACAGATACATACCACTGTCTAAGAAAATGGCTACACAATTAATTCTATCAGTTAACAAATCTTTGAGCAAATAGGAAAAGGCAGAAAAAAAATAATTACCTAGAAGCATACAGGTTTGCTTTGGTTCTATCTATTGACCATGATAATAGAAAAAGTACTTAGCAGTCCAAAGAAGAAATTGCATTTTAATGCATTTTAATTAAAGTGCACCCATATTATGTAGATTTTTATCTTGTAAGAAGAATTGAATGCAGACGCTAACACTAAAAACAAACTTGTAAAGTACAATTAATAATATAAATGAAGTTTAAGGCAGAGTCTATTTGCATAATGGCATTACAGTTTGAGAACTGTCCAACGTTTAATGCAGTCACAAACCACACAAAGGTGGCATAAAAATGGATGCAAATATGATGCAGCATATTGCCTGGAGAAACAGAGGACAACAACTCTGTGTGGATATTTCAATTCTCACTTTTAATAATAAAGAAACAACCATCTTTAATATTACTAGGACAATGCTTTTAAAACCTGCCCTCTAGATTTGCCAACTCTTAAATATTACAATTAGCAGGGCAGTTGAAGCAGCAATAACTCATTTAAAAATGCACATGTCATTGTTGAGATGTATTTAAAAAAACAAATGAAATGGGATCTATTATATGGAATAGCCGAGACCTGAGGTTTTGCCACTAATTCATAAATAGAAACTGGCAATAACCTTGTAATAAAACTGTATTCAACAGATGCGGTCCTTCAGATTCTCCTACAAATTAATAGATCATCTTTACATTTAACAAAAATAGGAATCTAACTTGCATGAAATCTGTTGTGTGAATATGGCCACTTATCAACACGCCATTTGATTGTATATGGGGGGGGGGATGTTGCAACGCAGAGAATATTCGGTAAGTTGGGTTAAATCAAAACACAAAGAGAAAAGGCTAACCGCCAACTGCAGAGGTAAGAGCAAACAACATCTGCTCACCGGTAGATCCCACTTAGCCATTCTGGCCACGGCAACAAACGATCAACTTCAATGCATGGCGATAGGGATTGTTATACCGCAACACGATCCTTGGGGAAACCAAACTTGGTAAAAAATGTAGCTTTATTATTCCATTTAAAATTGCAAATACATGCGGGCAGGGAGACAGAAGCTTAACGCGTTTTGTGTCTTCTATGTCACTTCATCAGAAGCATGGGCGCCCCCTATGGGCAAAACACTTATAGACCCTCACCAATAAGAACAAATTGCAAAATATACACCCATTTAAAACGTCACAGTAAATGCGTTTAAACTGAAATTAATCTTTATATATTATAATAAAAAATTTATATTGATAATATGTATATAGCAGCCAGCAAAATCTAATTACCATTATCAGTTACTATTAAATGGTTATGAAATAATAAAATGACGCAGAGAAGGCGCAGCCTAATAAAGTTCATGAATGAAAACCCAAAAATAGTGCAATAAATTCTTGATTGTATACAATAAACGCAATATAATAATAATATAAATGAAGTTTAAGGCAGAGTCTATTTGCATAATGGCATTACAGTTTGAGAACTGTCCAATGTTTAATGCAGTCACAAACCACACAAAGGTGGCATAAAAATGGATGCAAATATGATGCAGCATATTGCCTGGAGAAACAGAGGACAACAACTCTGTGTGGATATTTCAATTCTCACTTTTAATAATAAAGAAATAACCATCTTTAATATTACTAGGACAATGCTTTTAAAACCTGCCCTCTAGATTTGCCAACTCTTAAATATTACAATTAGCAGGGCAGTTGAAGCAGCAATAACTCATTTAAAAATGCACATGTCATTGTTGAGATATATTTAAAAAAACAAATGAAATGGGATCTATTATATGGAATAGCCGAGACCTGAGGTTTTGCCACTAATTCATAAATAGAAACTGGTAATAACCTTGTAATAAAACTGTATTCAACAGATGCGGTCCTTCAGATTCTCCTACAAATTAATAGATCATCTTTACATTTGACAAAAATAGGAATCTAACTTGCATGAAATCTGTTGTGTGAATATGGCCACTTATCAACACGCCATTTGATTGTATATGGGGGGGGGGATGTTGCCAACGCAGAGAATATTCGGTAAATTGGGTTAAATCAAAACACAAAGAGAAAAGGCTAACCGCCAACTGCAGAGGTGAGAGCAAACAACATCCGCTCACCGGTAGATCCCACTTAGCCATTCTGGCCACGGCAACAAACGATCAGCTTCAATGCATGGCAATAGGGATTGTTATACCGCAACACGATCCTTGGTGAAACCAAACTTGGTAAAACAAATGTAGCTTTATTATTCCATTTAAAATTGCAAATACATGCGGGCAGGGAGACAGAAGCTTAACGCGTTTTGTGTCTTCTATGTCACTTCATCAGAAGCATGGGCGCCCCCTATGGGCAAAACACTTATAGACCCTCACCAATAAGAACAAATTGCAAAATATACACCCATTTAAAACGTCACAGTAAATGCGTTTAAACTGAAATCAATCTTTATATATTATAATAAAAAATTTATATTGATAATATGTATATAGCAGCCAGCAAAATCTAATTACCATTATCAGTTACTATTAAATGGTTATGAAATAATAAAATGACGCAGAGAAGGCGCAGCCTAATAAAGTTCATGAATGAACACCCAAAAATAGTGCAATAGATTCTTGATTGTATACAATAAACGCAATATAATAATTAATATATCAATTCATAATGGATTAGAGTTTAGAGTACAGAAACATCATTTCCTGAATATATATATATACACACATATATATATATATATATATATATATATATATATATACATACATACATACATACATACATACATACATACATACATATATATATATATATATATATATATATATATATATACCCCTAGAATATTCTATAGACAGAGCAAATATACAAATAAATAAATTCATGTATATTGATAATCTGATGAGAAGGTAAATTCATATTTATTCGAATAATATGTATTGGGGACCAATGATGACCATTAAATGTATAAAAAATTATTTGAAAAATTGGTATAACTCTCATAGTGGTTATAATGGTCTTAAAAGAGACAACAAATGTTATTACGCTATAAATGGGAGTTTTAATCAATGAAAAAATTCAGTTGCCATTCTCTATTAAGGCTTTTAGATGTGACGGTGCATAGCTTATACATCCAGAAAGCTTCTTTTCTTAGGAGAGACACCTCTGTGTCGCCCCTACAAACACCAGGTACTACTCTATTTATGATTTGAAAAGATATACATAATTTGCCATCATGTTGTTCAAGCAGGTGTTTTGCAACTGCGGAACTTGAGTCATGTCGAGATACACAGTTAAGGTTTTCAGATATACGTTTTCTAATGGGCCTTATTTTACCTATATACTGTAAACCACAGTTGCAAGTTATTAGGTAAACAACATTTTTTGTACCACAACTGGCATAAAAATTAATCTTGAAACGTCTAGGACTGTTATTCCCTACAAATTCCTTGGATGATTTAAAAAAATGACTGGCTCCACAATGGGAGCCCCCACATCTATAGCAGCCCTTCATGTCCAGCCAGTGTGTGGGTCTGGGGGGTAAGAGTCTGTGAATAAGCTCGGAGACAGTATAAACCCTAAACTGGGTCCTCTTTTGTAGGTAAAATTAGGCTGGATTGAAAATTAGGTGGAGGAAAATTTTCTTTTAAATTGGGATCCTGTTTTAAGACATTCCAATATTTTGACAGTTTGATGGACAAAGGCACTATCTCGAGAATAGGTGGTGATGATACAGGGAAAATGCCTATTTATATTTATTCTACCAGATATAGTTCTATTGGACATACTATTTTTGTTCTTAACACTCAAGAGGTCCTCCCGAGACCCAACCGCCCTATCATAAGCTGTCTTAATATCTCTAAATGCATACCCTCGTTGCACAAAATGATGGTTAAAAGAGTCACATGTCGCAGAAACTGCCCCACTGGGATAGCACATAAGACATTAGTCGGATGACAGCATAAGTAATGTGTTACAGGTAATGGGTTTCCGGTATAGATCAGTAATAACAGTATTGTCTTCAACAGTGAATTTAATGTCCAGAAAAGACATATGCTGAGGGTTATAATCACTGCTAAAAGAAATACCCCACATGGTATCATTGCAATATTTTACGAAATTGCTGACCTAAGGGACCCCATTCCAAGTAGAGATTAAATCATCAGTATAGCGAAAGTATGGTGAGACCAATCCATTTCGTTCACACATTATCAAATACTTTCTCATCAGATCAAAACACAAACATTTTCTAACATGCCACACAGTGCCAGGAGCAAAAATCTGGTACTCGTTTTGGTTGCAGGTTTCTGCTCCAAACAAAAACAACAAAAATGTATCTCTAGTGCAGCCCTAGACCTTCATGACAAATACATATTCCTTGTACTGACAAAAATGTATATAAACTTTTTGCTTAAAATCGATTTTACAAAAGGCAAATAATATGACTGTTCGCCAAAACCCACTAGAAAATGGCATTAAAACAAAAAAAGACAGAATACTTTTGTCTCTATCCTAAATCTGACCACCTTTTGTTCACATTTCTTGCAAGGAACTAGGAAAACACAACTACCAGATTGTGTTGGTTGAGAACCATCTGTCTCCATCATGAATGTTAATTTAACTTTTGCTTTACAATAATCTTTTGTTTCCCAGCTGAATTATTGGATCCTTTTTCAATTTAATGGCACACAGTAGTACTCTCACTGAGCCAAAATATAATGAAAATTTGCAATTAGTAACTTAATTTACACTCATGCCAAGAAAAATAATTCTCAAGTCCGTTTGAAAGCACTTTCACAAAGCACAATAATTCTTGTTTATGATAGGATACTTTTGCATATTAACGTAAGCTGAATTTCTATAAACCTAGAAATATCAGTAGTTGTTTTGATTCTGAAATGCCCGTTTTCTAACTTTACTATTCCTGTTTAAAATGTACATTTCAAATGTAAGCTGTATACAAAGTACATCAGTCAAGTAATTTGCATGTTTCTTTTTTTACATTGGTCAATATCATTGTGCAAATTGTCTCAAAATATAACTCTCTAGATCATACTAAAAGTTAATTTAAAGGTGAACAGCCCCATTGAAGGAGAAGGAAAGTCGTATAGCACTTGGGGGTGCAAAATGTTAGGCACCCCCAAGTGAATGTATTTACTTACTTGAAACCCTGGGCCAATGCTCCTATCAGCAGAAACCTGCACCGGCCTGGGGTTATTCCAGTGAGCACCACAGATCGCTCCTCATCCGGCTTCTTCTTTCTTTGTACGGCTGCGCATGCACATTAGAGTGAAAAGTTGAACTTTAACTAAAAAGTCAGATTTTTGATTCTACTGCGCATGCGTCTGTCCCAGGAAATTTGAAGAAGAAGGAGCGCTCAGTGATGCTCATTGGAATAACTCCGGGCTGGTGCTCCTATAAGCAGAAAACTGCACTGGCCCAGCAACAGCAGCAACCAAGTCCAACAGGAACAGCAAAAGAAATAACCACCCGGAGACACATAGTAGACAAACATAGTCATCCCATATGTAGCTGGAGTGTTGGAGAAACTCAGGAGGATTTTCAACAAACACCACGTCCCTGTGTTTTTCAAACCTAGCAACACACTGAGACAAAAACTGGTACACCCAAAGGATCCAATGTCTAAAGAAAAACAAAGCAATGTGGTATACGCAGTCCAGTGTAGAGAGGAGTGCATCGATCTATACATTGGGGAGACAAAACAACTGCTCACCAAGTGAATGGCTCAGCATTGGAGGTCGAACTCTACAGGGCAAGACTCTTCCTACACCTAAAAGACAAGGGACACTCCTTTGAAGATAGCAAATCCAAATCTTGGATAAAGAAGACCGTTAGTTTGAAAGAGGCCATTCATGTCCAGGTGGAGAAACCATCACTGAACAGAGGCGCGCCTTTGACACCACCTGTCTACTACATACAATGCTGTTCTAACTTCTGTACCACAGCGGTTTCAGAACACTTCACACATTCATGCAACTCTCACAAGTAACACCTGTTTCTAGGTAACCCTATCACAGTAACTACACAGAATCAACACCTCTGTGAATTTCAGATGTCACCTCTCTGAAGAGTTACAATGTGCCATTGGGATTGGATTAGTGGAAGAGTCTATATGCCGAGAATTTCCCACACCAGTCAGTTGAACTGAAGAAGCTGCTTGGATGAGCAGTGAAATGTCTTCAATAATTACTCAGCAAGTCCAGTTGTTTTTTGAATTACTAATATTAGATATACCATGATATACCTGGATGAATGAAAATCTTCATAGTCATGTTCTTTGAGTTTCAGGCATGCATAACAAATAGTATGAAAGCAAATGCCTGATTTAATTAGGTGGATCAATTCCTCTAAAAGTTAGAGTGCTTACTTGAGAAGATAATGGGTTTAATAATGGGTTTTCAAAAGAATTATTTTCCGGTGACAGCCTACATTCACCTAGAAACGGTTTTTCGTATGACACTAAATACAGTACATAGGGTTAAGTTATGTCCTCAACTGCAGTTGCACAAAAATGAATGCAGACATTGCACAAATTGTCACCATTCACTACTTTTGCACTTGACACCAGTACGTCAGAAGTGCACCTATTGATTCTGGGTAACCCTGCAGCTACCAACACCTTGGAGGCAGTAGCTCCAGGGTTCTGACAGCAGAATGCATCAATATACGCAATGTACTTGTACCTAAGTAAAGTCATAAGGATGTCATTTTGATGCTGAGCACCAAAAATTACTCAATCCTGGGTATAAAAAATTTCAGCACTATTGAGCAATGTGTGATGATGTATCAGCAACTACTGCATCAGATGCAACTCCCCTTCGCTGCTGAAATTATGCTGGAATTCTGAGGAAAAATTATGTATATACAAGCATATGCTGCATCTAAAGCCACAAGCATGAAAGATAAAATACTAAACCCAGTTGAAGAAACAATAGCCAAATACAGTCACTGCACAAATAAAATAAAATATTACAGTAGAATCAGCCCTGCAGCTATTGTTAAACACAATTCCCAGCATCCCCTGAGAACATAGGGCTAGAAGTTACAACATTTGAAATATGTGGTTTTCAGTGTATTGGTATTCTGTTTTACCCCAAATCTCCCCTTTTGGCAATTTAGGCATGACCTTTTTTGGATGAATAAACTATACCTCCCAACTGTCCCTTTTTCGGAGGGACAGTCCCTCTTTTGACAGCTCAACCTGCAGTCCCTCATTTGTACTGGAAAGTCCCTCTTTTCTATGCACTGAACAGCCAGGAAAAAAAAACACAGTTTCTCACTTAATTGGCTTTTAGCAGAGAGCCCAGAACAGCTAACAGGTGCAAATAAGATACTTTGTAACAATTTTGAGACACAAAAACACAGTTTAGATAAGGAGAAATATTTTCAAACTTTCATAACCTGCCAAATTTTGTAAAACAAACATGGTAATTAGGGGGTGTGGCCACAGAAAGGGTGTGGTCAAAAAATTTGCTGCGCTACGTGCGGGAAAAAATTTTTTGTCCCTCTTTTTACTTCCAAAATGTTGGGAGGTATGAAAACCCAAATGAACCAATGCCTAGCATAGTAATAGACAAAGTAGACCTGTCACCCAGACATAAAAACCAGTATAACAAAAGTCCTTTTCAAATTAAACATGAAATACAAATTCTTTTTTTTATTAAAGTATTCATAGCTGTTGTAAACTCAGCTGCCAATCAAATATTGCCTGCAGGGCAGGTAATTACTTTTACTTTCTTTTCAGCACTTACTAGATGTCACTACACTACACACGTTACCCCGCTTTCTTTACCGTTAAATTGAGTAACCAGTGCATTGGAATGGACATCAGGTCCTCATTCTGGTGCACAAACCAGATTATAAAATGAAGGCTTGCCTTAATAACAGTGTCCACAATATGGCTCCTGTCTGCTTGCTATAATTATGAATTCCCAGACTGATGGAAACAAGATTCAAATAAATTTATACAGTGTAATTAAAGTTTATTTTGCTTGACAAACGTGATAAAATAGGATTTGGAACAAAAATACAAGTAAAGATTTGACTAGAAATCAGGAGTGTGGGAAAAATCTAGATTCTCTCTGCATTTTTTTTTTAAAAAATGAGAAACTAGAATGTTATCTGCAGTTCCTGACAAGGGTATAGAAATGTGCTGCGCATAAACATGTTACTATTTTAGTTAAAATAATGCCGTTTAGCAATGTTTGCCTCTTGTTTGCAGGATTAGTCAGTTAAACAGAGATGGACTGTAGGGGATTGCAGTACCATAAGCATGGTCAAACTTGATCTGTACAGTGACCGGGGGGGGGGGGGGGGGGTCGGCGGTGACTAGGTACTGTCGTCCATTGTATCCTATCATAGCCTCTTGGTTATAATTTATCTGCAGAAATAGTACACATATATATATATATATATATATATATATATATATATATATATATATATATAATGTAGCAAAGGGCCCGCACTCCTTGTATTGTTAATACGTGTCTTTATTTTCAATGCATATCCAACGTTTCGGCCCACATTAGGGCCTTATTATATATATATATATATATATATATATATATATATATATATATATATATATATATATATATATATATATATATATATATATATATATATATATATATATATATATATATACTGTAGAATTTTACATTTTTTCATCTATTTCCTCTACAGATAAACGTAACAATATCTTCAGATATTGATCAAGCTTAAAGGAACAGTTCAGTGTAAAATAAAAACTGGGTAAATAGATATTAGATAGATATAGCTATGCAAAATAAAAAATGTTTCTAAAATAGTTAGCCAAAATAAAAAATGTTTCTAAAATAGCCAAAATAAAAAATGTTTCTAATATAGTTAGTCAGCCAAAAATGTCATCTATAGACTGCATGTCTAACATAACACAACGTCCTGCTTTTCAGCTATCTAACTCTGAGTTAATCACCGACTTTAAGGATTTAAGTGTTGCCACATGCGACAACTGTTCAGTGAGTTTGCAATTGATCATTAGCATGCAGCTCAGACTCAAAACAAGTTATGACCCATATGCCCCCCCAAGTCACTGTTTGGATACTGCCCGGTAACCAATTGATGGAAACCAAGAGAGCTGCACAGCAGGAAGTAGTGGTCTGGCTATTATGTTAGACATCTAGTCTCTCCAGCCTTTATGGATTACATTTTTGGCTAACTAATTATATTAGAAACATTTTTACTTTGCACAACCTAGTTATCCAGTTTTTATTTTTACACTGAACAATTCCTTTACGTTACAATTGTTGTTTTTCTTGTGAAAATGAAAATATGCCTTTCTTAATGTGATCTTTAGAATAATTCCCACAGTAGCAATTAACTTTGTTTGAAAATAACTACCAACGGCATTAGAATAATTAATGAAACCTTAAAGCTGCATGTGTCTTACAGTGAGAATTATAAACCATTGAATACTAAGCATTTGTAATAAGGCCGGCTAAAGCACAGAGCTGTGTTCATGTGTCAAACTGCAGGCAGGTTAACTTTACAATTTATCTCAAAATAAAAAATATAAATCTAAAACAAAGTTAAACACCTAAAAATATGCCAATTAGGGAATTCACTTTCTGTCTTTCTGACAGCTAGTGCTAAAGTTATGACATAGCAAAAGAGCTAGTAATATGTCAATGTTATTCTTTTACACTACTTGAATTGTGAGCTAATAGAACGTGTGCACAACACACACACACACACACGTTCTGCTCCGCTGCTTAGCCAAACTAATTGCTATTGTGTTAAAGGAGACATATAGGATACATGAAAAAAAAACTAATTTTGTAGGCAATTATAAGTAATATATGGTGTTGCTTTTACAATGTGCAAAAAATTAATATTATATTTAAAAATAGCCCCTTTATTGGAGCTCCATGTAGATGTTCTCTGGTCCCTGTTTGAAATGATAGGGTGGGCGTGTCCTAGCGGTCCCTGCCAGAAGCACAGTATGAGGGGGACAGCCAATCACAGCCCTGCAGTCAGACAAGCAAAGACAGGCTTCAGTTCCCCTGCACAACCTGGCAATTCAGGGAGCAGGAAATGGAAGAGAAGGGAGGGATTATTAGGGGCAACTTGAGGGGGGACATATGGGTCATAACTGTTTGCTTTTGAATCTGAGTTGCATGCTATGGATCAATTGCAAACACACTGAACACTCATGTCCCATGTGGGCCCCTTCAACTCACTGACTAACTCAGAGTTAGAGAGCTGAAAAGCAGGAAGTTGTGTTCTCTTCTGTTATCTTAGCCATCAGCTCCCTCCAGCCTTTCTAGGTTACATTTTTGGCTCACTAACCATATTGAAAATATTTTTTATTTTGCACAGCCTATATATTTACCCAGTTTTTACTTTTACATGGAACTGGTCATTCAGGCTTATTGACTTATAAAGGATAAAGAAAGCACGGTCAGGCTATGGCCATAGTGGATTGATTCTCGGGCTGCGGGTAACACAGGCCAAGAATCAGCACCTATGTTTTAAATTAGAGATCTTCTATATATGTACTCAAGAGCCTGGTGCAGACACACGGAGTGGATTTAGGCGTCAAAATGCACATTCGCATATTTGCAGACAGCATAGAATTGTTTTAATATACAAAATAATTATAATCAAGAGCCAGAAATAAAAGATTCTACTCACCACATTGAATACTAGATTCTTCTCAACCCATTCTTTAGCATCTTTAAATTCATCCATCATTTCCATTATATACAAGGTGTCAAGCGCATCTACTATTGTTGCTCCTTGTATATTCCCTGTAAATGTTACAAAATTGATTCATTAGGCGTGAATTTTTCATACCCATCTACAAAACACACACAATAATATTATCTACATAGTAAGATATATACACACATATAAACACACTCTGATGCCATATCAATCACATAATGCTGAACCAGTGAAAATTTACAAATGTAAAAGGCGGCTGATAAACTAAATATTTTGATAACAAAACAGTACCTTACTTATTCTCACCTAAGTTACAAGTAATCCTTAATGGTGGGAAAACAATAGTTTATTAAATGTTTAAATCATTTTAGCAAGCATAAGGTAAGGTGATCCACAATGTGGAAAGACCTCTTATCTGGAAATCAGCATTCTGGATAACAGGTCCCACACATATATTAGTGTTTCATGTGCCTACAATGTTAGAACAAAATTTGGGCCTCTAAAGGGTAATTAAAGTGTTACAATAACTTTATTAAAATGTACCACTTCCATAAAGCAGCAGTACTAGACTAGTGAGGGAATGTACTTAAAGTCACAAAGAGAAAAATGGTTTGCACAAATAAGTAAAAATTTGCATTTCACATTGTAATATTCTTCCTTAAAGGAATGTTTTAGTATAAAAATAAAAACTGGGTAAATAGCCTGTGTAAAATAAAAAAAATGTCTAATATAAAAAAAAAAAAAAAAATTGTCACCCTTAGACTTTTCTTTCAAGCAACATAAAAATTTTGAAAATACAACATTTTAAAAGACATTTTCTCCCAACATTTTAAAAATGGAGTAAAGCTCAGTATAACTCTTCCCCTGTAAGGGCCCGAAGGCACAGTTGGAGTCTGGACCAAGGAGGAGGCAGGTAGTTAGACCAAAGTTTGCGGTATCAGAAAGTTTAGGCAAGAGAGTCGTCAAAAGTCCAGGCAATAGTTCAATCCAGGCAGAGAAGGGTCAATACGAAAAGAACAGGCAAGGTTGGTACACAGGAATCAATAGGTAATAACACACCCAGGAATACACGAAGTTAAACCTATACTTGGGCAATGTCTGCAATGTCCAGAAGGCTTTATATAGGCCAGGTTTGGCGCCAAAGTTTGGGCGCAATGGCGTCATGACGCTGACGCACATTCTGACGCCAGCTACCATTCCGACACCAGCGACCAATCAGCAGGTGGGAAGACGTCATAGCCCTGCAACCAGCAGGATCCACATGGAGAGGCAGGGAGTCGCCATTTTGGGCGCTGTCGCTATCTTGGACGCCACCACCATCTTGGATGTGAGTAGCGACTTCCATTTCCATTACATCCCCGTGTGTCAGATCAATTATAATTTGCTCTGCTTTGGTTCACCCAATCTTCATTTCACACCTCTTGTAGGTGACCCATTGGGGAATTATCATATTAATAAGGATTAGAATTTTATAGTAAGGGCACAAGTTTCTAAAAACCTCATTAACAAAACAAGTAAAAAACTGATTAAACAAAAATATATTTTATACAATTTGATATGGAAACAGTTTTTAACTCACACTTGCATTATTTTACTAGTTTTAGTTTAATTAATGTGGCAATATTGGCAATTTGAGTGAATATATTATCTAAGGAAAGGTAAAGTTTCACAGCCATTTTTTAGTTTTAGCAGCAATTAAGACACTTGACCTAAGATAATAAAACAGATTTCTGATACAAATCCCTACATTATGCAAAATAGTATTTTTGTATTTAGACCCTTATATCTTGTTACAGAAGTGGAATTGCACAAACATGTAGACAGATTTAGAAAGCCCAGGTCATCCTGAAAAAAATGATATATATCTCATATACTCGAGTATAAGCCGACCAGAGTATAAGCCGAGGTACCTAATTTTACCTACAAAAACTGGGAAACCTTATTAACTCAAGTATAAGCCTAGGGTGCATTCCAGTTTGTCCACATTAGTTCATGTTTGTCCACTATAGTCAGGGTGCGTGCGAGCTGGCCATTCAAAGCACAAGCCAAAAGCTGTCATTGCATGCATTATACAGATGGAAAGCAAAGCAATACAATAGTGAATGTTAGGTAAGTGGTCTTGTAGACCATATCATAATGATAAAAGGCAACCAAATCCCCTCAACAGAAAAAAACTGCCAGTGTATTCAGTGATATTGATAACACAAATATCTAACAAATCTGCTGTTTAGTGGGAAGCAAATGTGGTTAGTTAAGTGAACAGGATAAAGCCCTCAAAACCAGGAAGGAAACCTAAACTCAAATATTCTAAATATCCTGTAACTCGTATACCCTGTACCATGGGGTCTGTATGTATGCATTTTAATAGGGAGTTTGATCCGGCACTGGAGTCCCGTAGTATCTGCACAGTACCTCACGAGTGCATCAGGTGGAAGTCACAGCAGGGGCCCGGAAGATGCTACGGGCCAGAGAGTGGTGAGAGAGATCCGGCACAGGAGTCCCGTAGTATCGGCACAGTACCTTACGAGTGCGTCAGGCGGATTACACATCGGCGGAATGTATTGTGCAAAGTTAATGGAGAGGTCAAGTAGGAGGGGCTATCGGCACATGCCCATTTACAGCAGCAACAATGTAATGCCGGCCACAGGAGGACATTTCATGAGCGCCATTTGGGTGATTCTGCACATTGCTGAAAAACTCGCTTATACTCGAGTATATACGGTGTACATGCATATATATATATATATATATATATATATACATACGTGTGTATATATATATATATATATATATATATATATATATATATATATATATATATATATATATATAGTCATATGGTACACCGGCACTCACCCTCACTGGATCAAATCCCGGGTGCTCCTCAAAAGGAAATAGATAGATGCAGTCAGGAGCACTCACGGGTATAGTGGTTAAGAAGTATCTTTTTATTAGAGTATTACAAACTCTCCCACATCAACGCGTTTCGGTTCTCTCTGAACCGTCGTCAGGATGCACCCAGTGGTCATCACATGATACATAAATACAAACATCCACCAATCAGTGTAAAATATCAATTAAATATGCAAAGTAGTGAACATGTCCAACATTAAAGTGTCAGCAATAGCAATCATCTTAATAGAACAATTCAGATATATATTGCAAAAAATCCCAATGTATGTTAAAAAGGTGTATAAAGATGTGTAAAACATTTGAACACTAATATAAAGTGCATAGTTACAAATCATCAAGCCATTAAAAACATACAAAAGTGTGCAAGTAGCAAAACTAACAAACTGGGTTATCGTAGATGCCAATGTAAAACCACTTCGAACAGGGGATATTTTAAAGATTAAAGAGTGAAACATCACAAAACTTGGTTGCAATTAATTCCATATTTAGAGCACTGTCTCCCCAGTGGTATGCAATTCATAGGGATGTAGATCTATCCAGGTCGAGCAATATTCCGAACACGTCATGTGTTGTAGTACATGGATGTTTCCAACCCCTTGTTGCGTCTATATATCACAATAAATCTATAAAGTAGTGTCATTCACATGTATTTGTACTGCTTATGTAATACCGAAAAACTTTATTATCTAGGAGCAATATTGATCCAATGTTATAACAAATGCTTATTGACCATGCTTGCTCGCCGTATCCCATTGTTGTGGTCATCCTCGAAACCCAGTTCGTAGTTAAAAAACAGAGTATAATCTATGTAAATGTTAAAAAGCCTTCAGGCTAGTGTATCAGTGTATCTCCATTACACCGCTCACTTGTCCTGTGAACCAATCACATATTTCTAACCCATAAAAAATAAGAAAGAATCAAAAAAAGAAAGATGTGCTGACAATTTTCTCAGATATGTACAGCACTGATCGAATCTGTAAAAGGATGGACAAATCTATCATTTAGGTGAAGCAAGCCAATGAATACATCTCATTGAGGCCCCTAGGAGCCACCGTGTCAAGAGTTCGGATCCACTTAGCCTCTTTCTGAAGTAGTATTTTCCCCCTGTCCCCTCCACGTTTGAGTGGGGGGACATGATCAATTAGAACACATCGAATAGAGGGGAGCGAGTGTCCAAAGTTTACACAATGTCTGGCAAGTGGAGTATCCGCTTTACCAGTGGACAGAGCTGTGCGTATGGTAGATCTATGGTTGTTCATGCGGATTCGAAATGTTGTGGTACATTTCCCAATATAGTGTAAACCGCATGGGCAGACAATACAGTACACCACATATTCAGACAGGCAAGTTAGCCTATGTCTAATTTCGTATCTCTTACCACTATGCGGGTGGGAGAAATGAGAACCCGTTAATAGAAACCCACATGTGACACAACCGCTGCACCTAAAACACCCCAACTTGTTAAATTTCGGCCATGACTGTGGAACACTATTTCCTCGTTCTGTTTGTAAATCCGTGACCATCAGTATATCACGCAAGGCCCGACCCCTGCGGTAAGCACACCTCGGCGGTTTTGCTTTATTAAATGGTAAGTTGTTATCCATTTGCAATTTGGGCCAATTTTTCTTGATAGCTGCACCTATCTGCTTGCTTACTGGCGAAAAGTTGGAAACAAACGTTAAAGGGTCATCCCTGTCAATTTCTCCTGGAGTCTTTATAGGTGTACCTGTAGTTTCTTTAGTTAGTGCTTTCTCCAGTTCCCCATCTAGAAATTCTTTTTGGTAGCCACGTTGCAAAAATCTCTCACGCATCTCATACGCCTGTCGCTTTGCCAACCCTATGTCAGAATTGTTCCGACAAACTCTTAGGAACTGTGTGTATGGTATTGATCTCAAAATAGAGGGTGGATGAAAACTGTGCGCGTGCAAAACCGTATTTCTATCAGTGTCTTTACGATATAGAGTAGTGCCTACACCATTGGACGTACGAAAAATCCGAATATCTAGAAAGTCCACAGAATCACGGTCAAAAGTTAACGTAAATTTGACCGGAGTGGTTAGGGCATTCAGTTCGGCAACAAATGTTTGGAGTCCACCTTGGCCCCCCCGCCAGATCAGAAACACATCGTCGATATATCTCTTATATAGAAATAACTGGTCAGAGTATCTAGAGAAGATGTATTTCTTTTCAAAAAAATCCATAAACAAATTTGCATAGGAGGGGGCCACGTTGGACCCCATTGCCGTGCCCGTCAGTTGTAAATAGAATTTATTTTCAAAACGAAAATAGTTCCGAGTGAGTACCATTTCCAGTAATGAGCAAAGAAATTCAACCGGTGGATCCCCAGTATGTCCGTTTATCAGAGCCGTCCTACATGCTGAGACCCCCTGATCAAGTGGTATGATGGTATATAGGCTAGATACGTCCAGTGTGGCAAAAATAGTGTCATCTGGAAGTGGGCCCAATGTGGTAAGAATTTGGAGGATGGCCGGAGTATCAGCTATGTAGGAGGGCATCTCTAGACAAAGTGGCTGTAGAAATGTATCTAAGTAACAAGCAATGTTGGATAGAAGAGACCCACGTGCAGAAATAATCGGTCGGCCCGGGGGTGTAGTGGTAGATTTGTGAATCTTCGGCAGCGTGTATATAATTGGGCACCTGGGAAATTCCACAGAAAGATATTGACAACATTTTTCACTAATCCACCCTGTCACTACCGCTGTGTTAAATTGAGAGTCTATTTCTTTTTTAAACTTCGCAGTTGGATCCCCATGTAGTTGCATGTAGGTGTGCCCCTCAGAGAGTTGTCCAAGCAGTTCATTTCTATAAAATGAGCGGTCCAATAGAACTATAGAGCCGCCTTTATCGGCAGGCCGAATGATCAACTCGTGATCATTCTTGAGGGTCTGTATGGCGTCTCTCTCAATTTTACTTAAATTCGAGTAAAACTTATCCTGTTTGGAAGTTATATTTTTGAAATCTCTTTGCACTATACCACAATAGGTTTTAACCGAGGTTGGCGTGTTGGGGGGTTCAAACTTGCTGACAGGGCGAAATCTTTCCATCTGGGTATCAGGTCTATCCTTATAGTAGTCCCTTAGTTTCAATTTTCTCTGAAACCGATATAAATCAATTTCCAAATCAAATTCATCAGTCTGCTGGACCGGGACAAATGATAGACCCCTACTCAGTAAAGAGACCTCACCCTGTGTCAGCATATGTTTGCTCAAATTAAAAATTACATGTTCATTTTTCTCGGTGGTCTGCCTCGGCGGTTTGTACCCCCCTCTCCTGGTATGTTTCCTTTTCCTTTTACATCCCCTAAAAAATGAGTGCATGTTACAACTCCACTGGGGATATTCCCTTGAGAGGCACATACTACCGGTTCCTTCGGTGTATCAATGTCCGAGGAGGGTGAATCACCAGAGCTATCTACCGTGGAGAAATTTCTCCTGTGTGTTCTCCGTCTGGCCCACCTCTCAGTGTCGTGTTTCCCTATTAACCACCCGTATACTCGACGGTCCCTGTAGTCTGCGTCTACTTTGATAATTTTGGTTTGTTTGAATGCAATTAGTTCCTGTCGGTATTTCTCAATGCTAGTTTCTAATTTAGCCTTCCAATTCGTGGACTGGTCCGCCACCATTAAAGGAATAGCGGTTGCTTCCAATTCACCAATTTCGGCTCGTATCTTTCTGAGTTCTTTCCCAGACTGCTCAACCACTAGCAGCATAAGATCCAAGGAGCACTTATTCAAAATGCCGCACCAGCGACTGCAGAATTCAGGGCTGGCACGACCAATGGTGGGTGTATTACGTATTCTAAAACCCCTTGGAATCTTACGTTGCCTATAATAGTCAGAGAGATATAGACACATAAAGCCCCACACAGTCGCTAGTGTGAACGCAAGTATTGATTCTGAGCTGTTGTTTTGCTGTGAAGACTCTCAGTGACAGTGTTGTTTAGGCTCTAGAAGTAACTAATTAAGGTCACAGCCTGTTTATAATACAGGCAACTGGATAAGTTACTGGGGTGAACTTTGTCTGAGAATATTAAGGTGGTTCCTATATCTCTATATACATGCCAATACAAATGAAGGGATTCGCCTACTAGCTTACTCAGTTGGTTGCATACTGTTAGACTGTATGATTATTCACTCTGGGTCTGCGAAGTGCTCCCTGGCTTGTTTGTTTGATTGATATTGACCATTATAATCTGCTTTAAGACTCCAAAGTGTGCCTTTATTCTGCTAATATTATATGCATCTTTTATTTAAAAGTGGTAATATAGCACCTGGTTACGCGGTGAAGCAAGCCAATGGAGGATGAAGCGAGGGCCTCTTCGTTTGATGTCGACACCACTGGTGAATTTGCATTTACACAAGAAGATGTGACTAGAATACTTTTTACGGATTCGGCTGCCAATGAGAGGGTGGGTAAGTTACCCAAAGATTTATTTAATCAGTTGAATGGTCTCAAAAAGAGGGAGGTTGATTTCTACCTACACGGTCTATATCTCTCTGACTATTATAGGCAACGTAAGATTCCAAGGGGTTTTAGAATACGTAATACACCCACCATTGGTCGTGCCAGCCCTGAATTCTGCAGTCGCTGGTGCGGCATTTTGAATAAGTGCTCCTTGGATCTTATGCTGCTAGTGGTTGAGCAGTCTGGGAAAGAACTCAGAAAGATACGAGCCGAAATTGGTGAATTGGAAGCAACCGCTATTCCTTTAATGGTGGCGGACCAGTCCACGAATTGGAAGGCTAAATTAGAAACTAGCATTGAGAAATACCGACAGGAACTAATTGCATTCAAACAAACCAAAATTATCAAAGTAGACGCAGACTACAGGGACCGTCGAGTATACGGGTGGTTAATAGGGAAACACGACACTGAGAGGTGGGCCAGACGGAGAACACACAGGAGAAATTTCTCCACGGTAGATAGCTCTGGTGATTCACCCTCCTCGGACATTGATACACCGAAGGAACCGGTAGTATGTGCCTCTCAAGGGAATATCCCCAGTGGAGTTGTAACACGCACTCATTTTTTAGGGGATGTAAAAGGAAAAGGAAACATACCAGGAGAGGGGGGTACAAACCGCCGAGGCAGACCACCGAGAAAAATGAACATGTAATTTTTAATTTGAGCAAACATATGCTGACACAGGGTGAGGTCTCTTTACTGAGTAGGGGTCTATCATTTGTCCCGGTCCAGCAGACTGATGAATTTGATTTGGAAATTGATTTATATCGGTTTCAGAGAAAATTGAAACTAAGGGACTACTATAAGGATAGACCTGATACCCAGATGGAAAGATTTCGCCCTGTCAGCAAGTTTGAACCCCCCAACACGCCAACCTCGGTTAAAACCTATTGTGGTATAGTGCAAAGAGATTTCAAAAATATAACTTCCAAACAGGATAAGTTTTACTCGAATTTAAGTAAAATTGAGAGAGACGCCATACAGACCCTCAAGAATGATCACGAGTTGATCATTCGGCCTGCCGATAAAGGCGGCTCTATAGTTCTATTGGACCGCTCATTTTATAGAAATGAACTGCTTGGACAACTCTCTGAGGGGCACACCTACATGCAACTACATGGGGATCCAACTGCGAAGTTTAAAAAAGAAATAGACTCTCAACTTAACACAGCGGTAGTGACAGGGTGGATTAGTGAAAAATGTTGTCAATATCTTTCTGTGGAATTTCCCAGGTGCCCAATTATATACACGCTGCCGAAGATTCACAAATCTACCACTACACCCCCGGGCCGACCGATTATTTCTGCACGTGGGTCTCTTCTATCCAACATTGCTTGTTACTTAGATACATTTCTACAGCCACTTTGTCTAGAGATGCCCTCCTACATAGCTGATACTCCGGCCATCCTCCAAATTCTTACCACATTGGGCCCACTTCCAGATGACACTATTTTTGCCACACTGGACGTATCTAGCCTATATACCATCATACCACTTGATCAGGGGGTCTCAGCATGTAGGACGGCTCTGATAAACGGACATACTGGGGATTTATATATATATAAATAATTTTCCTAAGTAAAATAAACCCCCTTCCCCAGAAATTTTAGCTAAAGACAAATTCAGAAAAAATGTCTTTAAAATGTTGTGTGAAAGACAAAATCTGTAAACTGTCTGTTTAAAAGACAAATTCACAAAAGTGGAGATAGAGGTATGTGAATTTGATGCGAAATCCGACATTTTTATGTACACTTTAATTTTGTCTCAATATCACCACTTTTGTGAATTCCCCCCATAGAGTCAGTTTAAGTATCCTTACATGAACATCCTTCATCCCTCCCTTTGTTACGGTAAATTTTTATTTTTTCCCCTCCTACATGCACAGAAGGTGAGACCATACAATCAAAACAGAAGCGGTTATAATTGTATGCATTTTAACAACCTGGAGGTGTAAAACTGTAAGGAAACTCCAACCAGGGTCAGAAGATTGGGGATATTTAGTCCGCCGGCGACAAATTGACTCTTCGTCGGGCGACTAATCTCCCTGAACTGCCTTCCCACTGGCTAGAATCGAAATCACCGGTGGGACGGCACTCAAAACGCTCTGTTTTCTGAAGTCGCCCAAAGTTGTCTCACAAGGAAATTTAAGGTGACTTCGGAAAACGACGCGCTCATAGTGCCATCCCGCCAGCAATTTAGATTGTAGCCGGTGGGAAGGCTTTTTGGTGAGATTAGTCACCCGACGAAGAGGTGATTTGATGCCAGGCGACAATCTCCCAGAATCTTTGCCCTAAAGGAACAGCAACACCAACAAATTAAATTGTTTTTAAGGAATGATAATACCATTTATTGTTGCCCAGCACTGATAAAACTGGTGTGTTTGCTTCAGAAACACAACTACAGTCATATGAAAAAGTTTGGGAACAAAAAAAAAAGATAATAGTGGTAAGTCTTTCATTTCCCAGGAACATCTGAGTACTGGGTCTTTTCTAAACAAAGATTTGTATTGAAGCAGTAATCCGTTGTATGTAATGTGAAAAACTGCCTGTGCAAAAAATTGGGTACCCTTGTAATTTTGCTAATTTGAATGCATGTAACTGCTCAATACTGATTATTGGCAACACCAAATTGGTTGGATTAGTTTGTTAAGACTTGAACTTCATAGGCAGGTGTGCCCAATCACAAGAAAAGGTATTTCAATTGCAAATTGTGCTTTTGTTTGACTCCCCTCTAAAGAGTGACAGCACGGGATCCTCAAAGCAACTCTCAAAAGATCTGAAAACAAACATTGTTTAGTATCATGGTTTAGGGCAGTGCTGTCCAATTTCTATGGTACCGAGGGCCGGAATTTTTCCAATCTACATAGTGGAGGGCCGATAACGGAAGCCAGTGTTAACCACTCCCTGTTTTTAGACCACACCCACTTTAAACCACACCCACGTTACCGCAAGACCATGTCCACATTAATAGCACACCAAAAAACCAAATAGTTGGTGCTCACTGCAGGGATCAGGGCTGGAACTAGGGGTCGGCAGAGTAGGCGGCTGTCTAGGATGCCATCATTGAGGGGCGCACTTTTTTCAAGCATTTATTTAATAATTTGTTTCAGTAATCATGGTCACCCAGTTGGGTGGAATCCATCTCCTTCCCCTTCTTCCTCCTGCCGGCAAGTAATAGCTCCTTCTGTGCGGTGCACCGCGACGTGCATACACGCGTCAATGACATCACTAATGTGTTGGATGAGAGAGAGAGGCAGAGAGCTGGTGGCCTGCTTGGTGTGGCTTGCTTTTGCTGCTCTCAGCCTTGCACAGTTGCACTGAACTGAAGACATTCTTTCTATTGCTGTAAAGTGTGAAGCTTCCTGCTGGCACAGCCAGGTACAGATTTGGGGCCCATATGTTTGCTGTTGCTGCTGGGCTGGGCGCTGGCACAGGTATATAAATACTTGGGGGCAATATGATGTAATCAGATTTATTTTTGGCTGCTGCTGACACAGGTAAAGATTGGGGGCAATATGATGGCTGCAGGAGCGCTGTATGATGGATGGCTGCTGAGCTTGCTTGCACAGGTACAGGGGGCAGTAATATAAATGAAAAAGTGTTGTACACTTTCTTGCTTTTTTTATTTAAAAACCATCATGGTAAGGAGGGAAATGGTAATGCAGGACAGGGGGCACTGAGTGAAGCTCTTGCCTAGGACTAGGATAAGGACTACCTTGTGCCTGCCCTGGCAAGGATTTCACTCATATGTGAAAAAAGCTAAGTCATATAAGACATAAATCCATATGCCTCCTCCCCTGTGTTTAATACAGTACCCCAGCATATGATTAAACACCTTAGGGGCCACTAACAATAATTTTCAAATGCTAACAAACCCCCAGAACAAATACCAAAGTATGACACACACAGGGAGCATATGGAAGGCAGAACAGAGCAGGAGACAGGAATCAGGACCAGTCTAATATGTACTACATACAGTGACACAGTGCTGGTGCCCCATTAGCAATTTGAATAAAGTGTGAACAGGAGAACAATGTGGGCAGTTTCAGTCTGGGTCCCAGGTGTGAACAGTACAGGGCTTTAGGGGAGTGAACAATGCAGGGGGGATTAGTCTGAATTTGAGGTTTAGACAATGCAGGGGCCAGTTAATCTCTGTAGTGATACCTTTTAAATCTTACATATGGTAAACAGACACAGCAGGCAGACTTTGATGTGGAGGGCCACATGAGGGGGGGTCGCGGGCCGCCGCCAGTTGGACAGCCCTGGTTTAGGGGAAGGCTACAAAAATCTCAGAGGTTTAAACTGTTAGTTTCAACTGTAAGGAATGTAATCAGGAAATGGAAGGCCACATGCACAGTTGCTGTAAAACCCAGGTCTGGCAGGTCAAAAAAATACAGGAGCGGCATATGCGGAGGATTGTGAGAATGATTACAGACAACCCAAACATCACCTCCAAAGATCTGCAAGAACATCTTGCTGCAGATGGTGTATCTGAACATCATTCTACAATTCAGCGCAATTTGCACAAAGAACATCTGTATGGCAGAGTGATGAGAAAAAAGCCGTTTCTGCACTCACTCCACAAACATTCGCTTGTTGTATGCAAAAGCTCATATAGACAGGCTACAATCATTTTGGCACAAAGTGCTTTGGACTGATGAGACAAAAATTTAGTTTTTGGTCATAACAAAAAACGCTTTGCATGGAGGAAGAAGAACACCGCATTCAAAGAAAAACACTGCTACCTACTGTCAAATTTGGTGGAGGTTCCATCATGCTGTGGGGCTGTGTGGCTAGTTCAGAGACTGGGGCCCTTGTTAAAGTTGAGGGTAGAATGAATTCAACCAAATATCAACAAATTCTTGGAGATAATGTTCAAGCATCAGTCACAAAGTTGAAGTTACACAGGGGTTGGATATTCCAACAAGACAATGACCCTAAACACACTTTGAAATCTACAAAGGCATTTATGCAGAGGGAGAAGTACAATATTCTGGAATGGCCATCACAGTCCACCGACTTGAATATCATGGAAAATCTATGGGATGATTTGAAGCAGGCTGACCATGCCCGGCAGCCATCAAATTTAACTGAACTGTAGATATATTGTATGGACGACTGGTCAAAAATACCACCATCCAGACACTCATCCAAGGCTATAGGAGGCGTCTAGAGGCTGTTACATTTGCAAAAGTTGGCTCAACTAAGTATTGATGTAATGTTGCTTATGTTCTGTACTACTGTTTCCATAAGGCATGTTATATATTAAAATGATGTTGCTACTATCAAAGCTAAGCCAATGATGAAGAAACTCCAAAGAATTAAGAAGGGTTACCAAACTTTTTCATATGACTGTATCTGTGCGGACTGTGTGTATCTGTGTATTGTTCTTAGCTATATTTTGTTTATTTCTGTTGCATAATTGGCCTATTTTTTCCAGGCTAAAATTGAGGCTCACCCAATCTTTTTTCTTATCTTTTTTTACGAGTTGCTTTGAGGATCCCATGATGTAACGTTTCAGAGGAGAGCACAACTTGCAATTGGCCACCTTAAATACCTTTTCTGGTGAGTGGACACACCTGCCTATGAAGTTCAAGGTTTAACAAGCTAATCCAACCAATATAGTGTTGCCAGTAATCAGTATTGACCAGTTACATGCATTCAAAATTACAAGGGTACCCAAATTTTTGCACAGACAGTTTTGTACATTTGATTTTATTTCATACAACTGAATACGGCTTCACTGAAAAATCTTCGTTCAGAAAAAACCCCAGTACTCAACACAATGGGAAATTAAAGAAATACCACTGTTATCTTTTTTGTGGAAAGTAGAGTAAATTATTATGCAGGCTGAGAGGGGTTCCCAAACGTTTTGTGACATCTACAAACATTTTGGAGAGGTTTGGTAACTTTAAAAAAACATTACTAATCAACATCTGGAGATATATATATATATATATATATATATATATATATATATATATATATATATATATATATATATATATATATATATATATATATATATATATATATATATATATATATATATTAGGGATGCACCAAATCCACTATTTTGGATTTGGCCGAACCCCTGAATCCTTTGTGAATGATTCGGTCGAATACCGAACCGAATCCGAATCCTAATTTGCATATGGGGTGGGAAGGGGAAATCATTTTTTACTTCCTTGTTTTGTGACAAAAAGTCACTCAATTTCCCTCTCCGACCCTAATTTGCATATGCAAATTAAGATTCGGATTCAGTTCGGCCAGTCAGAAGGATTCGGCCGAATACAAATCCTGCAGAAAAAGGCAGAATCTTCGACTCATCTGAAGTGGTCAGCTAAGGGCAAAATGTTTTAACACATTAGGGCTGCATATCCATGATAGACTTTTTACATGATTTCAGTAACAAAAGGTGTGTGACTTCCAAACAAGGTTTTATTGAGAACAGAAAGCTGCTTTTTACTTTTATTAGCTGTTCATGTCTTTCTTGCAATCACTCTCATTTCTGTGCGCTTGAAGCATTTGTTCCACATTATTACTTGCACTGATTTTTCAAATTGGCAATAATAATATTAGTTTATGGGAAAGCATCTATTAGGAGCATTAAAGCCCTGTTGATAAGAAGAAACTGGAATTTGCAGGTTAAAAAAATATTAAAACAAAACTGCACTCCATTAAAGGAGAACTAAACCATAAAAATAAATATGGTTAGAAATGGCATATTTTATATACTGAACTTATTGCACCAGCCTAAAGTTTCAGCTTCTCAATAGCAGCAGTGATCCAGGACTTCAAACTAGTTGTTACAGGGGGTCACAATATTGGAAGTGTCTATGACACTCACATACTCAGTGGGCTCTGAGCAGCTGTTGAGAAGCTAAGCTTAGGGGTTGTTGCTATTTATCAAGCAGAAAATGACCTTTGCCTGTAATATAAACTGGTCCTACAAGGATGTTATTAAATTCTGATGCTGGTTGCACTGGTTTCTGTGCTGCCATGTAATAAGCTCAGTAAGTGACAGCAGCACAGAGCATGTGCAGTGAATCAGCAGAAAAGAAGATGGGGAGCTACTGGGGCATCTTTGGAGACACAGATCTTCACTGCAAAAGGGCTGTGGGTGCCTTGGGCTGGTACAAAAGCCCAAAACATAATGTACAACATTTCTAGCCTACTTCTTTAGTAAAGCTTCAGTTCTTCTTTAACGTGCCTGATATACTGTAGCCGATGTGCCTTAGGGTGGTGGCACACGTTGCTACTTGGGGAGATGGGTCTCCTCTTCGGGCAACTAATCTCCCCTTTCCCACCAGCTAGAATGTGAATCGTCGACGGGATGGCACTCGGATTGCTTTGTTTCCTTGTGAGACAACTTCGGGTGACTTCGGAAAAACAAAGCAATCCGAGTGCCATCCAGCAAGCGATTTACATTCTAGCGGGTGGGAAGGCATTTTGGGGAGATTAGTCACCCGAAGAAGAGGCAATTTGTCGCTGGGTGACTAATCTCTCCAAATAGCAACATGTGCTACCACCCTTAAAACCTAATAAGACTAAAAAGGACAAAGCATTTTATCCTTCAATAATTACGACAGACCTTGAAATATCTTCTTTGTCTCTATGATAACCCATGTGATCCTGGTGCATCTGCACTCTTTGCACACCTGATTACACTGTGGTTATCCATTACATGAAACTAAATTCACATAAATGAATGGATCATTCTCCACTTGACTTAGAATGGCTAAAGTTGGGTCTCAATTGTGCTATTTTTAAGACAAAGTTGAAAAGACCATTGAAAATGAATAACTTAGGACACTTTACTATGAGAAAGCGATAGCAAAAAATTATTTTTCCCCCCAACAGAATTTGTTTAAACTTCACGTGCATATAGAAACGATTTGGCGGGAATTATCATCCACGGATGGTAACAAAGATGTAAGGGGTGTTTCAATGCATTTCAATTTTAAAATGAAATGGCTGGTGGGCTTCAGATGGAGATAAACAGGAAAATTTTTTAGCCAGAACATATCTAAGAAGCCGACACTAATCTAGTATGGTTATATGCTTATATTATTATTGGGCTCATAAATGCTTTTTCTTTTACTTTTAAGAACCAAGGCAGGTTTGTTATAAAATATTCACGTTGCCTATACGCATGCTTTGCACGAGAATGGAGTTCTTTCTGTTCTGTCTTCGTGTAAGACAAATCATAAAGACACAAGACCTGGACTCACAAGGTAATAATTCTTAAATAACAGGTGGATTTGTGGTCTGGGAGAAGTCCTGATCCCTAAGGTCCAGTAATGGCATACTGCACTCACAAAAACATTTATGCATACAGGCATAATGGCACACAGCAGGACAGTCCCTTGGCTTTCATGATAATCACAGGTAAATTTGTACAGTGTTAGCCAGTAAAAATGTTACAGGGCAACTCTTTTGAAATAAAACAAAGTGGTATAAAGTGAACTAAGATAATCATAGCAATCTTACATGTGTTTTTATACAGGTCATGGAACTCCAAGGTAACTTCTAATATCCTCATATTTTGCAACTGGGGGTACTTTATTAATTATAATACACAAATTTCCGTGAGTTATGTGACAGAAATGACATCAGAACTCACCGTTTCTAACTGATGACATCAGAACTCACCGTTTATAAGGATATCATTTACAAGATATTCATGGCTTTTGTGTATTATATATATATATATATATACATACATACATACATACATACACACACACACACATACAGGGCAGCCATCGGGGGGTGGGACAGGAGGGAGAGTTGCTTTCTGAGAGCTGCCAACTTGAGGAAGGCAGGGCGGGAACACAAGGGGAGGTATCTTCTGTGCATTACTTCCCCTTATTGGTCACTGAAAACATGTTTTTTTCAAAACGCATCAGTTAATAGTGCTACTCCAGCAGAATCCTGCACTGAAATCCATTTCTCAAAAGAGCAAACAGATTTTTTTTATATTCAATTTTGAAATCTGACATGGGGCTAGACATTTTGTCAATTTCCCAGCTGCCCCTGGTCATGTGACTTGTGCCTGCACTTTAGCAGAGAAATTCTTTCTGGCAGGCTGCTGTTTTTCCTTCTCAATGTAACTGAATGTGTCTCAGTGAGACATGGGATTTTAATATTGAGTGCTGTTCTTAGATCTACCAGGCAGCTGTTATCTTGTGTTAGGGAGCTGTTATCTGGTTACCTTCAAATTGTTCTTTTGTTTGGCTGATGGGGGGGGAAAAGGGAGGGGGAGATATCAATCCAACTTGCAGTACAGCAGTAAAGAGTGATTGAAGTTTATCAGAGCACAAGTCACATGACTTGGGGCAGCTGGGAAATTGACAATATGCCTAGCCCCATGTCAGATTTCAAAATTGAATATACAACAATCTGTTTGCTCTTTTAAGAAATGGATTTCAGTGCAGAATTCTGCTAGAGCAGCACTATTAACTGATTAATTTTGAAAAAAATTTTTTTCCCATGACAGTATCCCTTTAAGTCCTGGTTGAGCTGCTCAGGGATTGGGCTTCTCCTCCAGCTCATCCAATCACCATGCAGCTTTACCAGGACTTTGTGTGACCAATAACGGAAGAAAATTCTGTCACTGGAAAATGCAGCCACCTGTGCTCCAGCTCACTGACAGCAGGTGGGCCACACTAATGCAGTGTAACATGGCAGGGCCCCCCTAAAGGTAACCCTTTGTGGTCCCTGTTGTGTGGTGGGGCCCTGGGCACCACATTTTTTTTAAACTTCTGGGGGGGCAAGTTTTTTTACATGGATGTTTGAGGGGGGCCCTAACCACCAATTTTCTTACAAGTTGGGGGGGGCCTGGCCACTAATTGTTTTTCCCCATGTGGGGTCCTAGCCACCAATATTTTTTAATGGAGGGCCCTGTCCACAAATGCTTTTTTTTAATGGGAGGCCCTGACCACCAATATTTTTTAATTTTTTTATTAACATGTTGGAACCATAGCCACCAACGTTTTTTTTTTTTTTTAGTGTGTGGTGGAGGGTGGACCTGTGGGGTGGGGAGGGCAAACCTGTAGGTGGGGCTTGTGGTGGGTCCCAGGGGGCCCAGGAAATTTTTTGTATGGGGCCCAGGAAATTTTTTGTATGGGGCCCTGCGATTTCTGATGGCGGGTGTGTGTGTGTGTGTATATATTTGCAAGAAGAGCGACACTCACAGGGTTTTCTTTGCAGATAAAGATATGTTTATTCCACTCTGAGTGGAATAAACATATCTTTATCTGCAAAGAAAACCCTGCGAGTGTCGCTCTTCGTGTGTGTGTATATATATATATATATATATATATATATATATATATATAAAATCAAGGCAGTGTCCATGCATCAGTCCTATCCTAAGTGAAAAAAATAAAGTGTTACCTTTGGGGGGGGAGACAGACCATTCCTGCTTCTCTTTATTTAGCATGATCTCTTCCAAAGACACCATTAGGCGAGGGTTGGAGAGCGAGCACTTAAGGGGAGAGCCACCTCCCAAAAAAATATACAAATTTTAAACAAACAAGCTGAAATGCTGCTCCTCACATTTCTTATTGGGTGCACGTGGGCAAGGCTTAATTTACATACTAAACAAGGTAGCCCCAGCACTCTCAATATATAACCCCCTGAAAAAATATTCTTGCACAACTGAACTGTAACTTTCTTAAAAAAGACACTTTTAGTTACAAAGTTTGTACAAAGCATGCATAAGCCGACACGCCCCGTTGAGGCAGCGTCAATGCGTCAGTCCTATCCTTAGAGAAAAAAATAAAAATACCTTGTTTAGTATGTAAATTAAGCCTTGCTCAAGTGCTTGCCCAAGTGCCCACGTGTAATGGTTCACTGTAACCGATAAAAATCTGGACACACCAATCATTTTAATTGCCCTCATCAATCAATGAAAGATTTAAGAATTTAGGTTTGTTAAGGGCAATTTTAAACCTGAGCTTTGTGTTTATGGCTAATTATGTGGACTAAGAAATGCACCAGGTCAGAAATACAAACATACCGTATATACTCGAGTATAAGCCGACCCGAGTATAAGCCGAGGTACCTAATTTTACCTACGAAAACTGGGAAAACGTATTGACTCTTGTTGGATCTGCTCTATTTTGGGGTGCCAGGCTAATGATTTATGGCAGGATGACTGTTGTCCAGGCTTGCACCTTCACAGTTGCCATTGATGGAAAGGCAGATTTCTGTTAACCCATTGCGTGTATGGGCTTATTGTTGAATATCCAAAAATCAGTACTACAACTCTAGTATAAGCCTAGACACAACTACAGCCCTGTCTCCCAGCAGCGCACATTCAGCCAAAGCGACCCTCCCAGCGATCAACCGGACTTCTTTGCAAAGTTGATGGTGACAGAGAATTGCCAAACGGACTACTGTGTGCATTGTCCCACTGTCCACTACCATGTGCAGAGGGTGCTGTGTGATATTGCCATCACTGTTAATCTTTCGTATAACCAACAGAGGGTGATGTGTGATATTGCCATCACTGTTAATCTTTCATATAACCAACAGAGGGCGCTGTGTGATATTGCAGTCACTATTATTCTTTCATATAACCAACAGAGGGCGCTGTGTGCTATTGCAGTCACTGTTATTTTTTCATATAACCAACAGAGGGCGCACTGTTATTCTTTCATATAACCAACAGAGGGCGCACTGTTATTCTTTCATATAACCAACAGAGGGCGCACTGTTATTCTTTCATATAACCAACAGAGGGTGCTGTGTGATATTGCAGTCACTGTTATTCTTTCATATAACCAACAGAGGGCGCTGTGCGATATTGCAGTCTCTCCCAAAGCAAACTGTTGGAATAGGAATGATTAAAAGTGACTGCAATCTCAGCTACTGCCCGCTGACCCGAGTATAAGCTGAGGTAGACTTTTTCAGCACATTTTGGATGCTGAAAAACTCGGTATGTGGATCTGGACTAAGAGATCATATGGAAATCCTTTTATTATTCCACACTCCATTAATTCAGCCCTAATTTATATTCAGCCTCTTTGACCCACATTATCTTGTACCTTATCTGCTTGTCTCTTGCAGGTAAATGACGAACACCTACAAACAGATTGATATTCTGCTTTGTGTTGGCCACTTGACCTATAAGCACATCACAGCTTCTTTATAATCAGCTTGAAAGGAACTAAAATGTTCTGAAAGCTTGCTATGATTATCTTAGTTAACCAATAAAGGTATCACCTTTATACCACTTTGTTGTTTTTTATTTCAAAAGGGTTGCCCTGTAAAATGATAATCACCACAACCTTGCTGATGCAATTGCAGGTTAGGCAACTGTCTTTGCTATTTATGTCATGTCATGTGCCACTGCCCTAAGAATGTAATAAGCAGTGCCTAGAAAGAAGTTAATCCAACCCAACAGCTGCCACCAACATCCTTTATAAATGCATTATAAGCCAAGATGGAGGCACAGAAGACACACAAAAAATGTTTATTTGAAGAGAATGTATACTTGAGAGAGAAAAGAGCCCCAACAATAAAAACACACTGACACAGTTTGCCCAGATGCAGTAACCCTGAGCAATCAACGAGATGTTTGCTTTTAAAAGTGACCAGTAAATCATACCCTATAATTGGTTGCTATAGATAACCAAGCTTTTCACCCTTTCTTACAAAAGAACTCTAAATGACAAGACACATTAGGCCTCATTTGCAAATTGCAGTTGCTCATAGCAATCAGCAGTTAGGTTTAAAACAGCCTACGACTAGTTCGAAAATGAATTGAAATGTATGGTCTAATGTAGCAAATTCAGTTCAGAATCTCCTCCTAGATTACTAATCTGATAGACAACACCAGAAACAGGAACATTAAACTTCAATCTTAGAAACATGGTAAAAAAATAAAATTTAAAGCAATTCAAAAAAGTCTATTTGTAGTGAACATTCCAAAAACAACTGAATTGAAGGAAGGTGTTTGGAAGGTGAACAACCCCTCCCTTTAAAGGGGTTGTTCACCTTTGTAACAAATTGACAAGTCTAACAGTTCACATGAATAGAACAAACTTTTCCATAGAAATAGTTAACAGAAAAAGTACAGTTCAAGAGATATTCACCTCAGAAGTGTCCCTGTACTAATCCTTCAGTTCCACACAGACCCTGTGCTGGGAGGGGGTCACTGACCCCCAAAAACACTACAGTGTTCACTTCCTCTTCCTTATATGACATCACACATTGTACTGGAAGCCAACAACTCCTATTGGCTATGTCTGCTGTCAATCTGCCACTGCTTCCTGTGCTGGGGAATTTGAGCAGCATTCAGGTACTGAAGAGAAACTGTTACAAGTTTGTGAGAGGGAGGGGGAGTGTGGGCTGTGTGCTGCAGAGACTTCAACTGTGCTTGGGACCTGGAGTTTTCTGGATAATGGATCTTTCCATAATTTGGATCTTCATCCCTTAAGTCTACTAGAAAATCATGTAAACATTAAATAAACCCAATAGGCTGGTTTTGCTTCCAATAAGGATTAATTATATCTTAGTTGGGATCAAGTACAAGCTACTGTTTTATTATTACACAGAAAAAAGAAATCATTTTTAAAAATTTGGATTATTGGATTATAATGGCTACTATGGGAGATGACACTTGTACTTTCCAGAAATATATTATTTTTTAGGGGGGGGGGGCGTCCACGTATTATTTTGTGTATTTACCTCATAAAAAAGGTAAAATATTTTTCTGGTATAGACCCCTATATCATGAAAAATATAACTTTTTAATTTTTTGGTATTTAGAGCTCTAAATCTTGTTCCAGAAGTGGAACACTTAAACACTTAAAAAAGGTATCGTTTTCCTAGGTAAATTACCGCCCCCCCCCCCCCGGGAGAGCGCACAAAATGTTCAAAAAACCTACCTGCCCTCATCACTGCTCTGCCTGTCACTTAGGGTTGCCACCACACCCTTTTAAAACCAAACACATATGAAATCCACAGCCTGCATGGCTAATTAGCAATTCATTTAGATGCATGATACATGGCTGCACAGAAATCAGTTCAGTCTGCAGCATCTAAATGAGTTGATAATTAGCCATGCAGGCTGTGGATTTCATATGTGTTTGGTTTTAAAAGGGTGAGGCAGCAACCCTACTGTCCCTGCTAGATGTGTAAGTTACATACGTTTCTAAGCAAGTCAGTGCTGGTTTTGTTGCAATTTTGTAAATAACTGACATTATGCTTATTGCCAAAGGTTGCCAAACAATGTTGCTCCTTCCTTTTCTGCAGTATTTGTCTGCATGGCTGTGTGATTGTTGCAAGGCAGCTTTGTTTATATGCTGCGTCTGTTAACCTCTGCCATTACAATTGAGTAATCAACCAATGACCACTCAAATTATGTGACTGGTTATAGTTCACAAGCACCCAATAAATTACTAGGAGGAGGGCAGTATCAACATCCAATAGGAAACAAGTAAGGGCAAAGCCTGGGCATGATGATGTCATCATATAGGAAGTTCTTGGTGTGTCAGGTTCAAAATAGGCCACTCCCATCACTTCAGAAAACTGGTCAGAGAGACAGGAGAAGGACTGAGTTAATAGGTATAAAAATTAGCTTTTACAATGGCATTTTTACTTTTTGTTATGGAAAATGTTTTTTCTAACACATTGAGAGCATTGTCAGTCATTGTCATAAGATTTGTACATTGAAGGTGAACAACCCCTTTAAGGTTCACCACATGCTTATCTTAAGCCAGAGGATGATGTGAAAAAAGGTATATTTATGGTTTATGATAACCTATACCAGTGAGCAACACTTATTATTGTTGGTAATAGCACACTTGCTTACAAAAGATAAACAGTCTTTTGAAAACTTTTACGAAACTGTATGTGTGTGAAGCATTTCTAGGCAGATTCATTTTTAAAGATCTGTAGTTTTGATATTCTATAGATTAGATTCTCGTCATAATGCTGCTGTTTCTAAACTTCTATGAAATATTTGTAGTAGATATCACAGACAATCCTTTTTAGATTCTATCACAGCTTAGGAATCTTTAATTAGCCATTTAGACTTCATTCAGTTATCAGCAGAAATTGGTAGTAAAAATGATTAAATGAAAACTGTTTCTACGGTATAAAAAAATAAAAATCACTAAACTATGAAGGCTAAAATACACAGGAGATTTTGTAAGGTAGACCTTTAGATTTTGTGGGATGCTGCAAAATCGAATCCATCCCCCATGCTGCGTTTGCATCTGACAAGATAAATCTGATCATGTCTGAAAGACTTTTTTGTTTCACTCAATAAAATATGTTGACTGTCACATATAGATTCATAAACACAAAGCATAATATCTACTTTATCTAATAGGGCTGACATTAAAACAGTAGAGGTTAGATTTCGTAGGATCCCACAATGATGAGATTTGTAAGTGAGATAAAGTCGAACCAACAAAATTTGATGAATAAATACTGTCCTCAGTGTGTATGTTACAAAAGGGGAATGGTGAACAGACTCTGCTCTAAACAGTATACAAATTACTACCCCATGAGGAAAAAAGGTTTTAATGTAACTAACCTTTAAGGAAAGATACACAACAGTCTCTCACTTGTTGAAAATCAACCACGGTAAAATTACCAGAAACTATAAACAGTTAAAGAGATACTGACACCAAAAAATTAACCTTTTTACATCTACCATAAAATTGACTTTGCATGCTTCTTATAATTTTGCCATAAAGTATTTGCCGAATGCTTTCACATTACTTGTCTGGCTCCCTGTGATTGCTTATTGGAGGGTAGCCATATTTGTGCAGCAGGAATCCGTTAGCATTAGAAACTTTAACTGACAGGCTGAGATGGGACAGTCAGGTTGGCAAAACAGTCAGGTTTAGAAACTTCAACTTATATTTACTTACAAAAACAAACCTCTCAGCAAAAAACGATCAACATGACCTATAGGTAACTTTTAACGTCCATTCATATTTTAAAAAGTAGTTTTTTTGTGTCAGTATCACTTTAAGGAAAATTAAGTCACATACATATACCTTGCAGACTGTGCATGGGCCCAGAGAAACACACCAGAAAGGGTAGTCCATAGCCGACAGCTCTGTACAGGTTTCCCCTGTGATCTGCTCTAAGCTTTGAATGCTTAATTACAGGATTTATTCAATTCAGCAAATGTGGTAAATCTGACAGAAATCCACAGCCTCCTACAGGGCCGCCATCAGGGGGGCATAGGGGGTACAAGTCTACAGGGCCCGGGCCTGAAGGGGGGCCAGGCAGTTCTGAACTTTTGAAAGCACCGATGCCGTGCCGCCTCCTTCCGAAGTCCCGAATGAGGAAGTGCTGAAAAGCTGAAGTCTCAAATGCGGAAGTGTCAAAAAGCTGAACAGCCAAAGTCCTGAAGCAGCGAAATGACCCAAAGCCGCAAAAAAGCTGAAGTTTCCGAATCGGCGAAAAGACCCGAAGTCACAAAAACAGCGGAAGCCAAAGCGGCGAAAAGACCTAAAGTCAAGAAAGGAGGCGAAGTCCTGAATCCACGAGTTCAATTTCTGAACACCAATGTGTGTGTTTTTTTTAACCCCCTGGCCACCAATGGTTTTTTTAAAAAAAATATTCTTTGGGGCACAAATTATTTTGTTAACTTGTAACGGGGGCCCTGGCGCCAGTGTTTTTTTTTTTTTTTAACTTATAGGGCGACCCTGGTCACCAATAGCTTTTTATAACGTGTGTGGAGGGGGTTACCTTTTGTAGCGCTGATGTCTGTGTGGTCTTTTAAAGGAGAAGGAAAGGTTAAAACTAAGTAAGCCTCATCAGAAAGGTCCACCTAAATACACCAGTAAACCCTCAAAATAATGCTGCTCTGAGTTCTGAGTCAAAATAAACACTGCATTTCTTTCCTTCTATTGTGTACTCATGGGCTTCTGTATCAGACTTCCTGTTTTCAGATCAAACCTCCTTGCCCTGGGTGTGAGCATGCTCAGTTTGCTCCTCTCCCTCTTCTCTGCTGTAATCCGAGCCCAGAGCTAAGAGTGAGCAGGGAGAGACTCGAGAGGCAGGGAGTGATGTCACACCAAGCTAATATGGCAGCTGCTATCCTAAACAAACAGAACATCTATAGCTTTTTACTCAGGTATGGTAAAGCATTCTGCAGAATAAATATATAATTCTAGTTTACACTATTGCAGCTAATCTATTGGCAATAAAATGTCTCCATAGCTTTCCTTCTCCTTTAACTGCGATGTAGAGTGGGCGGGATCTGGGGTGGGGCTTGGGGGCCAGGGTGGGTTTCTAATGGCGGCCCTGACCTCCTATGGTTAGGTGTGCCATACCATCTCTTGAAATCAACTGGACATATTAAACTTAAACAGACATGCTGTTTAGTAATGTATAACTTGCAAAAAGACATGTCTAAAAAAAAAAAAAAAAAAAAAAAAGATAGCAAAAGTGCCACTAAACTAAACAGTGGATTACTAGTCATGCCACTTGTCTTGGTTGTAGGGGCTATCAACCGCAACGGTTTAGTAATGAATAACTTGCAAAAAAGACAAGCTCTGTCAACTCCGAACATCTGAAAAACAAAAAGAGGGATAAAAATTTGTGCCACGCTGTGTGTGCCATTTTATGGCCACACCCCCTAATTACCATGTCAGTTTTACAAAATTTGGCAGGTTATGAAAGTTTTAATACATTTCTGGGAGTTTTAGTGCAATGTTTTATATGTTATAAGTTTTGCTAATGAAAGAGAATTGCCCTTTAAACTGATAGTCTTAGTTCTCCCAAGAGACTTGCTTATCTTAAATAGTTACAATTATTTCTTTGCTAATCTTAAAATGTTACAAAAGTATCCAAGTGCAGCTGCTGGCTGTTCTGGGCTCTCTGCCAAAGAAAACCTCTTATTTTTATTAAGTTTCATAAACTTTATGTTTTTCTGGTGTTAGTGCAAGAGATCAAAGAGAAAGTCTGGACATTTCAGTAAGAAACCCCAGACTGCAGGCTCAGCTGTCAAAATCGGGACTGTCCCGCAGAAAATGGACAGTTGGGAGGTATACAACTGCAGTTCAACTTGCTTTACTGGGTTAACATATTGCATGTTGTATTACACTTCCTAAACCATCCCAGGCAAAACCAGCAATTTCATGAAGTGCAAGTAAAAGTACAGCACACAATAGTAAACTATTTTAGCTCCCCAGTAAGGCACTCAGCCTTGAAAACCTCAGTATGAATAATTGTTTCAGACAAAAAAATAATTAGCCCTGGCTTTTAGTTGTGACCCCCTTCTGGCAGCAACAACCTCTTTACCAAGATATTTTAAGCAAGAGTTCATTTGTCTCAAGCTTTGCAGTCATTTCTGAAATAAAGAACACACCTAAAGCTAAATAATTCTGTGAGAAATCTAAAGCTCCAAAATGGTAGGAAAGTTGCAATATCTCAATAGCTTTGGAAACGTCATGCTGCTAATACGGTTCTTGTTTGAGTTCAATGTTGCAATAGATAAAATTCTCAAAGCAGAGAAAGTTTATAAGTTATAATGTGACAATCTTACTCAATAATTTACAACAACAAAATGTAAACATAATAGGAAATTTACAAACAAAGATACAATATAATAATGGGATACATACAAACACAAATACATGGAATTGGCTTTTGTGTTTATATTTTGCGGTCTTGAATTTTAGTGCTCTGTGTGCAGGTTCAATGTGCACAGTGATACGGTTTACTTAGAAAAGGACACACAACAAAGAACCACTTTCGAATAACAAAATCAAGGAGGTTGTTTTCCCTGAACATCATTAGCTTAATTTAGAAGAGAGGCTGGGGTACTTTCTGAATGGCCCTAAATTATATTTTGCAGACACAGAACAATTATTTGCTAAAAGACTAAAGATGTCTCTTAGAATGCAATATCTACAACTGCCACCTGGTTTGCTTGTTTATTTATTTTTGATTAAGCAGCCTCCTTTAAATCATAATAGTTTTGTTGCTTGGAGGATGTACGATGAGAATTCCAAGTAGTGGTTTTAAATATTGGGGTTCTGTGAATAATGCCAGTGATGAATAATCAGGCCAAGTGGTCCTTGCGTATATCTCAAGGCACTCTCTAGCCATTAAATACAAAGCCTTTGCTTTTCTCACCCACTGTGTCATGGAAAAGCAGAACTACCTCTAGAAAACACCAATACGTATATAATCAGGATTGAAATGCATACTTTGTAGCACATTTATCAAAATTGGGGTAGATTTTGCAGCTGGACAATAAGTACACAAAGCACATTATTCCACTAATGGCTTGGCCACTAATGTTGACAAATTGTCTCTTTTGTGTTTTAAACTTTTGTAGCAGCCCAGGGACACCAGAGCCCTTTAAGCAGCTAGGATTTGCACCTCAGAAGATGTCCTCAGATGCTTCCTGTCTTCTTTTCTACTGATTTACAGCACACTCTCTGGGTTGAGGAAAGTTACCTCAACGTAGAGTCTGACTCAAATTGTACAGAATATACTGTATACAATGTAAAAGTCAAGGCTGATTAACAATTATTCACATTGCTTGGTAGAAACCAGCACATTATATATAAGAACGGATTATTAACCACACATATAGCATCTGCTTCTATGACACAAAAACGAACTCAAATTTTTTGGGATTTATTACACCCAGAGGAAGGAAAAAGTCTGAATCCGAAAATCCGGCATCTCAGAACTGCTGAGGTTGCATATACGTCAGTGGGAGAAGTCCCGAAGATACCTTGATCTGCACTTGGTTTTGTGCAATAATCCGAAGATTTTGTGTTTTTCGGGCAAAAATCTGAAAAAAAGTCTACACGAACCAGATTTTTCACAAATTTTTCAGGTTTTTTTCCTGCACAGGAAATTTATTGGAAATGTATTGATAAAAAAAGGGGAAACAAACTGTGTGATTTTGGTTGGAGTAGTTTTCAGAAAAGAATGAGAAATTCGGATTTTGAAAAATGGGCCTCCCCGAATATGCAATGTCAAGATCAGAAGAGGGAACCCTGTTGAGGACAACTTTTTAAAATTGGTTTTCTATACAAGAAACTCTAAATGTAATACAATTACAGTCTAAGACACTCATGTCATGTATTGTAAAGTCATCAAGTACATAAACATTTGGGTTCAGACCAGTTTAAACTGCTTGCTTAAACAATTTCGCTTTCCAGCAAACACTGTGATCAATTTTTAAAGACATGCGTCCTTACTGTTACAGGGTTGTTGAATATCTGGGCTGTTTAGCATATAAAATACAGCATTTCTAGTCATGTAATATTTTAGCTTTCATTTAAAGGATATAAGGCTTACACATACAAATTTGTGCTTGGATAAAAAACTGATTGAAGAAAACATTACAAAGAGTGTTGATAAATGGAATGGTTCATAGCTGGATTCTTAAAGGGAAACATCATAGGAAAACACTTTTTTATTTCCAAATGCATCAGTTAATAGTGCTACTCAAGCAGACTTCTGCACTGAAATCAGTTTTTCAAGAGAGCAAGCAGATTTTTTTATATTTCATTTTGAAATCTGACATGTTTTGTCAGATTTCAAATTGTCAGTTTCCCAGGTGCCCCCAATCATGTGACTTGTACTCTGATAAACTTTAGTCTCTCTACTGCTGCCCTGCAAGTTGGAGTGATATCCCCCCACCCGAGCAGCCCATCAGCAGAACAATGGGAAGGTAACCAGAATAACAGCGCCCTGGTATGTAAAAGAACAGCACCCATTAGTAAAAATCCATGCCTCACTGCAACTCCTTAAGTTACACGGAGTAGGAGAAACAATAGCCTGCCTGAAAGCATTTTCATCCCAAAGTGCTAGCTCTTTATGTAAGCACATGACCAGGCAAAATGACCTACACTTGTGTGGTTAGGAATTACATTTTACATGGTACAGTGAATGATTTATTATTTACAGTGTAAACAGTGTAATTTACAAATAAAAACACCACCATAAAAATCAAGACACAATCCTTTTAAAGTAAATAACCTTGGGTGATAATACCCTTAAAACAAAATCCTTTGAGAGCAGCTATATGTTTCTACAGTTTTTACCTCCCTATTTAAGAAATACCATTTTAAGCATCCATATTTTCCAGTATTTGCCTGTATATGCCAGACATAAAAGAACCATGTCTTCGACCAACTGATTTTTCTAAAACATGTAGCAAAAGAAAATTAACTTGGCTAAGTTATTGCAGATGAAGTACCCAATAAAAGATGTGAATGTTTATAAGGCTAGCAACATCTTCCATGGTAATTGTCTTCATGCCAATGTGACAACCTGTGCATTTAATTTAGGACAAAAACAAGAATTATAAATTTCTGCCAAAAGAAAACCAGGCTTTGCACTCTATACTTTGCCCTACTTAACATAATGACAATATCAAAAAAAAAAAAAACAGGTGATAAGTAAAGCTCTAAAAGTTTCACTAACATTAAAGGACCAGTAACACCAAAAAAATATGAAGGTTTAAAGGGAATGACAATATAATGTACTGTTGCCCTGCACTGGTAATACTGGTGTGTTTGGTTGAAAAACTCTACTATAGTTTATATAACAAGCTGCTGTGTCTTCATAGGGGCAGCCATTCAAGCACAGGGCACACAGTAGACAAGATACGTTTTATGAATCCCATTGTATACAACAGAGCTAATCTGTTATTTGCTGTGTATCCTGTGCCTTTTCTCCTCTTTCAGCTTTTTTCAGCTGCCCCCATGGCTACACAGCTGCTTGTTATATAAACTATAGTAGAGTTTCTGAAGCAAACACACCAGTTCAGCACAGGGCAACAGGACATTATATTTTCATAAATTTATTTTTTGGTGTTACCGTTCCTGTAAGAATACAACTGTAATGAAGTCTCACCCTGGTGGTCCAGTGGGGGGACGGCGGGGACGCCCGCCGCGCTGTTCTTCTTCCTGTGCCGGCTCTCTCCTAGTGCGCGCGTGCATGCGCACTTCTGGATTTAAAGGCGCATGCGCGCTGACGTAATGACGTCAGCGTGCAAAGGCGCCAAATTCAAAAGTATTAAAGGGGCATTCCTTCCCACTGTTTGTCATTGCCCGTGATAGGATTTGTTCCTGGTTCTATTAGCTGTTGCTATTCTGTTTGAATCTGATCCTGATTATCTGTTTTGACCCTTGCCTGCCTGTTCGACTATTCTGATCTCTGGAACCTGACCCTTGCCTGAAACCGACCTTGACTCTGCTTAATCCTCCTGTTTGACGTTCTGGTTTGACCTCTGCCTGTTATTTGACTCCGATTCTGCCTCAGCCCATCTGAGTGATTACCCGGTTTGACCCTTGCCTGCCCGACGACTCTAGCTATCTGCCTGCCTCGACCCGGCCTGTCTGACCACGAATCTGTCTTACGTTATTGTACCACGACCTTCGGCCTAACTGACTTTAACAACAGTCATGCCCCTTTGCTTGCCAAAACTTCTCGCCTTGCTCCTCTCGAAAAGTCCAGGTGGCATCTGAGTACGCTGAGGGCTCCTCCCGAAGCCAAAGGCGGTCACACTACTGGTGAAGCCGAGCCGAGACCAGGGAGCTTGGCATTAGTTCTGGTTTAGGTTGCCGACCGTGACAACAACATTAGTATGGAACATTTTTATAAAGCCATGTTTTAAAAGAAAAGTCTGTCAAAATACATCAAATATTCCCAAAACAATGCCACTGTGCGAAACCTAAGTTATCAATCTGTTTAATGAATTAAGGAGTATACATAGCAGTATATTGCTACACTGCTGTATAATTTTGATTGAGTAAAGGTGTACAAAACAATGTTATGAGCTGCATGTTTTAACAGCTTTTTACACCACACTAAAGCTTCTTTATTTCAGGTCTGAATTTTTGGAAAATAATGTTGTAAATTTTGGTATGGAGCCAGTTATTTAGAATGCTTGGAACCTGGTGTTTTCTGGAAGTGGGATCTTTCCATAATTTGGATCACCATATCTTAAATCTACTAAAAAATCATTAGAGCATTAAATAAACCCAACAGGATTGATTTGCCTCAGGGTTAATTATTTCTCAGATAGGACGAAGTACAAGGTAAGACTTTCTGGTAATTCAGGGTGCCACGTGCAATGTTAGGGAGGTAAATAAAGATTAGGGAGACAAATTAGATGCTAAAATGTTAGTGTAGGCTTCAGCTTTTTGCCAGCTATAGGCTGGACCTCAATGATGATGGTGCAGTTGTTTTCAAGGAGAGGATGGCTAGAAGGAGAATTTTTGTCAAAGGTAGGTTACAGAGGGCTCGGGGTATATTAATAGAAAATGGGGCTGGAGGGATAAATGTTGATATCATAAATAGCAAGGAGGACCACAATTCTTACATAGGAAATACAAGTTGTCAATAGCCGATTCTGGATGTAGAACTGACATTTTAAGTAAAATTAATACACCCTAGGGTACTTGGGGAACTTATCTTTATATATGTTATAAAAGCCACTAAGTTTGCCACCATGGGCAGTAATGCATAGCAACCAATCAGCCATTGTTTTTTTTTTTCAGTCAGCTGCAGGTTCCATTTCCTTTCTATCCAGTTCCTACGTACTGGAGAAGTCAAGAAGAAATTTCAATATTTAATAAAATATCCTGTATACCTCCAATATGTTGAGGACTGGCATTTTGAAGATTTACCAAGGCATTACATTTAAGATTATGTGTTGAAGAATAGCATTATAAGTAATGTAAAATATTGGGTATTGGAAAATATGTTATACTCCAGTATTAATTAAGTAAAAATGTTTCATTTGTGCACTCAGGACTTGCCATTCACACATCCGTTCCCATACTCCATTATTCCTCAAGTCTGGAATGGGTTTAGGTTTCAGGAAACATATGGAATGTCTTATCGGTAGGCTGGGGGAGGTGTATCCCACAGTTGTTTAAATATATCCCGGGACAAAGAGCAGTTTAGTCTCTCTCACACTTGACACACATACAGACACACACTGACTCTCAAACAATAAAGATATACACAGACTTTTATACAACATATTAATATATACATTCATTTTTGTATTTTTTGGTAGACTGTCAATAGAGCATTTGACTGCCTATATTTCTGATAATTTGTATGTATCTTCTGTAAAACTCTCTCACTCATATGCATAATCCCACTCATACTCCTAATCCCACTCACGCATACGCATAATCCCACTCATACATGTAATCTCACTCACCCATACATGTAATCCCACTCACTCATACATGTATGAGTGGGATTATGCATATGAGTGGGATTATGCACAAGTGAGCAGGATTATGCACAAGTGAGTGGGATTATGCACGAGTGAGCGGGATTATGCATGCGTGAGTGGGATTATGCATGAATGAGTGGGATCATACATCCTTACTGTTAACCTGTTAACAACCAGAGTGGCAGTTATCTAAAGATTTCAAAGAGGCCATTCACTGATTACATTTTAATGGGGGAGTTTACATGTCCTTTAAGCAAAACCTATAAAATCCACATTACATGACAACACAGGACCCAGTGCAGTCTGCATATTTGATTCGGCTTCTGTCAGATATTATTTGACTTGTGCTGTTTTGATCATTTATGACGATCCCTAAGCAGCCCAGACCACACTGAGCATGTGCAGGGTCAGCGTCAGGCAAAGAAGTTTAACAAATTTACAAGATGACAACCCCCTGTGGCCAACTTTGAAAGCATAAATCATTTGTTTGATTAGACTTGTGGTGGAGTAAGTTAATTTTTATGTTTAGTACACAAAATACAGCATTTGTAACCTTATTCTATTTTAGACTTTCCTTGTCCTTTAAGGGAAGAATATTCTGGGGAAAACACATTTTTATTTTTACATAGCAATACTTAATTCTCAGTGTGTTAGTTAAAAGCAAATATTTAACTGTTTGCCATTGGTTACTGCCCAGGTCCAGTCTGTTCATTATTGATATATGGCTTTTGTTTGAGAATGTGAAAGTGTGCTTAATCTACAGTGGACAGATGTTAATGTCAATGTTGTATAACTTGAAAAGCACTGTAGAATAGGTCAAAGCTATATACATTAAGCATAATAATAATAATAATAACAACAACAAAATAAGCATCAGAAATGGCTCACATAGGTTTAAGCCTGTGAACATGTAGACATATACTGGGCCAGGCTAATTCCTTAGAACTAAATGCAGCCATTATAGAATTTAACAGAAGGGGCCACTGAATACTAGATCAGGTATAGCTAACATGAACCCAGGCTTCAAGAACAGTTCATTCATTAATGAGTCTATTTGATCATCTTATGAATGAAAAAGTTACTATAGCATGTTGTCAAGTTATGTGTTAAAAAACATGTCAGATAGCAGACAATGATGCTTTCACTACAGAAAAAATATATTAAAAGGGCATTACATTACTTGCTTCAAATGCATAAATGCTTGCTTCAAAGATAAATCTCTAAGAAAGAACTGCACAAATGAGGCTATTTAAGGCTATGGTAGTAGAGAATTTAGGCTGCTAGAGTGCAACCATTAAGATCAGGGGTTGTCTAAAAGCCCTGGTCACAGGCAGTGATAGTCACCCAATCAGAGATCCTTGCTTTGGCACTCCTGAGTGGAATCAGCATGCAGACCAGTGATCCCAAACCAGTAGTTTGTGAGCAACATGTTGCTCAACAACCCCTTGGATGTTGTTCGCAGGGTCCTCAAAACAGGTGCTATTTGTGAATTCCAAGCTTGAACACAAGTTTTAATTGCATAGAAACTAAGTAAAGTGCCAAGTAGAGCCTCCTGTATGCTGCCAGTCCACATAGGGACTACCAAATAGCCAATCAAAGTCCTTATTTAGGGACTTTTTCATGTTTGTGCTGTCCCCAACTCTTTTTACATTTGAATGTGGCTCACAGGTATAAAAAGGTTGGGGACCCCTGCTGTATACACTAGGGTTTGTCAAGCTCAACTAGGGGAAGCTAAAATAAATTAAAGATCCCACACAGATCCCTTAGTTGGCATTAACATATGATAAAGGATACAATTAGGCAAATAGAAGACATTGAAAGGAACCAGTGCAGAGCACTAGTCAACATATCTATTTATAAAGCTTTAAAGGAAAACTAAACCAAAAAAATTAATATGGCTACAAATGTCATTTTATACAATGAATTTATTGAACCAGCCTGAAGGGCTTCAAAGTTGTCACAGGAGTTTGCCATCTTGAATTTTGTTAGGGTCACACACTGCTCAGAGTTTAAGCAGCTGTTGAGAAGCTAAGCTTAGCGGTTGTTGCAAATCATCAAGATACTAATAGGATCAATTATTAATTCTGATGCCAATAGTTCTGGTTCTGGTCCATATACTAATAATGTGAATTATATATATATATATATATATATATATATATATATATATATATATATATATATATATATATATATATATATATATATATATATATATATATATATATATATATATATATATATATATCAGCCTTATATTGTGACATTTATATTCTATATGTACTGTATATTTTAAGTCTGTCCCTAAGCTCAGTAAGTGACAGCAGCACAGATCATGTGCAGTGAATCAGCAGAAAAGAAGATGGGGAGCTACTGGGACATCTTTGGAGGAACAGAGTTTCCCTGCTAAAGGGGTGTTGTTGCCTTGGGCTGGTACAGAATATAATGTACAACATTTCTAGCCTACTTCTTACGATCTCATTTGGTTCTCCTTTAAAGCCTCTAACAGTAAATGCCTGAATAGATGTAAAAAGACTAACACTTTTTAAACCATTCCCTTTGTGCTGCAAGCAAAATAACAATTGTTAACTTTCTTTTGAATTTGAAACAAATCCCTTATTAACAAAAACCCCTACCATCGGGCTGCCGTGAACTCCGATTCCCGAATCTTCACCGAGGGGTAAGTAAAAAGTTAGGTCTTTTGTCTATATTATTTTTACTATAAAGTACTTACCAAACAAATTGCTTGAATGGCCTTGTTTCTGTATGGGCTTTAGTTCATTCATGCCCCATGCATATTGCTTGTAATTATCCCAGGAAAATGTCATCATCTGTTGAAAAACCAACAAACAGGATTAAAATCAGTAATCCAAAATCATGTTCAGAGACAGTTGTAAACTAAAATACAAAGCTTTAGTACCTGCTCCTTGTAAGAGCATGACAACTTGTATTTCCACCAAGTTTCACAACTTCTACACACATGCAGTTGCTTAAATGGCTACCTTACTACTGTATGGGTTATAAGTAAATAGCGGGGTCACAAGAAATGTGTTATAGGCAGAAGAAAAATTTTCCCAGCTCTGGTAACCCACAGCAACCAAACAATTTTTTCTTTCAAACAGCTAAAAAGTAAACGCTAGCTGCTTTAGAGCGGTTACCCATTGTCACTTCCGGTGTCAAATATTTTTTAACACAATAATGTAAGAAATGTGTGTGTTTCTTCCTGTTATAGAGATCTAAGAGAAAGAGTTGCCTGCTACACACAAAAGCAGCCCATGTGTAGTATTATATAATCAACAGTTACAGTTTATTGCGATTTAGGTGAAGTTTTATAATTTGCTGCATTGATATCAAATTGTTGGTTACTTTAAAGCAGTGATCCCCAACCAGTAGCTCGTGAGCAACATGTTGCTCTCCATCCCCTTGGATGTTGCTCTCAGTGTCCTCAAAGCAGGTGCTTATTTTTGAATTCCAGGCTTGGAAGAAAGTTTTAATTGCATAAAAACTAAGTATAGTGCCAAGTAGAGCCTCCTGTAGGCTGCCAGTCCACATATGGGCTACCAAATAGCCAATCACATGCCTTATTTGGCACCCAAGGGACTTTTTCAGGCTTGTGTTGCTCCCCAACTCTTTTTACATTTGAATGTGGCTCACGGGTAAAAAAGGTTGGGGATCCCTGCTTTAAAGGAATAGTAACACGAAAAAAAGTAAAACTGGTGTGCTTTCTTCAGAAACACAACTATAATTTATAACAAGCTGCTATGTAGCCATGGGTGCAGACATTCAAAGCTGAAAAATGAGCAAAGGCACAGACTACACAGCAGATGGGGTTTTTCAGAAATGATCTGTTTTCTACTATGTGTTCTGTGCTTGAATGGCTGTCCCCATGGCTACACAGCAGCTTCTTTATATAAACTATAGTTGTGTTTCTGAAGCAAGCACACCAGTTTTACCAGTGCAGCACAACAGTGCAAATTATTGTCATTAATTTAAAACACAATTTTTTATATTATGAATATTTTCATTACCTTAGGACACTTTACTATTTTGGTCGGTATAAAACATAATCCTGAAAGCCACCAGTTACATTAAATGTGCTACAATTTCATAGGAAAAATGGCTATAAAGTAGGAAAACTTTTCCATACTGTCCAGCCTTTGCTTGTGTACATTTTACTAGTCATTCTTCCATTCCATGTCTTTTGGCTTATAATGACATCAAAGGCTTGTACCTGTTTTGTAAGTCATCGGATACTAGAGCAGCATGGCCTGTCATAGCAACCATAACATGGAAGCAACATGTTTTGCTAGGTACAGATTAACTTGTCTCAGGTGGTGGGAAACTAGAACAAAACAGCATTTAAATACTGTATATCTCCTACCGACTAATTCAGAAAAGAACATAAATATGCTGTGTATAGTATCTCTCGTTAGTAAAACATGCATATTTGTGCTATAAACTTACTGACATTTTTTGTAGAGTACATGGTTGGAATTAAAGAAGAATGGCTACCTGTATATTGCTTAATGCAAATACAGTATATTGGAAGGTTATTTAAAATGGGTAATGTCTTGTTCAAAGTACCGGTATTAGACCTATTATCCAGAATGTTCGGGACCTGGGGTTTTCCGGATAACAGATCTTCTGTAATTTGGATCTTCATACCTTAAGGTGGTGCATAAAGAGAGATTAGTTGCCCAGCGACTTCATTGGCAGGGACGTGTGAAAAAAAAATTGATTTGCTGAAGAATATGATTTTATTTTTTAATGTGTCAGAAAAAAGGTCAGTTCTGTGCAAAGTCAAAGTGGCCAAAATTAAAATACCTGGAAAGAGAGAGTCAATATAGACAGAGAAAATGCAATTAGAAAAGGAAAACAGGTCAAGTAGGTCCATGAATATACATTAAGATAATTGGTTGTAACACATATTGAGGTTTCAATGCAAATAAAAGCAACAATATGGTGTGGGAGGACCAGAATATCCTGTTTTAGCAGAAACAAATTTTACTTTCAAGTCAAAAGCCACATATACAGTTGCTGAAAGCAGTAATTTTGTAAATAAGGGCAAGACACACCTGCACACAGGAAATATTTAAATTTAAGAATTTTATTTCTATGAAGGAATGCAAAACAATCCCCAAGTTATCACTACCTGCCATTGCAGGCACCTGCCATAAGCAAATGTACTTGCCATTCAAGAAGTAGGCAAGGAAATTCATTTTGACATGCCACATGGACCACGGCAGGAAAAATGCTGTAAGTTGCAGAAGTCTGTTTCCAAAACCTTGTTATGACTGTATCATAATACACAATCTTTTTGATGACATCTCACGTACTGGGCCATTTTACCACCTGTTTTGCATGTAATCCGATTGATATTCATACCATGCTACAATACAGCATTGCAGACTATGTAGGAACCTTATAAATTCTTGTAATAATGATAATCTCTTTCTGCTTTAATATTATGCAGTGACCCATTTTAACAAGACTAAAGCAGAAGGGAAACAGGTCACATAAGAGTTTAAAGGAATGTAAGTAAGCACTTGCAAGATTAGAAGTGGCAAAGGAACTTTGCATAGCTGATAGGCAGAGCAAAGGCTGTGGGGACTGGTTAGTGTCACAAACAGTAGGACAAGAATGCATAAGTAAGCTTTGAGCTGCACCCACAACATCTTTATTCAGAACACAGGACAAGCAGCAGTTCCAGTGCTCGAGGCTGTGTAAGACATGGAAGGGTTATATGACATAAAGGGTTATATGACAAAAGTCGTCTAATACGAATACTATTACTATATTACTGTTAAAGAAAACAATGATTGTCTATGCATGTTGGCATGTAAAATTGCTTATTGCTTAACAAAAATATGATTGCTTTCAACCAGACATGCCTGCATTATACTAAAAGTATTGTGTTTTTATCTGGTAACGTATCTTTAATGCATATACTTTACAGCATATCCAGTCGCTGCTATGGACAAGGTCAACAATGCAGACATCAAACTGAGAACAGAGCATGAGCTATGACAAAGCAAACTGTGATAGTTAGAGAATCCTGAAAGTGACATTTATAGGGTGATGCTTCTAGCGACTGCCTGAAAGTTATGTGTTGTACTTACATATCTAATATTATGAATATTGTAGACAGGTGTAGGCACTTAATTTAATAATAACGTTTTTTTTCTTACAAAATAGATACAAATAAAGAACAGAAAGTTGTGACTTGGATCACCTTAATTACATACAACATTGCAGCATATTTCCCTATCTTCTGATATGTGAGTTGTTTTTATGGATGCTTAACCATGCTGATAACTGTTCTCTTACATAAAACATCTAAGGCCAGGGGCACATGGAGTGGATCGCAAGAGGAAGAAAGATGACGTGCTTCTTCTTGTAACTCCATTGACAGGCACTGCATTGGCCTATGTGAAGCTACACTGAGCAGGTATCGGTGTGGAATGCATACTTTTGAGCTTTCATGATGTTTACTCCAATCACCAACTAGAAGAGGAAGAACTTCACTAGTCTTCCTCTGCAACAAACCCTTGACCAACAACCTTGTTTGCCACCCCTTTTTGTTTCGGTTTTCTCTTTCTAATAGATTGTAAGCTCTTCCTCAATCCAACTCTGTATTGCAACACCTAACACTTAAGCATAACATTTATTTTCTATAATTTTATTTTAACTGTACCCCTGTTTGTGTTTACCTTACAAAGCATTGTGTACATTTGTGGCACTATATAAATAATTACATACATACTGTACATGCTAGAAACAGATGAAGATCTTAATACTGTACCCCCATATAAGTCACAGTAGAAGGAAATTTGACATGTATTTAAAAAAAAACCACACACACCGATTCCACTGTTTCTGTGACATTCCCAAATGGCAGCTAAGTGATTTTTCCCTCAAAAATAGGACAATGCCAAAAGAAAAAAATAAAATAATTTTGCCTCAAAGGCTTGTTTGAATATATGGATTCCCTTGACTACTACGACCTAATTAGGATAGAACATTAGAGAAAATAGTTTGTTTCATCTTAAGAGTGAAATTTTCCTTTTTTAAAAATAAATATTTGGTATTAAATTAAAAGTGATCATAAATCCAAAAAATAAATTTTTTGTGACATTTTAAGATTACTGTTCCATATCAACTTATTTTACATAAAGTTTAACTATTCACAATGGCTGTAGTATGTTTCAAATTACGGTTTACCTTCTTATCTAAATTACCTGGGTAACCTACAAGGTTTACAGATAACCCAATGAATCTCCAGATTACAACTGAAAAAGGGGAACTATGGTGACTCTTCTAATGAACAATTTGCTTAAGCCAATGCCTAAACAACCAGAACTGCATAAAGTGATCCTCCAGGATTTTCTGGATCTGCATTTAATAGAACAGTTTCCACCTGTGTGTGGTTACAAAGAGCAGAGAATGGCTTCAAAATTCCTGCTTTCATGTTTTTCAGGATGCTCTCTACCGCACTTGGCACTGCAGCTGCACACAGGCAAAAACTGTTCTTTTAGATACAGGAAGCACTGACTTCAGCGCATCCACTTCTGTCCGCCTCATTAATATTCATTAGGCAGAGAAAAGTGGTCCCTACGGTGTGAATGGACATTTAAAGGAACAGTAACTCCAAGTAAAGTGAAAATAATGTGGTGTTGTGCTGCACTGGTGTTTGCTTGAGAAAGACTACTAGTTAATATAAACAAGCTACTGTGCAGCCATGGGGACAGTCAATCAAGCTGTAAAAATGAGAAAAGGCACAAGATACACAGCAGATAACAGAAAATCTCTGTAGTATACAATGCGATTCTTCAAGTTATTGGTTATCTACTGTGTATCCTGTGCTTGAATGGCTGCCCCCATTGCTACACAGTAGCTTGATTATATAAACTATAGTTGTGTATCTAAAGCAAACACGCCAGTTTTAACAGTGCAGAACAACAGTACATATTATTGTCATTCATTTAAAACACAATTTTTTTGGTGTTACTGTTCCTTTAATGAAAATATGATATACACTCATTTCTGGCTCCTGATGCAAATTCATTTCATTTTCATGCTTTAGTAAGCACTTGTTAGATAAGATATGAATAGACGAGTTAACATTACAGGCATATTATAAAATGATATACAGCTACAAAATACACCGTCATATACTGTAATGTAATATCCAATATCCATAAGACCGCTACACACTGACAACGTAAATGCTGTGCTTTGTGTTTTTTATTGGCCCATATAATTTTTGCACAAAAATGGCAACATTTTGGGCCTCACGGGGCCCTTTATCAAGCCTTGTTAAAGGGCCCTGTCAAAAAGAAACACCACATTTCTTTCCTTCTATTGTGTACACATGGACTTCTGTATCAGACTTCCAGTTTTCAGCTTAAACCTCCAGGGCACGGCCTTGAGCATGCTCAGTTTGCTCCTCTCACCCTCCCTCCTCCCCTCACTGCTGTAATCGGAGCCCAGAGCTATGAGCGAGCAGGGAGAGACTCAGGCAGGAAGTGATTTTACACCAAGCCAATATGGTAGTTGCTATCCTAAACAAATAGAGAGCACTTCAAAATCTGTTTACTCAAGTATGGTAAAGCATTCTGCAGAATAAATATAGTGTTATAGCTTGCATTATTGTGGCTAATCTATTGGCAAACTGCTTCAGTAGCTTTCCTTCTATTTTAAATTTGAAGTCCTACTTTTAAAAAAATAGATCAGGATGAGGAGATTCTTTCACTGCATCAGACAGCAAGTTTGGCATAAATAATAAGAGCATCTCTACTACATCTCTACACATATAGTGTAGCAAAGTAATTTACAAGAGTGAGTAAGTGTAGTTAAGTTGGACATTGGGGTCCCAATGTCAGCCAAGCCAAGACAAGGGCAGTTACTTTGACCATCCTCCTGGTTTATAATGATTGTGGCACTAGATATGTCACCAATACCACTTCAATACATTTACAAGTTTCCTGTATTATAAAAGTGACCTCTTCATTTTTTGTGCCTAAGAAAATACATTTTGTATTGTAAGTTTTTTTTGTAGTTGACTATTACTGTAGTTGACTACTACAGTTGACTACTAGCATGTAAAAAAGTTGTGTTCCTATAGTAACACTTTGTGCCACTATAGTCTATGTAATCTGATTTGCTCTGTAGAAACAATTCTGCCTTTCACAAGTGTCATATATTTAGCATTGTAATGCATTTTGAACTAGCTTCCAAATCTCACTCTGGGAGGGTAAGTAATTACAGTCTGCAGGTTCTTCCTAGACACCAGTCTAAATGTTGCAGACACGGGGCAATTATGCCAGAAATGGCCACCTCAACTGCCTTATAAATATTAAACCAGACTAAAAAAATATTGAAATAATATATATGAATTTGTGCAGAATATGGGACATGACTGATACAGGAAGCACCTTCTTTCTATAGCCTTTAATTTTTATTATACCTACGTAGTACAGGACATTTGTGCTCTAAACCTGCTTCTCTTCTCTCTTAACATATAGATGAACCACCCTTTAAAAGTCTGAATTAAAAAAAATAAATAAAGGCCCTTTAAGGATTGAACTCCATTTTGCAGAATAGTGCAGAAGCAATGCTTTTTTATGCTGCATGGAAAATGGATGGATGTTTCACACTGCAAATGGCAAATTGGGGAAGGGGAGATGTGAGGGGGAAAAAAAAGTTTGCTCTGAAGACAACTTCTAGTTCCTGGAATTCCTGTTGAACTACATTTTTTTTTTAACCTAAGGATAGGTTATAGGTATAACCTATAGAGAAGTATGCTTTTGTTTGACTATTACTTTCAAAATATTCAGTACCACATGTGCAATGTATACTTTTTATGCATATTTGTATTTTATTATATTGTTGGTGCTGCCATTTGTGAAACTTTAGTTACTCCTTGTTGGCCAAAAAGTCAGAAATCATTGCAAAGAGGAGATTACAAAAAAAAAACTTTAATAACTTTTTTAATTTTGCAGACAAAAAATGAAATGTACCCGATTTAAATTAAAATCTAGTTTCTTTGATTTATTTTCCCTTGGACAAAGGTACAGTAACTCATTGGATACAATATATAATGCATCTTTGTATCAACATTTATATATATGGATCACGGCTGCCTTGGTTGACTCTCCACAGATATGGAAATTGCCTCCTAGTAGATAGACTGATTTTTAATACCATTTTGCAAGAACCATAAATGCAAATAAGTGATGCCATAGAAGCCTTCCTCTAAAATCAGAATGGATGTGTAGCGTTTCTGTTTCATTTGTACATGTTACTTGTATGTTCAGTACAAGTATGTTTTTTATCAAGAGAATGTATTAGCCATAACTCACACCATGTTTGCAGTGTGGCAATTACTTAAAGCGAGTGTGGGAAAGGCAGTATTCTCCCCCAGGGAGTTTTTACATTTTCCTGGGGAGAACACTGAAGTGGAAATTAAACTTTACTCTGGTCTTTGCTTCACCTACGAACAGAGAGGTGGCAAAACAAAGTCCTCAATACCAACTCTGATCTAAAAAATGTTAAGTTTTAAAAGAAAGTTAGCTATTTATATATGTAGAACTGACATGTATAAATGACATGTATAAATGACATAAAGCTTTCAAAAATTCATCCCCACAAGGGTCTTTCCATAACAAATTCTCTGCATACACAGGTGCACCACGAAACTCCTCCATCTGGCTTATAAACTATTCAGTTTAGCACTGTTTTTTATATAATATGCAATCATTTGGAAAAAAAATACACCCCGTGGCAACAAACAGATATTTGATCTTTATTTCAACATACTAATAAAGTTGATGTAACAAATTTCAAGCACCATTTACATTATATAGTCAACTAAACCTAGGGGCAACGTCACAATGGCAATGGCATGGATTTCTGTACAGAAACTGGAAGTGTGCTGAAATCTGCCCCATTTGTGCACTAACAGGCTAATGCCGTGCTTGTTAATGCAAAGTGATTTAGGGGCATTAGATGTTTTCGCAAATTGAAGTTAAGCATTAAAAGGGTTGTTCACCTTTAAATGAAGTATGATGTTTATAATTATGATATTTAGTATGATGTATATAGTGACCTTCTAAGACAATTTTCAGTTGTTTTTCATTTTATTATTTGTGGTTTCTAAGAAATTTTGCTTTTTTAAGAGCATTCCAATTTGCAATTTCAGCAATCTGGTTGTTAGGGTTCAACTAAGCCTAGCAACCATGCATTGATTTGAATGAGATTTTAATTTGAATAGCAGAGGACGTGAATGGAAAGATGTGTAATAAAAAGTGGAGCATTTTTTTAGATGGGGTGTGACCCCCCATTTGAAAGCTGGAAAGTGTCATGAAAAAAAGAAAATAAATTAAAAAAAAATATGTGAATTTATTTTTACTCAAATACATTTGAATGTATTCAAAACTCGAATGGGAGGGTTTTTATGAAAAAACTTGAAAGTCTAATATTCGATCAAATAGTCCCGACCCGAAAAATTTGAATCGCATTCTAAACAAAAGTTTTCCTCTGAAAAAATACTTGAACATCAGGAAGGCAATTAACATATGCATATAGTTCAACTGACCTCTGCCTTGACTTGTAAACGAATTTGGCAGCTTTTAGGTGGCGAATTTTCGAATTAGAACCATTTTCATGGTGAGGTGTAATAAATCTCACATTCGAATTTACATTTGAGTTAGATTTGTATTTATGTGTTTTGACAACAACAAAAAAAAAAAATCGAAAATTCAATTTACCATTTGAACCTTAATAAATCTGTCCCTACAAGTTAAACAAATCAAAGGTGAACCTAAACTTTAAACTAAAATGTCAGGAATATAGCAAAATGTAAAAGGTATACAAAGTCTATAATTGTAGCAATATATATTTACCTCCCTCAAGGGAGGGCAATTTTAAAGAGGTTGTTCACCTTCCAAACACTTTTTTCAATGCAGTTGTTTTTAGATTGTTCCCCAGAAATAAAGACTTTTTTTCAATTACGTTCCACTATTTAAATTTTACTGTTTTTCCAAAATCTAAGTTTCAAGTTTAATGTTCGTGACTCTGGTGGTAGAGTCTGGCAGCCCATTAATTCATGTACAGACTCTAAACTGTTACAATTTTGCAACATTTAGTTGATACATTTCTCAGCAGCATCTCTGGAGTATTAGCAACTATTATCAATTCTAACAGCTGCCTGTTATGAAACCCAGAGATTCTGCTCAGCAGGGACAAACATAAGAAATGTATCAACTAAATGTAACCATTTAGAACAGTTTACAGGGTCGGTGACCCCCCCTCCCAGAGCTGCTTCAGAAGGTGAAAAATTACACTTTACACTTCAATATTAGAAAACCCTTCACACATAGAAAATAGAAAGTCATTGGAAAAAGTCATTATTTCTGGTGATCTATCTGAAAACAACTAGTTGTTTGAAGGTGAACCACCCCTTTAAGCAAATAATTCTAAATCCAATAAAAAGCTTACAAAAATATTTTTTTTTTTTTTTTTATCATGAAGCCTTTAGGCAAGCATCCTGACAGTGTGGCAATCAACAAATATCCTTACTATTTCAGATCTTGCGGCTACATGGCATGAGAGTTCAATAATCTATTCAGAAGTGTCAGGTATTTTTACTTCATGGAATGAAGGCTAAAATACATTTTGCAAAAGGAGCCTGTACCCTTCAGCAGTTCAGACAAAAGCATGCACTGCAATCCATAACATCAGATAGCTGTAGAGCAGCTGGTAAGGAGTCAGTCATTTTTTCCTCTATTAGAATTCTAAAAGCAACACTAAAACAATTTGTAATACAAAATACTCACTATTCAAACCAAATGTATGTATAAATGTTTTAGGCAAGTATGAGACATAACTCTAGTGTCTCATGACTTTTTGAACAGGAATAAAGCAATTAAAGAATTAAAAAATAAAGATTTTCTCTTGCCCTTAAAGCAATACTATCATCCAAAATTCCCCATTTTAAAAAAATATTTCAAAATAAGTTCATGCATTTCTGATTAATGCCTTTTATCTGTTGGGGAGATTTGATATCCCATTGGGGAAGGACTATATATTTACAGATTTTATCCCAAACGGACAAACCCTCTGATGCCTGAATCTGCTCAGAGGGGTAAGTATAAAGTTAGGGGCATTTTTTTGTTTTGTTTTGTTTTTAAACGGTTCAATTCTCCTTTAACCAACTAATCTAACAAGTCAAATGTAAAACAACCACAAAACAAGACAAAAATTGGAAACAGCATTACTTCCAATGGTAAATTCCTTGCTTACTTATGTGTCCATTCACATACAACTTACAGAAGCTTGTGAAAATAATGAATTATTATATCAAATAATGTCATGCTAAAAGGCCTAAGATATTTTATATACCTGGAGGCTTATTTATTGAAGGTAAAATAGTAGTGGGATAGAGGTTTTTGAAACTACGATTAAACTCTATTCCTTAAAGGGCACCTATCACAGCCAAAATCAAACACATATTAACAATCTGACCAGTACAAGCTAAACACGTTTAATCAAACTACATATATAGTTTTTTGAAAAAACTGCAGGTTTTAAAAAAATCCCTTACCTTGTCAAATGGGTTCTTTCACTGAGGGAGGCCATATTGAGACTCTAACAGAGACTCTAATGTGCAAATTTCAGGAGCATGCTCAGATTGTAACACTGCTTTGAGTATTCTACCCAGAATGCCTTGTTTTAGTAAACTCCTCCACTAGAAGTATCCACTAGAAGTGCTGCCACCTGCTAACTTCCAGCAGGTGGCAGCACTACTGTACAGCAGCTAACACACAGGTTTGGCTGATTTGAAAATAGCTTAGAAGGGTTGATAAGCAAACAAGGAATTTGAACTGAGCATGTGTGAGATTTCAGAGCTACAGTTGGCTGGGAAGATATAGGTAGGAGGAGCCAGTGAAATCCAAGATGCCTGCCTCAGCTAGAACTGCAGTGGAGATAGGGGAGATCTTGCAGAAGGTATAGTGAGCTGATCATTTACATTATACAAACAATTCTAACTGTTTTAAAAATTGGATTTCTTGAACTTTCACATAGTGTATTTACTTAGTAAATGATTTTGGTCATGATTGGTGCCCTTTAAAAATGAAGAAGTTGTGGAATTTATTAAATTATACAAATATAAAAAGTGCCAATAGAAAAAAAAATGCTTAACTGTGCCTCTAAAAATTATGAAAACCTCTAAATATTAAAGTTTTTTGGAAAATTACTAAAAAAATTTGACATCTTACATTTAAAACTACGAATTGTTTTAAAATGGTCCAATGGGATCAGCACAGCTCCCACTGACTTCTATGGGACTTTGACAGCTTTTACTTGCCAAAGTTGTATATTAGAGATTATTAGAGTTTTTTTTGGTTTTTACATTTGATGAATCTTGAAATGTTCGAGTTTTAAAGAAATAAATGAAAACCACACATAAAAAAAGAAAAAGAAAAAATTTGATTGTTAGCAAATCGGCTCCATAACGTTCTAAGAAAAAACAGGAATGTTTACTTAAAAATAAAATGGTTTGTTGAAACTTTGAAATTTAACTTTAGTTGTATGAACAGCACACAAATGATCAAATTGCATTTTTTATATTAATTTCTATTTACATACATGGGATATGCTATGTGCTTGGCAGACACTTGAGTGCTTTTATTCACATCGTTTATGTGGATAACGATAAAGTAATTTAAGAAACTAGAACATGGCTGATACTACAGGAAAGCCTGTTGAAATGATGCATATTCCATGCTTCATTCCCTTCTGAATGTCCTATATGCATCATTTAGGATGGAAAGAACTAGCGAAAAGCAGGGATCACCTTCCTCTTGCCTCTTTAGCTGTTACTGTAATCTGTATTTATTTATATTTCATTATACTATTAAAACACAAAAACACAATATTCTTAATATATGGAATATTTAAATATTCCACATTAAAAGTCCAACCTACAAACTAGCTATTGCAAGTTCAAACTAACAAAGAAGCACTGCTACACATAGTATTAGTCTTTTAATAAAATTACACGTAAAAAGACAAGAAAGTTATATTTACCGTGGGAGCCCCGTGAATGCAATTGCTAGCCTTGGATGCCAAGTCTATGCTCCTCTTCATTTAGAAACACAATAGCTTTTCTGTTTTGTGCACTTACTGCACTTTTACTATTGTACACTGGAATTCTGGATTATATTGTAAAAATCTAAGTGTGTCTTACTGCCCTACAATGCACAAGAATCCATATATACTTCTAGTACAAATGGCAACAACTTTTACTTACCTTCTTAAAGTGGAAGCACCATGCATGTTCCTTATGTCTCAATTGTACCCAAACGTAAATTTTGTGTTAATCCTATTGTAAACTATAACCTCTTGTTTGTGAACACATAAATGTGAAAACATGAGCATTCTAAAATGTGCCTTCAGAGATTGATTCTTTTTCCCAAATCAAATTGTAAACTCATATAGAATGTGTGAAACTAGCAGATGGGCAGCACAGACATCCAGTTTAATGAGAACACAAGCATATCAATAAAATTCATGGGCATAATGATAGAGAAATATTGCAAATTCCCCTTTATTTTCCAAGCAAAAAGAAAATCAAAAGAATGTTTTATATACCAAATGTATTACTGTTATTAAAGTATATAAAGGGGAACGTACCTTTGCTGAAGTATTTACAGTCCTGTAATGTGTATTTTTTACATTTGGATTTAAAAATGGAATACGTACGTTTTAAATCTTCTTAAGTAAGCAACTACCTGCATTGTGGAATTTTATTTATTATACCCTTTGTTTCTTGCATGATTAGTAGTTGTATATTGATCAGCTGCAGGGACGAAGCACTGTATGTAAAGTCTTCCAAAAAGCAGAGAGCATTCACATTGTGTTTTATGCAGTTTGGTTGGCCTGGACACACTGATCACTTGGATCTCAAGTGCAAATGTTTTTTTCTTTGGCTGTGGGCAGAATTGGTGCAGTTTGGTACTAAATATGTAAACAAAATGCATCTTAACTGCAGCACAATGGGTAGTGGCAGGCAGCCTTCTACTCAAGCATTTGAGTAGATGTGTACGTGTCATATCTTACTAAGGAGCCTTAGCAGCAGGGACAGAAGTACAGGGACATTTGAACTACTGCTGTTCTCTCTCAATAGGCAACTGTGGTCAAAACTCATATATTCCATTTGCCTTAGTTCTTACACGTGAAAATAAAAATGTGTAAATTCATTGATCCATCATATAAAATAAGGCAAATGCTGCCAAGAGTTAGTTAGAGGTGATAGATGAACAGATAAAAATTTCATACCTGCAGCCTCTTCTTTGACTGACTAGCAGGTTTAAGGAAAGCCAGTGAAACATTAAGGTCATTTAGAGATAAATTACACAGGAGATTCTGGTCAGATTTTGTCTGATCTTGCTATGCAACTGCACGCAACACCATGTGATTTGTAGGATTCTACGAAACCTGATCCAATATTCAATGTATTTCAACGGAATTAAGAGAAGGTAAAATACCCTCAGATTTTATTTCGTCAGATGAAGACGCAACATGCTGCCTCTGGATCCCACAGTCATGTCGCCTCCGATGGAAAATTTTTCATGTAGTTTAGACATCAGATTTTTCTATCAGTCCCATTATATTTTAACCCATGCGACTACATCAATCTTGTAGCATAAAATCTGACGATCCAACACCATTCTACAAAATCTCCTGTAGAGCTTAGCCCTGTGTGTGACAGTGATATTATTTATGGAAATAATTTCAGCAATATATATTGCAAAATATTATCCTATTATCCAGATTTACCACCATGGAGCCTGGGTCTATCTGGGTTTGGCGACTGTCATAATGGTGACAGAATAATGAAGAAAGAATAATGTGGTATTTTTTTTAGGGCTGTGACTGGGAACCCTGATTCTAGGGGTCAGAAAATCTTTTCAATCATTCTTTACAATGCGATTCCTACTTTGTGGCAACAGTTTAGTTAAGACCCTTTCTCAGTTCAGCATGATAATTCCCCCTGCACACAAAGGAAGGACTGTACAGAACTGGTTTGTCGAGATGGGAGGGGAAGAACTTGAGTGACCTGCACAGAACCTGACCTCAACTGAAAAACGCAACAAAAACACCTGTGGGACTTTAGATGACTGCAATTGAGGCCTGATCGCCCAGCCTAAGATTTAAAAGTACAAGACTACTGATAATCCATAATGGAGGGTGCGGCGATCAAATAGCTATGCAAGCACTCTTCACAATGGACACATCCCACTTCTGGATGGGAATTCCCAAGTAATTGGCTCCTCCCTGAAAAACTGCTTCAAGCTGGCAAAATGTATTCATATATACAACTATATCATTTTCATTAGAAACTAAAATTACATTTTTATTTGAGTTTAAAAGAAAATGTTTAAGGTGTATATCACCAGATAAGACATAATGTCACCAGGAAAAATATGATTCAGGTTACTATTGCCTGACAAGCAGGTACATAGCTGTTTGCATGGTGATTACATTCAAGTCTATGAGGGCTGCTTTGGCACCATGTTTTGGTCTACTAAGAAACCCCAGATCTTACAGTGCCTGCAGAAGCCTTCTGTGCCTTTGGCTTGAATTAGATGACAGGTTGCATTTTTTTTTAACTTTGCACAATGGAGGCACTTAATTAAATGTTGTAAAAATGTAAATGTAAAGATGCAAAAGCGATGTAACTTTTAAATTCCCAGTTTAAAAAAAAAAAAAAAAACATATATGGAGAAGCTCGACATTCCATAGGTAGATCAATGTTAATACCTGAGTTTATCCAAAATTGTCAGCAATAGCAACAAATATGACAAAAGAAATTAAAGGAATATACTGTCATATAAAAGCAATTGTTTCATTATTCACAGTTTAAAAGTGTACAAGAATGCAAGTCATCAGTACCAAACTCAAGTTCTACTTGAAAATGTTTTTTATACTCAAATAGGAAAAACAAATGTACAGTCGTAGATAAACTGAAAAGGAAACTAATTTTGATTGTATAAAAAGGCAGACCTTCCATTTCCTAGGAATTGAGTCAGCAAGTCACAAACATCTCTATGTAAATTTTTTTTAAAAGTTGGCTTTAATTACTACATAATTCATAAAGCACTGTGAACATCACCTGATCATTTAAGGGACCGTTTTCTGAAACAATTTAAGATTTAATCCCTTAAATTGCAACCCGCATTACTGCATAATGGAAGAGGAAATGTAACTCTAAGCAATTTTCCAACATACATTAAGCATTTTCAGTGGTTTTAAAATGTAATCTGTAAATATAATTGAAAGCGGTATTTGCTTGTCTGTGTTTTCTTGACTTTGAAAATAATGTAGCAAGAGTCAATTCTGCTTCAGATCTGTTTATCAGCTAGATTCTGTTACATTATTTCAGGAGTCAGAACCACCAGAGAATGCAAACAGCCAGGTGGATATTATTTTCAATAGCAAATACACTCAGTAAAAACTTTGAAAGCTTTAAAAAAATTATCTGTTTGCTCAGAATTATTTTCTGTCATTATGCAGACACAATTTTTGGTTGTAACCCCTTTAAGTGAAAACAAACGACGATTACAATTAAAATCCACAGGAGGAATGATTTACTAGAGCTGCTTTCTTTTAGCAAACAAAATGAGCAGGCACTTCCAAAGATCACTCCTCCAGTTAGACTTGTCAAATAATGGTAACTTTATTCCGGTATACAAGGTTTCAGCCGGAAACCTTGTATACTGGAATGAAGTTACCCATTATTTGACAAGTCTGCCTGGAGGAGTGATCTTTGGAAGTGCCTGCTCATTTTGTTTGCGATTGTCTGCTCCCCTAAGCTGAAAATTCAGGGTGGTGCACCTGGACCTCCTCCTACACCTAGTGAGTTATACAGAGACCAGAAAAGTTTGTTTATACTACTATCATCTATAATCGTTCTGCTTTCTTTTAAGTCAGAGACATCCACCTCTTCTCATGTAGTGGGTACAACTGTATTCCTGGGACTGATTATATTAACTTGATGATGCCTAACAAGTTACTTTATTAGACCAGAACAGGCTTGCTGCAAAAGGGATATAAAATATTAATGGAGGATACAACCATTGCTCTGCCTCCAGTTTGTCAGCTCTGTCCCAGGTGTTAAAGCTGAAAGCTGTAACTCCAGAACACAGGGCCTTATGCCAAAAAGTACTATGATCAAAATAAAAGACTACCCACTTTACAACACATGCTGTACCCATACAGAATAAGCAGTTTAACAAACTACACCACACACAAGGATAATGGACGAGAAAAATGGACATTTCTTACAGAAAAATCTTCTATGGGAACTTAGTGAAACCTTGGTGCATCTAAGAGGTTAAAAGTCCTACGTGAACAGAATCAATATCTTTAAATTTAGGCTTTTACAGCACCTCTGCAGTTACATTTATTGCTTAATGGCCATCTTGAATGTGTGTTATGTACTGAATTTACTGATTTCAAACTTCTCTCTTATCAATTTATACCATTTATGTAGAGCTTGCAATAAGAGATGTATGGGTGTTCTATATTACAATTGTTGTTGAATAAAGTACCCGAGGATGCAGTATGTTACATAACCAGTACAATGGTCTAACTACCTGCAAAATAAATATACTGTGAAGAAAAGGATTTCTGCATGTTGCTGGAAATCCTCATTGTCCCCAACAGAATTTATAATAGATAATTTTGTATTGGGCAGTGCTATTCTACAACCCTGCCAGTGCTATATTCAGCATCACGATTCCTGCATCAACGCATGCAAATACCTATTCATTCTCTAACTGCTTGACTATAGTAAAAACTAACGATTATCACCAGAGCATTATAAATTGGGCAGGACTATATGTGAGCATTATTTTAATGACAATTTGTATTGGTTACGTGCAGTAACATCATCTGAACAGGACTGCACAATAAGAAGAGATTAGGGTGCAGATTGCCTCATTGATAGGATCATATCATTATTCCCACCTCTATGCAACACTGAACAAGTGGAAAATCCTAAATATAAACATCAACTGAAAATAATACAAATGCCAGTGCCAGTCGGGAGGCTAGTGAATGTTACTTTTCACTTCATTACTTCATATCAAGCAGCAAACCAACATGCTCAGTGCTCACGCCTCAAATGGGGAGCTTGAGAGCAGACTGATATGCTGCTTTGATGGATGAGAAAAAGGGAAAGTCATGATCCAGTCATCTGCTCTCAGCCTGTGTTCAGGGAATGAATGGAAGGTGGGATGAACAGGAGCATGCAGTAAGCACCCTGAGCATTCATTGCAGGGCCCTGTGCAAAACAGAGAACACATGCTAATGTAGACAAGGACTTTGTTCTACCTACACAATAATTAACAGAAGCTGGGATGAGGCCACTCACCAACAACACACAATCATATCAATGCCTGTTAATATCACATTATACTAGAGCAAAGAAATGACAGGTTCCTGGTTTAATCTCTTCCAGTGAGGCAGTGCCAGTAATACCCTTAGATCCCCTCACAACGAGGCTTGGCACCCGATTAGCAGAACGACACACCTCCCAGGAAATTTGTAGCAGCTCAATTGCAGTTTATCACTTTCTGTAAGCTTAGGAGCCCGTCCGTATAACTATCCAATGGCACCCCCACCCACCTATTAAACTGTCCCTGCAGAGAAATGTTAGGGGTGATATTTACAGTATGTGAGGGAATGTCTATGATCACGATGAAGCGACAAAAAGCTGCCCAACAGATCCCTCTTATTAGCAGACCGCAGCACTTATCCTACCTCTTTGATGGTGTCTCTCTTCTGCTTGACAGCCGGGTCGGACGGCTCCTTGCCCACTACCCCTACAGGCGGCTTAAATACATGCGGGGGTAACTTCCCTCCGGCGGTCACCCTGCCCTGCACCATTATCTGCTCCTTATCCCGTTGGATGTCCTTCTTGATGTCCTCGTGCTCGTGTGCCCTGTTCAGGGTATCCTTGGCCTCCCTTAGCGCCCTCTCATGCTCCTTTCTAATCCGGGCAAGGCGCCCCCCGAGATTCGATTCCTCTTCCTCCCCCAAGAGTCCGGCCAAGGGTCTCTGAGGAGGCGGCGGGGACTGCTGGAAGAAAACTCCGCTCAGCAGCTTGGAAGAGTCCGGCAAGAAGAAGATGGCCCCGAAGCACAAAGTGATAAATCCGCTGAACACCAGTAACAGCACAAACTTCTCTGTCAGTCGAAACCCCGACAGCTTCCTCCCCGCGGAGCCCAAAGACAGCAGCCCGGGGCCCGACACCCCGCCCCCTGGGGAACAGCCTGGACCCAGCCCTCCTCCTCCGGCCGACCCCAGCGGGGAAACGCTACTGAACGGCAACAGGCTGCCGCCCGGCATCACACAGCTCCCGACTGAGGACTGCTTAGAGGTGGGCACCAGTAGCTGGCAAGGGTAGGGTGAGATCTCTGGGGTCAAGGCAGTTCAATGACTACAGTATCCAATTCCAAACATGCACCTGTATCTCCTTCGTGCGGTAAAGCCCTCTCTAGCACACGTGTTACTAGCACTGCGCTTTGGCTCGTCTGTCCCGCTGCTGCTGCCTATAGACGAGAAAGTTTCCAGCACAGCACGCAGCACAAACCAGTAATCCCCTCCGCATGTACTAGAGCGCACGCTGGCTGCCCAGCTCACACGCTATCGGTACTTGAACTGAAGGCTCTCTCCGTTACTGTGATGTTTCCCGATACCACATACCACTTTCCGGGCTGTTTGTCAGGGAGTTTATCGGAGGAGGAGGGGCGAGGGAAGTATATACAAGAGAAGGCTTCCCCCTTCCAAATAATGGGGGGAGGGAAGACTGGTCACTCCCCTTCCCCGGGGCGGGGTAGCGTTGACAGGTGACCACACATCCACTTCGCACACCCCCGACCTACTCCTACTACTATCCGGCACTGACGGAGCATCAGGGTAGAGACCCCAAAAAGGGGCGACGGGCCAGCCCACTGACAACAAACCGCGCCCATCTCGGACGCTGATTGGCTTCTCCGTTCCACGAGCGGCTCTTTGTGGTTGGCTTTTTGATCGGACTGCTAAATAGAACCGCTAGACTAGAGGTTCCTAGAATTCTGCCTGTTAACGGTCTAGATAAAATTATTAAATTATTGCTTAATGAGGTGTTGGAACGCAGCAGTGTAATCCTCCTTGCAGCTATCAGCTTTGTGAATATGAGCTACAAGCGCCAGACTTTGTCTCCCTTGCAAGAGCGGCTCTCACCTTCGGTACCAGGAATCGACTAAAGGTGGCCATACATGGATAGATCCGCTCGTTGGCGATGTCGCCAAACAAGCGGATCTCCCTCCGATATGCCCACCTTGAGGTGGGCAATATCGGGCTGATCCGATCGTGGCCCAACGATCGGATCCTAGTGTTCGCAAACGGGCCGTCGGATCGCGGGACCGCATCAACGAACAGATGCGTCTGCGATCCGACGGGATTTTTAATCCCATCCGATCGAGATCTGGCCGACTTTCGGCCAGATCTCGATCGGGGAAGCCCGTCGGGGGCCCCCATACACGGGCAATAAGCTGCCGACTCGGTCTGTCGGCAGCTTTTATCGGCCCGTGTAAGGCCACCTTAACAGCCGCCCCTACGCATGTTCAAGGGATGCCCTTTGCCACCAGTGAAGGCTGCGTTAAATTCCCTTTTTACATAAATACTCGTGGGAGGCGCTTGAGCAAGCAATCTGCCAGAGAATTGAACTTTCCTGGTCACTCCATATCAGCAATATACCCGGGAGGCCCCTCCCATTCCTGCCCCTAGCTCAGATAGTCCCTCCCTCTCTAGACTTTAAAAGGTACCCCAGAGACTCACCTCCTTGTCTTTTTCTTTTCTGTTTCTGTCTTTAGCAGGCAGGCTGGATTGAGTTCCTTGTTCAGGTGGAAAAACCTTACAGGGGAACTAAAGGCTAGAGGGAGGGGTCCCTTCCTCCATTCCTAGTGAAGGCCTGGAGAGGGAAAGTGGAAGAAGGTCTGACAGATAGTTGAACTATAAAGTGACCTTCTAAATTCCCCAAGAGGCGTGCCAGGTGGGTAGCTGGTAAAGTGGCCCCTGTCACAAATGATCCTAGTGTGGTGACTTAGGGTTCTAGTGCTTTTGCCTTCATCCATTGGGACTTGCATCCCTTTTTTAGTCTTGGCTGTTCCCTGCATTGCCCTTGTCCTTGGGGCAGGGAGTACCGCCACCTGTGTTGGCTAGAGGTTAGTGCTCCTTCTCGGGAGTTTGGGACATTCTCAGTGTGGGAGAATCGGGATCCTCTTAAGGGCTCATCCTAACCTTCCCACCCTCCCCGTTCTAATAATTTTTTCTCCCCAGGCGTCTCTCCTTCGCGGGAGTTGTGGTGCTGGCGTGGATGCGGTTCCTGGTGCGCCCTTGGATGACGTCAGGGCTGTGCGCAGCCCTGGATCGGGAGATTGATGGAGGAGGAGGGGGGAGGTAACCGCGAGCTCGGGGGAAGGAGCGGTTACGGGCAAAGTAGCCGGCGTCTGACTTAGCTACTCAGTTCCTACCCTGCTGAGGCTTTATCCCTAAGGTGGCTTAGCTCCGGAAGGGGTAGAGATCTCCAGCAGCGATCTCTTGCTGGGTCTGCCTCCTCCAAGATGGCGACGAGATGAGGATTCCTGGAGGCAGCGTCAGCCATCTTGGGGGAGGGGTTTTAGCTCCCCTAGTGGTCATAAGGAGCTGGCTGGTTGGTGCCCCTCTGGCTTCCCTTCTCAGTCCTGCTGCAGGTATCCCTCGCTGTTGGCTATCAGGTAAGCCTCTGCTGGTGGGGTTTGAGTTCTTCTTATCTGTAGAGTTTTGCTGTTCTGGGGGTATTAACCTTGTGGTTGTTGGTTTTTAGCTGTGTTTAGTTGGAACTGGTGTGATGGATCATTCAGCCTCAAGTGCCTCTGCCTTTCAAGCTAGGTAAGTGTATGTTTTTAGTGTTAGGCTTTTATCTTATCTTTTCTCTCTCTCTTCTTCTTCTTTTCTTGGTCTCTAGCTTGCCTGAAGATTCTCAGCATAGAAAACGCAAGACCAAGGGGGCACTTATGTCTGAATGTGTGGGATGCTTTAAGCCACCTCTTGTGGGCAAAAAATGTTGTGACTCCTGCTGGAGGGATTTCTGCAGGTCAGCCTCTAACCCAACAGGAAGGGAACAAGAGACCTTAGAGGAAGGTCAGGGGTTCAGGACTGGAAGCTTGGAGAGATAACGATGATTCCTCTGAGGAAGAGGGTATGGCGCCTGCCAGTACAGTTACCTTTACAGATTCAGAGGATGAATCCGAGGCTGCTCATGAATCTTTTGACTTTGCATTAGTCTCTCCCCTTATCAAAGCCTTGAAGCTTACTTTAGAAGTAGAGGAAGAAGTTGAATCAGCTAAGACCCCCAAGGTCCTGCCTACTCCATCCAAGAATTGTCAGACCTTCCCTTTGTTTGGGGAAGTGGCAGAATTAATTAAGTCAGAATGGCAGAAGGTGGCTAAAAAAGTCTTTTGTTTCACCAGGTACCAGATTTGCTAAACTATATCCGTTTAAGGAGTCGGAAGTGAAGGATTGGTCTATTCCTCCTTCTGTAGACCCTGCAGTTATTCACTTGGCCAAAAAGACAACCTTGCCAATTGATGATTGTTCCGCCTTAAAAGATCCGATGGACAGAAGAGTGGAATCGGATCTTAGAAAGGCCTTCATGGTGGCGGGTGCAGCATGTAAGCCAGCAGTTGCCTTAGTATCAGTAGCCAAAGCCATGTCTTGTTGGATTGAATCCATCAACAAAGCTGTGAATGAGGGTGCAGACGTAAAGGATATTTCTGCTAGTCTAGCAGAGTTGAAGATAGCTGCAGGCTTCATTTTGGAAGGTGCAGTAGATTTGACAAGACTGTCTGCCCGCTCTATGGCTATTTCAGTAGCAGCGAGACGAGCATTGTGGCTCAGGTCATGGTCTGCGGATACCTCATCCAAGATGAGTTTGTGTACGCTTCCTTTTGAAAGCTCCCGACTTTTTGGAGTCAAACTGGACGAGGTCATAACTAAGGCCTCAGGGGGAAAGAGCCAATTTTTGCCACAGGAGAAAAAGAAATCAAGTTTTCATCCTTTCAGATTTGGTGGCCCTCGAGGGGCGGCTGTGGCAGGTTCGTCCCACCATTCCTTCAGAGGAAATAGGGATACATTCAAGCCCTTTGCTTGGAAAAGGGGTCAGTATGCCTTCCCTAGGCGCTATAAGTCCAGGCCGACTCTACAGCCTAAGAAATCTTCCTAACTATCCGTTGGAGGAAGGAAGGGTGGGAGCAAGGCTGGGGGAGTTCGTTCATGTTTGGCAAGACACCATCTCAGACCAGTGGGTCCTAGACATCCTGAGAAGAGGCTATCATCTAGAATTTGCTTCTGTTCCAGGGAAGGACAAATTTGTAGTGTCACCCTACCCGTCCTCAAAGGGCAAAAGAGAGGCCTTGGATCAGCACGTCCAGTGGTTGCTAGAAGTGGGAGCAGTAATACCAGTCCCACAAGAGGAACGTATGAAAGGAATTTATTCTATCCTGTTTCTGGCAAAGAAGAGTTTGGGGGATTGGCGACCGATTCTGAACCTTCAGGAAGTCAACAGACATCTAAAGTATCAGAAATTCAAAATGGAGTCCATCTTCTCCATCATTCAGGCAGTCCTACTGGGGGATTGGCTTCTATCTATAGATCTTCAGGATGCCTATCTTAATATTCCGGTCATTCAAGCTCATCAGCGATTTCTACGCTTTGCACTGGCAGGAAGGCACTTTCAGTTCCGTTGCTTACCCTTCGGTCTTTCAACAGCTCCAAGGGTCTTTTCTAAAGTGTTGGTAACCCTGATAGCGGCCCTAAGACTGGAAGGGATTTCCATTTGGCACTATTTAGATGATATTCTGATGTCAGCAAGAAGCAAGGAGACTCTTACTCTTCATCTGGAACGAGTCTTACAGTGTCTACAAACCCATGGCTGGTTAATAAATTGGGAAAAGAGCCAGCTGGTTCCCTCGCAGTGACTGCAGTATCTGGGAGCAATGTTCGACACCAGAAGGGGAATAGTGTCGCTTCTGCTTCAGAGAGCGCAAGACTTATCTTGTCTAACAGCAGGCATTATAGAGAGGAATCAGGTCTCAGCCAAGGAATTAATGTCTTTGATAGGCTCCATGGCAGCAACCATCCCTGTCACAAATTGGGCCAGGTGGCACATGAGACCAGCACAATGGTTCTTTCTGGACCATTGGGACAAAGTAAGCGGAGATTGGAGTCAGCAGATTCGGTTGTCTCTGGCATTCAAACAATCTCTCAAATGGTGGCTGTCAATAGAGAACCTTTGTACAGGCCTTCCCTTAACCCAACCTCAATGGAGGATCCTAGTCTCAGATGCATCCACGTTGGGTTAGGGGGCACAACTGGAGGAGGAATGGATCCAGGGTCTGTGGCCTTCACAGCAGAAGAGTGTACCTTCCAACATACTGGAAATCAGGGCTGGAAGGAATGCCCTGTTTTCCTTTGCTCAGGGGCTAAAGGGTTCGGCTGTCAAGATGCTGATAGACAACACCTCAGCAGTGTCCTATGTCAGAAGACAGGGGGGAACAAAGAGCCGATCTCTGCTGTGGGAGGTAGAACCTGTTGTGACGTGGGCAGAGAAGAATCTAACTCTTTTGGCAGCAGCTTATCTTCCAGGAGTGGAGAATTAAAAAGCGGACTTCTTGAGTCGCAATATCCTGTCGGTCCAGGAGTGGGCACTACGTCAGGATGTATTTCAGATGCTGGTGGAAAAATTGGGTCTTCCAGAAGTGGATTTGATGGCAACAAACAACAACACACAGTGTCCGATTTTCTTTTCCAGGAGACTTTGTCCCAAGGCGAAAGCAACAGATGCTCTTCTACAGAGCTGGAACTTTCAGCTGATGTATGTCTTTCCTCCGTTCCCACTCATTCTTCAAATTCTTCAGAAGATCAGGAGAGAGCAGAGGTAATCTTGATAGCTCCAAGATGGCCGCACAGGCCATGGTACCCGCTCTTGTTAAAGCTGGCAAGGGCTCCTCCATGGTCTCTTCCCAAAAGGAAGGATTTGTTAAGGCAGAGACCAATCTTTCATCCGAATCCAGGAGCCTTAGCTCTTCAGGCCTGGAGATTGGAGTCATTAGGATTTTCAGAGACTGTCAATGCTACACTTTTAAAATCAAGGAAACCTTCGACTTCTGCGACTTATTAAAGAATTTGGGAGAGATTCTGCTTCGGTAGTTTGGAGTCTTCCGTTAGTCCTTAAGGCCTGGGCCTCGGAAACTTTTGAACCGTTAGACACTATTTCACTATGGGATCTGACGCTCAAGACCCTTTTTCTGATAGCTATAGCTTCAGCATCCAGAGTGGGAGAATTACAGGCTCTTTCCTGTAGTCCAGGTCATATCCTTTTCTTACATGACAGAGTTATTCTAAAACCAGATAAAGCCTTTCTACCAAAGGTGGTGTCATCTTTTCATTTAAAGAAAGAGGTCATTATCCCCAAATTCAGATCGGAAGAGGCAGAGTTGGAAGAGATGCATAAGATTGATCCAGTCCGATGTCTGGTTCGTTATTTGGAGACAACGAGACCTTTTAGGAATTCCGACAGACTGTTCATTATTCCTGAAGGTTTGTCACAAGGGTCAGGCAGCCTCAACTACAACGATCAGCAGATGGATATGTCTTTGTATATCTAAAGCTTATGAGTCTCAAAGCAAGCTAGCTCCGAAAAGGTCTGAAGGCTCACTCATCTAGGGCGATTTCTGCATCCTGGGCAGCATTAGCAGAGGTTCCAACTGCACAAATTTGAGGTGGCTTCTTGGTCTTCAGCGAAGACCTTGATTAGACATTATTCACTGGACGTTTCGGTTTCTAGCAATCATGCCTTTGCAGCAGGATCACAGCTTGCGTTTGTTTCTTAAAATATTAAATTCCTTTTTCAATATGGTAGTTTGGAGACTTGTTCTTCCCACCCTTCTTTTTATGGCTTAGTAAATCCAGGTGTATTGCTGATATGGAGTGACCAGGAAAAGGGAGAATTCTTTCATACTTACCGTAATTCAACTTTCCTGGTCACTCTCCATATGAGCATTTCCCACCCTAGAACTGGAAACTTGGTACTAGACAAGGGGGTGAGTCTCTGGGGTGCCTTTTAAAGTCTAGAGAGGGAGGGACTATCTGAGCTGGGGCAGGAATGGGAGGGGCCTCCCGGGTGTATTGATGATATGGAGAGTGAACAGGAAAGGAGAATTACGGTAAGTATGAAACAATTCTCCCTTATTTGTCGCAAATCTGAACAGACAGGTCGGTTCCTCATCACCTACAGACTATCATCATAAACTGTCATCCAGTCTTTGGAACCTGATACGTCTGTGTAAAAAACACATTGCAATAAATAATTATTGGAGGTTCAGATAGTATCTATGTACCTTTTCTGTAAAAGCCCTACAGAATGAGCAAAAAGGGGTGTATTTTCCACAAAATAAATAAATGTGTCTATACATGAAACCTACTAGGATGTTTTTTTAAATGATTTTCTAGGGTTGTCACCCGGTCCTTGAAAGAAAAAGCTTGCAAACTCACAAATTAGAATTTGTATTAATGATTTAATTCAGAATTTTTTTTTATAAATAAGGAAAGGTCTGAGGTTTTTTTTAAATCATGAGCTTATTAAGTAGAAAAACCCTCACAAATTCAATATTAATAAATCTAGCCGTGTAACTTATTATTGTCCTCCACTATTTAAAGGAAACATTGAAACATTGCAACATTGCATATCTAGTATAGGTCAATCTAAAAACAACTGGACTTGCTGAGTAATCAATGAAGACGTTTCACTACTCATCCGAGCATCTTCTTCAGTTCAATTGACTGGTGTGGGAAGTTTTCAGCATATAAACTCTTCCACTAATCCATTTACAATGGCACATTGTAACTCTTCAAAGAGGTGACATCTGAAGAAATTGACAGAGGTGTTGATTCTGTGTAGTTGTGATAGGATTATCCAATGTGTCATGCAACTCCTAGATACAGGTGTTACTTGTGAGAGTTGCATGAATGGATGTGTGAAGTGTTCTGAATCCGCCGGGGTACAGATGTTAGAACAGCATTGTATGTTGCAGACAGGTGCTGTCGAAGGCCCCCACCTCTGTTCAGAGATGGTCTCTCCACCTTGACATGAATCGCCTCTTTCACGGCTCGTTCAAACCAGCGGTCTTCTTTATCCAAGATTTGGACCTTGCTATCTTCAAAGTAGTGTCCCTTGTCTTTTAAGTGTAGAAAGACAGCTGAGTCTTGCCCTGTAGAGTTCTCCCTCCTGTGCTGAGCCATTCGCTTGGAGACCAGTTGTTTTGTCTCCCCAATGTATAGATCTGTGCATTCCTCGCTACACTGGACTCTGTATACCACATTGCTTTGTTTTTCTTTTGGTGTTGGATCCTTTGGGTGTACCAGTTTTTGTCTCAGTCTGTTGCTAGGTTTGAAAAACACAGGGACAAGGTGTTTGTTGAAAATCCTCCTGAGTTTCTCTGACACTCCAGCTACATATGGGATGACTATGTTTCGCCTACTATGTGTCTCCGGGCGGTTATTTCTATTGGTGTTCCTGTTGGACTTGGTTGCTGCTGTTTTGACAAAGGCCCATTCTGGGTAGCCACACGTTTTCAAAGCTCCTCTGAGATGTTTTTGCTCTTTGTCTTTGGACTCTGTATCAGTTGCCACACATTCCGCTTACAAAACCGAAAACTTCCCACACCAGTCAGTTGAACTGAAGAAGCTGCTCGGATGAGTAGTGAAACGTCTTCATTGATTACTCAGCAAGTCCAGTTGTTTTTAGATTGACCTATACTAGATATACCATGACCTGGATGAATGAAAATCTTCATAGTCATTGCAACATTGCAGAAATTTACATTGAGAGGCAATTTGAATTTGGTCTTCTTTTTTTTGATTTGTTACCAGATTCATTTAGAGGCTGTATTATTATTGTTGTTATTATTACTGCTACTATTAAGACAATAATAATAATAATAATAATTTTTTAGAAAGGCTTCTACAATTTAACAAGCCCTTGGTCAGATTTCACTCACCAGTTAAGTTAGCAGCTCATCAGGCATTTCCTGCATGATTATGAAAAATCATTATTGTGCTTTAGAAAATGACATGGATTGCAAATGGGCTTGTTTAATATGGCCTGAAGCTTCCCCCACAATAAGCTCAGAAAATCCGACCTTTTGGTCCTGTCTACCCATAGGTAGCATATGACTCATACGTGTTTAGCCTAAAAATAAACCTATCTTCAATATAGTTCCATAAAAACTTCTGTACCCTTTTCATAAAAATCATTATTTTCTGTGCTCCAGCTCCTTCTCTCCACACGCATGGACTTCAACCTGCATGAATTCCTCAGCCCAGCCAGCCAGCTGGTGGTTACTTTACTTCAAAACAATCTACCTTCCTCCGAGTTTTGTAGTGTATCAGTTGAAGCAGCGTGTGTAGTTGTCGTTGAGGTTAGTTTTAGGAACAACAGATAAATCAACCTGAAGTAACTCTTATCCTTTTGAACTAAAACAGACGCAGCGTGTGTAGTTGTCGTTGAGGTTAGTTTTAGGAACAACAGATAAATCAACCTGAAGTAACTCTTATCCTTTTGAACTAAAACAGACGGGGGGCTGGTAGTGTTGAGGAATTCATGCAGGCTGAAGTCTGCGCGCATAGAGAGAAAAGGAACTGGAGCACAGAAGATCACAGTTTCTATGAGGTTGATACAGACCCAGGGTCCAGTTATTAAGGTTTAGATTAAGCCAGTTAGTGATAGTTTGATTTGGTACAGTCACTCTAGGAGCAAGAGGAAGGCTCAACAAGGAGGTTCCAATGAGGAGAATCAGTGGGGTTAGGACCCAGTGGAGTGTAAACCACTAGAGCAGGAACAGCAGTGGGTGAGATGAGGACCAGATAAGGTGCCAAAAGACAAACCCCCGAGGATCTGAGGATCCCTGTGTGAAGGTACTTTGAGAGGAATTGCCCAGAAGTGTGGTAATTTCTACACTGTTTGCTCTACTCCTGCGAGGGATTGGCATTGTTGCCTTTGAATTTGCCTCAACCAAAGCGACTGTATATATTCCTATCAACCGATTTCCTGTTAATAAACAAGTTATTGTTGAAAAGAAGCCTCTCTGTGACTGGATCCTTTGCTACACTGAAGAGTACAAAGTACTGAGAGTTGCTCAGGTACAAGTGGGTCAAGTGGCACAATACAAGCAGAAATAGTCTTGGCCACACACTATAATTCACACAGCTAAAGTACACTCATAAGTGCTACATTTACATTTTGCCTTCTTCCCAGATCTCAGAAGCAGTGCAGATTTCTTAATTCACCTTTAGACTAAAGTTATACCAAGTTTTGGGTATATATTCTGCACAGGATTTTATGATAACCAGCAATTGAGCTTCAATTGTTTTTCTTTCCATTACTATACTATTCAGTATAGTTAAATGAGGGAGGGAAAATAAAATAAGCATTTTTCATGGTATACAAAAATTTATATATTGGACCTAAGGCAAAGAATATGGCAAACAAATCAGTTGTTCCCGCAAGTAAGAGTCCTGCAATGGGTCGGGTACCCGTGGGTTAACTGCAAAAAAAAAATAATTGGTCACTTCCAGTTTGCAGCAACAGCACTTTCTGTTTAATGGTGGTAGGCGGGTTGCAGATTGGGTTGCAGATTGGGTTGCAGATAAGGCAGCTGCGGGCTGGGTCGGGTAGCAAATCCAAGTGGTAAGTATGCGAGTAGAGGTTTGGGTCGTGGGTATTGATGGGAGAATTTGTCCCGTTACGCTTCGCCATGGATGAAAAATTCACGAAACACACAGACTTTGATGCCGACGACAATTCGCCAGCGTCAAAATGGGCGTCTGATTTGTCCAAAAAACCCCAAAACATTGACACCAGTGAATCTTCGCAATTGTATTCAGCAACGGCGAAATGCGGAAACTTGACGCTATAAATTCGCCCATCACTATTCGTTGGTTGCGGGTTCCAGTCTAAATTTTTTTGCGCAGGACTCTTCCACAAGTACATCAGTTTATTAATATACATAAGTACATCAGTTTATTAATATACATACAAAGATGAGGCCAAGTTCCAGGGGGTCATAGTACAGTGAGGGGGGTCCAATGTCAGCTATACTAGATAATATTGAAACATTTGGCCAAAAAAAAGAAATCAATTCTGATTAATGAGATATACCTAGCATCTCAAATATACATCATTACACACCTACCTAATTAAACTTCAAGAAGGATTAGTAAATTGGTGCACTTAACTCTTTGAACTATGCATGCCACTATTTATGCATCAGCCCTATCCTGTGCTGACCCCTACACTTAATAAGGACAGTTTGCAGAATTGCCTGCTTTTTGAATCTTCCATCAATGTGAGGGCCCTGCAATGACTGCTTGCCCTTGACCTCTTAGAACTGCACTGGGGATGAAAAATACAGATTTTCAAAACTTGGCCTCTAAACCCCTAGGGCGGAGGGTGTTTATTAAAACTCAATTTTCTCATTCTTTTAAAAGTAAAAATTCGACCTAACTCCCAGCCACAATTTGGCTTAATTTACTAAAAAATCCTAACGAAAATTGTATATGCAGGAAAGTTGCGACAAAAAAAGCCAGAAAAACCCTCGAAAATCATGAAGGCAAAAAACATGTCCAATTGTAAAAGGGACATCTGCCATTGACTTTTGCATGACTTCGACAAGTTTTAGCTGGAGTTTTAGAGCTTCTTTTACCTCTAAAAGTTTGGATTTTTCCCCTTAAAACCTGGCCCAGAAAAATTTGGAGCACTCCATGTTTCAGTAATTCCTGATTACTGATGCACACAGTCAGATTATTGGTCAGCCCAGGCCCAGATTCTGTCCTCCTCCTCTAAGCAGTGAGATGAGGGAACAAGGTCATTAGGTAAATGATTGTATGTTTTTGATTTAGCACCATGTTCACTTACAATCTGCTTGATTCTAAGAAGAGTTTGATTAGAAATGGTTCCATTTCAGGGCAAACATGGATATCTAGTAAGGGTTACTATTGCCAATAAGTTGTCCATGTTTATTCTATGGCATGTATATAATCACTAATGCCCTTACCTAGTCCACAGGTTTACAGATAATATATGGGTTATTAAGCAGACATTTGTAAACTAGACAATTAAGCATCATAATGAAAAGACTTCTGTCCTATGTAAGAAGTCAAAACTTGATTAATGTGATTAGAAAAATGCTGAATAACAGTTTTTTTGGATTGCTTGTGGTTGGTGGAAATTAATTACTTTTAACATTTAAACCAGATTTCCAGATTGTTAATCATTTGTTTGTTGGACTGCCTCAACCTACGTGCTATATGTGCATAAAATATATGTAAAACTGTTTACTATCAAAATGTGCCAAGTCCAGTAGCAGGAGAAAATGAAAAACAAAGTTTTAGTGAAGATTGTTCAAATAGTCCACTAAAATTGTGACTTTGTATTTGAAATTAGGGATGTAGCGAACGTCGGAAAAAAAGTTCGCGAACATATTCGCGAACTTGCGCAAAAATGCGAGCGGTTCGCGAACGGTTCGCGAACCCCATAGACTTCAATGGGAAGGCGAACTTTAACATCTAAAAAAAAAATTTCTGGCCAGAAAAATGATTTTAAAGTTGTTTAAAGGGTGCAACGACCTGGACAGTGGCATGCCAGAGGGGGATCAAGGGCAAAAATGTATCTGAAAAATCTGCCTGTGTGTGATTAGAAGAGATAGTGTAGGGGGAGAGCTGTTAGTGATTTCAGGGACAGATGATAGTAAGTTTGCTGGCTAGTAATCTGCTTGATACTGCTCTGTATTGGAGGGACAGAAGTCTGCAGGGATTTGAGGGACATTTTAGCTTAGGTAGCTTTGCTGGCTAGTAATCTACTGTTCTCTTTAAACAACTGCCATACGTTGACCTTGTAGGCATTGTTTGCCCAGTTTTTTTGGACGCAGCCACTGAAGCACAGTTGCCAGAAAAAATATGCCATATAAATGCTGAAAATAGTAGGCATTGTTTGCCCAGTTTTTTTGGCTGCAGCCACTGAAGCACAGAGGCCAGAAAAAATATGCCATATAAATGCTGAAAATAGTCATTTTTTTGGTCGCAGCCACTGAAGCACAGTTGCCAGAAAAATTATGCCATATAAATGCTGAAAATATAAATTTTTTTGGTTGCAGCCACTGAAGCACAGAGGCCAGAAAAATTATGCCATATAAATGCTGAAAATATAAATTTTTTTGGTTGCAGCCACTGAAGCACAGAGGCCAGAAAAATTATGCCATATAAATGCAGAAAATATGCATTTTTTTGGTCGCAGCCACTGAAGCACAGTTGCCAGAAAAAATATGCCATATAAATGCTGAAAATAGTAATTTTTTGCCATATACGTTGAGTCAACGTATGGCAAAAAATGACTATTTTCAGCATTTATATGGCATATTTTTTCTGGCCTCTGTGCTTCAGTGGCTGCGGCCAAAAAAACTGGGCAAACAATGCCTACAAGGTCAACTTATACACTACTACAGCGATGGATACGGATTACGTAAAATATATTATGGCTGCTTGAAAAAAGTCACTCCGGTGTTTTTTCTGGAGACGGTAATATTATGGATATTTAGACAGAATGTGAACAAGGTCACACAGCTAGATGGCAGTTGGTTGAATAACACACTGGGCAAAAAATGCCTACAGGGCAAATAATGCCTAAAAGGTCAACTTATACACTACTACAGCGGTAGTAAAATAAAAAAAAGTAAAATAAAAAAAAATGAATATTAAAAAAAAAAAATTAAAGTTGGTGCTGCTGAACTACTAGGAGCAGCAGATTAGCACACCAGTCCCACTCCCCAACACTGCTAGACTAATAGCACTGGGCTCTTATAGTAGTAGTAGTAGTAGTAGTAAAACAACAAAAAAATAAATAAAAGCAGTCCTTACAAGGACTACTGTTATTGCAGCAGTCAGCAGATGAGATCAGAAGCAGGACAGCTGCCCACAGCAGCTACATACAGAGCACTGCAGTAGAAGGTAGATTACTAGCCAGCAAAGCTACCTAAGCTTAAATGTCCCTCAAACCCCTGCAGACTTCTGTCCCTCCAATAACAGAGCAGTATCAAAACGATTACTAGCCAGCAAACTTTCAACTGTCCCTGAAATCACTAACAGGCAGCAGCTCTCTCCCTACACTATCTCTTCAGCACACACAGGCAGAGTGAAAAAACGCTGCAGGGCTTCGGTTTTTATAGGGAAGGGGAGTGGTCCAGGGGAGAGCTTCCTGATTGGCTGCCATGTACCTGCTGGTCTGGGGTGAGAGGGCAAAAAAAAGCGCCAACAATGGCGAACCCAAAATGGCGAACGTCGCGCGACGTTCGCGAACTTCCGGCGAGCGCGAACACCCGATGTTCGCGCGAACAAGTTCGCCGGCGAACAGTTCGCGACATCTCTATTTGAAATCTGTTTTGAAAATTGGTGGTGTTTGATGCTAGCAGACTGTATTAGTGTGGCCTTTCCTATCAGATCCATATACTGCTTGACAATTAGGGATGTTTTTGCAGTAAGACAAAGTGCCTTATGTTGCAGGGGGAACAGAGGTGCCTCTATATGACACAATCACAAGCAAATAAAAGGTGACGTTAGATGCAGTCAGAACACTCCCTTTGTATACATATATCTATTTGTTAAGTAGCAAACAAGTGTATTTTATGTACAGAAACATACAAATAAAAACTGGTACCTTTTGTACCAATATTTTTGAGAAATATTGATTTAATACTTAACAGACCCCTGATGACCTCATAGGAGATAACCTCTTTTAAGTTTCTCCTCCCCTTCCTTTAGATTGTGTTCCATAAAGCTTTAAAGCAACAGATTTTCATATAAATAAGAACCTTCTGGGTAACTACAGACTTTCCACACACCACTTTCATACAGCGTTTGGAATCCACAATTCCAAGTAACCCATCCCAGACGCCACAGATTTGCCAATCACAACTAACAATGTGTACTTTCAGAACTAAAAAGTATGTTATTTAAAAAAGTGTGGGTTTTGTTTTTGCATAAAATAGAAATTAAATCGGGTTGAAAAAAAAAACCCCTCTCAAATGGAACCCAGCATCCATACACACACCCCTCCATACACTAACATATATTATTTATACCCATATCTAGAACTATAGTTTAGTCATCACAATAGCCTTTGATATAATGTCTATATTCTTGAAAGCATTAGTAGAATCAGCCATCACAACAGCCCCCGTCAGTGCATTCCACATCCTCACTTACCACCTACACTGCTTCAAATGAAAGCTCCTTTCTTCTAGTCTGAAGGGGTGGCCTCTGCTAAAGTGATCCTCTTTATGGGTAAAAAGGTCCCCTGCTATTTGTCTTTAATGCCCTCTAATGTACTTGTAAAGTGGAATCATGTCCCCTTTTTTCCCATAGAAAATAACCCCAAACTTGACAGTCTACCCTCATAATTTAAATTTCCATCCCTCTAACCAGTTTAGTTGCATGTCTTTGCACTCTGTCCAGCTCATTTATATCCCTCTGAAGGACTGGAGTGCAAAACTGATGTGGCCTTAGCAGGGACCTATAAAGAGGCATAATTATGTTTTCATTCCTTGAGTTTATGCCCTTTTTTATGCAACACAGTACTTTATTTGCTTTAGTGGCCACATAATGACACTGCCCAGAATTAGACAACTTGTTATCTACAAAAAACCCTAGATCCTTCTCAGTTAAGGAAACTCCCAACATACTGCCATTTAGGGGCAGATTTATCAAGGGTCGAAGTGAATTTGAGGGTAAAAAAATTCGAAGAAATTTGGATACTTCGACCATGGAATAGGATACTTTGATTCGAAATGAAATAGTTTGAATGTTCAGCCATTCGATAATCGAAGTACTGTCTCTTTAAAAAAAACGTAGATTTCAATACTTTGCCAAATTAAACCTGCCGAAGTGCTATGTTAGCCTATGGGGACCTTCTAGAGCATTTTTCAAAGTTTTTTGAAGTCGAAGAAAAATCGTTCGATCGATGAAATCCTTCGATTCGAAGGATTTCATGGTTTGATCGAACGATTTTACTTCGACCGCAAATGGGCAAATTCGATGTAAAAAAAAAAAACTTTGACTTTGATATTCAAAGTCAAAGTATTCCAATTCGATGGTCAAATTTCAAAGCTTTTTCTACTTCGAAATTCGACCCTTGATAAATCTGCCCCTTAAATGTATAACTTGCATTTATATTATTTTTGCCAAAGTACAAAACCTTGCATTTATCAACATTGAACCTCAAACTTAGTCGCGACTTCATTAACCAAAATCACTTTCTTAAGGCAGGGACACATGCGTTTACACCGCTGTAACAACACAGTTTTTAAAAAAGCTGACAGCTGCGTAAATACGCTAGCCTAGTGGGTCATTGCCATTGTAACCACTTAGCGCAGTTACGCGACGGTCAGCTTTTTTTAAAAACCAATGTGTGATCTGCAACGTAAAACGCATGTGTGTCCAAACCCTTAAGTCTCATGTCTATCTTCATAACCTTCCTCTGTATTCCCTTGACTATTATGTGACATTGACAAAATTTTTAAAAAATTACTATGAATGAAGGAATTTGCTTTTAGATATCTCTCCTTCCCTTCAAATGTCCTTCCTTTACATGACCCAATTTTGTGTTTTAAATTACTTTAAAAATTATACTAGTAATATCTAAAAAAGAAAACGTTCAAACATTTTCCTTTTCCACATTTAGGCGCCGATTCACCATGAGTCGAATATCGAGGGTTAAAATCGAAGTCGAAGGATTTTAGCTCAAATAGTTAGATCCAACGATCGAAGGACTAATCCTTCGATCGAACGATTAAATCCTTAGAATCGAACGATTCAAAGGATTTTAATCCAACGATCGAAGGATTATCCTTCGAACAAAAAAATTTAGGAAAGCCTATGGGGACCTTCCCCATAGGCTAACATTGACTTCGGTAGCTTTTAGATGGCGAACTAGGGGGTCAAAGTTTTTTCTTAAAGAGACAGTACTTCGACTATTGAATAGTCAAACGATTTTTAGTTCGAATCCTTTAGATTCGAAGTCGTAGTCGAAGGTCGAAGTAGCCCATTCGATTGTCGAAGTAGCCAAAAAAACACTTCGAAATTCAAAGTTTTTTACTTCGAATCCTTCACTCGAAGTTAGTGAATCGGCCCCTAAGTGGGCCTCCTACTGTGTGGCTACCTGCTAAGAATTTGCACAACAGTTACAGAATGTTAGGTGTTAATATGTCCACAATGTGTGCTGTTTGCTTTTGGAAGCCGACATATTCACATGGCAGCCCTGGTGCCTGCAGAATGACCATCTTGCACCTGAGGTTGTTTGTGGAACTGGTGTCTACTGGGTCAAGCTGCCTAATTTTTTCTATGGCATTGCACAAAAAGCAGCAGATTACATGACAAGTCTCTCCCACTGGGCACCATTGCAAAAATTTCTGATTTCAAATGTTTATTTCTGATATCAAGAACAGACATAAGCTGACCTTTATGAGCAATGTTTGCTGAATACCAGGCTCCAGGCCTTCTGGCACTTCAGAAATTCTTCAAGACAAAGAGAGCATATTAAAATCAAAACTGGTCTTGAACAGGAACTATTGTCATGTATATGAAAATGGGTGCAGCTAACCAAATTTGTAAAAGGAAACTGATTCTACAGTATGAAAATGTTTTTTTTTTAAATTATAAAAATAACTCAAGAGTTTACCAAAGCAAAGCAATTACAGTAAAATGGAACAGGAATACACATTTGTCTCCAATTTTTGTCAGAATGATCATTGTAATAATTAATATGAGAGAAATGATGTAATTCACAAGTAGTGTTATATTTAAAAATACATTGCAATATAAATTAAAGTGCTTGAACAATGCAATGTTATTTAAAGATTAAAAAAACAACAAAGCAAGCTGAAATATGATTGTCACAGTAGAACAAAAAAACATAAAATGGATACCAAAGAATGTAATGAGGAGAACATTTGTTCCAAGACAGCATTGCCTCCGGCAGTACAAAAAAAACAATAAGTAAATTAATCTATTAGATGAGAGATATTAAAGCCTTAACATTCATTAACTGTGCAAAATGCTGTTACCAATTATTTAAAATGTATTTGAATACCTATTAAATAACGGAAATACTTAGCCTTAACTAATGAAATAATCAAAAACAATGTCCCAGAAGCTACTACATTTAAAAGTCAAAAAGTTTTATTAAATGGACATTCAATATACCCAGTACATTTTTATCACTACAATTGTAAACAGTCACATTTATATAATCAGCTTTTTATATAATACATGTATGATTCAACAGTTAGTTTGTTTATACAAACTAAAAAAAAGTTTAAACAAAATATTTAACTGTTGAAGATAGAGGTGGGACCAATCCTACTGATTGGCTGTAGTAGAATAGGGTGAGATCATCTTGGTTTTAAATTCTGTGATGTATGTGATACTGCCAAAGACACTTATGACTAAGTACCGGGAGTGGATTGTTGGAGGGACAGTATGTACCATTTTTTGTACCATCATGTTTTTTTTACTAACAATGTAGGGTACTCCCACATTTTTTCTGTGCCTGTTAAAAAATGTTGCATCTATCATTAGACACTTTTTGTAAATTTAACAGTATGCGTCTCAGATAGGCAGAGGCATTTCCCCATTTGCATGTTATTTACTCAGCATGTAAATTTAAAATTAGAGTGCAGGCACAGTGCACAAAGGCAAGCCTGTACAAAGGGAACTGTGTACCAGTAATGTGGCAAAATGGTTAGCACTGCTGCATTTCACCGCTGAGCTGAGGAATTTATTTGTTCTCCAGGTGCTCCAGTTTCCTATCACACTTCAAGAACATACAAGAAGGTTAATTGGTAACAAATGTAATTGACCACAGTGTGTGAGTGTGATGAGGTATTTCTGATAGTTATGTTGTAAGCCCCACTTCAGGCAGGGGCTGATGTGAATGATGCATAATTTCTGTTTGATGCTCTGCAATATGTATTGGAATATGGGTCAGTTGCACCTGATAATTCTACCTCAGAAACAATTTGTGCAAGGGTATAAGCATGCGTTGATGCTACAATATTGCCACTATGGAACAGGTGCTCCCTAAGTAGTAGTTATATTGTTATAATTTTGCATCATTTAGTATACAAAAAGGAAGAGAGACTAAATTAAATCCATTGGACCTCCCTAAAGAGGACAAAGGAAATAGTCCAGCACTATCTATAGAAGGCCCCAGCCAAGCCTGTGATAGATTTGAGGTTAAAGGAACAGTAACACCATAAAATGTAAGTGTTTTAAAGTAATGAAAATATCATGTAGTGTTGCCCTGCACTGGTAAAACTGATCTGTTTGCTTCAGAAACACTACTATAATTCATATAAACAAGCTGCTGGGGAGCAATGGTGGAAATTGAAAAACGGCTATATGGCACAGGATAACTAATGGATAAAAGATAATACCATTAGACAGACAGAGCTTATTTGCTATCTGATGTGTAACCTGAGACTTTTCTCCTTTGAATGGCTGCCCCCATTGCTATACAGCAGCTTATTTATATAAACAATAGTAGTGTTTCTTAAGCAAACAGCAGTTTTACCAGTGCAGGGCAACAATGCATTATATTTTCATTACTTTAAAACACTTATTTTTTGACGTTACTGTTCCTTTAATTCTAATGAAATTTAGCTGATTTCTTTATGACCTGCAATTGAAGAGTTAAGAAACACGCCCACAAAATCAGGGTTCGATAACAATTTTACCCCCACCCACAGGCTCCAGCACGTCTGAGCATGCCTACCTGAAAACAATAGGTGCTTGCTGGGAGGTGTGGATAACTGGGAATGAAAAAGGCTATAGCAGTGATCCCCAGTGGCTAGTGACTCCATGGATGTTCCAGCTCCCAGTAGCCTCATGGAAGGTACTTATTTTTGAAACTTGCATAAAAACCATCTTTACTGCCAAGAAGAGCCTTCTGTAAGCAGACAGTCCACATAGGGGCTACCAGTTGGCCAATGACAGAACTTAGTTTGCACCAACCAGAAACATTTTTCATGATTGTGTTACACTTGCACACTTGTGATACACTCCCACACATTGGCACTTCGGATGATCTGAGAACCTGGTGCACTGTGAAGGAGGTATTGGCAACCTTAGACCACTTAGGAAAAACAAAAATCACAGGCACACAGGTAAATTCTGTGAGGGTGAGCCCTTGTTTTATTGCGGTATGCAATGTTTCATGGTAAACCATGCTTGACAAAGGGGTTTATCCCGAAATGTTGCATACCACAAAAAAAACTTTAGCAAGGGCTTACCCTGCCAGTATTTACCCGTGTCTCTGTGATTTTCGTTTCTCCTAAGTAAACAATGCAGGAGCCATCTAATATCAGTACTGATACCTTTTAAAGCTTACACAAGGTAGACTCGTGGGGGGCCACGCCATTTGGACAGCCCTGGTATAGAATATCTAGTAATGGTGGTTCACTTTCAAGTAAACTTTTGTATGTTATAGAATGTTTAGTTTAAAGAAACATTTCAATTAAATTTCAAGTAAACTTTTGTAATGTTATAGAATGTTTAGTTTAAAGAAACATTTCAATTAAATTTGAATTATTAGCCATCTGACTCTTTCCAGCTTTTATATGGGGGTCGCTGACCCAATCTAAAAAATAAAGCCTCTGTAAAGCTTCAAATTTATTGTTAATGCTACTTTTTATTAATCACTCTTCTATTCAGACCCTGTCAATTCATATGCCAGTCTCTTACTGAAATTAAGGCATGGTTGCTAGGGTAATTTGGACTCTAGCAATCAGATTGTTTTAATTGCAAACAGAGCTGCAGAGTAAAACGTTTAGTAACCACAAATAATAAAAAAGGAAAACCAGTAAATAGTCTCAGATCATCACTCTCTACATCATTCTAAAAGTTAATTTAAAGATAAACAACCCCTTTAAGTCTTTTTAGGATGCGGCTGGGCAGCATGCCACCCCTGAAATGTTGCCGTCCTAGGCCCGGGCCTTTGTGGCCTCACCACAAATCCAGGCCAGAGTCCTGTTGCTTTAGACTTAAAAGGGTTGTTCATCTTCCAAACACTTTTTCAGTTGAATTGTTTTCAGGTTGTTCCCCAGAAATAAATTTTTTTTCAATTACTTTCCATTTTCTATTTTTTTTTTTTACAGTTTTTTCTAAATCTAAGTTTAAAGTTTAATGGTCTTGTCTCTGGTGTTTCAGTCTGGCAGCTCAATAATTCAGGTGCAGGCTCTAAGAAATGTAACAACTAAATTTATACATTTAGAACAGTCTACAGGGTCGGCGACCCCCCCTCCCAGAGAGGCTTTAGAAGATGAAAAAATACACTGCAATATTAGAAAAATGGTCACAAATACAAATTGTTGTTATTTGTGGTTAACTATCTTAAACCAACTAGGTATTTGAAGGTGAACAACCTCTTTAACTCTACTAGATGCTTACCATCATTTATCGCATATTTGGATTCTCTTTGGAGTTTTGTTACATAAAATTTCTGGAATTATGCACGTCTTCAAGAAACTGGGCTCCCAGTGAGAGATTGCTATTGCTGGTGAATCATTGCATTGTTTGTAATAAACTGTTAAAAATGCCATATTCTGTCTCCGTGCAACTTTCAGACACCTATGTCATGTCATAGGGTCAAAGCCTAAACTTAGTTAAGGTATCCATATGAATGAGGACTAGTCAACGATAAGAATTTGTCTTTGGGGTGCTCTAGAAAAAAAGGCTAACACTCCAATAAGGGGTGAATGAATGTTTCAGTAGCCTAGTGTTATTCAACAATAGAGGGATCCCAATTAAGTAGGATTTTATCGCATAGCTTGTCCCATAAAAATTTTAAAATTGATATCAAAATAAGAGTTTAAATCTTTATTAGAAGTTTATGAGAAAAGCAGGGTAAGTGCCTTAGAAGGTGAATGCTTACTTGAATTTGGAAAGCCTGAAAAACACAACTATACAGAAGAGGAAGGAGCATCTCTGGATGCTAAGTACCTTTAAACAATGGCATAAGTTTGCAGAACAGTGTTGATTTTTGTATGATTGCTAGTGTGGTTGTGATCAAGCACTATAATTTGATATCAATATATCAATGTTAATAGGGTTCATGTATGCCACCCAATTAATTTAATTAATCCAAAAAAGAAATATTAAGAAATCTGTTTGCAATTCTATAAGAACTAGCAATAAAGAAAAAGAGAACAATATACTAAGGACATCAGATACCAGACATCTTTAAAAAGATTCCTAATAAAGTAGTTCTATTTAGAACAGGGGTAGGCAACCCGCGGCTCCGGAGCCTCATGTGGCTCTTCATCCTGCGGCTCGGTCTTCAGGGCCGGATTTACATAGCAAGCGCCCCTAGGCTCGCTGTCCCCTTCCTTTTATTCAATAAAATTTTCATCATTGGGACCAGAGCAATGGAGATTGGCGTACAGGAAATTTTAAAAACTATCATATCTCCTGCGCCACCCCAGTGTTTCTGAACCAATGTGGGTGTGGTTGGGCAGCATGCCGCCCCCTAAAATCCTGCCACCCTAGGCCCAGGCCTTGTGGCCTTTCCACAAATCCGGGCCTGACGGTCTTGCGGCTTTGCCTGTCGCGTCATCTATACAGCCCTCGCACCTGCTAGTGGCTTCTTGAGTGTGCAACCGTGGTAAGCTATCCGTTAGGTTACCGCGGTCGCACACTCAGGAAGCCGCCAGCAGGTGTGAGGGCTGTATAGACGTCCCAGGGGTGACAGGCAAGACCGAGCCACAGCAAGATGATTTATCATGGTCCTAACCGCGGTCACACACTCAAGACAAGAGAGGGAAGATCAGAATGGAGCTTCGGAAACAAACAAAGGTTAAAACTTTTAAAAGTTTATAAGCTGTGTTATGTTTTGCGGCTCTAGACTACTTTTCTTAAGTGGAAGAGGGGGCAAAATGGCTCTTTTGACAGTAAAGGTTGCTGACCCCTGATTTAGAACCTTGGACCTATTACCCGCCACAGATCGAGCACTATCTGGTTCAAACAAAGATGACAAGATTATACTGATCTAGTTATTAAGTTCTGCAAAGGTGTGTGAATGAGTGCAATTCCTTTCAGTTTCTTCACATGTGCCTGATTTTATTACAATTGGGGGCCGATTCATCAAGGGTCGAATATCGAGGCTTAATTAACCCTCGATATTCGACTAGGAATTGAAATCCTTCGACTATCGAAGTCGAAGGATTTAGCGCAAATTCTGCGATCGTACGATCGAAGGATTATTCCTTCGATCGAACGATTAAATCCTTCGAATCGAACGATTCGAAGGATTTAAATCCAACGATCGAAGGAATATCCTTCGATCAAAAAAACTTAGGCAAGCCTATGGGACCTTCCCCATAGGCTAACATTGACTTCGGTAGCTTTTATCTGCCAAACTAGGGGGTCGAAGTTTTTTTTTAAAGAGACAGTACTTCGACTATCGAATGGTCGAATAGTCGAACGATTTTTTGTTCGAATCCTTCGATTCGAAGTCGAAGGTCCTTTCAGTTTCTTCACATGTGCCTGATTTTATTACAATTGGGGGCCGATTCATCAAGGGTCGAATATCGAGGGTTAATTAACCCTCGATATTCGACTAGGAATTGAAATCCTTCGACTATCGAAGTCGAAGGATTTAGCGTAAATTCTGCGATCGTACGATCGAAGGATTATTCCTTCGATCGAACGATTAAATCCTTCGAATCGAACGATTCGAAGGATTTAAATCCAACGATCGAAGGAATATCCTTCGATCAAAAAAACTTAGGCAAGCCTATAGGGACCTTCCCCATAGGCTAACATTGACTTCGGTAGCTTTTATCTGCCAAACTAGGGGGTCGAAGTTTTTTTTTAAAGAGACAGTACTTCGACTATCGAATGGTCGAATAGTCGAACGATTTTTTGTTCGAATCCTTTGATTTGAAGTCGAAGGTCGTAGTCGAAGGTCGAAGTAGCCCATTCGATGGTCGAAGTAGCCAAAAAAACCTTCGAAATTCGAAGTTTTTTTACTTCGAATCCTTCACTCGAATTTAGTGAATCGGCCCCTTAATGTTTCTACACGTATAGGCACATATAGCAAATTAGCAGTTTGCTTTTCCTAGTTGTCTGTTTAAAAGCAAACAACTTATTGATTGCTTTGGGTTACTGTCTCTGGAAAAACGGTCATTACATATGAGAATCAGAAAGTTCATATAGGTATTGTTGGAACATTAAATATCTGCAGCTCATTAACACAGATTACAATTCCAGAGGCCCATATGTTTTTACATGATAATAAAAGTAAAAATTCATTTTTAAGAAACCAAAAAGCATTTAATGAATATTAGTGTATAAATAAATTTGCAACTGTATTTGGTTTTGTTGATTTGTAAAAAAAACGAAATACTATTTAAGGTAGGATGTAGAAGGTGGATTGTAGAATGCTCAATTTGGTTGCTAAAGGTCATCATTATAAATCACCTATTAGATTTTACTGCATAGTTTTCTCCTACTTTTTACTATCACTGGCACGTCTGTTCCCAGCATGGTTTTGTTCTTTATAAAAGCCAAAATGCTCTCTATGAGTCAAAACATAAGCACACTTGTAAATCCAACTTGCAAATTCAGATTTATACAAGAGCTGCAGAAAGGCAAGCCTAATAAAGCTTACAATACAAAATGAGAAGGGGAATAAGGAACACATGGTGTGGGTAAGGAGCAGTGGGCATGGGGTTAGGAAGGGTGTCAATTTATATTAACACTTTAAAAATGAAATTCTGTAGAAGTTTGAAATTCAAAATAAAAGGTGTTTATAAAATAGAACAGAAAACTACAGTATTGGATAATGCAGTGTTGGAAAAAAATTGCATTAATGTTGCAATGGCAAGCAAAAGTGAACAGGCTTCAAGTAAGAAATTGGACAGACCTGGGCCATTTGCAGAAACGAAATGAAGGTAAATCAATTGGGATTTTTAAGATGCTGTCCATTTAAGTATTTATTCCCCACATTGCTATGTAATGAGTCTATACCATCTGGGGCTGGATAAGTATACATTATAGAAAAGATGAATAGGCATTGTAGGCCTGATGTTTACTACAGTGAAGACTTGAACATTTCTGTTGACTGAGAAAGGCCTGCACTACATTGATTAATCTTTATAGCAGGAAAGAGCCAGTTAGAACCAGAATGGGGTCACAAACATGAGTGGCTAATTAGATACAATTAAAACCCAAGCCCAAAAAGTTTAATATCGCAGTTAAGGACTTAGGTGCTAAATTAAATAATGAAATAGGAAATCTGCTTAGGCTACTGGTTGAAGAAGAAAGCCTTTCTTAGGGGATCCTGGAAGAATAAATAACTATACAGACTTGTGTGACATTTGGTTTAATTTAAAATAGGATTTAATGAAAAATCGCTATAAATGCCTAAGCTTGGTGTGGGAGTATGGCAGACATCTGGTATAAGTAATTGATTAATATTGTACTCATAATCTAAAGTTATGCTGGATTTGAAGGCAAGTTTAAGCAATATTGTGATCTTATGTGAACTGTGAAAATAGGCAACTACCTTGTGTCTATGGACATTTATACAAGAATGAAAGGTAGACTAGAGAACATAAAAGGTGGGGGAGCTCTTAAAACAGTGTTTGTTTCAAACCATGAATCTGACAACGACTCTTTAATTTCCCCCTTGTGAAGCCCATGCAGTTCATAAATACTCTGCCATTGGTCTACAAGTTGCAATAATCATATCTCCTTGCAGAATTCACTTCACAATATCTGGATGTTTTTTCAGCTTGGCTCCTTTGATCAAATATCCCTGCAATTATCATGGGAGATTTCAATAGTCTCATTGATTGTGATGAATCACTTGCCTCCAAGCTTCTCAATTTTACTTTTTCTTATGGACTCAAATGAGTCAATACAATGGTCATCAGAACCTACCCACTAGAAAGGCTAAAGCTCTGACCCTGTCCTTACCCATCTCTGTTCTGTGTAAAACTTAACAAAAAGGCAAGAAGGGAAAGGGTTAAAACTTTTAACACCTAACTACAACAAAGCAACCAACCATTTGTCTGCTTCAGAGGACAATTGCAGCTATTTGAGAAAAAAAAAAACACAATTTTTCAATTTACCAAAAATTAGACCCAAGCATAATACCCACATTTGCCTCTTCTTTCACATGTTTCTCATTGCCTCTCTAACATCTACAACCTGACCCTATTCCCTTTCACTTCATTCTTGTGCTACTGCTTCTACTGGAATTATCATCTTTAAATGAACAGTAACATCAAAAATGAAAGTGTTTTTATGTAAAAAAAAACAAAAAAAAAAACAATAAAACTGCTGCATTTGCTTCAGAAATACTACTATAGTTTAAATAAATAACTGCTGTATAGCAATGGGCAGCCTTTCAGAAAAGGAGAACAGGATCAGGTTACACAGGAGATAAGCTCTGTAGAACATAATGGTGTTATTTTTTATCCACTATTTAACCTGTGCCATATAGCATTATTTCAATTTCCTCTATTGCTACACAGCAGCTTGTTTATATGACCTATAGTAGTGTTTCTGGAGCAAACAGATCAGTTTTACCAGTACTGGACAACAGTGATATGTTCATGATATGTTCATTACTTTAAAACACTGTGCTCACGTATCATGGCTTCCACTATTAGTCCATCTTGCAACATGTTTGACTTGAGTTACTCAGCACACAGGTTTCCTTCTTCCAACCTCACACCTGAGGTGGTTTGCAATACCACTATCTACATCATATTAAAAGTTAATTAGAGAAAAATTACCCACTTCTCTAGACAGGAATAAGCCTGTCGTTTTCACATAATTCTTTAGTGGGTAACACTTGTTAATTTTAAAACTTAAAATTTAAGTTTTACTATCACCAAAAACATTTTTGGTGTTTTGAGGAAAAAGGGTTGTTAATATGGATTTACACAGATAAAGAATGGTCAGATAGAAACTTTAATGCAGTAACACCAAAAAGTGTTTTAAAGGAAAGAATATAATGTACTGGTGCCCTGCACTGGTAAAACTGGAGTGTTTGCTTCAGAAAAAGAGCTATAATTTATATGAACAAACTACTGTGTAGCCATGGGGGCAGCCATTCAAGCACAGGACACATAGTAGATAACAAGCGCTGAAGAATTCCACTGTATGCCTCAGTGCTTATCAGTTATATCCTGTGCCTTTTCTCCCTTTTCAATTTGAATGGCTGCCTCCATGGCTACACAGCAATTTGTTTATATAAACAATAGTAGTGTTTCTGAAGCAAACACACCTGTTGTACCAGTGCAGGGCAACACTACATTATATTTTCATTACGTTAGGACACTTTCATTTTATGATGTTACTGTTGCTTTAAGGGACTTATCAGGTATAAGCCACAGGCCACCACTGTATTCTGAGTGAAGAAGGTACACAGAGGGATATCTGAAATGAAATAATGGATGGGGCAAAAAGAATGAAGCAAATAAATTCTTCTTCAGATGTTGTCAGAAATAAATAAATAAAATACTTTTTTGATTTGCTTTGCATTTTTTTTTTATTTTTTACAATTATCCAAAAATTTAAGTTTAATATTCCAGTCTCTTGTGTTTCAGTCTGGCAGCTCAGTAATCCAGCTATAGATTCTGAACTATTACAATTTGCTACATTAGTTGATACATTTCTCAGCAACACAACTTTAGTATTAAAGATATTTTTGGGACTTGAAGTCCCTTTTGTTTTATATAGTGACTGGTACAGAGAGTCTAAAGAAAAAAAAAGAGAATTTAAGACAGTTCAGTTAGAGTTTAAGCACCTTTTATACATAAACCCTTCTGAATATCCTCATGTCAAAAAGGGTGCATATTTTCCCTTTAAGTTTTTAACCTTTCTATTTCATAAGGCACACTGAACGACTATATTTCATGTTCTCTGCATTTTTTAAAATTCATTAATGTATGGATAAGATTTTGCATCTTTGCAACCCACAATCTCACATATCTATACCAATATAGAACTAATTAAGGTATATATATTTTTTTAGTTTTTTTACTACAACTCTACCCATCTTATCTTCTTTCAATTAAATAAGTTATACTCTGTTGCCAAAGAGTTAACTTGAAAGATTATCAGTTTTTTTATGTTTGCACAATCATACACTCAGATTTAGTCAGAAGAATAAAAACACTGCTACAGAGAAACGGACTCACGCAGCCTAAGATCTAAGAAAATTACTATGCAGGAAATTATTGCTGACACTAGAAAAATATTACAGTGTTCATGGGAAACAAATAAGGTTTCTATATAAGTATTCAAGTACAATTTGTTATACACCCACACAATGTGAAATGAATATAATCTAAGAGTCTATGGGGCAAATTCACTTAAGTGCGAAGTGGCTAACGCTAGCGCAAATTCGCCAGCGTGACGTCATTTTGTTACTTTGCCGATTTACTAACGGCCCATGGCATAAATTCGCTAGCGAATGGGACGTAACTACGCTAATTCACTAACTTGCGCATTTTACTGAACGTTACCTCTTGCGCCAGACTTGCCTTCGCCACCTCAGACCAGGCGAAGTGCAATAGAGTAGATAGGGATTGCTTCAAAAAAAGTTTAAATTTTTTCTAAGTCCCAAAAAACGCTGGGGTCTTTTGCTTTTTTAAGGGTGATAGGCTGAAAAAGATCATACATTTTTTTGGGGGTATGTACCCTCCCCCCCCCACATTTCCTAACATATGGCACCTAAACTATACAGTGGGCACATGTATAGGGCAATATAACAACTCTATTTTATCTTATGAAGCTTTCCCAGGTTTGTTTAGTGTATATATATTGTTGCTACATATTGTACTTTAACTTGGCGCTGTATGCAAATTAGGCATCGCTAGCGGAACTTCGCTTTTGCTTGACGAATTAACGCTACCATTGCCTCCCTGAGCGCAACTTCGGATTTTAGTGAATTAGCGGCGCCCTGGCGAAACTTCGTCTGGCGAAGTGCGGCAAAGTATGGCGAAGCCTGCGCTAGTGCAATTCCGCAGGTTAGTGAATTTGCCCCTAAGTTGTATATAGATATACGGTATATATAAATCCCAACTTCCACAGCACTCACGTTTTAGAGTCTTTGTTTGCCTGGGTGCGTGCCACCGATAGTGTGCACAATCTTCTAAAATAGAAGCCGCACTCACAGGTCTTATAAATGTTTAAAAGTTTTATTAAGGATAAATTAGTTTATCCTTAATAAAACATTTAAACATTTATAAGACCTGCGATTGGCACTTGCATTCTCTCAAGTTCAGACACACAGCCCTTTTACCTGCAGTAGCAGCTCTGCTCTCAGCTGCCACCTAATTACTTAACTAGGAGGGAATATTAACCCTGTCTGGAGCAGGCATCCCCCTTCAGTCCATATCATACAGCCTAAATGCATGATTTTCTGTACATTTCCATGCAATACAGATGGGTTTTCTAAACACACTGTCACAATGTGTGTGTGTGTGTGTGTGTGTAGGGGAGGATTTTATGCTTGTTGTGTAAATTTTATACTGCACTTAGGCAACGCAGACACACAAGGATCAGTTTCATCAGGAACCAATTAAGCTTCTTGTCCTGCATATTTTAGTGTGGGTGGAAATATTTTCAGACTTGGGAACAAAGAGGAGCAGTGGGGACACATTAATGAAATATGAAGCATTCCCAGCAATTCCTGTCATGAACATTTTTAAGGAATTGACACATTTCTAACATTTGATAACTGTGTTTATTCATCAGAACATCTTTCTGCTTTATGCGGGAATACACAGCACTGCTCAGTTGCATCAGTGCGCACTACTTTCCAGGACCTGATTTAAAAACTGTTCCCTCCTAGACAGCTCACCCCACTTGCCTCCCCCCCACACCTTCTCCTCTTGCACCCAACCCAACCCATACAGCCCTACTGCTTGCCTCCCTCACCTTCACAGCTCCCTGTTTGCCAGCAATGGGGATTAGGTGAGTGGGAGATTCAAATAAGTGTCAAAATATCCCTTCCAATCCCCAGTTTAGATAAGGCCAGTGGGTGGCATGCTGCCCAAAGCTCTTTACTACCCTAGGCCTGGTCCTTTGTGGCCTGTCCACAAATCCGGCCGCTACCTTCCATCTGATATCCGACTCCCCAATGTGTTTGACATGAAGCGAGAAAGTATTTTGACAATTATTTTCTGGGGACAAATTGCAAAATGCTTTTTAATGTTTTACTGAGCAGTGACTATTGTTACCACATTAAATAAATCACCCCAGTTGAGTCCAAGGCAATAATGGTAACCACCTGAACCCAAGAGGGTCCCCATTTGGATATACTGAACAGTATGAAATGTTGCTTTTATGGTCACTGGCAATGACCACCCTGATTGAGTCATAAATCTAGAATAACTAGAAACAGGGAAGATATATGAGTGTAGGGAAATAGGATGTGCCATTAACAAGAGCATAGTACAGCTGCATTTTTCCACTATGTAACACATATCTTTAAAAAATATTCCCCCAATTTCATCTCCAACATTGGTACCAATGTAAAACTTTTTTTTAAACACATAATTTGCGAGGGTAGAAGATTGAAACATATTTCAACTCATTATTGGCGATTTTTTAAGTGTTACAGCTGGATATGAAAGAGCATATGCTGACCTTCTGGTTATGAAAGCTTTACAGAAGTTTGCATAACTGCAAATAATTATCTCTGTTCTCATTAAAAATCAAACCACAAAATGTAGTTTGGTTGCTTCAGTCAGCCAGAACAAATTAAACCTACAAAGATATGTTAACTGAAACAATGCCTGGATAATGTGTTTTTATAGTGTTACAACTAAATTACATGAGGTCTACCACCCATAGTTCAAATAGGACTCAAATATTTAACAGAACAGATGAGCAGCCAAGTTGGGATTTATTCTTTTATCGTGTATTATTTTTTCTGTTTGTGCATATTTTATAAGGTGAATATTATTATGTAATATACAGTAAAGTGTGTATTTAGTACTAACATATTTTGCAATGCCTTATAACGGAAGACTGTACAGGTTGAAAAAGACACACGTCCATCAAGTTCAACCTTTTAAGTCTATATACTGTATAACCCGCTAAACTTCTAGTTGATCCAGAGGAAGGCAAAAACCCAGATTGAAGCCTCTCAAATTTGCCTCAGAGGGGAAAAATGAATTCCTGACTCCAAGATGGCAATTGCACTAGTCCCTCGATCAACTTGTACTTGGGCTATCTTCCATAACCCTGTATTCTCTCCTGCTAAAAAGTTGTCCACCTTCTAAAAGCATCTAATATATCAGCCAGCACGACTGATTTAGGGAGAGAATTCCACATCTTAACAGCTCTCACTGTAAAAAAAACCCCTTCTGAATATTTAGCCGGAATTTCCTTTCTAATCGGAATGGGTACCCACATGTCAGCTGGAAAGACCTACTGGTAAATAACGCATTCGAGAGATTATTATATGATCCCCTTATATATTGATACATAGTAACGGTAACACTCCCTCAAGCGCCTTTTCTCCAGCATCACCAACCCCAACTTGGCTTCATCATAGAAAGATTTGCCAAACCTTTTATTGACTTAGCTGCACTTCTCTGGACCCTCTCCAATTCAATAATTTCCCATTTGAGCATTGAAGATCAAAACTGTATGTCATATTCTAGATGGGGCCTTACCCGTGCACTATGCAGATAAATAATAACCCCCTCTTCCTGTGACTCTATGCCCCTTTTAATACAGCTCAATACCTTGTTTGCCCTCGCAGCTGCTAACTGGCATTGCTACTGCAAAGTTTATTATCTACAAGGACTCCAATGTCCCTTTACATTATGGATTTGCCTAGTGCAGTCCCAATAAGGGTATACTTGGCTTGCATATCTCCTTATTCTCGTATTTCTCTTACTATGCCCACTACCTCAACTAACTTGTCTTCCATGGAATCCCTTGCTGCACCCTTCCCCCACTCCTAATGTAAAACCTCCTCCAACCCTCTAGCCATCCTCTTCCACAAAGTGTAGCACTGCCATAAGGGTGATCCTGCTATTTATAATTCCAAGGGGGTAATTTATGGAAGTTTGGGTAGTACTACTAAGGGTAGAACAGTCACTTCACAATGCAGTTACAACTCTTGGGGCATATTCTGCAACAGTTATTCCATTACTCACCGTAGGATAATTATAAAATGAGCTTTAATGAAAACGAAAATCAGCAGTAGCACTTCCTAATACTATTTTACTATATTTAAATATTAAACCAAATAGTAAAATGTTTCAGCTAAAATTGGTGCCAGTTTATGATGTTATCAAATTCAATTTAATATTTTGCAGCTTTTTCCTTTATCTCAGCAAAGTCATTTACTGATTTTCTGTGCTTATTTTTGTTGGCTCCCTGGTCAGGAAAGCAAGAGATAAGAAAAAAGAGGAACTTTATAAAACAACAAACACACAGTTCTTAAATCATAAAAAAACACAGCTATGTGAACTATGAACTGCAGATTATCATTCAGCTCTTAGGTATTAGATTTAGAATTATTAAAGTAATATCACCTGTATTTCATTTATAATGCCCAGAGGGCCATATTGAGGTATGAAACCAATTACCTTTTTGGCTCTCCTATCCATTAGCTCCTATTGCACCTCTGAAGTGTCATCACCCAGTTTAAGTGCTGTCGTATATCATTAATGTACATTAGTGCCCCTAACATCTGGGCAATATTACTCAGTGAACTATTGCCAACCAGATGCAACATGACCCAAGCAACATAAAAAACCCAATGTTTTGAGCAATAGAAAAACCGTACTGTGGTAGGGACCTGTAACTTCATATTATTTCTGTAGACCCTTCATTTATCCACTGTGCTTTAATGTTTTTGACCTGTAAGATTAAAGGAATGTTACTACTGTATGTCTAGGAATGTTATATATATCTAAATAAACAGAGGATGAGGCTAAAAACCTTCACTTGCTTACACAATGTATATCTGTACTACTGTTCTAATACTACTGTTATTCTAATACTACTGTTATTCTAATACTACTGTTATAAACGAATAACGATTAAAATGCATTTGGCATGATAAGATTGCTGGATGCCCAATAACTGAAAACCCCTCAGATTCAGAATATCAGTATACAACATTAAAATATTTATCACTCAGATTTCCACATTGAGGAGAGGAAGCACATACTTGGCTAAGAAATACATACCCCATCTCATTTCACATTGCCAAGAGTATGGCCCTTTATTCCCTTGGGGTGTCTGCTGACATATGTAAGTCGCAATGCTCAAAGCAGATTTTTTCTGCATATGCACTTACCTATCCATGGATGTTCATGGGCTATACCTTTGGCCATGGTTTGGAAAAACATGGTGCTCCAGGGTAAATTGTAAATGACTGACCAAATAGTAAATGGGGTCATAAGCCCATGACTAAGTGCTCTGAGTTGGTGCGAAAGAGTAGGGCAGATGGAGATGCAAATATACATTTTTTAAACTGTACAAATAAAAATATTTTTTTAAACAATTTTCTCTGGTCCTGTGGATCCGTCTGAGTGCCGGTCGGCCCTGTCTCTTCTACATAGCCTATACCGTTGGCTGTCTGCTCTGATTTTTTTGCCTAGACACACGTGCCCTAATTCTTCTGGTCTCCTGAAGGTAATCAGCTTTCTGTAAGTGTTGCTGCAAGTCTAGTGCCCTGAAAAACCTATAGGTGAACAAAGGCACCAGTGGAGCCTTCCATCCTTTCCAATGCAAAACTGACGGTGGATGTAACCATATATTCTGGGTTCTACTATACCAGTGTGTTACAGTGTTACAATGTACCAATAAAAATACAAGCTTACATATAACCCAAGTAACACTACTATTGTTTTTGGTAGTTTCAGAACATTAGACTGCACCATCCATCGCCCAGGTAGGTTGACACTCGCTTATTAATGCTTGAAAAGCATTAATAATGAAACCCAGCATCCATACATACATGCAAACACCGACCCCTCAATAAATCTCACATAAACTATGTATAAACCAATATCTATAATAATTGTAGATTTTATTATCACAGTAGCCTTGGTGTTAGCCAACAAAAAATCTAAAATTATCTATATCGATACACACACACACACACACACACACACTTTGGACTGTACAGATATCTAACTGAAAAATACACAGAAAAAAGAGGAATTTGACTAAATCTTAAGATGTTTCAAATTGATCAGCACAGTTTGGTGTTTTCCATACAAGTTCATAATTTTTCAAAACAAGTAAATAATGTACATAAAAAAGGAAACCACAAGATCAAATATGTATCAAGGAATCAACAAAAAATGAAAAAAAAATTAAAAAGGCAGCAGAAAAATAATAATAATGCAATAATGATAATGCAAACAGCTCAAATGTATGTTTATTTAGTCTAATTCGCAATTAGTGCATGTGATTCACAAATTTTAGGAGTGGATGCTATACCCTATTAGGATAGTTACTAGATTTTCTTTATATGAGGTTTAATGAAGCCCTATTAACCTATGACTTCATCATTAAATTTACAGTGTGTGGGACTGAGTTTTGTGACCCACAGTGCCTTTGAAAGAGACTGTTATTTTGACTATATGATTGTGTAACATTTTGCCCTTCCTGTTTTTCTTAATATTGCTTTGAATTTATTTGAATTAGAATGGATTAAAATTTAAACAGTTGTGTGCAAGCACTCAGGTCTGGTTCACCCATGAATGCTTAGAAGTGCTTTGCGTGTCTTCCAGGTGCATTGTATTTGGGAACTACATGTGCCAAGCAGGAGTAGTAATGTTTACATGGGGGTTGCAGGCTCAGGCACTTGGACATATGATTGCATTTGCACCAAATTTGTAATTTGAACAAATGGCAAACATTGGATTGTAAACCTTATTATAATGAAGGTTTAGAATATGTCTAAAATTAAAGTTCCTAGAAAATATTATACAGTATATATAAATATATATTAAATATATTGATAATGGGTTGAGTGCAGAGGACTCTTGTATTTGACTATATGTAATTTGTGGTCACACCCTCATTGCACCCCCGCCTAATGGTTTTTAAAAAATAGTGGTGAGCACAACTTTCCCTTGTTTGTTATAGTTATACAGGAGCAGTGACCAGCTCTATGTTGTAGCTCCCACCCTTCCCAGCTATAGTCAGGTGATCCCACTGGTGTCTAATAAAAGGGCAGCCAAGTTTGGGAGTTTTACTTTGAAAGCAGCTAGTAAGTTGCAGGTAAAACTTAGTCTCTTTGTAAAATGTATAATTAAGCAATTGAATTCTTAATGAATCAGATGAAAATTAAGCGTAGGACTGGCCAGATATGGGATGACTTTGACGTAGTTGGCCAGCTTAAATATATTGCAATATATGGACAAACAATCCCTGTTTTGTTTAAAGGGTAAGGCATTTTCAGTAGCAGTATGCACAAAATGTCTCTGTCTTAAATATATTGATAATGGGTTGAGTGCAGAGGACTCTTGTATTTGTCTATATGTATTTTGTGGTCACAGCCTCATTGCACCCTGCCTAATGTTTTTTTAAAAAATAGTGGTGAGCATAACTTTCCCTTGTAAAATATATATATATATATATATATATATATATATATATATATATATATATATATATATATATATGTGTGTATATGTGTGTATATATATATGTGTTCAAGAGGACCCACACTCCATAGTAAGTGAATCATCATTATTTATTTTAAACTTTATACATAGTATATATATATATATATATATATATATATATATATATATATATAATATATATATATATATATATATATATATATATATATCGTTGTGGGCTTTGCTGTCCTACTTATTATTCTACCAAATTAGGGTATAGTGCACCTTATTTACTCACTTTACTGGTTAATGACTAAAAAACAAACAACCCAAAAATTACTTGCCTGATATGAGGTAATTTGCTAACATTTTATTAATTGTGTTGACTTAGAAGTGAGGTGAGATTTCTTATAATAGTTGTCTATGGAAATGCTTAGAATGAAATAAAAAACAGTAAATGGAACTACAGTTTTAAACAGATACTCATTATATCTTTAAATATTTTTGTTCACATAACTGCTACTTTACATAAAAGTCAAATGCATTTTCAGTTCCCAGTGCTATGGTAAAATTGATGAATAAATAGATAGTGGTATCTCATAGTGATGGGCGAATTAGTCCCGTTTACCATGAAATTCGCAAAATTGGTGCCCAAAAAATTTCGACGCACGACAATTTTTATGCACGCAACTATTTGATGCTTTTAGGCGGGTCACAGCAGTTTCTTTCTCAATAAATCTATCCAGAAGTGCTGTCTGCCTGTGGAGTTTTTGCTATTTGATGCGCGCCCAAATTTTTTTGACCCAGCGAATTTTTTCCGCAGTTTCGCAAATGTATTCACCGCCAGTGAAACACGGAAATTCACCGCAAATTTGTGCCTGCTGAATTTATTCTCCAATCACTAGTATCGCATACAAATTCCTTTTTAAAGGAACAGTAACACCAAAAATTTGCTTCAGTTAGACTGCTATACATTTATATAAACAAGCTGCTGTCTAGCCATGGGGGCAGCCATTCAAGCTGGAAAAAAGGAAAAAAGGCACAGGTCACAGAGCAAATAACAGATACAACACAGTTGTATTGGACAGGCCTTATCTTAAAGGGTGTGCCTTTAAGTAACATGTTATTCCAGCAAAAACATGCTTACACTGCCTCTTATGGAAGGCTTTTGATCTTGTGCCATATCTTCACAGGATAACACACTGGGGATTTAATGTTAGACATAGTGGGTTTCTATGGAAGACTTTCATAGTGGACAAGCTTAGATTCTCTATTTCAAGTAAGCATTCCTGTTCCTAAATCATCTCCTTCAGTTAGAAATGAAATTACAGGCTTAACCTCTTGCTCAAGCCTACCTTGGCACCTTTCCTTGGACAGCACATCCCCTTATGCCACCCACTCCACCCTTTCAAGTCATCTTTTAGTGCCATCTGACACAGACAGTTTGGTTTCCATTCAATGACACAAGCAAGTGGTATCTTCACTCTCAGAGGCATTTGGGCACCTATGTAGTACTAGGCACAATTCTGGAAATGTGCCTAAACCTGAGAAGGACAACACCTACAATTTTGGCTATAGCTGTAGTTATACTAATTATGTCATAAAGAATCCCATCAAATGTATTTATCTAATATATGTTTGCAGTTCTATCTTATAACTGTTTTTACCAATTGTACTACTCTATGAAATATACTTTTATAATGAAAAAAAGTATGAAAAATATCAAGGACTGCAGGACTCAAAAGGATTCATTTGGCTCGGATCTAGAAAGCATACATATATTTCATGATAAATAACCTCTTCGGGAGGAATTTATAAGACTGTAGCACAGTAGTATCATCAAGCTGTGTAAAGAAATTACTTAGAGACAGCATGTCTCTGGGCAACAACCATGGCATTCTCCATTAACTGTTGTGAAATCTTAAAACAATGACCCGTGATAATTCACTTATCGTCTTCTGCATTGTATACCCTAAAGTCTGCATGGCTGTTAATGCTCCTACTACTATTCTGCCGAATACATGAATGCCCAGTCCAATATACGTAAGAGGAGGATTCACCTGTAATTATCAAGTTCTTTTGAATCTCAGAACAGACATCAAGATTAAAAAAAGCTGAAGCAGAGATAAGCATTTGTTAGTATTACAGCATCAAGCATAATGTGGCAGTTCATTTGGCAAGAGGGAACTGGTTACTGTATGCAACCATATGCATTGCCATAAAAGTAGAGGTCAGTTACATTCAAATATTTAAGACCTTCGTTTATATGGTTAACTTATTCTCAAGATCCTCTTATATCAAAAAATCCACAGTCTTTAAAAATATGAATGATTATTTATACCTCATGAATACCATTATCCTTCTTCCTACCCTATGTGCTCCTTAATATGTGTGGGACCTAAGTGCCTCCCCCAGCTTGCACCTGAATACAGCATTGCTGAATAAAATGACCGGGGTTCCGGTTCTTGTGCAGGTCGTTGCAGGTCCTTGTGCTTCATTATGAATTTATTTGGAAACATACGGGGGAATGTAATAAAAATCGCTAACGGAAAAACTATTCGCAATGCGAAAAGTTATGCCTTCGCACGAACAAATTTTGCTTTGTGCGAATTTAATATAGCTTTTGCGAGCCCGGAAACTGTTTAGCGACCACTTCCGACAGTGAAAGACCGTTTGCGAATTTTATAGTTTGCGCCAATGCGCAGTCAATGTAATAAAACTTCTTACTGAAAAAGTCGTTATGTTTGCTCCAAAAGATTACGACACCTTCAAGCACTTCTTATGAGTGCGCAATTAAAATTCGCAATGCGCAATTAAAATTCGCAATGCAATAACAGTTTAAGGAACAATATTACATTGCGAGATGTGGATTTTTAGTCTTATTGGTGCGAATTGTTTTGCTCTTTGCGACTTTTATTACATTCCCCTGATAGACTTTTCTGAATTTTCTTATGGAATTGTTAAGAGTCACAGGGCTGGAAACAGGCATAGAACAAGTCTGTACATTATAATAGCTACCATAACTTACCATTTGTGGCACCTAAAGTGTCACGAGCGCCGCCCGGAGCAGGTCCAAGAGCTCCGGGCGGCGCGTCCTCTCCTGCCGGCGTCGCTCCCAAGATGGCGGCGCCCATGGCCGCCACGTGGGTAAGCGGCGCCGGCGCGATGACGTCAGTGCGCCGACGTCGGCGCAAGGACGTCAATGACGTCACTAAGGCGCCAAATTCAAATAAAAAGCCTGTTTAGACGCCAGAATGGCGCCCAAGTATAGGATTACCTTCCCTAAAGTGTATCCTGGGTTTCCTGTGTACCTTATTGCCAAATCTTGTTCCTGATCTGTTTCCTGACCCCTTTGCCTGGACTTTGGACCTTGTTGTATTCTGCCTGCCTGTGAACTCTTGCCTGATCCTGACTATTCTTCGTTTAACCCTTTGGACACCGCGACCTTGTTCCCTCAAGAGGGCTTCCTCCTTGATCCTGACAACCTCCCTGGAGGGAGCTCCCGGCTCCCTGACATTATACTTGGGCCATGGATCCTTCTGAGGAAGCCACACCTCATGTCGGACGAGCGCTCCGCGGACTGGCATCCCGCATGGAGGACTACGAAAACCAGCAGGTTCGCATTGGGCAAGCACTCGATGTCCTGCTGGCTCAAGTGCCTTCTGCGTCCTCCACTGCTCCACCTACTGGGGATCCCCCCATGGCGGCAGCCCCCACGAACACAAGCTACCCGACAGGTGAGCCTCGCATTCCACCTCCCCCTCGTTTCAGTGGGGACCCACAAGCCTGCAGGGGATTTGCCACGCAATGCCAAATTCAATTTGAGTTCCAACCCACACAGTTTCCTAGCGAGCGTTCCAAGGTGGGGTATGTGATGTCTCGATTGGAAGGCAAGCCACTAGAGTGGGCCACGTCTCTTTGGGAGAAGAATTCCCCGCTGACTTTTGATGTTAAAGACTTTCTCCAGGCTTTTCGTATAGTTTTTGATGCTCCAGGTCGGGTTACGAACGCCCCTGCCCGTCTCTTGCAGCTCCGGCAAGGAAGCCGCAGTGTCAATGAGTATGCTATAGACTTCCGAACACTGATGGCGGAGACTTCCTGGTGTGATGACGCTTACAAGGCCGTATACTACCAAGGCCTATCCATCCGCATCAAAGATGATCTCGTCTCCAGAGAGATTCCTGACACCCTGGAAGGGTTGATCGCTCTATCCATTAAGGTGGACACTCGTCTCAGAGAGCACCAGGTGGAGAGAGAGCGCAGTAGACGATTTTCTCCCATGTTGGCCCCTCGCTTTCAAAGGCCGATTCTGCAAACACCCGCTGTTCCTGTGACCCATGTGTCGACGTCTCCCTTGGAGGAACCCATGCAAGTAGGAAAGACTCGCCTCTCCGAGCAGGAAAGACTCCGAAGACGTATGGCAGGTCTCTGTTTATACTGTGGTGGGCATTCCCATTTTGCCAACGCCTGTCCTGCCAAAGCCAAGAGTTTTGTACCCCGAGGTATGTCTCAGGTTTCTCATGTAGGGGGCATCACTCGAGGTTCTCTGGAGAAGTATCAAGAAAATTCACGCAGGCTTCTTCTTCCTTTGCAGATTCACCTGGCAAGTAAGTCTATCTTCGAAAGGGCCTTCCTCGACTCCGGAGCGGATGGCAATTTCATGGATGCCTTTTTTGCCGAACGCATGAAGATTCCTCTGCTTCCATTGTCTTCTCCCCTGCGTATTACTGCCATAGATGACAAACCCCTGGAGTTTGAATTCGTCACAAAGTTCACGGCGGAACTATCTGTACAAGTTGGGGCGCTGCATCAAGAAAAACTTTCATTCTTCATCATCCCCTGTCCTTCTACTCCAGTGATATTGGGTCTTCCATGGTTACGTCTGCATAACCCCACCATAGACTGGTCCACTGGGCAGATCTCTCGTTGGAGTTCATTTTGCCTGCAACATTGCCTTCCGCCAAAACCCCTCGAGAAGGTGAATGTCTCCTCTGCGGAATTAAAGACTTTGCCCTCCACTTACAAGGGATTTTCCGATGTATTTTGTAAAAAGTCTGCAGAGTTCCTTCCCCCACATCGCTCCTACGACTGTCCGGTTGAACTCCTGCCTGGAGCTATGCCCCCCAGAGGGCGCACCTACCCTCTCTCTCCTGCAGAGACTACCGCTATGAAGGAGTACATCCAAGAAAATCTCCAGCGGGGGTTTATCCGCCCTTCTACCTCTCCTGCAGGGGCTGGGTTCTTCTTCGTGGAGAAGAAGGACGGAGGCCTTCGGCCTTGTATAGACTATCGGGGTCTGAATAAGATCACCGTGAAAAACAGATACCCTCTGCCCCTGATTGCCGAGCTCTTTGACCAGCTGAAAGGGGCAAAGATTTTCTCCAAGTTGGATCTCCGGGGGGCCTACAACCTCATTCGCATCCGGGAGGGTGACGAATGGAAGACGGCATTCAACACTCGGGATGGGCACTATGAATATCTCGTTATGCCCTTCGGCCTATGCAATGCCCCTGCCGTCTTCCAGGAGTTTGTGAATGATGTGTTCCGAGATCTCCTAGGAAGGTTCGTAGTCGTATACTTGGACGACATCCTGATCTTTTCCAAGGACCTTGAAAGTCATCGCTCCCAGGTGAAGGAGGTACTCTCTCGTCTGAGGAAGAACTCTCTCTTCGCCAAGTTGGAGAAGTGTGTTTTCGAGGTATCCAAGATCCCCTTCCTAGGATACATTATCTCTCCAGAGGGATTTGAGATGGATCCCGTGAAAGTGTCGGCCATCCAGGAGTGGCCTCTCCCACTGAGTACCAAAGCAATCCAGAGATTCATCGGATTTGCTAATTATTATCGACAGTTCATCCGGGGGTTCTCTTCCCGCATTGCACCTATCCTGGCCCTCATCCGAAAAGGGGGTAAACCCAGCCTGTGGCCTCCATCTGCCATAGAAGCCTTTCAGTCCTTGAAAGAGGCCTTCACGTCTGCTCCTGTTCTTCGACATCCCAATCCTGCACTACCCTTCTGCATCGAAGTTGATGCTTCTGAAGTCGGAGCCGGAGCTATCCTGTCTCAGAGACACTCCTCTGATGGAAAATTGCACCCCTGTGCGTTTTTCTCCAAGAAGTTCTCATCCGCAGAGCAGAACTATGATGTCGGAAATCGAGAACTCCTGGCAGTCAAGCTTGCCCTTGAAGAATGGCGTCACCTCCTGGAGGGTTCTGAAATTCCTGTCCAGATTTTCACTGATCACAAAAATCTGGAGTTCATACAGTCCCTCAAGAGGCTAAATCCCAGACAAGCCAGGTGGGCCCTTTTCTTTTCCCGATTTAACTTTGTTTTGACTTATCGCCCAGGTTCCAAAAATCTGAAGGCCGACGCCTTGTCTCGTAGCTTCACTCCGGTGGACCGTGACCCTGAGAGACAGGAACCAATCATTCCACAAGTCAAGATCATTGCCTCTCTGTATCCCCAATTTGCCGACCAGATTCTGGCTGGGCAGTCCTCGGCTCCTCAAGATACTCCGATTGGCATGGCCTTCGTCCCTCCAGAACTTCGCCTGGCCATCCTGCAACAAACCCACTGCTCCAGGCAAGCTGGACATCCTGGTCCGGCCAAGACCCTTGAACTTTTGAGGCGCCTAGTCTGGTGGCCTGATATCCGCAAGGATGTAAAGGACTTTGTGGCTGCTTGTAATGTCTGCGCCACTTCTAAGCCTAGCCATTCCCGCCCCAGTGGGTTGTTACAGCCTTTGCCGATACCCTCTCGTCCATGGACGCACCTCTCTATGGACTTTATTGTCGAACTTCCTCCCTCCGGTGGGAATACTGTGATCTGGGTTGTTATTGACCGCTTCTCCAAAATGGCCCATTTCATCCCTCTGAAGAAATTGCCCTCTGCGGTGGAGTTGTCCCAGTTATTTATCCAGTACATCTTCCGCCTGCATGGTTTCCCGGTGGAGATCGTCTCCGATAGAGGCACCCAGTTTACTGCCAAATTCTGGCGTTCCCTATGCAAAGACCTGGGAATTGTTCTTCAGTTTTCATCTGCATACCATCCGCAAACGAATGGGGCAGCTGAACGTGTCAACCAAGCCCTGGAACAGTTCCTGAGGAACCACGTATCCCTCTGCCAGGATGACTGGTCTGATCTCCTCCCATGGGCGGAATTCGCTCATAATAATGCTTGTCATTCCTCTACAGGGAGGTCTCCGTTCATGTCGGTGTATGGTCTGCATCCTCAAGCTTTTCCCCAAGACTTTGTGCTATCTGATGTCCCGGCTGCTGACGACTCCGCAGCCCATATGTCTGCTATTTGGGCTGCTACCAAGTTGAACCTAGAGAAGAGCGCTCTTGTTCATAAGACTTTCGCGGATCGTCGTCGAAGATCCTCTCCTCCCTACAAGGTGGGTGATAATGTCTGGCTCTCTTCCAGGAATATCCGGTTGAAGATACCATCTCCCAAGTTGGGTCCAAAATTCTTGGGTCCATTTCCCATCTTGGAGATAATCAACCCTGTGGCTGTCAGACTCCAACTACCACCAGAGATGAGAATCCCCAACGTGTTCCACGTGTCTCTGGTGAAACCCGCCATCACCAACCGGTTCTCTGGCGGTCAATCTCCTCCTCCTGCCATCTCTGTGGAGGGTCAACTCGAGTACGAGGTGGAGAGAATCCTAGACTCCAGGATCTCCAGAGGGTCTCTTCAGTACCTCATTCAGTGGAGGGGCTTTGGCCCTGAAGAATGCTCCTGGGAAGGTCACCGTGATGTTCACGCTCCTCGTCTGGTGAGGGAGTTCCACTCCAAATTTCCCCAGAAGCCAAATCCTGGTGGTCCGGAGGCCCCCCGTGAGGGGGGGGGTACTGTCACGAGCGCCGCCCGGAGCAGGTCCAAGAGCTCCGGGCGGCGCGTCCTCTCCTGCCGGCGTCGCTCCCAAGATGGCGGCGCCCATGGCCGCCACGTGGGTAAGCGGCGCCGGCGCGATGACGTCAGTGCGCCGACGTCGGCGCAAGGACGTCAATGACGTCACTAAGGCGCCAAATTCAAATAAAAAGCCTGTTTAGACGCCAGAATGGCGCCCAAGTATAGGATTACCTTCCCTAAAGTGTATCCTGGGTTTCCTGTGTACCTTATTGCCAAATCTTGTTCCTGATCTGTTTCCTGACCCCTTTGCCTGGACTTTGGACCTTGTTGTATTCTGCCTGCCTGTGAACTCTTGCCTGATCCTGACTATTCTTCGTTTAACCCTTTGGACACCGCGACCTTGTTCCCTCAAGAGGGCTTCCTCCTTGATCCTGACAACCTCCCTGGAGGGAGCTCCCGGCTCCCTGACATAAAGCTCCTAATGACTACCAACCAGATACATTTTCAACTGAGACATTCACTGAAGCCATTTGTAAGTATTAAATTAAAAAAAGGGCATGTGGATTTTTACAGTAAGAATACAAAAATATCGGAAAGTCTTTAATTTTTTTTAATTTTTTCTGATGTTTTGATTATCTGTATTTGACTGTAACAGTTAATCTGTTAATATTTATTGAAACTGAATATTTTAAATACAATTCCCTCTTTTCTCTATATAGTTGATGTTAGTGTAGGGGTTTTGTACACAACTTCCTCCATTTTGTTCAGTACTACAATGTAAATGTCTCACTTTATTTTCAGTATCATGGCTACTTTCCCTTCACAAACTGACCAATCGATATCTGCTATACTGTATATTGTATTTAGCTTGACCGCATCAGTCAAATATTTAGAAATAAAATTTAGGAGCCACAAGGGCTCCTAAATTTTATTTCTAAATATTTGACTTACAAAATTGGCATTTGTTTATTAAATACATTTCTGTAAGCTACAAAACATATTGCATTTCCCAAAGGATTCAGTGCATATGCTTCTGCAGTGCAGTTTAGTCTGATGAAGTGCAGTTATATACGGTCTTTCACAACTGAAGCACTGCGTTGTGTGTTTCATATGTGCAGGTGGGATTTTGCACACTTATCCACCTCCTTGTCTGACGATGTGCAGAGCATGGATATCCAGTCAATGACTAAACACAATTTCTCAACTTAGAACTTTTAATTCAGGAACTGCTTCTTGGCAGTGGAGAGAATTACACTTCTTTATCAAATAAGAAATAAGTCAGAGAAGAAAAGGAATTGCTGTATAGTATATTGTGATAGTGGCAGGTCAAGGCTAGAATAGGAAGCTCATGCAATTTTGGTTTCTTATATTAGCCAACAAAATCCTTTAGAGCTGGTAATGATAGGCTGACAGGTAGGGGCCCATCCCCAGTCTCCATTTTGAGTGCTTGGTGGTGTCCTGACCTGGTTGCTCTTTGACGCCAATTTGATGAAATTAGCTATTTGTTATACACTCTGATTTAATTTAGCAGGAGCAGCATATTGGCTGTGTGTTGGACTAAAAAAGAATGCAAGTGATTAATAGGCACAAGTAAATTAAGGAGCACATTCACGACCCAACTCACTTTGTGGCCTTGCCTCTGGACCTTCTTGGTGCTTTGGATACCAGACGTATCTCAAACATTATTTATTATAATCTCTTATTGAATGTACTGTTATGATGTACTTTATATTATAACATAGACTTGTAATATGTATACAGCAAATGACTGCACATTTAAAGTAAATTTTCTTTCTTGTTGCTTGTTACTTCAGAGGATAATCTCATAGGCTCATTGCTTTAGTAATGAAAATTGTGTAGCAGCTGTCTCTTGTAGTTTCATTGCCTTCACTTTACTATAAGAGGTCCAGTGGCTTTACTGAATTGGTAAAAACAAGGGTTATGAGTGAGAGAATTATCTTTTGGTATCAGTGAACCCTGTCTCCTGTTAGGTTTGTTACAGTCAGAAATGGGAAACAGATTCTCCTATTTGCCTACTGGCCTTAACACATTGTGGATATAATTAATTGGCATAAACTGTAGCTGAAAGATTGCAAATTACAACATGCCTTTATATACTTTTGTCCCAGAGCTGTGTTATATTAAAACATCAACCATCACCCTCATAACTACACTTCTTTCTATAGATCAATAAATACTGTGTATTCAGAGGAAGCTGCAAGCTCTGTATAATGTATTTTACAAGACACAAATGTTAAATTCACCTTGCTAAAAGTTGCTATACATTCCAAGTATTCATAAGTAAAACAAAGATCTTTTATTTTTCAGCCAGCCTTTCATATCATTTATATTGAATTACGCTTTGTCAACTGCACCATATCATTAGGTACAGACACAAGGGAATGCACACAAAAGATACTTATCATGTTAAATTAAATGTTAATCTTCCACTAACATAGTAATTAGGATTTTTGCAGATTCATCCCTTCTGTCCCAGCAAGTTCTTTAGAGATTAGATGGAACATTTCTTTCAAAATTGAGTCAAGAAAGATACCTACTACACTAATCAACAGCATTAGGAAAGTTCTAATTATATTTTACATTATGCTACTGGAACCTAAGTGGCTTTAATTTACATAAAACAATTAAACTAGGAGTGTCTGTTTCCAACTGAAGAGGATTTTTCCCCTCCAGGCCTAGGCCCATAGACCTCTTGAAACTACATTATTACTAGTCCTGCAAATGTTTTTTTTTTCTGGATAATTAGGCCTTTAGTTAAAATTGGGCAGCTCTGTTCTGTCTAATTTATACTTTGTGTGCCCTGTGTTTTTACTTTCAAGATTTGTTTTATTTTAATTAACAGCTGTTTCTTGGTTTCATTATTATCTGATTTCTTTTTGAAAGTGAGTTTCATTATGTACTTTATGATGTCTTCATCTCTCTTAATGATAATCTGCATAATCTCTGCATATTTACTTTAATACCCTTATATTGATTAGTGTTGTCAATAGTTATTCAACATCACTATTATAAAAACGCCACTTACTTGTATTTGATGTTAATATAATAATAACAATAATAACAATCCTGTTAAATTACGGTACTTGTAAAAAATATTTTACACAAAGCAAAAACAATTTTGTTTTCTTTTAGTCCTAGCCTCCTAAAAAAATACTCTGCCATAATTGTCATCTAACAATGTCTCTGTAATGACCACATAAAACTCTAGTTACCAATTTTTTGACCCTGGAATTATCAGCATCCTGGACATTACTTTGCATCCCTGTTGGTTCACCATTCATAGTTAATATTAATAAGTTGGGTCTTGAAATGTAAAAACATGAATGTTCGCTCTGGTATTTTGGACTTTGCATTCTCAAGTGAGTCCTATGGTCTTGAACTGGAAGCTGACCAGTATCTGCCCTATGTTTCTTAATCCCAATAACTAGTATTTCATATTTTTTCCATTAATACAGAGATACTTGTAAACAAATTGTGACTTCCATGAAGATGTTGGGTGTTTTAGTCACAGCTGTTGTTATGAAAACCTATACCCAGTAGCATTAATCACAATACAATGTCACCATAGTTCATGACATAAAATAGTAGCCAACCTTTTGCTCTGGCTAAGAAAAAAAATAGAATATATTTCCCATACAAAGTTATTATAGCAGATCCAAAATGTTTAGCTTGTATTTACTATGTGCCAAACAAAACACCATAGAATACATAAACAGGACAAAAAAATGCAATGTAGGTTGTGAGAGCATATATTACTATTGATACAAGGAATAAAGTGTCACGGCTAGGTTTCCAGCAAAACAGTCATGTAGTGGTTCACAGCTCACAAGATATACTTCAAAAATCAAGAACTGAAACCAGTGATCTTATATCCTGCTAAGGTAGCAATTGATTTTGGAGGCCAACATTTTCTGTTAAGTATCCCCAGGAAGCAGAAGTATCCATTAAAAGTAAGCAGGCACAATAAGCCAGAAATGTTTCACAGCACGGGCACCTGAAGTCTTGCAGTCTTGCAAATTGTTAGATGGTTTAGGAATTAAATCTTGCATTTTTTTTGTCAACTGTCAGAGGAAATTATTGATCACAGATTAAGCTCTATAACATAAAAATTATATAAAGGAAATGATGAACAGATGATCTGCATGTAGATTCCAATGAATTTACCTTGTAAAACACACATTTACACCATAACACTAAAATAACACTAGCACAGACCCAATAAGTGTGCCTAATAATATCTAAAATACAGTTTAAATGTATCAAATAAATACACTTCATTCTGATTACATATGCATAATGTGCATTATAACACAAATAGTCCTTTCTCTTTAAAGAAACAAGAGCTACATTTAAGTTAACAATTACAATTTCTCTTTCCTGCAGGGAAGGATTGTAAAGCAGAAATGCATCTATTGTATTGGTCAAGAAAGGGAGATCACTATATACAGGAGTCAAAGAATTAATCTTAGTGATTTCAACTCAAAGCATTTGTTTGCCTCTTAAAATCGCCATGTCAAATGTAGGCTAACATTTAGATCAAGTTAAAGCAAGAGAACAAAACCCCAAGCAATAAAGATAAAATTACAAAACATAGAGAGTCTGGAAATCAAGACTTTCCTTTAAATGGGTTCATTTACTAGATGAAAGTACTTTTTGTGTGGGATCTGCCAGCACTTTTATGATGAAAAAGATACTTGCTGGCAGCTATAGGATAAACATTACCTGTTTTATTACCCCAGCTAGAAATTGGAATAAAGAAAAAGAGATGAGGCCCTATATTTAGATGGGACTAGTTGATAAATCTGAGGGGAGAGGACTTAATTACCTATTGCATACACAGTGCAAGGTGCAAGGCGCAAAAATGGACACAGATTTTGCACTCATATAAATACTATAGAGAAATCATTTTCCCAATCACACTCTAGTATATAGCTTTAGTATGGAAATGACTGATAAGTGTATGCCTTTTGGCTTGTTAAATGTGAATGAGGTGCAGTGTGCAGCTGTAATGGTGCAAGGGAACCATATACTTTACACATTTTGATGGAGCTACCATAACTGCCCTGTCTAGTTGTTTATCTTGCAACACTTTTTATTTACTAAAATCTGAAAATGTTATTAAAAAACTTTGACCAAACTCCCATCGACATTTTTACCTTATCGATTAATAAATTAAGTTAAATTAATGGGAAAAGACTCAAATTGTGAGAAAATCATAATTGTACAAATTTCTTTATTTGACATCTGAAAACTCATATTTCAGATTATTTGCATAATTGTACGAAACCTAGTACAGATCATGATATCTTCCAATTGTAAAAGGGGCATCTGGAAGGAGGTCGCCAGTTATTGGGAAACCCTTTCTGGGAAATCTATAACCATTAACGCCACTTGGGCTATATTTAGCAAACTTCACTCTACCCCACATATCTCCAAGCCGGAGAGGGCCCTGGCGGAACGACTTGCGGCGGCAGCTAGAAAGACTATTTTACATACCTGGCTGTCCCGACTTCCTCCGCCAATCTCTTTGGTGCGACAGAAACTGCAATACCTCTTCCACTTAGACTGGATAGAGACCCTAACAAACAAAGAAAAAAACACTGAAAAATTTTTTGACACCTGGATGTCTTACATAAACACCTTCACACCACTTACAAGATCACTCACTCTTCAAATTTTTCAAAACACCACGTGGTACGAAAGGGAGCTGCTGTTGGGGACAGATCCTGTCTGTGAGGCGGATCACCTGTTGCGATCCGTGGGTAATTCGCAACAATCACCTACGATGGGAACCCCCAGGAGTCATCATCTTAACCAGCTGTTTACTTCCACTATATCACGATCATAATCCTCCCACGTGCTAATCCATTGTCTACAAACGGTACTATCGTGAGTACTTTTCAATTTCTACAGTTAGGGGTATGTTTACCTGATTTCTTTTTCTGCGATCACTTGACGCTATTTTAGCCTATCTTTGTCAACCCTGCTTTATTGTATTTGAATCTGTACTTGACATTGTTTGTTTGCCTTATTCTAATTTCCTTTTCTTTCTTTTGTTTACTGTAAAAATTCTTTGTACACATTGAAAACCAATAAAAACATTTGTGGAAAAAAAAAAAGGGGCATCTGGAATTGACTTCTGTATGACCTCAGCAGGTTTGAGAGTATTTTTTTATTTGGACTTTTAACAGTCTTTCCCCTTTAAAGGGGTTGCTCACCTTCAAAAACTTTTTTAAGTTCAGTTGGTTTCAGATAGATCACCAGAAATAAAGACTTTTCCAATGACTTTCTATTTTCTATTTGTAACTGTTTTTCTAATAGTGAAGTGTAAAGTTTCATTTTTCACCTTCTAAAGCAGCTCTGGTAGGGGGGGGTTGCTGACTCATTTAAGGGCAGATTTATCAAGGGTCAAATAGTAAATTCTAATTTTCGAGTTTCAAAATTCAAACATCCCAATTTTAATCCTCCTATTCGAAAGTAAATTCGAATTTGAGATGTATCACACTTCGACCATGGAAACAGTCACCATGTAAAAGTCAATGGCAGAGGTCCGTTGAGCCATTTGAAGATGTTAATAGCCTTCTTTTTCCAGGAGAAAAACTTGATTCGTACAAAACGAATACGAATCAAATAAGATTAAAATTTTCGACTCAGAACCATTCCATCAAATATTAGACATTCAAATTTTTTCTTAAATAACCTCCCAGTCTAATTGTGAATATATTCAGATTAAAAAAAATTCACATGAATTTAAAATTCGACCTTTGATAAATGGGCCTCCCAATTGATACATTTGCTATATTTGTCCCTGCTGAGCAGAATCCGTACATATCATTAAAAGAGAAACAAACCCGTACTAGAAAAAAACCTCCCTCCTCAGCCTAACTGCCCCCCCGAGCAAATGCCCCTAATTTTTTACTTACCCCTCTGTGCAGATCTGGCCTCGAGAGTTCAGGGATGCCATCTTCTTTTTTCGGTCTTCTTCGGAATCTGAGCAGACTTTCGGCGCATGCTCAGTTGGAGTTAATTTCCGGTCCCGAACATCTCTGCAAAATACATAACCATGGGATCTGTCTAGACATAGCAAACATAACCCTAAAGGTGGCCATACACGTAGAGATCCACTCGTTTGGCAAAACTGATTTAGCCAAACGAGCGGATCTCGCCCTGGTATGCCCACATTGAGGTGGGCGAAATCAGGCTGATCCGATCGTACGACCGTATCAACGAACAGATGCGGCCGCGATCCAATAGGATTTTTAACCCTGCACGATTAACATCTGCCCGACTTTCAGCCAGATATCGATTGGTGAAGCCCGTCGGAGGACCCCACATGGCCAATAAGCTTGGTCTGTTGGCAGCTTTTATCGACCTGTGTATGGCTTGCTTTAGTATTCGTTCAAATTAATCACTACATTACACAGAGTTACATGTAAATATTTGCTTTCAGTTTATGGTTGTCTCGCCTGCCAGTGTTTTTTCTTTATATCGGACAATTATCTGTGCTATAGAAGAAAACAGTGGTTCTTTATTTAGGTCATCTAGTCACTAGTATGGAAATTATGTTTCTGCCTGTTCCACTCATAAATCAACATTGCTGTGGGGACATTGGTACGATAGCACCCCCCCCCCCCTGGTTTTTATATCAATGTTGTCAGCCCTCTGTTCTGAATTTAATAGCCAATACTGTCAGCACACTATTTTCCCCAACACTTCAAACTCAATTACAGCAACATTCATTGTGATATCAAACAGCTTTGCTGTATGACACTGTGGTTTGCCTTTCCAGATCACTGGAGCACAGCTATAGATTCAGATTTTAGACACTATTTGCATTTATGTTGCTGTTTAGGGCCATCTGAGTATCAAAAAAATGAAACAGCTGGCTGGTTGGAAATGAAGCTCTTTAACAGGTGTTGGAAGATTTTGTTTAACTGATTCCACAATATGCTATGATATTACCCCTATATGTAGCAAAGTTTGCCTAGTTGTAGTAAACACATGACCAAGAACTGCTTCCTGCTGATTGGTTGCTGCACCAGGGCAAAGCTGCAGGGTAATGTAATAAAAAGTTCACCCATGTCTAGTAAACCATAGCACCCAATCAGCAGATAGCAAAATTACTGGTCAGATGTTTGAAAACATTAGATTAGTGGCTATGTGTTAATAGAGCAAACTTAAAAAAACATTTTATTATATTACTCCCTTGGTGTCTTTTATTACATAACCACATTCTGTTTTTTGAAAAGCCCTTTTTCTTTTGATATAATGGTCTTAAAACAACACTTCTTTTAGATACATATATTTCAGATGAGTTATATAAAATATAAAACCTAATCTTGACACTTTCAAAGGGATTTTGACATAACAGCCTAACACCAACAAAACCCATTGTAGATTTTCTGTTCTTTCAACATCACTTTCTATCTCCATTAATGCAAATAAAAGAAAAAAAAAAACCAATATTCAGCGTGTGTGTGCGTGTGTATATATATATATATATATATATAAATAATATATATTATGACAAGCTGGCTGCTTGTACACATAACTTTTGATGGAATTAGTTAATTGTAGGCAGACAGCATAGGACAAAGGAGCAGAAAGATGGTTACATACGCTTCTTCAGGGAAAACACACCAGTTTATTTTCCACATCAACAGTCTCTTAAACAGACACAGGGGTGACTAATGTAGCAAACAGGCTTAAATCATAAAATAAAAGCCTTGCCCACTGGGCACTACCCTCACACATTTGAAGTGGTCCCTGACTAGAATGGGCCCCTTGTGGATGACCAACACAAGAAAACATTATAGTTTGGATCACCCCTGTACTCATAGGACTCTTTCCTGTTAGAGTTCTGCTTTCTCGCTTCACTCACTCTCGTAGAGCGACCAACTCACAGTCCCGGTAAACTTCTGTTTCGTGCAGATGCAGGCAGCAATACCAGCTTCTCTTTTTTTTAGATAGCCAGGTCTCCCACCTGCTGTGCCCTACTGAGAGACCCACTCTAATACTCCAATTAAGTTAATACCTTTTCCAAAGGACAGATTTCCTGTGGAAAGTGAGCTTCAATCTCCGGACTGGAACCGGGGAATGGAGTACCTGGCTACTAAGGTCTTTAAACAGAGTCTCTGTTTAACAACTCCCTTCCAGCCTATCTCAGTCCCTGGGGAGAAATTAAAGGCTAGAGTGAAATTTTTCCTTCTTTTCCTGGTCACTCTACCACAATATATTATAACGCACATCACTAAACACCATTTTATTAGAGTATAATGTACAGGATATGCATGGCTCTTCTTAACGTAGGGTATTCCGAACTCAGAACTAACTCCAAGGACCTGGTCTCAGCTCACTCGTCAGCCTATAGCAGCCGCCATTGGGTTTGGGAGGAGTGTGAGAGGTTCAAGGTGAGAGTTCTGGGCATGCTACTGAACCAAATGTTTAGTAATAGAAGGGGAAACAAGAAATGCTGATGGCCAAGCCGGGTTGGTAGCAATAAGGCAATACAGTACAAAATCAGGAACAGAAGCTTAGTCAATTTCACAGGTCGGGGTCAAAAACAAACAGGAATGCTTCAGAATCCAAAGAGAGGCCAAGAAAACCTTTGATGGAGCCCTTACTTTATTAAGCAAGCTACTGTCATAGTGAGTTTATATGCAAGGTCTCTGGCCTATAGTAAGCAAAGAGCTGAGGAGCAGGTACAGTGATGGAGAACCTACAATATGTGATTTTAAATGCAAATAGCAAAGAACCCCTGTGTATTATGCTTTTAAATCATTGTTTTTTGAAGCCTAAAAGTCATAATTGTAATAAATGAAACACTCCTTTAAGTAATTACAATTACAAGAGGTGATAGCAGGGATCAATACCCACATTCTGATACAGAATAAACCTTCTGAAAAGGAAATCATTGAAATAGAACCTTAATTTCATAGTAGTTTCTTTTCCTATTTGTGTAAAGTACATATTTTATTCTAAGAGACATCTTCAATTTCAAGTAATTGATTCAACCTTCTGTAAACCCTTGATTTAATTCTTTAAGTAGAGGGCCTGGGGTGTCCCCAGACACAACTATCACAAACCTTAGCCAGCATGGCCACATTTAAGTTCATCTATTCTACATTCAACAGATTTTTGAGCATCTCTGCTAACAATGAAAAACAGATACACAAACATAAATATTAGAGGGGGAAAAATGGAAATGCATCCACCGAATTGTCGACTGTGGTGATTATTAGCAAGGGATTACAAGTTATACAAGCCAGGAAGCAAATAGATATTTGACAAAATGCCTAGTAATATCACATACATTTGTTAAAGGATATAGAGACAAGTCTGGGATAGATGCAACAACTATAAAATTCTTGTGACTATTCCAGAAGACCTTGCCCCTATGTTATTTGGAACATCTTCCCATGAAAAAACTTCTCAGTTGTCCCAGAAAATTGTTATGCACTTTGACATAGATTTGCACAGTATTTGAAACATTTGTGAGAAATAAACATGGTGATTCCAATATAGGATTTAAATCCAGTGTAGCAAAATGAGGTTTATTTGTAAGAAGCATGAAGGTAGGCTATTTCTGAAGCCACTATTAAAAAATATTAATGCTTTAAGTAATACCAGCTTTGCCCTTTCTTTAGCCCTTATTAGAGTCCTTTATTTTTCAAAAGGGTGCATACAATTTCCTCCTTGTTTAAAATAGCTCCTTATACTGTATAAACCTGAAATACCTGTTTTTGTTAGCAGATATACCACAGCAAGTAAATATAATGTTGAGTTCATAATATTCAGACTTTTTAGCAGGTCACATCTTGAAAAACCTAGCCCAGAGTAGACAAGTTGAACCATTCTATGTCTAGATATTTCAAGCATGTGCTGGACTTGGGAACCATACTTCCGGGCACTGCTGCCAGAAACTCACCTGACTTGGCAGCAGCCCACAGGTTACCAGGGGAAAAATATGCTCCTGATAACTTAAAGAATCTAATTCAGATTTTTAAATTTGAATTTCAGCTCCTAGTGCAGAGAGTGCAATTGCGATTTCTGTACTAGCGATGCGGTCCACTCCAGCAAAAGGAAAGGAAAGCACCTGGTGCCGGGGAGGGCATCCGAAAGGCAGCTTCAGGGCACCGAAGACCATACTGAGCATTATCTTACTACCACTAAGCAAATTTGCACCAGTGCAGTATCCCATTGGGCAGGCCTGGATCTGTGGGAAGGCCACAAAGGCTGGGGCCTAAACCGGAAAAGTTTTAGGGGAAGCATGCCACTCTGCTGGCTACCATGGTGCTACACTGGGTGGACTGGGAGATTCGACAGTTCATCCACCCAATACACAGTACAGCTTCATTCTATCTTTTTAGCTGTGTGGAGACAGCTACCAGTGTCTGTTGAATAGAACCACAGCCAGGTGAGTTATATTTGCAGGTGGGTAGGTATATAAGTGCGCAAGATAACGAGCGCTTGGTGGCTACCTTCATATGGTCTAGGGGCACATCATTATAAAATCCGGACCTGACCCTGGGGCATAAACTACCCTGCTATATAGCAGTAGGCATTTTTTTCAATTATGTATTAAATTTTGTTTCTGTAAGGGTTTCAATTGAATTTAATTTTTGCCCATTTATTCTTTGCTCCTCCAATTCCTTTTTGTTGTGTGTTAATGTGTTGTGTTATTTTGCAGAACCAACAAACACCACCATGCATGGTTATTTTCAATAAATATTCCACTTACATAATGATTACCCTGTCTTTCTTCCTTCTGTTTCTTTACATCATTTTTCTATTTGTACAAAGTCATCACTCTTAACACAAATTCATTAGGAAATTCATTTCCAAGCAGGAAAGATTCAGTGGCATAAATTTACTTTAGATTCTACTGGAGATTCTTGTTTAAATGTAAATGCAGTTTTTAACCTGTTACATTGTATTGCTCTTTGACTGGCAAAGGATGTAGCAACAATCTGAAGGATATCAGCTGATGCATGACATGTTTTAGCTTTACCCTTAGCATGTTACGTAATAAATAACATGGGACCTATATCGACCAGCATTTACATACACACACGCTTATAATAATCCAATAATAATCTGAACCTGTACTTTGAACCTGAACACCTTATACATAGTTATACAATTATAGGATCTAGGAGATTTAAGAGAATTAAACAGTAGGAGTTTATACATTTTATTAAACTTGATGATGACATGATGATAAAATATCTTTATTTATATATAGTGCAGATCAGGGTGGCCTTACATTAATTTATTTGTTAAAAATTTCGTAAAAAGGAATTATAAAAAAATAATAAATATAGTTTACAGATTTGTCCTTACAGATTTGTCCTTCTTCCGCTAGCTGATTCCGGGCCTGAGTGAGTAATTTGCAAAGCATTATTGATAAACAGCATGGTGAATCTTTGCATGTGGGTACAAAAAAGTGTTGAGAAAATCACAGAAATCAACCATTTTTATAAAATATTACTATAATAAACTATATTTACCCACATATAAATATTCTGCAAAATAATTATCAAGCATTAGTGATGAGCAGAAATTTGATGTGCCTCATCACGCAACAAAAACAAATTTGATTTTGGCAAATTTTTGCCGTTTCACAAATTTTTGTCGGAGCGAAATGGGTCAAATTTGGCCATCACTAAGCATCCATATAACAATTTGGACCTATGAAGTACTAGCAACAAAAGTCTCTTTTAAATGCATAGTCAGTCTAATTTAAAAACATGTACATTTTCACTGAGCATTCACTATTGACACATCATATTAGGCGTAATTTACACCCACTGCCATAGTTGCCTAGGTACATTCATTGAAATGCACTGGGGTGTGCAAGGGCACATGCCCTCATGGGTCCTGCCTGCCCACTTGCTCACCCACTGTCAGCCCCTTCCCCCCGTGTGCGTACCTTATACTGTTTTCAGGGAATCGCAGCACAGGAGGGGTGACAGCAACAGTGAAGTAGGTGGGGATCAGGTCTGGATTGGTGGAGCCCACTAAGCTTTTTACCTGGTGTCTCTAGGCTTAGTCTGACCTTGTCCATATAGTTGGTGCTGCTCAGTCCTTCTTGCCTCCTGTTCTAAAGCAAGAGCAGTTGCACCTGTTGATGCGGCTCCAGGGTGCCTCAATAGGTGTAGCGCACTTGCATCTAAATCAGGGGTCGCCAACCTTTTTTTTTTACCCATGTGCAACATTCAGAGAGATAAAACGAGTTGGGGCACAAGCATGAAAATTGTTCCTGGGAAATGAGATAAGTGCTGTTTAGTTATATGGTAGCCCCTCTGTGGACTATCAGTCTAGAGCAGGAGTGCCCATACTTTACTAATGCGAGGTCTGCTTTTAGGTATATTACCCAATGAGAATCTACATCCATAAAAGCATTGTTGGCATAGAAAATATTAGTTAAATATTGATTTTTGAAAACATGTTTATTGTAATATTTAACAAACAACTAATTCTTATGTAACCTTAACATAATACATATCTGAATGAAAAGCATAAAACAGGAGTGTGATTTAGACAAGCTGTTTGTTGACAGTGTCTAGAGATCTAGTGATCACCAGCTAAAGGTCTACTGGTAGATCCCGATCACTCATGGTTTACAATATCTACATTTCAAAAACGAATTGCTTTTTATATATTTTTTTTACGATTTTGTTGATATTTATTATCTAAAAATGAAAATTTGTTAATTTTCCCCCTCCTTTCACCTTTCCCAGTAGCTGCTCAGTGAGCCAGATGGCCGGCTTTCTAAACTGTTGCAAATTTAAAAACCTACGGTTTAGAGAAATTTTAAAAAAAATAGTGAATAGAAACAAACTGGAGCAAGCTATTTTTTTCTGTTTTACCATTAGAAAACTATATAAATAGAAAAAAATTGAACTACTCCTTTAGGAGCAGAATATAATTCCTATCAAAGAATATGATACTTTCTTACTGGACTAAATCCTATTTTGCTATTAGGAAACTTTATACAAGTACTGGTTAGGAATCACTCAGTATATAAATAGAAAAAATGAACTACTCCTTTAGGAACAGAATATAATTTCTATCAAAGAATATTGTACTTTTTTACTGGACTAAATCCTATTTTGCTATTAGGAAACTTTATACAAGTACTGGTTAGGAATCACTCAGTAATTAGAAAGAATGTGATATTTCTTAGATATTGAATCATACCTTGTGCACTTAAGACTACTCAAATATTTGAAGTCAACATAGCAATTGACAAATGATAGTCACAAGGTAAAGTTATTTACTATGTACATGTGGAAAGTTGTAAGAAATAAAGGTTATCACATGTCATGTGCATGCTCATGGGCATTCTGGGTATTGCAGTTTACAAGCATCTGCAGGGTTAGGGAGACCAACCTTGCATTAGGTTCTCAAACATGAGTTTCTTTTCTCAGCTTGTCAAGCTGATTGTACTTTACATCTCAGGTGAATATTGTTCATATTATTGCATTATAATAGTTTTGACTTGGAACCAACCAGCTACTAAATACAGAAACTAATTACTGAAGAAGAAATATTTCAGGTTATAGATTTGAGTGAAAAATGGCAGTGAAAAAAATATTTCAGCAAATATTCCTGCCCAACAAACAAAAATACAGCCAAAACAAAGGCTCTATGGAGAAGGTTTCACTGAACATTTTCAAAAAATAAACTGAATAATAAGTCTACTTAAAAGTAAGATAATATTGCAACTCTCAGTAAAGAAAAAGGCTAAGAAAAAGGTTTTTATTAACACTTGCTCTGGAGAGTTTTGTTAAATATTTTGTTGCAAAAAATTCTTTGTGATTCAGAAACTTTATTACATACACTGCGTATGTTCGCAAAAGCCATTTGTTTGAGTTTCCAGATGTCTCTGACAAACATTTATCTATTATATGACATTATTATGTGATATTAAATGAATGAAACTCCCTTAGAAAATATTGCTCTTGGCATTCCTGTACCAATTTGTTGCTGCCTTCTACTGTCCATGAAAACTGTGCCTTTAAGAAAGAAAAAGTGTCTCCTAGAAACTATAAAGATTGCAACTCTTTATAAAGTAGCAGTCAGGAGTTGTTAAACAGAAAAAGTATTCGTTAAACAAGTCCCTTTTTATATTTTCATTTCCATGGGAAAAGCTGCACTCTGCTCCTTGCACAAATCTAGTGTGAGGTATAGAGCACAGTGCCAAGGAGTGCAGAAAGGCTCTGGCTTTAGCACAGGGCCCCAATGTAGTCTGTGCCTCCTGCTTGTAACAAGGAAAAAGATCTCCTGTGCCTTACCCATTGTTGACCCTTGATGTACCACAACCTTTTGTGTGGGGGAACCCTTGAGTTAAGCACACCAGGCAGAGAGTTGTAGTACTATCACGTAATATCACGTTCTCTTTATTTGTCACGGGCTTCAGCAGAACAGCAGCACATTCACAGGACTCAATCTTGCAGCCTTTTGCAAAACATTGCACATAACAACACACTTCCAGGGGGGGACACATGCTTGCAGGCACCCCTTCTTGGGCTCTGGCCAGCTCTATCTGAATCTAGCCTATTGTTACATTGCTCATCTTACCTCCCATGACTCATCTCTAAAAATCCCTTCCTGAAACCTTCCCTTAGGGCAGATACACACTGGCAGATTTGGGGAAATTAGTCGCCTGGCGACAAATCTCCTCTTCTTTGGGGCGACTAATCTCCCCGAACTGCCTTCCCGCTGGCTAGAATGAAAATCGCCAGTGGGATGGCACTTGGATCGCCGGTGGGAAGTCGCCCAAAGTTGCCTCACAAGGAAACTTGGAGCAACTTGGACAACGAAGTGCCCTGAGTGCCATCCGGCTGGCGATTTTCATTCTAGCCAGCGGGAAGGCAGTTCAGGAAGATTAGTTGCCCCGAAGAAGAGGAGATTTTTCACTGGGAGACTAAACTTGTGTCTCTGCCCATATATAACTATTCTCCACCCACCGGGGCCTTTCCCTAACAACTGTTATCCTCTAGCTCCCCCTAGTGGCCAACTTAAACATATCTAGTAACCATTACTTAACCATTCATAGTAATCTGTTAACATTTTACTCCATTACATGCTGCTCCCTAACATGTACATCTAACTGTTCCTAGCAGTCAGTGCTCTATTCAAGGGGATAGCTGCAGATCTTTGCACTCTGGGTGGGAGCTTCCAAAATGATGGCCTATTGAAGTCTTTTTTGCACTTTGCACATTGTGCTCTGCTTTTGTAAATGACCCGTTATATTTATGTGAATAAAGCTCTGGAGTCTGATGGAATGCATGACATTTTCCATCACGTTTTAGCTACATGAATAGTTTTAGGGGCTAATTTATAATTCCCAGGAGCATTTTACTGTGTTATAATTTTAAATTGTCAATGATTTTAAAGTTTTTGTAAATTAAATTTCAACTTAAAGTGTGCGTCTGTCCTTTGGTATTCCCTTCTCAGTTTGCAAATTAATTTTAATATGCATACTATTTTATGTTAATATTTTTTTCTTTGATTTATTTCACTGTGTAACTAATTTTATTTCTTTGTCTTACTAGCCTCTTCTTGAAATAGTTGTACTAGCAGATTTAATAACAAGAGTAAATATAACTCTGTGAGGCTACAATGTAATTGTTATTTGGTATTATTTATCTTTATATCCATGCCCTCTCCTATCTCAGTCTATCTACCAGTCTCACATTCATACCATTGCCTTGTTGCTAGGGTAACTTGATAGGTGATGAAAATCCAAATAATGCAAAATTCACACAAAAAATTAAGACCAATTGCAAATGGCCTCAGAATATTACACTCTGCATCATTCTAAAAGCTATATCCAAATGTAAAAACCCCTTTAAATTAAAGTGCCAAGTTTATGTAGGGATTTGGTGTCAGGAATCAAGTAGGAATTTTGTTTCCCATCAGATACTGGAGACAGCACCAGATTCAGTTTTTTCCTCTAGAAAAGTTAAATTGTATGGGTATAAGTAGTTTTTTATACTGTGCAACTACATTATGTTACCAAAAGGAGAAAAAAGAATGTAAAAAATGTATTACAGCTAAAAACAAACATTAACATTCAAAGTGTAATATGAAAGAACATAACAAAAATGGAACAAAAGCTTGTGAATGTTTTCAGGCCAATTTTTAACTTTCTTTGTTTAAAATGACTCAGGCATGTATTATGTGCCTAGCCAGTATAGTCCTATCATGTTACTTTCCTGTCTGCAGTACATTGACGGTGCTATGCTGCTTGATGCTATATAAATATAACAATACATGCATGAAATAATTATCACTTTTCCATGAATCTGAGGCCCACTGTAAGGAGAAGTATCCAATGTAAACAGGTCTTCATTAATAGTCGTTGGTAAGAATATAATTCATTTAGGAAGCCAGGATAAAGCACTATTCTGCACTCTAGGCAACTCACTAAAATTGCATCATCTGCAATATTAATGTAATTTGCATATGTAATATTATTTGATTTTATGTTTAAAGCGACATATTTCTCTGACTTGTACAAACAGTGAGCCAGAAATATACTGACAAATAAAAGTGCTGCTAGGCTCGCGGGCTGAATGGTTTATCATCGTGTTTCCAGAAATTATTATATAGATGCAAATACATTTTCAACAGCAAATTTCCATGCTCTCGGCTTGTAGTGGCCCAAGAAAAGAAATGTCTCCAGCACTGACACTAGCAATAGCATATATCTAACAAAGACTTCATTTTGGATGTTTGTTTGCGGTCGTAAATCTGCTAAAAGTACATGATTATTATGCATTTCACATCAATTCTTTTATTTTGCAGGGAATAACTAACATTTGATTCGTACAATTAGAAATAGAAAGTAATTTGCCAAAGGTTGTGCATCTACAGGGGACCTTCCACTATAGCAGTGTACTTGTACCTGGTTTAAGGTAGAATTCTAAAAATGCAATATATATTACATTATGGATGTTTGGTGTACCTCACTGTTGCAGACAAGTTAACTCACCTGTATTTTTCAGCACCCACCTCTATTTAATCCCCTCTCAACAACAACAGCAGGCCCGCCACCCACTGCTAATTTGCAACTTAATTATAACCTACCTGTTGAAAAGTATATAGAATTGTCACACGCAATCCTCAGAAGTAGTGGAGCAAGGAGCGCAACCAGGACAGAACCAATGCAGAGGAGGGTGGGTGCAAGTGGAGGGGAAGACATAGCAAAGATGCTGATTTTATTAAAAACAATGCTCAACAAAAATAGTTTGTATGCACCCCTAGCCAAAAATTTATTTTCTTGCCCCAAAGATTTAGGGGTTTATTTTTTAAGGCGCGACTGTGACGTTGTGATGCAGAAAAACAGAAAAAGTTGCTGTAAAAAAGATTTATTATTTTCCTCAAAGCTGTTCCAAGTCTGAAAATACTCCATCTAAAACCTGCCAAATTCATGTAAAAATCATGTAAAAGTAGATGTCCCCTTAACCATTTGAAGATGTTTTAAGCCTCACAAAATGTTCAGAGTTTTCAGGGGTTTGAAGCTGGTTTTTCTACAAAAACTCAAATTTTTTGTGGTTTCGGGTGTCAAACTTGAAAATTTTTATTTTTTTAGCTGACAATCCAAAAAATGTGCGTTTTCTCCAATCCGATTTTTCAAGTTTTTTTTTTTAGTTTGATTTAAAAAATCAAGATAATTTGGATTTTGATAAATTACTCCCTTGGGGCAGATTTATCAAGGGTCGAATTTCAATGTAAAAAATACTTCGAAATTCGACCATCGAATTAAAATACTTTGACTTCGAATATCGAAGTCAAAGGATTTTTCACCGAATTTTGCAATCGAACGATTGAAGTAAAATCTAACGAATCGAACAATTTTTAGAGTACGGTCAACGATTTTACTTCGATGTGTAAAGACTTAGAAAGTGATTGTAGAAGGTCCCCATAGGCTAACATAGCACTTCGGCAGGTTTAATTTGGCAAAGTATTAAAGTCGAAGTTTTTTTAAAGAGACAGAAATTCGATTATCGAATATTCAAATATTCAAATTATTTTTACTTCGAATTGAAGTCTAAGTAAATTCGAAGTCGTAGTATACTATTCAATGGTCGAAGTATCCAAAAAATTACTTCGAATTTCAAATTTTTTTACTTCGAAAATTCCCTCGCATTCACTTCGACCCTTGATAAATCTGCCCCTTAGTGTTGCTTGTTTTGGCATCTGAGTATTCCAAATCACTGACTCACATAATCACAGGAATGACATAATGATTAGAGTAAATCAATTTGTGATTCACAGGAAGAAGCCATATGTATTGGGTTTGGGATGGGTAGAGAGGAAGAAGGTATAACTGACAAACAAAAAGGGACATCAGGTTGGGTAGTGGGATGGGTATTATGGGTGCTGTGGGGAAAGAATGGGAAGAGAATGGCCTACAATTTAGGAAAAAGGAAGTGCAGGATATTCTCACCTTCGGGAACAGCAAAGGACCAGGTAGTATCCCTCCCTCCAGACCTAAATGGGGCGTCAAGGGGATAAATGTCACAGCTTATGGCATAGAAGAGCTGCCCTACTGGGGGGGGGGATTTAGGGTGGGGTTGGTGATAGAATAGATAGACCTGAGGCTAGGTTTAGGGACAAAGAGGTTAGGAATCAATTTAATATAAGCTTCATCTCATAGAAATAAACTTTGCAAATATAATCAATTAAAAATTATTAACCATTTCAAGTTACTTTTCACTCCTCCCCTCTCAGCATCTTTCTCATTATATTCTTTCTTTATGCAGTTATTAAATCATCATTATCACTGCAATTCATTTCATTTGTATTGCAATGTTTCCTCAATAGATATCTGTTGTTTTTAATTTGATTGATTTGATTGAATTTGTGGATTTCTGAGAAGATTGAGAACATACTTTACAGATTTACTTTTTGTGTTTTATGGACAGTTGTCCTTTAAAATTGATAGGAAGCTTTCACAAATGGATAATAAGGACATACAATTAAGAAAAAAATTGAAGGCAGTTTAGTTGTGATAAGTCAGCAATGACCTACAGCCCTTTGCATGAAATGAACAGTAAAATAAATTCAAGGTCACAGTGGACAGAACAGCCTGTTTGTGATTATTTGTATGCTAACTGGGAAAAAACATACAAAGAAACAGAAAATACTAAATAGTTCCCCAGGTACCTTAACCTAACAAGAAGCTGCAAAAACTAAATGGTGATTCATCATTTTAAGAACAGAGTTATCACCAAGCAAATACTAGACTGTACTGGTGGTGGTGAGCAACATCAGTCAGAGCTTGGATATTTGTATTGTAGGGTATCGTTTCACCATTCATGTTTAATTTCTGTGCTGTTGCTGGGTGTTCCCTAGATTCTATTCATTTACATTGTTTCAACTTGAATTTTGAACCCTTTTCTAGGGTAATAATCACAAAAGGCAGCGGGAAGCGGGAATATGACCTTCTACCAAAGGGTATGGTCCAATATAATTAGGGGTGTGCCTGATTGAACACGACAGGTATTGGAAGTATAAAGGCATAGCTGGAAATAAACATCGTCCAAGTTCACGCTTTGGGGCATACTTATTAAAGTGGACATTTTCTCATCAACAAAGTTCATCTATATTCATCAGGTGTATTTTCACAACACATTTCATATTTACTCAAGATTCAATAGTCACTGTTTCATTTTCTCTTTATATGAAAATCCCCAGTGTATTTATCCCCATACAATTGTAGTGGGGGAGAATTCTCTAGAGAATTTACACCATAATGAAATGACATATGTGGGAAATAGCATGGAGGAGGTGATGTAGAATAGATGCAAATAAGGTTTCCACCCACCCGGTATTTGACCAACCTAGTCAGAAAAACACCAGCTAGAGCTCTACCAGCTGCTGGTAAATTTGTAGTTGCCCATATTCTCCTCCCCTCCCTAAAGCAGTTCGCTAGAAAATCTCCCATTAAAACCCTCCTTCTCATCTCCCTCGGCTTACATATCCCCCAATACACCCATTTCCTGCCCCTGATGTCATGTACACACCTGTTTCTCACCTCCATGACATCTCCAGCCCACCCATCCATATGATGTCACCAAGCAGGATCACCTCATTCAGGGTGGAAAGAATTATTCCGAAAAGTGCCAACCCTAGATACAAAAGGGGCTGCTCCATCTTTATAATGGTAGTCTGCCACCCTGAACCCGGAGAAATTTCTTTCAGCAAAAATTAATTTGTGCATTTTTGTCAATTGGCAAATATTCATAATGAAAAAGTTTCACATGTTGAAAAGATGTAAATGTTTGTCAATGCTACGTTAATTTTCCCAAAATTGGCATACTCTCCCTGTAATTAATGAGCAACATGGCAAATTTTCATCTTTGCCCTTCAGTAACCATGCCCCATAGCCTGTATATTCCTTTTCAATATAATAAGGAATATTATTTGTGCACACAGTATTGTGCATGTATCATATTTTTAAAAATTGAATTGTCTTTTGATATTGATATTTCTAGCAATATATCTTAATGAATATGAATGATCTCATAACCCTCTCTGCCATCTTATTGTTTATAGTTTTGCTAAACAGAGGCATAATTAAAATATACAGGGCTCTATAGCAAAAAAATAATAATACTCAAGCTGGTTGGGATACTGGTCAAGTTTTGGAGAAAATGACACCATAAAAATATGCAATGGATGTAACAATTTCATCTTATTATGCACAGGCCCATCACCAGCTGTAGGCTCTCCTGCTCTAGTCCATATACCCTTACTGCTACATTTGGAATGCAAGTTCCAGAAAAAAGCACAATTTTATTTCTAGCTGACTTGCAGTCCTAGTTATCCAAGCCACATAAACATTCTATGCTGGCCTCCTATTCGCGCTAAAATAAAAAATGTGACAATATTGCTTGGAAATGGAGCATGTTATTGCTTTGGAGACTTCTCAAACCAGCAGTTAATTAGAATACTGCCTTCTGCATGCGCAATGTTGCACTGGCAAGGCTTTTCATATCTGTCTTGTACAGAAGAATTCATATCTGCAGTACGAGCTGAAGGGCAAAGAAATCTCTCACATTTTGAGCTAAGAAAGCCAAAGATCTTTCATTTTATGGATATTCTCTATAATTGCTTTTACATATTGTTTACATGACTTTAGCAAGTCCCTGCCAGAACTGGCACACAAGAGTGTTGACTTGAAGCTTAAACCCTTAAATCACTTTGGTGAGCGCTCTAAGTAACAGCTGGACACCTGTGTACAGGATCTTCTCACATGGTAATTGACAACTGTGAGTAGTTGTAGAGTACCAGGCATGGATCTGTTCACAGTTCACATGGGGTGAGGGAAGGTTCTGTTTAGATAGGAGAAGACACCGTGGCAAAGTATCAGGCGGGTGAGCAGTATGGTGTATGAGAGGAAAAAGCAGCAGTGTTGCTCACCAACCACTTGGACGTTGCTCTTAGTGGGCTCAAAGCAGGTGCTTATTTTTGAATTCCAGGCTTGGAGGTGAGTTTTGGTTGTATTAAAACCAGGTGTACTGCCAAACAGACCTCCTATATGCTGGCAATTCACATAGGGGCTGCCATATAGCCAATCACAGCCCTTATTTGACACCTACAGGAAAGTTTTTTCATACTTATGTTGCTCCCCAACTCTTTTCACATCTGAATGTTGCTCAGAGCTAAAAAAAGGTTTGGGGACTCCTGATCTAGGGGATCTTGTATAAAACAACTGTTATCTGTGAAAGTCAATTGCAAAAACACCTGAGAATTGATCAGGCCTTAACTTGTGCATTTTATTCTGCAATACTGCTTGGAAATTACAGTTACTAACACTGAAAATCCACTTTACAAGTGTGTTCACTTTCACTTGTTCATTGTAAATTTTGTAAAGCACTTGTTTATTTTGACCTCAACTCTGTTGGGTTTGCACTAGCTTATGTGATGATGAAAATGGACACTGTTGCTATGGAGAAGCTCTTTTACATATACGGCAGCTAGACTCATTGAGAGCCACAGTCACACGTTTTGACCTGCTTTCAAACTTTCACACTGAGAGGGAAGGAAATCTCACATTTTTCAGTTCCCTCTTGACAGCAGCATAATTGCTGAAACAGTTATCTGGGAACTGCAAAACTCAATCATTCTATATGCTATTCATTTATCCTGTGCCAGAGCCACAAAAAATCTAGCTTTCAGATCATACACAATATCCCATGGTAGGAAAATGGGGGGGGGGATTAGGAGAGGGACTAATGCAGACAAAACATGTAGGACAAAAAAGATAGTGGAAGTTTCGCGAACGTTCGCATTTTTTGCCGGTGTTCGCGAACGGCGTTCGCGAACACCAAATCGGCCAAATCGGCAGTTCGCTACATCCCTACATCTGTGTATAGTCAGAGATAAGGCATGCAAATCAAAGTGTTAGGCCTAACAGTACTGTATTTATCACATATCATGAATAAGTGTAAATTGCCAGAACTTATTGAACCCACTGCACCTTGCATGTCAGGTTTATAATACCTGTACACACAATACAGTATATGATACTCAGCAATTACAAGGTGCATTAGGTGGAAAATGGGTGAAGCATTGTGCAAGTTAGGATACAGTACCATTTACTAGAGCACTTGAGCCTGCATACAGTCATTTATACTTCTGACGTTCCAATATGCAGCTTTCATCTGCTTTACAGAACAGTGCAATGGAGTTCTGTACTTTAGCCTGCAGAGGATTCTTTTTGCATGTGCTTCTACATACTGCAATATTGCACATTAACACTACTGCCTCCCGAGCTTGGTTTATGATGTATAATTACACTAAAGGATAAAGATGCAGAACTACACTACAGGATAAGGATGCAGAACATCTGTCATAGTATCTTTGATTTAATCAGTATTACATAGTGATGCAACATTTTGTAGTATTATAGGCCACACAGTTTTTGAATAGGTTAATGAAAACATTGGTTTCTGTTGAAAATAATTGTGAATGTATAAATAGGTGTTTAATTAAGCACACATCCACATAATCATCAGTAACAAACAATGACCGTACAAAGGGTTGTACTTAAGAACTCAGTGGGGTAGATTCACTAAAAGGCAAAGTGGCCTTCGCTAGCAAAACTTTGCCAGAAATCCCATCTGCAGGGCCATCGCCAATTTACTAACAGGCATAGCGGACAATTCACTAGCAAAAGAGATTGTCGCTAGAGCAGTTTTGCACCCTATTGCCAGGCAAATTTTTGCTCAGGCAAACATTACTCTGCAAATTCACTAAAGTGTGAATCTTACAGAACGTTACCTCTTCGCCAGAGTTTCCTTTGCCAGCTTAGACCTGGCAAACTAATAAGATGAAGCTGCATCCTCCTCAATCTGATGTCAGTGATATCATATCCTGTATGGCAGTATTTCATATTTTATAGCGGGATTGAAAGTTGTAACTGTTACAAATTTTTGTTTTAACCTTTTTTTTACTATTAGAGGGGCATGTCACATTTGTTTTAGGGTAGGCTCATGTCTAGAGCATTAGAAGATCTCTTTTGTCATTATTTTGCTTCCATTTTTAATAATAAGTGGCCACTTTAAGCATTTGCACCAACATCTCTAATAAAGACAAATATATGACCAATATGTACCGGTCCTATTCAAACTGACCTAAGCATAAGTGTACTAACGAAATTTTGCTAGGCAGAAACAAATGTTAGCAACAGTTTGCTATGAAATACATGCGCTGACTAATTAACGCTAGCGAAACTTCACCATCGTTCAGCTGTCTCATTTTAGTGAATTAGAGTAATGGTAGCGAATTTACACCTGGCGAAGTGGCGCGAAGTGTGGCAAAGACTTTGCAGGCATAAATTTGCCATTTAGTGAATTTGCCCCAGTGGCTCTCCAGACAACCCCATCATAGGATGCATTCCAACCAGTCACTTTGTTTAGTTTCCATCATGTTACAGTCAGTAAAATGTTTGTAACAGTTGCTTCTAGACATCCTTACATAACACTAAAGTTTTAATTACCTTTACAATGGAAGGAAACATGGCTGGTAGGACAGTAAAGGTATAGGATCTATTATCTGGAATGTTTGGGACCTGGTATTTTTCCACACTTTAGATCTCCAACTTAAATCTACTTAAATTAATTTAAGCACTAAATAAATTCAATAGAATTGTTTTTGCACCAATATGGATTCATGAGACTTAAGTACAAACTACTGTTTTATTATAAGAGAAAAAGGAAATCATGTTTAGAAAATTAATGTTTACATATAATGAGTTGCTTAAAATCTATGACAGTTGGCCTTCCCATAATTATGAGCTTTATGGATAATGGTCATCTGGATAAGGGATCCTATTCCTGTACCTTTAAACTGGGATGCTGGGGAAAGCCCAGGGGTGCTTCACAATGAGGCGAGTTGAGGCTGTCGCCTCAGGTGGCAGCGCCCCACTAGGTACCAGGGGCGGCAAAATTGCTGCTCCTGGTACTTTAAAAGCAAATTTCTGGGGGAGGGGGGCTCAGGCGGCGGAAGCGGCCACGATCACCCCTGGGAAAGCCAATGCTCTTTAGCCAAAAAGCTTGCTCTTTAGCCAGATCCTTCCAGTAGTAGAAAATGTATCTCCGACAGTAAAACAATATTCACAATATGGACAAGCAAAGAACATAGCCTGGTTACGGTGAGACAGGCTAAAAGGGGCAAAAAACCCTTCACGTGCAAAACATGCAACATAAGGCCTTCTGAAAGCTGCCTGGTGCTCCATGAAATATGCTGTGTTTTTCTGAAAACATAAGGGATTTACTTGCCTCGTGAAATAAAATAAATGAATGGCATAATCTACTTCCATGTAAATATTAATCTTGGGAAATATTCTGATGGAGAGTAACATCCACCTCAGGCTAAGGAAAAAAAAAACAACAGCAGATAAAATATATTAAAATATTTATGGAAGATAGGGTAAAGCCAGTATATTTCTTTGTATTTGCTAAGTTATTCCCATATTACTAGCTGCCAGTTATACAGTAGCTGCCTAAGGGGTATGTTTACAAATATATTGTAATACAGTAAGTGCAGGAATGACATTTTCCTTCATCACTCTTTACTCCACTGTTCATATTGTAAAAAAGTGATCTAAAGCAGAGAAGCAGCAAGTGAAAATGTATTAAAAGCATAGCATAGTTTAGCATAGGATTTTTGCTGAATATACATTTTATAAATTATTATTTTGATTAAGAAAAATCTATTTTTATTAAGCTAAAAAGGGCAACAGAAAACCAAAAACATGTTTTTTCAACTTCCTGGTGATTGGTAGGAGCAGAAGACAGTGTATTATTACCAGCAAATACCAGTGCATAGATAAAAACTTGCATAATGCACATTTGTATAAATGTAACTCAAACCAGAAACAACAAAGGGTTATGGGTGAGGTTTGTTTACACGGCGCTTAATACGTATTTCAATTAAATAAGGTGAGTACATATTAAATGTATAACCAAAAACAATGATTCATAAGTGATTTACAATACAATTAAAAGAATAGGCAGAATAGACAGACGAAAACCATTGCCGGGATTTAAAAATACTTAAACAGTTGCCGCTCTCTTCAGCAAGTTCATGCTCGAAGAATGTGGGGGAAGGCGTACAGAATGAAAAGAGTCCACATGGGACTCTTTCAGATGGGCACTCACTATATTGGTAGAGGAAGGGTTAACCATGCTGAATAACTGATCTCTCAAATAACTTGAGTGCAGTGGTTTCTGTAACAGATAAATACTGTATATAGTTATTTTCTGGATCTGGCACTCTATCTTTGGTGGTACTGCTTAGAAGGCACAACAGAACAATGACATTCACCTCATAGATACTTCAGACAATCTCCCTTCTGGTCTCATTGTTGGAGTGATTTAGCTGATCTCCTAACCCTAATACTAGGTCTCAATTTTAAGTCCTTTTCTTGTACTAGCCCCTCCATCGAAGGTTAACCTCCTGCCCGTGGTGTAACTACCGGGGGAGCAGGTGGTGCAATTGGGCCAGGGCCCACACCCCCTCAGGGCCCGCGGCAGCTTGCGCGCCACTGGATTCCAGTCGAAAATAGCGTACGGAGGGGGGCGGGGGGCGGCTGCACGTCCCACCCCCCTCTAGTTAAGTTACTGCCTCCTCCTCATACTTTTCTGGCACCAACCTCCCCCTCCAGCAAGTAGTGTCCAAAGAGAATAATTGTATGGTGACCTAAAGCAACAGTAACATCAAAAAATTAGAAAAAAAGTGTTTTTAAGTAATTAATAACTAATGTAGTGTTGCCCTGTACTGGTAAAACTGAGGTGTTTGCTTCAGAAAGACTATTGTAGTTTATATAAACAAGCTGCTGTGTAGCCATGGGGGCAGTCATTCAATCACAAGACAAATATTAGATAACGGATACACTATAAAGAATTGTAATGTATACTACAAGGCTTGTAACCTCAGCTGTGTAACCTGTCCCTTTTCTCATTTTTAAGCTTTGAATGAAAGCCCCCACAGCTATTCAGCAGCTTGTTTATATAAACTATAGCAGAGTTATTGAAGCAAACAAACCAGTTTTACCAGTGCAGGCCAACAGTGCATTATATTTTAATTACTTTAATAAACTTTCATATGTTGGTGTTACTGTTCCTTTAAGTTTTAAATGACTAGGGAAACCTGACACCTAGGGTTGCCATCTGGCCGGTAAAAATGATGGTTGATCCCAATGTTATTAATATGGAAATACATATATAGGAAGGCCAGTATTTACAGAAAAGGTGGCAACCCTACTGACACCCCTGGTCATCTACAGATATGTCAATGAAGCTGTGACCTGGATAGGGTAAAAGTTCCCCTATCCACAAAGTACAAAATCTTTCTCTTTTTGTAATAGAGAGCTTTCTTCCAGTGACAGATAGCTACAAGAAAATTGCCATTTCAGAATTCTTGCTACAGTAACTCTGAGCCTATTGAGTTGGCAGATATCATGGGCCAATGCTGCATACAGACAGAGGTCAATAAGCTTGAGTGATGAGGCAGAAGCCTGATCAACTCCTGGATTGCAAAACTGAGGATATTCTTCACTACATATGGTTCACAGCTATTATTGGCAGCCATGCAAGTGCCAGTTTTGGAAAGACAAGTACATTAGTGTTTGATTTAAGTATTGTTAGCTCCTGTTAGTACTGTAACACTTACAGCTTAGAAGGACTTTCTGTATGTTAAGAAAAGCAAACTGGATGTGTTTACTGCTTGATATAAAATGTGCATAATAAATCAACAGGGTTCCTGGTTAAAGCGTTAATTTATCAGAACTACACCTCCAACATTTTACAGATTTTCATGTGTACCTAAGAATGGTGATGGGTGAAAATTACCCATTTTGCTTTGACGAAAAAAAAAATTGCTAAACTGTGGGAAAATTAAAAGAAAACTAAACCCTCCAAAATGAATTTTTGAGCAACAGATAGTTTGCATCATATTAAGTGGCATATTAAAGAATCTTACCAAACTGGAATATAGATACAGTGTCAGTCAACATTACCTTTTTACATATTTTACCTTGAGCCACCATTATGTGATTGTCTGTGTATTCCCTCAGAAATCACCTCACCAGAAATAATGCAGCTCTAACTGTAACAGGAAGAAGTGTGGGAGCAAAATAACTTCCGTTAATTGGCTCACGACCTGCTGATCCCGGGAGACAACGAGCCCCTGTCTCAGAGGCCGGGCCGCCTGACCCCCAACAAGTTCCAGTGCGAGTTCCCAGGAAGTGAAGTACTCGCACCTGGGCGCCCGCAGCCCCTCCAGAGACCGAGCATGTCTTTGGTTAAGGAGCAGCGCAATTGCCGAGAGCTGGAGAAAGATATAGCGCGGGTGTGAGCGCCCAGGCGCGGGGACTGAGAACACGCCAGAAGGAGGCGATGAGGGTGCGTGTGGGGCCGTTATAGGGCAGCAGCAACCTCACTCGGTCTCTGGAGGGGCTGCGGGTGCCCAGGTGCGAGTACTTCACTTCCTGGAAACTCGCACTGGAACTTGTTGGGGGTCAGGCGGCCCGGCCTCTGAGACAGGGGCTCGTTGTCTCCCGGGATCAGCAGGTCGTGGATGGGATCCATCATCCAGGAAGACTGTCCTGCCAAAGGGCACTTGGATCCTGCTGTTTGCAACAAGGATCTCGTCTTCCAGGGGTCCATAGGACAGGCTTGACATCGTTCGCTGTGCGCTGAGCTGTGCGGTCACCAGCAGGAGCTGCAGAGAAGCACTGGCGCTGCTCCTCCACCAAAGACACGAACAAGGGGTCGGGTAGGGTCGGCAGGAGCACGTTGGTGAATCCCTCAACTGGTAAATTGCGCTGATCACCGTGTCCATCCTACAGAGCCGCAAGAAGCCGGCTGCTTGACAAGGGGAAGCACACTCTCCCAGCTGTATGCTGTCAGTGAATATCCAGGAGGAGAAATGGAGCGCTGCAGGATGGATGGTCGCCTTTTCGCCGTTTCTGAAGAGGACAGGAAGTGGAGTTTCTGTAAGTTATTTCTTATTAAAGGCTTTGCTATTTTAAATTTGAATTTGTGTTGGTGGTTTTTTTTCGTTGTATTCTAACGAATTTTTTTGTAAAAATTTTGACGTTACTGGTCCTTTAATCAGGTTTATGCAGATATATCATAAAGTTAAAGCACCACTTTATAGTTCTTAAATAAGAAAATATTATTGGTTCCCTACGTTTTCTCTAATTGTTCTTTATTTACTGAATGCTCACGATACTTTTTATTATTATTATAACAGTACTTCCTGTAAAGTTACATTGCCTTTTCAAGAAGTCAGTAGTGTGGCCTAGCAGTCTGAAGGTGCGGTACGATCCATGGCATTGGCCACAAACAGCAACCGATGGATGAGTTTTACAAGAATGCAAAAAGATTAATCCCCTCGATATGTTCAAAAATGATAAATTTATATATATGTGCCAGCATATGAATTTCCCTGGGCTAAATACAAGGCACTAGCAACACTTTGGACTTTTGTCTGCCAGAGGAGCAACTATTTGATTTGGCAGTAAATAGAATGCATTTGGATTCAAGCTGCACTAGCTGTGAAAGTGAGACACATTTGGTTACTGTTACATTATAATGTACATTTTGGGAAATTAGATGCAGGTATGTCATCCGTTATCTGGGTAGCTTCAAATTATGGAAGGCCATCTACACACCATTTCATCTGAATAGTCCAAATTTTGACAAATGATTTCCCTTTTCTCTGCAAAAATAAAACAGTTCCTCGTACATGATAAAAACGAATATATAATTGACCTTTATTGGAAACAAAATCAGGCTATTGCCTTTATTTAATGTTTACATGATTTTTTTGTAGACTTAAGGCAGTGCTGTCCAACTGGCTCATCAGCCAATGACCCCCCTTGTGTGTGCCATACTCTGCCTGCCCTATGCTCTCTGTGTGTGCCATACTCTGCCTGCCCTTTGCTCCCTGTGTGTGCCATACTCTACTTGCCCTATGCTCTTTGTGTGTGCCATACTCTGCCTACCTTATGCTCCCTGTGTGTGTCATACTCTGCCTGCCCTATATTCCTTGTGTGTACCATACTCTGCCTGCCTTATGCTCCCTGTGTGTGCCATACTATGCCTTCCCCATGCTTCCTATGTGTGCCATACTCTGCCTTCCCTATGCTTTCTGTTTTTATGGTGTGCTACCACCATTAATGTGGACATTGTCTTATAGTAACATGGGTCTAAATGTGATCAAAGTTGAAACAAAAGAATATTCCCAGAGTTCTTGATGATGTATATTAGTCAAGGCAAAGATAATACTAGTGAATTCCCTAGAATACTAATTTATAAAATGTGTCAGTGGAAAACAGAAACAAGTCTTTGTACAGTCACTTTATTAAGTGAGGAAATGTCCATCCCTCTTGTGTATACTATACATTATAGAGATGCCTGCTTCATGCTTTATGAGCTTTTTTTTTCATTTTTCATGGATTTATTAAAAGCCAAAATCATACTATAAAGGTTGGAATCAAGGACTGGCATAGTTCAGATCCATCTACATATTGTTGTCACGGTCGGCACCCAACACCAGAAGAAACACCAGGCACCCTGGTCTCGGCTCGTGCTTCACCAGTAGTGTGACCGCCTTTGGGCCTCGGGAGGAGCCCTCGGCTTACTTGGATGCCACCTGGACTTAAACGAGAGGTGCAAGATGAGGGTTCTGGATAGGCAGAGGGGCACGACTGCAAAGCAAAGTCTTTGGACAGAAGATCGTAGTACAAGGCGTTAAGCAAAAGAGTAGTCAGATCAGGCCGGGTCGAGACATGCAGAGAATAAACGTTATCAGGCAGGCAAGGGTCAAACCAGGAAGTCAATCAGAGGGTTAATCAGAAGAGGTAGTCGGTAATCAGGCAAGGGTCAGAATCCAGAAGTCAGAATAGTCAAAAATAGCCAGGCAGGGGTCAAAAACAGGAATCAAACGGGTTCAGAAAACAGCAATGAATAGCACAAGGCTCAGAAGCACCAGGAAACAATATCCTATCACGGGCAAGGTCCCACAACCCTAATGGGCTTTAAATAGGCTTTGAATTACGCGCCATTGCGCGCTGACGTCACTACGTCAGCGCGCCTGCGCCTTTAAATTACACAAGAGCGTGCCGCGCGCGCCCTAAGACGCCGGCGCCTGCGGCCTAAAGGAAGCTGCTCGTCGTGGCGGGCGTCCCCGCCGAGGGGGCGGCAGGCGTCCCTGTTGTCCCCCCACTAGACCACCAGGTACGTTCCTTACAATTGTATTTTAGGATTTTTTTGTTCTATGCTTAATTTCTGTTCAGATTGAATTTTATAAAACATTTGTATTTACATTATTTACAAAATCTGATAACAAAAATATTTTGAATGTTCTCTGGGAAAATCCATGATACCTGGAACAAAAGAAAAACACATTTGTAATGTGTTTTAATCCCTTTAAATTAAAGGGAAAAAATCTTTTTTTTTTTTGTAGAGTTTCCCCCGTGAAAGTCTTTAAAATTGGATTGTAAATTTATGAGTACAGAATTCTCTATGAGCCATTCTAACTGGTATGACTATACAGTTCTGCAGCCAGGAATACATCTGATGTCAGTGTAATTCTAGAAACATAACAGTCTATGGCGCAACAAAACACCCTATAGGCAACGTTTGCTTGGGAGCGTGGAAATCTCTGAGAGTAATAATAGCATCGATAAATTGGATAATGTTTATTATTCCAAAAAAATATTTTATTTTTTAGGCTGAAAACTGCAGGCAGAAGAAACTGGATAATTGCAAAAAGTCAATTTTTATGTTATCTGAGGTAAATATCCAGATCTAATTCTTTCTCATCTATGGTATATGTCCATTAATTGTTTTTAGCGACTGCTTCTGCATCATCAAGATAACTCAAATAAGTCAATGAATTAAATATATGGGCAAAACACTGTTTCAGAGATGGATGCATTGACTTTCTCTTCTGCTGCTAACCAATCTAAAAATGACATCCAGCAAATCATTTAAGATGATTTCAATTTAAAAATAATTTTTTTAGAATAAAGAATATTGATTTCTCTAAGAATGGAGTATCAAACAGCTTTCATTGTCCATAGACTGCAAAAGTATTTGCATAAATATGTATTCAATGACAAGAGATGATTTTAGGTATCTGTAGGGGACTGGTATTGTTACAATATATAATAAAGGTGGAATGTAATTAATATCACAAGAGTTGTTTAAAATGACGTTTTTTCGAATGTTTAGCACTGCTCGCAATGTAAAATCATTTGCTGGCGAATATTACATCACTCATTATAGCTAAGCAACAATTAGGGGTTATTTATTAATGGCTGAATGGCAAAAACTTTAAATTTTTTTTGAGGTTTCTTTACTATAAAATCTGATTTATTATGCCAAATAATAAAAATCAGAAAATGCAACATCTCAGACCTTTTGAGGTTGCATGTAAGTCAATGGTAAAAGTCCCTATCCTATGTGAAATTTTTGTGGTCTGTGTTGGAACTAGCCAGAAAATCCGACTTTTCTTTACATTCTACAGGCAGCACAGACAAAATGAGTAATACTCCTGTTCACCCTGGTAAGTAGAAAAAAAGATCACACCCATTAAAAAACCATATATCCTGCAGAAACCACCTCCCCTATGTTCTTTTTTTCTGTCCATCCTGGGTAGGAAGATGGAGCATCAGAAGAACCAGGAATTTAGGAGCTTGAAGGCCATAGGGTTAACCACGCTAGCGTGGGTTAATCCGGGGGTTGAAGAGCATGGGAAAGGCCCCCTTAGGCATGCAAGCAGAATTAATGGGGCGATAACTGCAGATGGTTACCTTTGGCAGAGGATCACAAAGTGGAAGCGCTGATTCTGCAGAGTGAAGGGTTTATTTCTTGGTTTAAAGGCATGCTGTCAAAAGCTTTTGACGAGGTGAAGGCTGGAAGTTCTACACCTGTGTCTAATATTACAAATAGAACGGTAGACACTGTGGATAGTTCAGACTCTGATGATCTTTCAGAGGCTTCGTCATCTTCATTTTCTGTTCAGAGGAAATCAAAAGATGAATTCTTCCTTTTTCCTGTGGAAAAAATACCTAAATTAATAAAGGAATTAAGGAAGGTGATTGGAGAAAAGAGTGCTGCTCCATCAGAGAAGGAGAAGCAAGATTTTCTGTATTTTTCAGGGAAAAAGTCTGCAGAATTTCCTCTACATCCATCTATAAAGCAATTGATGGAGTTGGAGTGGCAGAATCCGGGGAAAAAACCTGATACTTCAAGGAGATTTAAAGCAATGTTTCCAGTGGATTCTAAAGAGCTTCAACAGTGGGAGGAGCCTCCAAAGGTGGACGTTCCGGTGGCTAGGCTGGCAAAACGCACTACCATTCCGGTAGAAGAGTCAAAAGATCCTCTTGATCGTAGAGCTGAATGCACACTAATAAGGTCTTACTGTGCAGGGGCCAGACTGTAAGCCATCATTGGCTGCTGTGTCAGTCTCAAGGTCTTTAAAATTCTGGATAAATTCCTTGGAAGAGGAAAATGATGTTGGAACATCTAGGGATGATATATTGGATATGTTGTATCCTGTAAAGTTGGCTACAGATTTTCTCTGTGACGTTGCTATTGACACAGTAAAACTGGGAGCTACAACAATGGCTCTTTCAACGGTGGGCAGAAGAGCTCTCTGGTTAAAGGCATGGTCAGCTGATCTGGCATCTAAGAATTCTCTAACGACTGAAACGGGCTAGCCTTCCGCCTCGCACCCTCACAGTTTTCTACAGGGGCACCATAGAGAGCGTCCTGACGAGCTGCATCTCCATCTGGTACAGTAGTGCCAGCTCTGCTGACCGGAAAAGTCTACAGTGGACTGTCAGAGCAGCTGGCAATATCATTGGAGTTGCTCTTCCATCACTGCAGGACATCTTCCACAAGCGCTGTGTAAGAAAGGCCTCCTGCATTGCACTGGACTCCACACACCCCTCACACAGACTGTTCACGCTGCTCCCATCCAGCAGACGCTTTCGCAGTATTAAAGCCCGAACAACCAGGCTGCGCAAAAGCTTTTTTCCGCAAGCTATCAGACTCCTCAACTCACTACCTGCCCTCCCACTACATTCCAGACACACCTGAACTATGAACTTAACTTTGTGAACTGTTAACTTATTTGCACAATTCTAAAGGTTTACACATGTATATAGCCAATTTCTGCCTTTATATTGCACATTTCATGTTTACATATTTATTGTGTATTTTAAGTGCCTTTTTGTGATATGTACTAGCTGGAGCCACGTCGTCTCGTCTCACTGTGTATTGGTATACTGCTGAGATGACAAAAAAGTTTACTTTGACTCTGATTGCTATGCCTTTTGAACCTGGTCGACTATTTGGTTCGTCTTTGGATAAGCTGCTTGAGAATCTGACTACAGGCAAAGGGAAGAAGCTTCCCCAAGATAGGCCGAAAAGTCAAAGAAGGCAGCTTTTTCGGGGGTCTTCGAGAAAGTCCCCTTCTCGATCCAGTTCATATAGAAAATCCTTTGGAGATCGGGAGAGAAACAGTGACTTCAGGAGCAGAGGAAAGCCCTTTGGAGGTAGAAATCCTCCCAGGGAGATGGGACAAAAGAAGGATTCCTCCACCTCAAAAACAGGTGGTTTCTGACGCCAGAAGTCAGGAAGAAGTAGGCGGCAGATTGGCTTTCTTTCTTCCTGTGTGGGAAAAAACAACAAAAGACTCTTGGGTACTAAGTATCATAAAAGAGTAGTCCAATAGGAAAGTTCTGTATCAATCAGCTAAATTTCAATCCAGTGAAACAGACAGCCTTGGAATGTGCAATTTTAGATTTTCTCAACAAGAAAGTGGTGGAACCAGTTCCAGAAAGGGAATAGCGGAGAGGAGTTTACTCCCGAGTATTCCTGGTTCCCAAGGCGGACGGTCATTTTCGTCTGGTGGTAGACCTGAAATTTCTCAATCAATTCATAGTGAAAGAAAAGTTCAGAAAGGAATCCATAAGATCTGCAATCAATATATTGCAGGAAGGAGACTTAATGATTACTTTGGATTTAAAAGATGCATATTTGCACATTCCCATACATCCAGCCAGCAGAAAATTTCTCAGGATGGCGGTGTTCTTGGGTTCCCACTACATCATCTTCAATTCAAGGCACTTCCCTTTGGGATTACTTCAGCTCCGAAGTCATTGTTGTAATAGCTGCCCTTTTAAGACAAGAAGGAGTGTTCTTAGTTCCCTATCTAGATGACTGGTTTCTCAAGGCTTCCTCTCCTCATCAGATGAGTCTTCATCAAGAGTTGACAATTTCGGTTCTGAGCTCTCATGGTTGGCTTTTAAACAAAGAAAAGTCCAACTTGCACCCTTCTACTTGCGTAAAGTTCTTGGGTCTGTTGTTGGACTCAGAACGGATGAGAGTTTTTCTTCCTCAAACAAAGAAGTTAGCACTTGCTGCAGCAGTGAGGAATCTCAGACGAAGTCAAGTAGTGTCCATTTGAGAAGCTATGCGAGTTTTAGGATCGATGACTTCAGCGATAGAAGCAGTTCCTTCGGTGAAAACTCATATTCGTCCCCTTCAACGGGAAGTGCTTCGCCATTGGAACAGGGACATAGATTCCTTGGACGACAGATTCAGAGTATCGGTCAGTCTGAAGACGGTGTTGAATTGGTGGTTACTCCCACATGTTCTGTCACAGGGTAGGTCCATCAGTCCTCCTCAGTTTGTACTCATAACCACGGATGCATCTGCATGGAGATGGCGTGCTCATCTGGCAGATCATGTAACACAGGGCAGATGGTCAGATTGGGAGAAGAGTCAATCTTCGAACTTCAGAGAACTTGGAGAGCTGTGAGACTAGCTCTGTGGAGATTCAGATGCCTGATCAAGAAGTTGTGGTCCAGTCGGACAATGTGGTGACAGTATCTTACCTGAACCACCAAGGGGGGGACCAGGTCTCCTCTATTGATGAAAGAATATCGGCAGATTATGTTGTGGGCAGAGATGAATCTACGTCTGTTGAGAGCAGTTCACATAAAAGGGATGAACAATACCTTGGCGGATCCACTGAGCAGGAATGTCTTAGATCAGGGAGAATGGGATCTGCATCCACAGGTTTTCAACCAAGTGGTAGAGAGATGGGGTCTTCCTCAGATAGACTTAATGGCCTCATGAGCGAACAAGAAAGTTAGAAAATTCTGCTCTTTGAGGAGAGCAGACAATCCTACTTACCTGGATGCCATGACGATTCCTTCGTCCTTCAGTCTAGCCTACATATTTCCTCCTCTGCCAATGATCCAGAGGTTCCTTCAGAAGATCAGACAGGAAGGATCTTCAGTGATTATGATTGCACCCTTTTGGCTGAGGAGAGCTTGGTTCTCTGACCTTATGGCACTGTCCAGGGGTCAGTTTTGGAGACTTCCCCTCAAAGAGGATCTGTTATTACAGGGGCGGTGGAAACATCAGAATCCATCTTGGTGGAACCTTACTGCATGGAAACTGACAGGGAGATGCTATTAGACCAAGGTTTGTCAGAAGAAGTGGTTTAAACCCATCTCTCTTCAAGGAAGACATCAACTTCCAAAATTTACAATAGAGTATGGAAGATTTTTCAGGGTTGGTGTGCTGGAAAAGGTTTTCTTCCGAAACAATGTTCCACAGCTGAAATTTTGCAGTTTCTGCAAGAAGGGTTTCAGAAAGGGTTCAGCCCGAATACTCTAAAAGTGAATATTTCAGCCCTGTCTGCTATGCTACACAAGAATTTTTCTTCTTTTCCGTTGATAAAGCGATTCGTTAAGGCTACACTGAAGTTGAGACCCAGATTATCGATGGTAGTTCCTCCTTGTTGGTGTTGACTGCACTTTGTGAAGCTCCCTTTGAACCTCTGGATTCTGGAAAACAGCTTTTTTAGTAGTAATAACCTCATTGAAAAGGATTAGTGAGCTACAGGCTCTGTCGGCATATCCTCCATATACTATATTTTTTCCTGAGAAAGTTTTACTAAAAACCTTGCCAGGGTTCTCTCCAAAGGTTTCTTCCTGCAACAATTTAAATGCTCAAATCTTTCTCCCATCTTTCATTAATTCTCCTAAAGACTCCATAGAAGAGAAATGACATTTTCTAGATGTTCACAGATGTCTACAAACATACATTAATAGATCAATATCAGAGAATATCTTCATATATTTTTTCATATCTTTTGCCGGAAAAAGAAAAGTCTTGAAAGCTTCAAAAACTACTATTGCAGTTTGAGTGAAGAAGGCGATTTCTGTATCACATGAATTGGCTGGAAAAGATTTTCTTCTAGAACTAAAGGCGCATTCTACAAGGGCAGTCTTAACCTCCTGGGCAGAGAGATCTTTCGTGGATGTGAGAGAGATCTGCAGAGCTGTGACATGGTCGAGTCTTCATACTTTTTCGAAGTTTTAGAAGTTGAATGTAGCAGCCACACAAGACGCAGTTTTTGGCAGCAGAATTTTGGAGTCGGCTCTCTGGGCTCCCCCCCCCTTTATAGCTCTTGGCTTGCTAAATCTCATTTTGTCTGTGCTGCCTGTAGGACGTAAAGAAAAACAAAAATTTAGTCTTACCTGAAATTTTCATTTTCTTTAGTCCAAAGGCAGAACCAAAATTCCCACCCTAAATAAAATATTGAAGCATACATGTTGTGGTTTCCCCTTTTTTTGGAGTGGGCTTGAAAATAAACATTTTTTTTCTGTCCTACCAGGGTGAACAGGAGTCTTACTCATTTTGTCTGTGCTGCCTTTGGACCGAAGAAAATGAAAATTTCAGGTAAGACTAAGTTTTTGTTATTTTGGACTTTTCCAAAAATCCAAAAAAATTCGGCTTTCCGGGAAAAAGCCCTAAAAAATCATGTTCAATTCATGCTTTTTTTATTATTAAATAAGGCCCAATTGCCTAGTCTATGGCACAAATAAATTCTGATTTTATATAAGTCAATGGAAGAGGTCCTTATTCTATTTAGATGTTTTTGTGGTCTGCTCTGAAATTAGCCAGAAAATTCTGGCTTTTGGGAAAAAGGGAGGAAAAAAATGTACAGTACGGTTCAGGAAAAACCCTGAAAAAAACATACGATTCGGATTTTCACTCGACTTTATTTAGTTTGTCCCTGATCCGATTAAATCGTGATTTTTTATTAATTAATAAGGTCATATGGTGGATTTAAGTTTGGTTGGAACCAAAAAAAAAAAAGATTTTGATACACCTTCTCTTGCACAAGTTTGCAAAAGCTATTTGTTCACATACTTTGAGAGAAAGTAGTTGAGTTCTCAGATCATTAAAAAGTTGGGCAAACCATGAAAATCTTGGTTGCTAACGAAATATATTACATTACTCCATAAAAGTCGAAAGTTTGCACCAGGTCCGGCCCACAGCAATTAATCTGCAATGCTGCTATAAATTATTACATCAGGTGAAAATGTACCCAATTCCTTGTTAAATAGCATGATTTAGTTCACTTTGCTCCACTTAACCGGGGAAAGTATTCTTAAAGGTAAGTAACTGTGGGTTGAGGCTAGATTTAGAGGAGACATAACCACTCTACTGAACAACAAAATGGTATATTATCCCTTTGTCTATATGGGACTAAATTAATTCCTCCCTCTATGTTAACCCCATTTATATATGATGTTGTAGTTGTAAAAGCCTATGGCACATATCTAGACATTCCCCCTTACTTCTTAACAGTTTATAAGAACAGGGAGTAGAAAGTAGTGATGGGCGAATTTATTCGCCAGGCGCGAATTCGCGGCGAATTTGCGCGATTCGCCGCCAGCGAATAAATTCGCGAAACTCCCGCGAAAATTCACGGCAAAACGGGCGCCAGCGTCAAAAAAACGGGCACCGGCGTCAAAAACGGGCGCCGGCGTCAAAAACGAGACGCCGGCGCCGTTTCGCGAATTTTTCGCCGTTTCGCGAATTTCGCGAATTTTTCGGCGAAGCGAAACGGCGCAAATTCGCCCATCACTAGTAGAAAGCATTTAACTTGAGATCATGGTGCTTCTACATTCTACTACCTATCTACCTATCTATTGCTTATTTGCACTTATCAATTTTTACCGGCAGAGAAAGGCATTTCACGTTTAGACTACACTCTCTTAAAATATAGTTGCAAAGTAAGTTTTGAATGCCCATTATCTATAGTGCCCTGCCATCCATTAACTGTTTTCTCTTCTTTGGAAAAGTGTTGCAAAATCATTGATTGGTTTCTGGTTAATGCTATGTTCTTAATACAAGTCAGTGAAACAGAAAAATGTTATATTGGAAATCATTTCCTAACATGATTAGACATTAATAAAAATCAATTGTTTGTAATATGTGATTTCCCTTTTTTTTTTAAACAATGTTTTTTTCATTATACAAACTAACATTGGAGAAATAGTAGATTATTCATAACTGACGCCATTGGTGTATTTATAGTATGTGCACTATTTGCTATTGATTCTGATTGAACACACTTTTTAGAGGTCTAATAATAGCTGTATAACTGTTCTATATATGGCACCATAAAATAAGATTTAGAAATGGCAGTTTAGCCATTGATTTATACATATTGTATTTATAGGTAGAATGCCTTTGGCACCATCACTTTTTTCCCTTGTGAAGTTTCCTGGAGAGTCTGCTGATAAGCTTAGCTTTTTTAGTTGCAGGCTGGCTATAAACATAATAGAAACACTAGTAATCCAAAAATATACATAATACATATTGAAATCCATTTAAAAAGCTTAAAATTGGCTCACGTCTAACATACTATAGTGCTGTTCCCCTTTAAAGGACAAATTAACTTTTCCTACACTGACTCCTTTGAGCCTTTAGCTCTTTAAAATATGAATAAAGGGGTAGTTCACCTTTGTATAAACTTTTAGTATGATATAGAGTGTGATATTCTGAGATAATTGGCAATTTGTTTATTTTAATTGTGGTTTTTGAGTTATTTAGTTTTTTATTCAGCAGCTCTCCAGTTTGCAAATTCAGCAATCTGGTTGCTAGGGTCCAAATTACTGTAGCAAATATCCAATGATTTGAATAAGAAACTGGAATATGAATAGTAGAGGGCCTGGGTAGGAGAATGAGTAATAAAAAGTAGTAATATAAATACATTTGTAGCCTTATAAATCATTTGTTTTTTAGATGGGCTCTGTGACACTGTGACCCGATTTTAATGTTGGAAATGTTAGAAGAATAAAGCAAATAATTCAAAAACTATTTGAAGGCCAATTTTTGAGTCGCTTAGAATTAGACATTCTATAACATACTGAAATACACTAAAGGTCAAAAGTGCCATACTCACACTATTCCTCTGGCTGAAACGTCGGGTGCACGCTGTGATCCTCTGCAGAGGTTTAATCCACACTAAAAAAATTGCTGCAGTAGCACTCCGAACCTTGATTTAAACTTTTATTTGTTTATTTGAGACACTTAACATATGGGATAATTTGGTATATTGAATGTAATTTGGCATGAAAATAGCTCACTGTGACTCATGGGTAATATGGAGGTGGAATGGTGTGACTCCTCCCTGTTGTGGGTATTTAAGCACATTTAGACACTGTTAATTAATGGCTTGACAAAGGGCCTGAGTAGCCCGAAACGTTGCCTATGGCATTTGAGTAAATTTTTTCACTTTTTCAAAAATACCGGAGTGCTGCTGCTTTATTTGATATAATCCCCTTATTGTGCTACTTATCTACATTGCAATTGACATGCATGCATTAATACAATATTAAATGTTTGTTTTAATCTCTTGTCATTTGCAAAAAAATTATTTACATGCTATGGACTTGTGACCTGCTGCAAATCATATTAAACATGGTGTTTTTGGTATTTGGGAATATGCTTCATGGAATATATTGACAGAATTTTTTTTATTCGGGTGACAACAGCATGAGAAAATTCTACAAACAAGTTACCAATTCCAGTATCCCTTTAGGGCAAGACAATCATGCACTTCCTTTCACCTGCACATTAAGGGGGTTATTTGCTAAACTCAGAATGCAAAAGTCCCAAAATATTTGGGTTTTTTTCTGACTTTTAAAAAATCACGAATTTCTTGGAATTTATTGAACCCAGAGGATGGAAAAGTCCAAATTAGAAAATCTGGCATCTCATACAGACCTGTCGAGGATGCATATAAGTCAATGGGAGAAGCCCCTATGGTTTTTTGATGTGTGCTGGGTTTCATGCAATAAAGCCTAAGAAATCTGAGTTTTTGGGTGAAAAATCCAAAAAATAATCATGAAAATCAGATTTTTTTCCCTCAAAGCAATAATAAATAAGCGTAAAAAACCCAAGCGGATTTGATCAGAGTTTGTAGCAGAGAATGTTGAGATAAAATCAGACTTTGATAAATAACCCCCTTAATGTGTTGGTGACACTTCCTTAAGAGCACTCTGCTTTAAACATTTTTCTCAATAAAAATCTCTGCACCATATGTTCTGCCTCTTGAGCATATCTCTACCTTGATTATAATCTCTCTAAATTGTTGTGCTCCCAAGCAAAAGTCCTGCAGCAAGTCCTTTGAGATAATATAACCATTAGGGAGCTATAGAGTCTGAATCTGTGTGAAAGCTATACTGGTAAAAAAATTCAAATGTAAAACCAATTGTACATCAGCATACCAGCTACATCCTCTAGAACAAACAGTTCATCATTCTTGGATTTATGAATGCAATACAGTGCTTCTTAGTTTTTTTTAACAGTTGTATTTACTGTCGTTTGTTTTTTTTTTCTTTTTATTTACATATCTGCCATTGCAAGCAGCTTACAACCTTAAGAATGATGGGCTTCTGGGGAATTTCCATACTGATGGACTTTTAAATAATAAAAAGTAGATAGTTTTGTGGTAGCTGGAAAAAACCAATGTATTACTGTAATTTATATACTGTATCCAAATAGATGTTGCTCAGTTGGGCATTGCACTCACAAATGGTATTCAGCAGAGTATAGACTACATTTTATTTTTGTGAATTTGCTAAATTCTTGAGGGATAGTTTTGTTTGCTGCAGAAAAATAGACAGGTGTAAATACATCTGTTTCACCAAACTGTCAGCCATTTGCTTTATACAGTAGTAGAGTTTTTGTGCATTGCATTTGTTTGCATAATTAATTTTGAATAGAGGTTGGGAAAAATGAAGAAAATTAACATTTCTATGCCTTTTTAAAACTAAAAAAGTGTATAATTAAAGCCAGGATTTTAGTGCATCACTAAGCAAAATAAAGCCACTGTTTTCAAATGTTCTTCCTAGCTAATTACAATTGTGAGAAACATATTTGTGAAATAAGGGTAGGACTTTACGGACGATTTCAACGTTATCTGGCGTTTTTGCACAGCACGTCGGATCGGTCCAAAATCGTCCGTGTAGTTCCTCCCTTAAGCCTTCCCCGCAGTGCATTTTCTTCAGATAACCATCACTATGTTAAATAGCACACAGCAGTTGTAGATCACTCTCACATTCACACACAATAGAGGTAAAAGCCTTTACAATTTCATAATATATAAAAATACTAAATGTATTTGTAAACAAAAAATTTACCACATAACTACAAAACACATACAGTATGTTAAAATAAAATGAATTCTGTAAACACACAAATTATTGTCAATTCTAGAAAGGTCACACACTGATTTTTGAAAGAAATAAGTGTTTTTTTAGCTTGAATTATTTATACGAACACAAAATACACAATAGATATTTTATGTTCACTGACTAAAAAAATAAATGACTTCAACACAAAATAATTTTGTAGTCTCAAATTCTGCTGAACTGAAACATGGAATTTATTTTGTGACCAGGAAAAGTTATTTGTGTTCACAGAATTTATATTGTACCATAACATTTTATGAGTAATCACCCCCCCCCGAAATCTCAGCCTCCTCAACTGTCCTTCATAACTCATAGTTAAAGCTTAAGGATCTGAAGGTTGTCTGGGAACTAAGTTGCCCAACTCTGCATTCTTATAGCGGGTTAACAAATTGGTTGAGACTTGGGGAGGCCCATTTATCAAAGTCCGAATTTATCTCATTATTTTCTGAAAAATACTCCGATCAAATCCTCATGGGTTTTTGTCCCCTTATTTATCAATATATTTTCCTGGAAATTTCCTACGGAGGAAACAAAACAAAAAAATTATAAAAAAAATGAATCGACAATTTTTATGGATTTTTCACAAGAAAACACAGATTTTTTCAGATTTTTGCCCGAAAACCCACTTAATCTTTGGATTTTTGCACAAAACCCAGCGCAGATCAAGATATCTTCTGGACTTCTCCCATTGACTTCTAGTATATGCAACCTTGGCAGTTCTGAGATGATGGATTTTCAGACAGATTCAGATTCAGACATTTTCCATCTTTGGGGTATAATAAATCCTGAAAAATTTGTGTTTTTTTAAAGTAAAAAAACAGAAAATGTTCAGGTTTTTGGCATTCCGGGTTTAATAAATAACCCCCCTGCAAGTAGTGATGAGTAAAGCTGTTCTGTTTTGCCAGAAAACTTTTTTTTCTATGCAAATGTCTAAGGAAAAGAAGGGGCATGCCTTTACCTGAGCAAAACCGCTGAATGCTTATAGGTACTGCATATGTACATGCCTTTATTTTTTGAGGACAAGGAAAGCCTAATCCACAAAACTTAATTTTTATAAAGGGGCGGTTCACCTTCAAACAAATAGTTGTTTTCAGATAGATCACCAGAAATAATGACATTTTCCAATGACTCTCTGTTTTCTATGTGTGACCGTTTTTCTAATATTGAAGTGTCAAGTGTCTTTTTTCACCTTCTGAAGCAGCCCGGGGGGAGGTCGTCGACCCTGTAAACTGTTCTAAATTGATACATTTAGTTGATACATTTCTTATTTTTGTCCCTGCTGAGCAGAATCTCTGGGTTTCATTACAGGCAGCTGTTAGAATTGATACAATCGTTGCTAATACTCCAGAGATGCTGCTGAGAAATGTATTAACTAAATGTTGCAAAATTGTAACAGTTTAGAGTCTGCACCTGAAGGTCTGAGCTCATCCACCAGAGACACGAACATTAAACTTAAAACTTAGATTTTGGAAAAACAGTAAAAAATAAATAATGGAAAGTAATTGAAAAAAGTCTTTATTTCTGGGGAACAATCTGAAAACAACTGAATTGAAAAAAGTGTTTGGAAGGTGAACAACCCCTTTAAAGGAATTGTTCAGTGTAAAAATAAAAACTGTGTAAATAGATAGACTGTGCAAAATAAAAAATGTTTCTAATATAGTTAGTTAGCCAAAATTGTAATGTATAAAGACTGGAGTGACTGGATGTGTAACACGCTGAACTATTACTTTGAAGCTAAGTTTTCCCCCTGATCTTCTATTATACCACATTTCCTGGCATCCCTGGATTGGACTTGCTCCCACACTTAAAGGAAAACTATAGCCCCTGAACAATGTAGGTCTCTATAAAAAGATATTGCACAAAACAGCTAATATGTAAAACTCTGCTTCATGTAAATAAATCATTTTCATAATAATATTGTTTTTTAGTAGTATGTGCCATTGGGCAATCATAAATAGCATTGTCACTTTAAAAAATAATGGCCGCCCCCTGGGATCGTAGATTTCACAGTGCACACAAACAAAACATACATGTTAGGTCACATGAACCGATTAACAGGCACAGAGTTGTGTCTTTTGCTTCCACACTTCTTCCCATGACAGTTAGAGCAGCAGTATTTCTGGTCAGGTGATCTCTGAGGCAGCGTAGAGACCATTACAAAATGGTGGTTCAAGGCAAGAGATGTAAAAGGGCAATATTTACTTAAATATATATAAAAGTTTGGTAAGATTCTTTAATATGCCACTTAATATGATAGAAACGATATGTTGCTTAAATATTAATTCTGGGTTTAAAGTTTTCCTTTAACCCTGGCCTGCCTAACCTGCTAAACCTCCGATGCCCATCTCTGAGGTCACCATCTCTGGGGTACTCACGTGCTTAGTGTTTATTCCAATAACACTTGTATTGTTCTGTACACTTATTGTTGGTGTACAGTGCTTTGCATGGTGTATATCTTTGTTATTACTATTATCATTGTATTGAAATACTCAGGACATATAAATTCTCACTCTTACCTATAAAATCCCCGCCAAATTATGCTCTCATAACCAACCTTGCCTCAAAATCTGCTTACATGGTATATGGTAGTAAGACACATTTTTTGGTCTGGGATTCAGGACTATTGTAGTCAAATAGAGACAATAGGATGGCGCAGACATGGGAGCACCTGCCTTGCCTCAGGCAGCATTGTCCCACAAGTTACCAGGGGTGGCAAAAAAGCCACTCCTGGTAAATGTAAGAGCTAATCTCAAATAATCCTCAGGACCTGCTGTAGTAATGTAGTCAACTCTTCAGCACAGATTTGGAGTAGCCACCTCCACGGTATATAGCATGAAACATGAAGCATGAAGTCCACTGGAGAGAAGTAATAGTCAAATTTCTGTTCATTATCTTCTAGTGTAGAAACACAATTGCACTCTCTACACTAGCAATGCGCCCCCCAAACCCCCTTCGACACAACAAAGGTAATGTCAGTGGGGAGAGTGGGCGGCATTGCAGTGGCCACCTCAGAGTGGTTTAGAGGTAAGAATCACCCATGGGTTCAATAGATATTCAACAGGAATGATCAACCTTCAGCACCCCAGCAGTTCCTACTGATTTCAAAGTTGATATACTGTACAAAAAAGCACTCAATTTCACAAAATACACTATGGAAATATTTCTTGCAGAGATGTTTATTGAAGACTGGCAACCAAATGTCTACACAACTTTACCTTCCCCTCGACTAATGACTTAATAACTTAAGAAAACAAGTTCTTAGGAAAATATCGCACAGCAGGATTACATGGTTGCTGGTGTGCCAAGCTCTTTTGATTTATGCTACTGCATTGCATTGCCACTGTTCTAGGACAATGACAGCACTGTGAGCCAAAATCAATGGCACTGCCTTAACAGAAACTGCCAGAACAAATTACTGCTGAAATGTTTCCATAAAATACTGTTGCCTTTCTGAAGATCAGATATGTTTATCCACCTACACAGGCAGCGCACTGTCTTTCATAATTCTTGTCTGTCATAAAATTTGAAAAAACAAAAAAGAATTAAACAACACAGAAGACTGCTTTTGAAGTACAGACGCTTTGCAGCTGTGTTGCCCCTGATGTCAATGTTGTCTGCAGTAACAACAATCTACTGCCCAATGACAGTATAGAGAAATAACCCATTAGTGCCTTGATTTGTTCTATCATAACAAAAACATAGAACATTTTTAAAGTAAAGATTAAAGTTTAAAGTAATGCAGACTCAAGGCTCCAGCTAGTATATACTGTATGGTCAAAGTGAATGAATTACACACGTGTTGTCTTTACCTGTTATGTGGCTTTTCATAACTAAAGATTTTAATATCTCTTTACTTTGGCCCTGTTCATTATTCTGCCACTAATTCCTGGTTAAACATAGGTTAAACATATATGCTGCTGACATGTTGAGACTAAAATACAGGATTCAGAAACCAGTTTGATTAGTCAGAGTTAGATTAGTGACCATGGGTGAGTATGCACATGATGAATGTTGTGTAAATGTGTGCCAGCCTGAGAAAGTCTACATTAAGATCAATGTGAATGTGTGTGTGGTAGATTGTAAGAATCACCTTGTCAAAGGACCAGAATGATGAAAAAAACATTTCTCAGTACAGGTGTAACCTACAGCAGTTCCTATTAAGTTGCATAATACAGCATAGGGTAAAACTACATTTTGTGAGTCAGATTTTAGCTGTTGTTGCCACGCAACACCATGCAGCACCATGTGGTTTGTAGGATCCCACTATAGCTAGAATGTAGTCGGATCAAATAAAGTCAGATGGTATAGTTTGTCCATGCATCTACATCTGACAGTCAGTGTATTTCAATGGGAAAAAAGTAGGTCAGATACCATTAGCTTTAATCTAAATCCATGTAGTTTACATGCCAGATTTCAGTCCCATTATATTTTGACCCATGCGACTCCATTCCAACTTGTTGGATGTGTTTTGTCAATCTGACACCATCTGTCAAAAGCGCTTATGGAGTTTAGCCCATAGAGGAAGAAGAAGCTGCATATTTTAATTATAGTAGGCATGCATATACAGGGAGTCCACGAGTTACATACACCCGACTCATAAGTACATACAAAGGCTATTACAGTAATGGACTATGGTTTGCTTGGCCTTTATTAGCATTTAGCTTAAATAAACCATCTGCCCCAATCCCCTCTGGTGTGTTGTGTTGCAGAGCACAGAAAGGTAAAAATAAATACTATGTTAAGATAAACATCGGTCTTGTTGCATTTAATAAGTAAATGTACATTTTTCAACTTACATACAAATTCAACTTAAAGGAATTGTTCGGTGTAAAAATAAAAACTCAGTAAATAGATAGGCTGTGCAAAATAAAAAATGTTTCTAATATAGTTAGTTAGCCAAAAATGTAATGTATAAAGGCTGGAGTGATTTGATGTATAACATGTCAGTCAGAACACTACTTCCTGCTTTTCAGCTCTCTTGGTTTACACTGACTGGTTACCCTGGCTACCAGGCAGTAACCAATCAGAGACTTGAGGGAGGCACATGGGTCATTTCTGTTGCTTTTGAATCTGAGCTGAATGCTGAGGATCAATTACAAACTCACTGAACAGATATGTACCATGTGGCCACCCTACAAGTCGCTGACTAACTCAGAGTTATAGAGCTGAAAAGCAGAAAGTTGGATTCTGGCTGTTTTATTAGACATCTGTTCACTCCAAACATGTTTGGCTAACTAACAATATTAGAAACATTTTTTATTTTGCACAGCCTATTTATTTACCCAGTTTTTATTTTCACACTGAACTGTTCCTTTAAGAACAAACCTTCAGACCCTATCTTGTACGTAACCCAGGGACTGCCTATATTTATTATAATAAATATATATTTTTGTTTTTTTGGAGTAGAAGGAAGAATTGTTTTCAGATAGTTCCCCAGAAATAAAGACTTTTTCCAATTTACTATTTTCAATTTGTGATCGTTTTTCTAATATTGAAGTATAAGTTTTCATTTTACACCTTCTAAAGCAGCTCTGGGGGGGGGGAAGGTTGCTGACTCTGTAACTCTTATAAATTGATACATTTAGTTGATAAATTTCGTATCTTTGTCCCTGCTGAGCAGAATCCCTGAGGTTCATTAAAGGCAGCAGTTAGAATTGAAACAATAGTTGCTAATATTCCAAAGATACTGCTGAGAAATGTATCAACTAATTGTATCAACTAAATGTAGCAAATTGTAACAGTTCTGATTGCGCCTGGATCACTGAGCTCTACCAGAGACAAGAAGAACATTAAACTTCAATATTGGAAAAACGATAAAAAATAAAAAATGGAAAGCAATTGAAAAAAGTCTTTATTTATCATTAAGTGTCCTGTCTGAGGCTTACTGAGCTACCACAGAGGTCTAAAGGTAAAAACTAAAGAGTTGGGGAGGAAAACAAGCATGAAAAAAGTTCTTGTGCGTGTCAAATAGAGAGTTTGGCAGTCCACCAGTTTTTTATTTGAGGACACTGGCAGTACTATTAAAAAGGGTTGGTAAGCAGCATGTGGCTCATAAGCCACTGGTTGGGGATCACTGCCCCCTAGGCTCATCCACAAACCGTAACCTATTTGAATGTTACCTTCCTTCATCAGGTCCCAATCTTTGCTTTTCTTGGTGGCACTGCAAGCACCAACACCTTTTATTAGGTAAGGCATTAATCACATCTCTACACATAACAAATATTATTACACAAAATTGCACCTCTTTTTCCCCAAATAGTTTTATAATATTCTTCTGTTACACTAAAGAAGAGGAAATATCTCCACCATTTAAAAAAGTCTACACATAACAAATATTATTACACAAAATATACACTTTTGCTAATTATTTGAGAGTCATTCAATACTTTTTTTTAAAAAAGGTATTTTAAATATACACAGAATGACAGTAACTGTTAGCATTGCGCCTCTTTTTTTCCCAAATACTTTTATTATATTCTTCTGTTACACTTAGCGATGGGTGAATTTGCGTTGTTTGGCTTCACGGAAAAATTGGTGAATTTCGCGCTAAATTTGCGAAACTGCGAAAAAAACAAAACAGCGCCAGTGGACGGTGGCATCCATTTCTTTTTGACGCTGGCGAATTTTCGTGGCCCTTTTGCGAATTTATTCGCCGGTGGTGAATCGCGCAAATATGCCAATTTGCGCCTGCCAAATAAATTCGCCCATCACTAGTTACCATAAAGAAGAGGAAATATCTCCACCATTTAAAAAGTTATGTAAAAGGCCACTGGAAAAAGTAGAGAAAGAAAGAATACTGGGTACATTGATTTGCTTGGCAGGCTTCAAAATATGCATGAAATCTGCTGTATAAGAAGATAGATGGATGTTGACAGTAGATATGGATGTACTTTGTGTGTATGCTCTGTCTGACAGCCTTCAGATCACAGCATGAGTGTTGTAACATGGTCTTTGTGAGTAGTATTATCATCCACTGTATAGCTCGCCTTGCTTGTGGCCACTTTTATGAAGCCATCAGATAGTGTGTGAATGCAGAGAATGTACAGAATCTTCATACAGAAATTACATTATATGCAGATTCGTACATAGATTAATCAATACTGATCAGTATGAGCAATAGAAAGGTGCCCAGGAGCACTTTCCTAAACCTAACTTTTATCAGTTTTGCAAAAATGCATCACAAAATCACTAAAAGGCAAGTTTACCACCAAACTCTTCATACCCTGTTTGCTGGGTACATATATAATAATCCTCCATTTTAACTCATTGGGAGTCATAACAAGATACAGTATGCTTATATAGTCCAAACAGAACCTGAAGAAAGCTTTGGGTTGAGAGAGAAAGTGGGAGTCAATACACATAAGTAAATAAAATCATTATCTAATTTCTATTTATTTCTATCACAAGTGACAAATACAAATAGCTCCCCTGGACTCAATGTACCTAAGTTATTAATCGCATGAACCCTACTGTGCTATCACATTGTACTTTCAGAGATTCATCATCACAGTCCCAAGGGCTCTATAAGGGACAGCATGAGCTTAGGTTGGAAGGTTCTAGAAAAGCTGATCATTGTTTATAATAATTCAGGTACATTTATTGCACTTAATTTAATTTCATAGGTTACCACTATTGATGAAAAGCTGTAGAAACAACATTTTGTAGAGTTTCTTGCCCATAATCAGAGTATGCTTGGCTCTTCCTAGCATTAGACTATGTTTGTGCATTATAAAGCACCAGGAAACATCAAAAAGAGGCTGGCACAAGCCTGGACCCACAAAGTAGTAAACAGATTGTAAAAGGTTAAAAGGCTTACTTTTTATTCTCCATAATTAAGAACCAAGGCCTGATGCATTTCGTGTCTACCAGGAACACTAAGTCATAGGCTGAACATTGAAAATTACATATAGAGTATTTAAAAGAGAAATAGCCAATGGGAGACAAGTAGGCGGTGCTACCAAATGTGCCAATCAAGAGGAAGAGTTAATCCAATGGGACACTTTCAAATCCTATGATAGGATTAAAGATACATAGGTTAGCTAATTAGGAAGTACATAGTACAAAATACACGATACTAAGTGAATGTATCAAAAAATAGGAAAAAGAGAAAAAGGGAAAAAGATGACCATTAAATATTAAACATAAAAGGAGACATCAAAGTCAAAATTTTAACCAAGAAGCTGTCTTGTACCTAGGCAACTTGGGAACTACTCTATCTATGCCTATAACTCTCAAAAAAGATGAAGTTCTATTGTTACATTCCTCAAAATGTCTGGCAACTGGTGTTCGAGATTGCTTATTATTGATATTAAGAATATGTTCTCTAATTCTATCTTTTAATTGTTGACTCGTTTGGCCCACATACAGTTTTTTTTACATTTCTCACAAGCAAAAAGATAGATTGCATTTCTAGTTTTGCAATTAATGTAGTGTTTAATATCATAATTTCTTGTGGTGGTAGTAGATGTAAAATGATTTAGTTACAGAGATTTATTTGCATGCAATGCACTTTGTTGAACCACATCTATGCAATCAAGTTTTTTTTGGGGTGTTAGTTCTTATTAGACTAGGGTCCCCTGGTAGACACGAAACGCGTCAGGCCTTAGTGCTTAATTATGGAGAATAAAATGTAAGCCTTTTAACCGTTTACAATCTGACTCCAGCTTTACTACTTTGTGGGTCCAGGCTTGTGCCAGCCTCTTTTTGATGTTTCCTGGTGTTTGTTCTCTTTGCTGAAGGTCTGAGGCGTGTGCACCCAGACCCACTGTGTACATTGGTAAGCTCAATCAACGCATTCTAATACAGCATATACTGGTTACATATTTGTATATTTTGTGCATGATAAGCTCACTATGCAAATCGTCAGACAAACACTGTAGTTGACCTTAGCAAACAAAGACCTGTAACATTTTAAAGAATGGATCTAAAAATATAGTATTTGCCTAAATACAATATCAAAATTACAACTCCATTGTACGCTGCAAATGTGCACTTCTTACTGATGTTTGCAGTGACATAAACCGTAATTTCCCATTTTTGAAATGCCAGTGAAGGGTGTACAATGCAGAGCATTATGGTAAAGTCAGTCTTGACCTATCATTTAATTTATTTATATTTAGAAATTAAATAATATATCCTTTCACTTTCTGTACCTGCTAAATAATCAGTTATATAATGAATTAAATGTCATGTAGGGTGCTTTTCAACCTGGCAAATTTCAGCTGGCTAGAAATGTCAATGATTGCTCATTTTTAGCCCAAGAAAATACTCACACATGCACTCAATGCATTTCCCATACAAGTAAATGGGGACCACAGAGCAAAAATGGGTGTTATTAGTTAGCTGAAATATTTTAGGCTAAAAAGTGCCACATGTGACAGCATAAATGTCACATCATGCATTAGCATTCAGAAGTCATGGTTTTGGCTGAAATTGAGCCCCACAGCAAAATCCTTTTTAAGGACAATTAGTATTATTCCACACTATTCAGGTGCTTTGGGGTCTTTTTGATTTTAGGCCCCTCTCAGATGTGTATTCTTTCCTATATCATTATGTATCTAAACTGGAAGAGATTGAATATAACAAAATCAGGATATGTAACTGTGTGTTTATGTCACAATATATACAGGCAGTAAGCCTTTTAAGAGTTTACCCAAGTAGAAAGAGATTTTAAAAAAGCCAAACAAAGTGCACTGGACCCTCTGAGTGAGACTCCTGTCACAATGCATTGTTTATTGAACCATGCTATTACTTTTAACACAAAAAGACATTCTCTTCTTCAAAATGTTTGGAATGATTCTGGATCCACTGAATTAAATATACTGAAATATTAAATGGGATGTTTGTCCTCCACCATATTTGTTTTTTTCTTTCTACATATATCACAATACATTTCATTTATTCATTTCCTTTATATATATATATATTGCATTGTATACTGTTTTTTTTTTATCTTAGAATTATTTTTCATTTTTTTCTCAGTTATTTGAATGCCTTCTTTGTGTCTACAAGTTCAGTTTCAATTCCAAAATATATGTATGTCAAGATGCCTGAACTGTACTTATGAAGGGGTTAAGCAGCACAAGAGTAATGTTAGGTATACAAACACTACTTTATTTGCCTATCTGCTCCATGTTTGCATTTTTACGCCCAGTTGCTGACATATGAAGCTAGCTTCATATTGGCATCTGTTATAAAAAGCTAAAACAAGACAAAATATCCATGAAAGCTAATGCAAATTGCTGTATAATTTTCTCTTTTTTGACAATAAAAGGATTTGTCACTGAACAGCTATGAATTTAGAACACAAGAGGCATAAATTATAACTTAGACAATATTTTGTCATTGACTGGAAACTCAGCAACTAAACAGCAAGTAGCTTTTATAGGTTTTGTGGGATGACATTATACAGGTTTGATCTGGTTTCTATTATTTAATGTGATAATGTATTTTTTCCCTTAATTATTCAATACCCAAGCTTTAATATTCTGCAGGGCACCATTTGCAATAGCAGTTTAAATAAAAAATTTCTTTTGGTCTATATCAGTTTTTAAATTGTTGTTGGTAGGTACATGAGAAAGTTGTTCCCTCAATTTTCAGTCAATGCCACAGATTCTCCAAAGGACTGAGAGCAATGTTTTTTTTTTAGGTGAAATAAACAAATGTACTCATTTCCCTCTGTATTTTGCATCATTCAATGCACATTCTGTTTTATCAAGATCCTTTTCTCTGCTAGTGCAAAGCAGCCGCATAGCAAAATCCTTCTACAGGTATGTGATCCATTATCTGGAAACCCATTATCCAAAAATCTCCGAATTACAGAAAGGGTGTCTCGCATAGACTCAATTATAATCAAAAAATCAAAATTTTTAAAAATTATATCCTTTTCTCTGTAATAATAAAACCATTACTTGTACTTAATCCAAACTAAGATATAATTAATAGTTATTGGAAGCAAAACCAGCCTATTGGGTTTATTTAATTTTTACATGATTTTGGGGGACTTCCGGTATGGCGTCTAGGGGAATAGACGCACAGTGATCGCGCTCCGTTTCCGCCCTCAGTTCAGTTTATTATTCAGTAAAACTTTACCTTACTTGTCCTCCAGTAATGGCTGGGAACTCTCCCAAATTCAATAAAAAGACCAAAAGCACCGGGCAGCTGAGTCCAGAGGGAGTGAAATTAAGTAAGCGAGTGAAATCAAAAATGGCCGACGAGATCTCTTTGGTAACAACGCAACCACTTCAAAACACCTCAGAGTTAAAGCAGCAGGACCTAAATTATAAACTAATGGCATTGGAGGTAGCTAAATTGATTAACCCTACAATTGAAAAGTCAATTGAACTCGCTGTTAAAAACTTACAGGCAGACATTAATAAAATACACACAAAATACCTCACACAGTGATTCACTGGCAGAGCTTGAGGAGAGAGTTTCTTCAATTGAAGACAATTCATCTATAATCAATTCCAAAGTAAGATTTCTGGAAAAGAAAGTGCTAGAATTGGAAAATAAGACTGAAGATCTTGAGAATAGATCCAGAAGGAATAATTTAAGGTTCATTGGCATACCGGAACACCATAAACAGGAATCTCTTATTAATCTATTCTCACATTGGCTCCCAAAGGCTCTTGGATAGTGATGGGTGAATTTATTCGCCAGGCGCGAATTCGCGGCGAATTTGCGCGATTCGCCGCCAGCGAATAAATTCACAAAACGGCCCGAAAATTTGCATCAAAAACGGGCGCCGGCATCAAAAACGAGACACCGGCGCCGTTTCGCAAAGTTTTCGCCGTTTCGCGAATTTCGTGCGAAAATCGCAAATTTTTCGGCGAAGCGAAACGGCGCAAAGTCGCCCATCACTACTCTTGGATTACAAAAGACTATTCCCAATCTAAAAATAGAGAGAGCCCATAGAGTTGGGGCATTGAGTGATTCCACTAACCACAGACCACGTACAGTGTTGGTAAAATTCTTGGATTATTCCGAAAAGTTATTAATTTATCAAACCTATAAAAAAATCCAGAAATCTCCATTTAGAAAAGGACAAAATATTAGTTTTTCAAGATTTTTCTTCAGCTCTCTCCAAAAAGAGACAATCCTTCTCTAATGTCTGCCAAACTTTGTTTCATCATGAGGTGAAATTTGCCATGATCTATCCTGCCATCTTAAAAATATTCTTGCCAACAGGCACACATACCTTTGAGGATTTAAAAGAGGCTGAGAGATTCACTTGTCAACTAACTTCACAATCGGTGAATAAAACTTCTCAAGCAACAAGTCCTTATAGAAAACCAAGAGGGGAATTTGTTTATAAAGGTTCAGATCGCCCCACATCTACCAATGGAAACCCAAGAGAGGAATCCACCTTCAAGGGATCAGATCGTTCCACAAGAAATGGAGAAGATATCCCACGCATCTCAAGAAAAGTCAGCCCATACAAGAAAAGGGAAAATAAATTCCAAAGTCTTGAACAAAGATCTAGATCCCCTCATTCTAAAAACAACTCCCCCTCTGATCAGTTAAGGATGGAGGCTTAATTTCATCTAATTCTAGGTCACATATCATTTGATGGGTAAAAGCTGATCCTTCTTTATAAATGAGGGGATCAGATCGTTCCACAAGAAATGGAGAAGATATCCCACGCATCTCAAGAAAAGTCAGCCCATACAAGAAATGGGAAAATAAATTCCAAAGTCTTGAACAAAGATCTAGATCCCCTCATTCTAAAAACAACTCACCCTCTGATCAGTTAAGGATGGAGGCTTAATTTCATCTAATTCTAGGTCACATATCATTTGATGGGTAAAAGCTGATCCTTCTTTATAAATGAGGGCACAGATAAGCGATTGTCTGGTTAAATTCTTAAAAAGAATTTATTTAGTGCTGTATCCACTTTAGGAAAAAAGTGAAATTACGGTTATTTACTTTTCATATATAAGTTGTTTATATGAACAGAGTTATAATAATTATGTTCATTTATGTGTCTATTCTCTTTATTTGCACAATGATATATATTTGTTACAATTTCAACAAGGATGATTGTTACATATTATACAATGCTAGACTTGCTATATGGTTAATCTTCAGATTATATTTGACAATTCAATACTTAAATGGATAATATTAAAGTAGTTTCCTGGAATTTAAACGGTATAAATTCTCCAATTAAACGAAAAAGAATCTTGCAGTCACTTAAAAAATCCAATACGGATATTGCTCTTCTCCAGGAGACACACCTCAATGATGAGGAAAACAAGAAGTTATGTTCTAATGGTTTTGTTGAAAATTTTTGTTCCCCTGTAATAAAAAAGAAAGGAGGTGTTTCAATATTAATTAACAAAAATGTAAAATACCAACTAGTAAAAACATCAAAGGATAATTTGGGAAGATTTATACAAGTAGAAATTCTAATTCAAAATCAGTCATGGAATATTTGTTCGGTTTACGCCCCTAACAATAATAAATCAGAATTTTATCAAGATCTTATCCATAGATTAAATTCTATTAACCCTGCTAATTTAATAGTAGGGGGTGACTTTAATGAGTCACATATTTGGTCTATTGACAAATGCAGATCAAATATTAAATATTCTCCTATTAAATCTAAATTATTTTCTGATCTGTTAGATCAAACAAGGCTAAATGATGCCTGGAGGATTTTAAACCTTTTACTCCCATTCACATGGTACTGGTACAAGAATTGATTACATACTTACCTCAGTTAATTTAGTAAGCCAGGTAACTGATGCAACAATAGGAAATTTTTCTTATTCAGACCATACACCTACAAGTATTACAATTACTACAAAATTTGTTCCTAAGTCATATATCCCTTGGAATTTCCCTCTATTTCTTACATCTAGACCGGATTTCCAACAAATGCTTAAGGATAAATGGAATACTTTTATATCTGACAACATTGTTCATGCTGATAACCCAATCCTACTTTGGGACACGTGGAAAGCTTACATCAGAGGAAAAATCACCTCATTCAAGTCACATTTTACGAAAAAGCTAAATTTAAATATACAAGATTTAAGTCATAAACAAAAGGAAGCTTATGCAGCATTTAAAACTTGTCCTTCACAAACTTCTTCGCCAGGAGTTTGAAAATTCCATAAAAGAATTGAAATCTTGGTTAAAAATAAGAGATTCCATTAATCAAAGCTATTATAAAGCCAAATATTTTAATATGAGCAATAAAGCCAACAGACTATTAGCCAATATTACAAAAAATTGGTCAAAACTCCATAGTATTTAATCCATTAAATCCTCTAACAACAAATTAACCTATAATCCACAAGAAATAGTAGAGATATTTAGAGAGTATTATGAGGAACTATATTCTCCATCTAATACTGATCATACTGTGAGACAAGATATGTTCAGTAAAATAACCTTTCCTAAAGTATCTCAAGTTGATTTAGATATCCTCAATTCACCAATCACTGAGGACGAAGTAAGATCAACAATTTCACTACTAAAAAAATATAAAGCTGGGGGCCCTGATGGACTTACTACTCCATTTTATAGGATTTTAATTGACGAAATGTCTCCCTTTTAATTTATTATTTAATTAATTTATTGCTCAACAACAGTTATTACCTTCCAGCTTTAATTCTTATACCAAAGTAATACTCAAACAAGGTAAAGACCCGACCCTTACCTCTTCTTATAGACCTATAGCCTTAATAAACCAAGATCTGAAAATACTAACAAAAATAATTGCTACATGATTGGCCAAGATTCTCCCAAATCTTATCTCACCAGAACAACGAGGTTTTATTAAAGGCAGATCAGGAACAAACAACATAAGATCCTTAATTAAAGTGCTCTACACAGAAAAGTCACGTAAGATTCTACCTGCCTTGGTGGGAATGGATGCCGAGAAAGCCTTTGATAACATTTAGCAACAAAGATAATAGGTAGCACCTCCCATTGATAGAGAGATATAACATATAATGGTGTGCAGGGTCACATGATACATAGAGCAAAAATACAGGAGAAAAAAGTGTGTCCCATATCCTTGCACCATCCCATTATTAAGTCTGAAATCCCAACCATATAAGGTAAAACTTAACTTTTATTAAATCAACTAAATTAACACGAGAAAGAGAAAAAAAGAATTAAAAACAAGGTTAGGTAGGGTAGCTATATCGACACAAGGTCATTAGCTAATATACGATGCATAATGTCGAGAATGTAGCGTGGGTTTATGCTACAATAGCAACTATTGCCAACCATCAGTCTCGACTGCTGTCATGCTGGCATACCTCTGTGCATATAAGGGGTAAATGGCATTTGGAGTTAAATAGGTGGGGGTATTTGCACCTCGTCCCTTTTCTCACGGAAGGGATAGTAAAACTTGAGAGGCGGAAGCAACCTTCCGGTATCGAGAGCCCTCGTATCCTCCCACACCACCCTTCCTTTGTGATCAGTTCCCCAGTGTAGGACGCGAGTAGCCGATCGGCAGAATGCCTTAAAAGTGAAAGTCGGCAATTTTACGGTGCCGTTCTCCAACCCTTCTGCCCTTCCTCCCTTCCTCCCTTCCACAGAGCCGCCCCAGCAATTGATCGTCCCTGCCTAACGGTTTTAAAATTAGATGCGCCTGACGCGCGTTTCGCTTGTCAATCCACAAGCTTTGTCAAAGGCTGTATGTATAATACAGCCTTTGACAAAGCTTGTGGATTTAGTTGGAGAATAGGAAGGGCGGAAGGGTTGGAGAAGGGCACCGTAAAATTGCCGACTTTCACTTTTAAGGCATTCTGCCGATCGGCTACTCGCGTCCTACACTGGGGAACTGATCACAAAGGAAGGGTGGTGTGGGAGGATACGAGGGCTCTCGATACCGGAAGGTTGCTTCCGCCTCTCAAGTTTTACTATCCCTTTCGTGAGAAAAGGGACGAGGTGCAAATACCCCCACCTATTTAACTCCAAATGCCATTTACCCCTTATATGCACAGAGGTATGCCAGCATGACAGCAGTCGAGACTGATGGTGGGCAATAGTTGCTATTGTAGCATAAACCCACGCTACATTCTCGACATTATGCATCGTATATTAGCTAATGACCTTGTGTCGATATAGCTACCCTACCTAACCTTGTTTTTAATTCTTTTTTTCTCTTTCTCGTGTTAATTTAGTTGATTTAATAAAAGTTAAGTTTTACCTTATATGGTTGGGATTTCAGACTTAATAATGGTATGGTGCAAGGATATGGGACACACTTTTTTCTCCTGTATTTCTGCTCTTTGATAACATTTGCTGGAAACATCTTAAGGACTCTTTAAAGGCCTTTGGTTTCAGGGGTCAATTCATGAGTTTAATCAATCTATTATAGTATTCTTCAACAACCCAAATTATTGCAGCAGGTGAACTCTCTAACACTATAAAATTAGAAAAAGGTACAAGGCAAGGATGCCCGCTTTCACCTTTATTATTTAATTTGTCACTAGAACCATTGATCAGATATTTGATGAGTCTATATCAGGTTTCAAGATAAATGTGAAAAAGACAGAACTTATGGACATTTATGGACAAACTTCTTTCAATATACTAAAACACCTTGGTATAGAAAAAAGACATTCCTTTATTAAACACCTGGGGATCAATCTACCGGCTGACCTGAAACGTCTATATTCTTTGAACTTTCTGATGATATTATTCTCTGATGATAAAAAATGTTTTGAATTTATGTAGTAAATGGAAAAATACTCCTTTAAATTTAAAAGGCCGAATTGCTTTTTATAAAATGTTGATATTTCCTAAAAGCATTTATCCCATCATAAATCTTCCTTTACTTATCAAACATAAGGATATTACTCGTTTAAATTCAGGACTCACCCAATTTTTATGGAAAGGAAAACCACCAAAAATAGCTCTTAATAAATTGAACAGTCCTAAAACATATGGAGGATTATCTGTTCCTAACGTCAGATCATTTAATCTTTCTGCTATTACCAGATATATTATTGAGTGGATATCTGAAAAAGGAAAGTACACTAATTTACAATTAGAGTTATTTACAAACCTTCATGAAAATGTGGTAGAACAGTTACATAAACCTCTAAAAAATCAGTCCACAGAAGTTAAAGAAAATCCATTATACAGGGATACACTGGCCGTTTGGAAACTACTGTTCAAGTCAAATAAATTAAGTTATAATCTAACTCCTTTCTTACCTATTGTCAAGAATTCAAGTCTTCCAAGCTCATTTTCCCCACCATTTACCACTTCCTGGAAACAAAAAGGATTACGTTATTTAGGAGACATCATTTCGTCAAGTTCAGATAATATCATCAACTGGAAGGACTTTAGTGAAAAATTTAAAATTCCAGAAAATTAAAAGTTATTCTACTTACAGATATGTCATTGGTTTAATGGTTTGAAATGGAAGAACTCAAATTCATCTTATAACTCCCAATGTATTTCTTCACTAAATAAGATGATTGATTCACAATATCTTAACAAAATTAGGATGATTCAATCTTTAATATGGAATATATCAAATCTCAAACAACATCCCATGGATAGTACTGCAAAAAAATGGTCTAAATATTTACAAACAGAAATTTCTCCAGAATCCTTAGTAAATGGTATAAATAGATTTGACAAACTTATACATACAGAAATTTGGAGAGAGCAAAACTATAGGCTTTTCCATTTAGCATATAAAGGTTTTAGTTTTGTTTCAAAAAATAAAAATCTTTTAAACAAATGTCCTAAATGTGATTCGCAGCTTCCCAACTTTTTTCACTTAATTTGGGATTGTTCCTTTATTAGAAAATTTTGGAAGGAGATTGAAAATGTCTTGAATTCAAATCTACTTTCCCAAGTTACATTGTCATCTAAAACAGCTTTATTGCATAACGCTGACGGCTTGGATCTTCTATCAACGTTACGGCAGCCTAAATTTAGGCATAAGTTATATTCGATTAGATATACTGAATTAATATTAGCAGCAGCTAAGAGAGCCATTTTCAATAAATGGATTGAAAGCAACCCTCCTTCTATAAAAGATGTGTCTTCTGAGTTGAAAATCCTTTGTTTTAATGAAGCAATTGACTTTACTTTTGACAACAATAAAAATCGATCTAAATTCTGGTTTAAATGGAAATTATTTATAAGTACTTTATCTCAAATTGACAAAGAACAGTTGGACAAGATTCTATATTCTTTTTCTTAAATTCCAAAGATTTATGGAGTCTATTCTATCATTTGCAAGTCAAGCTAACCCAATTTAATTCTTATCTAGGTTTACTTTTATTACCAACTTATTACTCATTGTACTAAATTGTTATTTACAGTTATATAATACTTGAAAATGTATGTATTACTTACCTTAATTATCCTGATATGGATTTTGTTTGTCATTTTTCATTGTATTTACCTAAATTAAAAAAAAAAAAAAAAGATTTTCTAGTTGACTTATTGTATGAATCCTAATTATAGAAAGATATATTATCCAGAAAATCCCAGGTCCCAAGCATTCTGGATAACAGGTCCCATTAGGGATGTAGCGAACTGCTGATTTGGTGTTCGCGAACGCCGTTCGCGAACACCGGCAAAAAATGCGAACGTTCGCGAACTTCGAACACCCGCTAAAATCGTTCGATTCGAACGATCGAAGGATTTTAATCGTTCGATCGAACGATTTTCATTCGAATCGAACGATCGAAGCATTCGATCGAATGCTTTTCATTCGATCGAATGCTTACAATCGTTCGAACGAATGGAAATTGTTCGATTTTTAGCGGTCGAAGGAATTCGAATGGTCGAATGGTCGAACGATTTGTATTCGAATCGAACGCGAACTCAAAATGCGAACGTCGCGCGACGTTCGCGAACATTCGGCGGACGCGAACGGTCGAAGTTCACGCGAACAAGTTCGCCGGCGAACAGTTCGCTACATCCCTAGGTCCCATACCTGTATCACTAAACGTTACTGTAGGGTCAGCTTTATCAAGAACATTGTTGCACTTTTTTAATTTAAAATACACGATGCAGCATTTTGTGCTATTATATGCTGTTTGAGCCTTATGTGGTCAAGTCTCTTCTGCTGTTAGTTTTACTAATAATTTATCAAACCACTAAGTGAAAGTTATCACTATTTTTAAATAGACAATTTTCCATTTAAATGACAGGAAAAAAATAAACAAATAGAATACTATGATTAAATAAATAACATTTTGTGTTTGTGTTTATTAAATACAATTCAGAATAAATCAAATTTTCTGTATTTGACATGATAACTGTTGCATTGTGACAGCTTCACAATAATCCTCTTTCCCCACCTCTCTCGAAGTTCAAGCCGGTGCTGGTTAGAGAGGTCGGCGCCTCTCCTACTTGAAGATCAGTAAAGGATACCAGACACTCGATGGCTAGTGAAGCGGGGGTGACCCCTGCGTGTTTATTGCGTCAAATGTATTTTGTAAACATTTGACGCAATAAACAGGCAGGGGTCACCCCCGCTTCACTAGCCATCGAGTGTCTGGTATCCTTTACTGATCTGCATTGTGACAGCTGACATACATTTCTTGTCCAAAACAGTGCAAACGATTACATTGCTCACAGATTGCACTTAAAGATGGTTAATTAAAAGGTTAACTACAAAATGTGTTTATTTTAAGAAAATTAAGCCATTGTTTGAGAAGCACAGTATGGGCAAGTTATACTGACAAAACCCTCCATGATTAAAGTGTTTATAATACAACAGAAAAGAATTATAGAGAATACCATGTTCTAGACAGGAAGAAAAGTATGGGTTGTGGAAATTATAGTGCTGAAGCCTGTGTCAGGAAACAAAACAACATACAATAACAGCTAAAAAAAACTCCCACACTTCGGGGATAAGAGAGCATCCTGCCAAAGACAGCTGAGATATGGTCTTACATGCATTGCCACAATAATACTACCCATAGCCTGCTGCCTACAGGACCACAATCTCCTTTCATCTGTGATTAATAAGCTACTAACTGACAAGAAGACAGGCAGTTTAGAGCAGTGCAGGTGCTGTCTAGTAAGGACAATCCTCTAGGTATGGGGGACGGGCAGAAGTAGAAATAAAAACCAGATGGAAATGTAACAATCTGTTCCCTGTTTCACAAGTACATTGATTGTTGAGAGATACAGATCTTTTTAGGGTCTGACAATTTTCGAAAACCTAACATTATCTAAGCTAAGTAAGTGCAAAATTGCATGGGATGGCCTGACAAACACTCGCCTGTTCCATCTGTGTGTATATATATATATATATATATATATATATATATATATATATATATATATATTTATATATATATATATATATATATATATATATATATATATATATATATATATATATATACACATACACAAATATATATATAATTTTTTCCTTCATACAGATGTCATGCAGGCAGCTGTTTAGGCTGACATCAGAACGTGAACTTGAGCCTTATAAAAATATAACAGGCTCTATGACAAAGGAAGGAGTCACACATAACAAACATAGTAGTGACAGCTAATCACAGTATGGCTGTATGTTTGTTTTGATTCATATGTTTGATTTCAATAATGCCAGATCTATGAACTGCTAGATTGTTTTCCTGAGATGCAGTTCAGTTAAATGTACCATCTCAGTATTTTACACACCTCATTTTTTGTTATATTAACATATAGTTAAGTGCAGATGTATTATTATTATAGCTCTGATATATTTTGGCACCCATCAGATCTTATTATAATGCTTTTTCTTAAAGGGGATCTATCACCCTTGAAAAAATAAATCACTATTGGTTTCATTGCTTTCTTTGCCAAAGGTTAGCTTATACTTATACTAGAAGTACTGATACTACTTTGAGCGAATAATGTTACCTCTCTTGTGTTTGTAGATCTGATTACCATGCCCATGTTTTTTCTCTGCCCAATAATGATACCATTAAATGGGCCATAGGGGAAAAGTATATATTCTGCTTTAAGTAGTGACTCTTGAACTGTTTTTAATCACTTTTTTAATCCATTCTTACCTAATAGAAATATATATCATATTAGCCATAGCCTAAAGAATATCTACGATTTTCAGCACAAATTCCACCCTAACTTTTTACTGGGATTTCAGATATATTTAGGAGCCAAAATAGTCATGCTGTCCAAATCTCCCACATAGTTTGGGGACCACTATCTTATAAGCATCTTTATTGCATAGACATCCCTGTTACAGGTACTTGGCTACAACTCCCACCATCCACTATGTTTAGAAATCTGTAATAAATGAACAATCTATTAAATAAATACATCAAATATATACAGTATAATGATTTTGTGACTGGACAGCCTACTACTGTAAAAACTTCAAAAAAATATACAGAACCTCTAATCACAGATATTGATAAAGACATTATGAGGCTTAAAAAGTTTTAAAAACTCTACTCATTTCATTAATATGAAGCCATTATTCACCAAGGAAAATCAAAGAGCTTTTTGTGACTGCAGTATTAAACTTTCAGAATGAACAGTGGGGATAAGGTTTACCTCCAGAAGCCTTTAAATACTGTATAGTGCCCTTTACAAAAACAACTCCTTTTAGGGTGCTTATTATAGAATCATAAATTGCCCTTAAAGAAAAAGTAACACCAAAAAAATTAAAGTGTTTAAAGGAATGACTATATAATGTAGTGTCGCCCTGCACTCATAAAATTGTTGTTTTTGCTTCCAAATCACAACTATAGTTTACCGTATATACTCGAGTATAAGCCGAGTTTTTCAGCCCCCAAAATATGCTGAAAAACTCTACCTCGGCTTATACTCGGGTCAAGCGCAAAAACAGTCGCCAAGAATATTCGCCGGCGTCCAAGAATAGTCTCCAAGAATAATCGCTGACATCCAAGAATAGTCTCCAAGAATAGTCGCCGGCATCCAAGAATGGTCGTTGGTGTCCAAAAACGAGACGCCGGCACCTCCAATGGGAGCAGAAACCCTAAATTTTTTGATTGAAACTTACCAGAAGCTGCTGCATTTCTCACCCTAGACTTATACTCGAGTCAATTAGCTTTCCCAGTTTTTGGAGGTAAAATTAGGCACCTCGGCTTATACTCGGGACGGCTTATACTCGAGTATATACGGTATATAAACAGCCATTCAAGCACAGGATACACAGTATATAACAGATACATTCTGATGAATCTCACTGCATGCTACAGAGCTTATATGTTATCTACTGTGTATCCTGTGCCTTTTCTCCTTTTTTTTTTTGCTTTTTTTCAGCTTGATTGGCTGCCCCCATGGCTACACAGAAGCTTGTTTATATAAACTATTGTAGTTTTTTCTAAAGCAAACACACCAGTTTTACCATTTCAGGGCAACAGTACATTATATTGTCATTCCTTTAAAGCAATTTAATTTTTTGGTGTTACTGTGTTTGGGGTATTAGTTATTTATGGTGTACTGTTTGGTTAACCCATTGATTAATAACCTATAGAAAATTCTATTTGATTGGTGGTTAATTTGGAAATTTTAAAAAAAAATGTATTCCCACCATCTACTCTGATGAGAACTACAATTTCTAGAATGCTTTACTACTTACAGTAGATGAGCCCTTTTACTGGAGGATTTCTGTTTTTTTCCACAGTTTTTTCAAGCAACTGCTGTTTTTTTGTGCTGAAAATATTTATGCCAAAAAATTACACACAGCTTGACAAATAAAAATGTTTAACATGGCAATTCTTTGTGATCAGATCAGATAGTGATGTGTGGAGTATTTACTTACTGTTTCTTTACACAGCAAGGTAAATTGGCCCCAATTGTTGTGTTTCTAGTTCTCAAATGAATGAATGTACGGGAATGTACGGGATACTATTTGGAGAGCTGGGAAATAGTGATGGGCGAATTTATTCGGCAGGCTTGAATTTGCGGCGAATTCCTGCGATTCGCTGCTGTCGAATAAATTTGCGAAACCGCCGCGAAAATTCAAATGTGCCCCGGCATCCAAAAAAACGGACGCCGGCGTCAAAAATGAGACGCCAGCGCCGTTTCACAAATTTTTCCTGTTTCGCAGGAAATTAGCGGATTTTTCGGCAAAGCAAAACGGCACAAAATCGCCCATCACTACTGGGAAAAGCTTTATTCAACTGTATTTTAAATCTCTCCCAAAGCTGCTAAACTATTATGCTTTAACCAATGACACTGTTTTGGAACACGCATGTAGTTAGTTCAGTAATATTTCACTAAACTATGTTTGAGCATCAGTGTTAATGAAGCAAAGTTTGACTTCTTTCTTAGAATTCCTACTGCTTTACATATAAATTATGTGGAACTTCGTACACTCTCTGTGATTTCCTCCTACAAAAATCCTGTCTGAAATTCAATTTCTTGGCTTTGAATATACTGTTTAGAAACCCTGCATTACACTGATGTGTGTTGTGATTTTCACATGAAGTTCTGTTCTGTATCAACTCAATCTGGAACCCAGTGGATACATAAGCAAACAGGATGTTCCAAGACAAATGAAAATATTGATTAAAATGTTGATTTTCTCCCAGAATTTCTTTGACAAAATATTTTCTGTTTATCCTTGCATGTACACAGGCATAACTAGTTGAAAATGCCCCTAAAACAAATGTGTTTTCAGTGTTATAGTTCCTCTGTACATGTATACTGGAAATATTGAAAGTCCATGGTACCAGGGTCGGACTGGAGCATTGGAGGCCCACCAGGGCTGTGACACCAAGGGCCCTCCTAGCAGTCCCCGGGGCTCCCTCCCAAGACTCTGCCCCCCTGCACACATGTGCAAGCTCTGGACCACCCCTAGGGTCGCCACCTGGCTGATATTTTACTGGCCTGGCCGATAAAAATGATGGTTGCTCTCAATGTTATTAATAGGGAAAAGAGATAAATATATAGGAAGGCCAGTATGGCAACCCAAACCGCCACACATTGCGGCACATCATATTTTTCTTTAGGGGGGGGTGGCCAATCGGGAGAGTGGGTCTGGGCTGGTGGGGGACATGAGGGTCAGGACCACTGGGTTTTTTCCCGGTGTCCCGCCGGCCCATTCAGACCCTACTTAGTCCTATGAATACATGACTCAACTGCTTCATCATTATAAGCCAGCAGGGTGGGATATGGCCTAATAATTAGTGTGATACTGGGGCATATTTACCTGAAATGAACCATAATGCAATACTGCAGCAGTACAGTTCTGACAATTCACAGTTACACTTAAAACCAGTTCTATTAAGTCTTATGTGCTGCTTTAAGAACTCATCTTGGTTTAATCTGCCTCTTTTCGCAATATTTCTATTGCATCAGAATGGAAATGCTGAATAATTTAATGCTATACCCAATAAGTTACATTAAAGTACACAAGAGTTTCTAAACATTTAAATTTATATTACTCCAGCATGAATGCACAGGCAATATTCAGAGTCCCCTGCGCAATTCAATAAAGCTGAAGGTGAATTATATATGTATATGACAGATTGTGGAAGAACTGTGTTTTTTTTTTTTACATTTACTGAGTCAAAGTAGTGAGAACTTGAAAATGTTTAGCTATTTTTGCAGAACTGGAATTTAGGGAGTGTTGTAATTTAAACAATAAGCCTTAGGTTGAGCTCACGTAGAAAATGTTGTTTCAAATAGATTTTTTCAAATTATTCTGCAGTTTAGTCATGCTTATAATAATAATACAGAGAGGTCATAGACCTCATACACAACATATTTTCATGGTGTTCCTTCTTTTCTCAGATTTGCTATACATAAATAAATGATGTAGACAAATACAATGCAGCAGGGCCTGTTGGAGGACTCCCTTGAGCAGGGATCCCCAACCTTTTGAACCTGTGAGCAAGATTCAGAAGTAAAAGGAGGTGTGGAGCAACATTAGCATGAAAAATGTTCTTGGGGTGCCAAATAAGTGCTGTGATTGGCCATTTGGTAGCCCTTATGTGGATTGTCAACCTACATTGAGGCTCTGTTTGACATTACACTGGTTTTTATACAACCAAAACTTGCCTCCAAGCCTGGAATTCAAAAATAAACACCTGCTTTGAGGCCACTGGAAGCAACATCCAAGGGGTTGGAGAGCAACATGTTGCTCACGAGCTACTGGTTGGGGACCACTGCCCTTGAGGGTGTAAAATACAGTAGAACCCCCATTTTATGTTTTTCAGGGGATCAGAAAAAAATGGTGTAAAATCCAGGAAAATGTTTTTGTTATGGGGAATCATATTACCTGCTGGAGATTCCTTGCTGTTTACAATGTAATGAAAGATATGTGTTTGATGTTCTGATAGCAGCGGGTATATATTCATTGTTCAATATCTCACATCTTTACAAGACTTTAGCTCTGTATGGCATAGGATTCATTGAGAAAATTCTTTCTGTCCCCTGATGGATAGTACTCTTTGTTCCCTTTTTATCAGGCTTTATGCATCAGACCACACAAAAACAAATCCCTTGCCGTGTGCCACATGTAATATGCTGTGATACAAATGGATAGGGGGAATTATGTCTTTGTATTTTATATTCTTTTTCCAACTGCGGATTTTAAATGGCTTGGCCTATGAAGACTTCCTAAAGGCTTTTTATCAGCAGTATATGTGTCAAATAAAGAAATTTGCTTTATCACTTAAAAAAAATAGTTTTTTGAGGAAACTGTGTGTGGTCCTGATGAGAAAATACTGCATTATATTCATACTTTTCCAGCCCATATATATGTTCCTTCACATTACAAGAAGCTTTAGGTAAACTATTCTAAGCAGATTTGCAAAAAGGGCTTTTACAATAAAACATTTTGATCACCTGCATTGTCAGTGGAATGTATAGAATGGGGGCAATTACAGACGCTATGCTTCTTTTAACTGCTTTGCTCAGCCATTAACAGCATATGCAATCTTTGGCCCTCTGCCTGTTAGCAGCTACTTTTTGTGGCTACAAAATACCCTGCCATAGACAGTACCGAGAGTTGCTTCTGCTAAAACACGTGGAGGAAATGTAATAGGATTCACAAATAGAACAAATTTGTGAATAAATATTTGCTTGTCATGTAATATTCTGCATTAAACTTTATATTGCATTACGATTACGAACCTTAATTGCGCATTGCGAACCTTTAACACCTGCTTGAAGGTGGCATAAACTTATGCAACACATTTTTCATTAAGAAGTTTTATTACATACAGTGCAAACTATCGCAAACTATTGTAAACTATAAAATTTGCAATCACTATCCTACTGTCATGTGAGGGCAAAGGGTTTGCAAAGGAAAATGTTTTACTTTGCGAACATTTATTTGCAGTGCAAGTGAGTTTTGCATTAGAGACCAATATTTAATCCCCACAATAGTTTATCAATAAAGCTAGTTATCACTATTGTCTATTACTCTGTGTGTCTTTACCCTTATACAGCTGCATTTACCATCATCCTGCTATCAACTCAGATAGAAGGGAAATGATGGAAGTTGCTGTTATGCACCATATCAGGTGTCAATGGTAAGTACAAACATCAATTGCCGATGTAGTTATGGCGGAGCTCACCAGGAGTTGTGTATCCTTCTGCTTGATCGCAGCTCTCACGATACACTGGTCACTCCTTACCGGTTAATGCACCAATCTTCCAAATCGCTGCGGAGCGCTGATCAAGGATTACTCAGGAGTCTGGCACTGATAACATCAGTTTTCTGCTTTATTCAGACGCATATGAAGATTACATCGTGGGTGTACAATTCTAATGTGTTTCGTGCCCTAAGACTGGGCACTTCATCAGAGTCAGTGCCAGACTCCTGAGTAATCCTTGATCAGCGTTCCGCAGCGATTTGGAAGATTGGTCAATGGTAAGTAACTTAAAAGGAGAGGAAAGATATAATCACTTGAGGTGCCAAAATGTTAGCCCCTCCCCCAGTGATAATAATCACTTATACTCTTGTCTGGCACAAACTGGATATCACATCGAGGTTGATACAGTTTAAAAGGTAGTTTAAGTAAAAACAATCTCAACATGTAGTTTGCATGAAACCTTGGTGCTCTTGTTTTCTGAAAATTGATCTGGGGTACTTGTTTAATAGCACTATGTCTTTTGCTTCTTCTCTTCGGTCAGTATCAGGTATGCATACACAATAGCGTGAAAAGCCAGCAGTACAAATTCTGCTTTTCATTTCATATAAATGTACAGACAAGGGTTTGAAAGAATTGTGGCAGACAGGGAGTTAGGCCAGGCAGCAAACAAAAAGTTGGGGAATTCAACAAGCATTTTATTTATAAAATTTGGGGCCAAAGGTGACATCATGACTTTACATTGCTCCCCTTGAGCTTATAACTATATCAGGGCAATCCAGGCCTGGATCCATACCACTTAAAGCAGCAGTGTACAGTTTGTCCAATTTGCACCAAAGCCCAGCTGCTAATTTTGCCCTCTTACTGCACCTGAAGCAGCTGAATTATGCTTGATATTTTGCCTCTGAAATAATTAGTGAAATGTATTTAAAAGGTTGGTGTTTCTTTAATGTGTTTTCCAGTTTACTATGGAGTGTTTTTAATTCAATATTTTCTATTTCGTTTACACTCTGCAGTCTTCAATTAATTGCATATTTTCAGAAAACAGACTAAACCCTAAAACTGAAAGTAAATTCACATTCTACTTATGTTCATAGGAGCACAATAAAAATAGCAGTCCACAGATGCCCTCTATATATTAATTTGCTCTTTGTTTTTTTTTTACAGAGGGCTTCCCAGTAGACTGCCCATTTGTTTTTATTATGCTCGTAGGGATGACCCATACAGAAGTGCAAAATTTACATATCATGGTGTAGTAGTCTTCAACTTCCGGAAACATTTCCATGCTGTTACTCACTTCACTCACTACAGTATATCTAGCGCCAATAAATCACCAAAAATATGCGCCCCACATAGAGTATCAAAATATCAAAATATCAAAAAGGAGAACATAGAGTATGCTGAGTGTAGCCAACAACAGAAATGTTAACAGCATGTATCATTATTGCTTTGGACTGCTCAGACAAATTCAGTATATAAAATCTATAATTCTAGCCTGCTCCTTTCTGGGGCTTTGGTCCTCCTTTACCATGTGTAGCATGGTTGGGAAAATGATAGATGGAAAGTATATCCCTCCCAGAATTCTCTATGAAACAGTGCAGAGGGATGTGAAAATGAGGCTCTGAGTAGCAGGGAGGTGAATAGCCTCACCTGGAGTAAAAAGGTGGGGTCTCAATTAAGGCTGCTCTCTGCCCTGGAGAGAGAGAAAGGAGAGCTACTGGAGGGCTGTGTTAAAAGTTTGCATTGTAACTGCATGTTACCTGTGTTCAAAGCATAAGGACTTTTATTGCTGGGCACAAGTTTACAGAAAGAGACAAGTTATCTGGTAACAAGGACTGGCTACCAGCTACTGCCTTAAGTGTTTGGGGAGCGGCTGCTTCCAGGAGAAAAGCACAAGGAATCTCCAAAGGACTGTGAGTTAACAGTTAATTTTGTTTGCTGGACTTATATTGCCCAAGTGGGAGACTGTGGGACCTTTGGGAAAAGGACATTTTCATTTACCAATACAGCTGGACTATTTTTGTTTACTGCCTTCCCAAAGGGTATGAACTGTTATGTTGATGTTTAAGCTGCTGTGTTAAATAAATGCACACGTGAGATCAGCTGGAAACCTGTCTACTGTCTGTGTGAAAGGAGCTGCTGCTACTACCTAAAGGGCGATTCCCACACAATTGGTGCTTGGATGCGGGCAGCTCCTTAAAGAGACAGTCATATTAAAGGAATGTTATATCAAGCACAGTAGGGTGACTTTCACAGAACATTGCCAATATGGAAGAGATTCTAAAAGAACTTGTAAAGTCCAATGCTCAGCAGCAGCACACCAATGATCATCTGCTGCAAGCCAACACTCAGCAGCAGCAAGCCAATGCTCAACAGCAGCATCAACAATCAGCTTCTAAAACGGATCGAGACTATGGAAAAGTCTCAAAGTGGATCAAGAGAGCCCATCTCTGTGTATAAAAGAGTGCAAACCTCTTTACAAAAGATGACATCAGAGGATGATGTGGAGGCTTATCTCGCCTTATTTGAAATAGTGGCAGAGTGGGAAAAACTTTCACCTGACCAGTGGGTGGGGGTGCTTGCTCCCTTTTTGTCCAGAGAGTCGCAAAAGGCTTATTTTGATTTGAATCCTGAGGATGCCCATCAGTACCAAAAGTTAAAAGCAGAAATAGTGGCCCGGTTGGGAGTAACCCTGGCTACGAGGGCCCAGCGGGTACATGCCTGGACATTTGATGTGGTCAAACCTGTAAGGTCTCAGATGTATGACCTAATACATCTTGTCCAAAAGTGGCTACAACCAGAGGAATTAACTCCTGCACTAATAGTGGAAAGAGTGGTCCTAGATCGTTTTCTCCATGCTTTACCCGTTCGGCTGCAACGTTTTGCAGGCCAAGCTGATGCAACTGATGCTAACCAGATGGTGGCCCTGGTGGAGCAGTTTCTTACCACAGAGGATTTTCTTCAAAGTTCAACAGCTAAAAGTGCTGGCCCTAAGAGTCAAAAGGCACCGGGTATAGGTAAAGACATACCAACCACTAAGGGGTGGAAGGAGGCCCCAAAAGGTGGAAATGATTCCATGACCAAGCCATTGAGAGGGCAAAGCCCTAAACCAGACCTGCAAGTGAGGGATAGAGGACAAGTAATTTGTTGGCGCTGTCATGAGCCAGGGCATATGGCAGCCAGTTGCCCACTTACCCTGGAACCCATGGATTGTAGCACTGCACAACCACATTTGTCCTTATTTGCTAAGCCTGTTTGTATTGCCCGACCTGGTGCAGAAGTGGAGCCACAAATGTGTACCGTCAAAGTAGACGGCCAGGAAGTTTCTGGCCTTCTAGACTCTGGAAGTCTGGTAACTTTGGTTCATGCCAGCCTGGTAGACAAGCAGAAGCTACAGTCATACCAGATGGGAGTTATTTGCATACATGGGGGGATGTTAAAAATTATCCCACAGCTTCCCTCTCCTTTGAAACAGCTGGTGAAATTTGAATTCATGAAGTGGGAGTGGTAACAAATTTAATGCATGATGTTATTTTGGGACGTGATTTTCCTGTGTTTTGGGACTTATGGGGTAAAGTAAAAGGGTGCGAGGAGGGAAGTGTGCCTCCAATGTCTATTTCCCCAATATGTCCGGAATCTTTAGAGTCGAATCTTCCCATATGTCCTGAGCCTTTAGAGTGTTTTCCCCAGGTAAGGCTGTAGGAGTGGCCCCGGATAAAAATTGCCATTTTCCCTTAGAGGTCTTGGTAGGAGAGGATGCGGAGCCTGAACTTGATCTGCCTGATCTACCCATTTTCCGGGATAATTTTGGCACTGCCCAACTAAGGGACCCCACCTTAAGTAAAGCTCGGGATAAAATAAAGGTTGTAAATGGGGTGCCCCAGGAACCAGGTGCTGATAAAATATTTCCTAATTTTGCAATGGAACATGATTTACTGTATAGAGTAAATGAAGTATGGGGTGGGAGGATAGAGCAACTGACAGTTCCCCAAGCCATAGATGTACAGTGCTGGATCTGGCACATGCCCATGTGTTAGGGGGACATTTGGGCTATGAAAAAACTAAAGACCGGGTGTTACAAAGGTTTTACTGGATTGGGGTACACCGAGAGGTAAAACAATATTGTGATTCCTGTCCTATTTGTCAGTTAACGGCCCCAATGCCACATTTCAAAAGTCCCCTTATACCCTTGCCTATAATTGAGGTACCTTTTGACAGGATTGCCATGGATCTGGTAGGCCCTCTAGTCAGATCTGCTAGGAGACACCAATATATCCTTGTTGTACTTGATTATGCCACGCGGTATCCCGAGGCAATTCCACTAAGGAACGCCTTGGCAAAAAGCATTGCCAAAGAGTTGGTTCTGATGTTTACACGTACGGGGATCCCAAAGGAGATCCTCACTGACCAGGGGACACCCTTTATGTCAAAGGTAACAAAAGAATTGTGTAAGTTACTGAAAATCACCCAACTGCGTACCTCAGTGTACTACCCCCAAACAGATGGGCTGGTAGAGAGGTTTAACAAAACGCTAAAAGGCATGTTAAAGAGGGTGGTAGCTACGGATGGTAAGGACTGGGATGGCCTTTTACCTTACCTCATGTTTGCCATATGGGAGGTGCCCCAAGCTTCCACTGGGTTCTCTCCTTTTGAACTGGTGTATGGTAGACACCCAAGGGGTCTCCTGGATATTACTAAGGAGACCTGGGAACAGGAAGCGACTCCCTTTAAGAGTGTAATCGAACATATCAGTCAAATGCAAGATAGAATCAAAAAGGTTATGCCTATTGTACGGGAGCATTTGCAACAGGCTCAGGAGGCCCAGTCCAGGGTGTATAATTGCTCGGCTAGGGTGAGAACCTTTAATCCGGGGGATAGAGTACTGGTTCTTGTTCCCACAGTAGAAAGTAAATTCTTAGCAAAATGGCAAGGTCCTTATGAGATTGTAGAGAAGGTAGGAGAAGTTAATTACAAGGTTTATCAACCTGGGAAAAGGAAACCCTACCAAGTGTATCATGTAAATTTGATTAAGCCCTGGAAGGACCACAAGACCCTTGTGGCTGTAACCTTCCCTAGGGAAACAGCAGGTAGTTCGGTTCCAGAGGTAAAAATATCTCTGTCGCCAAGTCAAACCCAAGAGGTAAAAGAGTTCTTACAAAGAAATAAGGATGTGTTTTCAGAGTTGCCAGGGCGAACCATGGTGATTAACCATGACATTATGACAGAACCTGGGGTAAAAGTAAACTTGAAACCCTATAGGGTGCCTGAAGCTCGCAGGCAGGCGATCTCAGATGAAGTTAAAAAGATGTTAGAGCTTGGGGTAATAGAAGAGTCATGCAGTGAGTGGTCTAACCCCATTGTCTTAATTCCTATGCTAGATGGAAGTCTCAGTTTTTGTAATGATTTCAGAAAATTAAATGAAGTCTCTAAATTTGATGCATACCCCATGCCCAGAGTAGATGAGCTGATTGAGAGGTTTGGCCCAGCAAGGTATATAACCACCCTTGACCTTACAAAGGGTTACTGGCAAGTTCCCTTAACTGACAGGGCCAAAGAGAAAACGGCTTTTTCTACCCCTGAAGGGTTATTTCAGTACAAAGTACTGCCTTTTGGTTTACATGGGGCCCCAGCTACGTTTCAAAGGCTGATGGACCGTGTTCTTAAGCCCCGTCAGAAATATGCCTCAGCCTATCTTGATGACGTGGTCATCTTCAGCACAGATTGGCAAAGTCACTTACACAGAGTCCAGACTGTTCTGGATTCAATCAGAGCGGTTGGTTTAACAGCCAACCCAAAAAAATGTGCCCTTGGGTTAGAAGAGGCCCGTTACCTGGGATATGTAATTGGAAGGGGGGTAATTAAGCCCCAGATACACAAAATTGAGGCTATACAAAACTGGCCCCAGCCACTGTCAAAAAAACAAGTAAGTGCTTTTGTAGGAATGGTGGGCTACTACAGGAGATTTGTGCCCAATTTTGCCACTATCGCAGCCCCACTAACAGAGTTAACTAGAGGTAGAAAATCTACCATGGTTACATGGAACCCAGAAGCAGAAACAGCATTCCAAAATCTAAAAACTGTTCTCTGTAAGTGCCCAGTTTTGATTACCCCTGATTTGAACTGTGAATTCATAGTACAAACAGATATCTCAGATGTGGGACTAGGCGCTGTTTTGTCCCAGGTGATCAGGGGTGAAGAACACCCAGTGGGGGAAAGAAATTATGCCATTGTGGAAAAGGAGTGTCTGGCCATTAAGTGGGCTCTAGAATCCCTAAGGTACTATCTCTTAGGGCGCCAGTTCAGGTTAGTGACTGGTCACGCTCCTTTAACGTGGATGGCGGAAAACAAAGAGAAAAATGCCAGGGTCACCAGATGGTTTCTGGCACTACAAAATTTCAAGTTTGTAGTAGAACACAGACCAGGGAGTCAACAGGGAAATGCTGATGCTCTCTCTAGGTTACACTGTCTGGTGGCCAAGTGTGCTCAACCCAACAAGTTTGAGCAGAGGGGGAGGATATGTAGCATGGTTGGAAAATCATATATGGAAAGTATATCCCTCCCAGAATTCTCTATGAAGCAGTGCAGAGGGATGTGAAAATGAGGCTCTGAGTAGCAGGGAGGTGATTAGCCTCACCTGGAGTAAAAAGGTGGGGTCTCAATTAAGGCTGCTCTCTGCCCTGGAGAGAGAGAAAGGAGAGCTACTGGAGGGCTGTGTTAAAAGTTTGCATTGTAACTGCATGTTACCTGTGTTCAAAGCATAAGGACTTTTATTGCTGGGCACAAGTTTACAGAAAGAGACAAGTTATCTGGTAGCAAGGACTGGCTACCAGCTACTGCCTTAAGTGTTTGGAGAGCGGCTGCTTCCAGGAGAAAAGCACAAGGAATCTCCAAAGGACTGTGAGTTAACAGTTAATTTTGTTTGCTGGACTTATATTGCCTAAGTGGGAGACTGTGGGACCTTTGGGAAAAGGACATTATCATTTACCAGTACAGCTGGACTATTTTTGTTTACTGCCTTCCCAAAGGGTATGACCTGTTATGTTGATGTTTAAGCTGCTGTGTTAAATAAATGCACACGTGAGATAAGCTGGAAACCTGTGTACTGTCTACTGTCTGTGTGAAAGGAGCTGCTGCTACTACCTAAAGAGCGATTCCCCCACACATGCTGTCAGATAGATAGTAACATAGTAAGTTAGGTGGATGAAAAAAGACATATGTCCATCAAGTTGCTTGCTACAGCCAAGTTTATTCTCTACAAGGACTCCAAGGTCCTTTTCCATAATGGATTTGCTTAGTGCAGTCCCATTAAGTGGCTTTGATATTTTTACATCCCAGGTGCATGAAACACCGATACATTACTTACAATGCCCTCCCCTAAGTCATTAATGAACAAGTTAAATAAAATAATAATACCGAGCCCTGGGGGGCCCCACTTAATAGAGAATCTACTCCTAGTAGAGAATGTATCATTATCAACCACCCTCTTTACCCGATCCTGGGGGTCATTTATCAACACTGGGCAAATTTGCCCATGGGCAGTAACTCATGGCAAACAATCAGATTGCTGAATTCGTTGTTCTACTTGCAGCTGGCTTTATAAAGCTAATCACTGATTGGTTGCTATAGGTAACTGCCCATGGGGAAAATTTGCCCAGTGTTGATAAATGAGCCCCCCTGTAGCTAGTTTCCTATGCATGTGCAAATGGCTTCATTAAGCCCAACAGACCTTAGTTTAGAAAGCAGTTGTTTGTGGGGCACTGTATCAAATGCTTTGGATTACATGCACTGCCCCTCTGCTGTAGAGCATCTTACTTACCTCATCATAAAAAGCAATCAAATTTGTTTGACATGATCTATCCTTCATAAAGCCATGCTGATTGCTGTTCATAATTAGTGATGAGCGAATTTACATGGCAGGCATGGATTTGCGGCAAAGTTCTGAATTTCGCCTTGTGCATTTTTTTTTTTCGTGAAACTGCAGCAAAAATTCGATGTGGGAAAATTGGCCAAGAAAAAATGCCCATAAGAAAAAACACCCATAGATTTTAATGCATTTGGAGAAAAAAAGTTGCCATTAGAAAAAACATCCATTTACTTTAAGGCATGAGGACAAAAAAAGTCGAAATAAGAAAAAATGCCCATTGAATTGAAATGCATTAGGACAAAAAAAGTTGGCATAAGAAAAAACGGGCATTGACTTTAATGCATTTGGAGCGAGAAAATTTTGTGTGTGTAAAAATTTGTTGTGCATAAAAATTTGTTGCTCGTAAAAACGCCTATTGACTTCACTGCATTTTGCGAAATCTCGCCGTTTTGCAAATTTTTCTGCAGTTTCACAATTTTTTTGGCAAAGCAAAACAGATTCGCTCATCACTACTCATAATGCCATTCACTAGGACAAATTTGCCCACCACATATGTCAAACTTATTGGCCTATAATTAGGGATGTCGCGGACTGTTCGCCGGCGAACTTGTTCGCGCGAACATCGACTGTTCGCGCTCGCCGAATGTTCACGAACGTCGCGCGACGTTCGCCATTTTGGGTTCTCCTTACCTGGTGCTTTTTTTTGACCTCTCACCCCAGACCAGCAGATACATGGCAGCCAATCAGGAAGCTCTCCCTCCTGGACCACCCCCACACCCCCTGGACCACTCCCCTTCCATATATAAACTGAAGCCCTGCAGCGTTTTTTCATTCTGCCTGTGTGTGCTTGGAAGAGCTAGTGTAGGGAGAGAGCTGTTAGTGATTTCACTGATTTGAGGGACAGTTGATAGTAAGTTTGCTGGCTAGTAATCTACTTGATACTGCTCTGTATTGGAGGGACAGAAGTCTGCAGGGATTTGAGGGACATTTTAGGTTAGGTAGCTTTGCTGGCTAGTAATCTACCTTCTACTGCAGTGCTCTGTATGTAGCTGCCTGCTGTGGGCACTGATCTCTTCTGATCTCATCTGCTGACTGCTGTAATAACCCAATAGTCCTTGTAAGGACTGCTTTTATTTTCTTTTTTGTTTTTTTACTTTGCTAGTTGCTACTATAAGAGCCCAGTGCTATTAGTCTAGCAGTGTTGGGGAGTGGGACTGGTGTGCTACTGTGCTGCTCCTAGTAGTTCAGCAGCACCAACCCGAGAAATTTTTTTTTTTTTAATATACATATAATTTTTTTTTTATTTTACTTATCTTACTGTTCTTTAACTTGTACAGTGCTGTTTGCTGTTCTTCATAGTAGTGCACCAATAGTAGTGCACTTGCAGGCATTATTTGCCCAGTGTGTTCTTCAAACAACTGCCATCTAGCTGTGTGAGCTTGTTCACATTCTGTCTAAATATCAATAATAATACCGTCTCCAGAACCACCACCTGAGTGACGTTTTTCAAGCAGCAATAATATATTCCGTATCCACTGCTGTAGTAGTGTATACGTTGACCTTGTAGGCATTGTTTGCCCAGTGTGTTCTTCAAACAACTGCCATCTAGCTGTGTGAGCTTGTTCACATTCTGTCTAAATATCAATAATAATACCGTCTCCAGAAACACCACCTGAGTGACGTTTTTCAAGCAGCAATAATATATTCCGTATCCACTGCTGTAGTAGTGTATACGTTGACCTTGTAGGCATTGTTTGCCCAGTGTGTTCTTCATTTTCAAACAACTGCCATCTAGCTGTGTGAGCTTGTTCACATTCTGTCTAAATATCAATAATAATACCGTCTCCAGAAACACCACCTGAGTGACGTTTTTCAAGCAGCAATAATATATTCCGTATCCACTGCTGTAGTAGTGTATACGTTGACCTTGCAGGCATTGTTTCAATTTGTTTGCCCAGTGTGTTCTTCATTTTCAAACAACTGCCACCTAGCTGTGTGAGCTTGTTCACATACTGTCTAAATATCAATAATAATACCGTCTCCAGAAACACCACCTGAGTTGTTGTTGTTGTTTTAAAAATAATGCCAGGCAAAGGCAGGCCGCCACGCAGAGGCACTAGGGGCCGTGCTGCTATGCTATCCTGTGGCCCTAGGAAATTGCCCAGTTTTAAAAAGGCAATGACCCTGAACTCCCAAAATGCTGAAGAGGTAGTGGACTGGCTTACACAGCACACCCCATCCTCTACCGTTTCTAACTTTACCACAACATCCTCATCCTCCACTGCTATGGCCACCCCACGTAACACTTCCTCCACCACCGGCGCCCCTTCTTCACTGGAGTCAGAGGAGTTATTTTCACATGAGTTTCTTGAACTGAGTGATGCGCAACCATTATTGGCAGAAGAAGATGAAGGCGATGAGGACGTTACACCAGATTTAATTCTGGCAGAGAACACAACAGAGATGGACATAATGAGTGATGAGGAGGTCCCCGCTGCTGCTTCCTTCTGTGAGCTGTCAGAAGAAATTGATGCATCTGAGGAGAATGATGATGAGGAGATTGATGTTTTGTGGGTGCCCAGTAGAAGAGAGCAAGAGGAGGATAGTTCAGATGGAGAGACGGAGAGTCAGAGAGGCAGGAGGAGAATAAGACTTAGAAGAAGCAGGGAGGACAGCTCGCAGGGAACAGTAGGGCAACAACATGTATCGGCACCTGTGGTCAGCCGGCCAACGCACCCGCCATTGCCGCCAACGCCGCCAACTTCTACTGTTACCGCCAGATTGCCAGCTTCAAAAAGGTCAGCAGTGTGGGATTTTTTTAATGTGTGTGCCTCTGACAAAAGTGTTGTAATTTGCAATGAATGCAGTCAGAAACTGAGTCTTGGGAAGCCCAACAGCCACATAGGTACAACTTCTATGCGAAGGCACATGAACGGCAAGCACAAAGCACTTTGGGAGCAACACCTCAAAGGCAACAGGCAAACTAAAAGCCACCCTCCTTCTGGTCCAGCATCTTACTGCTCTACCTCTGCTGTCCTTGACCCGTCTGAACCACCCTCCACTCCGCCTTCCACCTTGACCACCAGTTCCCATTCCCAGTCATCTGCCCCCAGCCAAGTTTCTGTGAGGGCCACGTTTGAGCGTAAGAAGCCAATGTCTGCGAGTCACCCCCTTGCCCGGCGTCTGACAGCTGGCTTGTCTGCACTCTTAGCCCGCCAGCTTTTACCATACCAGCTGGTGGACTCTGAGGCCTTCCGCAAATTTGTAGCAATTGGGACACCGCAGTGGAAGGTACCCAGCCGCAATTTTTTTTCAAAAAAGGGAATACCACACCTGTACCACCATGTGCAGAGCCAAGTCACCGCATCTCTGTCACTTAGTGTTGGGCCAAAGGTCCATATGACTACTGACGCATGGTCCTCCAAGCATGGTCAGGGCAGGTATGTCACCTACACTGCCCACTGGGTGAACTTGGTAATGGCTGGGAAGCAGGGAATGTGTGGCTCAACAACGACAGTGGAGTTGGTGTCACCGCCACGGATTGCATGCGGTTCTGCCACCACCTCTACTCCTCCTTCGCTCTCTACCTCGTCTTCTTCCTCTTCTTCCTCCTCTGCTGCTGGGTCCTCCTCCTCCACACCTGTGCACCCCCAGCTCCCCCTAGGCTATTCGACGTGCCAGGTACGCCGTTGTCATGCTGTCTTGGGGATGACGTGCCTGGAAAGCAGAAACCATACCGGATCTGTACTCCTGTCATCTCTGCAGTCACAGGCCGATCGGTGGCTGACCCCACACCAACTGAAGATCGGAAAAGTGGTGTGTGACAATGGAAGCAATCTGTTGGCAGCACTGAGACTGGGCAATTTAACACATGTGCCCTGCATGGCACATGTTCTGAATTTAATAGTCCAACGTTTTGTCTCGAAGTACCCAGGATTCCAGGACGTTCTCAGGCAGTCCAGGAAGGTGTCGGCCCATTTCAGACGTTCCTACACAGCCATGGCACGCCTTGCTGACATTCAGCAGCGGTACAACATGCCAGTCAGGCGTTTGATTTGCGACAGCCAGACTCGCTGGAATTCAACGCTCCTCATGTTGGAACGTCTGCTGCAACAACAAAGAGCCGTCAACGAATACCTGTTTGAACTGGGTGGTAGGACTGGATCTGCAGAGCTGGGGATTTTTTTCCCCCGTTACTGGGTGCTTATGCGCGATGCCTGCAGGCTCATGCGCCCTTTTGAAGAGGTTACAAATATGGTCAGTCGCACCGAAGGCACCATCAGCGACCTAATACCCTTTGCTTTCTTCCTGGAGCGTGCCGTGCGACGAGTGACAGATGAAGCTGTAGACCAGCGTGACGAGGAGCAGGAAGCGCACGATTTCTGGTCGGAATCACCAGAACGAACCCAGGCACCTGCTGCAACGCAGGGAGAGGTGTCAGAAGTGGAGTCAGAGGAGGAAGGTGGCTTTGTGGAGGAGGAGGACCAACAGGAGCAGGCTTCCCAGGGGGCTGGTGGTGACCTTTTGGGGACCCCTGGTCTTGTACGTGGCTGGGGGGAGGAGACCGTGGATGATGCAGTCCTTGATAACGAGGAAGCGGAGATGGATACCTCTGCATCCAACCTTGTGAGAATGGGGTCTTTCATGCTGTCATGCCTGTTGAAGGACCCCCGTATCAAGAGGCTTAAGGAGAAGGACCTGTACTGGGTCGCAACGCTACTAGACCCTCGGTACAAGCATAAAGTGGCAGAAATGTTACCAACGTACCACAAGTCCGAAAGGATGCTGCATTTACAAACCAGCCTGCAAAACATGTTGTACAATGCTTTTAAGGGTGATGTCACTTCAGGAACTCATCAACATTCCAGGGGCAGAGGTGCCAGTAATCCTGCCACGAGCGCACCTGCAAGGACAAAGCACTTTGGCCACTCTGTAACGTCAGACATGCAAATGTTTTTCAGTCCAAGGCAGCGCCAGAACCCTTCTGGATCCACCCTCAAAGAACGCCTCGACCGGCAGGTAGCGGACTACCTGGCATTAACTGCAGATATCGACACTCTGAGGAGCGATGAACCCCTGGACTACTGGGTGCGCAGGCTTGATCTGTGGCCAGAGCTGTCACAATTTGCCATGAACCTCTTGTCTTGCCCCGCCTCAAGTGTCCTCTCAGAAAGGACCTTCAGTGCAGCAGGAGGGATTGTAACTGAGAAGAGAACTCGCCTAGGTCACAAAAGTGTGGATTACCTGACCTTTATTAAAATGAATGAGGGGTGGATCTCGGAGGGTTACTGCACGCCGGAAGACTTGTTCTGAGTTTCTGACTCCCCATGCAGCTGTCCTTCTCTGCACGCCTCATGACTCCACACACAGCTGTCCTTTAGCGTCCTCCTCCCTCCGCCACCGTTACAAACTAGGGTGCAAACCCTACTGGTTTCATTTGAATCCTGGTAAATCCTGAGTTTTTCTGGCCTCTGTGCTTCAGTGGCTGCAACCAAAAAAATGAATATTTACAGCATTTATATGGCATATTTTTTCTGGCCTCTGTGCTTCAGTGGCTGTGACAAAAAAAAATGAATATTTTCAGCATTTATATGGCATATTGTTTCTGGCCTCTGTGCTTCAGTGGCTGCGACCAAAAAAAATGAATATTTTCAGCATTTATATGGCATATTTTTCTGGCCTCTGTGCTTCAGTGGCTGCGACAAAAAAAATGAATATTTTCAGCATTTATATGGCATATTTTTTCTGGCCTCTGTGCTTCAGTGGCTGTGACAAAAAAAAATGAATATTTTCAGCATTTATATGGGATATTGTTTCTGGCCTCTGTGCTTCAGTGGCTGTGACAAAAAAAAATAAATATTTTCAGCATTTATATTGCATATTGTTTCTGGCCTCTGTGCTTCAGTGGCTGCGACAAAAAAAAATGAATATTTTCAGCATTTATATGGCATATTGTTTCTGGCCTCTGTGCTTCAGTGGCTGCGACAAAAAAAAAAGAATATTTTCAGCATTTATATGGCATATTTTTTCTGGCCTCTGTGCTTCAGTGGCTGCGACAAAAAAAACATAATTTTTCAGGAAAGTACACATGCCTAATTTTTCAGGGTTCTGCAACAGTGGCAAAATCGCATCTTTTATGGTCACCGCAGGTGATCAATAAAGTAGACCAAAACTGGGCCCACACTGCAGAATCAGTGTTTTTTGGTTCACTTCACTGTACATTGAATTACCTCTGCCTGACCGTGCACGTGCGCACAAGCACGGTGACTGCTAAACACACCACTACAGAAATATTGCCACCAACAGGACGAACATCCTGGAGGTGACAAGCTCAACTAGTAATTAACAACTATTATTTGCTCACTTGACGGTATCATTCATGAAAGCTCTTTGCGTTTTTTTGCGTTGCAGTAAGCGCCGCGTTTTGTCTTTGCGTGTGAACAGGCTGTAACCTTTACATGTAGACGCTGGACGTTTTAAAGCAGTTTATTACACAGGTTTAGAAATGTAGTGTGATTTCTGCCCTTTACAGCACAAAACGCAGCGCTGTGTCAACAATGTATTTTTCAGATACATTTTTGCCCTTGATCCCCCTCTGGCATGCCACTGTCCAGGTCGTTGCACCCTTTAAACAACTTTAAAATCATTTTTCTGGCCAGAAATGTCTTTTTTAGCTTTTAAAATTTGCCTTCCCATTGAAGTCTATGGGGTTCGCGACGTTCGCGAACCGTTCGCATTTTTGACGCAAGTTCGCGAATATGTTCGCGAACTTTTTTTCCGACGTTCGCTACATCCCTACCTATAATTACCAGACTGAGATCGTAATCCCTTTTTGAATATTGGAATGAATCAGTTTTCCTCCAATCTATAGGTACCATACCAGGTGAAAGTGAATCTGAGAAAATCAGAAACAGAGAGAAATAGAATATACAGAAATAGAGAGAGATACAATAGTATATTAGATTCAGTCACCAAATGTTATATGGCTGCTTAAAGGAAAGTCTAAAATAGAATAAGGCTAGAAATGCTGTATTTTGTATACTAAACATCAGCATGAACATACTGCACCACAAAGCCTAATCAAACAAATGATTTATGCTTTCAAAGTTGGCCATAGGGGGCTGTCATCTTGTAACTTTGTTAAACATCTGTGCCTGACCCTGACCCTGCACATGCTCAGTGTGGTCTGGGCTGCTGAGTGCTCGTCATAAACAAAGCTGCTTGAATTCTGCATGGCTTGTAAGTAAGGCAGGGGCTCCCCCTGCTGTTCATAAGTATGATTCTTTCTCTGCTCAGCAGTTAGGGACCATCTGACAATTCCTATCCACAGCAGTAAATGAAGGGAGAATTTCACTGTATACAGTCAGGTTTCTTATAAAAATGGTACATATTTTTTAATTAAAGTATATTGGAGATATTTGTTTCTTTTTCATTAAAGAAAGTAAAAATGGGATTTTATTTTTTTTGCCTTTCCTTGTCCTTTGATTTTTGTAACTTTATTCAACTATGAATTCCAATAGATTCAATAAAGAAGGAAATAATCAATTACATGGTATTCCAATGTGCAAATACACTATGTCTAAAATTGTCTTTAGGCATTGAATCCATTTATAAAAGGCCTCCATAAAATGTATAAATTTAATTAGTTAATTTATTATTGTTATTAATTATTAACATGTATTTATATAGCGCCAACATATTGCGTAGCACTGTAAATTAAATGTGATTATACAACTAAATCACATGAATTATATACATAGAACATATGGAGTTACATACATCACAATCAATACTGGTACAAAAAGGTGAAGAAGGCCCTATGCATAGGCATACACTCTAAAGGGAAGGGAGTAATACACAAGGTGTGGGAGTGGGCAAGATCGAAGTAAGTGGGTGAGAAATGTGGTACTGTATGTGGTGTTGTGTTTGGTAGTTAAGCAGAGTGAGGTAGGCTTCTCGAAAGATGTGAGTTTTTCAGAGATTTCTTGAAAGCAGAAAGGTTGTGAGAAAGTCGAACAAACCGTGGGAGAGAGTTCCAGAGGAGGGGAGCAGCCCTTGCAAAGTCTTGAATGCGAGCATGTGAGGAGGTAACGAGAGAAGAGTTGAGTAGCAGGTCAGGAGCGTAGTAAGCGGTTGGGTGAGATGAGTTCAGAGATGTAGGGTACTCAAACACTTGTTAAAAAGTTAGAGCAGCCTAATGTTCAAAAAAGGTGCAATGCAAAAAGGTACAATGCTTGCTACAGTTACAAAGCAATTCCTTTTCACTTCTCAAACATAGGAGTGCCCCTATTTACATAGCACGAAAAGCTATGTAAAATATTTGGTTTCAAAATCTGCCTTTGATCAGTATAATGTTCTTTTAAACATTCCAAAGATAAAGGTAAATATTGTAACAACGAGTTCATGACTGAATGCTCCCAGGACTAAACTTAGGGGCTTGTATATTATGCTGTGCAAAATTCATGTTCAAGAGCAAACATCCTTTAAATATACATAGTTACATAGTTAAATTGGGTTGATAAAAGACAAAGTCCATCAAGTTCAACCCCTCCAAATGAAAACCCAGCATCCATACACACACCCCTCCCTAATTTTAATTAAATTCTATATACCCATACCTATACTAACTATAGAGCTTAGTATCACAATAGCTTTTGATATTATGTCTGTCCAAAAAATGCCATTCTTAAAGGCATTAACTGAATCAGCCATCACAACATCACCCGGCAGTGCATTCCACAACCTCACTGTCCTGACTGTGAAGAACCCCCTACGTTGCTTCAAATGAAAGTTCTTTTCTTCTAGTCTAAAGGGGTGGCATCTGGTACGGTGATCCACTTTATGGGTAAATATGGTCCCCTGCTATTTGTCTATAATGTCCTCTTATGTACTTGTAAAGTGTAATCATGTCCCCTCGCAAGCGCCTTTTTTCCAGAGAAAACAACCCCAACCTTGACAGTCTACCCTCATAATTTAAGTCTTCTGTCCCTCTAACCAATTTAGATGCACGTCTCTGCACTCTCTCCAGCTCATGTATATCCCTCTTAAGGACTGGAGTCCAAAACTGCACTGCATACTCCAGATGAGGCCTTACCAGGGACCTATAAAGAGGCATAATTATGTTTTCATCCCTTGAGTTAATGCCCTTTTTTATGCAAGACAGAACTTTATTTGCTTTAGTAGCCACAGAATGACACTGCCCAGAATTAGACAACGTGTTATCTACAAATATGTGCCTGATGAGGGGTTTCTGAGGTATCTTTTACTTTTTCCCCTTTAGCATGCTTCTTTCTTTGTTCTGAAAGAGATTCATGACTGAAAATAAGCTGATATTTAACTAGAACATCACCATAAATCTTGAGAATCTCCACCAATGAATGTAATTGTCAACCCATCATTTCAATTCAATATTCGTTAAATCTGTATGGGATATTGGTAATCTACTTGAATCTGACCCTAACATTAAAACTGACCTCTTGTATAAGGAATATGTAATGTAAACCTCTTCCTTTTAGTTTCCTTTAGAAACTATTAAAACAGATGACAAACAGTAAATTACTGTTAATCTTTAACAGAGCACTCATTTTACCCCTTATTTATGAATTTTATGGTACTCTTTGTTTGTGTGTAGATAGGGAATAGCACATCAAAGATATGAGTTATAATACAGGAACAAGTTTATTTTGAATTACATTTATACAAGGTTCTATTATTCATAGCTTTAATATTAATATGAACTACACGTTTAGGTTGGCTTTTCTGTTTAAAATAATTTGACTCAATCATTAATGATGATTATGCATTAAAACATTTCATTATAGTCATAGTTTCCTCTTTACATATAACTAGAAAGCATAAAATACTGAATGTGTTATGCACAATACAGTGTTTGTGAATGTCTTGTGAAATGTTTTTTCTGAAAACCACTCCGGCCAAATTCGCATGGACTCCCCCCCCCCTATTTATTAATACAGTTTCATGAATTTTTCTTGTGTGGAAAAAGTCACAATAAAATCATAAAAAAATCTGAATATTATAATTTTTTCTGATTTTGAACTCGAAAAACTCGAAAGTTACAATTTTTTCGGAAACCCAGCGCAACTCAGCGCAAATTGGAAGAAAATCTTACATTTGTTAACAGAACATCTGCCATTGACTTTTACATGTTCTCTACAGGTCTGAGTTGGAGTACTTTTTTCATCGGACTTTTAACAGTTTTTTCCTCAGAAAAAAAATCATTTTCCCCTTTAAAAGTCTGACTAGAAAAATTCGGAGCTTAATAAATAAACCCCCTAAGTGTTATCTTGTTTTTCCTTGCCTAATCGTAAGATTACAAAAAGTAATCTTGCACCCAAAAAATAATCTGGTTTAAAACAGCTTTTACATTTTTGTTATGCACCTGTATTTATGACAATTTAAACCAATTGGACAAAACACACCATGGTGCATATATATAGCATTACGGAATGGTTGTCATAGACTTCATTGTATCCAAATAATCCAAATGTTTAAAAATGATTTCCTTTTTTGTATTCAATAGACATGTTTACATAGCTGCATAGTTAAATCAGGTTGTAAAAAAGACAAAGTCCATCAAGTTCAACCCCTCCAAATGAAACCCAGCATTTCTCTGTAATAATAAAACAGTTGCCTGTACTTGATTCCAACCAAGTTATAATTAATTCTTATTGGAAACAAAACCAACCTATTGGGTTTATTTAACGTTTACATGATTTTCTAGTAGACTTAAGGTACGAAGATCCAAATTACAGAAAAATTAGTTATCCAGAAACCCCCAGGTCCCGAGCATTCTAGATAACAGGTCCCATACCTGTACTTCATCTGGTATAATCCAACCAAAACTAAGTGTTAATTGATGTTGTAGGGGGGATACTTGGAACAGGATACTCATTGATCTGTTACTGAATCTCTACCATAGATGATCTTGCAGCATCATATAGAGAAAGTGCCTGGTAATAAATTACAGGTATGGAACATATATATATATATATATATATATATATATATATATATATATATATATATATATATATATATATACTGTATATATATATATATATATATATATATAGTTCATCGGCACTCACCATTCAAGAAGTTACTTTGCCGGGTGCTAACCACGGCTAACCTCGGCGTCCCTCAGAGCTCAATGTGTGGTCTCGCTAACGCGTTTCGCCTGAAAGGCTTCTTCCTTGAGCGAAGCCTTTCAGGTGAAATGCGTTAGCGAGACCACACTTGTGAGTTGCAGAAGCACCCTTTGGCAAGACGGATTGAGCTCTGAGAGATGCCGAGGAGCGATTTATCAAGAACTCGTTTGTGAGTGTGTTTTATTATTTATTTATTAAAAAGTTTTTAAGCATTTCTGCACATGCTGTTTTTTCTTCACCCAAGTAACGAAGGAGGAGATCAAGTATCGAAAGGAGCTCACATTTATTTATGCCTATTTCAACTCATATCTTGTGAGTATTCTATACCACTGGAGACATTAGGAATTCAGCGGTTTTGTTACTTTTGCAATTATTTTTTTCCTATTTTTGCATTTTATTACAAGTACCTTAGCATTTTTCTCTTGCAAGTGGTGGATCTTAGTGTATGGTTCAGTCATGTGCAAGCAATGATAGCAATATCTAGAGTTGTATATCCTGCCATGGTATTTGTGTTCCAGAAGCTATTCTTTCCCATATAAAATGCTTTTTCATGAAATAACGGATCAGCAAAATGCTGGCCTGGTTGTGACCTTAATCTCTACATCCTTTTCCTTTTGTATTGTGTGAGAATTTAACCTTTGCCAGGCAGGATGACTTTTCTGAATTATTCACACAATAAAGTTTAAATAAATGGTGTATACAAAGGTGAACAATGTTATAATTATTTTAGAAATGCTTCCAGCTAAGGTGCATTAAGTAAATGTTGAAATAGCAATTAGTAATGGGCAAAATTGACCCGTTTCGACAAAAATTCACTAAACGACGAATATTTGCCAAAATGCATTGGAGTCTATGGGTGTCATTTTTGCGGCAAAACTCATTGAAAAATTTTGCTCATCGCTACTTGCAATCTTTAAAGGAGATGCAAACCCCCAAACTAATGAAAACCCCTACCCTCCATAGTCCCACCTCCCTGTTCCCCCCTCACAGGTGTTAATACCTGTAAATGCCTGTAATTCTTTAATTACCCCTCGATGCAAAGCCATCTTTACAGCTTCGGGAGTCTTCATTAAGGAAACGGCGTATTAGCTCATGAGCAGTTGTAGCAATATTCTGGTCTCGAACAACTGTGCATGCGCCGAATGCTGTGGAAATTGCCAAAGACATGAAGATTACCAAGAGCTCTGCTGCACTTAAATCACAACATCTCAATTGTGTATATTTACCACTGCTTTTGTACACACTATGGGGCATATCTATCAAAGAGTGACGTTAGAGATGGACAGAGTCTGCTAGAGTGAAATTCTGCCTCTCTCTATTAATTTCTATGGGATTTCTAATAGAGTATTTATCAATGGGTAAAAGTTCACTCTCTGCTGAATATGCCTTTCAAAATCCCATAGAAATGAATAGAGAGAGGTGGAATTTCACTCTAGCGGGCTCTCTAACTTCACTTTTTGATAAATATGCCACAAAGCCTTTATAGGTTGCTTTCCTAGTTGTTAACCCCATTTAACATGCCAGAATTTCATTCAGAGGACTGTGATAACTAACTAGGATATTTAGGAACTTCAATCAGAGCTAAAATGAGGCTATTGGCTTTTATCTGCAGTCCCAAATAAACAAGGTTCATGGCAAGGCAAACTAATCAGGAAACCAAATGGAATTAAACATGGCATTTACATCCAAGCAATATATATTTTCACCTGGCAGCTGTCTAAATTAGTAGGATTTGTTTTAGGTTAGACAGGGTCCTTTATTAAAACTCAGCCAGCCTTTATTGCCTAGGAACTGATAACTTCAATGGTATTCAGCCAACATGAGATATTTATAATCACTCTTCATTCAGTACATTAGTGAACCTTATAAACTCTCTGTCTTATTAGCAGGAAATGTTAATGCTGTTTGTCGTGTGAAATGCAAGTGGTATAATGGCCGCTTTTCCAATTGGATATTCAAGAAGATTTTAGGTTTTATATGAATATATTACCTAAGAGTTGATTGTATATGTAGGAGTGTGATGTCAACCTCTTACATACAATAAAACATTAACTAACAAAGCACAATCTTTCTAGGCTCATTTACTGTATGTATTTGTGAGGTCATTTATTAATTTTTCTTAAATATCATTTAATGTTATTCCTAAATAAGCTTAAAGGGCACCTGTTATCCAAAAGTATTATCCACAATCAAAGGTGCGGGCTAATAGAACCCGCACCCCGGTTGGGGGTAACAGTCGTTTTTTTAAAAAAAATATCCCCGCCAGTGCTAGGTCACCCGCACCATGAGAGAGCTCCCGGTACGAGCGGCCATGTTGGCACACATGCATGCACAAATCGAATGCCTTGACTTGTGCACATGCATAATGCATTTCTAGCGTCAAGCAAATGCGCATAATGAGGTTGCAGCATTTGCTCATTACGCACATGCTTGTGCATGCATTAATAGTAATAATCTGTTTGGGGATTCAAGTTTAATTGAGAGCAATTTTTCATTTGGTCTTTTTTCATTTTATCATTAATTTTACAATTCTGCCTCTTACCAGACTGGAAATTAAAATGTTATCTGGTTGTCAGGGTTACTGATCCCAGCAATGAAAAAAAAAACCCAAATTGACTAAAAGATGAATTCTTATTGTTATTTTTTATTGCTGGTCTTTCTGTTTAGGCCCTTCACTAAATTTTTTATTGTGACCAAAATGCTGCTGAATGCTGGAGTAATTCCACCCTAGCAACCACATAGCATTTAATAACAGTTGCAAAAAACTATTCAGTTACAGTACTAAACGTGGAAAAAACTTCACAGATGCCAGAAGCATAATTACAACACAACACAATTACAACAGACTAGAGAGAATGAAAACTAGTCATCTGCTGTATGGTTCCACATCCTCACCCGTTCTCCTCCGTAAGTGAGTAAGCTTGTGGAGCCAAATGACACACAGATGGGTGGACAAATTAGCAGCTTTCATCCACTGTGGTGTAGGCACAACATTTTTTTACTGTGGGGAGGGGGGCAGCTCAGTAATGTTACATCACTGCCAGACCCATTTTAAAATGAAATGTCTTTATTTGAAACAGAAAAAAAATGATTCAGGCATAAAATACTGAAAGAAGTTGCTATGAAAAAGGTATCCAGATGCCAGTAGCATAACTATTGTACAGCAGACCTAGTCATCCGTCCAGAGGGTGGGAACCCCACAATTTTTTCTCTCTTTTTTTTTTATTAATTATGAATCAAGTATCTCTAAATGCTACATGCTTGTGAGTGTTACTTGCATTAAACTGCAATTAAAGTCCCAACATACAAGCTTTACTCATGTTGAAACTAATGCTAATTCATGCTTTTCTCTGAATGGATGGTGTGGTTCCAGAAGTACTAGTGTCCAATACATTATACACATATATATTTTTTAACCTTGAAATTTAGATATAGGAGACTATGATACCCAAATTAATATGTTAATTGGAAAAGAAAATAGACATGAATTGTGCAGTTTCTTTCATAGAATAGAAACAAATCCTATGTAATTAGCACACTTCTTTTTTAAACAAATAAAAGCCTTTCTATGTTTCCTTCCTAATAATAACATTGGCATCAACGAATCATTTTTACCAGCTGAGCCAGTAAAGAGGAAGCCAGGTGACAACCGTACTGTCAGCACACAATAAATGAAATAGAGTATGTTGTTTTTAGGCAGAAGCTAAATATTTTCAGCTCCACTTTCTAACGACATTTAATACAGAAGTTAAATTATAACAATGTCAAGCCAGCTGTTATGGAACTATAACTCCCAGAATGCCATGGCAGTCGATTACAGCCGGGCAGCTGAATAATAAATTTCACTCTGTTGGCATTCTAAAAATACATGTTAATAATAAATAATAATATTCTTCTCACTTTCTATTTCCCCTCTGCAGTGACAGGCAGAAAGTTCCATATGCCACCAGTCTAACAGCAAATATTGGTATATTGGCATTTCTAATATGTGGAAAAACAATGCAAATCTTGAAAATATTTTTTAATAAGTTATATAATATAATAGTACAGGTATGGGACCTGTTATCCAGAATGCTCGGGACCTACGGTTTTCCGGATAATGAATCTTTCCGTAATTTGGATCTTCATACCTTAAGTATACTAGAAAATCATGTAAATATGAAATAGGCTGGTTTTGCTTCCAATAAGTATTAATTCTATCTTAGTTTGGATCAAGTAAAATGCAATGTTTTATTATTACAGAGGAAAAAGGAAATACTTAATAAAATGTGGATTATTTGATTATAATACACAAAAGCCATAAATATCTTGTAAATTATATCCTTATAAACGGTGAGTTCTGATGTCATCAGTTATAAACGGTGAGTAGTGATGTCATTTCTGTCACATGACTCACTGAAATGTGTGTATTATAATAAATAAAGTACCCCCAGTTGTAAAATATGAGGATATTAGAAGTTACCTCGGAGTTCCATGACCTGTATAAAAACACTCGGCCTTCGGCCTCGTGTTTTTATATGGTCATGAAACTCCTCGGTAACTTATAATATCATTATATTTTACAAGAGGGGGTACTTTATTCACTATATAATGGAGTCTATGGGAGATAGCCTTTCAGTTATTCAGAGCTTTCTGGATAACGGGTATACAGATAATGGATACCATACCTGTATAGGGTATATACTGTATAATAGCATTTCTTGACAGCATATTCATTCAGAACTAGGCATGCAAATGTGTATTTCTGACTCCATTAAAGCAGCTCCATAAGTGTGGTCCTACCTTCTAAAGTTTTATTACAATGTAATATTGGCAGTTGTATTAGTTTGGTATTACGTTTAGGATGACAGCTAGAGGTTACAGCAGACAGATTCAGTTTTGGGGAAGGTTTATTGCCCCTTTAAGTTTGGCATATCTACTAGCAGGTATAATGGGAATGATGTAAGGAAGAAGAATAAGTGGGTACAATGGAAGAGATGTAAGGAAGAAGAACTAGTGGGTATGACCGTATGATGGATCAGATGTAAGGAAGAAGAACTAGTGGGTACAATGGGATAGATTTTAGGAAAACAAAGTAGTGGATACAATGGGTGATATATAATTAAGAAGAGCTAGTGGGCACAATGGGTGAGATGTAAGGAATTAGAGTTAGTGGTTATGATGAAGATGTAAGGAAGGTTCACATCCCCTCTAAGAAATTTACTTTAAACACAGTCAAGCAGTATCTTTGGTCCTTATTCAAATGTACCTCTAAAAGCTTTTATCTTCTTTGTGTTGCATTAATAAGTTTACAAGACAAAATACAAGAGTGAATGGATATCCTTTTCCCTGTATGCTGTAAAAACTTTGCCTTGCAGGTCTATTGACATCTTCAGTAGCATTTTCATAATTAAAGCATGATAAGTTTTAGTACCCAAAGATGTACAGTACTAATATCATCCATTAGAACTCCCTAGGGATTTAGTCATGTAACAGTAGTTTTCCAGTGTTTTATTAATGCTTACATTTAGTGAATTAATCCTGGTTAAATAGTAGATAGTTTTTGTTATATCATTATGTATTTTTAGATAAGTTACTATGGAGATCCATTCACAAACAGAAATCCTTATCATGGTAAAGCCCCAGTGTTGTAGTGTTGCCACTTGCCTTTATTCAAGGCTAAGCCCATGTATAAGTATAATTTGTAAATTACTTGTTTTCAAAATAATATAAAGTATATTAGATAAATGATAATTTACAGTTTTGAACTAATTCTTAACTAAACTAATGCAAGTTTAAAAAAAAAAAAAAAAATACTGTGGATTTATATTTAATGAATATCACTCCTTATAATGAGTATTTTCATGCTTTATTCTTTGAGATGCTAATACTGTATTTATATGCTAGTATTTATCAAATTTGAATTATGATGGAATGTCAGGGTAAGGGTTCCATGTTATTAAAATGGCAAATATTTTGCAGTACATAAACAAGTGAACAAGTTTAGAAAACAATAAATAAAATTAACTTTGGATAATTTTAAATGGACTAGAATTTTTCAACATATGTAAAGAAACAAATTCCAAAACTCCAGCACTGAGTGGAAAACACAGTCTCCATGTTAGCTATTTTCACACACACACACACACTAGGAAAGGATAAGATGCAAGAAAACCTGGCCCAGCTGCATGGCCCAAAAACATGCGAGAGATATGTTGTAATAAGTAATTGTAACAATTTAGATAAACAGGTCCCTTGTGAGAATTTAGACTTACAGCTTAAAGGGTAATTGATCTTCATTAGAAAAACAGTAATAACTAAAAAAAATACAGAAATACTGTATGTTCAAACTTTCATAACCTGCCAAATTTTGTAAAATTAACATGGTAATTAGGGGATGTGGTCACAAAAATGGGCAGCAACTTTTTTTGTCCCTCTTTTTATGGGTGTTAAATTATAAAATGATAAAAGCCTAAATTAAGGAAGGCACGTAGGGTTGCCACCTGCCCGATATTTTACTGTCCTGGTCAGTAAAACTTGAGCTTGAACCCAATGTTATTAATAGAGAAAATGCATAAAAATATAGGAAGGCCGGTATTTTTTTTTAAGAAAAGGTGGCAACCCTAAATGCACATACTGCATAATGACCATCTGGGGAATGTGCAAGAGTGACAGGAGATTGCATTATTTTTCCTTATGTATCTTTAGTATAGTTTTGCTGTTTGGTGCTTTGGTCAAAATTCATATGCATGTTTTTCATTTGGCGTCTGTACATACCACATACTTTGGTAAATCTATGCATATTAGGCATCAACCTATTCAGTAGACCTCTGACGTCCATATTTAGGGTGATTTTCTTTGTACATAAAACATTGTGTGAGATAAATTTGGCAAACTGCAACATTTTTAGGCGATTTTCAGAAATATTGTAAAAAACTCTTTGTTTATAAAAGCTTTGCAGTTTGGTAGTTTGGTGTAGAAAGACATCTTTATCTTTGTTGGATTCATCAGAATGTGTACTTTCCAAAAAATATATGGTTTTGGGGGGGTCTTTCTGCTGTTAGAGGGTTTCGGGCACATAATAAGGAGTCTGGGGGCTTTGTTCACAGAAGGCAAATCGGCAGTGGAGAAAATTCATATGCAGTATTTTTATTTGGGGTCCTCACATGCCAGCTGCTTTGGTATATCTACGCATACTGGGCATCAAACTGTTCCGTAGACCCTTGGTATCAATATTTAGGGTGTTTTACAGTTGTATGTAAGAAATTGGGTGAGATAAATGTGGCCAATTGCAATATTTTTAGGTGATTTTCAGAAATGTCATAAAAACTGCTGCCTTTAGCGTAGCTTTGCAGTATGGTAGTTTGGAGTAGAAAGACTTCATTACCCATTTTTGATTTGTCAGAATGTGTATTTTCCAAAAATATATGGTTTTTGGGTAGTCTTTGTACTGTTAGAGGGTCTTAGGCACATAATATGGAATCTGGGGGCTTTGTTCACAGAAGGAGAATCTACAGCAGAGAAAATTCATATGCACTATTTTTATTTGGGGTCTGCACATGCCTGCTGCTTTGGTATATCGATGCATCAAACTGTTCTGTAGACCTGTGGCATCAATATTTAGGGTGTTTTCCAGTAGTTTTTAAGAAATTTGGTGAGATAAATGTGGCCAATTGCAATATTTTTAGGTGATTTTCAGAAATAAAAACCGTTGCCTTTAGCGCCAAATTTAGGGAAGGTTTGTGGCTTTGTGCTTTGGAGTAGTAAGACATGCATACCAAATTTGGATTTGGGGGAATGTGTACTTTCCAAAAATACATGGCTTTCTGGGGGGGGAATGAACTTTTTTCTACCCCCAAATCCAAATCGGGTGTGCATGTCTTACTACTCCAAAGCACCAAGCCACAAACCTTCCCTAAATTTTTTTTTGCCCTCCCCCCAAATCTATGTAAATGTGTTGATTTTGCAGTATCTGGAATTACACAACTGATAGCTCAAATGGTATGTCTACATTTTGGGTCCCTATATGCCACATGCTTGGGTAAACCTATACATATTGGGCATCAAACTGTTCAGTGGACTCCTGGCAATCATATTAAGGGTGCTTTACATTGGTATCTAATGTATATATATATATATATATATATATATATATATATATATATATATTTACCCATTTTTGATTTGCCAGAATCTGCTCTTTCTAATAATGCATAGTTTTCTAGGGTAAACCTATATATATTTGGTATCGGTGCGTTTAGGAGACATAGAACTTTCCAAATCGGCTGTGTTCTCCTACATAAAATAAATTGTATTTCTGATATATGTGATTGTACTATGTGAAACATGATTTTTTTCATTTTATTGGACACTTAGAAGCCTATATCTTTTTACAGAAGTGGAATTACACCAAAATTCTAGCATATTTTGAAATCTCAGGTTGTCCTGAAAAAAACAATATATTGTTTTCCTGGTTAAACTAAAAGACCCCACCAGGAAAGGCTCTTAAAGTGAAAGAGTACAAAATGTCTAGAAACTGCTTGGCAGTAGATGATCGCATTTAGGACAAAATGGCTGGCAGGGAAAGGGTTAAGGGCTTAACTCCACAAGTGCTTTTGTAGGATGAAGTTGGATCAATGAAACACATCTGACAAGTCGGATGTAGTCGTATTGGTCCACATATAATGGTACTGATGCATAAACTACATGTAACATTTTCCATTTGATTTTTTTAGCTATCAAATGCAATACCATATCTCATCTGCTTATTTTTGATTTTGCCTACCACTCGCCCCTTGTGTCTCATTCCCTTCCCCTTTAGATTGTAAGCTCTTTTTCTCGCCTTTTGTACTGTTACTGGTTGTTATGTGTGTAACACTAATTTGGTTACTGTCTCTTTAAATCACCACTAACCCTTGGCAATCCAGGGGCCCTGAGTCCCTTTTGCATATGAAAAGCACTGGGAACTGGGAATTACAGCGCAGTGCCTCCACCTAGTGAACACTGAGGAAGACACCTCAGGGGGTTACACTAGGAATAATAAAACACACAGTTTGCAATTTTAACCAATATAAACTTTATATAAACATATGTAAACACTTGGGCAACTAATACACTCTGCACTCCTACACTGGGGACACGTGGGACACTCCCTAAACCACTATTAGGTGCTTAACTGTTGCTTCACACAGTCCTTAGTAAATATCACAGTCCCAATCCTCCTGAAGGGGTTAATAATCACACAGTTCAAATGATTGTCCCTTCCCCAGAGCTCTTATTCCCCAGGTAGCGCTACCTTATCCCCCAAAAGTACCTCTCGCTTTTGAATGTTGGCAGCAGCTCTCTCGTAGCAGGTAAAGGGTTAAAAGCTGTCTTCAGTATGGGGCCCCACGCTTGTATCCGTGCCAGTATCCACCCTTGGGTGGCTCACTCACCGGGGTGCTCTCAGAGGAATTCACACTGGAGATCACACACAGCTCTGCAGCAGAAACAATCTCACTAGTGGCACCTTTCTCCTTCTGAGTTTGCAGCAACTTGGCAGGGGACAGGCTGGGCTCAATCTCCCCAGATTCAGCAGCTTCTTCTTTGCACCTCCCAGTCTTACAGCTACTCACGCTGGCTCTCTCTTCTCTCTCCCTGGGAGACCCTGTGTTTTTGGCTCCAAAGTCAGGCACACTCTTTCTCCCCAGGATGCACTGGGGTTCCCAGCCAATCGGGTCACTATCCAGCATGCAACTGGGCTGGATGATGTCACTGGAAGACAAACAGGGGAAGATTCTTCCTGTCCCCTACATTCTCCCCTTGGACAAACCGGCAACGACCTCGCTTGCCGTACGCCCTGGCATGCCTGAACAGTAAAACAGTCAATAATGTTGGTATCACTACTGTTACCTGAGACCCTAACATTTGCCCTACTTGAAGACCTGCGCTTACCCAGACCCAGTCCTTTAGATCTATTGGGGGTATCAGAGGTTTCAGGGACCACCTTCATGCCAATAGGGTTCTCCACAGTAGTCTTCTCTCGAATCAACACCTTATCCTCTTCAGGGAAGTCACTCTCACAGATGGAAGGCTCATAATAAGACTTCTGTACTGTAACATTTTTGTAAGTCTTACAATTCCGGGCCTGATGACCCATCACTTGGCACTTGTAACATCTTCCATAGAAACTTCTACGCCTGTGACGTACTTTACACAGTGCAGATTGGGTTTCACCTTCATCAGGAACTGGACAGTTTGGCTGGATGTGGCCAAGTTTGCCACACCGGTAACACTTAGGAACTTTCTTAGGCTCAGCTGGGGGTGGTCTGGCTCTCTCAGACAGTTGAGCTTTTAACTCCTCCAACTCTTTGCGAAGCTTCTTGTTTTCCACCAACAGTTTAGCATCAGCAGGGGATTTCTCTGTATGCCCTAAAGTGGGACTTCGTCTGACCCTCACATAGGCATCCGCCTCCTCTCGCCGAACTCTCTCCATCAGAGCAATGTACCCAGGGGGTAACTTATCCTGGCAGTGTGCTCTAATTGTCATGGCAACAGGGTCACTATTCAAGGTCCCTCTCTTCAATTGGCAAATTCTCAGAGGATCCATTTCACCGTCTGTAATTGCACCACGGCTCACTAGCAGTCTCAGACCTTGTTCTAGCCGCACAAGATAAACAGACAAATCTTCCTTCTCTTTCTGAAAGGTAGAGTGGAAGCGATGAAGCATCTCTGTAGCACTCTCTACAGGGCCAAACGTCACCTCCAGGACTTCAATTAGATCACCTGAAGTAGCATCAGGGTGGCCAACCATATAGGATTTAACAACATCCACGGCAGGACTGCGGAGACTCTCAAGGATCTTCCTTCTCATAGTTGTCTCGGGGCCAGTCCAATCTCTCACGGACACAACAGTGGAGTCTCTTCAGCTCTCAAAGGACTCTTCACCAGTAGGTACAGGATCTGTGCCCGAAAACACTTTAAGTCTCTTAAAATTACCATTCCAGGCCAGCTGTGTCAGTTGGTCAGTCAGTTGTCCCAGCACGCTCACAATCTCTGGAGTATCCAGCCGGCCACCAGAGCTATGCCGACTCCCCTTGGAGACCACGCTCTCACAGGATGGATATCTCTTTACTTGACTCTTTCCAGCTGGCGAATCAAACAATGTCTTGCCCCGTAGCACACTTTCCTGTGCCTTCACTGCATACTGAGTAGTAAGGGCATCACCCTGGGAAGTTAACTCATCTGCGACATCAGACATATCAGGCAGAACAATCTTCCAGGGCCCTTCACTTTCAGCATCAATATCAGGGGGAACCCGGTGACGATCTATCTCTTTAGGGCTTTCTATAAGAACATTCAGTAGGACCGCAGCAGAATCTCTCCGTGACTCAGCCACCCTTGGGCGGTAAAAAATCTGTTCCCCATCGAGAATTTAGTAAATAAATTCTTCTTTCACTCTGGGCACCATAGGCCCCACAGCTGCAACCTTTCGAGAGTTAAGTCCCAATGCAGTACATCACTGGCGAACAGTTTATGGAGTTTCAAATGAAGACATATTTTCATCAAACATATCCAGCTTCCCAGTCGATATCTCAGCAGTGTCTCCAAAATGTAACACTAATTTGGTTACTGTCTCTTTAAATCACCACTTACCCTTGGCAATCCAGGGGCCCTGAGTCCCTTTGCATATGAAAAGCACTGGGAACTGGGAATTACAGCGCAGTGCCTCCACCTAGTGAACACTGAGGAAGACACCTCAGGGGTTACACTAGGAATAATAAAACACAGTTTGCAATTTGAACCAATATAAACTTTATATAAACATGTGTAAACACTTGGGCAACTAATACACTCTGCACTCCTACACTGGGGACATGTGAGACACTCCCTAAACCACTATTATGTGCTTAACTGTTGCTTCACACAGTCCTTAGTAAATATCACAGTCCCAATCCTCCTGAAGGGGTTAATAATCACACAGTTCAAATGATTGTCCCTTCCCCAGAGCTCTTATTCCCCAGGTAGCGCTACCTTATCCCCCAAAAGTACCTCTCCCTTTTGAATGTTGGCAGCAGCTCTCTCGTAGCTGGTAAAGGGTTAAAAGCTGTCTTCAGTATGGGGCCCCACGCTTGTATCCGTGCCAGTATCCTCCCTTGGGTGGCTCACTCACCGGGGTGCTCTCAGAGGAATTCACACTGGAGATCACACACAGCTCTGCAGCAGAAACAATCTCACTAGTGGCACCTTTCTCCTTCTGAGTTTGCAGCAACTTGGCAGGGGACAGGCTGGGCTCAATCTCCCCAGATTCAGCAGCTTCTTCTCTGCACCTCCCAGTCTTACAGCTACTCACGCTGGCTCTCTCTTCTCTTTCCCTGGGAGACCCTGTGCTTTTGGCTCCAAAGTCAGGCACACCCTTTCTCCCCAGGATACACTGGGGTTCCCAGCCAATCGGGTCACTATCCAGCATGCAACTGGGCTGGATGATGTCACTGGAAGACAAACAGGGGAAGGATTCTTCCTGTCCCCTACATGTGTTTAACTATTTATGTTATATGCATGTAATTCATGTGATTTCTTTTTGTAAGCACATTCATTTTACAGTGCTGCACTCTAAAAATACTTGATAATAATAATTAATCTGTAGATGATAAATCACCATAAACTTCAACAGATATAGAGATTAAATTACTGGAAGTAGATTCTATGTGTGTTTTTTTTTTAATTCAGTGTAGTTCTCAAAGGTCAAATCAGATGCTGATTTTATTTTGTAGCATTGTCTTTATTTTGGGCACTTAGCAATTATGATCTATATTCTAGTAAATAGGACTTCATTCAGAAAGAGGGGGCAAACACTCAAGGGAATGCTCTTGCCTGGAGGTATTGCATTACGATACAAGCAAAGGAACTGAGACGCTTGCTTTAGACTAGCATAACAAATTTACACATCTGTTAAAAAATGGTCAATGCAGCTTCTTGAATGGGGCCTGAGAGAGAGAGATATTCAGCTTTCAGAATCTTCTGTATTCATGCAAACGTACCTGCTTTTTTTATTCAAAGGAGTCTGCACTTTTCAATTCCCCTCAAATTTGTACTGTAGGATTCAAAGTGCTTCCACTGCAGCACGAGAATTATGGGACAAAAAATTAAATTTTCATTGTCATGCTGTTTCCAGTGATACGTTTAACAATGCTTCTTTTGATAATTTGCTTTTCTATGGGTGTGAAATCAGAACTGCTGCCTAGGTGAGAAAGGAATGATTGTTAGGAAGCAGGATTCCTGCAGAGAACACCAGGGAGAGGCCGTGTAGGCATTTCACCATAGAGATGATCATTAAGATCCTGGATTACCAATGATGAGTATGATTAATGCTTTCAGACACCACAAAGAATTGATCTACAGCTATAACAGCTCTCTGTGGAATATGTTTCAGAATATAATCTTTGTCATATTTTTGAAACATTTTTTGCTTCACTGAAAACCATTTCTGAACACTAGAGAATTGATAGCAATATTATTTTTTTGCAGATCTAACAAATTTGCTAATCAAAGCTGTCAGCATTTATGACGCCAAAATATTATGCAGCACTGTAAAATGAATGTGCTTACCCAAAGAAATCACATGAATTACATACATATAACATACAGAGTTACATACATAACAACCAGTACCAGTACCAGTAAAAAAAAAAAAAAAAGGTGAGGAAGGCCCAGTGCAAAAGAGCTTACAATCTAAAGGGGAAGGGAATGAAACTCAAGGGGCGGCAGTGGGCAAAATCAAAAATAAGCAGGTGAGATGTAGCATATGGTATTGCATTTGGTAGCTAAACAGAGTGAGGGTAGGCTTCTCTAAATAAGTGTGTTTTAAGAGATCTTTCGAAAGCAGAAAGGTTGGGAGAAAGTCAGACAGACTATGGGAGAAAGTTCCAGAGGAGGGGTGCAGGGCAAGTCTTGAATGCGAGCGTGTGAGGCGGTAACTAGAGAAGAGTTGAGGAGCAGGTGAGTATCTAGAGATGGGTCCAGAGATGTATGTATGGGCAGAGTTATGAAGTGCTTTGAATGTCAGGGTCATTGGTTTGAATGGATCCATTTTGTCTGGAAGGTAGAGGAAGCCAGTGATTGACAGAGTAGCATGACAGAGGAGTAGCATTTGCTGAGGTGTATACAGATGTCTTATCCAGATGTCTGGTGCAGAGAGTGGGTAATCCAACCCCACCCGCCCTTATTATCTTGCCTGACTGAGTAGTGGCGCCTACCTCTCTATCATTGTCGACTTGTCCAACTTGGAACATCCTCCTGAGTGTCCTTCCGGGAAGATATTTGTACCTCAGCAAAGGGTTGCTCAAGTTCTTGAATGGGGTCATTCTTCTAAGATTTCTGGTCATCCCGACATCAAGAAGACCCACGAGTTTGTGTCAAGGTATTGTTGGTGGTCTTCACTGACTAAAGATGTCAAGCTCTTTGTCTTGGCCTGCACAGTTTGTGCACAACAGAAGAGTCCTCGTTCTTTACCATGTGGCCATCTCCATCCCTTACCTATACCTACCCAACCCTGGTTAGATGTGGCTATGGACTTCATTGTGGATTTGTAATCTTGTAGTCTTGTAATATGACTACTATTCTAGTAGTAGTAGATAGATTCTCCAAGACGGCCCATTTCATCCCTGCTTCACGGTTAACCCAAGTTTTCATTAAAGAGATCTTTCCTCTGCATGGTGTTCGTCAGTCTATTGTGTCCGATCGTGGGGTGCAGTTTGTATGCAGATTCTAGCGGGCTTTTTCAAAACATTTGGGTATCAATTTAAACTTTTCTTCAGCTTATCACCCTCATAGCAATGGTCAGACAGAGAGAGCACCAATCAGATATATATGCATATATGCTATATTTACCAAAACCAAGACAATGGGGGTTGAACTTCTTCCCTGGGCTGAGTTTGCTCATAATAACCTACAACATGATTCTCAGGGATGCTCTCGGTTTTTGTTCGTGTTTGGCTATAATCCATCTGCCCTGGTGTTTTCAAGACAGAGATACCTGCGGCAGATGCACTTGTTAGTGATTTCAAGACCATTTAGTCCCAAGCCAACCAATCTCTTCTCAAAGCCTCTTCTTCTCAGAAAGCGCTGCTGACAAGCACCGTCGCTCTACCCCTCCCTATCATCTCTGGAATTTAATCTGGTTGTCCACTAAACACATTAAACTTCATTTGCCATCTCCCAAGTTTGGACCTCGTTATATTGGACCCTTCAAGATTAAAAAAATCATTAATCCTGAATCTATCAGACTGAATCTTCCTTCTAGCATGAACATTTCCAATTCCTTTCATGTCTCCTTGGTCAAACCTTTGGTAAGAAAAATGTTTTCTAGTGATCAACTTCCTCCTCCTCCCATTTTTCTCTGTGATCATCATGAATTCGAAGTGCAAGAGATTCTGGACTCTAGGAAATTGAGAGGCAAGATTCAGTTCCTGATTCATTGGAAGGGTTTTGGGCCGGAAGAGAGGTCTTCGGTTAATGCTTCGGATACTCATGCTCCTCGACTGATCAAGATCTTTCACAAAAAGTTTCCTGACAAGTTCTGGGTTTCCCCGGAGGTTACTCCTGAAGTAGGGGGGTACTGTAATACGCACCGGGAGATCTCCTGACATCCTTACCTCCAGCTGCATCTCTTCCCGGCTGAGTGGGCGTAGGGTCACTCTTGCACTCATGTCACTCTCAGCTTGGCCTAACTGATGCCAGTGTCGGTTCGCTGGCATTTGACGCGAGTGTCATGACGTCATCTTTCGGTGTAGAGTTTGAATTTTTGGCCCGAATTCCCTTTAAAAAGGCAATCCTTCATTTTGTCTGTGCCCAAGCTGGCTTCTGTTTACAGACCCTGCTGAAGCGTTTATTCTATTGGAAAATTCTGTTTTTTTACTGTTTTTTGCATGTTTTCTTTGATTCCAGCCATCTGTCTTGACTCATTTGCCTGTTTGTGACAACGTTTTTGCCTAATCCTTGCCTGTACCTCTTTTTGGACATGTTACTACCTAATGCACCGATTCCTTGTTAGTTCCGCGGCAGAAAGCCGGGGGACCCAAAAGGGCGTTGGTGAACACCGGAAACCACAGGGGTTTCCCTTGTGCATCAGAGTGTACCCGCTTTCCACTAAGGTTCCTGGTTGACAAGTACATTACATAACAACAGTCTGTAGCTCCCAGCAGATAATACATTATACAGCAGTGTCAGTGCATGTTTGTAGTGTTAGTGTATGTTTGAATGAATGCTGGGTTTCATTTGGAGGGGTTGAACTTTGGACTTTGGACTTTTTTCAACCTGGTCTAACTATGAAATTATGCAGCAACAGGTGGCCCCATGTTGTAGGGGTTTCCATTTCACATACACACTATAAGATCTGCTCAAGCTGGATTTGTGGGAAGGCTACAAAGTAGCAGTCCTAGGGCGGTAGCTGTATTTTATAGGCAGCTTGCCACACAGCTGTGTCCGAATTGGTTACGACATAGAGATGAGTGAAAATTTTCACCAAGTTTTGCAGTGAAAATGATGCCCATAGACTCTAATGGATGAAAAAAATGTGTTGAGTGTTTTAAAGTTGTCAAGCAATTTGTCACACATAAGAAAAAAAAAGGTCACTTTTCAGACTTCAATGCATATCGTGAATTTTCGCATTTCATGAATTTTCAGTGAAGCGTAATGGGTCAGATTTGCTCGCCACAACAACTGAGGCCACACAGGAGATTTGCAAGTTCTTTAAATCTCCAGTGATGTGCAAGTGCTCTGGACCCAGTGGTTAAGAAGTGTACATGTGTGCAACAGATCCCTCAGGAGGTATTAAATTGAAGTATTACTAGGGTGATGATAGGATGGAGTCTGCTCAACCGCAGAAGAATGACTGACCAGAGAGAGGTAAGTACACTGGACTAGCAGGCTTGAGTGATGCAGCTAGTGGGATAGACAATAATTTTGCTGAATCTTGCGGACAGAGGAAATAAGTATTGGCAGTACAGATCTTGCAGGGTCAATTACAAAGAGAAAGCGCACAACAGAGCCAGAGTTGACAGTAACAGTCTTTGCAGGGTGGTAGCATAGAGAGAGAACAAACACAGCCAGCAAGGGTTAACAGTAACAGTCTTTGCAGAATGTTTTGCAGGGAGAATGGCACAGCCAGCAAGGGTTAACAGTAGCAGTCTTTGCAGGGTGGTTTGCAGAGGGAAAGAGCACAGCCAACAAGGGTTAACAGTAACAGTCTTTGCAGGGAAACAACCAGCATTCAAACAACTCAGTAGCATCAATGAGCTAGGCAGACTAACTGTATACAGTCAAAACTAGGATGACTCACAAATTAACAGGAGAGAGAAAGCTGTGTCAAGCCTTTGATCCAGCCATGCAAGGTACAGGAGGTGAGAAACTGTAGGTGAAATTCAAAGAGTTGATGAATGTCAGAGCTGAATCACACTGGGAACTGCTTTCTTGAGGGGGGGGGGGGGGGGCATGGACCATAACTGTTGCTTTTGAAATCTGAGCTGAATGCTGATTGCAAACTCACTGAACAGCTATGTCCCATATTGTCCCCCTTCAAGTTAAGAGCTGAAAAGCAGGAAGTTCGATTCTGGCTATTATATTAGACATCCAGTAACTCCAGCCTTTATAGATTACATTTTTTCTAACTAACTATATTTTTTTTTTTGCACAGCCTATATATTTATTCAGTTTTTATTTTTAGATTGAATTGTTCCTTTAAGAAGCTGGAGAGGCAAGCCACAAGCTCTGGAATGGAGCTGCAGCGCTTTACAGTAACACCTGATACCTCTAAACAATAAAGAACAACCTGGGAATACTAACATTTTCAAAGGGATACAGTATCCCCCCTTCTAGCAGGGAGCAAGTCCAGCCAATGCTGGGGTTAACCCTTTAGGATACTTTGTAAATTAAAAGTGATCAAAATATTTATCCACCAACATGTTGAAAAATTCTAAATAGAATCATTTTAAGACTAATGCTGCAATTGCAGACTAATTATAAGATAACGATAAGGGAGATACACCATTTATTTGTTTAGGAATTCACAGAAGAAAATGACAAATGACCTAAGTTACTAATGTCTATTTAATATGCATATTGACTAACCAAACACAGACTTGTCTACTCAGTAATTGGAAATTTCAGTCCTGCTCTTTGACCTTTTGCTTGTGGCTCCCTGCTGTAATCATAATCACAAGTGCAGACTGTATGTACTGTATGTCCTTCCTCTACATGTCCTATTGATTTTTTGTATGTTCAGCACTGCTAAACTTTGTTTATAGCTCCCCTCTGCATATGTTAAGGACATTACATGTGCCCTAATATAGGGAGAAGATAAGTGAACATAAAGCATATAACATGAAAATTCAGTGTGAGGTCAAGAAAACATATGCAGACCCTGCTTGATGATATGGAAGACCATTTGTTTGAGTGCAAAAGTATAAAAATAAATGTGTGACTGGCCATTAAATATGCATATATTTGCTACATAACTTTACATTCTTTTGTTCTTCCACCTGTCCTTTTAATTTCACTCTCTCTCTCTTCACTATTAGTTTTAACACTATATGGCCAAAAATACCCCATGATCATTATTGGAATTGGCTATTAAAGCCATAGCTGTTATTGTCATCCCAGGTACCACTACGTCATACAATAACATTCTGGACAAAATTCTATATGGCCAAAAATACCCCATGATCATTATTGGAATTGGCTATTAAAGCCATAGCTGTTATTGTCATCCCAGGTACCACTACGTCATACAATAACATTCTGGACAATGTGTTTGAGGAAGGTCATTTGCAGTTTACGTTAGATGTTAACTTAATGTACAAGCTAGGTCCATACGACATTGGTTTGCAGAGATGTGAGTGGTAGAATTTGACTGGCCTGCCCAGAGCCCTGTATTTGACCCATCCTCTTCAATTTCTTTTCTTTCTTGCTTTCTCAAAAATGTTTTACTGTCCCCTATCTTCTATGCTTCCCTGACCTTTCTCCCCTGCTTCTTCTCAGATCTACCCTTTCCTTTCCCTTTTTATTTTGGCCTTTTCGTATTTATTTTTTTGTTCTCTTTTAATGTTATCTTCTGTTCTGCTCAACCTACCCCTTCCACAATCTGCATAGTTTTCATGAGCTAAGACCAGCTGCAAGAGACTCCTGGATAATTATATTTCAGATGTACTTAATAACAATCTCTCACTATATAACTCACCTAGTGTTTTAGGGCAGGACTACAAGGCCGATTCCGCTGCGATCTGACGCTTTGCGGAAATAAGGTAAGTAATGGCAATGTCGGATCGTGTCGAATTATTGATGCGACGTGACACGACTGTCGGATGCAGACGCAGCGTGTAGCGTCTACATCCGACAGTCGTGTCGCGTCGAATCAACGCTGAAACACGATCCGACAATTGAATTACATACCTTATTTCCGTTGCATCTGACGTGACGCCTGCGATTTTGTGCAGCGTGTCGGAATCGGCTGTGTAGTCTTGCCCTTACACAAAGTACTCAAAGTCCCTGTTTTGTAATTGTAAAAAAATATTTCTAAAATATGAACATATGGAGATAAAGTTATCTGGCAGTATACCTTAGACGTTAAGATTTTTCTCTTCTGATTTTAGTGCAATCTGACAAATCCGTCAAATTATCGTGAGGTTACTGTGCACCAAACGATTGTGCATCTAACGATTTTTTGTCCGGCATCAGTCAGAAAATCGATCAGGCAGGTTAGAAAATTTTCATCAGTCACAGAGAAATGTATCCATTGTCTAATTGTTTGCTGGGCAAGCAGACAGCTGCCCACAGTTTTCCTGGCTTCATCACGATGATACTGCTTGAAATGGTCTTTTTAGTTGATGGACAATTTGTACATTTAAACAATCGTTTCAAGATAAGCTTGGTCTTAAGATAACTAAAAGACCTAAAAGTTCTTAAAAATCTTAAAAAAGCCATTACACTGTTCTTTATTTTCAATAGAAAACAAGAATGGTGACATTGGGGCTCCTTTTTAACTGGTGAAAATAATAGCACTTTTAAGAAAAACATCAGATATTTCCATGAATTATATATCATATGAACAATGCTCTTTGCGGGAATCTTGCTATTATTTCAACTGTGATCTGATCTGGGTATCAAAAATATTTATTAAGACAAATGCAAACCTGGTGATGGGTGAATTTGTCCTGTTTCACTTTGCTAAAAATGTATGAAACAGTGAAAATCTGACAAATGAGTCAATGGGTGTTTTTCCGAATTACTGTTTGAAAAAAACTGCACAACTTTTTTCTACTATGCATTCTTTTGCAGCAAAACGTGATGAAAAAAATTCCATTAGTTGTTTCTCCAAAGCAGGAAAAAGGAATTAGATGCTAATTCAGTCCTATAATATTGATTTATTTATCATAAGTTTCTTACTATTCAATTAAGTGAAGACGTCTTTTTAGAGGCATATTTATCAAAGGTCAAGGTGAATTTTCGAATGAAAAAAATTAGAATTTTGAGCTATTTTTTTATGTACTTCGACTAGGGAATAGTCCAAATTCGATTCAAATTTGAAAAAACTAAAAAAATTAAATATCAAAATTTATCATGTACTGTCTCTTTCAAAATTCTACTTTGACCATTCACCATCTAAAACCTGCCAAATTGCTCTTTTAGCCTATGGGGGACCTCCTAGAACCTATTTGGAGTCAATTGGTGGACTTTGAAAAATCAAAGTTTTTTTGGGAAAAACTTTGAATGGAATTGGATCGAATGCGCTATTCCTTCAATTCGTATGATTTGGATTTGACCGAATACAGACCTATTCTATCAAAAACTGACCTATTCGACCGAAAAAAAAACCACTTCAACTTAATTTTCGGCTTTTTGAATTCGAATTGCAAAGTTTTTTCAATTCGAAATTCGACCCATGATAAATATGCCCCTTTGTGTCTTATCTTACATTTTGTTGGCAGGGATTCAACTGTAATGGCCCATCTTTTCTCAGCAGGCACACATCAGAAATCAAGTGGATTGTTGCTATAGACAAACACACAAAATTACAGATTTTCAATACAGAGATAGCAAGGTATATATGCTCTACTGTAAAAGACTTTTTCATTTTAGCAGGGGTATATTATCCTTTACATAATCTAAAAGTATTATTCTATGGTAAAATATGAGATGAGGTAAACAAAATCACGGTTCTCTTGTACAGCTTTACAAATCAGATACCCAGCCTCTCCTAATTCCCCACAAGTTTTATTAATCACTCTGACCGTCTCTTCATACTTGTGTAATAGTAACCTGCCAGTATTTTTACTGTCATGGCCAACTCCAAAAGCAAGGAATTCCCTCACCATACCTGCTAAAAAAACATTTAAACATTAAATAATCCCAATATGAATCCAATATGGATTCATGCAGTTTAGTAAGGACCAAGGACACGGTACTGTGTTATTACTACAGAAAGAAAGGAAATAATTTTTAAAATTCTGAATTATTTGATTAAAATGGACTGCATGGAAGATGGGCTTCCCATAATTTGGCATTTTCTAGATAATGCATTTCTGCATAAGGGACCTCATACCTGTGTTAATTACTGACCTTTATAATAAGTAATAAATGCTCTCTCAAAGAAACAGTCAGAACCCAGGTATTGTGCAACAAAGCTACTAAAACTTTACACATGGTTGTGTAGCAAAATATGTATTTGACTTGATGATAGAGGGTATCCTACTTACTCATTTAGGGCAATACCACACCAGGAGATTAATCACCACCAATAAATCTACCCTTCTATTAGAAACCAATCTGCTGTAAATGCTTGACATTAGAATGGCCAAATACCTGCCATATTCCCCCACAACTGGACTAGAAATAATTCACACCTCCCAACATTTTGGAAATAAAAAGAGAAAAAAGTTGCTGCGCAAAATGCTTGACACGCCCATTTTTGCAGCCACATCCCCTAACTACCATGTTAATTTTACAAAATTTGACAGGTTATGAAAGTTTGAACATATTTTTTGTGGTTTTTTTTTCAGTTATTGCAGTTTTGCTAATGAAGGTGAATTGCCCTTTAAGCTGTAAGTCTAACTTCTCCCAAGGGACCTGTTATCTGATATTGTTACATTTACTTATTTGCTTATCTTGAAATTGTTACAAAAGTATCTTATATGTAGTTGTGGCTGTTCTGGGTTCTCTGCCAAAAGCCAATTAAGTTAGAAACTTTTTTCTTTTTCTGGCTTTTCAGTGCAGAGAAAAACTGGGCTTTCCAGTACAAACAAGGGACTGCAGGTTGAGCTGTCAAAAGAGGGACTGTTTGGAGGTATAATTAACTGTCACCACTTGCTTACATTGAGTCTTCATTAGCCACAGCTTTACTACAAGACATAAGCATTAAAGGACAAGGAACCTTTGAAATGAAGTGTAATGCATTTTTACTGAATCTTCAGTAATATTATCAGAACTTACTGCTTCTCATATTAGTGCTTTCCTTCACTCCGTATTCTAATCCTGCTGGCAGCACAATGGTGATGTCACCAAATTATTTTCCAGAGACAGCAGACCTACGGCATGATCTCTTCCATTGCTACGCGTAGCCGCATTCCTAAGGAGTCACTGTTGGAGGAATTATTTTGCATGTGCAATAGGTTACCTTGATGTCGGTCATAAGATCATGGAAGTAAGAGATTTAAGAGTGTAGATTTTTACTCTCCAAATGCCTATAACACAGAAATAACTATGTTGTGAACTTTTATTCCTTCAAAGAATATGGGGGTAAGCTTTCGTTCTCCTTTAACAATACAAAGCCATACATATAAATAAAAGATATATATTAACAGTGTTATAACAATAAATATCAATAGTGATATAACAGTAAGTAAGCATCTGCAAGATCCGTGGCGATGGACTAAAGTTAAGTGCATGGCAATTGTACCAGCCACCAGCCGTTTGTGCCTTCCAGCATGGTGGGTATGCTAGATTGCCTGCTTCAACAAATGTACAGTAAGATAACTCCTCCCAGATTCCAATGAAACAAACAACCACATCCCTCTGCCAAACTTGGGACTTGGTAAACTCCACACCATCACCATTGCTAGGGACCAGCCACCCGACTGTGACAACGGGCTATTGTTCTTGGAACTCTAGTCTGACCATAAGCCCTGAATACTCACCATGCCACGTCAACCAAACCTGTATCCCACTAACACCAGCCACAATTGTGACAACTACCGGAAAGGGTTGATCCAAGGATGGGACTCCATTTACTCTGTCCAAAATGGATACCCTTCCTAGCTGTTGCTAAACTCCACCCCCTCAAACTCTACGAAACTAAGACACCTGTCTGACAGCTTTGCCCCGCCCCAGTCATGCACCCTCAGTCAGCAGTTTTGCTGCACTGGACTTTCCTTTCACACCTGCAGTTTTCTGCTTGAGGCAAATCGCTGGTGTTTAATCTCCTGGTGTGCCATTACTGTTGTTTGTTAAAAAACAGCAGCAAAAAAAAAACAAAACACAACTGTAATTCCAAAATGGATCAAATTGATGTGGAAGCTACAAGGTTTCAAAGAGCAATATGGCCATTTGCATAGGATGCCCTTTGAAATTAACAGCATTGCTATGCACACAGCTGTCACATTGGCCTTATAACAGAACTGACAAAAACCTGCTGTGAGTGCTGAACATTACCTGTTATGCTGGGGACTCAGCTTTTAAGAAATACCCAAAGCATCACAAATGGTGGCAGTCTATGACACATTGAGCCCATGGCAGGTATATCTGCTATATGCTTAGGGTAGAAAGGCCTGTTTTGAGCCCAAATAAAGTATATACCTTGATGCAATAGTTATGCATCCATTTTGCTTCGGTATTTTTTTGTTTCAAAAATGAATTTCGATTTCCATTTTCCCAGATTAAGGTTATCTTTTTAATTATGAGGGCAAGATTATTACCTACTACTTTTTTTTTATCTTAAAATGTTCCTGTTGTTTAAGGTGAATTAAATGTGCTACAGGTTGTATACAAGCAGCTGACTATTGTGCTAACTGGAGGGGTTTAAAGTTATGACTGCATTCTAAAGAGTGGCATTAACTATTGGAACATTAAATTCTGAAGTTACATTTTCATAAATGTTTTTGATGGGGGGGAGCAGACGATACATTTTCAATGAACTGCATTATTCATAAAAAAAAAACACATAAATCAACAATGAGAGGCTTATTAAGTTCAGATTTTTATGGTATTAGATGTTTTTGAAATAATGACTACACTCATAAACTTTAAAACCACGACTGTCATTGCATTTATTACATTTAATTTTTTTTTTTCTTTCAATAGTTTTTATTGAAATGGTTTCCAACAAATGTGGGGGGATACAGAAGAAAGAAAGGGGAAGGATATATAGCGAAACAAAAGGAAAAAATATTACAAAATAAATAAAAAGGTGAGGGGTTGCCACACATTGGTTGTATATAAATATCTGCATTCACTTAACATGTCATCACAGTACAATGTCACACCGTAAACTATAAAATTCCTTACAGCAGTATGTGGTATCGGTAAGTCATAGAGTATAGGAACTACCCATTGCCTAGATTTACCCACGGCAAGTACTCCAACATGTTACTGTCGTGCATCTAATTGAATGGTCATCACAGGAAATGGTGTATTGATCTTTAGGGCGAAATAGTCGGGTTCTAAGTATGTTTAATGTGTATCAAGCACTTTAGCATGTACCCTGGCTATGTTGTTTGTATGTGTCTGAATCTCTAAATATGAACCATCGTAACCATGTATCTCTAAAAGATTGGTTTTGCCGTTCAGTTCTAGCTGAGAATTCTTCAAACTTTGCCAGTTAGTTTACCTTACCTAGCCATTCCGTAAAGGAGGGTGAAGTGGTCGTCTTCCATTTATTCGGTATAAGAATTTTAGCTGCGTTAAGCAGACATTTTTCTAAGGCAGAATCTGGTGGTATCTCAGAATAATCTATTGCAGTGTTCAGTAAGGAATGGGCTGGGGTACGTACTACTTCTCGACCTAGTATCTGAGAGCAAGCATCCAGGATTGATTCCCAGTAGGGTCGTAGTAAATTGCAGTCCCAGAAAATATGTAGAAGTGTGCCGACGTCTGATTTACACCTCCAGCATATGTTGTTGGCTGTCGGATAAATCTGCTTCAATTTCTGAGGTGTGTAATACATCCTGGATAGGAGTTTGTAATTCATCTCCTGAATTCGGCAACATCGTGAGCTGAAAAGCAATGCCTTTATTCCGATCCCGACGTCTTCTTCTGAGAGTTGTACAGCCAAATCCCGTTCCCAGGCTTTAACAAAGTTTAAGTGTGTCTTTAATTCTCGCTTTGTTTGAAGACCATACAATGTTGAAATAGAGTGTTTGGGAGGATCTGAGGCTAATCATAGTTGTTCAAAAGATGTAAGGGTCCTGCCCAGGCATGTGTTTCCACCCAAATAGTGATAGAAATGTTTAATTTGGTAGTATTGGTAGTCTGGCAAGTGACTGGTCGGTCTGGCTTGTCTCAGTTTCTTGAGGTCTGCTAATTGATTATTTATCATGAGATGTACCATATGAAGGTGACCATCCACTAACCACTCCTGGAATGAATTAGAATTTAAGGCGGGTGGGAATGCCGGATTATTGGTCACCGGAGTGAGAGGAGAAGGTGAGGTTGAGAGTTGCAGCAGAGACTTTAGTGCGTCCCAGACCTCCATTGTATAAGTTAGAGCTGGGTGGGATGTGTGGAGTATTTGACAATGTATCTTATCAACCCAAGGTAGGTGGATGAGATCCGTGCATGTAGACTGTTGTTCAATTTCAATCCACGCTTTGTCATCCAGGTGATATGACCAATCAATAATTCTGTTCAGGATCGCTGCTCTGTGGTATCGGAGGCAGTCTGGCATAGCAAGTCCACCTTCAGTCTTCTTTCTGTAAAGTGTGCTCCTTCTGATCCTGGGTGGCTTATTATTCCATACAAATTTAGTGATAGTAGATTGGAAGGATTTGAGGCAGGATGAAGGAAAAGGCAAAGGTAAACATTGGAACATGTATAGGAGCCTCAGCATTACATTCATTTTGATCACATTAATTTTCCCTAGCCAAGAAATAGGTTGTTTGGCCCAGAATATCAAATCTTTTTTCAATTTTGTGTGAATCGTCTTGTCGTTGACCGTGACCCATTCTTTGTAATCCTTTGTGATTTGAATTCCCAGGTAGGTGATGTACCTGTTGGCCCACGTATATGAAAAATTTTGAGAGAATCCTTGTATTGTGTGTGGCGGGATAGATATATTAAGGGCCATGGATTTAGTGTAATTCATTTTAAAATTACTAATCTTGCTGTAGATAGTGAGAAGACTGTTTAAGTTAGGTAGCGAGATCAGAGGATTGGTCACAAAAAAGAGCAAATCATCGGCATAGGCTGCTATTTTGTACTGCTTTTGCTTAATTTGTATTCCAGAGATGTCAGGGTGTAGCCGGATCTGCGTAAGGAAGGGTTCCAATGCTAGTATGAAAAGAGTGGGGGAAAGCGGCATCCTTGTCTGGTGCCATTCCTGATATCTATGTAGTTAGAGAGGGTACCATTTACCTTCACCCGAGCAGCCGGGCCATCAGATAAGGTTTCTACCCAGTGGCAGAGGCGGGCCCAAATCCATATTCCACAATGCATCTAAACATATAGGGCCAGCTTACCCTATCAAAAGCCTTTTCAGCGTCTGTTGATAGTAGCATGAGAGGAATCTGTTTTATCTTGGAATAGTGGAGTAGGTTAATTAATTTATTTATATTATCCCTGAATGTAATAAATGTATTAAAAGTTTTGAATAAAAAAAGTACAAACTAAAAAAGGCTCTGAGTGATCTGGAAAAAAAATCTGAATGCTATGAAAACTTTAGTTTTTCGGACAATTCGGACTAAAAAAAAAAGAAAACCTCTACATTCTGATTGGTTTAAAAATGGTTCAGAGGATCAGGAGGAGCACTGACTTCTATAGCACCTCGACAACTTTTACTTGACAAAGTTAGAGCTGTTATAAAAAATTAGAAAACTACACATTTTTCGAGATTTGTGGAAAAATTCAAAATTGTATTTTTAGTAAATGGGGCCCTGAGATTTTTATTAATGGTAATGTTAATTACATCTTCATATTGCATCACTATGATAGTATCTACTGAATATAAAAGTTAAATATATTGAGATTTGTTGAATTATTACTGTATTTCTTCATGATTATAATTAAAAAAAATAATGTAATAGTATTATTATATCATATTATTATAATATAATAATACTATTTCATTATTATCATTATATGTTACTTTCCTAACATCTGTTCAGCCAAGATGCTTCATGCAATGAACATATGGTGAGGATGTATACAGGCATGGAACGTGTTATCCAGAATGCTAGCTACCTCGGGATAATGGATCTTTCTGTACCATTTTCATATCTTAAGTCTAGTGATGGGCGAATTTGCGCGAATTTTTTCCGCGAATTTTCACGGGCGTTTCGCGAATTTATTCGCTGGCGGCGAATCGCGCAAATTCGCCGCGAATTCGCGCCTGGCGAATAAATTCGCCCATCACTACTCAAGTCTGCTAAAAATACTTGTTTTGCCTCCAATAAGGATTAATTATAACTTATTTAGGATCAAGATGGTGTTTTATTATTACAAAGAAAAAAGGAAATACTTTTTTAAAAATGTGAATCATTTGGATTAAATGAAGTCTATTGCAAGATTGCCTTGCCTTTTCATAGCTTTTTGAGTTTCCAGATAACGAATCTCATACATGTAATTTTTATAATACACTGGCAGTCTATCCATCTGGGTCATTTAGAGTTACATAACTATTATATAAGGTCTTAATGTAATATAATTGTGTCCAACATTATACAACTAATTTTGACATATATTGTATAAAATACAAAAAAGTTTCTGAAAAAAAAAGCTTAAAAACAATCTGAAATTCAATACAATAATCATTTACTGTAAGGAGAAAGGGAAAAGAGTTTGCTTATTAGAGCCACTCATTTAATTTAATGTTGTGCTGAAATTATCTGAAGGAAAAAAATGGCACACAATTTGAATTTTACACTTGATGTTCAAGATTAGAAAGGTCACATGTAATAATGCTCACTTTATAAAAACTGTAATCTGCTGGATTCTATTGTTTCTAGTTCTGTATCTATTTCTTTTTTTGTTGTATTTTTTTTCCGGCTAAAGCAATTATATGAAACATCAAGACAATTTATTGGTAAATTGGTCTGAAGAGAACATGGCATAAGGACAGGGTTTGTGATGATGATTAAAAAGAATAAAACACATCTTACTGAGTGAAGCTGTTCCGCTGATGTGCTTGATAGAAAAGCACTCGTGAATTACTCATTAGTCTGATATAACCCAAGGTGACCTGCAGTGTGTGCTAATGGAAAGTAGACATGATGCTTCTAGAACTTTTCAGTGTCTTTTATTTTCCTTTTTTATTTTCCTTTAAAACAGAAAAACTGTTTTGTCTGTCTGTATGAAACTTTAATTATGTCAGATCACCCTTAATTCAATTTACAGTGATTCACCTGAACTGGGACTTCGTGGGCCCAGCCAATACATATCTGCTGCTACTTGTTAATTTATCTCTGCAGCCTTGAACCTGCAAGATAAAGACTTGTGCAATATTACCAGCTTACTATTGGAACATCTGGTCACTCACCTGTACAGCCTCTGTATAGTCTTCTGCTTACATGGGCCTCTACTCTATCTATACTCATTACATAAGATTTTCATTAGTTACTTGTCTATTACCTGCCTTTACCTGCCTTTAGATACCTAAAGCCCATCTCTTACCTTAACTCATTCCTTCTCACCTAAACACAGATAAATGTGATTCTGCCAATCGTTAACCTAGACCAGTATAATCCGGCTGCTAGTCATTCAGATCCCTTATCAACCAGCCTATTGTGGTTATTCGATATTTACATTATTTTCTAGTAGACTTAAGGTATCGAGATCCAAATTACTATTATCCAGAAAAGATCCAAAGATCCATTATCCAGAAAACCAGGTCCCATACCTGTACAAAAATGGGGTTATGTAATAGGAAGCACTAAGTTTAGATGTTGTTAACCTTTGGAAAAGGTATAAAACCATCAAGGATGCACCAAATCCCAGATCTGGGTTGGGATCACATCAAATGTAAGCCTTTTTTTCAGCAGAATCCAAGTGTCTGGCCAATTACAAATTCTTAAAATCAAATGACTTTTGCTCTTAAAAACAAGGAAATCATCATAACGTCAGCATCGTCACCTGGGTGGCTATTTTGAGAGATGTGACCTTGTCACACAATAAGTCCTCCACCAACCAAATTTTGACAAAATTACACATTGATCGATGAAAGAAATGCTTTAATTAATGTGTAAATTTTTTAATAAAGGTATGGGACCAGTTTTCCAAAATGCTCAGGACCTGGGTGTTCCAGGTAATAGATCTTTCTGTAATTTAGAAAAAAAAAACAATAGCATTATTTTGCCACAACTATGGATTCATGCAGCTTAGTTGGGATCAAGTACAAGGTACTGTTTTATTATTACAAAGAAAAGGGATATAATTCATATATCATATTACTGATTGTCTGAATTTTTTTTTACAGGAAAGTGTTAATAATTCTGATAAAAGTGCAACTTCTGGGAATTTAGCAGCGTCTGCTTTTCCTGCGCACACATTTGACAGAAAAGAATAGCTAAGGCCTTGTAATGGCACTTATGTAACTGAGACATTATACATCACAGGCTTTATAATGTCTTTAACAATAGTAAAGCCATGCTCATGTACTTTGTGTAAACTATACAGCTGCTTCTCTCCATCTTAAACAGCTCCTTCGTGCTAAAATTGTTTTTTCCTAATGAAAGAAAATGTCATTCTAACCAACTTTCATCAAATATTTGAATTTTTTTTTAAAAGTTATTTGCTGGTTGGCTATATTCTCTGAACTCCTTGCTCTGATTCTTGAAACAATGTAGCCACTCCAGATGATTAACAGGTGTGAAAGAGCACTGACTTCTGTTACATTGTTTCAAGAATCAGAACCAGAGAACAGAAATGGACTAAATTGTTATTTATTTAATATTGAAGGTTAGAATGACATTAAAGTTTTTTTTTAGATGGGTGGTCATTAATAATTAACAACATTAACAGGTTAAAGGAGAACTAAAGCGTAATTAAACAAGTAGGCTAGAAATGTTGTACATTATGTAGCAGATTTATGAAGGGTCGAATTTCTAAGTAATTGGAGTTGTTTTGAACTACCATAACTTTGAAGTAATACTGCATTCAATCAAATTTGAATTGAAGTCCACCAATTGACTCCAAATAGGTTCTTGGAGGTCCCACATAGGCTAAAACAGCAATTTGGCAGGTTTTAGATGGCAAATGGTTGAAGTCGAATTTTTAAAGAAACAGTACATGATAATTTTCGATATTCAAATCAAATTTGGACAGTTCCCTAGTCGAAGTATACAAAAAATAGCTCAAAATTCGAATTTTTTGCGTTCAACAATTCACCTTGACCTTTGATATATCTGCCCCTATGTATTGGGCTTCTGTACCAGCCCAAGGCAAACACAGCCATTTAGCAAGGAAGATCTGTGTCTCCAAAGATGCCCCAATAGCTAACCATCTTCTTTTCTGCTGATTCACTGCACATGCTCTGTGCTGCTATCACTTACTGAACTTAGGGACTGACACACAATATACAGTACACATTGAATACAAATGTCACAATATAAGGCTGATTAGTAATTAATACAGATAATTACTACATGGCAGCACAGAAAACAGTGCAACTAGCATCAGAATTTAATAAACAGCCTTGCAGCATCAGTGTAACAACTTACCCTGGTGGTCTAGTGGGAGGGGGCCTGCAGCCCCCTCGGCGGGGACGCCCGCCACATTGTAATTAGGGATGTAGCGAACGGCGGAAAAAATGTTCGCGAACATATTCGCGAACTTGCGTCAAAAATGCGAACGGTTCGCGAACGTCGCAAACCCCATAGACTTCAATGGGAAGGTGAATTTTAAAAGCTAGAAAAGACATTTCTGGCCAGAAAAATGATTTTAAAGTTGTTTAAAGGGTGCAACGACCTGGACAGTGGCATGCCAGAGGGGGATCAAGGGCAAAAATGTATCTGAAAAATACATTGTTGACACAGCGCTGCGTTTTGTGCTGTAAAGGGCAGAAATCACACTACATTTCTAAACTTGTGTAATAAACTGCTTTAAAACGTCCGGCGTCTACATGCCAATCAAGTCGTGTAAAGGTTACAGCCTGTTCACACGCAAAGACAAAACGCGGCGCTTACTGCAACGCAAAAAAACGCAAAGAGCTTTCATGAATGATACCGTCAAGTGAGCAAATAATAGTTTTTAATTAATAGTTGCTTGTCACCTCCAGGATGTTCGTCCTGTTGGTGGCAATATTTCTGTAGTGGTGTGTTTAGCAGTCACCATGCTTGTGCGCACGTGCACGGTCAGGCAGATGTAATTCAATGTACAGTGAAGTGAACCAAAAAACACTGATTCTGCAGTGTGGGCCCAGTTTTGGTCTACTTTATTGATCACCTGCGGTGACCATAAAAGATGCAATTTTGCCACTGTTGCAGAACCCTGAAAAATTAGGCATGTGTACTTTCCTGAAAAATTATGTTTTTTTTGTCGCAGCCACTGAAGCACAGAGGCCAGAAAAAATATGCCATATGGAATGCTAAAAATATAATTTTTTTTGTCGCAGCCACTGAAGCACAGAGGCCAGAAAAAATATGCCATATGAATGCTAAAAATATAAAAAAAATTTGTCGCAGCCACTGAAGCACAGAGGCCAGAAAAAATATGCCATATAAATGCTGAAAATATGAATTTTTTTTTGTCGCAGCCACTGAAGCACAGAGGCCAGAAAAAATATGCCATATAAATGCTGAAAATATGAATTTTTTTGGTTGCAGCCACTGAAGCACAGAGGCCAGAAAAAATATGCCATATAAATGCTGAAAATATGAATTTTTTTTGTCGCAGCCACTGAAGCACAGAGGCCAGAAAAAATATGCCATATAAATGCTGAAAATATGAATTTTTTTTTGTCGCAGCCACTGAAGCACAGAGGCCAGAAAAAATATGCCATATAAATGCTGAAAATATGAATTTGTTTTTTGTCGCAGCCACTGAAGCACAGAGGCCAGAAAAATATGCCATATAAATGCTGAAAATATGAATTTTTTTGGTTGCAGCCACTGAAGCACAGAGGCCAGAAAAACTCAGGATTTACCTGTCCAAAAAGTTTTGATTAAAATGAAACCAGTAGGGTTTGCACCCTAGTTTGTAACGGTGGCGGAGGGAGGAGGACGCTAAAGGACAGCTGTGTGTGGAGTCATGCGGCATGCAGAGAAGGACAGCTGCATGGGGAGTCAGAACAAGTCTTCCGGCGTGCAGTAACCCTCCGAGATCCATGCCTCGTTCATTTTAATAAAGGTCAGGTAATCCACACTTTTGTGACCTAGGCGAGTTCTCTTCTCAGTTACAATCCCTCCTGCTGCACTGAAGGTCCTTTCTGAGAGGACACTTGAGGCGGGGCAAGACAAGAGGTTCATGGCAAATTGTGACAGCTCTGGCCACAGATCAAGCCTGCGCACCCAGTAGTCCAGGGGTTCATCGCTCCTCAGAGTGTCGATATCTGCAGTTAATGCCAGGTAGTCCGCTACCTGCCGGTCGAGGCGTTCTTTGAGGGTGGATCCAGAAGGGTTCTGGTGCTGCCTTGGACTGAAAAACCTTTGCATGTCTGACGTTACAGAGTGGCCAAAGTGCATTGTCCTTGCAGGTGCGCTCGTGGCAGGATTACTGGCACCTCTGCCCCTGGAATGTTGATGAGTTCCTGAACTGACATCACCCTTAAAAGCATTGAACAACATGTTTTACAGGCTGGTTTGTAAATGCAGCATCCTTTCGGACTTGTGGTACGTTGGTAACATTTCTGCCACTTTATGCTTGTACCGAGGGTCTAGTAGCGCTGCGACCCAGTACAGGTCCTTCTCCTTAAGCCTCTTGATACGGGGGTCCTTCAACAGGCATGACAGCATGAAAGACCCCATTCTCACAAGGTTGGATGCAGAGGTATCCATCTACGCTTCCTCGTTATCAAGGACTATATCATCCACGGTCTCCTCCCCCCAGCCACGTACAAGACCAGGGGTCCCCAAAAGGTCACCACAAGCCCCCTGGGAAGCCTGCTCCTGTTGGTCCTCCTCCTCCACAAAGCCACCTTCCTCCTCTGACTCCACTTCTGACACCTCTCCCTGCGTTGCAGCAGGTGCCTGGGCTCGTTCTGGTGATTCCGACCAGAAATAGTGCGCTTCCTGCTCCTCGTCACGCTGGTCTACAGCCTCATCTGTCACTCGTCGCACGGCACGCTCCAGGAAGAAAGCAAAGGGTATTAGGTCGCTGATGGTGCCTTCGGTGCGACTGACCATGTTTGTAACCTCTTCAAAAGGGCGCATGAGCCTGCAGGCATCGCGCATAAGCACCCAGTAACGGGGGAAAAAAATCCCCAGCTCTGCAGATCCAGACCTACCACCCAGTTCAAACAGGTATTCATTGACGGCTCTTTGTTGTTGCAGCAGACGTTCAAACATGAGGAGCGTTGAATTCCAGCGAGTCTGGCTGTCGCAAATTAAACGCCTGACTGGCATGTTGTACCGCTGCTGAATGTCAGCAAGGCGTGCCATGGCTGTGTAGGAACGTCTGAAATGGGCCGACACCTTCCTGGACTGCCTGAGAATGTCCTGGAATCCTGGGTACTTCGAGACAAAACGTTGGACTATTAAATTCAGAACATGTGCCATGCAGGGCACATGTGTTAAATTGCCCAGTCTCAGTGCTGCCAACAGATTGCTTCCGTTGTCACACACCACTTTTCCGATCTTCAGTTGGTGTGGGGTCAGCCACCAATTGGCCTGTGACTGCAGAGATGACAGGAGTACAGATCCGGTATGGTTTCTGCTTTCCAGGCACGTCATCCCCAAGACAGCATGACAACGGCGTACCTGGCACGTCGAATAGCCTAGGGGGAGCTGGGGGTGCACAGGTGTGGAGGAGGAGGACCCAGAGGAAGCAGAGGAAGAAGATGAGGTAGAGAGCGAAGGAGGAGTAGAGGTGGTGGCAGAACCGCGTGCAATCCGTGGCGGTGACAACTCCACTGTTGTTGTTGAGCCACGCATTCCCTGCTTCCTAGCCATAACCAAGTTCACCCAGTGGGCAGTGTAGGTGACATACCTGCCCTGACCATGCGTCAGTAGTCATATGGACCTTTGCCCCAACACTAAGTAACAGAGATGCGGTGACTTGGCTCTGCACATGGTGGTACAGGTGTGGTATTCCCTTCTTGGAGAAAAAATTTCGGCTGGGTACATTCCACTGCGGTGTCCCAATTGCTACAAATTTGCGGAAGGCCTCAGAGTCCACCAGCTGGTATGGTAAAAGCTGGCGGGCTAAGAGTGCAGACAAGCCAGCTGTCAGACGCCGGGCAAGGGGGTGACTCGCAGACATTAGCTTCTTACGCTCAAACATGGCCCTCACAGAAACTTGGCTGGGGGCAGATGACTGGGAACTGGTGGTCAAGGTGGAAGGCGGAGTGGAGGGTGGTTCAGACGGGTCAAGGACAGCAGAGGTAGAGCAGTAAGATGCTGGACCAGAAGGAGGGTGGCTTTTAGTTTGTCTGCTGCCTTTGAGGTGTTGCTCCCATAGTGCTTTGTGCTTGCCGTTCATGTGCCTTCGCATAGAAGTTGTACCTATGTGGGTGTTGGGCTTCCCAAGACTCAGTTTCTGACTGCACTCATTGCAAATTACAACGCTTTTGTCAGAGGCACACACATTAAAAAAATCCCACACTGCTGAGCTTTTTGAAGCTGGCAATCTGGCGGTAACAGTAGAAGTTGGCGGCAATGGCGGGTGCGTTGGCAGGCTGACCACAGGTGCCGATACATGTTGTTGCCCTACTGTTCCCTGCGAGCTGTCCTCCCTGCTTCTTCTAAGTCTTATTCTCCTCCTGCCTCTCTGACTCTCCGTCTCTCCATCTGAACTATCCTCCTCTTGCTCTCTTCTACTGGGCACCCACAAAACATCAATCTCCTCATCATCATTCTCCTCAGATGCATCAATTTCTTCTAACAGCTCACAGAAGGAAGCAGCAGCGGGGACCTCCTCATCACTCATTATGTCCATCTCTGTTGTGTTGTCTGCCAGAATTATATCTGGTGTAACGTCCTCATCTCCTTCATCTTCTTCTGCCAATAATGGTTGCGCATCACTCAGTTCAAGAAACTCATGTGTAAATAACTCCTCTGACTCCAGTGAAGAAGGGGCGCCGGTGGTGGAGGAAGTGTTACGTGGGGTGCCCATAGCAGAGGAGGATGAGGATGTTGTGGCAAAGTTAGAAACGGTAGAGGATGGGGTGTGCTGTGTAAGCCAGTCAACTACCTCTTCAGCATTTTGGGAGTTCAGGGTAATTGCCTTTGTAAAACTGGGCAATTTCCTAGGGCCACAGGATAGCATAGCAGCACGGCCCCTAGTGCCTCTGCGTGGCGGCCTGCCTTTGCCTGGCATTTTTTTTAAAACAACAACAACAACTCAGGTGGTGTTTCTGGAGACGGTATTATTATTGATATTTAGACAGAATGTGAACAAGCTCACACAGCTAGGTGGCAGTTGTTTGAAGAACACACTGGGCAAACAATGCCTGCAAGGTCAACGTATACACGACAGCAGTGGATACGGAATATATTATTGCTGCTTGAAAAACGTCACTCAGGTGGTGTTTCTGGAGACGGTATTATTATTGATATTTAGACAGAATGTGAACAAGCTCACACAGCTAGGCGGCAGTTGTTTGAAGAACACACTGGGCAAACAATGCCTGCAAGGTCAACGTATACACTACAGCAGTGGATACGGAATATATTATTGCTGCTTGGAAAACGTCACTCAGGTGGTGTTTCTGGAGACGGTATTATTATTGATATTTAGACAGAATGTGAACAAGCTCACACAGCTAGGCGGCAGTTGTTTGTAGAACACACTGGGCAAACAATGCCTGCAAGGTCAACGTATACACTACAGCAGTGGATACGGAATATATTATTGCTGCTTGGAAAACGTCACTCAGGTGGTGTTTCTGGAGACGGTGTTATTATTGATATTTAGACAGAATGTGAACAAGCTCACACAGCTAGGCGGCAGTTGTTTGAAGAACACACTGGGCAAACAATGCCTGCAAGGTCAACGTATACACTACAGCAGTGGATACGGAATATATTATTGCTGCTTGGAAAACATCACTCAGGTGGTGTTTCTGGAGACGGTATTATTATTGATATTTAGACAGAATGTGAACAAGCTCACACAGCTAGGCGGCAGTTGTTTGAAGAACACACTGGGCAAACAATGCCTGCAAGGTCAACGTATACACTACAGCAGTGGATACGGAATATATTATTGCTGCTTGGAAAACGTCACTCAGGTGGTGTTTCTGGAGACGGTATTATTATTGATATTTAGACAGAATGTGAACAAGCTCACACAGCTAGGCGGCAGTTGTTTGAAGAACACACTGGGCAAACAATGCCTGCAAGGTCAACGTATACACTACAGCAGTGGATACGGAATATATTATTGCTGCTTGGAAAACGTCACTCAGGTGGTGTTTCTGGAGACGGTATTATTATTGATATTTAGACAGAATGTGAACAAGCTCACACAGCTAGGCGGCAGTTGTTTGAAGAACACACCCGGCAAACAATGCCTGCAAGGTCAACATATACACTACAGCAGTGGATACGGAATATATTATTGCTGCTTGGAAAACGTCACTCAGGTGGTGTTTCTGGAGACGGTATTATTATTGATATTTAGACAGAATGTGAACAAGCTCACACAGCTAGGCGGCAGTTGTTTGAAGAACACACTGGGCAAACAATGCCTGCAAGGTCAACGTATACACTACAGCAGTGGATACGGAATATATTATTGCTGCTTGGAAAACGTCACTCAGGTGGTGTTTCTGGAGACGGTATTATTATTGATATTTAGACAGAATGTGAACAAGCTCACACAGCTAGGCGGCAGTTGTTTGAAGAACACACTGGGCAAACAATGCCTGCAAGGTCAACGTATACACTACAGCAGTGGATACGGAATATATTATTGCTGCTTGGAAAACGTCACTCAGGTGGTGTTTCTGGAGATGGTATTATTATTGATATTTAGACAGAATGTGAACAAGCTCACACAGCTAGGCGGCAGTTGTTTGAAGAACACACTGGGCAAACAATGCCTGCAAGGTCAACGTATACACTACAGCAGTGGATACGGAATATATTATTGCTGCTTGGAAAACGTCACTCAGGTGGTGTTTCTGGAGACGGTATTATTATTGATATTTAGACAGAATGTGAACAAGCTCACACAGGTAGGCGGCAGTTGTTTGAAGAACACACTGGGCAAACAATGCCTGCAAGGTCAACGTATACACTACAGCAGTGGATACGGAATATATTATTGCTGCTTGGAAAACGTCACTCAGGTGGTGTTTCTGGAGACGGTATTATTATTGATATTTAGACAGAATGTGAACAAGCTCACACAGTTAGGTGGCAGTTGTTTGAAGAACACACTGGGCAAACAATGCCTGCAAGGTCAACGTATACACTACAGTAGTGGATACAGAATATATTATTGCTGCTTGGAAAACGTCACTCAGGTGGTGTTTCTGGAGACGGTATTATTATTGATATTTAGACAGAATGTGAACAAGCTCACACAGCTAGGCGGCAGTTGTTTGAAGAACACACTGGGCAAACAATGCCTGCAAGGTCAACGTATACACTACAGCAGTGGATACGGAATATATTATTGCTGCTTGGAAAACGTCACTCAGGTGGTGTTTCTGGAGACGGTATTATTATTGATATTTAGACAGAATGTGAACAAGCTCACACAGCTAGGCGGCAGTTGTTTGAAGAACACACTGGGCAAACAATGCCTGCAAGGTCAACGTATACACTACAGCAGTGGATACGGAATATATTATTGCTGCTTGGAAAACGTCACTCAGGTGGTGTTTCTGGAGACGGTATTATTATTGATATTTAGACAGAATGTGAACAAGCTCACACAGCTAGGCGGCAGTTGTTTGAAGAACGCACTGGGCAAACAATGCCTGCAAGGTCAACGTATACACTACAGCAGTGGATACGGAATATATTATTGCTGCTTGGAAAACGTCACTCAGGTGGTGTTTCTGGAGACGGTATTATTATTGATATTTAGACAGAATGTGAACAAGCTCACACAGCTAGGCGGCAGTTGTTTGAAGAACACACTGGGCAAACAATGCCTGCAAGGTCAACGTATACACTACAGCAGTGGATACGGAATATATTATTGCTGCTTGGAAAACGTCACTCAGGTGGTGTTTCTGGAGACGGTATTATTATTGATATTTAGACAGAATGTGAACAAGCTCACACAGCTAGGCGGCAGTTGTTTGAAGAACACACCCGGCAAACAATGCCTGCAAGGTCAACATATACACTACAGCAGTGGATACGGAATATATTATTGCTGCTTGGAAAACGTCACTCAGGTGGTGTTTCTGGAGACGGTATTATTATTGATATTTAGACAGAATGTGAACAAGCTCACACAGCTAGGCGGCAGTTGTTTGAAGAACACACTGGGCAAACAATGCCTGCAAGGTCAACGTATACACTACAGCAGTGGATACGGAATATATTATTGCTGCTTGGAAAACGTCACTCAGGTGGTGTTTCTGGAGACGGTATTATTATTGATATTTAGACAGAATGTGAACAAGCTCACACAGCTAGGCGGCAGTTGTTTGAAGAACACACTGGGCAAACAATGCCTGCAAGGTCAACGTATACACTACAGCAGTGGATACGGAATATATTATTGCTGCTTGGAAAACGTCACTCAGGTGGTGTTTCTGGAGATGGTATTATTATTGATATTTAGACAGAATGTGAACAAGCTCACACAGCTAGGCGGCAGTTGTTTGAAGAACACACTGGGCAAACAATGCCTGCAAGGTCAACGTATACACTACAGCAGTGGATACGGAATATATTATTGCTGCTTGGAAAACGTCACTCAGGTGGTGTTTCTGGAGACGGTATTATTATTGATATTTAGACAGAATGTGAACAAGCTCACACAGGTAGGCGGCAGTTGTTTGAAGAACACACTGGGCAAACAATGCCTGCAAGGTCAACGTATACACTACAGCAGTGGATACGGAATATATTATTGCTGCTTGGAAAACGTCACTCAGGTGGTGTTTCTGGAGACGGTATTATTATTGATATTTAGACAGAATGTGAACAAGCTCACACAGTTAGGTGGCAGTTGTTTGAAGAACACACTGGGCAAACAATGCCTGCAAGGTCAACGTATACACTACAGTAGTGGATACAGAATATATTATTGCTGCTTGGAAAACGTCACTCAGGTGGTGTTTCTGGAGACGGTATTATTATTGATATTTAGACAGAATGTGAACAAGCTCACACAGCTAGGCGGCAGTTGTTTGAAGAACACACTGGGCAAACAATGCCTGCAAGGTCAACGTATACACTACAGCAGTGGATACGGAATATATTATTGCTGCTTGGAAAACGTCACTCAGGTGGTGTTTCTGGAGACGGTATTATTATTGATATTTAGACAGAATGTGAACAAGCTCACACAGCTAGGCGGCAGTTGTTTGAAGAACACACTGGGCAAACAATGCCTGCAAGGTCAACGTATACACTACAGCAGTGGATACGGAATATATTATTGCTGCTTGGAAAACGTCACTCAGGTGGTGTTTCTGGAGACGGTATTATTATTGATATTTAGACAGAATGTGAACAAGCTCACACAGCTAGGCGGCAGTTGTTTGAAGAACGCACTGGGCAAACAATGCCTGCAAGGTCAACGTATACACTACAGCAGTGGATACGGAATATATTATTGCTGCTTGGAAAACGTCACTCAGGTGGTGTTTCTGGAGACGGTATTATTATTGATATTTAGACAGAATGTGAACAAGCTCACACAGCTAGGCGGCAGTTGTTTGAAGAACACACTGGGCAAACAATGCCTGCAAGGTCAACGTATACACTACAGCAGTGGATACGGAATATATTATTGCTGCTTGGAAAACGTCACTCAGGTGGTGTTTCTGGAGACGGTATTATTATTGATATTTAGACAGAATGTGAACAAGCTCACACAGCTAGGCGGCAGTTGTTTGAAGAACACACTGGGCAAACAATGCCTGCAAGGTCAACGTATACACTACAGCAGTGGATACGGAATATATTATTGCTGCTTGGAAAACGTCACTCAGGTGGTGTTTCTGGAGACGGTATTATTATTGATATTTAGACAGAATGTGAACAAGCTCACACAGCTAGGTGGCAGTTGTTTGAAGAACACACTGGGCAAACAATGCCTGCAAGACATGACATCATGAGGGCGCCAAATTCACTGAAGGGGGAGGGTATTTAATTGGTTACACTGTTTGTGCACAATATCCTTGAGAAAGGTCTCCAGGAGGGACCAAAACGTCGGATTGTAATCTGATAAATAAAAGTTGTTATACTTTGAAAATGAGAGTGCGGATCCTCTCTCTCTCTCTATATTTTTATATATATAAGAATCCCCAATCCGGTGCACTCTCAACCCAATGGCAAACAGCCTGGGTGCAGGTAAAAAAAAACATGTAATCGATACAAAAAGCCGCACTCCTAGGTCTTAGTAGATGAAAAAATAAAAATATTTATTATTCAACATTTCGGCAACAACACACGTGCCATCTTCAGGAAGGTAAACAATACACAACAGTGCTCGTGCTTTTAAAGGTGTTCAAATGGCGCCAACCTACCATGGGTGACGTCATCATTAGGTGTCAAACATATCAGAAATACAATAAGTGTTAAATCAAAAAGAATTAGGGCTCCATTGTCATAATAGGAGCCCACTTTCGATGGAGTCACTAGGCACATATTTATTTCGCTATTACCTACTGAACACTATGATGAATGGTGGTAGTTTAACACCTTTGCTCCTATTATGACAATGGAGCCCTAATTCTTTTTGATTTAGCACTTATTGTATTTCTGATATGTTTGACACCTAATGATGACGTCACCCATGGTAGGTTGGCGCCATTTGAACACCTTTAAAAGCAGGAGCACTGTTGTGTATTGTTTACCTTCCTGAAGATGGCACGTGTGTTGTTGCCGAAACGTTGAATAATAAATATTTTTATTTTTTCATCTACTAAGACCTAGGAGTGCGGCTTTTTGTATCGATTACATGTTTTTTTTTACCTGCACCCAGGCTGTTTGCCATTGGGTTGAGAGTGCACCGGATTGGGGATTCTTATATATATAAAAATATAGAGAGAGAGAGAGGATCCGCACTCTCATTTTCAAAGTATAACAACTTTTATTTATCAGATTACAATCCGACGTTTTGGTCCCTCCTGGAGACCTTTCTCAAGGATATTGTGCACAAACAGTGTAACCAATTAAATACCCTCCCCCTTCAGTGAATTTGGCGCCCTCATGATGTCATGTCTTGCAGGCATTGTTTGCCCAGTGTGTTCTTCAAACAACTGCCACCTAGCTGTGTGAGCTTGTTCACATTCTGTCTAAATATCAATAATAATACCGTCTCCAGAAACACCACATGAGTGACGTTTTCCAAGCAGCAATAATATATTCCGTATCCACTACTGTAGTGTATACGTTGACCTTGCAGGCATTGTTTGCCCAGTGTGTTCTTCAAACAACTGCCACCTAGCTGTGTGAGCTTGTTCACATTCTGTCTAAATATCAATAATAATACCGTCTCCAGAAACACCACCTGAGTGACGTTTTCCAAGCAGCAATAATATATTCCGTATCCACTGCTGTAGTGTATACGTTGACCTTGCAGGCATTGTTTGCCCAGTGTGTTCTTCAAACAACTGCCGCCTAGCTGTGTGAGCTTGTTCACATTCTGTCTAAATATCAATAATAATACCGTCTCCAGAAACACCACCTGAGTGACGTTTTCCAAGCAGCAATAATATATTCCGTATCCACTGCTGTAGTGTATACGTTGACCTTGCAGGCATTGTTTGCCCAGTGTGTTCTTCAAACAACTGCCGCCTAGCTGTGTGAGCTTGTTCACATTCTGTCTAAATATCAATAATAATACCGTCTCCAGAAACACCACCTGAGTGACGTTTTCCAAGCAGCAATTATATATTCCATATCCACTGCTGTAGTGTATACGTTGACCTTGCAGGCATTGTTTGCCCAGTGTGTTCTTCAAACAACTGCCGCCTAGCTGTGTGAGCTTGTTCACATTCTGTCTAAATATCAATAATAATACCGTCTCCAGAAACACCACCTGAGTGACGTTTTCCAAGCAGCAATAATATATTCCGTATCCACTGCTGTAGTGTATACGTTGACCTTGCAGGCATTGTTTGCCCAGTGTGTTCTTCAAACAACTGCCGCCTTGCTGTGTGAGCTTGTTCACATTCTGTCTAAATATCAATAATAATACCGTCTCCAGAAACACCACCTGAGTGACGTTTTCCAAGCAGCAGTAATATATTCCGTATCCACTGCTGTAGTGTATACGTTGACCTTGCAGGCATTGTTTGCCCAGTGTGTTCTTCAAACAACTGCCGCCTAGCTGTGTGAGCTTGTTCACATTCTGTCTAAATATCAATAATAATACCGTCTCCAGAAACACCACCTGAGTGACGTTTTCCAAGCAGCAATAATATATTCCGTATCCACTGCTGTAGTGTATACGTTGACCTTGCAGTCATTGTTTGCCCAGTGTGTTCTTCAAACAACTGCCGCCTAGCTGTGTGAGCTTGTTCACATTCTGTCTAAATATCAATAATAATACCGTCTCCAGAAACACCACCTGAGTGACGTTTTCCAAGCAGCAATAATATATTCCGTATCCACTGCTGTAGTGTATACGTTGACCTTGCAGGCATTGTTTGCCCAGTGTGTTCTTCAAACAACTGCCGCCTAGCTGTGTGAGCTTGTTCACATTCTGACAGTATCAGTGCCTCTGTGTGATTAAAAGCAAGGAAAACATACAGACTTAAGGAGTCACTAGGCACATATTTATTTCGCTATTACCTACTGAACACTATGATGAATGGTGGTAGTTTAACACCTTGGCTCCTATTATGACAATGGAGCCCTAATTCTTTTTGATTTAACACTTATTGTATTTCTGATATGTTTGACACCTAATGATGACGTCACCCATGGTAGGTTGGCGCCATTTGAACACCTTTAAAAGCACGAGCACTGTTGTGTATTGTTCACCTTCCTGAAGACGGCACGTGTGTTGTTGCCAAAACGTTGAATAATAAATATTTTTATTTTTTCATCTAATAAGACCTAGGAGTGCGGCTTTTTGTATCGATTTATATATATATATATATATATATATATATATATATATATATATATATATATATATTTTGATAGATATATATAGATATTTTGATATATATAGATATTTTGATATATATAGATATATTTTGATATATAGATATATATTGTGAGAGAAATGCTGGATTAGAGGTGGAAGGTGTTTATATTTCTCCCAGATTTCTCTCTTATATATACTAAGCTCCAGGGAAAGTATGTCAGCAGTGAAAGAGTGTTCTTTCACTGCATTTGGCTTTTGGAAAAGCCGGTAAAAAGGGCCCTGGAGTGAATGGAAGTGAGCGGGTGGGACTTCCATTCACCAGGCTATCCAGGTTTTGGTGAAGCCTGGCTAATTAGTGGCCTCGTTAGACTTCAGGGGAAACCCCTTTAAACAGTGTGTCTCAAAGTTACTCTCTCTCTCTCTTCCTGGGGAACTGCCTTCATGCAGTAAGGGGAGAGCCGGACACAGTGAGTAACCAAACAAACAACTGTTTTTTGTAGAGTTGGATGCTAGATCCTCTCTATTGTATAGAGAGGGAGCGACTGTATGTTAGTTAGAGCCGGACAGGCTAGGATTTCTTTTTATGTTTTGTTTTCCAATATGCTCCTGTGTGCCGGTTATATGTGAATAAAGCTGATTGCGGTCAGCCTAAAACTCAATGCTGAGTGTGAACTGTGGTTTTCTGAGACCAATCCGATCCCTGCAATCTACCTAAACCCCCCAAGACGGCACCGTTTGGATGAGTGACGTTACATATGGTGGAGGATGCGGGCAATTTAAAAAAAAAATAAAAATTTTTTTTTTTTGTTTGGTTTTTTTTTTTTTTGAAGATTTAAAGGGCCAGAAACCCAGTTCCAGCTGTGCATTATAAAGTGTTTTGCTGCAAGGCATTATGGACGACGTTCTCAAGGCCCTGATACAGGCTACGGCTGCTCAGCAACAGGCCACCAGAGTCCAGCAGCAACAGCTGATCGCAAACCGAGAGGAGCAGCGACAAGACTGGGAGCTCCTCAGAGGTAGTGCAGCAGCTAGCTGCAAGGAGTGCTGCAGCATCCCCTACAGAAACTGCTAAACCAACTGCTATACGGGCTAGCTACTATCTGCAAAAGCTGACAACAAGTGATGATGTTGAAGCTTACCTTTCCACATTTGAGAGGACAGCAGAGCGAGAGGACTGGCCTAAAGAGCAGTGGGCAGGCCTGGTGGCACCCTTTCTCTCTGGGGAACCACAAAAAGCCTATTTTGATCTGGATCATGTTGCCGCTAAAGATTATGACAAACTAAAAGCTGAGATTTTGGCCCGGCTGGGGGTCACCCTCTCGGTCCGTGCCCAGCGGGTTCATCAGTGGATGTTTATGGCAGAAAAGCCTCCACGCTCCCAGATGCATGACCTAATTCATCTAACTAAAAAGTGGTTGCAGCCAGAGACCCTAACAGGGCCACAGATCGTGGAGCGGATAGTGATGGACCGGTACCTTAGGTCTCTGCCTTCACCTTTGCGCAAATGGGTAAGCCATGCAGACCCAACAACTGCAGACCAGCTTGTGGAAATGGTAGAGAGGTACCTTTCTGCTGAAGAGCTACTCAGTTTTCAACAAGTGGAGCACACCCTAGCTCCCAAAGGGAAACTTCCTGGCATATCCAGCAAACTCCCTGCATGGAAAAAGGGACCTACGACCGAGAAGAGCATGCTCCAACGTGGAGAATCTACAGGCACTAGACCCAGAGACTACCAAAATGTGCCAGGAGGGACCCCTCCTCGCAGAGGACCCAATAAAGACTTGGTGCGGTGTTACCGGTGCCATATACTGGGACACTTTGCTGCCGACTGCAGCCTAACTGATGAGCCTATGCAGTGTGATACTGCCTTAACAAAGAGACGTATGTCAATGTATGCTCAGGTTTTATGTACTGCCCTTCCAAAGACAGGGAAGGATAAGTACCTGTGTGATGTTGTTGTGGAAGGAAAGCTAGTAAATGCATTATTAGATTCTGGTAGCCAGGTTACCCTGATGAAATCTTTGTTGATTGAAACGCCTCAGTATGGGCCTGAGACGGTAGGGGTCACATGTATTCATGGGGATACTCGCGAGTATGCTATGGCTGAAGTGGAAATCAAAACTGCCTACGGGACATTAAGGTACCCCGTAGGGTTGGTTCCCACTTTACCACATGACATAATTTTGGGGAGGAACTTCCCACATTTCTGGAAATTGTGGGAAACTGACAAGGTTATGGACCAATCCTACTCAAAGGGAAGCCGCCCTGATTCCGGTAATAAAGTGTCTGAGGGTGTACCGGAGGGTGAGGTTACTACAGATTTTCCCTTTTCTGTATTAGCAGGGGAATCTGATGAGGTAGACCCGTTGGAGGAAGACAATGACATGCCTGACTTGGAGATTAGGAGGGATAATTTTGCTTCAGAGCAGTTAAAGGATCCCACACTGTCTAGAGCAAGGGCCAATGTAAAAATGATAGATGGGAAATCTATAGATTCTGACTCTAGACCCTCTTGTCCCTACTTAGCCCTCCAAAATGACCTACTATATCAGGTAGTAGAAAAGGGAAATGACCGGGTAGAGCAGCTGCTTGTCCCAAAACCATACCGGCGTATGGTACTTGACCTCGCACATAAACATGTGATGGGCGGACATTTAGGTGTAGAGAAGACCAAAGAGCGAATTTTGCAACGGTTTTTCTGGCCAGGAATACATGGTGAAGTCGAGCAATACTGTAGTTCCTGTCCAGACTGTCAGTATTCGGCTCCTAAGCCGCATTTTCGGAGCCCTTTGGTCCCTCTCCCTGTGATAGAGACACCATTTGAGAGGATAGCCATGGATTTGGTGGGCCCAATAGTAAAGTCTGCACGGGGACACCAACATATATTAGTAATAATGGATTATGCTACCCGATACCCCGAGGCCATTCCTCTACGTAATACCTCCTCTAAATCCATTGCTAGAGAGTTGGTACATGTCTTTAGCAGGGTAGGAATCCCAAAGGAAATACTCACTGACCAAGGCACCCCGTTTATGTCCCGGGTCATGAAGGATCTGTGCAAGCTGTTTAAAGTAGTCCAACTTCGCACTTCAGTATACCACCCCCAGACTGATGGATTAGTGGAAAGGTTCAATAAAACGCTCAAAAATATGCTTAAGAAGGTGGTAGACAAGGATGGGAAAAATTGGGATTACCTGTTACCCTATTTGATGCCTACCCTATGCCTCATGTGGACGAGTTAATTGAGAGATTAGGGACGGCTAGATACCTGACAACCTTAGATTTGACCAAGGGCTATTGGCAGATTCCCCTGACGGATCAAGCCAAAGAGAAAACTGCTTTTAGTACTCCTGAAGGTCTGTTCCAGTATGTAGTGTTGCCGTTTGGGTTACATGGAGCCCCGGCAACCTTCCAACGTACCATGGACCAAATCTTAAGGCCCCATAGGCACTACGCAGCAGCGTACCTTGATGACGTCGTTATCCATAGCTCGGATTGGCAATCCCATCTACCTAGGGTACAGGCCGTGCTTGATTCCATACGAATGGCCGGTTTGACGGCTAACCCAAAAAAATGTAGCATAGGCCTGGAAGAAGCCAAGTATTTGGGGTATAACATTGGTAGAGGGCTAGTTAAGCCTCAGCTTAACAAGGTGCAGGCCATTCAAGAATGGCCTAGGCCAGTCACAAAAAAACAGGTTCGAGCTTTTTTGGGGATCACTGGTTACTATAGACGGTTCATAGCTAACTTTGCTACTATAGCTGTCCCTCTGACTGACCTTACAAAAGGGACCAAGTCCATAATGATCAAGTGGAACTCTGAGGCAGAGCAGGCCTTTCAGACCCTGAAAAAAGCCTTATGTAGCCAACCAGTACTGATAACCCCAGACTTCACACAGACATTTATTGTACAGACTGATGCATCCGATGTGGGGGTCGGAGCAGTACTATCCCAAATCAGAGAAGGTGCAGAGCATCCTATAGTTTTCCTGAGTAAAAAGTTGAACATCCATGAGAGAAACTATGCTACAGTAGAGAAGGAATGCTTAGCAGTGAAGTGGGCTCTGGAGGAGCTTAGATACTATCTGTTAGGCCGCCAGTTTACATTAATTACTGACCACGCCCCCCTTAAATGGATGTGTGAAAATCGTGAAAAGAATAGAAGGGTGACAAGATGGTTCCTGGCCCTTCAGAACTACAAGTTCACAGTGGAGCATAGACCGGGGTCCCAGCTGGGAAATGCAGATGCCTTATCCCGGGTACACTGTCTTGAGGCTAATTGTGTTCCGACCCCTACGTCGAAACAGAGGGGGAGGGTGTGTGAGAGAAATGCTGGATTAGAGGTGGAAGGTGTTTATATTTCTCCCAGATTTCTCTCTTATATATACTAAGCTCCAGGGAAAGTATGTCAGCAGTGAAAGAGTATTCTTTCACTGCATTTGGCTTTTGGAAAAGCCGGTAAAAAGGGCCCTGGAGTGAATGGAAGTGAGCGGGTGGGACTTCCATTCACCAGGCTATCCAGGTTTTGGTGAAGCCTGGCTAATTAGTGGCCTCGTTAGACTTCAGGGGAAACCCCTTTAAACAGTGTGTCTCAAAGTTACTCTCTCTCTCTCTTCCTGGGGAACTGCCTGCATGCAGTAAGGGGAGAGCCGGACACAGTGAGTAACCAAACAAACAACTGTTTTTTGTAGAGTTGGATGCTAGATCCTCTCTATTGTATAGAGAGGGAGCGACTGTATGTTAGTTAGAGCCGGACAGGCTAGGATTTCTTTTTATGTTTTGTTTTCCAATATGCTCCTGTGTGCCGGTTATATGTGAATAAAGCTGATTGCGGTCAGCCTAAAACTCAATGCTGAGTGTGAACTGTGGTTTTCTGAGACCAATCCGATCCCTGCAATCTACCTAAACCCCCCGAGACGGCACCGTTTGGATGAGTGACGTTACAATATATAGATATATAGATATATAGATATATACACAGTGATGGGCGAACAAATTCGGCTGGCCTGAATTCGTGGTGAATTTCTGCCGCCGGTGCATAAATTTGTGAATATTTTTTTTGGATGCGTGTCTGAAATGTCGCTCATGTCATAATCGCCATGCGTCAACACTATTCAGACGCTCATTGACTTTGCCGCAACCATCATCAGCTTCGACGCGATTTTCCGTGAAAATGTCTGATTTGCACGTTTTTTTCGTGCAAATGTCAGATTTCCAAGTTTTTTTCATGAAAATGCCAGAATTTCAAGTTTTTTTGGTGAAACTTTCAGATTCACGATTCTTCCAGAAAATTTTGCCATTTTGCGGATTTAGCGAATTTTGCGGGAAATTCGCAAATTTTCCGGCAAAGTGGGAGAAATTTGTCCATCATTATATATAGATGGGCTAATGTCCAGCTAGTGCTTAGAGCATGGGTTACATGTGACTCAAACACTACAGGCTACGGCTTTCGCTACATGGAAGATTAAAGGTGTGGTGTAGTGCAACTACAACTCCCACATGCTACTGTGCTTTAAAACAGGAAGATAATCGGCAGGAGGTTCTTGCAGTCAAACAGAATAAACTTTTATTTGTCAGCGACAAATGATTCACAGGGTACTTACATCAGTACAGAGGCATTTGCAGAAAATATATGCACACCCCGCTCACACAGAGCTACAGAGGTAGAGGCAGAATATATGTATGCACACAACTCACACAGAGCTTCAGGTAGAGGCAGGTACTTTTTCCTGTGGATGTAGTCAAGGCAGTACAGCATACCTCCAGGCAGAAATACCTCACACGTGGTCTGGATCCCACCCAGTGGTCAGGGAGGAGAACCAGAAGCCTTGCACCCTATCCACTGTGGTCCCTCCACTGTAGGCAATCTTACAGCCTGAGAAGCTACTCCCTGCTACACCTCCTTGATGGAGCTCTTTCTCTCTTCCCTCACTATCTTACTCTCCTAGCGAGTCTATAACATTATATTCCTGCCACTCACTAGCCTCATTCACAAGGTACCTGCTCCCCTACTTCTCTTCTAGAGGTACTGGTCCCTCTAGGGCACATGGCTCCACTGGGCCTTGCTGTACCCAGGCCCCCCTGGGTACGCCCAGCTGGATCAGCATCAAGCAGCCAAAGATCCTAGACCTACCCCTTCTCTCTCATTATACCAAGTGCAACAGGGTGTGGTCACAGCTCCTCTGCCCAAGTACAGTACAACAATGCAAATCACATCTAGCTACATGGGCATCTGCCAGCAACTAAGGAGATCAGGAAGTGTGGGAACAAAAGCCATAAGGATACATTAACCCTATGTGGGTCCATATATATATATATATATATATATATATATATATATATATATATATATATATATATATATATATATATCTCTGCCTTGGGATCAGTGGCATAACTAGTCCGCTAAGGGCGCTGGTACGTAAATTTACAACTGGGCCCCCCTTCCCCCATGCGAACCCTATACATTGGGCTGGAACACAGCATTATTGGCGTAATATCATAGAAGCAGTTAAACTGTTCCAGTAAAGCTAACACTAATATGATCAATATGGTTACTCATCACATACATATATACCTATTCAGAATACTAGTTCATGTATGTTCTCTATCATATAAGATCCCCAGAAAGCAGAATATCTATATATATATATATATATATATATATATATATATATATATATATATATATATATATATATATATATATATAAATACCCCTAAGAATCATAGCGGAATGGCAACTTCATTTATAAATATATAAATATATAGCAGAATGGCTATTCCAAATATAAATACCCCCAGAACTTATATTAAGATGGCACAGTGGTAATTCCATGTATAAATTCCCCAGAATTCAATGCAGGATGGCACCACATGTATAAAACCCCCAGAATTCATAGTAGGATGGCACAGGTGCAATTCCATGTATAAATACCCCCAGAATTCATAGTAGGATGGCACAGGAGCAATTCCATGTATAAATACCCCTAGAATTCATATTAAGATGGCACAGGCGCAATTCCATTTATAAATACCCCACAAATTCATAGTAGGATGGCACAGGCACAATTCCATGTATATATAACCCCAGAATTGATAGTAGGATGGCACAGGCACAATTCCATGTACAAATACCCCCAGAATTGATAGTAGGATGGCACAGGGCAATTGCATGTATAAATGCCCCTAGAATTTATAGTGGGATGGCACAGGCACGATTCCATGTATAAATACCCCCAGAATTGATAGTAGGAAAGCACAGGCACAATTCCATGTATACATACCCCCCAGAACCCATAGCAGGATGGCATAAGCTCACATCACAGAACACACAGCAGCTGAGAAATGATGGAGAGACTACCGGGTTTGCTCCCACGGATCCGCAGCCCACCACACAGTACCTGCTACAATCCATGTTTCCTCTCACCTACTCTGATGCCAGCAGACTTGTTTTGGCCACTGCCAAAGTTTTCGGCGCAGGCTGGGTGTGCGCATGCACACTCGTGCGAATAGACGCTAGCTGAAGTTCTCGGCGCAGGCTTGGTGTGCGAATAGACGCTAGCGTGCGCCACGCACAGGAAAAGAGGACCGATGCACCATTGTGAATACACGGCCCCTTGCTGCTTTGCTGGCAACCTTCCACCGCTGCCAGCAGCCCTGCTACATCCCTTCTCTGTTCCCTCTGCTCACCTCCTTCCTGCCGGGCCGAAGGGCAGGTGCTGCGTGCACACACTTGCTCTGTAGCTGCTCTCTTCAGCGCCTGAGGCCTCAGGGATGCGGGACCCATCGGGTATGCAGGGGCAAGGGACCTGGTGCCGATGCACCCTTTGCACCCCCGGTAGTTCCGCCACTGCTTGGGATTATTGCTCACAATCCATTTTCCTTTTTTATTCAGTGCAGCAGAAGAATGCATCTTGCATTTGTTTTATCTAGGAATAGTTCAACTCCTCTGTTCCGTTTCTATCATGCTAGAAGCAGACATTCACCTTTAGAGTATATGGATGTGAACAATAATATCAAATTAATCTTCTTTTATGCAAGGCACATTTCACCAGGTACTATAGTTCATAAGAAATTGCAATTCCACAAAATAGCTATAAAAAAGAAAGAGAATGAGAGAAGAACTCTGGATTTTTCAAAACAGAATATTGTAAAGTTTGTTTATAATTGGGTGTTTTCATGTACTTTTGTAAGAAATGCAGGAAGACAGAAAGGGTGATCAAATGCTGTTACCCTAAAATAGACACATGCATACGCAAAATGCCTCTCGCGGAACGGAAGCTCAAGTACACAGGCAAATACAACAGACAATCTAAGAGAGGGGACCGGACATGTGGCAGGCGACAGAGGAGGTAAATACAACAAACAATCTAAGAGAGGGGACTGGACATGTGGTAGGCGACAGAGGAGGTATGTGCCTAGCGCCCCCCCCAGCTTTTGTGCCCTAGGCACGTGCCTACTCTGCCTACCCCTAGTTCCGGCTCTGTGTTGTGGTTATTAACCCATTTATAGAGCTGCAGATAGTGCCATTACATCCTGCAACAATGTGCCAGTTGATACTGGGGAACCCTGAAGCTGATGGCACAGTGGACACAGTTGTGGTAATTCCAGGTTTCCCAAACTAGGTTTTGTCAATAGGAGCAGCAGGCATGTGCTATAGGAATCATACACTAATTAAATTTTAATTCCAAATTCTAGAAGTGACACAATCCCAATGTTAGCCAGATCTTGGGACCAATTGGCTACAACACATGCAACTGTGGTCATTTTGATGCAACAGAGGGCACGATGCACCATTCAGCCTAAATTACACATTAAATATGGAATTTTTTAAAAATTAAATTAAAATTAATGATCCAATATATCTTATGGGGGGCTTCCTTCCCTAGCAGATGTATTAGAGTTCGGTCAAATAACTGATTCCATTGCAAACAAAATCTAAAAAAAAAACTGCCTTTTGCACAAATTCTGCATGTAGAGAGACATTATGTCTGGTGATTTTAATAGAGTCAGCTCTAATGCATCTTCTAGGCAAAAGGAGCCCCCCTATAAGATATATTGGATCATCCATTTGACACCCAACTCCTGTATGAAGACAGAATGAGGAGAAACAGATGCTGAGAGAGGAATAGTGAATATACACTTGATTATTTCAGAAACAGTACAGAATTTTTAATTGATTGTATTTAGAAAGTTTTTTTATTTCAGTATGTTGATGCTAATATTACATTTTCATTCTCGCAATAGTTCCCCTTTAATATAACCATGCACAGGGCAAATATATTCTCTATGCAAACCAATATGCCCTGTACAAAGTTTATAAATGTGCCCCATTGTGTTTTAACAGATTGTAAGCTTTTCTGGGCAGAGCCCTCTTTATCTTTGTGATGCTTAATGTGTACACCTATTTATGGGAATATGTTGATGTTTTATAAATTAATAATAATAACAATACAGCAATAATAACTATCATATAACACTGAAATTTATTTTATTTAAAAAATGCTGCAGTTTGCATTAGCAATAACAAATAATCCAGTTATTTGTAATTGTTAATACTATAAGATTTAGGATAAAGGGAAGCTTAGGATCTTCTTATAATGCTGAAATATGCCTTTGTGAAGTGTTAAATATTAAGCTCTAAGGACTCCATGCTCAGTCACTTTACTGCTATCAAAGTGCTTGAGTCTCAGACTCATTTATCACTGTGGCATGTGTAGCAATGATGTTGGCAGAACTCTCTATGTTATACTGCATGACAAAACCAAATCTACTGCAAAACATCTCATTTTCTATATTTATTTTCTCATGATTTTATAAAACTATGTTCCTTACACTATACTTATACACTCTCAATTACCTTAAAGGCCTTTTAATATCTACTGCTAATGCAAGATTACTATCCATAATGCTCATGACATAGATTTTTCAGATAGGAGATCTTTCTGTAATATTGAGCAACAATCCTTAAAGTTACTAAAACTTTTAAAATACGATTGTTTTGCTGTCACTATGATGTATGCAGTTTTCTTCAGGTACATGTTACTGCTATCTCATTACATGGAAATAGCAAATCAGTCATAGATTAAGAATTATTTGTTTAAATATGACCTTTTGGAAATGGCTTTGCTGTATTTGAAAATATAGTTGTTTAGGAATATGGATGTGTAGATACAGAGCTACAGCAGATGATTGATTTGCCTTCTTGTGCATCAACAGAAAGTTCTCAAAGAAAAGAGGTAACATTATGGGGCAGATTTATCAAGGGTCGAATTGAAAATTCTAATTTTTAAATTTGAATTTTGAGTTTATTTTAGTGTAATTCGACTAGGGAACAGTCAAAATTAGAATTTCGAAATTTATCATGTACTGTCCCTTTAAGAATTCAAATTTGACTATTCGCCATCTAAAACCTGCCAAATGGGTGTTTTAGCCTATGGGGGACCTCCTACAATCAATTTGGAGTTGTTTGGTAGACTTTTGAAACAAAAAAATTGTTTTACTGGTGAAAAGACGAGTTTGCTTTTTTATAAACTCCCATAAACTTTAAATTCGACCCTTGATAAATATACCCCTATATGACACAAAAGGTCTTCAGACATTTAGTGCCTCTCTATATTTAACATGTTTCCCATTTAAACTGTAAGGGGGAGATGTACTAAAAGTCATAAACTGAAAAAGTTTTTTTCAACATAATATTCTTCATTAGACAAATATTGCATTGCAAAGCTTTACTGCATACTTGTAAGGTCTGCTTAAAGGTGGCATACTCTTTTATGCAAAAATAAGAGTTCAGATGCAAACTATAAAATTTGCAATCTTTCTTTCACTGGTGGATGAGGTTGCTTAAACATTTTTGGGTCCACAAAACCTATATTAAATTAGCACAAAGGAAAACTGTTTGTACACCAGATTTTCACATTTTAAATATTTTTCAAATACATTTCAACCTAAATCTTTCTTTAGTCATGTAAGTGAAGATGACATGTTCAGAGCAGAATAAATATACTACTGGTAACATGGGCATATAAACTTCTTTCTATAGAAACCAAGCAGTAAATGTAGTAGAGAAAACTGCAGAAGCAATTCTGCTTCCTACAGTTGTGTTGCGCTGGAGAAGGCAGAATCCCTCCAAAGGCTGGAATTACACTGCCTCCTGCCCATGGTGTCTGATGCAAACTGCTCTTTATTCTCACACCCCTAAAACCATGTTGGAAATTCGGGCTTGGGGTGCCTAAGGGCCACCTTTCTATAGAAGAAAGTTTGCATGCCTACTTTTATAGTAATACTCTTAGTAAATGTTTAACACACAAGTGTCACTTGACAAGTATTAAAAATGTATGACCAGAGCAGCATCAAGGCTCATGGTCGTACCAAACTAACTTTAAATAAATAGCAAGCATTCCTATCCCCCCACCACCCACTGCTCCAAACGAACCCCTAAATAAAGGGCAAGATCCTTTTCTCAAGTTACGCAACTAAAAGAGGAGGAACTTCATGTGGACATAAGCTAATAACCCTTCAGATAAGGTATGCCCTCTTCTTATGCTTAACATAAACCTCCCCCTGTCAATGCTCATCCGGGTAGCTCTGTTACTTATATCAAAAGAAATCAAGGCTATGAAATATTTAAAAAAGTATGGTTGTGGGTGCACACCTGAGGCCAATTTCAAAAAGTCTAATTCCCTGTCTCAATGATTCAAGTAAAAATGCTAGTGCATATAGTTTTGAAACATGGTTTTTTAGTTACAAAGTTATGATCATAAAATTGATAAGCCACCATACCACGTCAAGGTAAACCCCATACGGTGGTCCCTAACTTGTTTACCTTTAATCATAGAAAAATAGGGATCTTACCTCTCTTCTTAATAGCATTACTTTATGTGAACAGCTCCTATGCCTTGGTTTTAAACTGTGTGCTAAATCCTCCCCCGCCAACTGCTATTCGGCTTTTAAATGGGAGAGACTGCCTTCAGGCTAGATCCTCCCATGCCGCTAGCATTTTCGGCTTTTAAAGGACCAGTAACATCAAATTTTTTTTTTACAAAATTCGTTAGTATACATGAAAAAATAAACACCAAGTCAAATAAAATTTAACCCTTTAAGTGCCAGCAGAATTGACCAATTTGGTTACGCGAAATGCCAGACGTTTTTGAAACATTCTGTGCTCTCTCACTTTAGGGGCATTTTCTGAGGGGAAACCTATAGTTCAGCTAGGAAAACTATACATTGTTTTTTTCGGGAGAAACTGAGCTTTCTAAATCTGCCTGAGTTTTCTTGTATTTCCACCTCTGCAAAAAGATTTATAGTGCTAAATACAAAAAAAAAATGAAAAATTCCTATTTTTCACAATATATGAACTTATACCTGAAAAATATTTCATTTTACGCATGAAAATCCAACTGATTTGGAAAGCCTCATGTCTCTTGAACATGCCAATACCAAATATGTATAGTTTTAGGAAGATTTAGGACATCTGTACAGCAAAAACTACCGGCAGTATATTACCGAATTTTGAAAGCAGAAGGCAGAAAACGGCATACTTTTGATTCCAAGGCCACAAAATCCTGAAACAGTATGTTTACCCCAGAAGACCATATATTTTTGGAAAGTACACATTCTGCCGATTCCAAAATGGGTAACTGTGTCTCTCTACTCCTAACTACCAAACATCAAAGCTTGTCTGAACGTAGCGTTTTTTATCAAAATGTATCAAAATTTTGAAAAATCACTTCAAAGGTTTTATTTTGCTGCTCCGCATATCACACACTATATTAGATACCAAGAAAAAACACCCTGAATATGATTGCCAGGGGTCCACTGAACAGTTTGATCCCCATTGTGCATAGGATTACCAAAGTACCTGGCATTTAGAGACCCCAATATGAAGTTAGCACATCCAAATTGTCCAGGACTTTACTTCAGCTACTGAAAAATCAACACACTGACTGCATTTTTTGTGGGGTAAAAACACCGAAATATACGTTTACCCCCCAAAACCATATATTTTTGGAAAGTACACATTCTACCGAATCTAAAATGAGTACCCATGCCTTTCTGCTCCAAACTACTGAGTCGCAAGGCTTTCCCAAAATTGTCAGTTTTGGTGAAATATCTGAAAATTTCCTAAAAGCTTCAACTTCCCAGCACCATATCACCCATGTATCATTACATACCAAGAAAAAGCACCCTAAATATGATTGCCAGGGTTCCTCCAAACAGTTTGGTAGCCATTGTTCATAGGTTTACCAAAGTATCTGGCATTTAGAGGCCCCAAAATGAAGTTAGCACATACAAATAGTCCTGTGAGTAACTTGAGCTAATGAAAAATCAACACATTGACTGCATTTTTTGTGGGGTAAAAACACAGAAATATACGTTTACCCCCCAAAACCATATATTTTTAGAAAGTAAACATTCTACCGAATCTAAAATGGGTACCCATGCCTTTCTGCTCCAAACTACTGAGTCGCAAGGCTTTCCCAAAATTGTCAGTTTTGGTGAAATATCTGAAAATTTCCTAAAAGCTTCAACTTCCCAGCACCATATCACCCATGTATCATTACGTACCAAGAAAAAGCACCCTAAATATGATTGCCAGGGTTCCTCCAAACAGTTTGGTGGCCATTGTTCATAGGTTTACCAAAGTATCTGGCATTTAGAGGCCCCAAAATGAAGTTAGCGCATACAAATAGTCCTGTGGGTAACTTCAGCTAATAAAAAATAAACACATTGACTGCATTTTTTGTGGGGTAAAAACACAGAAATATACGTTTACACCCCAAAACCATATATTTTTGGAAAGGACACATTCTACCGAATCTAAAATGAGTACCCATGCCTTTCTGCTCCAAACTACTGAGTCGCAAGGCCTTCCCAAAATTGTCGGTTTTGGTGAAATATCTGAAAATTGCATCAAAGCTTCAACTTCCTAGCACCATATCACCCATGTATCATTACGTATCAAGAAAAAGCACCCTAAATATGATTGTCAGGGTTCCTCCAAACAGTTTGGTGGCCATTGTTCATAGGTTTACCAAAGTATCTGGCATTTAGAGGCCCCCAAATGAAGTTAGTGCATACAAATAGTCCTGTGGGTAACTTCAGCTAATGAAAATTCAACACATTGACTGCATTTTTTGTGGGGTAAAAACACTGAAATATATGTTTACCCCCCAAAACCATATATTTTTGGAAAGGACACATTCTACCGAATCTAAAATGGGTACCCATGCCTTTCTGCTCCAAACTACTGAGTCGCAAGACCTTCCCAAAATTGTCGGTTTTGGTGAAATATCTGAAAACTGCCTCAAAGCTTCAACTTCCTAGCACCATATCACCCATGTATCATTACGTATCAAGAAAAAGCACCCTAAATATGATTGTCAGGGTTCCTCCAAACAGTTTGGTGTCCATTGTTCATAGGTTTACCAAAGTATCTGGCATTTAGAGGCCCCAAAATCAAGTTAGTGCATACAAATAGTCCTGTAGGTAACTTCAGCTAATGAAAAATCAACACATTGACCACATTTTTGTGGGGTAAAAACACAGAAATATATGTTTACCCCCCAAAACCATATATTTTTGGAAAGTACACATTCTACCGAATCTAAAATGAGTACCCATGCCTTTCTGCTCCAAACTACTGAGTCGCAAGGCCTTCCCAAAATCGATGGTTTTGGTGAAATATCTGAAAATTGCCTCAAAGCTTCAACTTCCCAGCACCATATCACCCATGTATCATTACGTACCAAGAAAAAACACCCTAAATATGATTGCCAGGGTTCCTCCAAACAGTTTGGTGGCCATTGTTCATAGGTTTACCAAAGTATCTGGCATTTAGAGGCCCCAAAATGAAGTTAGCACATATAAATAGTCCTGTATGTAACTTCAGCTAATGAAAAATCAACACATTGACTGCATTTTTTGTGGGGTAAAAACACAGAAATATATGTTTACCCCCCAAAACCATATATTTTTGGAAAGTACACATTCTACCGAATCTAAAATGAGTACCCATGCCTTTCTGCTCCAAACTACTGAGTCGCAAGGCCTTCCCAAAATCGACGGTTTTGGTGAAATATCTGAAAATTGTCTCAAAGCTTCAACTTCCCAGCACCATATCACCCATGTATCATTACGTACCAAGAAAAAGCACCCTAAATATGATTGCCAGGGTTCCTCCAAACAGTTTGGTGGCCATTGTTCATAGGTTCACCAAAGTATCTTGCATTTAGAGGCCCCAAAATGAAGTTAGCGCATATAAATAGTCCTGTATGTAACTTCAGCTAATGAAAAATCAACACATTGACTGCATTTTTTTGTGGGGTAAAAACACAGAAATATATGTTTACCCCCCAAAACCATATATTTTTGGAAAGTACACATTCTACCGAATCTAAAATGAGTACCCATGCCTTTCTGCTCCAAACTACTGAGTCGCAAGGCCTTCCCAAAATCGACGGTTTTGGTGAAATATCTGAAAATTGTCTCAAAGCTTCAACTTCCCAGCACCATATCACCCATGTATCATTACGTACCAAGAAAAAGCACCCTAAATATGATTGCCAGGGTTCCTCCAAACAGTTTGGTGGCCATTGTTCATAGGTTTACCAAAGAATCTGGCATTTAGAGTCCCCGAAATGAAGTTATTAGCTGAAGTTACCCACAGGACTATTTATATGCACTAACTTCATTTTGGGGCCTCTAAATGCCAGATTCTTTGGTAAACCTATGAACAATGGCCACCAAACTGTTTGGAGGAACCCTGGCAATCATATTTAGGGTGCTTTTTCTTGGTACGTAATGATACATGGGTGATATGGTGCTGGGAATTTGAAGCTTTGAGGCAATTTTTAGATATTTCACCAAAACCGACAATTTTGGGAAGGCCTTGCGACTCAGTAGTTTGGAGCAGAAAGGCATGGGTACCCATTTTAGATTCGATAGGATGTGTACTTTCCAAAAATATATGGTTTTGGGGGGTAAACATATATTTCTGTGTTTTTACCCCACAAAAAATGCAGTCAATGTGTTGATTTTTCATTAGCTGAAGTTACCTACAGGACTATTTATATGCGCTAACTTCATTTTGGGGCCTCTAAATGCAAGATACTTTGGTAAACCTATGAACAATGGCCACCAAACTGTTTGGAGGAACCCTGGCAATCATATTTAGGGTGCTTTTTCTTGGTACGTAATGATACATGGGTGATATGGTGCTGGGAATTTGAAGCTTTGAGGCAATTTTTAGATATTTCACCAAAACCGACAATTTTGGGAAGGCCTTGCGACTCAGTAGTTTGGAGCAGAAAGGCATGGGTACCCATTTTAGATTCGGTAGAATGTGTACTTTCCAAAAATATATGGTTTTGGGGGGTAAACATATATTTCTGTGTTTTTACCCCACAAAAAATGCAGTCAATGTGTTGATTTAGCTGAAGTTACCTACAGGACTATTTATATGCGCTAACTTCATTTTGGGGCCTCTAAATGCAAGATACTTTGGTAAACCTATGAACAATGGCCACCAAACTGTTTGGAGGAACCCTGGCAATCATATTTAGGGTGCTTTTTCTTGGTACGTAATGATACATGGGTAATATGGTGCTGGGAAGTCGAAGCTTTGAGGCAATTTTCAGATATTTCACCAAAACCGTCAATTTTGGGAAGGCCTTGCGACTCAGTAGTTTGGAGCAGAAAGGCATGGGTACTCATTTTAGATTCGGTAGAATGTGTACTTTCCAAAAAATATATGGTTTTGGGGGTAAATATATATTTCTGTGTTTTTACCCCACAAAAATCTCCCAAATGAAAATAGTACATATGAATTTTCACATATGACACTCTGACTGCTACAATACAAGCACCTGGTATGTGCATTATGCACCATAAGACCCCCTAACAGTATAGAGACCCTAGAAAACCATATATTTTCTGAAAGCACACATTCAGACGAATCTAAAGCAAGTAATTACATCTTTCTACTGCAAACTACAAAACCACAAAGCAATGCTAAACATAACGCTTTTTATGGAATTTCTGAAAATAGTCACAAAGCTTGCATTTTACCCCATTATATACCCCACATTTTGTAACGTACCAGCAAAAGTCATCCTCAATATGAAAGCCAGGAGTGTACTGAACAGTGTGATGCCTGATATGAAAAGATTTACCAAACTAGGTGGCATACAGAGACGCCCAAATGAAAATAGTACATATGAATTTTCACATATGACACTCTGACTGCTACAATACAACACCTGGTATGTGCATTATGCACCATAAGACCCCCTAACAGTATGGAGACCCTAGAAACCCATATATTTTCTGAAAGTACACATTCAGATGAATCTAAAGCAGGTAATTACAATTTTCTACTGCAAACTACAAAACCGCAAAGCAATGCTAAACATAACGCTTTTTATGGAAATTCTGAAAATAGTCACAAAGCTTGCATTTTACCCCATTATATACCCCACATTTTGTAACGTACCAGCAAAAGTCATCCTAAATATGAAAGCAAGGAGTGTACTGAACAGTTTGATGCCTGATATGAAAAGATTTACCAAACTACTTTGTACACAGAGACCTCCAAATGGTTATATAGCAGACAAAATTTCCAAGGTCAAAATGAAGTAACAAAAATCCCTAAAATCCAACAAAACCGCAAAAATCAATGCTTTTTTTTTTTTCGCCTACTGTAATCAGCAGTCAGAATCAATTTTGATAATTTTAGCATGGCCAAATAGGTTTTACAGACAGAAAAAGGGGAACAACACCTTTGCAAAGCTGAAAATGTAATAAAATGGCAAAACATGCAATAAAATGTCTAAAAATGCACCAAAATCACCCAAATTGCAGTATAATCACCAAAATAACATACAAAAGGTATTGCGCAGTGCAATTAGCGAATACGCTATTCGCAATGGCAATAAAACAGTTTTTTCAGCAAAAAAAACAGACGATGCGATAAGAAAAAAAAAAAAAAAATACACAACAGTGCAAGTGTGTATGTGTGTGTGTACAACTGACCAATTGCATGTTGTGTATGTGTGCAAGCGTGTGGGGGTGCTGTGAATGTGTGTGACCCCCCTGATCCCCCAAAAATGTATGTGATTGTGTGTAAGTGTGAATGTAAGTGTGTAATGGGAAAATAAGTGTGTGTTTGTGTGTTTGTGTGTGTTTCTGTGTGTGGATGGGCACTAACCTGGGGGAAGCAGGTCCAGATCGTTGTGCAGGGCTGGAGGAAGAAAATGCTGCATCACCCAGGAAGATCCGTTGAGAGGGGGCGGAGCTTCGGCTCAGGAAGTGAAAGCAGCAGCAGGACACGCAGTGTGCACGTGTCTGCTGCTGCATTTGGGGCCCCTGGGCGATCGCGCCTCAGGGGCCACTCGTTCCCGGCCCCTGCTCGTTGCCTGGGGGCTGGGGAACGAAGAGGAACGGAGCAAGCGGCTTGAAAAGCCGCTCCTCCGTTCCCTAACCCTGAAATGCTGCAGAACGTAGAATCTACGTTCTGTGGCATTTCAAGTGCCATCCCCACAGAACGTAGATTCTACGTGGGGTGGCACTTAAAGGGTTAAAATAGCAAAGCCTTTACTAAGAAATAACTTACCGAAACTGCACTTCCTGTCCTCTACAGAAAAGGCGACACGGCGACCATCCATTGTGCGGCGCTGGATTTCTCCTCCTTGGCTCTGTCTCATGTTGTATTGACAGCATGTGAAGCGGCTGATGCATCAGGGAGCGTGGTTTCCATGTGTGCGGATTGCTGGCTCATCGGCGCGTCTGTAGAGTACCTGCGGCAGGGGAGCTTTTCAGAGTGGAGCTGGGCCTCATCGTGGATGTTTGCAGTTGCAGGCAGCAGGCCAATCGGAGTTCCCAGTCACTGGCACGTAGCCACTCTTGTCATGCGCTGCTTTCCATGCTAGAGAGCGCTTGTCACCAACCCGAATTCCCCCAGCACCACCTACAGTATCTTAGCTACAAGCACCGGCGCAATCCTTCTCCAGCTGCCGACTCAGCCAAAGCCCCGGGGTCACATCCCAGAGTTACAGCAGAAGCAGGAGCGGCAAAGAGAGAGCGCAAAGTCAGAAAGAAGTGAGTGGGGAAAGGCGAGCTACTTTCCAGCCTGGGAGGATCACTTTCTCTCGCTTCCTCTCTGATCGGCCTGTGAATGTGAAGCGGCTGATGCATCAGGGAGCGTGGTTTCCATGTGTGTGGATTGCTGGCTCATCGGCGCGTCTGTAGAGTACCTGCGGTGGTGGAGCTGGGCCTCATCGTGGATGTTTGCAGTTGCAGGCAGCAGGCCGATCAGAGAGGAAGCGAGAGAAAGTGATCGGCCTGTGAATGTGAAGCGGCTGATGCATCAGGGAGCGTGGTTTCCATGTGTGTGGATTGCTGGCTCATCGGCGCGTCTGTAGAGTACCTGCGGTGGTGGAGCTGGGCCTCATCGTGGATGTTTGCAGTTGCAGGCAGCAGGCCGATCAGAGAGGAAGCGAGAGAAAGTGATCCTCCCAGGCTGGAAAGTAGCTCGCCTTTCCCCACTCACTTCTTTCTGACTTTGCGCTCTCTCCTTAGCGCTCAACCTGACAGCGCCGCTCCTGCTTCTGCTGTAACTCTGGGATGTGACCCCGGGGCTTTGGCTGGGTCGGCAGCTGGAGAAGGATTGCGCCGGTGCTTGTAGCTAAGATACTGTAGGTGGTGCTGGGGGAATTCGGGTTGGTGACAAGCGCTCTCTAGCATGGAAAGCAGCGCATGACAAGAGTGGCTACGTGCCAGTGACTGGGAACTCCGATCGGCCTGCTGCCTGCAACTGCAAACATCCACGATGAGGCCCAGCTCCACTCTGAAAAGCTCCCCTGCCGCAGGTACTCTACAGACGCGCCGATGAGCCAGCAATCCGCACACATGGAAACCACACTCCCTGATGCATCAGCCGCTTCACATGCTGTCAATACAACATGAGACAGAGCCAAGGAGGAGAAATCCAGCGCCGCACAATGGATGGTCGCCGTGTCGCCTTTTCTGTAGAGGACAGGAAGTGCAGTTTCGGTAAGTTATTTCTTAATAAAGGCTTTGCTATTTTAAAGTTTTATTTGACTTGGTGTTTATTTTTTCATGTATACTAACGAGTTTTGTAAAAAAAAAATTTGATGTTACTGGTCCTTTTAGGGAGAGTGATTGCACAAACCAAAGCTATGCTGTGGCATAGCTTCATGTGGTTTTTCAATAGCACCCCATACCCACCCCTTAAAACTAATGGTGGTCCTACGCTTTTAAATGTGGGCGTTGGTTTGGGCAATCCCTCTCTCTTAAAAGCCTTTACTGGCGGGGGAGGATTCAGCCTTCAAATTGAAACCAATGCTCAAAATACACTGAACACAGGTAATGCTATTATGCAGAGAAATATTTCTTTTTAATAAGTAAGTTAGGGACCGCCATATGGGGTTTACCTTGACGTGGTATGGTGGCTTTTCAATTTTATGATCATAACTTTGGTAACTAAAAACCCCTGTTTTGTAAACATGCACTTGCATTTATACTGAATTATTTATGAGACAGGGGCCCAGGGAAGTGCATTGTAAGTAGCACTTCCATTATATTTAAATATATTTTGATTTAGCCTTGAGTGCTTCCACAATTTCCCTCTAATATAGTATATTGGCCTGAAGCTGTGGCATAGCTTCATGTGGTTTTTCAATAGCACCCCATACCCACCCCTTAAAACTAATGGTGGTCCTACGCTTTTAAATGTGGGCGTTGGTTTGGGCAATCCCTCTCTCTTAAAAGCCTTTATTGGTGGGGGAGGATTCAGCCTTCAAATTGAAACCAATGCTCAACATACACTGAACACAGGTAATGCTATTATGCAGAGAAATATTTCTTTTTAATAAGTAAGTTAGGGACCGCCATATGGGGTTTACCTTGACGTGGTATGGTGGCTTTTCAATTTTATGATCATAACTTTGGTAACTAAAAACCCCTGTTTTGTAAACATGCACTTGCATTTATACTGAATTATTTATGAGACAGGGGCCCAGGGAAGTGCATTGTAAGTAGCACTTCCATTATATTTAAATATATTTTGATTTAGCCTTGAGTGCTTCCACAATTTCCCTCTAATATAGTATATTGGCCTGAAGCTGTGGCATAGTTTCATGTGGTTTTTCAATAGCACCCCATACCCACCCCTTAAAACTAATGGTGGTCCTACGCTTTTAAATGTGGGCGTTGGTTTGGGCAATCCCTCTCTCTTAAAAGCCTTTACTGGCGGGGGAGGATTCAGCCTTCAAATTGAAACCAATGCTCAACATACACTGAACACAGGTAATGCTATTATGCAGAGAAATATTTCTTTTTAATAAGTAAGTTAGGGACCGCCATATGGGGTTTACCTTGACGTGGTATGGTGGCTTTTCAATTTTATGATCATAACTTTGGTAACTAAAAACCCCTGTTTTGTAAACATGCACTTGCATTTATACTGAATTATTTATGAGACAGGGGCCCAGGGAAGTGCATTGTAAGTAGCACTTCCATTATATTTAAATATATTTTGATTTAGCCTTGAGTGCTTCCACAATTTCCCTCTAATATAGTATATTGGCCTGAAGCTGTGGCATAGCTTCATGTGGTTTTTCAATAGCACCCCATACCCACCCCTTAAAACTAATGGTGGTCCTACGCTTTTAAATGTGGGCGTTGGTTTGGGCAATCCCTCTCTCTTAAAAGCCTTTATTGGTGGGGGAGGATTCAGCCTTCAAATTGAAACCAATGCTCAACATACACTGAACACAGGTAATGCTATTATGCAGAGAAATATTTCTTTTTAATAAGTAAGTTAGGGACCGCCATATGGGGTTTACCTTGACGTGGTATGGTGGCTTTTCAATTTTATGATCATAACTTTGGTAACTAAAAACCCCTGTTTTGTAAACATGCACTTGCATTTATACTGAATTATTTATGAGACAGGGGCCCAGGGAAGTGCATTGTAAGTAGCACTTCCATTATATTTAAATATATTTTGATTTAGCCTTGAGTGCTTCCACAATTTCCCTCTAATATAGTATATTGGCCTGAAGCTGTGGCATAGTTTCATGTGGTTTTTCAATAGCACCCCATACCCACCCCTTAAAACTAATGGTGGTCCTACGCTTTTAAATGTGGGCGTTGGTTTGGGCAATCCCTCTCTCTTAAAAGCCTTTACTGGCGGGGGAGGATTCAGCCTTCAAATTGAAACCAATGCTCAACATACACTGAACACAGGTAATGCTATTATGCAGAGAAATATTTCTTTTTAATAAGTAAGTTAGGGACCGCCATATGGGGTTTACCTTGACGTGGTATGGTGGCTTTTCAATTTTATGATCATAACTTTGGTAACTAAAAACCCCTGTTTTGTAAACATGCACTTGCATTTATACTGAATTATTTATGAGACAGGGGCCCAGGGAAGTGCATTGTAAGTAGCACTTCCATTATATTTAAATATATTTTGATTTAGCCTTGAGTGCTTCCACAATTTCCCTCTAATATAGTATATTGGCCTGAAGCTGTGGCATAGTTTCATGTGGTTTTTCAATAGCACCCCATACCCACCCCTTAAAACTAATGGTGGTCCTACGCTTTTAAATGTGGGCGTTGGTTTGGGCAATCCCTCTCTCTTAAAAGCCTTTATTGGCGGGGGAGGATTCAGCCTTCAAATTGAAACCAATGCTCAACATACACTGAACACAGGTAATGCTATTATGCAGAGAAATATTTATTTTTAATAAGTAAGTTAGGGACCGCCATATGGGGTTTACCTTGACGTGGTATGGTGGCTTTTCAATTTTATGATCATAACTTTGGTAACTAAAAACCCCTGTTTTGTAAACATGCACTTGCATTTATACTGAATTATTTATGAGACAGGGGCCCAGGGAAGTGCATTGTAAGTAGCACTTCCATTATATTTAAATATATTTTGATTTAGCCTTGAGTGCTTCCACAATTTTCCTCTAATATGAAATATTTATCCTCTCAGAATTTATTTGTATGTATGTACTTTTTTATGGTATCACAGTAGCTTATCTTTAAAACCAAAGGCAGAGTGATTTTATACTTTATACAAGTCTTGGAACTCTAAGGTGGTAATATAGTCATATTTTACATCAGGGTATACATAATTTATTATAATACACAAGTTTCGTTAAATCATGTGACAGAAATTATATCATTTAGCACAGATTATAACTGATGGCATCACTAAGCAAAATTCTGTGTTCAATTTACATATAATTTACAGAATACTGTCAATCTAATTATAGTTTGCCATTTTTTTCATCCATAACACTGAAAGATGGAGTTCCCCAAATGATATCCTTGAATTTAGCACCTACAAGGGCTAAAAAGCAATAGCAGTTACTAGGAATTTGTGTGCTTCATTGGTTTGATAACAGGATTAAATGTATTATTTTTAATAAAGGAAATCAGATAATCAGTCCTTTCTGCAACACGCAGTTTTCCTACGCTTGTTTGAAGTAGAAAAATATTTTGTTTGACCACATTAAAGAAATGATAGGTTGAAAGGGTGAGTTTTAATTCTTTGCAGTGCATCCAGAACTCATCTTATATCAATCGCTTTGAATAAAATTATTCCTATTGTTTTAAAATTGCAATGGAGCAGAATTTATGACATGACAAAAAGAGAGAATAATATGTGTGCTAAATCTTTATTCAATTTATTGAGATGCATTTCATATCTCAGGCTGACTTCTGAAGGGAAGAAGTCATTCTTCAAAGTTTTTCCTTCGTATTCTTCATAGTAATGTATATTGAAAACACAGTCAATGTAAAATGTTACAGCCATGAAACAAAGATTGTTAAGACAATCAGTTGTTAACCATTAAAACACTCAATTTTGGCTCTCAAGTATGTTTTAATGGAAATATGATATTATAGCCTAGCGTGCTTGATGTTTATTGGCTACATATATGGAATTTCTGGTATTTGTATGCCTACTCTATGAACTTGACCTCTTGTTTTTATGAAGACCTACTGTGAGATGTGTTAAAATGTAAATTGAGCAATTTCATTACAGTTATGCTATTAAACAATTCGAGTAATCCATTACATTCAATTACTGATTGCTCAGGACCTTGGGTTTTTTAGATAAGGGGGTTTTCCATAATTTAGATCTCCATTAAGTCTACTAAAGAATAATTTAAACATGAATAGGCACAATAGGATTGTTTTTCCTCCAATAAGGATTAATTATATCTTAGTTGGGATCTGGTATAATGTACTAGTAATTCTAAAGAAAAAGGCAATAAATTTTTTAAAATTTTTTAAATATTTGATTAAAGTGGAGTCTATGGGAGATGACATTCCCGTAATTTGGAGCCTTCTGGATAATGGTTTACCTGATAATGGGCCCTATACCAGTAATTACTATGATAATCATTCTTCCTTCCTTTTTTCAAATTTTTTTTTATTCACAAAGAATCCGACACCAGGACTGGTACAGGACAAGACCTAATTCCAGCACATTTTGTGTGATTTTAATTTATCTAAAGATTTAATGCTTAGCTGAACCATATTTTGAAACTACGTTAGCGACAGTCCCTTTTGCTAGCGAATTGTCATCTATGCCGATGTTCCTGCAGATGGGATTTCTGGTGAATTTTCCCTAGCAACAGCCACTTTGCCCTTTAGTAAATTTGCCCCTGTGTCTTTATCCAGTTCCTTGCTATTTACAATTTTCTCTAGCAATTTAATCCTTTTAATGTATTATACTATATAGTGCTAAAAAGTGAAGACGCCATATGAAAAAAAGCCATTGACTTTAAAGGACCAGTAACGTCAAAAATTTTTATTTGAGAAATACATTCTACATGTTAAAAATAATGGGCATGCCCTAATAAATTAATATAACACACCTAGTGCTTTTTTTAAAAAATAAATCAAAATACCTTTCCTCCATTACATGGAAAACGGCGAAAAGGTGACCAGTGCGCACTCCCGACGCTGTACACACAACCGGAAGTAGGGAAACCGGAAGTCAAAACACAGAGCAGCCGGTAACATCCAAGCAGGTAGTGGTGAGTGAACTGCTGCGCGAAGAGAAAGACTGAGGATTTTAAGCGCTGCACACACAGATAGAGAGAGGCTGAGAGGACAGAATGCTGCAGGGACTTAAACGCTGCATGGAGAGAGAGGCTGGGACAGAAAAGCTGCCGGCAGAGAGGCTGAGGGGAGAAATGCTCAGGTAGGAAAGACTGCGGGGAGAAAAGTTTAGGAGACAGAAAAGCTGCCGGCAGAGGGGAGGGAAACACTGCGGGGACACAAACGCTGCAGAGTTACAAAAGCCTGAGGAGGAGGAACGGGTGCCGGGAGAGGGGAGGTAAAGGGTGCGGGGGGGGGAAAAGAGAGATAAATTATCTTGACAAAAATATTCTGGAGGGGGAGAGAGAGACATGCTGGAGGAGTGAACATAACTGCTGGTCAAAAGAGCAGGGAGATAATGTAACAGGACGGCTGTCAGCTGTGAGCGTGAGCAGAGAAAAGCATCCAGAAGTCACATCAGTCCAGGAAGAGAGACACAGCAGCGCGCACGTAGGGGAGAAGAGAAGGAGAACCAGCAAGAAGATGGCGGAGACCCCTTGGACACCGTGGGACAGTGCCGGTTTGAGTTTTTTTCCTATGTCTTATCCAAACAGCAGGAAAGATCAGCATATTGGAGGTAAGTAATATGTATGCATTTGTTTTTTTTTATTTTTAAAAATTGTGTTACTGGACCTTTAATGCATTTGGAGCAAGAAAAATTGTTGCGTTTGTAAAAATATTGTCACACGTAAAAAAAAAGGCCATTGACTTCAATGCGTTTCACAAAATTTTTGTGATTTTTATCGATGTGAAACGGGACAGATTCGCTCATCACTAGTGCTAAACAGACACTCGCTTGAATATACATATGCATATTTGCCAGCTATAAATACAGATTATATGTGAATACCAAATAGGAATTATCAAATGCATGTTTCCTTACTGTGCCTTACTTGCAAGATCTGTAATATTCATAACCAGCTATTTGTGTTTTACAGATGTTAATATGTGCTGTAATATTGCAACATGATGCAAAGTCTGCAAAATATAATATATCATAGGGTAAAAAACATGTTGGTGCCACAAAACCTTCAAAACACCTTTTCAGATAATTGGCCAACATAGACTAGTCTTGGGGATCAGAAGAAGCACTAGTTATTTTGAATTGTTGGGTTTGGTATGAACATTTGTGTATTTTAAACCACACTGATTCCAATGCCTAATTTTAAGTCCATGTATGTATGTATATTTTTATTTGTAAAGTGCTCCTCGAGGGCAAAGCACTGCACAGCAAAACAATAAATTAGTAGTAACAAACAAGGGGTCATTGGAATAAAAAGTAACCATAAGTGCATTATTAGAAATACAATTCAGATAAATAAAAAAATATAATTACTATACAGATTAAGTGCTCAGTGTCAAGGAAACAAAAGGCTAGAGTACCCTACCCCATAGAGCTTACAGTCTAAATGGGAGGGTAACAAACAGACAATTCAGAGGGGAATTAAGGTGCTGTGGGTTACAGTTTGTTACACTGTTATATAAGTGCCAGTTCAGGTGTTATCCAGGTGCTCCCAGAGGTAGTTTTTGAGTTTCGTTTTAAAAACACTGAAGGAGGATTCTCTCCTGAGAGATTCAGGAATGGCATTCCAGATGTAAGGAGTCGCAAGAGAGAAGGGTTTGATACGGGAAACGGCAGTAGTAGTGGGGGGTACAACTCTGAAAGGAGCGGAGGTTTCGGGCAGGAACATTTAGAGAAACAAGAGATGAGATGTAGTTAAATGCAGAGGAATGAAAGGCTTTGCAGGTTATATGGAGGAGTTTATAAGTTATTCTTTGTTTTATAGGAAGCCATGATAAGGACTTCAGCAGCGGAGGGGCCTGTACCCTTTTGGATGAGAGGAGGAAAATTCTGGCAGCAGTGTCTAATACAGACTGTAGAGGGAAGAGATGGGAGTTAGGAAGGCCAGTTAGTAGAAGGTTACAGTAATCTAGTCTGGATAGGATGAGAGCATGCATGAGCGTCTTGGATGTATCAGGTGAAAGAAAGGGATGGATTTGTTACATTGTTTTTATCTTTTTATCTGCTAATCCGCTTTTTAATACAAAAGTGGCACAATTGCACAACACATGGATTATTGGGGGATCATTGGAACCAAATGATCCTTCTGGACTTTTTTCGAACCTTTGAGTTTTTTGGAATCTCAAGAACACTTTACACTTTACATTTTTAACACTTGCTACGATATATAGATTTTAACATTTGTTATAATATAAATGTTTTAACTGTTTTTATATTATTCACCACTATTGTATTTGATTCACTAATTTTTTGGATATTCTCACTGGGAATGCTGGGAATTGTGTCCCACACTGGGAGGTGGGAACCAGGTTCTAACCCCTCCCCCTAAATCACTTATTTAAGTATGTTGTTACACAGTGCATTTAGCTTGATAAAGGGCTGGAATAGCCCGAAACGTCGCTCTGCTAATGGCATGAATAAATAATCATTGATTCACATATCGGAGTGCTGCTGTAATTATTGCTTTACAGTGGAGTTTTTCCTTGGGCAGAGAGGAACACAGCTGTGCACCCGACGCTGCAAAAGGTGTAAGTGTGGCACCTTACTGATTTGATTTGATTCTTTTCAGCTAGTGGCCCTGACATGTCTAATTGGGGTGCTATGTTAATGGACACTTGGTAGAAGCATCAAGGAAAATCAGATTTTAAGGTGTAAGAGTGGAGAAATGGAGACTGAAGGAATTCAGAGTTGAAATAAAGGGGAGTTTGGGTACCATAAAGGTTTGTTCTGCTTTGTAAATTGTAAACTCTTTTTGGCAGGCCATCTTTATCTCTTGTATTGGTTATTTGTTGTTTTTGTATGTTTTCTTGTATGTTTGTATGTAATGATATTTAGGGGCACATTTACTAAGCTCGAGTCAAGGATTCGAAGTAAAAAAACTTTTAATTTCTAAGTTTTTTTGGGGTATTTCAACCATCTAATAGGCTACTTCGACCTTCAACTACGACTTCGATTCGAACTCAGGCCCGGATTTGTGGCGAGGCCACATAGGCCCGGGCCTAGGGCGGCAAAAAATAGGGGCAGCATGCTGCCCAGCCGCATTATGGGGACGTGTGCGTCCCCATTTAATTACACCAGCTGTGCCAGCGCGCTGGGAAGGGAAAGTGTAGGCGGGCGCTAGGACCGCGCGGCTGCCTGGTCGGACTGCGTGGCCTAGGGGCGGCCGGCAAACCCGGCGCTGTTCGAACTAAAAATCGTTCGACTATTCGACCATTCGATAGTCAAAGTACTGTCTCTTTAAAAAAACCTTCAACTACCTACTTCGGCACTTTAAACCTACCGAGCACCAATGTTAGCCTATGGGGACCTTCCCCATAAGCTTTCTAAGCTTTTTTTGATCGAAGGAAAATCGTTGTCGAAGACGAAGAATTTTACTTCGTTGGTCGAATATCGAGGGCTAATTAACTCTCGATATTCGACCCTTAGTAAATGGGCCTCCCCATGTTTACATACATTTGGAGGCTTATTTATTAAAGGTCAGATTTTAGAAACCTCCACTAAACTTAAAACTCTAAAAAAAAAAAAAAGTGCTTATCAATTCGCAAAAAAAATACAAATACCTTGAAAACATTATTTGTTTTGGACAATTTCTAACAGAGAAAAATCAGAAAACCTCTAAGTCTGAATTGATTTACAGTTGTCCAATAAGATCATCACAGCTCCCATCAACTTCTTTAGCACCTCCACAATTTTTACTTGGCAAAGTTCTGGAATTTTTCAAGTTTTTCAAAATAGAGAAAAACAAGAATTTCTAGAGATTCTTGGAAAAAATCTAAATTTGATTGTTAATAAATGATTCCATATAGTACAAAGCTGCAGACTATTGTCGGAGCTTATATATATCATTTTCAAATAATAAGAATGTTAACTACATAGAGTTTGTTGGCACTTGGGAGGTTCATCTGCAAAACAACATTGATATTTGTTTTATATTATGTAAGATTCTAGAGATGAATATTTCAGCAAAATAAACAGAGGCATTTAGTTAAACTCTAACTCCAAAACAATCACAAGGTAAAGATGTAAGGGATCAAGAATTAACGAAAAAGACAAATAATTATTTTTCACATTTTCAGTCAAATCTCTTTTGTACTCTGTAATTAAAATATAAAAAAATGATACGAATAAAAACTAGCAAAAAACTGCTGTTAAATATGTATGTCGCTATAATCTCGAAACATTTTTGACATTTAATAGAGAAAAAAAATCTAAACCTCTAAAAGTCTAAATGGTTATAAAAAAGGTTCAATAGGATCAGCGCAGCTCCCATTGACTTCTATAGGACCTCAACTTTTTTTTAGTTGGCTCAGTTTCATAGTATATATATTCAATAACACGACTTTTTAGAGTTTTAGAGAATTACATTTTTTTTTAGATATTAAATGATTTAAAATATGATTTTTGAAAAAAAGAAATCTGAATATTGGTAAATCGGTCCCTATATATTTTCATATCACAACCTACAAAAAATCCACCTAACCTAATATACAGTTGCAAAAATCTCTATTAATCTCTGTCTCAGAGTCTAATATTCAATGAATATTCAATGATGTCAGTAAGTATTTGGTTTGGAGGGAGTTCTCCGTATTTATAAATGACACTTATTTTGTCAAAGTCGTCAATCTATTTAATTTCTGTAGACCTTTGCTTAGCATCTGGGAGGAGAAGGTTATTCCAAAGAATGCCTGTAAAAAATAACAAGACAGTAGGGCCCATACAAAATACCATAAAAATACCAAATTGCACATCGCTAAAAATTATTCTAACCTACGGCTGGACTTATCAGACATGCCTTAGCTTGTAGCGTGTTGTGGGAACTTACCGTATATAAGCCGACCCGAGTATAAGCCGAGGTACCTAATTTTACCTACAAAAACTGGGAAAACTTATTGACTCTAGTATAAGCCTAGACTCAACTACAGCCCTGTCTCCCAGCAGCGCACATTCTGCCAAAGCGGCCCCCCAGCGATCAACCGGACTTCTTTGCAAAGTTGATGGTGACAGAGAATTGCCAAACGGATTACTGTGTGCATTGTCCCACTGTCCCACTACCATGTGCAGAGGGTGCTGTGTGATATTGCCATCACTGTTAATCCTTCATATAACCAACAGAGGGCACTGTGTGATATTGCAGTCACTGTTATTCTTTAATATAACCAACAGAGGGCACTGTGTGATATTGCAGTTACTGTTAATTTTTCAAATAACCAACAGATGGCGCTGTGTGATATTGCAGTCACTGTTATTCTTTCATATAACCAACAGAGGGTGCTGTGTGATATTGCAGTCACTGTTATTCTTTCATATAACCAACAGAGGGCGCACTGTTATTCTTTCATATAACCAACAGATGGTGCTGTGTGATACTGCAGTCACTGTTATTCTTTCATATAACCAACAGAGGGCACACTGTTATTATTTCATATAACCAACAGAGGGTGCTGTGTGATATTGCAGTCACTGTTATTCTTTCATATAACCAACAGAGAGCGCACTGTTATTCTTTCATATAACCAACAGATGGCACTGTGTGATTTTGCAGTCACTGTTATTCTTTCATATAACCAACAGAGGGCGCACTGTTATTCTTTCATATAACCAACAGAGGGCATTGTGGGATATTGCAGTCTCTCCCCAAGTGAACTGTTGGTATAGGAATGATTAAAAGTGACTGCAATCTCAGCTACTGCCCGCTGACCCGAGTATAAGCCGAGGTTGACTTTTTCAGCACATTTTGGATGCTGAAAAACTCGGCTTATACTCGAGTAGATACGGTAGTAAAAGGATAATAAAACAAGCAAAAAATAAAAGTGAAATGACAATTCCATACTATTCCTTATCTGTTCCAAAGGAAAGCATGTTGCATTGTCAGTTGTTTTACAGTAGGCTGCTTATATTCTTTACTTCACTCTACAAAACCCTGAGGTAGTTTCTTACCAACTACTAACTCAAGAGAAGTCTGTGGTCCAGGCTGCTGATTACTAGATTACCAATGTTGTCTCAAAACATTTTCCATGTGCATCTTCCACCATCGTCATTTGATCAGACTGCTCCTTATGAATAAGAGGGGTGCTTTTCAGAGCATGCTGTGAATTGAATGTCAATAGTATCCGGTCAGGTACATTATTCAGATTAATGAACTATATTGAAATTTGAGGAATATCAAAAAAGACACTTTAAGCATGAAAAATAACTCATCCAGTGAGAATGACACTGGGGTAGATTTATTAAGCTTCTAAATATAAATTCGAATTTTGAGATTTATCATAGCCTGGGAACAACTCAAATTCGACTATTCACCACGTAAAACCTGGCAAGTTCATGAAGAAGTCAGTGGCAGACGTCCAGTGACCCATTTAAAGATGTCAATAGCCTTCCTGACATTCAAGTTTTTTTCAGAGAATAAACTTGTTTCGAGTTTAGTTGAATTCGATTTGAGTTTGATTCGAGTTTTCGGGTTAGTAATATTCATTTAAGTTTTAGACATTCAAGTTTTTTCTTAAATAACCTCCCATTCGAGATGTTGGTATATTGGAATTTATTAGAACAAAACATTTTAAATAAATTTGAAATTCAAACTTTGATAAATATGCCACTGGATGTTGGGTAGGGATGTCTCGGACTGTTCGCCCGCGAACTAATTCGCGCGACATCGACTGTTCGCGTCCGCCGAATGTTCGCGAACGTCGCGCGACGTTCGCCAATTTGGGTTCGCCTTAGCTGGCGCTTATTTTTGACCTCTCACCCCAGACCAGCAGATACATGGCAGCCAATCAGGAAGCTCTCCCTCCTGGACCACCCCCACACCCCCTGGACCACTCCCCTTCCATATATAAACTGAAGCCATGCAGCGTTTTTTCATTCTGCCTGTGTGTGCTTGGAAGAGCTAGTGTAGGGAGAGAGCTGTTGAGTGATTTGAGGGACAGTTGATAGTAACTTTACTGCTATGTATTGTAGGGACAGAACTCTGCAGGGATTTGAGGGACATTTTAGGTTAGGTAGCTTTGCTGGCTAGTAATCTACCTTCTACTGCAGTGCTCTGTATGTAGCTGCTGTGGGCACTGCTTCTGATCTCTCATCTGCTGACTGCTGCCTGTAACCCAATAGTCCTTGTAAGGACTGCTTTTATTTTCTTTTTTGTTTTTTTTACTTTGCTACTGTAAGAGCCCAGTGCTATTAGTCTAGCTGTGTTGGGGAGTGGGACTGGTGTGCTGCTCCTCCTAGTAGTTCACCACTACCAGCACCAACAAGTCAAAATTGTTACAAAGTATCTTATTTGCACCTGTTAGCTGTTCTGAGCTCTCTGCCAAAAGCTAATTAAGTTAGAAACTGTTTTTTTTCTGGCTGTTCAGTGCAGAGAAAAGAGGGACTTTCCAGTACAAAAGATGGACATGGGGTTGAGTGGTCAAAAGAGGGACAGTTGGGAGGTATGCAAGTGCCACCTAGCTGTGTGAGCTTTTTCACATTCTGTCTAAATAACAATAATAATTCCGTGTCCGTAAACATCACCTGAGTGATGTTTTTACAGCAGCAATAATATATTCCGTATCCACTACTGTATACGTTGCCCTTGCAGGCATTGTTTGCCCAGTCTTTAACCAAGTGCCACCTAGCTGTGTGAGCTTTTTCACATTCCGTGTCCAGAAACATCACCTGAGTGACGTAGTGTGATTTCTGTCCTTTACAGCACAAAACGCAGCGCTGTGTCAACAATGTATTTTTCAGATACATTTTTGCCCTTGATCCCCCTCTGGCATGCCACTGTCCAGGTCGTTGCACCCTTTAAACAACTTTAAAATCATTTTTCTGGCCAGAAATGTCTTTTCTAGCTTTTAAAATTCGCCTTCCCATTGAAGTCTATGGGGTTCGCGACGTTCGCGAACCGTTCGCATTTTTGACGCAAGTTCGCAAATATGTTCGCGAACATTTTTTCCGCCGTTCGCTACATCCCTAATGTTGGGAGATGTTATCTGGTACCAACTGAGACATCTATGCTTTAAAGATTTGTAATTAGATGCCTCAAAGCAATCAAGTAAAATGGCAATTGCAATTTCCCCTCTTTAGTCTAAATAATTACATCACAGATATTAGAGATTCACCAAATACATACATTTTTGGATCCGTTCTAATACGAATCTGAACATTACTTGCATATTAAAATTTAAGAAAAACAAAAAAATTGCATCATCTGTAAATAAAGTACTGCAATCTGGAAGCCGGCACCACAATTAAACCATTTATATACAGGTGCAAGCCCCACTGTGTTCATTTCCCAGGTCAAAATAACATCAAACTTCTAGACAGCATTCACTAACTACAGTATGTCTCTGTTAAATGAAAATGCCTTTATTTGAATCATTGGCATAGACACCAGACATGATTTATCTGTGTACAAAGAATTGTTGAGTGGCTTTAATGTGTTGGCTTAAAGTGAATCCTGCAAAGAGCATTGAGATCTGCTTGAATCCCAAATTAGATGTTTGATTTGGTGCATCTCTAATAGAGATGATGAGCAGGATTGTTCAGTCCCAACAGACTCTATTTTATCCAAATAATCCAAATTTTTAAAAATGATTTACTTTTTCTCTGTAATAATAAAACAGTATATTGTATTTGATCCAAACTAAGATCTAACCAATCCATATTGGAAGCAAAACCAGCCTAGTAGGTTTCTTATGTTCACATAAATTTATAGTAGAATTAAAGATCCAAATTATGGAAGGTTTTGTTAGCCAAAAAAACCCCCAGATCCCGAGTATTCTGAATAACAGGTCCTATACTGGTATTACAAACAGACTGACTCTATACTGTACATTGAACTTGTAATGATATTTAAAGCTTGACATACTCTTGTGTTTCAGAGAGCACATTTTTATGACATGCACAAAAGGTTTTCCACTTTGTGAAAGTTAAAGCATTAGGATAGTACTTATGCGTTGCAGTTCTTATGTATACTTTAGAGAAATGAAACCAGAAGGTATATGAACCATGAAGATACATGTAGCAATGCATGTGCATTATTTTATGTTTTATTTTTTCTGTCCCTTTGGGTCTTTTCATTCTACAGTTCCATAAATGTTAAGAATAGAAAGCATATATTTTATACCATATATTACTGGTAAAAAGCTGAAATCCTGTTTGCTGACTGTTATGCCACAAAAAACAAATACAGGTACAAGACCTTTTAAACAGAATACTTGGGACCTGGGGATTTTCGGATGAGTGGTCTTTTTGTAATTCGGATTAATGCTACTAAAACATTTAAACATTAATTAAACCAAATAGAGTTGTTTTAACTCCAATAAAGAGTAAATTATTTCTTAGTTGGAATCAATTGTTAGGTACTTTTTATAAATACAGAGAAAAAAAGTGAATCATTTGATTAAAATTAGGTAGATGGTCTTCCCTTAATTCAGAGCTTTTTGGATGACTAGTTTCCAGATAATGGATCCCATACCTGTATTAACTACTTGACTGAAGTCAAATATAGACCAGAACAATAGCAGTCTTTTACTAAATTGTCTTTTGCACATTGCTTAAATTATGAGTAGCTGTAGCTTTGTTTCACAAAAAATGACCTTTGTACAAATGACCTTCATACCATTTTTTTCTCATCCACATTCAAGTCCACAAGTACTTTGTAAATGTCATCAGTCTCTTTTCACTTATTTTCCTCGCTTAGCCTCAAGAATATTCCAAATTCATCACTTATACTGTTTCTTTGATACATTTTGTCTGTTTTTTTCTTATGTATAGCTATATTTTAGTGATTGTTTTCAGTAGTTTGCATACTTCTCTGCTCTTACTGCACTATATGGCATACACTTGGTTTGAGAAATGATATGCAGGGCATGCACATCAATGTCCTGAGCACAATATGTGCTGCTATCCTCTGTTTAATTTACAGTACCTAATCCCCTAGGAAACTGACCTCTGTCATTTCATGTATAATCTTACATCATCAGTGGAAGCAAATACTAGAAATGCATCAAATCCAGGGTTTGTTCAGTATCTGGCTGATTTCTAGTACTTTTTTTCGCAGAAAAAAAGTGCTGACATCTTGAAAATCTTGAAATCATATCACTTAAAGCTAGGGTTGCCAACTAGCTCTGTCAGTGTGTTTCAACTTGGGCTACTTCATTCAACACATCCTGCCTTGTTTTCAGAGTTCTGAATCACTATAATCCCCAGTCTGCCCAGTCTTTGCCCTCATCATCATCACTGGTTTGTCCCAGGATGTCACTGGTTCGTTCTGGAAACCAATAAACATGGTAACCCCTCTTAAAGCTCAAGCTCTGGACAATTGAATGCAGCAATTCTTTGTTTGCACAAAATTAAATCTTTTGATTTTCAGATTAGGTTACAGAATCATGAATTTGCAACCAATGGCCCAAAAGTTGAACATTTAAACCAGGCAGATTAGAGGTGACCTACAAATGATGAGGTGTATTAGTGTTCCATTTTTATAACCTCTTTATGCTCAAAAGTACAAGTAAACTTATTACTAGTTTTTGCATACAGAAAAAGGTTCAGTTCATTTTTCTCTTTTTATAGTCTGCATTCGTTTCCAAATTTGAAAATCTGACCTTTATATTTGGATCAGAACTGATAAATATGGTTAGGTTTGTTTTCTCATATACTGTATAATAACAGGTGTCTGCTATTTTAATACTTGATTATCATTGTTTAATGCCAATACCCTGTAGACTGCAGGATGCAAGTCATGCAAATTAAATCATTGTATAAAAAGGGCTTCAGGCATGAAATGGGGATTGTGTTAACAAAAATAATTGCATGATTTGAAACACCTGGTATTACCAATTTAATAAAATCAAAACATTAATCTTGCAACCTGTTCAAAACAGGTACAAAAGGAGGATAAACTAGTGATTATTGCATTGGCATCCAAAGTCTAATTGGCTTCTCCTAGACCGATTTCAAAAAAGTTCTCTTTTTTGTTTGTTTTTTTTAAAATATTTGAGATAGAATAACACACCCTTGCTGTTTCAGTTCCTTATATGTGATAACATTCAGTGATGCATTTCCTGCTTCCCATTTAATTACATTTTCTCTTTTCTAATTAGAAAAATAACTGTAGGATAAAGCAAATATTACAGTACTATCTGGAGGTATCCTTATACGTTTGGGGAATCATCTATGGATTATCAAACTGTTAATGTGATCCCACCTTGGCCTGTATTAAAGATTTGTATGCCTCTTTAAAACTCATGGGATACTTTCTGTGAGGTGAGCATCTTAGCCTTTGCTTTCATTTTGTTCAATGTAATAATGATTTCCATGAGAGAATGTAATTTTAACAAATGGATATTGATTACTGTTTTATCATTAACAGACCTAACATCTTCCGCTTTCTCCAAATGGGGAATATATTGGATGCCAAAGAACAGGCAGATGGTTAAGTACTTCCTGAGAATAGGTTTATCCTTTGAAGATGCAATACAAGTCATCTGCAATTTTGACAGGTATTTTAATATTTATGCTTTATAGACTTGTCCAAAATGGCTAGGTGACAAAATGAAAAGCAGTAATATGGGACAGTCTGTTCATGTTCTGCTAGTACTAATGGTTGTTATGAAATCTGGATCAGAAATGTAACAACAATTCTAATACTGACATTATCCTGCATTTTGAAATATCTTTTACCTTTAATATTTTAGACTTGTAAAATATAAAAACCTTTGTCAAGTTGCTAAATTCTTTTGATTCATGCAGTCAATACTGCATAAAATACTCCTTCGAAATAATATACTAATGATATAAAATATATTGTATGATATATCCTTATTTGCCTGGGCTTGAATGCTGCATGGTTCTTGAATGTAATCCTCCAGTTACACAATATACAGAAAAACAAAATATTTGTCTACCTATTTGTCTACCACACAGGTCACTGCTTCTTGCTCCTGGGCTGTAACCTCAATCTAACTCAACACTGTAAGGGCAGAGGCACACAGGATGAGTTTTGTGGCAAATATAAAAGAGTGGAAATACAAGAACTGTATCTAGGGCCTGTCACCTCTGCATCCCTGAAGTAATAAAGTAGGCAAAAACCGTTTACATACTTTCTAGATCTCCCATTGTATTTCAAAATTGTGCTATACACTCTTAGCTCATAACGCATTGTTGGTTACATGAACCTGCATGAAGAAATGTAAAGCTTGCAAAGAAGTGGGCATTCAATAGCTATTCCATTTTCTATTAGTTGCAGTATATATATATATATATATATATATATATATATATATATATATATATATATATATATATATATATATATATATAAACTAGCAGTTCAAATATTTTGCCTTACTCATGACCATCTTTGTTGAAAACTGGCTAGGATTTTCCATGTTATCCTTTATGTTTACTCCATGGGATTGAGAAAGGTGTTGTTAAATGTAAATATTTCACAAATATTGCACTTGAGCCAACTGAGAGCCCCAACACCCAACCACAAGCAAGGCTAAGAAGGACACATCTTTGCTTATTTCCAACACATTTTCTACATTGTTTGGAAATTAGCTACCTACCTAGAATGCTTAACCTCTACTAGCTAATTGGTTGAAAGTGGAAATTATCTCTTATTCATCTCTTATTATTTCTGGTTTATTCAGTAGCTTTCCAGTTTGCAATTTAAGCAATCTGGTTGCTAGGATCAGTGTCGGACTGGCCCACAGGGATACCAGGAAAACTCCCGGTGGGCCCAGGTCTCAGTGGGCCCTCTTGCTTCAAAACATTTGGCATATTTCATGGCCATCATCTATTTCTATGTGAACAAAGAGACTAAATAGACTGAATAATAGATTATAGCATGTAAAGAAAAGAGACTAGCAGAATAGAGGTTGTGTGAGGAGAGAAATTATAATAGTACTGAGAGTGGGCCCCTGATGTAAGGTCTTTTGGTGGGCCCCTGGTCTAAGATTTTTGAGTGGGCCCCTGGTGTCCCAGTCAGACACTGGCTAGGATCCACATTACCCTAGCAACCATGCACTAATTTGAATAAGAGACTGGAACATGAATAGGAGAGGCCTGAATATAAATTGATTAAGAAAAATTAGCAATAACTATACATTTGTAGCCTTACAGAGCATTTGTTTTAAGATGGGGTCAGTGACCCCCTTTTGAAAGCCAGAAAGGGTCAGAAGAAAGCAAATAATTAAAAAACGACATAATATAAAAATATGAAGGGCAATTAAAAATTGCTTAGAATTAGGCATGCTAACTTAAAGTTACCTTAAAGGAGAACTACCCCTTTAACTTTACCGCTTATTAAGCTGGCAGTAGTAGTTGCTTATGATCTGTGAAACGTACAAATGGTTAAAAAAAAATAAAAATAGCAAACACTAAAAATAAGAAAGTCACTACACTTCCACCAATAAAATAAACATAAATAAAATGGAACAATAGGCAACTCCTCTTTCATGAGCTCTCTTAGCAGAAATTAATGGAACCAGGGAGATCCAAGGTGAATCTTCAATAATCTGCTGGTCAAATCTCTTCTACTGGCAGCTAAGGCAAGGAAAATAACATTCAGTATGTAAGGCAGTGAGTGGGACAGTGCATGCTGGCTAGAATAGGGTTATGTGCCCGGGTATGCTTCATGTAACTACTCTATTTTTACCTTACCATTACCACAAGTAATGGGCTTTGCTTTCTGAATGTTGGAACGCCTATATATGTTCATACCCTTTTCACACCAATCTCAAAAGAGAAATAGGGAAATGTGGGAAACACGTTTTAGTAGAACGCTCTACAATGGAGAAGCACCTTTATTACAATTATTTTAATGTGCCATACTCATGCTGTATATCACATGTAGACTGATGGTTAGAGAGACTTTATTTCTGTAATGTTGGTATTATTTTGTATGTATAAAGACTCTTTGGTATTAGTAATACTCTGCTTTGTTCTAATCTATACAACTATGGTACACCAATTCACAATACAAATCTGATTTTCACAGGACCCATTGTTAGTTCTAGTACTACAGAATGGGCCATACTCTTGATATCAGCAACCACTACACAAATGACAACTGCTGGAAATCTAGATCAAGATTCACAGATAGGGACATAACCAATAGGACAGTATCAGTAATACCAAGCAAACAAAGGCTAGTTTGGACATACAACTACAACTATAGTATTTCATGATGCAAGAGGATCACCAACAGAACCGCCGTCAGAAATCACAGGGCCCCGTACGTCAAAATTTCCTGGGCTGCGCCCACCGCAAGCCCCACCTACAGGTCCGCCCTCCCCACCACACAGTAAAAAAACAAAAAATATATTGGTGGCTAGGGTTCCCAAATGTTAATAAAAAGATATTGGTGGGCAGGGCCCCCCATAAAAAAAACATTTGTGGCCAGGGCCCCCCCATTAAAAAATATTGGTGGCTAGGACCCCACATGAGAAAAAAAAATTGGTGGCCAGGGCCCCCCCACATTATAAGAAAATTGGTGGCCAGGGCCCCTTAAACGTCCATGCCTTCCTGAAATCAGCAGCTCTCAGAAAGATGGGGGGCCTGGCTAATCAAGTAAGTGTGGCATGGCCGGGGCCCCCCTTACCATTGGGGCCCCCTACAACTCTCCCCCCTGTCCCCCCCCTGATGGCTGCCCTGATCACCAATGAGAATTATTGGTGTAGCTTTGTGTACTAAACTATACAACTATTCACCATTTATTTTAATTGCAGTTGTTTTGTTTTTTTTGGATATCAACAGGATTATGTAGTGCTGATAAGGATATTTCCTTTTGGAGAAGCAGTATTACATCTGAATAATGCTGTTGGACAAGCATCTCTTATTATTAGGGGGCCCATTTACTTAGCTCTAGTGAAGGCATAGATGAAAAAAAACTTAGAATTTCGAATGTTTTTTTTGGCTACTTCGACCTTCGACTACAACTTCGACTTCGAATCAAACGATTCGAACTAAAAATCGTTTGACTATTCGACCATTCGATAGTCGAAGGACTGTCTCTTTGACCCCCTAGTTCGCCACCTAAAAGCTACCGAAGTCAATGTTAGCCTAGGCTTTGCTAGCTTTTTTAGCTCGAAGAAAAATCGTTCGATCGATGGATTTGAAATGGTTTGATGGTTTGAAACCTATTGCCCTCTCTTTGGGACCACATTGATGATGGCTACCATGAATCTTGTAAACCTATAAAACAAGGAAAATACAGAACTGCCCCTGCAAGCAGCTTTTGTGAGCTACATACAAAACTGTACCAGAGACAGTTTAGCAATTTAATATTATGGCCTGCATGATACGTTTGTGGCTGCTATGACACATGACTGCCATTAAGAATAAACTGTTAATTACTTTTCTATATTTTTCTGGCTACATGCAGAATATAATAATATAATGTGGAAGGATAAAAAAAATAGTATACTTTGTGCGGCTCATCTAAAAATACATATAAATACATATAATTATTTTTCCAGTTAGATAGCATTTATGTGTTGGAATGTTATTTTTAGTGTATTTATTTCAACTCTGCCACCCCATTTTGTTTGATCTGTTCCTGTCCTTTCTTAAATCAAGCATTATTTTAACTAGCAAGTGTAAGCCTCCCTCAGTACAGTACTAATAGAATCTTTTATTTAGAAACCCCTTATTTCTATGTCATAATAAAACAATAGCTTGTAAATGTGACAGTTTAGCTGTTGGTGGAATATTGGTAGCAAAACAATCCTATTCTTTCCTTTATAAATGTTTTTAGAGACTTAGTTATGGTTATACAATTGACATTATAGATCTCATACCTGTGCTCCATTTGTAATGAGACTACAAATAAAACCCCTACTATAGCTTAATGAGGAGTTGTGGGAGTTTTGGTTCCATAGATGGAGCACAGAAGAAAAGCTATTCCTGAACATACACATGTATTAAAGGGCAAGTAACAATGAGGATCTCTCTGTATTAAATTAACAATCTTCATAAGTCATATTTTCACAAGTTCTGCAAAGAACATCTGTTACTATGGAATGTGTTTTCAATCATATAGTTATGATCTTTATATCAAGTTCTAATTATATACCCTTTTATTTTTATTTTTTGTTCAAATGAATCTCCATGCATCGCTGCCTTTTGATGCACTTTGTGAGCAATTTAAAAAAAAAATCCTATCTGGAGTTTAAATTAAAGAGATTGTTATCCCCACCTACTTTTTTGTGTTTTGGCTAATTAGCTCTGGTTTTAAGCCCAGTATCATTATAAAGAATTGGCAATAACTTTAATAGCTTATCTTGGCCCTGAAAATACCTCATTAGATCTTCCATGCATGAATCTGTTTTCCATCTGGTTACCAGATGTACCCCATTGTAAGGTTTTCAATGAATTGGGGAACATAAAACAGTGTGATGACTTCATCATTTAGAGCATTGACATATTATTTAAAACTAGTGAGGAATGAAAGATTTTTATTTGGCATGTCTCCTAAGAGCAAATAATTTTGGAATGATAAATGGTTCTAATTAATACCATTTAACCTTGACAGATGAATCATTGATTCAAATTTTGTGCCAAAAGTTTCTGCTTTTGTGATCTAAAAACAAATGACATGAGTTACATCACCCCTGAACTAAAAAACTGAGGATTATAATGGCAGACTATACATTGTTCTTTTAACAAAAGAATACATTAGGCATAAACCATTACATAGACAGTTACCTGGTAAAAAAACAAAAACAAAAAAAATCACATACACTTGTCACATGAATTACTATTTGTTTATGCATGGAAATGTTTAGACGTTAAATATCTCTTTAGGGGTGCACTTACTGTATGAAATGTCATTGAGGACTGTGTAGAAATCTGTGCAGCAAGACACAGAAAAGAGTTAAAGGAGAACTAAAGCAAAGAAGTAGGGTACAAAAACTGTACATTATAATTTGTGGCTCTGCTCCAGCAAAAACTGACCACAGCCATTTAACCTCCAGATATGCCCTAATAGCTCCTTGTCATCTTTTCTGATGATTTACAGTACATGCTCTATGCTGCTGTCAGTTATCTGACTCAGAATATTCTGTATATATATAAAATATATATATATATATATATATATATATATATATATATATATATATATATATATATATATATATATATATAAACGTAGAGAGCAGTGTAATTGTATCCCAAAACCCAGAACAAACACCAAGGTCCTAGTCATGGCCCATGCTTTCACCTCTAAAGCCGAATTTCACTTTGGGAGGATCCCTCCGCTATTCAGAGGCCACCAGGTCTTAAAAGTGAGCGGACTAAGGAGACAGTTCTGGGCAGATAAGTGAACCCAATCTGTACAGGAAGGACAGGGAACAAGGAGCATAGTCGAGGGACAGGTCTGGGTCAATTGAGATCACTACCAATCAGCAGCACCAAGTCAGGATCCGAAGAATTGTCAGTTACAGGCAAAGGTCAGTACAGGCAGCAAATTAGCAGAAGACAATGTACAAAATAGGGGCGTGGAAGCACTCTAAAGGCTAAGTAATAGTATATTTAAGTATAATGGAAGTGCTAGTTTTAATGCACATTCCCTGGTCCCCTGTCTCAAAAGTAAGTTTACAAAACAGGGGTTTTTAGTTACAAAGTTATGATCATAAAGTTGAAAAGCCACCATACCACATCAAGGTAAACCCCATATGGCGGTCCCTAACTTGTTTGCCTTTTGGCCATAGTATAAAAAGTCTTACTGCATAGTAGCATTCAGTGTAATCAGTGTCTGTTTAACCTTGGTTTCAGTGTAAAGTCAGAGACAAACAAGGGTCACGGCATACCTCCCAGCTGTCCTTTTTTGTAACGGAAAAGTTTCTTACTTAACTTATAACAATTTAAGATAATCAGGTATCTTGGGGAAACTGCGACTTGCAGCTTAAGGGCCAATTCACCTTCATTAGCAAAACTGTAATAACACATAAAAACCACAGAAATGTGTTCAAACGTAACCTGCCACATTTTGTAAAATGAACATAATTAGGGGGTGTGGCTCCGTGCTGCAAATATTTTTGCCCCTCTTTCTATTTCACAAATGTTGGGGAAGTATGGTTAAAGAACAGAGATCAGAACCATAAGCACACCCAGGAACTACACCTAGGAAATAGACCTATGTTGGGCGATGTGAATAGGAACATTGTGCCCTTAAATATTTAGAACTCGCAGCAAGCTCAATGACATCAGATGTGGCACGTATAGCAAAAACACAGAAGTGGCATGAGCAGACGTCGCTTAGGAAAGACACGTGACATTAGAGGAGACAGCGGGTGTCCCATCCGCCCCACTAGACCATCAGGTATTGTCACAGGAATTAGCAGTTAGTTCAGATCCTGATTACATGACAGTGCATCAGTGCAATTAGTTTCGAAGCAGTCAGCTTCTGTGACAGACCAATCACACATATTCTGCTTGATAATTTGTGACCACCCTAAGCTTAGCTTTTCGACAGCTGCCCAGAGCACATTGATCACTAACACTCATTACAAAATCCAAAATGGTGAGCTTCTGTGCACAACTTCTGAATAATTTCTGAATAATTTTTTGGAGGTTTTGTTTCCTTTTGTAAGAGTTAATGAACAAAGACACCAAACTGGGAATCCTGCAGCGTTTCCTGGAATTTATATCTTTGTAAGATTTTTGCAGGTTAAAGATCAATAATAACTTACCAATCAACCAAAAATCATATTAGGTATACTTTAGTTTTTCAGCAGACTTAAAGGAGCAGTGACAGCAAATGTTTTCAATACTTAATTCCCCCACAAAACCGCTATAATAATAGGTAAGGATTACTTCCTCTTGAATTTTTTCAAATCTTCAGTCTTGAATTGACTTTCAAAGAGCCCCATAGGAGAAAGGCATAATGGTGACAGCAGCCTGAATTCCTATGTGCGCTGAAATGGAAGTTTGCTTCGTACCTATAACCTAAAAGCACCTAAGCTTTTTTTTCAGTGTCTGCAGCTTAAATATTATGCTTGAATCATTGCCTCCAAAACTGTGCAGTGGAATAGAAACATAAATTTAAGTGAGTTTTTTTGTGAGTTCTAATCTCACATTTTGATAAGTCTGCCCCTTAGTGTTGAGCTTCTATTCCAGCCCAAGGTAACCACAGCCCTGTAGAAGTAAAGACGACGCACAATATACTGTATACAGTATGTAGAATAGAAATGTCACAGTATAATGCTGATTAATACTTAATACAAATATTTACTACATCTCAGTTCACATAACATCAGAATTTGATAATGAGCCTTGTAGCATCAGTTTTTATTACAGACAAACCTCATTGACTACTTTTAAAGTTGTGATGAGCCCTAAGCTTAGCTTCTCAACAGCTGCTCAGAGCCCACTGAACATGTGTGTGTTGCAAACACTTTCCAAGATGTTGACCCCCTGTGACAAGTTTAAAATCCTGGATCATTTCTGTTATTGAAAAGTTGAGAAGCTCATTTAATGGAAAACTAAACTATAAACATGAATATGGCTAGTAATGCTATATTTTATATTTTAAACTTAATGAACCAGCCTAAAGGTCTAGCATCTCTAAAGTAGTAATGATTATGAATTCAAAGTTGTCACAGGAGTTTCCCATCTTGGATATTGTTATGTCTGTGACACACATATGATTGTTGTCCTCTGAGCAGCTGTTGAGAAGCTAAGCTTAAGGGTCATCACAAATCATCAAACAGAAAATGAGGTTTGTTTGTCACATAAGCTGATGCTACAAGGCTGAGTATTTAATTCCAAAGCTAATTGTGCTGGTTTCCGAGCTGCCATGTACCTATAATCTGTATTATTTACTAATGAGCCTAATATGGTGACAGAAGAAACTTTGAAGCCACAGATCTTTGCTGCTGAAGGGCTGTGGTTCCCTTGGGAATGAGCTTTTTTTGCCAATACAGGTTTTCTGTGAAATTCATATTTTCACTAGTGGTCAGGGTCAGACTGGCCCAGACCCAATCTCTGTCCAAGTCAGTTGTTCCTGCTGCAGCAAAAATACTGGCACAGGGGGCGGTGCACCAAACCGGGTGGGCACTAGGACCTGGTGGCCTCGGGGCACCAAAGGAGTAAATCTGGCCCTGGCTGTGGCATGGTGTCGGAGGGTTGGACCATTCCCAGTCAGACCCTGTGATTTTTCACGAATCTGCACTAGAATTTTGCCAGAAAAAATATTTGGACAAGGAAAAATCATATGAAAAAGGTGTGAAAAACACTTATTTACTCCAATGCATTTAGCACAAGAAATAAAGAACATTGAAACCAATGCCTTTGGTGTCAGATAAAAATAACCTGAAAAATGCCTATTGACTACAATGCATTTGTGGCATTTTGCTATTTTCTTTTGTGGTTGCTCTATTTTTTGTACATCTCTAGTCACAGATGTTGCACGTAGCTAAGCAGTGACATTTGTTATTCTACTTTTAACTTTGCAACATCATTAAAATAAGCTTTTATAATTTGATTCATATGTTTTCTCCTGAATCATATATCATTTGATTATGCATTTATCATTTTATCTACTACTACCCCTAAAATAATGTTTTTTCCATTTTCTCACTGACACATTAGAGTAGAGCTCAGACAATGTACAAGTCTGAATGCAAACAAGATGATATGACACAAGAAATACATTTCTTTTGGCTCTTTTGTCCCAAATGGCTTTGATTTGTTGAATGATCAAAACAAAAATCCACCACTTTCTGTTTGATGTTGGGTATGTAATGATGACTTCCTGATCTATAGTATATAATGAGGTGAAGCCAAGTTTGTATTCATCTGCTTTTGCTGAGATCTTGTTTTTCATGATGGTTATAACAAGCAGGAGTCTGCAGATTATTGCCATTTATTATTTTCTTTCTATTATCTGCATCGATAAATAAGTATTTTATGATATGATCACTATTAGCAAATAACAAACTATTAACAAATATCAAAACAAGCAAACTACTCATTCTAACTTTAAGAAATAGGCAAATTTCCTATTAAAATAAGACTTTTAAGTGTATTTGAGTATGGCTCAGTATTGCAGTAGCAGTATGCAGGGAAATGTTTAAAACACTTTAGTTCCATTTTAAATAGGGGGCATGACTGAAACTTAATTAACTTTCAGAATATAATAGCAATTTTCAGTTGGTCATCTTGCTCCGCATAGATAAGTGACTATAATCAGAGTAATGTTACAATCGTCACAAAGTTGACACCAGGTCTATTAACCTATAGAAATTAATCACATGTTTGCTTTCCACATAGGTAAATGCTATATCTAGTATAGGTCAATCTAAAAACAACTGGACTTGCTGAGTAATCAATGAAGACGTTTCACTACTCATCCGAGCAGCTTCTTCAGTTGAACTGAAGAAGCTGCTCGGATGAGTAGTGAAACGTCTTCATTGATTACTCAGCAAATCCAGTTGTTTTTAGATTGACCTATACTAGATATACTATGACCTGGATGAATGAAAATCTTCATAGTCATAGGTAAATGCTATCTTATTTTACTTTACAAACTTTTACTTTATCATTGTATGTTTGTCAGTGGAGAGGGATCCCTTAGTCCTTATGCAGCGCTGTTTCCTTGGTTTTTAAATGTTTTTAACCAGTTCATGGCATGGTGGTAAACAAATAAATATTGCCTTTTATTTTTACTCTCAGATCTCATCTATTCTCGATCAGAACGCTTTAAATAATTTATTGGAATGTTTAATTGCTATTAAAACTTGGATGGCCTGCAACTTATTAAGTCTAAATGAAGATAAAACTGAGGTTTTGATTATTGGTCCTGAAAAGCTTTCCAATGCGTTGCAGGGGGACCTTGGTCCATTGGGGTTTAAAGTGAGCATGTCAGTAAGGAACCTGGGTATTATTTTTGATTCTCAGTTAAATTTTTCTTTACATACTAAGAAGTTAGTGCAGTCATGTTTCTTTCAGTTGAGAAATATTGCAAAAATTAGACATTCCCTTTCTTTTCAAGATACAGAAAGGATTATTCATGCATTTGTTTCTTCCCATCTTGATTATTCTAATTTGCTATTCACGCCTGAGTCAAAGATCGTTGGCTCGGCTTCAGTTAGTTCAAAATGTGTTGGCTCGGCTGTTAACAAAGTCAAGATGATTTGATCATATTAGTCCAGGGCTGGCTGCTCTTCATTGGCTTTACATGATGAGGCTCCAGAATATCTTTCAGAGTTGCTGAATGTTCATAATGGTACTAGGTTACCAAGGTCCTCTAGTCAAGGACTTTTAAACACTCCAAGAACAAGGTTGAGGAGGAAATGTGATTGTGCTTTTGCCGCATATGCTCCAAGACTCTGGAATAATTTGCCATTGCATATTAGACAAGCCAGTTCTGTTGATATTTTTAAAAGGCGACTGAATATTAATTTTTATGTTTTGGCTTTTAAGTAGTGTGAGTCAAATCTAAAGTAATATAGTGTCACTGTTATTGATCTATGGGGATGTAATGATGAGTTACTGTGTATTGGATGTTTATTTTATTTATGTTATATTGTCTATAAAGCACTTTGTAGCTATGCTTCGAAAAGTGCTATATAAATAAACTTTTACGTACTTACTTACTATCTGCTGATTGGTTAACTAGTAAAGTATATGCCATTGATCCCAAACCTTTTCTACCTGCGAGCAATATTCAGATGTAAAAGGAGTTGGGGAGCAACATAAATGTGAAAAATATTCCTGGAGGTACCAAATAAGTGCTGTGATTGACAATTTAGTAGCCTCAATGAAGACTGGCAGTCTACAGGGGCCTCTGTTTGGCAGTACACCTAGTTTTTATGCAACCAATACTTGACTCCAAGCCTGAAATTCAAAAATAAGCACCTGCTTCATGGGGAGCAACATCCAAGGGGTCGGAGAGCAACATGTTGCTCACAAGCCATTGGTTGGGGACCATTGGTATATGCTAACTGTACATTATAATATAATTATTATATAACCCCTTTGTATCAACATTCACAGACCACACAAATTCAGTAATTAAATCACGCACCCCACTAATTTTCTTGTGAATTGTTAACAAGTGACTGAAGGAAAAGGTGTTGCCAAACCAATAATGTTTCCTGCTTTGCTGCCGAGTCCTGGAAGCTGAAGTGTTCTGAAAGGAACAAGACAGACACATTATTCCACTTCAAATACAGGTATGGATTCCATTATCTGGAAATCTACTATCTAGAAAGCCCTGAATTATGGGAAGGCCATCTCCCTTAGAGTCCATTTTAATTAAATAATTCAATTTTTTTTTAAAAATTATTTTTTCCTTTTTTCTGTAATAATTAATATTAGTGTAGACTTAAGATATGAAGATCCAAATTATGGAAAGATTTACCCAGAGAACCCCAAGTCCCAAGCATGCTGGCTAACAGGTCCCATCCCTTTACTGGAGCTCACATTTAATAGGAAGGCTGTCCTGTGGAAATGTAGTTAATTGTAAATAGAAATTTAGGATGGTCTCTCTAAGTAGGAAGGGTACCTTTCTTTGGAAGAAACTCAAAGAGGGGCTGTTGGCACTGTCTGCTTCTGCAGGGAGTAGAGGGAGCAACATAGAGATTAATTCAGAGGTTGAGTGACTGAGTATAATGCGAGTAGGCTGACCTAACCCCCAAAGAATTGCTTGGGCTGAAGTACTAAGTACAGGGGTGACTGTTTTACTGGTAGTCCTCAAAGGGCCCATTGAAATAAGGGAATTCACCAAATGTGTATAGGTACAAATGACTAAAGCGTAGAAGTTGATTTTATGATTTGTGTTTTGGTGGTCTAAAACTGAAGAAAGTGCCAGCTATAGATTCCACAAGTTTACAGCAAATCTGTGCGTATTATTATTTTGTACAATGAAAGTTCATTAATCCCAATTAATAGTGTTTTGTATCTTAAACAGAAATCTAGGTTTTTCTATAATAGCAATGTGTTATACAGTCGTATTCTAAAGCAATCTTTCAAAAAGTCTATATTATTCAGTGGTATGTGGCAGAACTACACAGTGGATAGCTCCTTATGTTACATAGAGATATTTATTATTTTTGATTATGTGCCTAAGGATATCCTATTTTAAGTTATGGGATGGAATACTGAGCATTATGAACCATTCACAGTGAGTGAATATAAAATCTATTGAAAAAATAGGCTAACTGTACTGGTTCAGCATAATTTGCTTTTGGCTATTACTGCACAGGTAAAGGACTAATTTACAAGGAAATTGCTCAAGTAAAATATAATTCTGGGTTACGGTTCATAACATTATTCAGTGCACTTTGTTTAAATAAGGTATTTCACTTCTGTACTCATCTGAATTATTTTATCTCAGACTCGTGATAATTGTAATTTCACTTCAAACTATGAGTATGGTATGAGCAATATGATGTTTCCTTTCAGACTCCTAATATTCATCTTCTCAGTCATTGTCAGTTATATGTTCCTTTCCGCTAAATTCCACTCAAATTTCCTTTAGAACCCTCAGTAAAAAGAAATGCCTACAATCTTGCTTTAGGCTTTAGAAGGTTGCACTGCCTCATATCTGGTTTAGATAACATGAATAGACCATGGGAGGTCCTGAAGTTTACAAGAATACTGATGTTTGTATAAATTTGTATCATTTACAGATAATTCCACAGTGTATAACAGATATTTTATACATCAGCCCTTGTCCAGAGGGGAGCTTACAGTCTAAGGTCCTTATCACATACACTCAGGCATATTATGATCAGTTTTATCAGAGCTATAAACTGTAACCTGCCATATAGGAGGAAACCAGAGATAACCAACTTAAAGGAACAGTTCAGTGTAAAAATAAAAACTGGTTAAATATATAGGCTTCTGTTAGGGTCAGCCATAGGTACAAGAAGGGATGTCAGCTGCAGGATGATTGCATGCAAGAGAACAGACGCAGACCAGGAGTCTTATTTGTTCTGTTCTACCATATTGGTGTACAGACCGTTTATTTATAGGTCGAGTACATACAGAATTAGTTTATGATTATGCTTTAAGGTGGGTTAGGGTGGTTTCCCACCATAACCAATTAGAGAAGAGTATTTAGGTTTAGAAATAACAAGTATGACATGACCGTTCACCTAGTTCTGTCTCATGGGTTTGTCCCTGAATTTGGATATCATTAACTTAGGGGATGTTTACTAATGATGATAAGCCTGATGGAAGTTTGGGGACTTTCTACTCATGTCATGCTGACCTAGAATATTATAGAATATTATTCAAGAAAGAGACTTAGCTTAAAGTGGTATACAGGCATATATTAGATATAGTATATATGTGACTACAATAAAGGCTACCTTATCACTGCGAAAAATAAAAAATGTTTCTAATATAGTTAGTTAGTCAAAAATGTAACTTATAAAGGCTGGAGTGACTGGATTTCTAACATAACAGAACAGAACACTACTTCCTGTTTTTCATATCTCTAACTCTGAGTTAGTCAGTGACTTGAAGGGGGGCCATGTGGGACATAACAGTTCAGTGAGTTTGCAATTGATCCTTAGGATGCAGCTCAGATTCAAAAGCAAACAGTTATGACTCATATACCCCCCTAAAGTCACTGATTGGTTGCTGCTTGGTCACCAATCAGTGGAAACCAAGAGAGCTGCAAAGCAGGAAGTAGTGTTCTGGCTACACATCCAGTCACTGCAGTCCTTATACATACGATATTCGAAGTCGAAGGATTTAACTTCCACAGTCGAATATCGAGGGTTAATTAACCCTCAATATTCGACCATAAGTAAATTAAGAAAACTACTAGAAATCACTGAAGAGTTATGCAACCATATATAAGCACGAGGTTGCAAGCCAAGTGCTTTTATTCATGTTGTGTGACTCTAAGGTGACATAATATCTTTATAAATTTCCGAAGAGTGTACATTATCCATTATAACCTTCAGATCAGTGTTCAGTTAACTTAAAATGTACTGGGAGCTCTCCCTCTTAACTGCATGCACTACATTCCTTCCTAATCCCTCCATTCAGTGGTAAAACATTAAGGACAGCAGCCCTCTCAGTCAAAGAGAACCCATTACCCCTACTCTCACTATATACACAAACTGTTATCCCATGTTGCTGCCATAATGTTGGCATAGAGCTGTAGAGATGTCGCGAACTGTTCGCCGGCGAACTTGTTCGCGCGAACATCGGGTGTTCGCGCTCGCCGGAAGTTCGCGAACGTCGCGCGACGTTCGCCATTTTGGGTTCGCCATTGTTGGCGCTTTTTTTTGCCCTCTCACCCCAGACCAGCAGGTACATGGCAGCCAATCAGGAAGCTCTCCCCTGGACCACTCCCCTTCCCTATAAAAACCGAAGCCCTGCAGCGTTTTTTCACTCTGCCTGTGTGTGCTGAAGAGATAGTGTAGGGAGAGAGCTGCTGCCTGTTAGTGATTTCAGGGACAGTTGAAAGTTTGCTGGCTAGTAATCGTTTTGATACTGCTCTGTTATTGGAGGGACAGAAGTCTGCAGGGGTTTGAGGGACATTTAAGCTTAGGTAGCTTTGCTGGCTAGTAATCTACCTTCTACTGCAGTGCTCTGTATGTAGCTGCTGTGGGCAGCTGTCCTGCTTCTGATCTCATCTGCTGACTGCTGCAATAACAGTAGTCCTTGTAAGGACTGCTTTTATTTTTTTTTTTGTTGTTTTACTACTACTACTACTACTACTATAAGAGCCCAGTGCTATTAGTCTAGCAGTGTTGGGGAGTGGGACTGGTGTGCTAATCTGCTGCTCCTAGTAGTTCAGCAGCACCAACTTTAATTTTTTTTTTTTAATATTCATTTTTTTTTTATTTTACTTTTTTTTATTTTACTACCGCTGTAGTAGTGTATAAGTTGACCTTTTAGGCATTATTTGCCCTGTAGGCATTATTTGCACACTGTTTTCTTCAACCCGCCATCTAGCTGTGTGACCTTGTTCACATTCTGTCTAAATATCCATAATATTACCGTCTCCAGAAAAAACACCGGAGTGACTTTTTTCAAGCAGCCATAATATATTTTACGTAATCCGTATCCACCGCTGTAGTAGTGTATACGTTGACCTTGTAGGCATTATTTGCACACTGTTTTCTTCAACCCGCCATCTAGCTGTGTGACCTTGTTCACATTTTGTCTAAATATTGATAATATTATCGTCTCTAGAAAAACCACTTGAGTTACTTTTTTTCAAGCAGCATTCATATATTTTACGTAATCCGTATCCACCGCTGTAGTAGTGTATACGTTGACCTTGTAGGCATTATTTGCACACTGTTTTCTTCAACCCGCCATCTAGCTGTGTGACCTTGTTCACATTCTGTCTAAATATCCATAATATTATCGTCTCTAGAAAAACCACTTGAGTTACTTTTTTTCAAGCAGCATTCATATATTTTACGTAATCCGTATCCACCGCTGTAGTAGTGTATACGTTGACCTTGTAGGCATTGTTTGCCCAGTTTTTTTGGCCGCAGCCACTGAAGCACAGAGGCCAGAAAAAATATGCCATATAAATGCTGAAAATAGTCATTTTTTGCCATACGTTGACTCAACGTATATGGCAAAAAATGACTATTTTCAGCATTTATATGGCATATTTTTTCTGGCAACTGTGCTTCAGTGGCTGCGACCAAAAAAACTGGGCAAACAATGCCTACAAGGTCAACGTATGGCAAAAAATGACTATTTTCAGCATTTATATGGCATATTTTTTCTGGCAACTGTGCTTCAGTGGCTGCAACCAAAAAAACTGGGCAAACAATGTCTACAAGGTCAACGTATGGCGAAAAATTACTATTTTCAGCATTTATATGGCATATTTTTTCTGGCAACTGTGCTTCAGTGGCTGCGTCCAAAAAAACTGGGCAAACAATGCCTACAAGGTCAACGTATGGCAGTTGTTTAAAGAGAACAGTAGATTACTAGCCAGCAAAGCTACCTAAGCTAAAATGTCCCTCAAATCCCTGCAGACTTCTGTCCCTCCAATACAGAGCAGTATCAAGCAGATTACTAGCCAGCAAACTTACTATCATCTGTCCCTGAAATCACTAACAGCTCTCCCCCTACACTATCTCTTCCAAGCACACACAGGCAGATTTTTCAGATACATTTTTGCCCTTGATCCCCCTCTGGCATGCCACTGTCCAGGTCGTTGCACCCTTTAAACAACTTTAAAATCATTTTTCTGGCCAGAAATTTTTTTTTTAGATGTTAAAGTTCGCCTTCCCATTGAAGTCTATGGGGTTCGCGAACCGTTCGCGAACCGCTCGCATTTTTGCGCAAGTTCGCGAATATGTTCGCGAACTTTTTTTCCGACGTTCGCTACATCCCTATAGAGCTGTGCTGGAGGAATCAGGGGAATGGAAAGCAGAGGGGTGGGGACCCTGACTCCATTGCCTTTTCTTTCCATACCACCTCTCTCCATTTTGCCCCATTCCTTCCCATCCCCGTTCCTGCCATTCTTTCTCCTGTCTGTATTATTTTTCACTATCTCCCCTCTGTCTGACCTCACTATCTGCATATCTATGGTCTAGACAGCTTTCCTTCCCTTTAACATTACTTCCTGTGATGGTTGTTTGTACGGCAGCAGAGAGAAGTAGCCGGCACAAAGCTAGAGCTGGTACTCATCAGATCTCAGGTACACATTACATTTAACTCTCATTAGGAAATATAATTGCAGAATAGGAATTAAGAACATTAACTGTAAAGCCAGATGAGCCAGATGATATACTAAGTTCCCATTCTATGGTCCTGCCCCAAACACGGGGGGCTCAACACAATGGTTGGGGACAAGTCAGGTTTGACTTATTTTAATGAAATACATAGTAATATAGCTAATGCTGTATTTGATATTTAGGGGTGTATAGCAGATTGACTAAACAAACGTTCTTAGCCTATTAATCTAAACCAATTTAATTTGCACTAAAGTAGATGCTTAATGCTGAACTTAATAGGATGGTATACATTCAAGATATTATCTGAAATATGGATTCATACACACAACATTTAGGGAGTTATTTACTAAACTAAAAAAAGATTTTTTGTGGTCAGAGTTTTAAAGGGGAAAACATTTGTGGTTTTCACAAAAAGTGAGTTTTTGGCAGTAAAAATTCAGATTTTTTTCACAATTTTATTGAGTCTTTTCCCACACCATATTTCTTCAAGTAAACTTATTGATAAAACCAGTAGAAATGTGGATGGGTGTTTGGTCAAAGTGTGTTAAGAGCATAGTGAGACTTTTTCATTTTAGTAAATAATCCCCTGAAAGAGCAGAATGAAAGAAAAGAAACCAATGAGCCACCACATCATTACATGCAAAACAACATTTATGGGGTACAGTGAAACAATTTACTTTATATGGAAGGTCAGTGCTCATCTGAATTGATCTCAGACAAAAGCATATTCAGATAAGTTTTAGAATTAGTTATTTCACCAAAATTCTTAGCTTTATGACTTTATTAAATCCCTTTTAACAATTCAGTTCACTATAACGCCACTCACCTGCAACTAAACCTACAATGATCTGAACATGCCCTTATACTAAATGGGTCAACAAAATGCATGGAAAGTGTGGTACAAAACCAGTAGAGTACATAGTAAAGCTATTCCTAAAAATGTCTCAAACTCTTAAACTTAAAATTGCAGTGCAAAGCATAAAATCCAGCCCATCAGCTTAAACAAAATACACTTGCTGACACATTCTATATCATTAAAGGTTAAGCAGTTTTGACATTGTCTCCTTTTTTTCTGAAACACTTCTTGGATAGTAGACACATAGAAAACGAATAGCTGTTGTTGACTGATGACAGATAAACAACTGTCAGAACCTAGAGAGAGCTCATTTTCTAACCATGAGTGACAATCTTCCTATAACTCTCTTAGCAGAGTGCCATATCTTCGCTGTAAGTACTTGATTAGAACATACAACTGTGTGGTCTATGACTAATGAAAGAAAGACAATAACAATTGATTTTCCATTTCTAATACTGACAAGGTAAAATTTCTGTGCTGAAATTTTATGCCTACTGTTATTGACTAATTTGTTACACTAACAATGGACTGAAATTGATTCTTCAGAGTAAACTTCCCTTTTAAATTGTAACTTTTTCAGTTCAGAACTTCTTGTATGCCTCTAAGTGCATGCTGGTTAGCATCTCAGTCTGGACTTCTTGATTAATTAAGATTAATTAATGAAGTGACTTGTTAGACTGTTATTGTCTACTTGAACTTTAACAAGTTTGCAGCAACATCATAACTCTCCTATTTCCTTTCTCATCTTACTTACATAAAAAAAACACTTTCTCATTGATGGGAGGCGCATTGATCAATTAATGCAGGGATACATATCAACACTGTACGACTGTAATGATGCATCTGGCGTACATGTGTACATGAAGCACCATTCCAATTAAGTGAAAAAAACTTACATACATACCCCTAAGGGTTATTGTGAGGGCAGCTTGGGCACGGTTAAAAGCTCAGTTAGAAACAGTAATAATAGATGTAGTGAACCTTAAGGCACACTTTTCCAGTTAACTCAAAAGGTTACAACATTTAGGCACAACAAAAATACTAAAATACTTCTGATTGATTTCTGATGAACGTAAAGTTGTATAAATGAAATATTATGCCTTGCCTCAGCAATGAATCAGGCTTATATTCAAATATTGCAACATATTATGTATATGTTCTCCCAGATGAATATTCATTGGGAACAAAAGCTTTGAATTAATCAAATATGTTGTGCAATTTGATGTACAGTATTTTAAACTTTTACCTGCTATAGATTTTCCCTGACTGTCAGTGCTCTAGATATTACATTTCAGGTTTCTTTTTTTTATCTGTACCATGCTAATTTTGCTACTCACACCGCCTTCAATGTGTAAGGTTACACAGTACATGGCGCCTAGTAAAAGGTTGTTCTCCTAGTACTCTCCTTCCACTGGGCCCCTCAAAGTTTCTGGCTCAAGATGACACACACTAAGGCAGTGGTTGTCAAAATGTTCCAGTTTAAGCCCCCTTGAAGGTCCAGTCTTTGATCAGGCCCTGCTTAATTCATATCATGATTATCGATATAGGAACATTGGTGTGTCAATCATTAAGCCATAAACAAGATTTAGCTCAATAAACAAGTGTTTGATATAGTCATTAGCCAACTTGCAGCATTTTATTGCACATTAAAATGTATGACATTTTCACAAAATTGTGAAATGCTTTCACGTTAAAACTATACTGGGCAGGAGAAAGTATGCTTCTTTTTAGTATTTGCCCATAATCTTACCCTAACTGACCGTCAAGATTTGAGGTATAACTAAGCGAGCAAACAAGTATTCTCCCCTAATCTTACTTTATATATAATTCAGGCCGAGCACCCCCTGTTGCTGTTCTATACCCCACAGAGTGCCTACCGGGTCAAAATACTACTACTTAAATTACTATTTATGTTACAGTAAGTATATCTGATATTACAGTCCTTTTCCTGGTTTTTGTAGTCTCTTTTCTACAGTGTGGTAGATATTGCCCAGTTATCTTCTGTGATTCATTCTGGCTGGGGGATACATTTAAGTGACCTTGTAGTATGTTGTAAATTGGCCAGTTCTAAGCAACTTCTCAGTTAGTGTTCATAATTTTATTTTTTTTAATCATCTGCTTCTTCTTCTGACCACATCTAAAAAACAAATGTTCTGTAAGGCTACTATTGGATTGTTATTGCTACTTTTTATTTCTAGTATTTATTTATTTTTTACAATTCAGGCCTCTCCTTTCACATTTCAGTCTTGCTGAAATTTAACCTGGAGAGCTGCTGAATAAAAAGCTAAATAACTCAAAAAACACAAATAGTAAAGAATGGAAATGAATTGCAAAATATCATTCTCTACTAGTGATGGGCAAATTTGGGGCATTTCGCCAAATTTTTTTCGAATTTCCAGCGAAATTTGTGAAACGTCGAAAAATTAACTGGCGAAAATGCGCCTGTGTCCAAAAAAAAGGATGCTGGCATCCATTTTTTTTGACGCCGGCGAATTTTCACAGTGAATTTTTGTGGCGGTTTTGCAAATTTATTCGCCCGCTGCGAATCACGGGAATTCGCCGCAAATTCTTGCCTGATGAATAAATTCGCCCATCACTACTCTCTACATCATAGTAACATTAACTCAAAGGTGCACAACCCCTTTAAAGATAATGTACATACACACCTTTCATAATCATTAACAAAGCATGTTAATTTAAGCTGTATGTACAACCAATGTAACATTAACCAAAAGAAATTGGTAATGATGGAGAACAAAACATCACATCATTTGCACATAACTTAGAGACTTATTTATCAACATTCTGATTTTAGAGGTTTTTGAATCCACGACTAAGCTCACTTTCTCTAAAACCACGAATTTCATGAAACTTATTAAAAGATCCAAATATAAAAATTATGAACAAAAAAAGCACTAAACAATGCACTAAAAAAATTTAAAACCTCTAAAAATTCAAATTTTTTGGACAAAGCCTAGTGAAAAATAAATTAAATTTTCGAAGTTTCCTCGTGAGGTGACTTTGGAAAACGAATCGCTCCAAACGCCATCCCACCGGCAATTTAGACTAACATTCAAAAGAAATTCAGATAATCTTGCTAAGATGTATCATGTGCTTTAATATATGCTTTTGGCGGCAATTGCAGATAACTAGCTGATAACAATGGATCACACTAATTAACACAAGAAATTCAAGTTATCTTAAGCCATCTAATATTAATCGCATCCATTAGTGAAACAGAGTTGTACCAGACAATTTAGTGTAGTTTGACATCTTTATTCCTAGTGCTATCTCAGCACCTAAAAATCAATAGTTTCCACTGATCATTCAGTTTTAATTGAATAGAATGTCTTGAGATACCTTTTAATAAAATATGAACTGTGACAAAATCTGTAATTGTATAGGGTTGATGCTTTGGGATACTTTTGACACTTCTGTGATTACTTTGTAATTTCGAAAAACGGTCCGCACACACCAATATTGCAGTCGGGGATTGTGCCCCTTTTATTAATGCCACCAACAATCAATAATCAACGTTTCGGGGGGACACAGCCTCCCTTCTTCAGCTGTGTCCCCCCGAAACGTTGATTATTGATTGTTGGTGGCATTAATAAAAGGGGCACAATCCCCGACTGCAATATTGGTGTGTGCGGACCGTTTTTCGAAATTACAAAGCAGTAAGGTGACCTGGCAAGGTCAACGGAAGACCAGCACCACTACGCAGAATAAGTGGAAGGAGGTGTGCGGTAATATAAAATTTCATTGAACACTTCTGTAATTAAACATTGCTAACACTAAATAGAACATAATATGACCCAAAAGATTATATTCACAGCCTTTTAAAACCATGTAGCAGAAGTCACTTTTCCTCCAAATCTGTTAATAAGGTGGCTTCTGTTGTTTTAGGAATTAGAAGCATACATGCAAAGAATAAACAAAACCAGATACTTTTCTAAATAGCAATTACTTTTACAAATAACTTTTAATTTATCATTTAAACTCAGACCCATGGCACTTAAACTCAATCTGCTTTCATTTTCCTGGAATTCCTTGAAGCTGGACTGTGTACATGTGCAGTATTGCAGAAATGGAAATTGGAGTAAAAGGTGCTGAATATGAGGTTATCGGTTATAATCACTCGAGAGTGTCTAACAAATTGACTTCTCTAGTAATGGGCCTGCACTCTGGTTGGGGAAACAACATTATTTTTTGCAAAATATGCTGGTAGCAATTGCTATGCTGCACCAGGAGGAGCTCCCTATGTAAACAGTGAATTACGTAATCTTGGGGGGTATTTAGTAATTTTCAAATTTTTTAATAGAATCAAATTCAACCTAACTCCAATCCATGAATTGCCTTCATTTGTCAAAAAGTCAGTGAGGGAAAAGTCTTGACATAATCATGCGAAAATTCAAATCATGACACTTTTTTATATTGTTGCCCTATAACCTCAACTTTTTCATATTTTTAAAATCAGCAAAGATGACTGTCAAGAAACATCTTCAAATTGTAAAAGGAACACTCTGTCATTGACGTCAACATGCTTTCAACAGGGTACCAGCCCTGGGAGCTCCTCCTGGTGTGGGTGACATAGAACATAGAGCATCTTTTGCAAAAATACAACTTAACATAATGTTATGTTTGGGTGTACATGGCATTTAAGTCTCTTTGGTATACAGTGTGTTTAAAAGAGGGGTTGAAAATAATAACAGCAAATCCTATAAAAATAATTTACATTCATAACCCATGAATGCAAATTAAATAACTATTTTTTTAAAGGGGTGGGTCACTTTTAAGTTAACTTTTAGCATGTTATAGAATGTCTTATTCTAAGCAACCTTTCAACTGGTCTTTACTTTTTATTGTTTTTGAATTATTTGCCTTCTTCTACTACGATTTCAGCTTTCAAAAGGGGGGGGTCACTGATGCCATCTAAATAAAACAGCTGCTCTGTAAGGCTAAAAATGTATTGTTATTGCCTCTTTTTATTACTTATTTTTCTATTTAGACCCTCACCTGTGCATATTTCAGTCTCTTATTCAGATCATGATTATTCAAATTATTCAATGCATTGTTGGTAGTATAATTTACACCGTATTAACCAGATTGTTGAAGTTGCAAAATTGAGAGCTGCAGAATAAAAAGCTCAAAACCCACAAATAATAAAAACCAATTGCAAATTGTCTCAGAATGTCACTCTCTACATCATACAGGTATAGGATCCATTATCCACAAATCCGTTATCCAGAATGTTCAGATTTATAGAAAGGTCATCTCCCATAGACTCAATTTTGTAATCAAATAATTGTTATTTTTTTATACAAATGATTACTTGTACTTCTTTGTAACAATATAACAGTACCTTGTACTTGATCCCAATTAAGATATAATTCATCCTTATTGGAGACAAAAATCTGCTAAGGGGGTTATTTACTAAAACTTGAATTTTCCCGTTTTTTAATAAAAACAAACTTGACTTAACTCCCATTCACGAATTTTGCTCAAAGTCAGAAGAAAGGTCAGAAGGAATTAGAAGAAATCGCGCAACAATTCAAATCGTGAAACTTTTTGGAATCATCGAGCAACAAGCTTGATTTTGTCACGTTTGAGCAGAAAGACTCAATTATTCGAGTTTTCAAGCAAAATCCAGTCTAACACCACAAAACACCTAGAAAATCTTAAAGGCAAAAAACTTCAAATAGTTAAAACGACATCTGCCATTGACTTTTACATGAATTCAACAGGTTTTAGCTGGAGTATTTTCGTATTTGAATTGTTAGCAACTTCGGCTTATAATAAATCTCAAAAAATTCAAGTTTTTTCCCCTTTAAAAACTCAACTACTATGAGAAGATTTCAGAACAGATGGCTCAGCCAAAACACATGTTACTAATTCTATGCAAATGTGTGAATCGCACAATTTACTCATTATTTTAAAAGCCAGTTTCAAACATGGAATATACAGTGAGATGATGATTGAACTAATGGGTCATAATGACCATGTAAACAAGGTTTTCTAATTTAAAGACTGATAAATTTATTGCACAGCTGTCAGAAATGAATACTCAGCTCATAAAAATAAAGGTCTCTGTCTATAGACTCATGTGGTACAGATTAAAAGATGACACGCAGAATCAGCGTCTGCTTGAAAAAATACTGGGCAAAAAATTACATTTGCTATATCTGATTTCTGTGGAGGATGGACAATACCAGACACAAATAAGGAGAAAGATGCTACAAAGAGATAACTAAACAAACACTGTGCTACAGAATCCATGATATCTACCTTTGATTTAACACTCTGCTGCCTCATCATGTGGCATAAAGTCAATATGAATTCTTTCTTTCTCAAGTCTGGTTTTATAACTTCAAGGTTACTTTCAGAGTGTGGTTTATAGAACAAAGAGACCTCAGATAATATCACATGATATATGAATTTAGAATGCACTTTTAGAAGCATTTTAATCCATAAACATTACATCAAACTTTCTAATGTAAGGCTTTACCCAGATGTTAACCCATTTGAAAATGTTCTTAGAAGCAACCACAAAACTACTGTTCGCATTATGATACAGTAATTCATTAAAAATAAAATTTGTATTCTAAAATGTGTTTCTAGGTAGGGCTTATGCACAGAAGCAATATGCATCCATCTATCTCTCTGTCTATTTTTGTGATTTATCTAAAATATATTATACATCATATTTCATACCACTGTACTTTTTAAGTTACACTGAATCTGCAGGAAATTATCTCAGTCTATTTCTTTCTGTAATTTGTTTTGTTCAGGATGGTTAAGTTGTGTAAATTGCTGCAGACCACCTCTGCCCAATGCCCAATATTGACTCCTGCAATTGACAAAGCTGGTTATTACAGATATTTACAGTTTGATCTCTTAAGGAAGGGTGAGGGGAGACAAGATGCTGGTCTAATCATGAGCTGCTCTGCGAACCAAAATAGGGAATACCACAATACCATTTAATTCAACCCCCTTTCCAGATGTGGTTTTTCCCAAGGCATGTGCCTTACCCCTTGCTCCACCCCTTAGTACTTGAAACAACCTCAACAATATTAAATGCTAAAGGTATGAACTCAATCATATGGCCCACAAGGCATACCATATATGGTATAATGTAATTTGTATTTACAACATGTTTAAATTGATAATGATTAAACAGGTTGTTCACCTTTAGATTAACTTAGCACACAGACAGTGGTATTTTGAGGCAACTTGCATTTGGTCTTCATTTTGTATTTTATGGATTTTTTTAAAATTTTTAGCTTTTTCTACAGTTGCTCACCATTTTGGAATCTGTTTGATAATGTCCACTTTACCCTAATAACTAGACAGTGTTTTGAGTTAGAGACTGGAAGATGAATAGGAAAGGGCCTGAATAGAAAGCTAAATAGCAGAAGAAATAACAAATTTGTAGCATCACAGAACACTTTTTTTTTGCTGCTGGAGTTAGTGATCCCCCATAGAAAGCTTTTAAAAAAACAAAACTATAAGAAAAACCCAAAAGCAAAGATCAACTGAAAAGTGTAGAAGTATTTGACAATCTATGGCATACTCAATTAACTCAACAGTGAACTACCACTTTAATATAACTTAAAACACAATATGCCAGATTCCTTAAACTGTGACTTTCAGTGTAATACACGCCCTTTGACTAACGACTTGAAACTTTATGGACTGTGTTGTTTTAGCCCAATATCTATCTATCTATCTATCTATCTATCTATCTATCTATCTATCTATCTATCTATCTATCTATCATCTATCTCTTTTTCTTAAATAGTTTTCCAGGTGCTACATATCCTTGTCCCTCTTTCTTTGGACAGGCTATGGATGGCACCATTGATATTTCTGCACAATGAATGGCTGTTAATTGCATCATCTATATTTTCCCCATTGTGAAGTTGATTATTTGGCCATGAATGAATTTTTCATTTATTTGATTTGTGTTTCAGGGGACAGATAACAATGGAGAAACTCCACACTTGGGCTAAGGTTTCTCCCCTCCAGGAAGAAAGAGGTTAGATGATTATTTAGTCAAAATAAGTATTTTTTTTTTTAAATCAGGGAATGTTCAAAGCATTTTCCAAGATACTGTATATTCCATAATTCATATTTTAATTAAGACCATGGGTCTAGCTAATTTCCATTCTTATATTAGAATTAATATCTCCTTTTCTTAAAAAGGGGTTATATTTTTCAATAATCCAATATTTTATGCATAATGCATTTAAAGTTACTTTTATATTTCAATAGAAGAAGTATATTGCAGTTATTGTTGGAAAGATAGGACTCTGCATTGCTTATAGTGCTGCAGTGTTTTTGAATGCAGATTCTTAGTTGTTGAGTATGTATACATATATATTTTAAACCATCCATTGGATTACATTGGTAGTTAGATGATTAATGGAGAACACATCAGAATGAGATTGTACACATATAAAAGGAACAGTAAATTATATCCAAAGGTATCTGAATTCCTTTCACTTTTTTACAGTATTATATATAAACTGGAGCAGTCTTTAACTTCAGTAAGATGTAATATTGTGCAAAAGGATGCTATTCTCTATAATGAATAAAAGTAATGCTAGTTGCACCTTGTTGAATTAAATTAACTATTGAAGCTTGTTTTATATCTGGTTAAAATCCTTTTTAATACAAAATGAATATTCCCAAAGAGAGGCCAAACTTTTTGTAGCTGAACTTTTTGAACTTCTATAAGCATTTCTTCTATGCCTTTTCATACAGCATATGACATGCCATTTTTTATTAAATCTAAAAATAGTCTTCATTGCTTTCTCTTTCAAACAAAGGTCAATAAAATGCAACATATGTTCATCATCATTTTTAGCAAAATGTCTAAAGTGCATAAATTTAAAACAATTGCTTGCTCTAAGCATTTTTAAGTTATTTAATGGTCCTTTCATTTTGATATGCCAAAGAACTGATCTGCTGTTACTGCTCAGATTTATTCCTTAAACATTTGCTATTTTGTTTTTCAAACAATTACTTTAATTTGCAAGGAATTATAAAATAGTTGACATTTGAGATCTAAAAAGATGCTATCATCACACAAGGTCCTGTTTTCTAGAATGGTATTTGACTTTCAACACATGATCAAGTAAAACCTTTTCTAATACTTTAGTAATCCAAATTAAAAAATAAATTCATATTTTCTTGCAGGACCCAAACAAATCTCTTGCAAATGTTGATGTTTTTTTAAGTACAGTAGTAGGGTTACTAACACAAGCTGTGCTGATTAATAACCTTGAACACAACCAGAGCTAACTGTAACAATATCAAGGTTCATGTAAAACAGTGATCCCCAACCAGAGACTAGTGAACCATGAGTGAGCAACTCATAACCCATGATGTTGCTCCCTATGGCCTCAAAGCAGGTGCTTGTTTTTCAATTCCTGGTTTGGAGGCACGTTTTGGTTGCATAAAAACAAGGTGTACTGCCAAAAGGAACCTACTATAGACTGCCAGTCCTCATAGGGGCTACCAATAGCCAATCACAACTCATATTTGGCAGCCCAAGGATCTTTTTGCATGTTTATGTTGCTCTCCAATTTCTTTTACATTTTAATGTTGCTAACAGGTAAAAAAAGGTTGGGGACACCTGATGAAAAGTATTTTTAAGCTATACATGACATCTATTCTAATCTTAAAATCATTCTCAAACGTACCAAACCACAATGAGAATAAAAAAAACAAAAGCAAAAGACAGATCAATCCACGTGGTGCTGGTTAATCAGCTTGAACAGGGGAAAATCCATGGATGATTACCTCCATTGCATTGCTGGTTCATCAAAAAAGATGGAGGCAGAGTGCCAAAGTTTTTATAAACTCACTCAAAAATTAAAATAAGTTTTAAACCTTGTAAGGTGCTCAGATTACCCCACTGTCCATTAACATTGATATTATTTGAGTTGGCTCTTGTGGTATAGGGTTGTAGCAGACTTTGCTACAACCTGTACATTTGCTACTTTGCACTAATGTAAAAGGTGTTATCATTCAGCTTATACATTGTTTGTATTTTTTTCTGCTTAATGCACACCCAACAAAGGTAGTTAATTAAATTTGATTCGAGTTTTTCAAAAAAATTCTAATTCGATTTTCGAGATTTATCATACTCGATTCTAATTCATTTTGAGTTTTCGGGGTCGATCCTGTTCACCCGATTTTAAAAAGTTTGATTTTTATAGTGAATTTTGAGTTCATGGGAGTTTATGGGAGTTTTAAAAAACTCACATGAATTTGAAATTCCACCCTTGATTAATGTGCCTCTAGCTGTCAATGCCAAGTATCTCATAGGAAACAGGCTGCACAATCCTTGATGTTTGTAAGGTTCCCATTTTGGGAACAAGGTCCGAGGTTTATGTGGCGCTTCCTCCCTTAATCATAGCCTGAAACACATGGGGGCCGATTCACTAAGCTCGAGTGAAGGATTCGAATGAAAAATACTTCGAATTTCGAAGTATTTTTTGGGTACTTCGACCTTCGACTACGACCTTCGACTTCGATTCGAACGAAAAATCGTTCGACTATTCGACCATTCGATAGTCGAAGTACTTTCCCTTTAAAAAAAACTTCGACCCTCTACTTCGGCAGATAAAACCTACCGAAGTCAATGTTAGCCTATGGGGAAGGTCCCCATAGGCTTGCTAAACTTTTTTTGATCGAAGGATTTTCCTTCGATCGTTGGATTAAAATCCTTCGAATCGTTCGATTCGAAGGATTTCATCGTTGAAAATCCTTCGATCGATCGAACGAACGTTTAGCGCTAAATCCTTCGACTTCGATATTCGAAGTCGAAGGATTTCAATTCGAGGGTCGAATTTTGAAGTATTTTTTACTTCGAAATTCGACCCTTAGTGAATCTGCCCCATAATGCTCCAACCTTGTTTACGGAAAATAAAATAAATTTTGACTTTTAAAGTAATGTGTGCTCCTCACTTAGGGGGTTATTTATTAAAGTCAGAATGGAAGATTTTTTCGAGTTTTTCCCTAACTGGAATTTTTAGGGAAGATGTATTGATAAATAACAGGAAATAACCCATGCGGATTTGGTTGTAGTATATTTCAGAAAATAATGGAATAAATTCGCTATAAATATATACGGTGATAAATAACCCCATTATTTTCCAGCCTTTGGTGTGGCAATAAGTGGCAAACTGAGTAAATAGCTGCACTTGTATTTAGTAGAGAATTAAGGAAAGGCAAACTTGCCCAGAAATATGTTATCTTTTTAGCATTAATCCTAGATGATGATAATCTAAAGTGACAATGAAGATACTGTGTTTTATAAGTTAATTTTGGATTTAAAATGATGGCACCAATGGAAAACTTATAGGAAGATACATCCAGCAATATTTGTCAAAACAACATTGATTGTGAGTCTATTGCAGCTATTTTTGGAACAACACGAATAACCACATTTGCTTCAGTAAAAACAATAAAGCAAAATCTATTCAAGTAAGTGGATCAGAACAATCAGCTAAATTAAATTATAAAAGAAAAAATAGCCTTTGGGAAAAATTATTAAAACTGAATATGCTAATGCAATAAATAATTATCTATAAAGGGCAATATTACACAACACATATCACAAATGGCAAATTAAGAAAACAAAGGGATAATTGCATGTAACCTAGTTAGAAATGCTAAAAAAATAATATTTTATAGACAAGGATTGCACAGGCCAAGACCTCATTTAATTATGGAACATCAAGCAATAAATACAGTAAAAAAAAAAAAAAAATCAGCATATATATCATTTCATTATTATTATCCGGCTGACCTGAAGATCATGGAAATGATGTGCCTGAAACTGCAAGACAAAGGAAAAACTTGAATAGCAAAATATTGTCAATAATCTCAGGGACAAAACTCAGTGCTGAGAAGGAAGAAGAAAAATCAGTGCTATTCATGCTTTATATATACTTATATCCAGATACCCAAACTGCATCACATATGGGAGTATGCTTACTGGAACCTGATTCTCTCAACCACATAATGGCAAATCATTTGTCGTACACTTTCATGCCCATCTGACTTGTTATCTATTTTACATTGTGCCACGGTGGATTGTATTATATTGTTAAAATCGCTATATAACATATATAATGTTCTGTGAAAGGAATAACAAACCATTTTAGCCCCCCTAAGGGTTGAATAAAAATAAATATAATAAGCCAGAAGCACAGAATGTTCTACTATTGACTGACTCTGTACGATTCAGGGGTAGGGACAGTAACATGAAACTGGTTTGTACCTTATGCAAATAAATGAAAACCTTGAACCCTTATGGGTTAAATGAAGTTAATATCTTAAAGTGCTGTTTGTCTGTGTGCCTATGCAGTTTGTATAGTGGACATAGGCAGGACAGTGGAGACACATATTGAACTATACAAGGCAAAATAAGACAGGTGATAGACTCTGAACTTATGACTGTATCTGTACTATTTATTATATCAGCAGTTTTGGATAGACCTTCAACTACACTGACATGTAGCTATAACTTAACGTTTGAGGTATAACTGTATGTATATAGAAGGAACTTGTTAAGGTATTTATAACTAAACATGTGCACAAAATAAACTAGGTCTGACAACATGAATGGATTTTCAAGGGGATTACATGTTAAATAAATTGTTTATTTTAAAATTATACTAAGACAGTAGAATGTAGTTACTGACATTATTTAGGGAACCATAAGGACATTACATGAAAATTTCTTTAGCAGTAATGTACGTTCAGTGGTCATCGAAAGTAATCTAAAGGTTTCTAGTACTAATAAAAAGGAAACGCATTATTATTGGATAAGCAAAGTATACAATATTTCCTCTTAAATACTTGTACTGAATGACATTTGAAGTGTTTCTTCTACAATTTGTTTACATACTTATAGTCTCACTCTAAAGTCTAAAAATGGAATTGAGACATATTATTAAACTAATATTTAAAGTATAATAAAAATTGTGCTTCAGAGTAATCATGAGCAAATCCATTTTTAAAATGACTGTGTCTACTTTTTATAGATCTGTTAAAATAACTGATATATTAAAGGGGTAATGGTTTGGAATTATTAGCAATTATACTCATAATTTGACAGTGTAAAATTATTTCCCATATTAGAAGAATTTGCGAACGTAAAAAACATTGTAATTGTAATGTTATCTACAATGTTGTAATGTTATCTGCAATATGGATAAAATATTGTGCCCCATACTAGTCAGTAACAAACATCAAACGCATCAAACCTTAATTATAAATTGATTTAAGTTCAATTTGCACAATAATTTTAAAGTACAATAGAATTATTGTGCTGCAAGGACCTAATTCCCAGACACCCCATCCTCCTAGTGTGCTTTTTGATAAATAAAACACTATGGGGTATATTTATCAAAGAGTGAAGTTAATAGTGAAGTTCCGCCACTAGAGTGAAATTCCGCCACTCTCCATTCATTTCTATGGGATTTTTATAGGCGTATTTATCAAAGGGTGAACTTTCACTTTCACCCATTGATAAATACGCTTTTCAAAATCCCATAGAAATGAATTGAAAGCTGCGGAATTTCACTCTAGTGGCGGAACTTCACTCTTTGATTAATTTACCCCTATATACACTATGGGGCAGATTTATCAAAGATCGAGGTGAATTTTCAATGTTAAAAACTTTGAATTTCGAGCTATTTTTTGTGTACTTGGGAATAGTACAAATTCGATTCCAATTTGAAAAAAACTTCGAAATCCAATTATCGAAATTTATAATGTACTGTCTCTTTAAAACTTCGACCATTCACCATCTAAAACCGAAGTGCTGTTTTAGCCTATGGGTGACCTCCTAGTACCTATTTGGAGTCCATTGGGGGACTTTGAGAAATCAAAGTTTTTTTTGGGAACAAACTTTGAATCGAATTCGATCGAATGTGCTACTCCTTCGTACGATTAGAATTCGGCCAAATACGGACCTCTTCGACCCCAAAAAAAAACTTTGGTTGGTCTTTTTGAAATCGAATTTTGAAGTTTTTTCAATTTGAAATTAGACCCTTGATAAATATGCCCCTTTGTGTGAGCCCTTTCCCCCCACAATGTATGATGGCAAACATGTTTTCTCCTGTAATTAAATGATTTATTCTTTGAGCATTCACTTATGTTATAGTAAGAACTAGACCCATCACAGCTCTCTGCACCTTGCACTGTGCTTATAGTCTCATAAACCGTTGCTTATGTAGGGCCCTCAGTATCCATTCTTCCACTATATGCACTATTTTGCAGTGGGCAGGGAACTTAAAAAGTATGACTGGACTTGTGCCTCAGGCCGACAATGAGGTCTGCTGTATTATGGTTATGCCACTGTTCATGATTTTTTACCCCAGGACTTCTCTTAAATAGTAGCAGGTATACTGCTATTTCCAGTCAGAGAAAGAGAAACATGGAGGAAACTACTGAGTCTAGCCAGGAGGAAAGGCTTGGAGCTCCAACTGCAAAAAGAGAACCTACCCTGTTCCCTGCCAAGTGGTTACATGATCAGGAGGTGACCAATGCTACTGTGGAGAGAGCCTCGGAAATTCAAAGCTTCCTGTGAAATCTAGTGAGCTATCCCCTGTGAGCATCCTGGTGAGTAACACACCAATCCTTGGACATTGACAGAAGTGTATGGCCATTGTGTGCGGACAGGTCTTTTGTATGTGTGTCTGCTAGGTGGGCCACCTGCCTTTATTCAAATGAGAATCCTTTGGGGACTGTATGCTAAGAACCAATATGTGCATTCATTTATCCTATTTGGAGTTAAAGTGCAGGATTGCTATATTCAAAGTGTTAGTCAGGAGGTCTTAAATTTCATATGAGTCATAACCTCCCCATTGAAAGAGTGTGCTATTGTATTAAATGCCCACTCCATTAACTTGTTCTTGCAATATAAAACATATTATTGTTGCCAACTCATTGTATTTCCTAGTGGGAGCCCTTTTGGTGTATCCCTCAGTGCCCATTAGTTTTTTTTTTATTATTTGTCTTCTTCTGACACTTTCAATATGCGGGGTTGTGCTGTCACTGATCTCATCTAAAAACAAATGCTCTGCAAGAACTGAAAAGGTTTGTATGCATCTATAAATAAGGTTGTGTTTAGGATAAACAAAATATTACTTGAACATCTCACCTTGTGCACACCAGATGTACTCAGCAGACACAGTGGTTTGGAAGGAATGGCCATATCAAAAAATAAATCAGAATTTGATGCTCTGTGCATGACTCTCATTCACTGCTCTGCCAAACATTCCTGGTGACATCAAGAGAAAAAAATCTCTGTAATAACCTACAGGAAAAGCACATTGTGATTTTGTAAGAACAACAAACATATCTCACAATGATTTGTAATATGACTGGTATAAAATACCTAAAGAAGGAAAGACTATACATATGTATTTTTTTTACAATTGGTCAACAGTGTCAGTAGAAACATTGGCTCCAAAATGATCATTTAGATAATAGATGCAAAAAATATAAAAGATCATTTGCAAACGCAGTGCAGTGTGCAATTTTTGAGGATGCAAATTGCCATTGTTTTACCCACAACACAAATCCAGCACAATTGCAGATGTGTGGGGATTTGCACCTGCAGTTGAGACTGATTCATTAAAGTGAATGCAAATGCATGGGGTCTTCCCAAGTCGGATGCAAGTTGTGGCTAACATTTTCAGTGTGGAGACTGGCACCGGGCATTTAAATATTTATGGGGAAATGTAAAAAAAAGTCGCAAAGAGAAAAACAATTTGACACATCTAAGAATAAAAATCATGTTTCGCAATGTATAGTCTTCCTTAAACTGTATTTGCATTGCAAACTTTAATAGCGCATTATGAATTTTAATTGCACACTTTTATAAAGTGCTTTTGGAGCAAACATAACTTTCTCAGTAAGAACTTTTATTACATTCACTGCACACTGTTGCAAACTTTGGAAGAGTTTACTACAGAGTTTCCGGGTTTGCAAAAGCTATTTTAAATTTGGCCAAATTTGATTGCACAAAGGCATACCTTTTCAAATTGCAAACATTTTTTTACATCCCCCCACTAGTGATGTCTTAAGCGCATATTGATGCAACCTGCTGTATGAATGATAGGTATTACTGCCACATTCTGGGTCGTAGTAGTAACTTAAGGGTCCCTCAGTGTCAATATGTGCACCTACACATGATACAGCCGAAGAGGGAGGATGGACACAGTGGAGTGGGGCTTAGTCCCAGGCCTGAATTTGTGGAAAAGCTATAAAGATTAGGGTCTAAGGTGGCATATTTTTCAAGGCAGCATGCTGTCCTGCCACATCTGTAATTCCTCAATCATGCAAACACCCGGATCACTGGGGTTCAGATCCACCTGAGATTTTATTCCCCTGCACCCAGTCCTGAGTGCTCCAGGTGTCTTCAGCAACAATTGCATAAATATGTGTATATATTGTTTGTGGAAAGGCATTAAAGGAGATGAGGAAGAGTGAGTGAATAATATTTATGCACACACACATGTTCCAGTGGTGGTGGGAAGATGTTTCAAGAGTGGAGGAGACTGCTGCCTAGGGGCATAAGGTTTGTAAATCCAGAGTTGCTTAGTGCAACTATTCAGTTGTGTAAGAAGCACGTTTGGATGTGAGTACTTGAATGATGTCAATAACAGCAACATTTGTGTTTAAATATAAAGAAAATCATGTTAGGTAGAAATCATTAGGCAAAAGGTTGAACTTGATGGATATGTCTTTTCGTTAAACCTTATCTTGGAATCCTGTATCCGGTCAGGTACCCATGGGTACCAGTGGAATACTGCTAAAGTTGTCAGGTTTTGGGCGGAAAGACCGTTGTCCCCGGACAATGCATGTTGTCTGCAGATACCATGTATGGGTACTCAAGCTGATTGCAGGCTACATTCCCCCCACCTCCTGTTGTTAAATATAAAATTTTCCCCCTGACCTGGTTAATATGCGCTCCGGAGTGACATCACTTACGGTTTTCATGGGTACCGATTTGGGCCTAAGATTGGGGCACTGCCAATAGTTTCCAGCAGCGGGAAGAGGGGGATTTATAGAGAGCCAGCGGGTCTGGGTTCAGCTCTCATCTAGCGGGTCAGCACCACTGGACCCGTGCAGGACTCTACCTTTTCTACTACTTAAAGGGATGGTTCACCTTAAAGTTAACTTTTACTATGTAATAGAATGTCCAGTTTAAGCATCTTTTCAATTGAACTTCATTATTTATTTCTTCTTCTAATTCTTTTCAGATTTTAAATGGGGGTCACTGACCTCATCTAAAAAACAAATGCTCTGTAAGGTTATAAATGTATTGTTATTGCTACATTGGATTATTCATCTTTCTAATGAGACCCTCTCCTGTAGATATTCCAGTCTCTTATTCAAATCAATGCATGGTTGCTAGGGTAATTTGGAGCCTAGCAACCAGATATTTGAAATTGTAAACTGGAGAGCTGCTGAATAAAAAGCCACAAATAAAAATGAAACCAATTGCAAATTGGCTCAGAATATCACTCTCTACAATATACTTAGGGGCAGATTCATTAAGGGTCGAATTTCGAAGTTAAAAATACTTCGAAATACGACCCTCGAATTGAAATCCTTCGACTTCGAATATCGAAGTCGAAGGATTTAGCGCTAATCCTGCGATCGATCGATCGAAGGATTTTTCGTTCGATCGAACGATAAAATCCTTCGAATCGAACGATTCGAACGATTTTAATCCAATGATCGAAGGACAATCCTTCGATCAAAAAAAGGTTAGCAAACCTATGGGGACCTTCCCCATAGGCTAACATTGACTTCGGTAGGTTTTACCTGCCGAAGTAGGGGGTCGAAGTTTTTTTTTAAAGGGAAAGTACTTCGACTATCGAATAGTCGAACGATTTTTACTTCGATTCGTTCGATTACGTTCGAATTCGAACGAATTTAACCAATTCGATGGTCGAAGTACCCAAAAAATACTTCGAAATTCAAATTTTTTTCATTCGAATCCTTCACTCGAGCTTAGTGAATCGGCCCCTTAAAGTTGACTCAAATTCCAAAATGTTTCCCATGCTCAATCTATTATATATATATCAGAGTTTAACGTTTGTTTTTACAACATGAATAAAAATAGTCCAATTCTCCCATATGTCAAAAATTTTATAAAAAGATTTGAAGCATTGTAGTGAGAACAGTGTAATTAGATTTCAGTAACATTAACTGATTTCAGAGCAATTGATTCCAATATTGACAACTGTTTAATTTTCATTCAATCTGGATGGAACAGTTTTCGATGCTTTATAAGCAAGCAATTTTATTCAAACATAAACTATTGAAGTCCACTGAATTAGAATTCAATCCTACTTCAGCTGTTTATAAATAGGACCCATGGTGTGCTTTCATCTTCATTAACCACCTTATGTACCAAAAAAATTACTATTTACAGTGATAAGAGTTGGCATTAACTTGCTGTTTCAGAACATAAACCCCTACTGATCTTATCTCCATTATCACAAGAGTATGGAAATAAATGAGACAACACAGTTTGAAAACTGAAGACTGAGACAAGTATGCTTGAAAGGATTCTTTGTTTCAACTATGGGTTATTCAAGTTAAATAAATTACTTTGTGGGATAATTTTGACTAGCGATGAATGGTTCTTTAAAAAAAAAAGGCTGATTTATGTTACCACTACAATTATAAGAAATAGACTATGATATTGTGTAAACTATGTTCCAGCTGAAGTTTGACAGTTGTTGCTTGTAACAGAATTTAGATTAGTTCAAAATTTAGTAAACTGAGGGATAAACATAAATATAAGCTATTAGATCCCTTCTTGAAGACTGTCTCAAACCGTAATAGAAGTTTAACATTTCTTCACAGAATACTCTTTTGTTAATTCTGGTGTAGAAACATTATTTTTTTCAGATTCTTAGAAGAAATATTCTCTTAAAGAGATACTGACACCAAGAATTAAACTTTTTTTTTATATCTATCATAATATTGTGTTTGCATGCTATATATAATTTTGGTATAAAAGTATTTACAGATGCTTTTACATTACCCATCTGATCACCCGTGTTCATCTATGAGGGGGCTGCCATATTTGAGCTTCAGCAGTCTGTTAGCATTAGAAACTCAAACTGACATGTTGAGAAGGGACAGTCAGGTTGGCAAAACAGTCAGGTTTACGAACTTCACAAAAGCAGAACTATCAGTGAAAAATGGTCAACATGAGATATAGGTAACTTTTGATGTACATTAATATTTTGAATAATAAAATAATATATCTATAAAAACTAGTGTTACAGTAACGAACCATCTGGCCTCCCTAATTTCTATTGTAGTTTGGGGTGAGGGGAGAGCCACAGTCTAATTATATCAGGTTGTTTCGATATAAGCAGGTGGGTCTTTGTCCTGGTCTTCATCTGTCCATAGGCCCCATACCTTATTAAATTTCTCTGGGCAACCCCTTCTCATATAGGTGAGTTTGTAAAGCGGTATATATTTTTCTATTAACTGTTCCCACTTCTGTACTGTGGGCCCCTGTCTTGCCTTCCAGTTCATTGTGATCAGTTTTTTGGACAACAGTGTACGGTGTGCCCTCCTTGGAGACACTTCCTCTACCTGCTTTAATAACAATACATTTGGCTCTATTGGGAGAAAAAGGTCAGTTTTAACCCAAATGAGGTGCGTAATTTCCTTCCAGAATGTGTATACTATTGGGCATTTCCATACCATGTGAAAGAACTCCGCTGGGGAGTGTTGACACCTAGGACACTCTGGGCTGATTGTTAGGTAGATTTTATGTAGCCGCTGTGGAGTGAGATACACTTTATGCAGATGATTTATGAGTAGCACCTGTCTATTTTCCCCTTCCTCTAGGCTGTTTGGTGTGATGTTTAATGACTCACATCTAAATGGAGACTCCATAGCATGTCTAAGTTGCAGGTATCTATATAACATTATGTTTGGAAGTGCATAGTTTTGTTTCAGCTCTTGGAAACCTAGTAGTTTACTGTCTGCTATGACATTCGCTATATATTTTATATTGTACCTCACCCAGATTTGTGGGTCTGGGATTCCCTCTAGTTGTTTAAGATGAGGGTTAAACCACAGTTTCAGAGCATATATATAGTGAAGCAAGATCCTATGTACAAGTTATTCTGAATTGAGATGACTGGTGAAACGTCTTAAAGAAAAACACAGTAAGTCCAGTTGATTTGACTTATTTCTAGAGATACACCACAGTGGGGTAAAGCTGGAGCAGTGATTTTGTGGATTGGCATAAAACTGTAGTGCTGACTGCCAAATTGTCACTGTGGCTTTCATCAGTGGAGATAGTTTGGCTACGTGAGTGCACCCTCTATATGGTAGATTCCTCAGACCTTCAAAGGATCCTACCAGCTTTGCCTCTGATTTTGTTGCTGTATTGGTGTTGTCTGAGGTTGCCCAGTTCCTCAGCGTCACCAGTTGCGATGCTAGGTAGTACGTTGAGATAACCTCAGTAAGGTCACCTAGTTTTAACCCTTCTATTGCCTGTGAGGCCCTGATACAGCAGGCCATGGGTTCCATGGCAATTGCAAATAACAAAGGTGACAGGGGCATCCCTGTCTAGTGCTTCTATTGATTGAGAAGGGGTACGACAGCTTTGTATTAGTTTGTGGGGATTGATAAAGTGCCCGTATCCACTTTATGTATGATGAAGGTATTTCCACTCTATACATCGTGGCCCACAGGTACTCTCATTCCACAGAGTCGAAGGCCTTTTCATTGTCCAAAGAGGTAATCACCCTGGTGCCCTGGTTGTCATGTGTTATGGAAATATTTGTAAACAGCCTTCTAATATTAATGTCTGTGGTACATCCAGGCATAAAGCCTGTTTTATTTGGGGAGATTATGGTAGAAAGTAACTTTGCCAGTACCTTTGCCAGTATTTTGTCATCTGCATTGATAAGTGCAATGGGTCTGTATGAGGTGCATTTTAGTGGCTCCTTTCCACATTTTAATATCAGAATTATTAATGTTTCTCTCATGGAGGATGGTAATGGCAATCTCTCTAATACAGTTTTGTCAAAATAGGTGCTATTAACTTAATGTGCTGCCTGTACCATTCCATTTGTAAGCTGTCTGTGCTTGGGGTTTTCCCTGATGGGAATGTAGCTATGGCGGATTGTTCCTCCAGCTCTGGAATGCCTATGCTACTCAGATATTCCCTTATCTCCTCTGGAGTGGTGTTCAGCTTAGTGCTGTACAAGTCTGAGTAGAATTCTGTAAATCTCTGATTTATCTCTGCCAGGGTGGAAACAGTTACTCCATTTGCTAATCTTACTGCCGGGATTGCCATGCTAGCTGCGTTTTCCTTTGCTAGCATTGCTAGCAGTTTCCCATTCTTGTCCCCATGTTCAAATATATTAGTTTTTTGGAAAAGTATGTGTTTTTTTGTAAGTTCAATTTGAGCAAGTTTTATTGCTCGTTGGCTGTCTTGCCATTGTTGGTGCGTTTGTTCCGTGGGGTGTTCAATATAGGCTGCTTCAGTCTCCTGTGCCTTCTGGAGGCCTTTGTGAGTGCCTTAATGAGGGGGAAATTGTCTGAGTCCTAGAGGGACAGTGTTGGGGGGGGGGCTGCTCTCTTACCAGTCCGGTCTAAGTTTGTAAGTTTTAAGACACCATAATAACATAAAACAATTCCCACAACTTTAATGCTCTCCCACACCCTCCCCACCTACACCATAACCATTAGGGGTGAGTTTACTCCCATAACTATAAGAAGATAATTGTTCTATTATAATATACTCTCCTGCGGTGGTAAAAGCGAACATGTTACCTGGTCTGCAGCATTGGCTCTTAAATCTGTAGCGTGGAGGTCACATTTGATTGACTTGTTGCTTTACCTCGACTCTATAAGTCTCAGATGTAGAGTTGTGCGGTTCCAGCACCGTGCTAAGCAATTAAATTCACTGGTCTCTTTTTGGTGACTGTCTTGGCCTCTCCTCCATCCAGCTTATAGCCTCCTCTGGTGCATTGAAGAAATGAGCCCATTTTCTGTTACTCGAAGCCTCACTGGAAACATCACGGTGTAAGGAATTTGTCGTTGTCGCAGTTGTTGCTTGGTTGCTGTAAACTTTGCTCTTTGTTTCTGTACCTCTGTGGAAAAATCCGGGTAGATTGAAATCTGTTGGTTTTCAAATTGCAGCTCTCCCAACAGAGCTGTATCCCTGTCTCTGTAATTCAGGAGGCGGGCTATTAATGGGTGTGGGAGTGCTCCCGGTGGTGGGGGTCTGCCAAGCACTCTGTGAGCTCTTTCCCCCTTGAAAGCTGTGGAGAAGGTTGTTTGGCTGAATGTGCTAGTTAACCATTGTCAGACAAAAAATTCTTCGTACAGCACCCTGTCGTTTAAAAAAATGCCTTTATTCAAAATTTCATGGCAAACCTGGTCAGCAACGTTTCAGGCCGATGTTGCTTTTTATCAAGCTTACTTGACACTGGCCAATTTGGCCTTTTATAGACAGCACCACGCCACCTACTGGTTATACATTGTTAGAATAATTTATATACAAAATGTTAAACTTGTCAATCCAGTGATGTTACAATATCAATAAAGGAAATGGAAACTGTTTACTTTGTAAAGGTTAACCCCGATCTTTTTGTCCACAAAGGTCTGGAAGACATAATAAAAACCATTAAAAGCTAGTTAAAACCAAAGTTAGCGAAAAATAGCTTGGAGATCATATTCTCTATTCAGCCCCTGTGGGGCTGATGTCTCTAACTTTCTAATCCAAATAGCCTCCTTTCTCAAAAGTAACTTCACTCGGTTTCCCCCACGTCTAAGACTCGGTACATGATCAACTACTTGATATTTAAGTTGTTGTATACCATGGACAACTTCAATAAAATGGGCAGCAACTGCTTGCTCCTTTTTGCCAGTCCTAATGGCAGATTTATGTTCTCTCATGCGCTCTCTACAGGCCCGGATTTGCGGCAAGGCCGCATAGGCCCGGGCCTAGGGCGGCAAAAAATAGGGGTGGCATGCCGCCCAGCCGCATTATGGGGACGTGTGCATCCCCATTCAATTACACCAGCTGCGCCGGCTTTTTTTTGCCGGCGCGCTGGGAAGGGAATGTGTAGGCGGGCGCTAGGACCACGTGGCCGCCAGGTTGGACCGCGCGGCCTAGGGACGGCCCACAAAGAAATCCGGAGCTGGCTCTCTAACAGGGCGAGAGGTTTGCCCCACATATAGTAAGCCACAAGGGCATTTTATAATTTATACTACAAAACTTGATGTGCATGTGTAATGTACACAAATTTTTATGGGGATTCCTTTTCTTGGGTGATATACCACCTCCCCTTTCTGGCAATTGGAGCAGCAGTTACATGCCAAACAAGGAAACAACCCATTTTTAGTCGGCCGTAATACAGTCTGAGTCTCCTTACTACCCCCTATGTCAGATATTACTAATATAGAGAATACTGTTTTGTCTTTCTTATAAGACATACAGTAAGTGGGTTTTTTTAAAACTGGTTACATTTGGGAGTCCCTCTTTAAGGATTTTCCAATGTTTCTTTATAATATTAGTTACATGGTGACTCAGAGTATGATATTTAGACACAAATGGAATACGATCCTCCCGTTGTCTATTTTGGCCCAAAGGAGTACTATTTAAATCCGCATTCTCAATCTCATTCCGTTGAAGTTGTAATAAACTATATGGATAACCTCGTTCTCTGAATTTCCCTTGCATTTCATCTAATCTTTGGGGTAATATTTTTGAATCTGTCACAATACGTTTCACTGTACTGAATTGTGATATAGGGAGGGATTTTTTGACTTGAATAGGGTGGAAGGAGTCAAAGTGCAGCAGAGTATTCCTGTCAGTGGGCTTGGTATACAACCTCGACACCCCTCGTATCCTTGGATACCTCGACACCCTCGTATCCAAGAAAGGAACACTAACCTCGCTACTAACAACTGTAAATTTAATGACGGGTAAATACCCATACTCAGAAACAAATTTTTCAAGGTAATGATTCATATTGTATCTTAGAGAGATTGTAGCTTGTTTGTTTGTAATCCCCTTTTCTATAGTTTTGCTCCAATTCAGTCACATCCCTATTTACATTATCAACAAAGGCTGCAACAAACACATTATCACAGTCAGGAGTATAATGACTAGGTTATTTTAACCAATAGAATCTATCATGGGTTTTTCACTGGCTTCATTAAATTGTGTATGAAATTTTATTGCTCCGAACCGATATAGTTCTAAATCAATTTAAAAAAAATCAGGTTTAGAGGTAAGTCCATACGAAAGTCCTTTTTCAAGTACCTGTATCTGCAAAGTCGTCAGTGGCAATGAAGAAATATTCACCGCCGTCTGGGTCTCCTTTTGTATTGACCTCTGTCGTGCTGTTTTTTTGTGTTTCCGACCTCCACGTATATTCCTTCGGGGTTTCCCGATGCCTCAGATACTTCTAAAAAAGACAAGGAGGCAGTTGAGGCAGAAGTTGACCTAGACTGTGTGGTTCATTAGGTAGTCAGCGTCCTGCATATTCATCATCCACGTGTCCCCGATATCTCTCTCGTCCTCTGTTCTGCGGTACATCATAATCACCATGAGTTTGGGACCATCTGTACACACTGCCCGCTGTATAATCTGAGGCATCCCGCTGGAATTTCTGTCTTTTGCGGGCCTCAACAACTTTGCGGTAATGTTCAAGGTGTTCGACCAGCTTTTCCATCCCCCCAGCAACCGCTTCTCCTGCAAAAGAGTTCTGGATGGAGGATTCTTTGGCCTCCGCCTCAGCCTTAATTACTGGCATGGTTTTCTGTATTTGCTCCATTGTGGCGAGCATTAGGTCGAAAGAACATTTATTTATAATTGCCTCCCAGCGTTGACAGAACCATTGTTCCACAAATTTTTCTGTATCTACCCCTTCCGCCCTTTCAAAGAGACCCAGTATCCTGATATTGTTTTGACGTAGGCAGTTTTCTAGGTCATCTGCCTTGTTTTCCAGCACTGCCAGTTGTTTTTCTGTGGCCATGAATCGATTTGGAATTGATGCTGTGTAGTCTTCCATATCACTGACCCGCCTATCCACCTCTCCTGTTCTCTCAGTTTTTGCACATCATGCAAAAGTAATTTGGCAAAGTCCATCCTTAATTCATCTATTTTTCATACTAGAGTGGTGTGGTTTGCAGCACTTCAGTTACTGTAGGTTCTGGGAGTGGTTGTGGGGGGCGCTAATGCAGAGGGTACAGCTGACTCTGCAGTAGTGTCAGTTGTTTATGTTTTCCTTTGATCACCCATAAATATGTCTTGTGCTTACATTCAGTCCAGGGACATAACTACCAGCGGTGCAGGGGATTCCAGCCAGGCCCGTCCCCCTATGGGGCCCTCCCTCTCTCCAATGCAAAGGCGCCTGCATTCAGCCTGCGCACTGCACAGTCTGCATCCGCGCCCAACCCCCTTAGTTACGTTGCTGATTCAGTCAGCAGTCAGTTTGCCAACTGAGGTCATATAATCTTAGAGTGTCCAGATATTTTTGGCTAAAGATTTGTTTAGCTACTTATGGCCATATGGTGTATGTGCATATATTATGTACCACTTGATAAAAAAAGCTTTCTGATGGTGATGGTGATGCACGAATAAATTCGCCTGGAACGAATTCGCTACAAAATTCGTGAATCTCCCGCGAAAATTCATTGGTGAAAATTCGCTGGCATTAATTCCCATTGTTTTTTCCTTCGAATTACTAGATTTTTTCGTGAAAGCATTTGAATTGCTAGATTTTTTTTTTTCATGAAAACGTTCGAATTGCTCGATTTTTTTGTAGTGAAAGTGTTCGAATTGCTCGATTTTTTCATGAAAACGTTCGAATTGCTTGATTTTTTTGTGAAAACGTTTGACTTTCATGATTTTTTCACAAAGTTTCCATATTCACGATTTTTCATGAATTTTTCACTGTTTCAAATTTTTCGGCGAAGCAAAATAGGACAAATTCGGCCATCACTTATTTCTGATTTAGCAAGCTCTTTTTTGCACTTAAATGATTCTTTACAGTTTGGAAATTAAAATTTTGCATAATATGTTTTAATTTTTTAGGATCTTTTAAATCATTTAAATCTTTTCAGTTACACAAAAACACATTTTGTAAGTAATTTTCCGGTAGAGAAGTGTTGTGACATGCAACAAACAGAAAGAGAATGCAAGTTTTGTCTTCAATGAAAAGGTGATGCTGATTAGTGTTTATGTCAATGAGAACATAGTAACATACTACAGGTATTGGACCTGTTATCCAGAATGCTCAGGACCTTGGGTTTTCTGGATAACGGATCTTTCCGTAATTTGGGTCTTCATGCCTTAAGTCTACTAGAAATTAATTTAAACATTAAATAAACCCAATAGGCTGGTTTTGCTTCCAATAAGGATTAATTATATCTTAGTTGGGATCAAGTACAAGCTACTGTTTTATTATTACAGAGAAAAAGAAATCATTTTTAACAATATGGATTATTTGGATAAAATGGAGTCTATGGGAGACAGCCATTCCGTAATTCAGAGCTTTCTAGATATCGGGTTTCCGGATAAGGGATCCTATACCTGTTTTAACATAGTAAGTTAGGTTGAAAAAAAGACACACGTCCATCAAGTTCAACCTTATAACTTTTTTTAACCTGCCTAACTGCCAGTTAATCCAGAGGAATGCAAAAAAAAACCCCATCTGGAGCCTCTCCAATTTGCCTCAGAGGGGGAAAAATTCCTTCCTGACTCCTAAGTGGCAATCGGACTAGTTCCTGGATCAACTTGTACTATGAGCTATCTTCCATAACCCTGTATTCCCTCCATTGCTAAAAAGCCATCCAACCCCTTCTTAAAGCTATCTAATGTATTAGCCAGTAAAACTGATTCATGGAGAGAATTCCACATCTTCATAGCTCTCACTGTAAAAAAAACCCCTTCCAAATATTTAGGCGGAACCTCTTTTCTTCTAGAGAAAGATGTGGAAGGGGTGAAAATTCCTTTTCTGACTCCAAAATGGCAATCGGACTAGTCCCTGGATCAACTTGTACTATGAGCTATCTTCCAAAACCCTGTATTTCCTCCCTTGCTAAAAAGCCATCCAACCCCTTCTTAAAGCTATCTAATGTATCAGCCTGTACAACTGATTCATGGAGAGAATTCCACATCTTCACTAAACGAAATGGGTGACCTTGTGTCAGCTGGAAAAACCTACTGTTAAATAAAGCATTAGATAGATTATTTAATCTAATATTTATTATAATATATTTTAATATAATATTTATTATATTAAACATCCCCAATTTGACCAGTCTTTCTTCAAAGCTAAGATTTTCTATACCTTTTACAAGCTTAGTTGCCCTTCTCTGCACCATCTCTAATGCAATACAATACAATAATATCCTGTTTGAGTAATGGAGACCAAAACTGTATGGCATATTCTATATGGGGCCTTACCAGTACTCCATAAAGTGGAAGAATGACCGCTTCCTTTTAATACAGCTCAAGACATTATTTGCCCTTGATGCTGCTGACTGGCATTGCTTGCTACAGCCAAGTACAAGGACTCCAAGGTCCTTTTCCATAATGGATTTGCCTAGTGCAGTCCCATTAAGGGTATAGGTGGCTTGGATATTTTTACATCCCAGGTGCATGAATTTACATTTATCAACATTGAATCTCATTTGCCACTTAGCTGCCCAGATTGCCAGTTTGTCAAGAGGCCCGAAACGTTGCCTTTTTTTTATGCTATGGGCTAAATAAATTTTGCACTTGAGCACTTTCTTGCAAATCTAACAGTGTGCTGCTGGTGATTTTTTCGATGTATGGATGTGACCCTAGGACAGGGTCTTCCGGTTCAGCATCTGACACAACAACGGTGGACTACTTTGGGAGGTGAGAGCTCCATATTTGTGACAATGCCATTCACTAGGACAACATTTTGAATGTAATCCCTTAACAAACCTTCAAATAATTTGCCCACCACAGATGTCAAACTTACTGACCTATAATTGCCAGGTTGAGATCGTAATCCTTTTTTAAATATTGGAATGACATCAGCTTTTCTCCAATCCATAGGTACCATACCAGATGAAAGCGAATCTGAGAAAATCAGAAATAGGGGCTGGTCTAAAACTGAACTAAGCTGTCTTAGAACATGGGGATTTTTGCCATCAGGCCCTGGAGCCTTGTTTACATTAATTTTTATTAAAGCTTTATGGATCATATCTTGAGTCATATCTTGAGAATGCAGAAGTATTATGCATTTCATGTAAATGTGGGTAAATGATGGATGTAGATCTCTGATACTGATCAAGATAAAACTCACAGCTATTCGTCAAAAACACTTCACAACACACATCTTGATTATTATCTAAATGCCCTTGTTTAGGGTGCAAAACCCTTACTGTACCTATCTTGCCTGAAGAAGTGATACTTACACTATAAAAACTACTCTTCAAAATATTACTATACATTAAAATTCACTTATAAGTCATGTTGATGGCATCAGGCAGTACTTTTATCGCAAAGTGTATGCAAAAACAATGTTATGATAGATTTAAAACATTTTTAACTTCTTTGAGGTTGTCTAAATGAAGCCTTCAGGAAGAAAAAAATCATACATAAATTGGCATTCATTGAGGACGTAAATCAGGTTGTGAATATGCTATGAAAAGTTTTTGGCCATTTTGGCTCCCTAAAGTTCCCAAATTACTGTCCAAAATATGTTCTAGTTCCCTCTTTAGCTCAAAACAAGATTAGAAATACTGTACAATAATATATTGCAGTGAGAGTTGGTTGTTGCAGACAACAGTCCAAGCATTAAAATAATAGATGGCCAGACACAGGCCAAGCAATATGAATACATAGCCAAGGCTAAATAATGGGAACCAGATCACCCAGAAATTGCTAGCAAAGTTAAAACTACTGTAAACTTTATATAGAGTAGATTAGCAAATTAAATGCTGACATGTCACCAAAAAATGGACATCGTGACATAGCTGTTCCAGCAGGGAACACTGACTATTATAGTATTATCATAGAGGGAGTTCTTCACCTCTGTTTGGTGAAGCAGTGATTCTAGACAAGGCATCTGCCATCTTATTCGTTAGATCAGAATTAGTAATGGGCAAATGTAACCCGATTCGCTGAAAATTTGTGCAATGGCAAAAAAAATGGCAAAACATTTCATAAGAACAAGTTCTTATGAAATGTGTACATATTAATCGACTGCCCCATCTGACAAGTGACACAATTTCTCCAAGGCTAGTTTTAATACAAGCAGTACACTGTTACAAATGTCACAACAACGGCGTGATGACGTCACGTGCCAAGGACGCCAGTTCGATGCCGGATTGTAGGTTTTGTTTTGAAAATTCCTGGGTGTTTGATAAATCCTGTTATATTGATTCCTGAACTTTTGACCCTGCCTGAACCTCAACTTTGATATTATTTTGCCTGCCTTTTGGACTTCTGCCTGGACTTTGATTCCGATTTTGCCCGATCCTATTTGTACTACAAACTTGGACTTTGACCCCTAGAGCTTCCTACTTGGTCCTGACTACTCCCGATGGGAGCGGGCTATTAAAACCTCTGTCCATTTCTTCTCGTCCTTGGACTCATTTGGCTATGGACTTTATTGTCGAATTACCATCTTTCAAGGGGAACATCGTGATATGGACCGCTTCAGTAAGATGGAGCACTTTATCCCTCTTCGCAAACTTCACTCTTGCAGTTGTTCATTCAATACGTCTTCCAGTGCTTTCCATTGGAGATTGTATCTGGCAGAGGTCCCAGTTCATGTCCAAGTTCTGGCACTATTTGTGTAAAAACCTGGGTATCGCTCTTCAATTCTCTTCTTCCTATCACCCTCAAACCAACGGGGCAGCTGAGAGAGTAAACCAAGCACTGGAACAATTAAGTATCCCTCTGTCAGGACGATTGGGCCGATCTACTTCCCTGGGCGGAATTCTACAAACAGTTTCCAAAGAAACCATGAGATGATGGTCCAGTGCCCCCTGCTCCTGTCTCCAGCGGCAGCGCGTCCAAGATGGTGGCGCCAATGAACCACGTGGGCCGATGCCGGAGTCACAAAATTCAAAATAAAGGGACGCCAAGGATGATGGTTTGATGCCCGATTGTAGGTTTTGCTTTGAACATTCCTGGGTCTTTGATAAATCCTGTTGTATTGATTCCTGGACTTTTGACCCTGCCTCAACCTCGACTTTAATATTATACTGCCTGCCTTTTGGACTTTTGCCTGGACTTTGATTCCGATTTTGCCTGATCCTATTTGTACCGCAAACTTGGACTTTGACCCCTAGAGCTTTCTCGTTGGTCCTGACTACTCCGGCTAGGAACCGACAGGCCCCCTGACAGCAGGGATGTAATTTTTCATATTCCTCTGGTCGTTTCTGAAAGTATAGCATTGGTGCAAAGTAAGCACATGTCATGGTAGGCAGCTACACCTGACTACACAGTCAGTATCTGGAACTGTTGGTAATCAACAAATAAAGTGAACTCAGGAATTTCTAGCAAAGGTAAACAAAATATATATCACTTGCTACAAGGTAGATGTTCAGGGTAATGGAAGATAGCTCATAGTACAAGTTGATCCAGTTGATCCAAGTTGATCCAGGGACTGGTCCCATTGCCATCTTGGAGTCAGAACCAAATTTTTCCCTCTTTGAGGCAAATTGGACAGGCTTCAAAGGAATTTTTGCCTACTTCTGGATCAACTTGCAATTAGGCAGGTTATATGTAAAAGGTTGAACTTAATGGATGTATGTCTTTTTTAACCTAAATTACTATTTTACTAGGTATTGCATCACAATCTTGACATCATGTTTCCTGCAAAAAGCATGGAAGTCTGCACATGTTGGGAGGAGCACCTTCTTACAAGTCTCCCTATATAGAGATCAGAACATTCAGATTCACGCCAAATCATATCCAAGCTAGGCCAATAATCAACTGCTTTTGGCATTGCAATTCAAACCACCTGGGTACCTGACTGATATACTGTAGGTCCTGAGAGGTATCAGTTTATACAATGGTGATAATAAGGTATTACAGTAGATAACTGGAATATATTTGAAGTTTGCCAGAACATAAAATGAGGCATTTGCACTTTTTGTTACTCACAGACCTTTTATCTTCATCTGTGAATTAATTTTTCATTTTCAACTAATTAAGTTTCATTTTCATCATTTCAGCATGCAATATGAGCAGTGAAGTAAGGGCTCAAAAATTTCTACAATTTGACGAGCTGCTGATTGTCATGCTCTGAATTTAAAGTGTGTAATTACATTTATTGCCATCTCCTGCAATGTACTGTTCCATAAATGAATAATATAACAGAAAGGACATTTATTAAAGACATACCTATGCTTGTTGAACATTTATAAGAACAGTGTACAACACCTTTTTTATAAAGGGGTATTGGATATGTGTCTCTATGACAATGATGCATGTATATGAATGTGACAGTGGGTTGACTTCATCTGCTATAATTTTCTCCGGTACCAATATCTAACTTTGCTTATTCTATTTTCCTTTTAATACATTCTGAAAGAGATTTTACTGAGCACATACAAAACCATACTTGAACCATGTTATGAACAATAAATAGAAGAGGCCTCAGGTCTGGGTTAAGGATACTTATTTGTGATGGTGCCATAGAATATATAAAAAGCTATCATGAAACATGAATCATGAACTATCGTGAAAATGCAAATCTAATATTATTATTATTAACATGTATTTATATAGCGCCAACATATTGCGTAGCACTTCTAAACTTCATCAGGGCCGCCATCAGGGGGGCACAGGGGGTACCAGGCCTCGGCCTAAAGGGCTGCCTGGCTTTTTCACTTTTCAAAATAGCTGGTCCCCCTGATAGCGCTGAAGTCGTGCCAAACCACTGAAGTCCAAAAGAGCTGAAGTCCTAAAGACCCAAAGTCCTGAAGACCCAAAGCCGCAAATAGAACCAAAGCTATGAAAAGTTGAAGTCCTAAAGCCGCAAAAAGACCCGAAGCCACAAAAGGAGCCAAAGTTGAAGTCCTGAAGCTGCGAAAAGACCTGAAGCAACAAAAGGAGCCAAAGCTTAAGACCTGAAGCCACGAGTTCAGTTTTACTGAACACCAATGTGTTTTTTTTTATTTTATTAAACCCCTGGCCACCAATGTAGTATTTTAATACTCTATAGGCCTCACCTGGGGTCAAATGTTTCTTTTTAGCTTGTAAGGGGGCAACTTTTATGGGGGGGCCCTGGCACCAAAATTTTAAAAAAAACTTTTTATGGGGGCCCTGGCACCAATGTTTTTTTTTAAACTTATATAGGGGAGCCCTGGTCACCAATTATACATTTATATATATTTTTAACTTCTAAGGGGGCCCTGAGCATCAATTGCTTTTTATAACTTGTATGTGGGGAGGTTTACCATTTCAAGTGCTGATGTGTGTGGCCTTTTAACTGTGGTGTGGGGTAGGTGGATCTGGGGTGGGGCTTGTGGGCCAGGGTAGATGGGGAAAATAATGTTTTATGGGGCCCCGTGATTTCTAAAGGCAGCCCTGAGCTTCATCATACTAAACTAATACATTTTTTAAATAAAGTATAATCAATTAAAAAGTCTGACCCATTTCTGAAATAAGTTAATCTTCACTCTCCTCTTCTCATAATTTGTTTCTCTTTATTCTGTCTTCATGCAAGAGTTGGGAGTCTGATTATGAATGACAGTTTAGTAAAATAAAGTCTTTGGGGCGCTCATTTTGTCTAGAAGATGTTTGCCTACATGCAAGGTTTGTGGCAAAGTCAGTTATTTATTTACATTTTGTTTGAGCTGGAGTTGGTTATTTGAGTGAGCTTTAATACATCTGTTAGAAAAGGGAGGCCACCAAAAAGATATTTTAGATTTGTCAATGAAAATCTGAAGTAAGAGAAACAGATGGCAAGAGAGGGATAGTGAAGATAAACTTGATTATTTCAGGAACAGTAAACAACTTTTAATTGACTGTATCTTATTTCTGAATCTTATATTACATTTTTTTGTGATAGTTCACCTTTAACCCTTTGCTGCACTGCTTCCTCCTCTTACCTCGTGCTCCAGTGACGCCCACGTACTTCCTGCTGGCTGTGACTCTGCAGACAGCTTCTCCAGGACTCCTCCAGCCATCAGATCGCCCAGGAACGGTAAGTGGCCTTTCTTTTACACACTTACATACACTTACCTACATTTATACACTCATACACACATATTTTAGTAATTTTTTTTACTTTTCTTTGCATTTTTTATTTCACACTTGTATACACTTATATGCATTTATATACACTTATACACACGCTTATACACTGTCACACAGTTTTTGGATGTGTACACACATGTATACACATTATTTTGGCAGCGTGACTATTGTATAATCAAGTTTGGCCACTAATTACGCTGTCAGATCATTGATTTACACAATTTTTGTGGTTTTATTGCAATTTAATCCCTGCATTATTGTTTCTTATGTATGTTTAGTATAGTTTTGCTGTTTGGTGCTTTGGTATAGAAAGATATATTTTACTTAGTTTGATCCGCCAGAATATGTGCTTTCCAAAAATATATGGGTTTCTGGGGGTCTTCTTACAGTTTGGGGGTCTTACGGCACATAACGCAGAGTTAGGGCTCTCTTGTCAGCAGCTCAGTTGGCCAGCGTGAAAATTCATATGCACGTTTTTCATTTGGGGTCCGTACACATACTTTTGTAAATCTATGCATATTGGGCATCAAACTATTCAGTAGATCTCTGACATCAATATTTAGGGTGATTTTTCTTTGTAAGTAAAACATTGTGTGCGAGAAATGCGGCAAACTGCAACATTTTTAGGCGATTTTGTAAAATGTTGTAAAAACCTCTACTTTTAGAAAAGCTTTGTAGTTTTGGTAGTTTGGTGTAGAAAGACATCTTTATCTTTGTTGGATTCATCAGAATATGTACTTTCCAAAAATATATGGTTTTGGGGGGTCTTTGCTGTTAGGAGGGTCTTGAGGCACATAATAGGAAGTCAAGGGTCTATGTTCACTCATATGCACTATTTTCGATTGGGGTCTGCACATGCCAGCTGCCTTGGTATATCTATGCATATTGGCCATCAAACTGTTCAGTAGACCATTGGCATCAATGTGTATGGTGTTTTACAATTGTATGTAAGAAATTGGGTGAGATAAATGTGGCCAATTGCAATATTTTTAGGCGATTTTCAGAAATGCAAAAACCATTGCTTTTATCGCCAAATATAGGAAAGGTTTGCGGCTTGGTGCTTTGGAGTAGAAAGACATGCATACCCAATTTGGATTCGGGGGAATGTGTACTTTCCGAAAATATATGGTTTTCTGGGGTGAATGTACTTTTTTCTACCTTTGTCCCCCCCCAAACTATAAATGTGTTGATTTTGCAGTATCTGGAATTACAGAACTGATAGCTCAAATTTTGGGGCCCCTATATACCACATGCTTAGGTAAACCTATACATATTGGGCATCAAACTGTTCAGTGGACTCCTGGCAACGTACTACTGGCATTGATCCCTAATGCTGTGTGTGGGAGATATGAAGCTGTAGAGTGGATGCTTTGAGGTGATTGTTCAAAAAATTCACCAATTTCTATAAAACATTATAACTTTAGGAAACAATTGCAACTTGGTAGTTTGGAGTACATAGATATATTTACCCATTTTTGATTCTCCAGAATCTGTACTTTCTAATAATGGGTAGCTTTCTAGGGTAAACTTGCTGTTCGTGGAATGTTTGGCCTTGAAATGAGGAGTATGCAGTTTGGGGAGCCGTTTTCCAAATCTAGGACAAAATCGCTGGCAGGGAAAGTGTTAAATCACATGGACTGTTTTCTCCACTGGTGGAGAAAACATAAATGCTAATTCGAACTACACATATACCTCTCCACTGACTTTATTTGCAAGCACCTCTCACAGCATATGCAGATATATTGTAGCCATAAATGAGTGTTTGCTGCTACATGGATTGCATGGTTTTGTGTGTTGCATGACATTAGTCTTACAATGAAAATTATCGCTGAAAGTTGTTATTTGGGGCCATATTAGACCAATAAATGTTAATGTCTAGCTAATCACTAGAGCAAGGGGTATATTTGATTGTAACATTAGAGCAGACTTCTCCATGTAGAAGGTATGAAGGAAAGGTGTAGTTGAACTACAATTCAGGCTGTGTTAAAAAAAACTAAAAGAACGCCAGGAGGTTCTTTCTAGGGATGTAGCGAACTGCCGATTTGGTGTTCGCGAACGCCGGCAAAAAATGCGAACGTTCGCGAACTTCGAACACCCGCTAAAATCGTTCGATTCGAACGATCGAAGGATTTTCATTCGAATCGAACGATCGAAGCATTCGATCGAATGCTTACAATCGTTCGAACGAATGGAAATCGTTCGATTTTTAGCGGTCGAAGGAATTCAAATGGTCGAATGGTCGAACGATTTGTATTCGAATCGAACGCGAACTCAAAATGCGAACGTCGCGCGACGTTCGCGAACATTCGGCGGACGCGAACGGTCGAAAGTTCGCGCGAACAAGTTCGCCGGGGAACAGTTCGCTACATCCCTAGTTCTTTCAGCAACAAAACAGAACAAGTTTATTTATCCAAGATCAGAGGTTTATACTCACAGATCCACTAGAGGTACAGGTTCCTCTAGGGCAAAACAACTTTACTGGGCAGTTTTAATTCCAGGTTCAATGGAACAGGTGCAGCTGGGTCAGCAACCAAAGGCCAAAGAGGAAAATCCACCCTTAACTAGACACTATGTTAAAGTGTGGCTGGAAGTGTGGGCCAATTACTGAATTAAGTAACTAGATACATGGGTGTCTGCCCAGCAACTAAGGAGACGAGGAAGAGTAGGGATTTAAAGTCATAGGGAAGTAAACCTATGGGTATCTACAGTTGTCAAATGTTGTAATGCTGCCAGTGTTTGGATGGAAAAGGAGTCACGGTGACTGTTTTGCTGGGAAATCCCAAAGAGACTACAAAGGTTTCCTGCCCTTGTGTAAATCACCTGGTAAAACCTGCTCCAATGAGAAATAACTGCTGGCATTACTTGTGCTAGATATTATTTGCCAAAAGCCTTTAGGAAAGGCACAGCATTTAATTCACAGCAGTATGCAGCTGTAATGTGTATTAATTGTGGATTAATAGTCCGCACACATCCTTCACAGTTTGGATTTGGAAGAAGAACAGTAGTAGTTCACAGCAGGGGATACATTGTCCTTTATTTTACTGTGTGTTTCAATTTTGTTGTATTCTCTTGTGCATTATATTGGTTTCCATTTCTAAAACAAAGATGAGTACAAAGTTCACAAAAGGCTTGGCTTAGTGAATGAGATGAAAATTTTCCCTAAAAATTTAAAATATGTGAAAGTATGGTTTTAATTATAATCATAATAATTATCATTTCTGTAGCTGAGATAAAATGTTGTATTTGCACACTGTACTTTCAATGGCTGACAATTTAATATTTTGTGAATCATGAAATATTATCCCCCGCTCCTGCCATTTAAACTGTCATTAGATTACTCCAACTTTTGTAATGGGCTGAGCATTATACAAGTTAGTTATGGATTTAGAAAACAATACAAACAAACATTCTGTCTGACACTTGCTAAGTAACGCACATTTATTTTGTGGTTTTAGAAAGACTTGCCTGGTAATAAAAAGCATGCAATCTACTACTTTGGTAATATGCATTCTGAAGGACACTGTATCATTGAAATTTTTGAATAAAGTATCCTCTCATAGAAATAATTGCTGCTCCCTCTCGTATGACTTGACCTAAATATGCAGATTAATAAAAATTCTTGTGCATTAGAATCAACAATTTTATTGAAATGAATAAAAAGATAAAAATATAAGCCCCACTTTTATAGTATTTATTGAATACAACAGAGCTCAGTTACTAGCACAATGCAATGTGCAAAGTGTAATTTCTGTGATACAAATGACTGTGCTCTTCTTATTTACAATGCAGCATTTGCTAATTTGCTAATATATGAATCAGATCTTTTTAGGTAACATTTCTTAAACTTTATTTTCACTAAACTAAGGGGGTTATTTACTAAAACTTGATTTTTTCTCACTTTATAAAGAAAAAACATCCCAAACCCAAATCTCGAAAAAATTGAGGCAACAAAATTGTGCAGCAATGAGAATCATGCAACCTTTTTGATTTGTTGCTTGAATCGTGTATCTTTTTCAAATTGTGGTGCAAGTGAAAACCAGCTCTAACTGGACCTCTGCCATTGCCTTTCACATGCATTCAACAGGTTTTAGCTGGAGTATTTTTGGATTTTTATTTTTTGTTACTTTGGGCATAATAATATAATATGTAGAAAAATTCAAGTTTTTTTTCAGTTTCAAAATTTGAGTTCTTCCCCTTTAAAAACTCAAACAGAAAAATATGAGGTTTAAAAAATAGGCCCCTAGATGTCTCCATTCCTTAGTTTATTGAATTGTTCGTGAAATATGGGATTTTAAGTACTCTAAATAACAGACTACTTGGCAAGTTACTTATCATGTGCTATTAAGTTTAGCAAGCAAAATAAACGGACTGTTTTTCTTTTTTAACCTTGGAGTGGCCTGCATTTGTGCTAACAATCCCGCTGTGATCCCCCCAAACTTCACAACTGGTGCTCGGATGTGGGCAGGCACTACCAAAGAAAAAAAAAAAGAATGTTTTTTTTTCTCTGAAAACTGACATTTAAAGAGACAGTAACCTATTTTTGCTAAAGATGGAGGAACTGTTGCAGCAAATGTCTCGCGCTACAGTTCAGCTTCAGCAGAGTATGGTCATGCAGCAACAGGCTACAGAGGCCCAGCAAAGAATGCAGCAGCAGGCTATAGAGGCCCAGCAAAGCACTACCGCTCAACTTCAACAGAGCATGGTCGTGCAGCAACAGGCTACAGAGGCGCAGAAGCAGAACATGGCTGTGCAGCAGCAGGCTATAGAGGCCCAGCAAAAGAGCCTGGAGGCTCAAGTATTGGCTTTGCGAGAGTCTGTAAATTTACAAGCAACTGCCTTACAAGAGGCTTCAATTACTCAAGCCAAGGTGTTGGCTGAGGCTGTCCAGCAGTTTGCTCCTGGATTGGAGTCCGTTGTCATGGCCCAGGGGAACCCGGTAACCACCCGGGCAAGTCATTTTCCACTGTCCAATACCAGGGTCACCATTTATGTCAAAGGTGATGTCAGGTGTGTGCAAATTGTTCCAGATAAAGCAGTTACGTACGTCTGTCTACCATCCTCAGACAGATGGCTTAGTGGAACGGTTTAATAAGACCTTAAAAACCATGCTTAAGCGGGTGGTACAAAAAGATGGTAAGGATTGGGATTGTCTGTTACCTGCTCTTTTATTCGCAATTTGGGAGGTGCCTCAGGCATCCACAGGGTTCTCTCCCTTTGAGTTAGTGTACGGGCGCAGGCCAAGGGGACTGCTTGATATCGTAAAGGAGGCTTGGGAGAGTGAAGCTACTCCCCACAAAAGTGTTTTGGAGTATATCTCTAAAATGAGGGAAAGGAGTGATGCCACTGGTTAAGGAACACTTGCAAAGTGCCCAAGAAGCTCAGCTCCGGGTATACAACCGGTCCGCTAAGGTGAGGCAATTTCAGGTGGGAGATAGAGTGGCAGTGTTGATCCCCACTGTAGAGAGCAAATTCTTGGCCAGATGGCAGGGCCCATTTGAAATTGTAGAAAAAGTGAGCGAGGTAAACTATAAGGTTCACCAACCTGGTAAGAGAAAGCCCTACCAAATCTATCACATAAATTTGTTAAAGCATTGGAAGGATAGAGAACCAGTTTCAGCACTGGCCAGTGGGAAACTTGAGTCTCAGGTTGGTGCTGGCAATGTCCTGGTAGCTACAGCATTGTCAAAAGCCCAGACCCTACAAGTTAGGGAGTTTCTGCAGAGAAACAAAGATATTTTTTCTGATTTGCCTGGGATCGCTAATGTCATAGAGCATGACGTAATTACAGAGCCGGGAGTAAAGGTGTGTCTCAAATCTTACCGCATTCTAGAAGGTCGCCGTAAGGCTGTCTCAGAGGAGGTAAAAAAAAATGCTGGAGTTAGGGGTTATTGAAGAGTCACAGAGTGAATGGTCAAGCCCCATTGTGTTGGTACCCAAGCCCAACGGTACTCTGCGATTCTGCAATGATTTCAGAAAACTCAATGAAATTTCCAAATTTGATGCCTATCCTATGCCCCGGGTAGACGAACTTATAGCGAGGTTAGGTCCTGCCCGATATATTACTACTTTAGACCTCACCAACGGGTACTGGCAAATACCCCTAACCCAGACGGCAAAAGAGAAAACAGCATTCTCCACTCCAGATCGCCATTTTCAATATAAAAGAATGCACTTTGGTTTACAAACTGCCCCAGCTACGTTTCAAAAGGGCAATGGACAAACTTTTGAGGTCCCATCAGAGGTACACATCCATTTACCTGGATGACATTGTCATCTTTAGTAGGGACTGGGAGTCCCATTTGCCTATAGTCCAGGCAGTTCTTGACTCCCTGAGACACGGTGGGTTCACAGTGAATCCTGAAAAGTGTGCCATAGGGATGGAAGAGGCGAGATTCCTTGGGTACATTGTAGGTAGAGGGCTAGTAAAACCCCAGCTAAATAAGGTAGATGCTGTCCAGAACTGGCCCCGCCCTAAAACAAAGAAACAGGTACGAGCATTCCTGCGAATGATTGGGTACTACCGTAGGTTTGTCCCCAACTTTGCCACAGTAGCAACCCCATTGACTGACCTGACCAAAGGTCAGAAGTCAGTCATAAATGAGTGGAATATGGATGCTGAAAAGGCACATGGGCATTGTTGGGTACTACCGTAGGTTTGTCCCCAACTTTGCCACAGTAGCAACCCCATTGACTGACCTGACCAAAGGTCGGAAGTCAGTCATAATTGAGTGGAATATGGATGCTGAAAAGGCATTCCTCGAACACAAGTCCGCTCTTTGTCACCACCCCATCTTGGTGGCACCAGATTTCTCAAAGGAATTTAGTGTTCAGACGGATGCTTCAGACGTAGGTCTGGGAGCTGTCCTATCACAGGTCATTAATGGGGAAGAGCATCCCGTAGTGTTTCTCAGTAGAAAGCTGACTGCAGCAGAGAAAAACGATGCAATAGTTGAGCGAGAATGCCTAGCCATTAAGTGGGCCTTGGACTCCCTCCGTTATTACCTTTTAGGTAGGAGATTCTGTCTGATCTCTGATCATGCCCCACTCACCTGGATGAAGCAGAAAAAAGGGGCAAACGCCAGGGTAACCCGATGGTTCCTGGCACTCCAGGAGTTCAAATATACTATAGAGCACAGACCTGGGAAACAGCATATGAATGCGAATGCTCTGTCCCGAGTCCATTGTCTAGGCTCTACTAGTGCCTCCACCTCCCCTGGGTTGAGGCAGAGGGGGGGGATATGTACAAGCTGGTTGGGATTTATAGTGGATGGCAGATATGTATCCCCGGTTTTTAGGTTCTGAGCCATCCATTTAAGAATGTTCCCTTTAAGAAACACCAGAGGGTTAAGCAGCCAGAAGGTGGGCTGGGGTGTTTAAGGGAGTCAGCAGCAGGTGTGCAGAGGTGAGAGAAGGAGCTGCACAGGAGGGCTGGGCTGTTGGGTTGGAATGGCTGTATTTTCAGAGACATGTGAGGCCTGATAGCCAGGGGGATATTTTCCTGGTGTTTTCCCTACAGACCAAGCCTGGATAGTACCTTGGGGTACTGAAAACTTAAAAACGCTGAAGTAAGCTATTTTGTTTATTGCTGGACTTTATGTTGCTGAATGAAGCTGTTTTCTTTCTGTTACATTTTGACTGCTGCTGGAAGCTCTTTCTGTTCAAAATAAACGGACTGTTTTTCTTTTCACCTTGGAGTTGCCTGCATTTATGCTAACAATCCCGCTGTGATCCCCCCAAACTTCACACTACATAAATAATTGAACTGGTAAAACCAAAAAAACCCATGCTGGCTCCTCCCCACTCAGTGATTCTATTCTCTCCTGGTGTCCCACTTACCCTCAAATGTATTAAAAGTACTATATTGTACTGTTGCTCACACCGTAATCAAATCTACCACTAAAGTGAAATTCTGTCCACTACTGCTAGCAGTCACCTTAAATAAAAACAAATATATACCCCCTCAGAGGGAAACACCTGACACACATTTCTCTCATAAAAAAGCTTTAGGTCTTAAATTCATACAGCCACCCCCTTCTGCTGATGCCTGCCAATCAGAATGGCAAATAGTTTTGTGTGAAATGCCAGTCGAATGAGTAGATCTGTAATTTGACTAAAAGGCAAACCTGCACATTATGTGCAGTGAGTAGTAACCTTCCCCTCTAACTTACTACCACAAGGGGAATATACATATAGTGCTGTATAGATTGACTGGGTTTAAGATCAGAAACACCAGTGATTGTTATGTGATCTTAGTTAGAAATGTCATAATGTCATAAAATTATTTGGTTATGCTTATATTGGCAAAGTCTTTTTGGGTTACCATTATGAAATCATAGACAATTTTGACTTATTCATGCAATATGTATATTCAGTTTTGAATCCTGTTCTGCAATGATTATATAATTGAGTCTTAATCATGTGGAAGGTCTTTCCCATGTACATTGCATAGCATAATTAAACATTCAAAATACAAATTTAAAAATAAGAATTTTGGCTCTTGAAATTAACATGAGCAAATGTTTTGCTCTCCCTTGTAACTTGTGGCTGCTGCTTCCGAGGTGGATGTAATTGGGCAACAGTACACTATAGAGCTAGCAATACATTTATGGGTAAGAGGGATACCAGGCGAGAATAGAGTTTCACTGGTGTTCTACTTTGTTTTCCTACAGTGAAGAGAGGGATAGAGGTGAGGCTGAGACACCTGACTCTACTTTGCCCTAGACTGGCCCAATTGCTCACAGAAATGCACTACATTTTAAGGTCTGTACATGATTAATGTCTCGGAGCAGGGATTTTACTCAATGGAATTTCTGTTTGTTGCCTGGCCTATTGGGCTGAATTGCTGTTCTTAATGACCATAAAGGTTACATTTTACATTAAATTCATTCTCCACACCCATGAGGTCAGATGCAGTGTGGACATAAAAGAATGTTATTTTCATCTTGTCACCCCACTTATAAATTAGAGTAGTTCACCTTTCATCTTGTACCCCCATTTATAAATTAGAGTAGTTTACCTTTAAATATGTCACCTTTTGGTTAATGACAGACTGGAACATTTTGAGTTTTAGTCATTCTATATATGGGGGACAAAATAATTAAAATCCCCCTTATTCACAACACCGTGAATGGGACTCAGTGATAGCACCATTTATTTTCAAGGGATGTGCATGTGCCACTTGATTTGTATCATTGTGGCAATGTCACTGATTGATGATTTCATTTCCATGGAGCTACAACAAATGTTTGGCTGAAATAATGTTTGAAATTGCCATGTGGGCCATTACTTATACTGTATTTTGATGTAGGCACTGCTATTCTCAACCAATTTGCAATTTTTCTAATTATGTTTTATTATTTGTTGTGGTTTTTGAGATGTTTAGTTTGCTGTACCACTTTTTACACTTTTTACCAGTCTGAAATTTACAATGTTTACCGACCCTTAACAAATAGAATGATCTGAGTCTGTACTCTCACAGACTGTCAGGACTGACCAAAGGTGTGTGGTTGGCAGGTGGGAGTTGAAATGCATGGTAACAGGGTGGCGCCATGTCTGGTGTTAGAAGAACCAAAATACAGGAAATGTGCTCAGAACTATGTTTCATGTGTAACTTGAAACAGCTGGTGATTGTGAGACTGAAGACAAATGAGAGAGTATAATCTGAAATATAAGTCAGTATAACAAACCAGAGTTCAAGGGCATGCTGCAGGCTGATGCAAATCCGTCTACACAAGCAAGAGGTTTTAGACGGGCGGCCAGGGGTGCTTCGCCAATGAGGCGAGTTGAGGCTGTCGCCTCAGGCAGCAGCGCCCCACTAGGTACCATGGGCAGCAAAAATGCTGCTTCTGGTACTTTAAGAGCGAATTTCTGGGGTAGGGGGGGCAGCAGCAACTGCTACTGCCTCAGGCGGCAGAGGGGCCAGGATCGCCCCTGCGGGCGACAGCCAACACAAATCCTTGAAACAAGCGAAGGGTCAAAACCAGATCATCAGATCAAGTATGGGAGTAGGGACAAGGTATTAACAGGACTGAGGAACAACACAAATCAGGAACACTGGCAAAAAGGGGGCTAGAACTCAGACATGGGTCTATGATCCAGCAATAGCTGGCAGGAAGGTAATAGCTTATATAGGGCCTTGATGATAAGATTACTGACACCTGGCCTTAATGAGATTATTGGTGGAGACAAGGAATAGCAGTAGTCTAAACAGACAATCTGAAGTGTGAGCTCCAGTGGCTCAGCAGGAGAGTGAAATGTCCAGTTAACCAGGGATTGAATCCCCAATAGTCCTGACACAGACCCACCTTACCTGATGCACAGAAGTCTCTACTGCCTCCTGTCTTCCAGGAAGCTGCTTAGTTGGGACACTGGAAAATGAAATATGATGTATTAGGAAGCAATGTGATTTGTGCAAATGCTAAAATCTATGATTAATAAATATGCAAATTTGATGATAAATAGTGCAACAGTTATAATAGTAAAATTTTCACTTTTGTGAATTTTGCCAAGTAACGATTATTCGACTGAGCGAAACTGCACTAGCGACGGTCTCTTTTGCTAATTAATTGTCATCTACGCCTGTTAGTAAATTGGCAATGTCCCTGCGGATTTGATTTCTGGCGAATTTTCGCTAGCGATGGCCACATCTTTAGTAAATCTGCCCCTAAGTCTCCCTACTCTCCCCTTCAGCAATACTCATTCTATTGCTGCTGGCAGCACCACACCTCCTTCCAGCATACGGAATGTCCATGAGGCCTCACACTCTCCTTCAGCACAAGGAGGTCTCCAGGGGCTCACACCCTCCTCTAGCACAAGGAGGTCTCCAGGGGCCCACACCCTCCTCTAGCACAAGTAGGTCTTCAGGGGCCCACACCCTCCTCCAGCACAAGGAGGCATCCAGGGACACTGAGGTGTAATCCAACACCTTAGTGTATGAAATGGAGGGCCCACCTTGCTCTCCTCCATTCACTCCAGGGACCCATTTATTGAGCTTTTTGTAAGATGGCAAATAAACACAGACTTACTTGCTGCAGCAACACACAGTTTTCCCTGGAGTCAATTGTTTATCATTCTATCACTGGTGAAAAATACACATTTAAGCACAACTATTGTCACTGTGTTGATCACTCTAGATGTGTGGCTTGGGCAGTTACTATTTGGAACCTCTAAAAAGAGTTCTGTTTATCAGTTAAACTATATGTTGCCTTTCAACTACATAAGTAAAATGCCATAGTAAACATTGCTATTCTCTTGGGAGCTTCACAGGGCACTCAATTACCAATGCCCCATTTACTTGGCTCAGCTTGCAGAAGAATGATGTCTAATGTCTACACAAAGGAGAAATTCCTTAATCATAGAATAACTGATTTTTTTTACATCAAACACATATTACAATAATCATACATATTGTTAAAACGGTTTGATAATCACATTCTATTGATCTATTCCAATAAATGTTTCTTATAGCCAAAATCTAGACTGCCTGTATAAAAAAAAAAAAGCTAGGACACAGGCCGGGTATTTTGTTTAAAAAAGTAAATTTTATTTTGCATTTTAGATCTTGTGTTCCTTTAAATAAGGTACATTTTTTTAAAAAAAAGACACTCAAATATATATTTGATTACTTTCATAGCACATAAAAATATAGACAAACATTGGGGGAAAAAAGTTACACAACAATGGATATGATTCTTTTCTTAACAAACATGCACAGCTTTGCATCCTGGCTATGCCTTCGGATATTACTTTAATTGCCTCAGTGTTAGCAGCTCCATCTATAAATCTGTCTTTAAGTGCCTAGAAATACATGGACTATTAAGCGAAACCCAATAAATATATTTTGTTCCTGGCTGATGGTATTAAGTGCAACCATGCAAAAGGAATGTTTGACAACTTGCTGTATGTTGTATATGCCATTTCATTGTTTCTGTCACATTTTGGGAAATAGGCAATTAGTTGCATAGGAAAGACCTGGGTGTCCTCCAGGGACATCTCCCTAATCAGTTTTGTTACTGCTGACTAATCTTTCAAAGCTACTTTGCTTTTGACACTGTAATTCATACTCAGAAGAATGGTCATTTTCAATTAGTTAATTAATATGTATTTACGTAGGTTAACTTTAAAGTCCCTTCATACTAATTTAAAGACAAAAGGGCCATTTGTATTTTTATATTATTTTTATCCAGCACCGCCACAAAGCATGTCAAGAGATGAGAGATGTATAGGTTGCAAATGGAATTCAAATGAATTGCCAGCTTTTTTTGACCTTATTATTTCCATTGCAGGTATTATTTTGCTTTTCAATTGCAGAGACTTTTGGATCCTCTTTTGTGTGGAATGCTGTATTGCGAGGAGTTTTTATTCTTGTGTAATAACGATACTTTGCTAGTACAGTACGTTTGTTGTGCTACTTTTAACATCATTGAAACCACTGCTGAATATACCACTTATTACCTAAAAATAATGATGTGAGGGTTGAGCATAAGTACTGAATATGTGTCATTTGCACTTAAAACATAAATAAAACAAGCACACTCTGTCTCCATATGACACTGATACTTATCACCAGTCTTCATATTTATCATGTTTTTTTTAAAAACAACAAAAGCAGTGCTAAACCCAGGTGTCCATGGCCCGTCCTGCCCTCAGCTATTAAGTTAGTCCCTTCTTCAGTACACAGAAAAGAAGCTATGGATTCTGAGGGTTAGCTCATTTTAGAATGGGGTGTAATGGGGGGGCTAGGGGTTTAGGGACATTCCTCTACTGCACACCAAATGCTGTACAACATGGAACAAATGAGTATGTATGTACGAGAGGTCTGTGGGGAATGGGGCTTAATGGCAAGCAGGCAGGCTACGCAGGATATTGGTGATGAGCTGGCGCCCTTGCCTTGAATGATTGTACCTTCTAGGCTCTGAAAAACATTCATCTAGATTTTCAAACTCTGCTGCCATTGAGGTATATTGATTGTGATGACTTTCCTGAGCTATGGTCGATTAATAGTTAATAAATGTAATTTCCAACAACAGGTTGAGTAAACTTATCTTAGCTCAGATGACTCACCATGTTTTACCTTGTCACACATTTAAATAGGCAAAATTGTTTGCATTGAATTGAATGCTACAGACTCTATTTGTATATTAGAATGGCAAAGGGGTACCTTCTGAAAAAAATCAGATCAAATGTTTGCTATTTATATAGCAGATTGATATTGATATTTCTCAGTTACTGTTGTACCCTGTATGGCAGAATGAGGGATTCTGAGAACAAGACGAGCAATGTTTCCAGCAGATAGGGTTAAAGCTGTCAGGCAAGCATGTGCATTGCTATCCAATTACAATGCTGCCCTCCAGCTTACTGAGCTGCCTGTTAGAGAAAATGGGAGCTTGTCAGTCACAGTTTACTAAACAGGTGAAAACCTTCTTAATGTTATTGTATATCAAAATCAGAATAGCCAAGCAACATGTTAGAAATGGAAAACCTTATGTTTAGTTAGCCTCCAGACAGGAGTTGGATTTTATATTTGTGCTTAACTTTGTTTTGTGTAAGTCTTAAAGGGGTAGCCTGTTGTTTGATATCAAACTCCAATTAAAGCAAATTTGAACGTTCGGTTGCATGACCCACTGTCTGGTTTCTTCAATGCCACACATGACAGATGCATTGTCGGGACTCGCCCAGTCCCTGTCAGCTACCCACTTCCCCCCAATGACTCTTCCCCCTTTTCCTCCATCTGGATGTAATTCTGTACCATGATATCAACTGCCAGTTCCCTGTCCTAGTTCAAATTTAGACACTATGGGGTATATTTATCAAATAGTGACGTTAGAGATCTCCACAGTCCACATTGTGAAATACAGTGTACCACCTCTCTCCATTCATTTCTATGGGATTTTTAAAGGCATATCCATCAAAGGGTGATAAAGAAAGTTCACCACTTGACAAAATCCTATAGAAATGAATGGAGAGAGGCGCTATTTCACTCTGTGGACTGTGGAGATCTCTAACTTCACTCTTTGATAAATACACCCCCAATGATTGTATTTGCTAACCTTTTCAATAAACTTTCTTCAGAACAGAATCAACTCAACAAGCCTTAGTCTTCTAAGGCTACAATAAAACTTGAAAGTTTTTAGTTGAAATGCCTTTGTAAGTCTTTTTATTGATATACTGTAAATATACAATCTGAGTCCACAGAACAAGCTTAGCCAGAGCTAAAGGAAAACTATTGCACTATAAAAAACAGAAAACCACAACCTCCTTCTAGAAGTGCTTATACACCTCACTGCTGCAGATGCTGACACCACCAAGGTGCTCAGTACATCCCTTTGCTGTCTTGTTTGCATGGAAAGAATGGATTCACAAAGTCTTATGAAATGGAGTTGTAATTTAAAAGTTTGCTAGCTAGAGCATTCGCTGACCACTTCTGAAAAAGCAAATGATCTTTACAGCTACAAATTTATTGTTACTGCTAATTTTTATTACTCATCTTTCTATTCAGGTCCACTCCTATTCATATTCTTGTTTCTTATTCAAATCAATGCATGGTTGCTAGGGTAATTTGAACCCTAGCTACCAGATTGCTTAAAATGCAAATGGAACAGCTGCTGAATAAAAAGTCAAATAACTCAAAAAACCTTAAATAATAAAAAATTAAAACCAATTTCAAATTGTCTCAGAATACCACTCTCTACATCATACTTAAAGTTATCTCAAAGGGGAACAACCCCTTTAAACTATCTGAAGTGAAACAGGTACAACATCCAGATTTTCCATATGTCGTGTAAATCCAAAGGCAGATATTAATGTTGCTAATGGATTGTCTTTGAAAGAGTTTCTCTTTTTTCTTCCTTTTTCTTGTCTTTATTGTTATGAATTTCAATGCACCAAATCAATATGTATTCAGCTACATATATTCACTGCTATTAACTTTACAGTCAATTAAGTGGATAGAAAGTAAGTTTTTTTACATCTGCATAATGATGCTTTGTTTAAAGATAACCTAATAAAATGTAAACAGCTACAGGGGCAGCAATATTTCAAAAATAGATCTTTTTTTATAGTCATAGTTGTGGCCAGCTAACTTTCCCAGTTCCTGTGTATGCTTTAATATATAAATTTCCCAGTTCATGTGTATGCTTTGATCAGTTGCAATTTCTTTCTCACTGCTGTAACCTGCATGCTCTGTGCTATATTTTGCCTGTTGCTTGTCCTGACCTAAGCCTGGATACTAATTGTGACTGACAAACATTTCCTTCTGCTTATATGTTGATCTCTCAGTATCAGGGGCTTCTTTCTGATTCCATTCACACTTTAGAATCTATTTTATATACTGTACACTATGGTGATTCTATGGCATGCTTCTTTTCTACCAGGAATATACTTATTTTTTCTTTCATAACCTCGAAAGTGCAATCACTAGTTTTATATTTAACACTATTCCCATTTACTATATGGACATGACAACTGAAAAAAAAAAAAAAGGAATAAAAGTTTTGTTGTAGACATAGCAGGGAGAAGACAGCTTAAGGATTATTTACTTTTTACTTGTCAATTATTATCTTTCTGAATAATGACACCATATCAGCAATTAGTTAATCTATATGTGGCATGATGGTAGACATGAAAGAATGCTGGAAGATTAAATAGAATGACAGTCACAGAGGTAAGCTCCTTTAATATATTGGGGTAAACACTATCAGGTCCTGGCCTTAAAAATCATCAATTTTACCTAAACTGCCTATTAAAACAAAAGTAATTACTGAATTGTGTCTTCATTTATTTAAACAAAAGAAAATAAGTGGTTCAATACCTCTGCATTTTCCATGTTTGTACTAACCAATTCACAACTGGGAAACAAAGAATCACATGGAAGTGAGCGCCAATCTCCAATAGCAGATTGCAAGAGAGTATTCATTGGCACCTGAAATCATATAGTTTATCCATGTGTTCTAATTGCTTTCCCGGCCTCTCTTAAAAATATTTTGTGGAGCAGTTCATAGAAAAGCTATCTTTTTCTTTTTTTGGCCAAATATTAACCTTCACCATGGATCCCCCATTTACCTTCCCCGTGTTTCTGTATTTTTCTCTATTGCTCTGCAAGCATTTGCAGGTAAAGTTTTACTCTGTTTGGTCCAGTTATCATGTCATATCACGTGTGCCAGCCAACCTCATAAAAACTGTGCTCACAAACAGCCATTCTCATACAGGTACAGGTATGGAATCCATTATGCAGAAACCCATTATCCAGGAAGTTCCGAATTATGAGAAGACCCTCTCACATAGACTCCATTTTAATCAAATCATTCTGATTTTTAAAAGTGATTTCCTTTTTCCTCTGTGATAATAAATCAGTCACTTCTACTTGATACCAACTAAGATATAATTAATCCTTACTGGAGGCCAGGGTCACACTGGGATGCCGGGACGCTGGAAAAAAAACCTGGTGGGCCCACACCTCTAGTGGGCCCCGCCAGCCCAGATCCGCCACCTGGATTTTCTTCCCGGGGCTCCGGCCTCAGGGCTCCCCTCCAGATCCTGAGGGCTACTGCCTCAGGGCCTCCCGTCTGGCAACTGTGCTGCTGCGCAGTTGCGCGTCGGCACAGTTTTTTGCCGTGACCAAACAGTGCGTGATGCACATGCGTGAGTACGCTGAGACGCATGCGTGACTGCACTTGCATCTCCATCCATATAATAAGCATTGACAACTATGTTGTTGTACTGAGATATTACCATTCATTATTGGCGAGAAAGTAGCAGTGTTCCAGAATGATAGATTCCAGTGTTACAAAATTCTATGCAGTGCTGCATGTTTGGTTTTATCGATACTTGACCATTGCACTCTGCCAGACAAACTTCCCAGATACCGTGTTCCACCTTCAGTAATGACTTTATTTATGCATAGTGATATTGTGGCTAATGCATTTTTTTAATCCATCGATCGAAGGATTATCCTTCGATCAGAAAAACCTTGTAAAGCCTATGGGGACCTTCCCCATAGGCTAACATTGGCCTCGGTAGGTTTTAGGTGGCGAACTAGGGGGTCGAAGTTTTTTTTTAAAGAGACAGTACTTCGATTATCGAATGGTAGAATATTCGAACGATTTTTAGTTCGAAACGTTCGATTCGAAGGTCGTAGTCGAAGGTAGAAGTAGCCAATTCAATGGTCGAAGTAGCCAAAAAAAACATTCGAAATTCAAACTATTTTTCCTCTATTTTCCTCTATTCCTTCACTCTAAGGGGCCCATTCACTAAGCTCGAGTGAAGGAATAGAGGAAAATAGAGGAAAAATAGTTCGAATTTTGAATGTTTTTTTTGGCTACTTAGACCATAACATTGACATGATAACATTGAAATAATATCTAATGATAGGTATCCTGGGATATAAAGTTCTAATCAGTGCACTATGTGCATCTTTGTTGGAAGTTGTCTGTAGACAACAGCAAACATCCCTGGGAAAATTATAGAGAGAATAAGAACTCTGAAGTCTGCTGAAAGTCTACTTTAGTGTTTTTTTTTTTTTTCCAGATTTTTTCCACAGTAATACAAACCTCCCAAACTGTTTAATAAAATGCCACATGACGTGAATCTTTACCATCGCAGTGCTTTCTAGTTGCTGGTTAACCTTTAAAAATAGTATAGCAAGATTTAAAACTGCCACCCTCACTGCAAGATTTCTGCCCGTTCTGTTGTTCTGTTCTGCTTGCTTGAAAACACTATGATGATGATGACTTTCAGAGAAAGGCAAAGACAATGATTATTCTAAATTATCTACTAGCCTTGAAAAAATAGATCTGAAGAAGTAATTGAAAGCATACCAAGAAATCCTATTGTGATACACACTGGAGCCTTCTGTTCTCAGTTGTATGCCTACAGTAAAAGACATGCAGATGAATACTAAAGCACACACTGTGCAGTGATGGGTTATAAATTGCTCCCTGCTAGGGCAGGGTAAAGTATAATATGACATTTAACAGCAATAAATATACAATATTTTAAATACTGTATGTTCAAGTGCCATTCAGAAGGATTATAAAGCAGAAGCAGAATCCAATATGAATCCAATATGATTTATGCAAAACAGCTTTTATCTGCATAAAGATCCAGTTTTTGAGACTTTCAAAAACCCAGGAACCCCCACACCCCCTCTAAGGCCCCACCTGCCCACCAGCTCACCCACCACCAGCCCCTACCCCTTTACATATTTCAATGCAGTTGCAATTGGGAGAGTGATGGGGAGGGCAGGATCGGGGCTGTGTCAGGAAAACCCTGTCCTATAGGCAAACACAAGAGGTCCTCTGTACTCAACCCATTATCAATATACTGTATTAAGGACATAGAAACATTTTGTGCCTTAAGCTACTAAAAATGCCTTACCCTTTACACAAAACAGGGATTGTTTGTCCATATATTGCAATATTTTCAAGCTGGCCAACTATGTCAAAGTCATCCCCGGTATGGCCAGTCCTACACTGAACTTCCAATCTATTCATTAAGAATTCAGTTGCTTCAATATATATTTTACAAAGGGACTAAGTATTACCCTCAACTTACTTGCTGCTTTCAAAGTAAAACTCCCAAATGTGGTTGCCTTTTTATTGGCCACCCTCTCCTATGTCATGCATTAAGTACATGGCTGTATTGCACCTCACCCCTGCAACTTAGCTGCATAAGTAAATGACTCCTCTGAGCAGGGCAGATATTATTATTTTCTTTATACTAAAACTATGCAGACTGCCCTTTTCAGTAAATTATGCAGCTTCCCATAACAAAATTATATGATATTAAGACCTGATTTAAAAATTTTTAATTATAATTCTGCACTGTCTACATTACATTATTTGCATTATTGTGGTATATGTGAGGCTGGATGCATGCTTTATCTCAAATAAAGCACACCTTTAAACAGAGACAAATAAACAAAGCTTATTTTACACAACGCTCTGAGAAATTGTGTACCAACCATATGCTACATATTACAGCTTGAATGGTATCTGCAAATGTTTAATGGAACATGCCAATTTAAAATTTTAAAGCTTTTAAAATTAAGGTTTCCCACTACAAATTAAATTGAAGTTGCTAATTTGGAATGCCTCTGAGAATACATTGTATTTGCAACACTAAAGACCAATAAAGACTCACAGCATCTTACTATTTAAAAACACAATAGGTAGGTCATTAATGGACAGGCACATTTTGTATAAGAAATTACATAACATTACGTTTAAAATATCTAAAGAAGTGTTCAGATTCTCTGAGGTATATGGCTGCATTTTTAGTAAGAAATCAATGGTATTTAGAACAAAATGTGATAAAACTTTTCCTAAAAGGGATTATTCATAGAGTTTGTATTCAGCAGGGAAGCACAGCATACAGTATGTATAAAGGAGATTGTTTTGTGTTTCTGTGTTGAGAAAGTGGCTGAAGTTAGAGGTATTAATGACTATGAAAAATGCAGTCTGCAGCAGATATCTGTTGTTTGTCTTCTTTTTTCTTTTAATAAGTATTTAATAACTTGTAAGAGCGATAAGGAGCTCACACAGATAAACCTTGGGTTGTGACTTTTGACTTTAACTGTGCGCAGATGTGATATTTGTTTGTCTAAAACAGCAATGGCTCAGTAATGGTAATGAAAACCAGTAGAGGAATCACAATGAACATAAAGATGCCAACTGGAAATTCTTAAAGCTAGCTAATGTAATAGCCTGTACAACTGATTCAGGGAGAGAATTCCACATCTTCACAGCTCTCACTGTAAAAAATCCCTTCTGAATATTTAGACGGAACCTCTTTTCTTCTAATCGGAATGGGTGACCTTGTGTCAGCAGGAAAGACTTACTCGTAAATAAAGCATTAGAGAGATTATTATATGATCCCCTTATATATTTATACATAGTTTTCATATCACTCCTTAAGCACCTCTTCTCCAGTGTGAACAGCCCCAATTTGGCTAGTATTTCCTCATAGCTAATAGATTTCCCTTACCTTTTACTAGCTTAGTTTCCCTTCTTTGTGTAATGTTGTTCCATCCATTCCTGTGATGTTAAATTTTCATTTTAATATGCATTAGCAGCTTAGCACTGGGTGCAGTAATGAGAAAGGTTATGGACACAGGAAAGAGAAGTGAAAGGGAGGAGCGAACAGTGTGCAGAGAGCAGCCACAAATAAAGCTGACTTCTACCCTGCAGTCTGGCATCTCTATGTGCATTCTTCCACAACTAGGGTTGCCATCTGGCCAGTATTTTACCGGCCTGGCTGGTAAAAATGATGGTTGATCCCAATGTTATTAATAGGGAAAAAAGATAGAAATATAGGCCGGTATTGACATGCAACACTTAGATCACATGCAACACTCGCTTAGCAGCTCCCACACTCGCTGTGTAGTTACAGACTTATTGAGGTTTCAAACCGAAGAACGCAAAGCCTGATCAGAATTTACCTGATTAATGCCTCCCCCTTAATTAGCAGGCAGAGGAAAGAAAAAAAATCTGTTTGCTACCAGCAGTAAAATAACAACCCCTTATTAACTTTAAAACTTTAAAAAATGTTCCCCTTAGAGACTATATCCAGACAATATAAATGCACTAAACGTATTTACCAGCTTACCCCCAAAAAATAAAAGAAAAAGATGTTTGTCTCAGAACAAACAGCAGTCTTGAGCTTTTTAACGCTGTTTAACACTTAATTCACATGTAACACTTAGATCACATGCAACACTCACTTAGCAGCTCTCACACTCGCTGTGTAGTTACAGATTTAAAGAGGTTTCAAACCCAGTCACATGTCTATTTGAGATACAGTATAATGCTGAGGTTTATCCCTCATAAAGGACCAGGTGGTTTATTAGACACATATAGCTATAATCAAGAAGGTATATAATCACTCACTATATGTGGGTTGTACTTGGTTTCCTAAAGGGTGCGTATATGGCATCCAGACACTAATTAGGATCATTTCATTATTTGCACATTATACTGGAATTTGGAAAGAAATATATTCTCCATTGTCTGGATTTCAGGATTTTTTTTCTGGTGTGGACTTTGTACTTACTATAACTAAAATATTTTATATTATAAAATCCCATAAAAGTGAATAGAGAGCACAAGAATTTCTCTCTGGCAACACGTGGCAATGCTCACTTTCACTTTGTGATAAATAAGCCCATTAGAGAGAAGTCTCAATATCATGTAAACATCAAAGGGACTTCAGATGTAGCTAAAGGTTTAATATCCTGAAAGTGGATACTTCTTGCTTGGAACCTATTGTGTTGCACAGTTTAGTATCATCATCAGCAAACACAGTGACAAAACTAACAATGGCAACCTCCATTTATTAGCACTGCTTTCTATCTATCTGCTAATCCACAAACTAAGAACATATAGTTGTGGTCATTCACTGACATCTGGGCATGGTCAAAGTGCAAAAACTTAAGCAGGCTTTCAGAATTAAGTAGACTCTCCCACCCCCTAACTTGCAGGTCATTCAGATATGCATATTAGAGAGCACCAGTCATCACTTGTCCTATGGCAGAGGACAGTGCTGCCTTGTGCCCACCATGGCTGTGATCTGCACCTAGTGGTGGATTCCTAAAATGCAAGAAGAGGTGAGTCTTTGAATCTAGCTCTAGCACTTGGGTCCAAGTCTAAATGATCCTCTAGTTGGTAAGGTCAATATTCCTTTATTTAATCAGAAAATATCTGTATGGCACTGTATAAAATGCAACTAAAAGTAACTCTTAAGTAAGGAGGTATCCAGTATTGGGCATCAAAATGTTTGAGACTATGATTAAAGGAATCGTTCAGTATAAAAACAAAAACTGGGTAAATAGACAGGCTGTGCAAAATAAAAAAAAAGTGTTTGCAACATAGTTAGTTAGTCAAAAATGTATAAAAGCACTGCTCACTGCTTTGCAGCTCTCTTTGTTTCCACTGGTTAGTTACCAATCAGTAACCAATCAGTGACTTGAGGGAGGGCTACATGGGTCAAGACTGTTGCTTTTGAATCTGAGCTGCAAACTCACTGAATAGTTATGTCTCATGTGGCCCCACTTAAAGTCACTGTAACGACCACGTTATCTGGAACCTTGTTCATCGAAAGTACCTGCGGACGCACAGGTAACCCCTGTGGGTTACGGTGTTCACGACACCCATTATGGGCCCCGGGCTTTCTGCTGTGGAAGCCGACAAGGAGGTGCATAACAAGTCCATAAGCGAGGTACCGGCAAGTATTTAGAGAAGACGTAGTCAAAGTCAGGCGAAAAGTTCAAGGCAGACAGCAATAATCATAGTCAAGGGTCAGGCAGAAGTCAAAAAACAGGAATTCAAAGTCACAATAAATGCTTCAGCAGGAACAGTAGAAATGGAACCAGCTTGGGCATTTTAAAAATTGTGGACTGGCCTTTTAAAGGGGATTTGAATCCTTGGCACCCAAGGATAACATCATGACGCCCAGCGTCAATACGCCAGCGTCACGACGCCCAGCTCCAAAGGCTTCTATTGTGCACACCCGGAAGTGTGCACCTGCACACTAGAAGTCGGGAAGAGAGGGAGGTAAGGGAACGGAGAGATCTCCCAGCGCGTCTTACAGTACTGACTAATTCAGAGTTAGCAAAATGAAAAGCAGGAGGTTCTGTTCTGTTATTATACATCCAGACACTCCAGCTTTTATAGATTATATTTTTGGCTATTATATAACTATATTAGAAACATTTGTTATTTTGCACATACTATATATTTACCCAATTTTTATTTTACATTCCTTTTAGTGCCAAACCCAAGAAATGTAAAGCTGTAAGATGTCTCATTTCGCTTAAAATTATGTCTGTGATTCCTTTACTTTGCCTGTCTGTGGGATCTGTGAGTACCTACTGTGCATGTGCACCCAGACCCCACGTGGTTACTAGTGAACTATTTTCACCCTTTTTGTGGTTACACAATAAGCTCTCTCTTTGTGTTATCTTTATAACTGCATGTGGAGACATTATTAAGCATTTAGACAATGTTTTACCTACCTTATTACTTACTTTGTTAAACAGAGATTTGACTTTCCCTTGGAAATTGCACAGACAAGAATGTGTGAATATGTGGTCCAAATGTATGCAGGTATTCCTAAATTGGCTTAAATGGATCAACTATAAAGCATTTTATTCATCCCAATAAAGAGCTTCCTATCTATTTCATGTCCTCCGCATTATGCTAGTATGTGTAAAAATAGATAGTAAAACACAAGGAAAGGGGCGCAAGAATAGCTACTGTAGATAGCCCAACGCGTTTAGTCATTTTTATCAGGCCTTAGGCTTGATAAAGGGCCCAGTGTGGTCTGAAATGTTGCCAGAATTCATGTTTACATTTGAGCCAATATAACTGGATCAGTGTGCTACAGCAAGTTTAGACTCTATCTGTGGAACTCGCTGTAGGGAATGTTCATTAACCATCTTGAATGATTGTTATTGTGTAAGGATACTTACTGGCCTGCCAATTCGGCGTGCAGCTTGGTGTGCTCCCGCGGGCAAAACATCTTGAAGTGTGTGCATCTTGACCTGCTTGCACGCATTGGGTGCTGTGTGTTGCTGCACATGTGTACTGATGCTGGGACTATATTTTGATGCCAGATACAATGACTAGATGCTAGGTTATCTTAGTCTACTACAAGAGACCCAGTGCTGTTGTGTTCTAATCTCCTGTTGTTGACCCAGCTATCTCCTGACTCCGCCTGAACTCTATCTGCACCTGACCTTTACTACAAAGCTGAGATGCCTACCCTTGACCTGGATTTGTCTGACCACGACCTGCATTTTCCTTCTGTACTTTGCTTGGACTCTTCGGCCGCTTTTTCACAACTCATTCTACCTGTCTCGTCTCCAGGTTAGTCTGCCGTTTTTGGAAGCTGCTTATGAGCCCATAATCCACTCATGATCTGGGTAAAGCCTCCTTGAAATGCATGTGGCTCTTAATAGAAACATGGTGTAAATTGATAACCAAGGTAAAAAAAAAATACCAATAATCATTAAAATTAAGTTGGGATATAAAGGACTTTTATAGAGAACAGGTTCACTCTGCATTTGGAAGTGTTCCAGTTCTTAAAGGGCTCCCAGTTTCCAAGAAACAAATTTGCATAACTGGAGGTGAACCTGGTTCCCGTAGCTGTAATTTGTAAAAAAAAATGATCCTGAAACTCAAAATTGTGTGTGAGAATATAAAGAATACAATCCAAAATGAACTGGCTTTGATATGTAGGCATAAAGGGATGTCTGGAAAGATAAAACTCCATTGCTGACTAAAAAATAGGTATAAAAATCAAAATATGCTAATACTTGTTCTATTTTCAAATGCTTGAACTATGCAAGAATCAAAATCAAATATACAGTACATTTACATACTGTATGTTTCAGAAAAGTATATAGGAAAATGTGACATGCAATGCAATATGTTTGTAACCCACAGTATAATACCAAATTAACAGAAACAAGTCAAATGTTTCTTCTAAATAGTAAATCCTGCCTGCGGATGTAGCCAGGGCTACAAAGCAGGAATGCCATCTACCACATCTCCATACTAATAACTGTTATTGTTATTGAAAGAAAATATTAACAATCAACTGTAGTTTGTGAAATTTGTAAGGAATCTTGGTACACTGTAACATCTGAGCAAAAGGTGCTGCTGCAAAAATGTTCCCTTGGGAATAAACTCCAAAAACCCTGTTTCTTTACATGAAAATGGACCTCATGTTTAGATGTTGCCAGACAGTTGGATGCTAACAAATCTAACTATAAGATATCTTACCAGATAGATACTGTATATACAGATAAAGACCTGTTTAGGAAACTGCCTCACATCAAATATAAATGAAATGCATAGTACATATAGAAATGTAATTAATCATCTCAGAGCATCCTTCATAGATCAAATATTCTGCTCATAAAATTTTGTAAGGTATGTCATGATACCAGGCGCGTTTCAGCTTGTGATGCCGCCTGAGGCGGTGCTGAAAATGCCCCCCCCCCCAAATTGCACTATAAAAGCCGAATTTCCGGTTTAAAAACTTTTTTTTGCCGCCCCTGGTAACTTCTGGGGAGCTGCCGCCTACAAATTATACACTCCAACATATAGCCCCCTGGCTTAAGGTTTTCCCAGGGGGCTATGTGTTGGAGTGCTGTGGTAAAGTGTGTAATATGTATATCAAGCCTGACCACGTGCACCCAATAAGGTAAGGGATGAGCTGCATTTCATTGTGTAAATATAACATATATATATATATATATATATATATATATATATATATATATATATATATATATATATATATATATATATATATATATAAAGCCATTAGTTGCCGGTACTCACCTCCGCCATTCGATAATTTCGCCGGGTTCTAACTCAATTCAATATAAAGTCCAAAAATAAAAGGAAGCACTCACGGCATAAAGGTTGTTAGAAGTCCTTTACTGAATCATATAAACATCTATGCGTTTCGGTACCTCAAGGGACCGTCATCATATCTATAGTTTAGTGAAGAGCCAGCATTCACGAATAAATCATTGATATGTCTGGGTGCATAGTCAAAATTGTGTATATGAAAGTCTTTGATCCATGGAGCACCAAGCCAGGTCGAGGATTGATAAATTTTCCTTTTATTGAAGATTAAATATTATACATAATAGTAAAACACCAACAGTGCATCAAACGCAGTCCATGCTTAACGCGTTTCGTAGCTTCAACGCTACTTCATCAGAAGCATAAACGAACAACTTACCCATAATACCCTTAAATAGTGTAACAAACCCCTTTAGGCTAATTAGAAACATCAATTGAATTAACCCTTAAAGAGTCACCCACAGGTTAAAAACATTCTGGAGAAATGCACTAAATGAAAAAGTTTTTTACAAAAGAGCACAAAAGGGGTTAAACATGACAAAACATATCACTACCTCCAACAGTTAGAGTAAAGAAGGGAGGAAGAGAAAGTACAAATATAAGTACTATAATAAGGCAGTATATGATAAGATAAAGTATTAATTTAATATATTGATTTAATTTAAATAATACCAAATATTTCAAGAATATATAAATATGCCATTAATAACATTAAAAATATTAATAACATTAAAAGCCCAACACTATAAGCCCAAACCTAAATCCAAAAAAGGACATGACGCTTCGCAAACAAAGGTACGTTTTTGCACCACTTTCAGCAAAGATGCCAATTCAATTAAGAGTAGTGTGCGTAAACATTGGGGGATCTTACTACAAGACCCAGTACTGAGAAAAACTTTGGACAAAACTCCTAGTTTTGTCTTCAGAAAGGGCAAAAGTATAGCCACGCATATATCTAAAAGCTTATATTCTTCCAAAACCAGGGAAACTGAACCTTCTTGGATTAAATTTAAAGGTGTATATAAGTGTGGAAGAACGAGGTGCAAAACCTGTTTGAGTGTGACACCATCTAAAATATTTTCAAGTTCCGTGACAGGGGCTAATTATACGATAAATAGATATTTCAACTGTATGTCTAAGGGAGTTATATATTTAATTACATGTGAATGCAAATCCCAATATGTGGGTAAGACTACCCGTATGGCAAGCACCCGTTTCTTGGAACATCTGTCGGCGGTGGACAGAAAAGATTTTAGATCCGCAGTGGCTAAACATGTAGTTGAGAAACATGATGGTTATGCAAGGGTTGATTTCCAAGTCATAGATAAGCCAGTGCGAGATGTTAGAGGGGGTGACTATGAAACCAAATTAAGTAGGCTGGAGACCTTCTGGATATATCATTTGAAAACCACTGAGGATTATGGGGGCCTGAATAGGGAGTGTGAGCTCTCGTGCTTTTGTATTTAATGTTATTAATGGCATATTTATATATTCTTGAAATATTTGGTATTATTTAAATTAAATCAATATATTAAATTAATACTTTATCTTATCATATACTGCCTTATTATAGTACTTATATTTGTACTTTCTCTTCCTCCCTTCTTTACTCTAACTGTTGGAGGTAGTGATATGTTTTGTCATGTTTAACCCCTTTTGTGCTCTTTTGTAAAAAACTTTTTCATTTAGTGCATTTCTCCAGAATGTTTTTAACCTGTGGGTGACTCTTTAAGGGTTAATTCAATTGATGTTTCTAATTAGCCTAAAGGGGTTTGTTACACTATTTAAGGGTATTATGGGTAAGTTGTTCGTTTATGCTTCTGATGAAGTAGCGTTGAAGCTACGAAACGCGTTAAGCATGGACTGCGTTTGATGCACTGTTGGTGTTTTACTATTATGTATAATATTTAATCTTCAATAAAAGGAAAATTTATCAATCCTCGACCTGGCTTGGTGCTCCGTGGATCAAAGACTTTCATTGACACAATTTGTTACGCTCTATCCGGAGGCGTGTCGGCGTTGTTAGCACAGCCTAATCTGTTTGGTCGGAGCCTGTTCTTTGGAGTTCGGGTGAGTGCTCTCCTTATGTGCTACTTATTAAAATTGTGTATATGTCCATAGAATATGATCTGCACTCACAGGTCTTAAAAATTCAAAATTATTTATTATTTAAAAGGTAAGGACTGACGTTTCGGCCTATCCTAAGGCCTTTCTCAAAGTACCGAATTGTCTGTAAGTCAAGCTTAATTCTATGAAGTGGCGGGAAAAACAGCGGATGTGATGTCATGTGTTATTCATTGGAAAAAGGTAACTATCAATTGTCATATCACTGTGACCAATGAACATCATACACTCCCTATACTTAAAAGTAGCCACCTCAAATACAATAAAAAAGGCTTACATAGTTCAACTACAACACTATGCATAATAACAATCGTTTCTAACAAAATTGTAATAAATTAAAAACAAGACACAAAGTAACTATCACACAACTGTTCAATGACTAAAATTCGTTCTAAGGGGCACATTTACTAAGGGTCAAATTTTGAAGTTAAACTTCAACCATTGAATTTGATACTTCGAAAGTCAAAGTATTTTTCCGATTGAAAAACGGCCGTTTTCGAGCGAGGTAAAAATCGTTCGATCAAATGGATCGTACAAAAAAACCCTTTGACTTCTAAAAACGTAGCCAAAGACTCAGAGAGGTTCCATACGCTAAACAGCAATTCGGCAAATTTAAGGTGGCGAAGTGTCGAAGTAGAAGTTTTTTAAAGAGACAGTACTTCGATTTTCGAATGGTAGAATTTGTGAAGTTTTTTAAATTCGAATCGAATTTTGGCCTATTCAATGGTCAAAGTACCCAAAAATTACTCCGAAATTCAAAGTTTTTGAATTCGAAAATTCACTTCAACCCTTAGTAAATGGGCCCCTTAGTGTTACCCATGTGTCAATCTCTGAGTTAGGCATGGGGTCAATCTTTAGGGTAAGGGCACACTGGGTGATACGGGGAGATTTAGTCGCCTGGCGACTAATCGCCCCTCGACTTTGCGGCGACCAATCTCCCTGAACGCCTTCCCTCACTCTGCGCTGGCTAAAATGAAAAATCGCCGTGTGATTATCACACGCAGCGATTCATTTTGCGAAGTCGAATGTAAGAACCTAATGCCCTTCAAGCACCCTAGAGCATATGTAATCCAGAACTATAAAAAATGTGCAAAGTACTTTAGGGACCCATAGGTTTTACTATGTTCCTATGGCTTTAAATCCCTACCCTTCTCCTTTACTTCCCTAGTTACTAGGCAAAAGCCTATGGGGCAAATTTACTAAAGGGCGAAGTGGCTAACACTGGCGAAAACTCATGATACGGGGTTTGATACGGGCCGGGAGCCCGAGTGGAACAATCTCGAGGTGAACAGTATTCGCCGCTATGCAGGAAATGTAGGCGGGTTGTCCGCCCGGACTTGTGAGTTGTAGTTCTACCTTCGACATGTTTGGTTAGGGGAAGGACACCACCGCTTAACTTTGAACTTTGAGATATTTATTCCATGACAGGCCCAATGCAGCTAACCTATTATATTGCTGATTAACATTGATTTGCAACAGCCTTCTACAAATGGACTAGAGCGATGACTATTTTCATGCAGACCCATAGAAAAATTCCAGTGGCACACTGAATGCTGAAAAAGTGTAAAATGTATTCACCCCAAACACATACAGAAAAAACGTTTCGGACCACTCAGGCCCTTTATCAAGCCTGGTGCAACAATCATGTAATCCACCTTTTAAATGTGAGGAGGGGGTGTGGATAAAGTCTCCTCCCCTTCCTCATTAGTGACATCACAACCCAGGTGATCGTATTTAAACCATTTTAAGTGTAATCAAAGTCCATAAAGTTTCAAAGTCCAGTGTGAACATAAAAACAGAGAGAAAATCCTTTGTGATTCTCAAAAATTGTTAATAAACATTCAACATTAAAGTATTCAACATTAAAATATATTCTAAAAATATTAATGTAGAGCCCATTGAAACATTTTGAAAAAATATTTTTGAAACAATTTTTTTTTTTTTTGTTTTGTTTTTTGGGTTTTGTTTTTGTGTCTTCTCCTGCTCTGGGAAAATTATTATTACCAATTATTTTTCCTTTAATAATGTATGTAAACCTAATCATAAGTATATTATACTATGGGGCGACTACCCTGGGGAATCCACCTAAAATCTTTATTATGCTTTATTATCTATGTCACTAAAATGTTTATCATTAAATGTCCATGGCCTTAATTCACCAACTAAACGGTCCTTAGCACTCAGAGAGCGGCTAAGAATTCTAGTGATATTATATGGCTACAAGAAACTCATTTCTTAAGATCGGCCCAACCAGCAATAGGCAATAAATGATATCCAATTTGTTATACAGCATCAGCAAATACTAAAACTAAAGGGGTAGCCATATTATTGCATAAGAGAATCCCATTTGAGTTGGATAAATATATGGTGGATCCCTCGGGTAGATGCCTCATAGTTATTGGTACTATATATGTAAAATGGTATACATTAGTTAATATATACCCTCCAAATGAAGGTCAAATAAAATTTATCAGACAGGTTTTCCAATATGTATCACAGTGTAAAAAAGGTACAGTGATAATTGGGGGTGACTTTAATTGTACAGTAGATAACAAATTGGATAGGAAGACGATTAAACGGAAATCACCTACATATTCCTCTCCATCTCCATTGTTACAGACATATCACTTATATGATACATGGCGTACATTTAACACAACACAACGGGACTATACATTCTATTCCCATCCCCACTTGTCTTATTCTTGTATAGATTTGTTTGTAATATCTCATTCAGATTTACCGAAACTACAAAAAGCTACAATAGGTACAATAACTTGGACTGACCATTCACCTATTACCTTAACGCTTGCTCTAGATTTTGATGCTAATACTAAATCACCTTGGAGACTAAATGATCAACTTATTATAAACAGTGAAACATCTCTGGAAATTAAAGATTCTATAATAGACTATTTTAAGTTAAACCCAATACAAGATACAGGGATTGTTAATACTTGGTGTGCTCATAAAGCAGTGATACGTGGAGTCTTAATTAAAATAGCTGCCTTTATGAAGAGAGTTAGGAATCAAAATATAAGTAAACTACAGGAAGAATTAACAAAACTTATTGGCAAGCATAAAATACACCCAAAAAAAAATTCTTATTCCCAAATACTTCAACTTAAAGATAAAATCAATACTCTTACAAACACAAAAATGGAATATGCATTACATAAACTAAAAGCTAATGCATACTACAAGGGTAATAGAGCATCTGATTTTCTACTCCAACAACTGAAAAAACAGCAGATTAAATCTAATATAGCGTATATACAAACTGATATAAATACTAAAATTATTAATCCAATTCAAATTGCTAATGCTTTTGCACAGTTTTATAGTAATTTATACAACTTACACCTAGACTCCACTGTGATTCAACCCACAGTGGAATTAATAGATACATTTTTGAATTCCATTAAAATCCCTATGGTTAAAGAAATAGATATAAATAGGTTAAGTTTACCAATTACACTTAGCGAAGTAGAAAAGGTAATTAAATCATTTCCAAATAAAAAAGCACCTGGGCCAGATGGCTTCTCACACCAATATTATAAAACATATCAAGATATACTCTTAGAACCGCTTACAAAACTGTATAATGAGATAGCCAGTACAGGCAAGATTCCAACAGAAATGCTCTCGTCCATAATTACAACTACTCCCAAACAAGGGAAAAATCCGGCTTTATGTCAAAATTATAGGCCGATTGCACTTTTAAATGCAGATTTAAAAATCTATTCCAAATTATTAGCTTTCAGATTACAAGAAATTTTACCTCAATTAATACACAATGACCAGGTGGGTTTTCTTAAGCGGAGACAGACCTATGGCGGCACCCGTAGGTGTATAAATATTATTCATCATTTAGAAATACAAAAAATTACTTCCTTAATTTTATCTCTTGATACGGAAAAGGCCTTTGACCGCATACACTGGGGGTATATTGAGAAAGTATTAGGGAAATTTAATTTCCCCCCCCCAGTTTATTACAGCAGTCATGGCCTTATATTCATATCGATCAGCTCAAGGACATACATTTCTATGGACATACCCTCCTTACAACTTAATACATGGCTCCAAAGTGGGGTACATTATTTCCGACAATTAATGGAGGGTCATGGGTTAAAATCATTTGCCTCTATACAAAAAGAATTCCATTTGCCACATTCTGAATTTTATAAATATTTACAGATCCGTCATTATTCATATAAATGGATCGACCAAATCAATAGGTTACCTACTCTTTGGGAAGAGTTTTTTCAAAATCCAGCTTCTAAGAAGCATGGTACCTCGGCATTGTATAAACACTTAGTACTATTAAATGAACCACCAAAATTTCACTTTATGCAAACATGGGAAACAGATCTACAACAATCGTTTTCATTGCAACAATGGAATGAAGCTTTTAAATCGCCATCCCTTTATTCTAAGTGTGTTAACCATCTTGAGAATGCTAGGAAAATAATCTATCAATGGTATTTAACTCCATATAAGCTACATAAAATATATGGGTCATCTAATAAATGTTGGAGAAATTGTGATGGCTCAGGCAATTTCTTGCATATTTGGTGGTCTTATCCGGTTATACAAACCCTTTGGAAATCAGTGGAGATCATGATTCAAAAAATCGTAAAAATGAACATTTTGTTAACTCCATCCTTAGCATTACTGGGCATTATGGAACCAAACTTGAGGTTGCAGTGCAATCAAGCTCAAATATATTTGATATATCACTCTTTATTCGCAACTAGAATGGCAATTGCAAGGAAATGGAAATCTCAAGATACTCCTTCAATACAAGCAATTGTTAATGAATTGTATCAAACTGCAACATATGAATGTTCTTTTGCTCGATCTCAAGGAATAAAGTCCAAAATAGCAAGGTACTGGAAACATATACATGTATGTGATGATTTATATACCTAGGACTTATAAACCTAAGATTTATGTAACTACTTAAACAAACATGGAAAAGTCTATGTCCCAGAGCTAGGTGGTGGGTATGGTTTTTTTTATTTTTATAATTTTCTGTATTGTGACTTTGTAAATTCATGTGTAAAAATCTAATAAAAAAGCTAAAAAAAAAAAAAAAAGAAACAATTTTGCAACATAAAGGTTATTGTATGATAAATAGTATTTACCTGAGACGCCAGAGTGACCCATTCCACATACTGTACTCAGCAGCTTCCTGAGACACATGGTAGTATGTTGGTAATGATGTCAGCACTCAGTGTGTTTAATACTAGTAACCTTAAAAGAAAAAGAGAAAATATGAATATATATATATATATATATATATATATATATATATATATATATATATATATATATACACATATGTATCTTTTACATGATTATTAATTCCACACCATACTGTATATAAAGGACTTAGTCAACTACCATTGTTGTTATTTTGATGTAGACCAGGAGCCCCAGGGGAGCGATCTCGAGGTTAGTAGTATTCCCCAGTATGCAAGAAATGTCGGCGGGTTGGTGGCCCGGACTTGTGAGTTATAGTTCTACCCTCAACGTGCTTGGTTGGGAGGGTAAGGACACCACCGCTTAACTTTGGACTTTGAGATATTTATTTTGTGACAGGCCTGATGCAGCTAACCTATTATATTGCTGATTAACATTGACTCGCAACATGGTGCCTACTACAAATGGAATAAAGCGATGACTAGTATTCCTATTGAGCATATTTAATCTTATTTAATTTGTTATGATGCACTTCATTTTGATTATGTGTGACAGTTTATCAGGGACACACCATTTAACACTTGTGCATATGTATATAAAATTAATAAAGGGTGGGAGGGAGAGATGTATTTGGTGGGGTTTCTTACTCTATAATGTATACATTTGACACTGTATTTTAGGGGCATGCACCACACAGTGCTGATTATGTGTTTGCACATGTGGGGAATTTAATTTAATTGACTTAGAAAAAATTAGATAATGCTTTAGACAATTAAGGTATAATAATGTTTTATAGTTCTGGATTACATATGCTCTAGGGTGCTAGAGGGGCATTAGGTTCCTACATTCGAGTGGATAAGTGAGTATTTATGGAGTTAAGTTAGGAGATCTAATCAGTACTACAAATGTATAAGCAGCCAGGTGGTTAGATAAATAATTGACAGAGGGCCAGATAGACACTGATATAGGTTATGTTAACACATAAGTGTGAGGTTGTAGCCTATGGGGATGACTCATTAACAAGAAAGCAAAGGATACAAAAGGTTTAATGACAGAGAGACAGGCCCCTTAAAGATTGACCCCATTGCCTAACGCCTGACATGGGTTACACTAAGAACGAATTTTAGTCATTGAACAGTTGAGTGATACTGTAGTTACTTTGTGTCTTGTTTTTAATTTATTTCTATTTTCTCAGAAACGATTGTTATTATGCGTAGTGTAATAGTACTTGTACTATGTAAGCCTTTTTTATTGTAATTGAGGTGTATACTTTTAAGTATAGGGAGTGTATGATGTTCATTGGTTACAGTGATATGCTAATTGCGACCTATTTCCTATGAACACATGACATCGCATCCGCTGTTTTTCCCGCCACTGCATAGATTTAAGCTTGATTTACAGACAATTCGGTACTTAGAGAAAGGCCTTAGGCCGAAACGTCAGTTGAATTTTTAAGACCTGTGAGTGCGGATCACTTTCTATGGATATATATATATATATATATATATATATATATATATATATATATATATATATATATACACACAATATATAGGCTTAGTTATTCACAATGGCCAGCTAATTGAAAAATATGCTTTCATGTCTCTGTGTCGCACTCATTACTCTGTTAATTATTTCTTAATTACTCTTCTGTCCTTTGACTTCCAGTGACTTTGCTATAATTCCCTTGTAAATGGGTGCAGATTGGAAGTATAAACTTCTTTCCCCTGATATGATACTTTGAGTGTGAAGGCTGAAGGGAATGACAGAATATTCTATGACACAATCTCTGGGGTCCCGCAGTATGTACTTTTATTAATTTCTTTGGTTAATTATCCTTTACAGGCATGGAAACAACCAATTAGTGTATGCTGTATATTACCTACTTAGTACAGTTTCACAAAGTGTGATATGCCTCATACCTCAGAAAAAATGGATCCACACTTTCCATTGTGTCTTGTTGTGAATTGATCATAACTGGCAGAAACCATATTTTTACAAATGCAGTTCCAGTAACATGTTGCATGCTTCAGAACCTCAAGATTAATTTGCTGGAATTTTTAAAGTACAATAAGCTAGAAAAATAACCATGATGGGGAAGGCAATTAAAGAGAACTGAGTAATTTGTTGAGGTTGAGAAAAATACAGTTTGCCCACTTGCTTGCTCCCTTCTGTCTAGCTTCTTTGTACTGAAAATGTTTTTATAGAAAAAATAAAGCTGTTGTATAATCTGAGGGGAGTAGAGAACTTTAAAGTACAAACTGGTCATAAAGTTATCTGGTCACCCTTTATTGCAACTTAATTAGGAAGGAGGGTAAGCCTTTAAAAGATATTATAGTGTCTGCCTCCTTTTATAGAGGCATTGAAATGTACTTGAATTAATACATGTTGTTTGCATCAACATGTATTTTCGTTTTTTTAAGCACTCAATTGCACTAAAAAAAGATGTGAATGCTAAGGGGCCCATTGATGATTGCCCCAAGCTTTAGTGTTCAGGCAATCACAAAGAAAACTCTACATCAGCTTACTAATCATATGGGGCAGGGTTGGACTGGGCCGGAAGAAGAAAACCTGGTGGGCCCTGCCAGCCCAGGTCCACTCCCCCGACAGGCCACCTCATCAAAAGTTTAAAGAAGGAGGCAAGCTGTACATAACGTGATTGAATTTGACACAAAAGCACGTTGGGGAGTGGACTTCAGGAGGGGGGATGACCCTGGTGGTTGTGATCATGGCCCTTGGTGTTGCAGCTATGGCGAGCCCCAATTACCCAGCTCGACGCTGTGCAGGGGTTTTGTGCCTAAAAGCTGAGTTTTTCTTTGTTGCAAAAACCCAAAGATTGCTGAGCTTTTTTCAGCAGGAAACTCTGTGTGATTAGTAAACAGTTACAATTGATTGAGCATGAAAGCTAGGGCAATCATAAATAGCGACCTCGGATAGTAGTTATAAGTAGCATGTAGCCAGGTCTAGGACTCCCTGGATTTTTTGTACTAATGTAAAATATGAACATAATGTACTCACACTGTAGAATTCCCACGTAAATATGATCCAGAGCAGCAGAGCTTTAAGTGCATTTCTGTACTTTTCTTTTATTATACTATTTAAAGGGTAATGTTGCAAGTACAGCAGACACATGTTGATATGTATACTTGAATGTTAAAGTTTTCATAACCTGATAGCTATAATACAGAATGTGCCATTGCACAGACTGCCTGAGAAGAAATTGAATTGACTGTCAAGCTTTGTCCTGCTATGGCAGAATCATCTAGTGATGATGCTGAATAATCAAAGTTCCACATTTCATAACTTATAGTTTTTTATACTATTTTCACCTTCATCCACTAACAAAAGTGTTGCTCCAGTATACTATTTCTCATTCATATCCTCATGCAACCCTCTTACACCCAAACAGGTTTTAACAGTTGAATTCAGATAATATTATTGTTGTATAAAACATCTGCGTGTACAAGAAAAATAAGAATAAATAAATATTTATCAGAATGAGCAGGTACATGTGTGCACTGTGATAAATAGGATTTACAGCTAGGACATTATTCTGATTTCATTAGGCCAATAGGCTACTGTAGCAATACAAAGACAGTAGCAGAAAATGAAGAATCATGTTCATTAACAACAAAAAAGTTAAATCCCAGGTAAGTTTTCCTTTCAAACATGTTGATATAGGACCATGTAATTAAAGTGCATGTGTTTTATTTTTTATATTTTTTATATCCGTTCCTTTCAATTCTGTTATTTTGATATGGTTTGAACAATTACAGATTCAAATTTTAAAAAAAAGCACAGTGAAAGCTGCATACTGTTCTTATTCCTAGGCACCTGTGGACCCTTCTCCATTCATATGATAGCTTATGGTTTCAAACAGTATGCATTGCATTTGGATGATTCTCAGTTAGGGCTCATTGGGGAAAAACAGTGACTTGAGATATCATTATCAGAGAATGAGTTCATGCATATGAACATCTTAAACAAAAAAGCTAAATAAACCACCGGAGTCTGGCAGAAATAAGGATAAGATCATTTCTGCCTGGGGGGAAAATTAGGAGCAGAAAACCACATGCATGAGTGGAAGCAAGGATTAATATGATGTAAGGTCTACACATTGGTACTAAAAATATCTATCTAATTCTGTATAAAAATGTATAAAAAATACCTTTGGTAGTTGACCTATGGACCGCTGTTTTCGCTCTGATAAATGTTGATTTACAACTGGGGGTCCCACACACACCAGATGCTGCCTTATTGTTGAACCTGCCTGATGAGGTCACTAGATTCCAGAAGAAGTTCTTGTTCCATATTTTTAATGCTACAACGCTTTTGATTGCCAAGAACTGGAAAACTGCTGGTCTGCTGGACTTTCAACAAGTTTTGGTGGCAGTTGATCACAGGGCTAGTATGGAGTTGATAGCAGCCAAGAACGATCACACTTACTTTAAGTTCGATAAAATATGGTCTGCCTGGCAGACTTTTCGACACCCGGCCTCACAGGCTACCTCATGACTCTGGAGGGTTGTGTAACTCTGAGTTGATTTGATCTTGATATGTGATTGACGGACATACCTGGTGACCTGGTTGCTCTACATGATCTAGTTGACCTAGTTAATGGTTGTACTGTATTCTCAGGTATTAATTGTACATATGATGCTGCTGTATCTTCTGACATTTAGTGCTGTGTCGATATGGCTGTAATGTACGATATATGCCTTTATTTTGTATGGAGATTTATCGTGAAAAATAAAGAGAAGTTTAAAAAAAAAAATGTATAAAAAATAACCAGACATTACAAAATCCCCAAATTTCTAGAATATGCAAAGGTTAAAGTTGAGGAAACACATTATTTTAACATAAGTACTACAGATGTCCTGTCCATGTATGAAATGTCAGGATTTTTCAAATAAGAATACTAATACTAATACTAATACTAATAATAATAATAATAATAGGAAAAAATAAGTGATTACGTGAAAGACAAAGCTAGACTGAATAAAATAAATGATAATTAAGGAAGGGTTGAATGAATAGGAAGATTACAGTGTTTGGCATTTCATCCATTCCATTATGATTATTATTCCTCTAAACTAGGAAGGTAAAACTGAAAGACATAAATTAGATAGCTCTCTGAAATGAATCAACGCCTAGGTAGGACTGTCCAAATATGGGTTTTTGGTAAACTCTTATATATTACATGAAAATTGATAACTCAGTTGGATAAAATGTGGATGACTTTTTTAGTCAAAAGCTAGGCCGGGAAGGTAAAAAACAATCAATATGGTACAGATGAAGAATGGTCGGGGTCACAGGCAATACATAGAAGAATCACACCCAGGGACTTTAAGAAAAGACCTTTACGTTGGGCAATGATTTCCCCATTAAAAGCTCTAAAATATTTGAATTTCACGCTGGCCAGTAAGGTCACGCTTGCGAACTTTCCAGATATAGTCGGAAACTGCCAATCGTGTGAAACCCGGAAGAAGTGCATTTACTGCAACCAGCGCCTAAGTGGAAAGACGCAGCGGGCATCCCTGCCGAGCGTGCAGCCCCACTACACCACCAGGCAAGTTTCTCACAAATTCTTTAAGTATCTTACTTTGTTCATACAGGTTTATTTTACTGTTAAAACAGGAAAGAGCCTTATGTAAAAGGTTGCCACAAAGTAGGAATCACAAAGTTGTCAAGAATGCCATTGGATGATGTAGCAACACCTGCGTGTGCAACTGCCAAATAAAAAAAAGTCCATGGGACTTTGGTCCGAGGGTTTTTTGAAGTTTTTAAAAATAAAACCCCCTAAGTTTCACCAGGTGATGTAACCTAGTGCAACCACTAAGATGTCTGTTAAATACTACCTGCTAGTTTGTTGATATATTGGATGTACCTTTATTACATTTTCTCGATAGAATACAATTGATCAGTTATTGTATTCCCACTTTTCATGTTAATTCACATAAATAATCAGTATTGTTGCATAAGTACAGTATTTATACAGAATTCTGCCTTTGACATAATGCTTATAAAATAATTCAAAAGATTGGCGACACAGTATTTTAGGAGAAGGAAAGCAATCAAAGCAGTTTATTGCCAATAGATTAACCACAATGGTGCAAGCTATAATGCTATATTTATTCTGCAGAATGCTTTACCATACCCAAGTTAAAAGCTCTAGAAGCTCTTTCCTTTTGTTTAGAATAGCAGCTGCCATATTATCTTGGTGTGACATAACTTCCTGCCTGGGTCTCTCCCTGCTCACTCATAGCTCTGGGGTCAGATTATAGCAGGGAGGGGAGGAGGGAGGGGGGAAAACTGAGCATGCTCAAGCCCTAGCCCTGGAAGTTTATGCTGCAAACAGGAAGTCTGATACAGAAGCCAATGTATACACAATAGAAGGAAAGAAATGTTTCTTTTGACAGAGGATTTAGAGCAGCATACTTTGAGGGTTTACTGGTGTATTTATATAGACCTTTCTGATAAAGCTTACTTAATGTTAGCCTCTTCTTCTCCTTTAATGCTTTGTTGGATATTAGAATATATTGGAGTTTTTAATGATAGATGTATTCATGTTCCTGTTTCACAGTCAGTGTCAAAATAGGTGGTGACATTAACCTTGAGGTTAAGTGATCTGCCTCTGACAATGGATCTCTAGCCTAAGCTTTGACTTCTAATCAATTTGCAATTCCTATTATACATACAGTATGATGATGGCTTTGATTGCTATGTGAATAGTGTAAAGTAATTTAGTTTTCACAAAACCTTGTGGAGAAACTGTATAATAAATACTTATTAGTGTTTTAATATGATGTAGGATAGGATATATACAGTATTTACATGTCAGTATAACATATGTTAGAAGAAAACGCACAAGCCTATTTAATCATAAATGAAACATATGGGTAAAGCATTTTCTGTAACAGGAAACCTTACTAACTACACTTGCTCAGAACACAGGTATGGGACCTGTTATCCAGAGTGCTCAGGACCTGGGGTTTTCTGAATAAGGGATATTATGTAATTTTGATCTCCTTACCTTAGGTCTACTTAAAGATAATTTAAATATGAAATAAACCCTATAGGATTGTTTTGCCTCTAGTAAGGATGAATTGTATCTGAGCTGGAATCAAGTACAAGGTACTGTTTAAATGTAACAGCTTTCTGTATAAGCAGATTATGGAACCCATTTCTGTACTAAGAAGCAAAATTGGGCTTTTTTCTTTACTGATTTATTCATTATTTATCACTAGCATATTTATGAAAAGACTTGACTAGGAAAACTGTGGGGCTGATTTATCAATGGTCAAATTTTAATTATTACAGCAGTTTGAGCTAAAACTCACAAATTCAAATTCGAGTTAAAAAAAAACTAGCATTTCGAAGATTTATTAATTAGCAACATTTTGTTTTTTACATTGAATTTAAAATTTGGCATTTAAAAGCTGACGAGTTCATGTAGAAGTCATAGAAGCTGTCCTAGGCAAAATGTAAGCAAAGTTTTTCAAGTTTCTTTTTCAAAATTTTCAAATTATTTTGAGAGCTGATTGTCCCAATTATAATGCTGAGTAGAATATGAATTCAATGCATTTGAGGTTTTTTTTCATAGTATTTTTTTTAGATTCAAATCTTTTAATAAATAAGCAAACATTTGAGTCTGATAAAAAAATTTGATTTTTAAAAAAATGGCCTCACCATCACAAAACCCCCTCAAAAAAAATGGAACTATTCTATTCATTATTACAAATTTTGAGTTGTAATGCTGAATATACAACTCCCATTGACTTTTCCTGAAGCTTTTCAGGTTTCAGGCAAATATTTTCATTAAGATTTTTGAGGTTTTTCTTCAATTGATAAATTGAGGAAAGAACACAGCCTCCAATTTTAAGTAATAATATGGAATTTAAATAAGTAGTAATCTGGATATGCAGAATGCATTTTTTGACATAATTTTGCCTATATATTGAGCTCTACATTAAACCTAAATGTCCATTTTTATAACAAAAAGGTACCTTTGCACGCTTTGATGCATTTGTGCATTAGCATAAATAGTTAAGTCTGAGTAATGTTTGTTGCCAAATTATCTACATTATTCAGATGTTGACTTGGCCATGTTTTACTGCACAAGTGATATTGCAAATCTTGTAACACCTCCTCTGTTCTCCTAACAATAACATAAATCTGGGAAATTTGCTAATAAGATTTCTCCTTAGCAGTAACAGGATGATTTTTATTGGAAACATTTTTATAGTCGCATATTATAGACCGGTATAATGAAGGGCAATTAGTTTAATTATAAGCATAATTACTGTAAACTGACAAATCATTACTTGGCTATCATTTTCTTATCACTGATTATTTTTTAAAACACTTGTAGATACTTTTGTACACATAATTAAATAATTGGATTTTTCAACTCAGTTTTACTTTCATTGTTAGCATCATCGTGCTTCAAAGATGCTTCATAACAGTATTAACCATTTTATGGCATTATTTTGCATGGAGCCATATCTTCTATGGCAAGTATAGTATAAGAATATTTTGTGCTTTTCAACTTCATCTTTTGCCACAGTGGATGTCAGTTCAAAGTTTATTGTTATTGCAGTATACTAAACTTTAATCAACCCATGCCATATAATTTTCAAATGTTTGCAATTTTTTTAATATAATGTAAAGTATTTCACAGCAGACCCCGTAGGTAATATTTTAAATGATCAAAAGTATGGTATGATTTCTGACAGTTTCCAGTATTATATGTGAGCAAATTAAATGATCAGCTTCAAAGCCCAAGTGAAATACAAGAATTGATTTAGTGTTTCTTACATCTACAAAAACATATCTCTAATGTAGAACAAAACCTACTCAAATATCTGTAGAAATAAGTCAAATCAACTGTACTTGCTATGTTTTTTCCTTGAAGATGTTTCACCAGGCTTTCTCAATTCAGAATAACTTGTACATAGGATCTTTCTTCGGTATATATGCTCTGAAATGTTGCTCTTATCAGCATAATCTGTTTATCATCATAATCCACAATAATGTCATTAAGTTAGGTGTTGATTTTATTAGCATGATTGGAGCATTGGTGTGTTATTAAACCTTCCAGGAAGAGGTGCCAAAACCGCATTGCATTTGCCAGAAAATAGATGTCACCCCCCCGTCCTCTATTCAAATTCAGTTTTTTACAGATATGGCTTCTTTAACACATCTTTTGAACCAGTCGCTCTCCAGGTCTACTTGGCTGTACTTGGTCTACTAATCTGTACTTGGCAGTCTTCAAACTTCTTTTTTCTTTTCTTTTCTTTTTTCTTTTAGAAGTAGGTACACATCCTGACCAGAGGAGCTGGCTCTTCTGTGCTGCGCCATACGCTGGTGTAACTGTTGTTTGGTTTCCCCCACATACAAATCACATACTGCACTGCATACACAATGTTACTCTTGTTTTGCCTTGGGGTTTGGTTTTTTGGGTAAACTAGTTGCTGCCTCAGTGTGTTGCTGGGTTTAAAGCAGATAGCCATGTGGTGTTTACTAAAAATCCTTCTAAGTTTTTCCAACACCCCAGCTACATATGGGAGGAGCAAGTTCTTTCTCCTGTCCTGTTTTTCACCTTCACCGGTAGTCTTGGTGTTTTTGCATAGTTTTATACTGGTTTGATATACTACTTATACTGCTTATGATTTAAGGGTGCATGCGACCGAAATGCATCAAGCCAGACGTAATGTGTGCCTTTTAACATGGATTAATAAAGCTTCTGGATTTAAAAAGACTCCGGTGTGTGGAAACTCTGTTTCTTCTTTTTTTTCTGGTTTTCACAAAAGCCCAATATGGATACCCACCCGTCTTCAGGGCCCCTCTGAGATGTTCCATCTCTTTCAACTTAGCCTCTGTGCTGGCGGGGATCTTGTCTGCTTTCTGATGTAGAGTTTCTGATTGTAACAACATTCCAGAGGATTTAGACCGAACAAGAGATCCTTATTCTGAATTGAGAAAGCCAGTTGGATGAAAAAAAAAAAAATCAGAATCCGAAATATAACTAACTGTTCAGGTGTAACAGTAGTTCAGCCGGAGTCAAGGCAGGCAGAGTAGTCAAGGTAAGCAGAAGTCAAAATCGGAATCAAATTACCAGGATACAAGTTCACAGGAGCAAAGTTTATCACCAAGCAAAGAACCATTCCCTGAGCGTCCTTTTAAGGAGGGCGTTTTGACGCCAAACGTAGTGAAGCCTGCGTCACGTCACTACGCACGTTTACTTTAGCGGACGTTTAGACATCCGTGGCAGTTTCGGTGCGCGGAGTGCATGTCTTGACGCGTGTATCCGTTAACGCACATACTGAATTTTTACATTACCCCCCCTTGGATGGTTTTTCAGGGTGGGTCCTGTGAAAAGTCCTCCGATAAGTCCTGGAGCGTGGATATTCCCAATAGATTCCCAAGAATTCTCCTCATCCAGAAACTCCTTCCACTTGATCAGATACTGCAATTTCCCCCTGCGGAGTCGAGAATCACAACTTTGTCCTACTTCAAATTTCACCACTTCTTGACAAACGACGGGAGGAGTGGGAACAGGATGTTGACTAGGAAAAGGACTTGGATGGAACTTTTTAAGCAGGGCAGTGTGAAACACTGGGTGCACTTTCATGGAAGAAGGAAACTCCAGTTCAAAAGTAATGGAATTAATAAGCCTCTTAATGGGAAAATGACCCAAAAACCTAGGAGCCAGCTTCTTAAAAGGATGGGGAAGGTGAAGATTCATGGTGGCCAACCAAACCTTCTTCCCTACTTGAAAACCAGGGTCTGCACCTTGTCTGGGGCCAGCAAAACCTTTAAACTGTTGTTGAGCCCGCGAATTGTTAGCTGTAATTTCTCCACATTCTCCTTCAGGAATAATAGTCTGTCCTGAACCAAAGGAAGTGAAACTTCAGGAAGAATACCAGGGAACATAGTAGGATGAAACCCAAAGTTGGAGAAAAAGGGCGTTTGTTTTGTGGAAGAATGAATAGAGTTATTATAGGAAAACTCTGTGAGTGGAAGGAACGAAACCCAATTATCCAGCAAATAAGATGACAATGATTGAATGTACTGTTCCAATGTCTGGTTCATCCTCCCCGTCTGCCCGTTGGTCTGAGGATGATAAGCAGAGGATTTTGAAATTCCAAGAGATTTACAAAGTGTCATCAAAAACTTAGAGGTAAATTGAGTTCCTCGATCAGAAATAATCTCTCAGGGCAACCCATGGAGACAAATTATCTCCTTAATAAAAACAGTCTCTGAAGCTGAAGGGAGATGAGACAGTGTTATAAAGTGGGCTAGCTTCGTAAGACAGTCCACAACAACAAAAATGGAATTGAATTCATTGGAGGGAGGAAGTTCTACGACAAAGTCCATAGAGATGTGATTCTGGTGGTGGCAACAGTTTCAAGAGGCCCATTGGTTTAAGGTGAGAGGTCTTTGATCTGGCACAATTGTCACAGGAGCGGACATATAAAATGCAATCTTTCACCACAGATGGCCGCCAGAAGAAACTTTCTGACTACCGAATGGCCTGCAAGAGGATGATAATGCATAAGTCTCAGAGCCTCACTTTGAAGCGAAGAAGGAACGACAATTCATTGTCCATAGAAGAGAACCCTATCTTTCACATGTAAATGGAATGCAGATATTCTTCTATAGATTGTTGAGTCTTTTCAACCTTCTTGAGAAACGAAAACTGTATCTATAAAAAGTTCTTGGAATGAAGAATGGTCATGGGAAAAGTCATAGATTCCACCTCAGAGAGTTGACGTAAAAGAGCATCTGCTTTCATGTTCTTCAAACTGGGCTTATAGGTGATGTGAAACTGGAATCGTGAAAAGAACAGAGCCCATCGGGCTTGACAAGGATTTAATCATTTTCTCAAATTTTCTAGGTTCTTGTTTTCCGTAAAAATTAAAATGGGATGAAATGTTCCCTCCAATAAGTGTCACCATTCTTTTAGAACATATTTGATTGCCAACAGTTCCAGATCACCCACGCCATAATTCTTTTCTGTGGTACAGAGTTTCCTTGAAAAAAAAGCAACCGTATGAACAATGTCCTTGATTCCCGTTCTCTGGGAAAGAATAGCTATCACTGCTTCTTCTGATGCATCCACCTCTAGTAAAAAAGGCCTAGTCGGATCTGGGTGAATAAGAATTGGAGCGGAGGTGAATAGTACTTTAAGCTTCTCAAACGCTTCTTGAGTAACAGGGGACCAACACAATTTTCTTTTGAGACTAGTTAAGTCCGTGATTGGTTTAATTATTGCAGAGAAATTTTTAATACATTTAGTATAGAAGTTGGCAAAGCCCACGAATCTTTGGACTCCTTTCCGATCCTTAAGTGGCCTCCTCCGAAGGATCAGAAAGGAGTCCAAAGATTTGTGCGCTTTGCCAACTTCTATAGGAAATTTATTAAAAAATTTCTCTGCAATAATTAAACCAATCATGGACTTAATTAGTCTCAAGAGACAACCTTGATTCCATCCATTCGAAACCCTGAAGCAGACACTATGAATCCCAATAATTCGATAGAGGACTTCTCAAATTCACACTTAGAAGCTTTTGCATAAAGATGATGTTTTCTCAATCGATGAAGGACCTCTTTAACATGCTCACTATGTTGTTCCAGAGAAGAGGAAAAAAATCAAAATATCATTGAAGTAAGTCACAAAAAATATAGTTCACAAAATGCTGAAAAGTGGCGGGGGCATTGCAAAGACCGAAAGGCAGAACTGTGTATTCGAAATGAACATAGCAGGAATGAAAGGCAGTCTTCCATTCATCTCCCTTGTGAATCCGAATCAAATTATATGCCCTTTAAAGGACCAGTAACATCAAAAAATTTTTAAAAAATTGTAAACACCAAGACAAATGAAACTTTTAAAAAGCAAAGCCTTTATTAAGAAATAACTTACAGTAAATCCACTTCCTGTCCTCTTCAGAAATGGCGAAAAGGCATTCATCCACACTGCAGCAATCGATTTCTCCTCCCTGGCTATTCACTGACAGGCATCATCCTCCCGACGTCCAGCAGCAGTGTCTCAGGCTCTTCTCTCCTTCCCCGTGTATCGGCTTCCCTCCTCCGCTCACCTCCCTCTCTGTTGCATCCACTGCCGGAAAAGACCCAGGGGAAGGCAGGAGTTCCACAGCAGATTACACGCTCCTATGAAACGAGCAAGTGAAGATCTGTTTCTTCCCTTGAGATGGCTACAAAAGAAAAGGGCCCATACTTGTAGCTTGTCAATTTCCCCATGTGATCACATGACCAGCACCTCCCTGCTAAGGATGGGGATAGATTTCCACGTCAGCTTAGATCTTCCAATTTCTACTTCACAGATCTGCTTCAAAGAGGCAGCTGCATTAGGGAATGATGTTAAGCTCAGCTAATGCGGACAGCCCGAGGTAGCCTAATGATGAATTTTGATGAGTGGGTTCCTTGCCAAGTTGCACTTACTACGTTTTGGGTCCTGATTTCTCCAGCCTTCCTTCATTCCTGCCCCAAACCCCTTCTTCTCGTCCCATGACATATTCCTATTCTTCCAACCTGCCCCAGGTCCAACCAGTGCGAGAAGCGCCTTTCTGTTCTGCCTGGGTTGTAATCAGGCGCCGCATATCTCTCGGCGCCTGAGTAGGGGAGGAGGGAAGACAGAGAGGGAGGTGAGCGGAGGAGGGAAGCCGATGCACGGGGAAGGAGAGAAGAGCCTGAGACACTGCTGCTGCTGGACGTCAGGGGGAGGATGCCTGTCAGTGAATAGCCAGGGAGGAGAAATCGATTGCTGCAGTGTGGATGGTCGCCTTTTCACCATTTCTGAAGAGGACAGGAAGTGGATGTTCTGTAAGTTATTTCTTAATAAAGGCTTTGCTTTTTAAAAGTTTTATTTGTCTTAGTGTTTATTTTTCGTTGTGCACTAACGAATTTTTAAACATTTTTTTTGATGTTACAAGTCCTTTAAGATTTAATTTAGAAAAGATCTTGACTTGACCCAGTCTCTGAAAAAGTTCCGGAATAAGGGGCAATGGGTAATGGTTCTTGACTGTGATCTTGTTTATATCTCGATAATTGATACATGGCCTTAAAGTGTGGTCTTTTTTCTCAACAAAAAATATTCCGGCCCCAGCGGGTGTTGTGGAAGCCCTCATGAAAACTATCTCTAGGTTTTCATCAATATATTTCTTGAGCATCTGCAGTTCAGGTTCGGAAAGTGGGTAAATGCTGCCAAATGGAATAGGGGACCCCGGAAGAAGGTCAATAGGACAATCATAGTCTCTATAAGGGGGAAGCAAATCAGCCCCTCTTTTGTTGAAGACATTTAGAAATTCATGATAGGTGAAAGGCACAGCTTGGAATTCATCATCCTTTAGAAGAACTAGATCCTTTATTTGCAGAGGTGAATGACAATTTTGCTGACAAAAAGATGATTTAAACACCATTGTTCCTTCCTGCCAATTAATTGTTGGACTATGGAGTTTTAGCAGACCCAAAATAACAGGGAAAAGCAACGATTCCATAACATCAAACTTTATTCTTTCATAATGCTTGATACGAGAAGAAGCAAAGAGATAACGGGTCTCGAAAAGAATAAAACCAGAAGATGTCAGAAAGCCATCTGCCAGTTTGATACTTAAAGGTTGAGACTTCGGTATCAATGGAACATTGTGTAAAGAAGCAAAGGTTTTATTCATAGAGCAGCCACAAGCCCCAGAGTCTATTACTGCATCCACTTCAAGTCTCCTTGAGTCCATCTGCAAAAAAAGGCGAATGATCAAAAATGAGTTCAGTTGAAGAGATGGTTGAGAAACAAGAGATGGATTAGGAAGCAGATTACTCTTAGGATGGACTGGACAGTCACTGAGGATGCGACCCAATTGACCGCAGTACAGGCACAAGTTGAGGTGCCTACGTGTTGACATGATGAGGGTCGTCATAAATAAAGGATAAGGCAGAGAGTAGGATTATTCTGTTTCATGAGGCAGTGAGCCAAAGCTTGCGGTTGACCTTGAAAGAGGGAAATCATTACACCCACTCGGTCCTGTTGGGTAGAGTAAGAACGAGGTTTCAACGTGAACAAAAGTTTACAGACATTGATAAAAGTTCTATAGGTACACCGATCACCAGAAAATTTATCAGGCATGGCTACCGTTGGTTCCAGATACGAAGAGGCCTCGGCAACCGGATCGGCTGGAGACAACAGTGAAGGACCAGGAACTGGACCCGGAGAAACCACAGGATTCTGCAAAGCCTGTAGCTGGTCTTGCATGACTTGGTTCCCTCCTTGCAACTCATGAACAGCTTGGGTGAGGCCCGCGATCTGTCGTGACAGAGTTTGAAGAATAGATTTTTCCTCTTTAGGCTCCATGCTGGCTTGATGATACTGTCAGGCTTCACCTGTCTTAGAGCCAATATGTGAGGAGACTAACTGTTAAGGTGTAATAGTAGTTCAGCCGGAGTCAAGGCAGGCAGAGTAGTCGAATAAGCAGGCCGGGGTCAATGCGGGCAGAGTTCAAGTGTAGTTGATTAAACAGGCCAGGGTCAATGCATGCAGAGTTCAAGTGCAGTCAAGGTAGTAAGCAGAAGTCAAAACCGGAATCAAATTACCAGAATACAGGTTCAAAGGAGCAAAGTTTATCACCAAGCACAGAACCATTCCCTGAGCTTCCTTTTAAGGAGGGCGCTTTGGCACCAAACATAGTGACACCTGCGTCCTGTGTCCCGTCGCTAACCATGTTCATGTTAGCGGACGTTTAGACGCCCGTGTCTGTTTTGGCGCGCGGAACATTATGGCACACATGCTCTCCACAAGGAAGTTTACTTCAAGAGTTTGCATCACGATCGGCACCCAGAATCCAGAACCAATGCTAGGCTCCCTGGTCTTGGCTCTTGCTTCCGCTTTTAACAGCCGCCTTTCACCTCGGGAGGAGCCCTCGGCTAATTGGATGCCACCAGGTGTTATTAAGAGAGGAGCCAAGCTAAGTGTTCTGGACGTGCAGAGGGGCCTGATCGTTAGCTAAGTCTTTGGGCAGAAGGTCACAGTTCAAGGAACAGACAGAAAACCAGCAGAATTCAGGCAAAGTCAGACAGGCAAAGGGTCAAAACCAGGATATCAATCAGAAGAGTCAGACAGGCACGGGTCAGAATATGGATTTCAGAATAGTCGGGTACCAGGCAGGGGTCAGGATCACAGAAGTCAGATTATTCAGGCAGGCAGGGGTCAAAAACAGGAATCAGATACAAGATAATAGCAAGAATGCACCCAGGAACTCACAAAGACGACCCAAACAACGGGCAATCAATTCAATGCTGAAGTCCCTTTAAATATCTTTTGAATTTGGCGTCATTGCGTGCTGATGTCATCACGCCAGTGCCAATGTGCCTATAAAAGAAGGAAGTACGTGCCACGGGCCCATAGGAAACCGGCACTAAAGCAGAGGAGAACAGCGTGGCTCGGCGTCCCCGCCGAGGGTGAGGCGGGGGGTCCCCGCCAACCCCCTTGAACCCCTAGACCACCAGGGTGAGTAGTTGTTACAGTTTGATTAAAAGATAGCTAAACCAGAGATTGTCTCTCATATGAAAGTTCATGTTCCGAATACATTAAATCAAAATCTGTACATGTGGAGAGCTTAAAGGAGCATTTTTTATTTATTCCATAGGTTCTGTGTATCTTATTTTTTTTTTTACTTTATACAGTATATAGCCAACTATTGAGTGGGGTGGTCTGTACTGTGAGTTATCATATTTTACAGTTAGTCCCATAAATATTTGGACAGAGACAACTTTTTTCTTAATTTTGGTTCTGTACATTACCACAATGAAATTTTAAATGAACCAACTCAGATGCTGTTGAACTGCCAACTTTCAGCTTTAATTCAGTGGGTTGAACAAAAAGATTGCATAAAAATGTGCGGAACTAAAGCCTTTTTTTAACACAATCACTTAATTTCTAGGGCTCAAAAGTTATTGGACCAGGGGCTCAAAAGTAATTGGACACTGACTCAAAGACTATTTCATGGGCAGGTGTGGGCAATTCCTTCATTATGTCATTAACAATGAAGCAGATAAAAGTCCTGGAGTTGATTTGAAGGGGGGTGCTTGTATGTGGAAGATTTTGCTGTGAACAAATAACATGTGGTCAAAGGAGCTTTCCATGCAGGTTAAACAAAATTGCTACAATATTAGGAGTGGCAATATCCAGCTTAATGCCTTCAAATTGATTGGGAGGCATTTCATAATACAGGTGGACAATGACCTAAAATATAGAGCCAAAGCAACCAAGGAGTTTATTAAACAAAGAAGTGGAATATTCTTAAATGGCAAAGTCAGTCATCTGATCTGAACCCAATTGAGCATGCTTTTCACTTTTTGAAGACTAAACTTTGGACAGAAAGGCCCACAAACAAACAGCAACTGAAGGTCGTTGCAGTAGAGGCCTGGCAGAGCATTAAAAACGAGGAAACCCAGAATCTGGTGATGTCCATGAGTTCAAGACTTCAGGCTGTCATTGCCAGCAAAGGGTTTTCAACCAAGTATTAGAAATGAACATTTTATTTTCAGTTTTTTAATTTGTCCAATTACTTGTGAGCCCCTGTAATGAAGTGGTTGTGTTAAAAAAAAGGCTTTAGTTCCTCACATTTTTATGCATTCTTTTTGTTGAACCTACTGAATTAAAGCTGAAAGTCTGCAGTTCAACTGCATCTGAGTTGTTTCATTTAAAATTCAATGTACAGAACCAAAATTAGAAAAAAGTTGTCTCTGTCCAAATATTTATGGGCCTAACTGTACATTAATTAGAAGCCATGAATAACATACTTTATGATTCTGCATTTGTGTTAAATGCTTTCTACAGTCTGTACTGTATATTCTTAATGAAACAAAGGAAAAAGGGTAATCCAAGAAAAACTGCATTTAATTTTTCAATCTTTCCAATGCCTACTCTATGGTATTAAATTATTGGTTCAGAAGGACACACACATTCTTTCTGCCAGCAGTCAAGTGGTACATTTTCATGACAAGGGGACTCTTCAATTTACCCTTCTCCTTCAGCCATCCCACTGAGCCACATTGTTACTAGGGATGTAGCGAACGTCGGAAAAAAAGTTCGCGAACATATTCGCGAACTTGCGCAAAAATGCGAGCGGTTCGCGAACGGTTCGCGAACCCCATAGACTTCAATGGGAAGGCGAACTTTAACATCTAGAAAAGACATTTCTGGCCAGAAAAATGATTTTAAAGTTGTTTAAAGGGTGCAACGACCTGGACAGTGGCATGCCAGAGGGGGATCAAGGGCAAAAATGTATCTGAAAAATCTGCCTGTGTGTGCTTGGAAGAGATAGTGTAGGGGGAGAGCTGTTAGTGATTTCAGGGACAGATGATAGTAAGTTTGCTGGCTAGTAATCTGCTTGATACTGCTCTGTATTGGAGGGACAGAAGTCTGCAGGGATTTGAGGGACATTTTAGCTTAGGTAGCTTTGCTGGCTAGTAATCTACTGTTCTCTTTAAACAACTGCCATACGTTGACCTTGTAGGCATTGTTTGCCCAGTTTTTTTGGACGCAGCCACTGAAGCACAGTTGCCAGAAAAAATATGCCATATAAATGCTGAAAATAGTAATTTTTCGCCATACGTTGACCTTGTAGACATTGTTTGCCCAGTTTTTTTGGTTGCAGCCACTGAAGCACAGTTGCCAGAAAAAATATGCCATATAAATGCTGAAAATAATCATTTTTTGCCATACGTTGACCTTGTAGGCATTGTTTGCCCAGTTTTTTTGGTCGCAGCCACTGAAGCACAGTTGCCAGAAAAAATATGCCATATAAATGCTGACAATAGTCATTTTTTGCCATATACGTTGAGTCAACGTATGGCAAAAAATGACTATTTTCAGCATTTATATGGCATATTTTTTCTGGCCTCTGTGCTTCAGTGGCTGCGGCCAAAAAAACTGGGCAAACAATGCCTACAAGGTCAACGTCGTTGACCTTGTAGGCATTGTTTGCCCAGTTTTTTTTGGCCGCAGCCACTGAAGCACAGAGGCCAGAAAAAATATGCCATATAAATGCTGAAAATAGTCATTTTTTTGGTCGCAGCCACTGAAGCACAGTTGCCAGAAAAATTATGCCATATAAATGCTGAAAATATAAATTTTTTTGGTTGCAGCCACTGAAGCACAGAGGCCAGAAAAATTATGCCATATAAATGCTGAAAATATAAATTTTTTTGGTTGCAGCCACTGAAGCACAGAGGCCAGAAAAATTATGCCATATAAATGCTGAAAATATGCATTTTTTTGGTCGCAGCCACTGAAGCACAGTTGCCAGAAAAAATATGCCATATAAATGCTGAAAATAGTCATTTTTTGCCATACGTTGACCTTGTAGACATTGTTTGCCCAGTTTTTTTGGTTGCAGCCACTGAAGCACAGAGGCCAGAAAAAATTAAACCAGTAGGGTTTGCACCCTAGTTTGTAACGGTGGCGGAGGGAGGAGGACGCTAAAGGACAGCTGTGTGTGGAGTCATGAGGCTTGAAGAGAAGGACAGCTGCATAGAAGTCAGAACAAGTCTTCCGGCGTGCAGTAACCCTCCGAGATCCACCCCTCATTCATTTTAATAAAGGTCAGGTAATCGACACTTTTGTGACCTAGGCGAGTTCTCTTCTCAGTTACAATCCCTCCTGCTGCCACTGAAGGTCCTTTCTGAGAGCACACTTGAGGCTGGGCAAGACAAGAGGTTCATGGCAAATTGTGACAGCTCTGGCCACAGATCAAGCCTGCACACCCAGTAGTCCAGGGGTTCATTGCTCCTCAGAGTGTCGATATCTGCAGTTAATGCCAGGTAGTCCGCTACCTGCCGGTCGAGGCGTTCTTTGAGGGTGGATCCAGAAGGGTTGTGGCGCTGCCTTGGACAGAAAAACATTTGCATGTCTGACGTTACAGACTGGCCAAAGGGCTTTGTCCTTGCAGGTGCGCTCGTGGCAGGATTACTGGCACCTCTGCCACTGGAATGTTGATGAGTTCCTGAAGTGACATCACCCCTTAAAAGCATTGTACAACATGTTTTGCAGGCTGGTTTGTAAATGCCGCATCTTTTCGGACTTGTCGTATGTTGGTAACATTTCTGACACTTTATGCTTGTACCGAGGGTCTAGTAGCGTTGCGACCCAGTACAGGTCCTTCTCCTTAAGCCTCTTGATACGGGGGTCCTTCAACAGGCATGACAGCATGAAAGACCCCATTCTCACAAGGTTGGATGCAGAGCTATCCATCTCCGCTTCCTCATTATCAAGGACTGCATCATCCACGGTCTCCTCCCCCCAGCCACGTACAAGACCAGGGGTCCCCAAAAGGTCACCACTAGCCCCCTGGGAAGCCTGCTCCTGTTGGTCCTCCTCCTCCTCCTCCACAAAGCCACCTTCCTCCTCTGACTCCACTTCTGGCACCTCTCCCTGCGTTGCAGCAGGTGCCTGGGTTCGTTCTGGTGATTCCGACCAGAAATCGCGCGCTTCCAGCTCCTCGTCACGCTGGTCTACAGCCTCATCTGTCACTCGTCGCACGGCACGCTCCAGGAAGAAAGCGAAGGGTATTAGGTCGCTGATGGTGCCTTCGGTGCGACTGACCATATTTGTCACCTCTTCAAAAGGTCGCATGAGCCTGCAGGCATCGCGCATAAGCACCCAGTAACGGGGGAAAAAAATCCCCAGCTCTGCAGATCCAGTCCTACCACCCAGTTCAAAAAGGTACTCGTTGACGGCCCTTTGTTGTTGCAGCAGACGTTCCAACATAAGGAGCGTTGAATTCCAGCGAGTCTGGCTGTCAGAAATCAAACGCCTGACTGGCATGTTGTAGCGCTGCTGAATGTCAGCAAGGCGTGCCATGGCTGTGTAGGAACGTCTGAAATGGGCCGACACCTTTCTGGACTGGGTGAGAACGTCCTGGAATCCTGGGTACTTGGAGACAAAACGTTGGACTATTAAATTTAACACATGTGCCATGCAGGGCACATGTGTTAAATTGCCCAGTCTCAACGCTGCCAACAGATTGCTTCCATTGTCACACACCACTTTTCCGATCTGCAGTTGGTGTGGGGTCAGCCACCGATCGGCCTGTGACTGCAGAGATGACAGGAGTACAGATCCGGTATGGTTTTTGCTTTCCAGGCACGTCATCCCCAAGACAGCGTGACAACGGCGTACCTGGCACGTCGAATAGCCTAGGGGGAGCTGGGGGTGCACAGGTGTGGAGGAGGAGAAGGAGGACCCAGCAGCAGAGTAAGAAGAAGAAGAGGAAGAAGACGAGGTAGAGAGCGATGGAGGAGTAGAGGTGGTGGCAGAACCGCGTGCAATCCGTGGCGGTGACACCAACTCCACTGTTGTTGTTGAGCTACCCATTCCCTGCTTCCCAGCCATTACCAAGTTCACCCAGTGGGCAGTGTAGGTGACATACCTGCCCTGACCATGCTTGGAGGACCATGCGTCAGTAGTCATATGGACCTTTGGCCCAACACTAAGTGACAGAGATGCGGTAACTTGGCTCTGCACATGTTGGTACAGGTGTGGTATTCCCTTTTTAGAAAAAAAATTGCGGCTGGGTACCTTCCACTGCGGTGTCCCAATTGCTACAAATTTGCGGAAGGCCTCAGAGTCCACCAGCTGGTATGGTAAAAGCTGGCGGGCTAAGAGTGCAGACAAGCCAGCTGTCAGACGCCGGGCAAGGGGGTGACAGTCAGACATTGGCTTCTTACGCTCAAACATGGCCTTCACAGAAACTTGGCTGGTGGCAGATGACTGGGAATGGGAACAGGTGGTCAAGGTGGAAGGCGGAGTGGAGGGTGGTTCAGACGGGTCAAGGAGAGCAGAGGTAGAGCAGTAAGATGCTGGACCAGAAGGAGTGTGGCTTTTAGTTTGCCTGTTGCCTTTGAGGTGTTGCTCCCAAAGTGCTTTGTGCTTGCCGCTCATGTGCCTTCGCATAGAAGTTGTACCTATGTGGCTGTTGGGCTTACCAAGGCTCAGTTTCTGACTGCACTCATTGCAAATTACAATGCTTTTGTCAGAGGCACACACATTAAAAAAATCCCACACTGCTGACTTTTTGGAAGTGTGCGATCTGGCGGTAACAGTAGAAGTTGGCGGCATTGGCGGCAATGGCGGGTGCGTTGGCCGGCTGAACACAGGTGCCGATACATGTTGTTGCCCTACTGATCCCTGCGGGCTGTCCTCCCTGCTTCTTCTAAGTCTTATTCTCCTACTGACTCTCTGACTCTCCGTCTCTCCATCTGAACTACCCTCCTCTTGCTCTCTTCTACTAGGCACCCACAAAACATCAATCTCCTCATCATCATTCTCCTCAGATGCATCAATTTCTTCTGACACATCACAGAAGGAAGCAGCAGCGGGGACCTCCTCCTCATCACTCATTATGTCCATCTCTATCGTGTTCTCTGCCAGAATTAAATCTGGTGTAAGGTCCTCATCTCCTTCATCTTCTTCTGGCAATAATGGTTGCGCATTACTCAGTTCAAGAAACTCATGGGAAAATAACTCCTCTGACTCCAGTGAAGAAGGGGCACCGGTGGTGGAGGAAGTGTTACGTGGGGTGGCCATAGCAGTGGAGGATGAGGAGGATGTTGTGGTAAAGTTAGAAACGGTAGAGGATGGGGTGTGCTGTGTAAGCCAGTCAACTACCTCTTCAGCATTTTGGGAGTTCAGGGTCATTGGCTTTTTAAAACTGGGCAATTTGCTAGGGCCACAGGATTGCATAGCAGCACGGCCCCTAGCACGGCCTCTGCGTGGCGGCCTGCCTTTGCCTGGCATTATTTTTAAAAAAACAACAACAACAAAAACTCAGTTGGTTTTTCTGGAAACGATAATACACACAGCTAGATGGCAGTTTGAAGAAAACAGTGTGCAAATAATGCCTACAAGGTCAACGTATACACTACTACAGTGGTGGATACGGATTACGTAAAATATATGAATGCTGCTTGAAAAAAAGTAACTCAAGTGGTTTTTCTAGAGACGATAATATTATCAATATTTAGACAAAATGTGAACAAGCTCACACAGCTAGATGGCGGGTTGAAGAAAACACTGTGCAAATAATGCCTACAAGGTCAACGTATACACTACTACAGCGGTGGATACGGATTACGTAAAATATATGAATGCTGCTTGAAAAAAAGTAACTCAAGTGGTTTTTCTAGAGACGATAATATTATCAATATTTAGACAAAATGTGAACAAGCTCACACAGCTAGATGGCGGGTTGAAGAAAACAGTGTGCAAATAATGCCTACAAGGTCAACGTATACACTACTACAGCGGTGGATACGGATTACGTAAAATATATGAATGCTGCTTGAAAAAAAGTAACTCAAGTGGTTTTTCTAGAGACGATAATATTATCAATATTTAGACAAAATGTGAACAAGCTCACACAGCTAGATGGCGGGTTGAAGAAAACAGTGTGCAAATAATGCCTACAAGGTCAACGTATACACTACTACAGTGGTGGATACGGATTACGTAAAATATATGAATGCTGCTTGAAAAAAAGTAACTCAAGTGGTTTTTCTAGAGACGATAATATTATCAATATTTAGACAAAATGTGAACAAGCTCACACAGCTAGATGGCGGGTTGAAGAAAACACTGTGCAAATAATGCCTACAAGGTCAACGTATACACTACTACAGCGGTGGATACGGATTACGTAAAATATATTATGGCTGCTTGAAAAAAGTCACTCCGGTGTTTTTTCTGGAGACGGTAATATTATGGATATTTAGACAGAATGTGAACAAGGTCACACAGCTAGATGGCGGGTTGAAGAAAACAGTGTGCAAATAATGCCTACAAGGTCAACGTATACACTACTACAGCGGTGGATACGGATTACGTAAAATATATGAATGCTGCTTGAAAAAAAGTAACTCAAGTGGTTTTTCTAGAGACGATAATATTATCAATATTTAGACAAAATGTGAACAAGCTCACACAGCTAGATGGCGGGTTGAAGAAAACACTGTGCAAATAATGCCTACAAGGTCAACGTATACACTACTACAGCGGTGGATACGGATTACGTAAAATATATTATGGCTGCTTGAAAAAAGTCACTCCGGTGTTTTTTCTGGAGACGGTAATATTATGGATATTTAGACTGAATGTGAACAAGGTCACACAGCTAGATGGCGGGTTGAAGAAAACAGTGTGCAAATAATGCCTACAAGGTCAACGTATACACTACTACAGCGGTGGATACGGATTACGTAAAATATATGAATGCTGCTTGAAAAAAAGTAACTCAAGTGGTTTTTCTAGAGACGATAATATTATCAATATTTAGACAAAATGTGAACAAGCTCACACAGCTAGATGGCGGGTTGAAGAAAACACTGTGCAAATAATGCCTACAAGGTCAACGTATACACTACTACAGCGGTGGATACGGATTACGTAAAATATATGAATGCTGCTTGAAAAAAAGTAACTCAAGTGGTTTTTCTAGAGACGATAATATTATCAATATTTAGACAAAATGTGAACAAGCTCACACAGCTAGATGGCGGGTTGAAGAAAACAGTGTGCAAATAATGCCTACAAGGTCAACGTATACACTACTACAGCGGTGGATACGGATTACGTAAAATATATGAATGCTGCTTGAAAAAAAGTAACTCAAGTGGTTTTTCTAGAGACGATAATAATATCAATATTTAGACAAAATGTGAACAAGCTCACACAGCTAGATGGCGGGTTGAAGAAAACAGTGTGCAAATAATGCCTACAAGGTCAACGTATACACTACTACAGCGGTGGATACGGATTACGTAAAATATATGAATGCTGCTTGAAAAAAAGTAACTCAAGTGGTTTTTCTAGAGACGATAATATTATCAATATTTAGACAAAATGTGAACAAGCTCACACAGCTAGACGGCGGGTTGAAGAAAACAGTGTGCAAATAATGCCTACAAGGTCAACGTATACACTACTACAGTGGTGGATACGGATTACGTAAAATATATGAATGCTGCTTGAAAAAAGTAACTCAAGTGGTTTTTCTAGAGACGATAATATTATCAATATTTAGACAAAATGTGAACAAGCTCACACAGCTAGATGGCGGGTTGAAGAAAACACTGTGCAAATAATGCCTACAAGGTCAACGTATACACTACTACAGCGGTGGATACGGATTACGTAAAATATATGAATGCTGCTTGAAAAAAAGTAACTCAAGTGGTTTTTCTAGAGACGATAATATTATCAATATTTAGACAAAATGTGAACAAGCTCACACAGCTAGATGGCGGGTTGAAGAAAACAGTGTGCAAATAATGCCTACAAGGTCAACGTATACACTACTACAGCGGTGGATACGGATTACGTAAAATATATTATGGCTGCTTGAAAAAAGTCACTCCGGTGTTTTTTCTGGAGACGGTAATATTATGGATATTTAGACAGAATGTGAACAAGGTCACACAGCTAGATGGCGGGTTGAAGAAAACAGTGTGCAAATAATGCCTACAAGGTCAACGTATACACTACTACAGCGGTGGATACGGATTACGTAAAATATATGAATGCTGCTTGAAAAAAAGTAACTCAAGTGGTTTTTCTAGAGACGATAATATTATCAATATTTAGACAAAATGTGAACAAGCTCACACAGCTAGATGGCGGGTTGAAGAAAACACTGTGCAAATAATGCCTACAAGGTCAACGTATACACTACTACAGCGGTGGATACGGATTACGTAAAATATATGAATGCTGCTTGAAAAAAAGTAACTCAAGTGGTTTTTCTAGAGACGATAATATTATCAATATTTAGACAAAATGTGAACAAGCTCACACAGCTAGATGGCGGGTTGAAGAAAACAGTGTGCAAATAATGCCTACAAGGTCAACGTATACACTACTACAGCGGTGGATACGGATTACGTAAAATATATGAATGCTGCTTGAAAAAAAGTAACTCAAGTGGTTTTTCTAGAAACGATAATATTATCAATATTTAGACAAAATGTGAACAAGCTCACACAGCTAGATGGCGGGTTGAAGAAAACAGTGTGCAAATAATGCCTACAAGGTCAACGTATACACTACTACAGCGGTGGATACGGATTACGTAAAATATATGAATGCTGCTTGAAAAAAAGTAACTCAAGTGGTTTTTCTAGAGACGATAATATTATCAATATTTAGACAAAATGTGAACAAGCTCACACAGCTAGATGGCGGGTTGAAGAAAACAGTGTGCAAATAATGCCTACAAGGTCAACGTATACACTACTACAGTGGTGGATACGGATTACGTAAAATATATGAATGCTGCTTGAAAAAAAGTAACTCAAGTGGTTTTTCTAGAGACGATAATATTATCAATATTTAGACAAAATGTGAACAAGCTCACACAGCTAGATGGCGGGTTGAAGAAAACACTGTGCAAATAATGCCTACAAGGTCAACGTATACACTACTACAGCGGTGGATACGGATTACGTAAAATATATTATGGCTGCTTGAAAAAAGTCACTCCGGTGTTTTTTCTGGAGACGGTAATATTATGGATATTTAGACAGAATGTGAACAAGGTCACACAGCTAGATGGCGGGTTGAAGAAAACAGTGTGCAAATAATGCCTACAAGGTCAACGTATACACTACTACAGTGGTGGATACGGATTACGTAAAATATATGAATGCTGCTTGAAAAAAAGTAACTCAAGTGGTTTTTCTAGAGACGATAATATTATCAATATTTAGACAAAATGTGAACAAGCTCACACAGCTAGATGGCGGGTTGAAGAAAACACTGTGCAAATAATGCCTACAAGGTCAACGTATACACTACTACAGCGGTGGATACGGATTACGTAAAATATATTATGGCTGCTTGAAAAAAGTCACTCCGGTGTTTTTTCTGGAGACGGTAATATTATGGATATTTAGACAGAATGTGAACAAGGTCACACAGCTAGATGGCGGGTTGAAGAAAACAGTGTGCAAATAATGCCTACAAGGTCAACGTATACACTACTACAGCGGTGGATACGGATTACGTAAAATATATGAATGCTGCTTGAAAAAAAGTAACTCAAGTGGTTTTTCTAGAGACGATAATATTATCAATATTTAGACAAAATGTGAACAAGCTCACACAGCTAGATGGCGGGTTGAAGAAAACACTGTGCAAATAATGCCTACAAGGTCAACGTATACACTACTACAGCGGTGGATACGGATTACGTAAAATATATTATGGCTGCTTGAAAAAAGTCACTCCGGTGTTTTTTCTGGAGACGGTAATATTATGGATATTTAGACAGAATGTGAACAAGGTCACACAGCTAGATGGCAGTTGGTTGAATAACACACTGGGCAAAAAATGCCTACAGGGCAAATAATGCCTTAAAGGTCAACTTATACACTACTACAGCGGTAGTAAAATAAAAAAAAGTAAAATAAAAAAAAATGAATATTAAAAAAAAAAATTAAAGTTGGTGCTGCTGAACTACTAGGAGCAGCAGATTAGCACACCAGTCCCACTCCCCAACACTGCTAGACTAATAGCACTGGGCTCTTATAGTAGTAGTAGTAGTAGTAGTAAAACAACAAAAAAATAAATAAAAGCAGTCCTTACAAGGACTACTGTTATTGCAGCAGTCAGCAGATGAGATCAGAAGCAGGACAGCTGCCCACAGCAGCTACATACAGAGCACTGCAGTAGAAGGTAGATTACTAGCCAGCAAAGCTACCTAAGCTTAAATGTCCCTCAAACCCCTGCAGACTTCTGTCCCTCCAATAACAGAGCAGTATCAAAACGATTACTAGCCAGCAAACTTTCAACTGTCCCTGAAATCACTAACAGGCAGCAGCTCTCTCCCTACACTATCTCTTCAGCACACACAGGCAGAGTGAAAAAACGCTGCAGGGCTTCGGTTTTTATAGGGAAGGGGAGTGGTCCAGGGGAGAGCTTCCTGATTGGCTGCCATGTACCTGCTGGTCTGGGGTGAGAGGGCAAAAAAAAGCGCCAACAATGGCGAACCCAAAATGGCGAACGTCGCGCGACATTCGCGAACTTCCGGCGAGCGCGAACACCCGATGTTCGCGCGAACAAGTTCGCCGGCGAACTGTTCGCGACATCTCTAATTGTTACATACCTTATTGAAACACCAGGAGCCAGATATTGGGTAACATGGACACAGCATTTATTCACATTTTATCATATAAATAGGACCTTGCTAGCCTAACCCAAGGCAATGTTCTAAAGCCAGAATTCCATAGGAGATAAATACTATGCTTTGCCATTCCTCACTGAAGACTTGAGATCAGCACTATGTCATTATATCCACCACTGAGTATTAGACTGCCTCTATGTACAGAGATGATGGCCCCAAGTTCTACTATGAGCATCTCCCACCATGAGAGAAGTTCAGCAGCCCTGTTTTCGGTCCTGAATATGCAGTGTGTTGATGATAGGAAATCCAAGCAGGCTGTCACCTGCAGTAGTAGCGTCTATATCAATCAACGCACTGTGCAGTCACAAGAGAGAACCTCCTTACTCCCTAAAAAAAAAAATTTAAAATTTCTTTTTTAGTACTCTGGCCAACCGAACGCTGCTGTGACAAATAAAACTTAAAATACATTATCATATATCCACTGTTTTCATCCGCAAGATGGAAAAAATTTCTTACCTGACCTCAATGGTGATCGGAAACATTCCCTGGTTCGAGCGTTTGACATTCATTTAACAGGAATCAATACAATGCAGGTACTCATATTTATACTGTATGAAGGTACAGAAACCACAATATAATGGCAAAATATAATGGTACATTCAGGAAAACATCCACACCTAGTTATTAATAGATAATATGAGAACATAAAGAAGAAAAAACGATCGACATTTTCTCAAAATATGCAAAAAAGGGGGCGGGTGGGCTGTTTCCTCTTTTTTTGCTCAGAAGAAAAGGAAGTGAACTGCTTTTTCCCCTGACATCACATCCTTCTCTTTCTCGGCCCCCAGCCTTGCTTTTCCCTGCCTTAACTCATTCCTTCTCACCAAATAACAGCTGCATCTGATTCTGCCAATCTCCAAATATAAACCAGTGTAATCTGGCTGCTGGTCATTCAGATCTTTTGTCATGCAGCCCCTGCGTTTATAGCTCTAGGGTTTTCCTTTCAAACAGACAAACAGTCTACAGAGGTTTAAGATACAGTTACACACTGTCTTCAGACAGATTCATTCTAGCAACAAATACAAAGTATAAATGAAGCAAACCAACAAAAAAATTTAGTGCTCATAAATGTGCTTAAATCTATATCTGTATTCAAGATATACTATTAAAAATATACTTTATTCTCATGTCCAGAGGCTTAGGGGGTTATTTACTAAACTCCGAATGCAAAAATCACAAACATTTTTTTTAATAAAATCAGACTTTTAAAAAATCACACATTTTTCAGAATTTATTAAACCCTAAGGATGGAAAAGTCTGAATCTGAAAATCCGGCATCTCAGACCTGTCGCGGTTGCATATAAGTCAATGGGAGAAGTCCCAATGATTTTTTTATGTGCGCTGGGTTTCGTGCAATACCCTGAAATTTGCAGAGTTTTCAGGTGAAAATTCTGAAATAATCGTGAAATTCTTGAAAATTGTATGAAAAATTTTGAAAAACTGATTTTTTTTTCCCCTCAAAGCAAATTTTAGGGAAAATGTGATAATAAATAAGTGGAGAAAACCCGAGCGGATTTGATCGTAGTTTGTAGCAGAAAATATTGATGTAAATTCGGACTTTGATAAATAACCCCCTTCATGTCAGTAATTGGGTATTGCATTTAGTACATTTTGTAGCCTATGGTATCATGTTTGTGTTCATCTTTTAAATTATCATCTTTTAGCTCTTTTCTGCAACAAACTAATACTAAATTACACACTTGGGAAAAAATGAGTGCATTATTAAGCTTTTCTGTAGTAATAAAGGCTATTAAAAATTATATCAGAGAGCAGCACACTCACTATACCAGAGACTCACTATACCAGAGGAAAACTGATGGATCAAAGCAAGTTTTTCTTTTTTCCTAGCACATTTTCACTAATAGAAAACAAGGATCAGAAATTTCCATTCAGATTGGCCTCATGTAGTGAAAGAAAAAATAGAGGAGCTGAAGAGATCTTTGATTTATTTTCAGTTTCTACTGTAATTTGTTTAAAAAAGCTGCAGTAAATTAATCAATTAGAGGGTGACAAACACTTCAGGAGATGCATGAGTTCATATGATGTTTAATATAGTGAGATCTACAAATAATGTAATGAGCTCAGATGAGATTTTGCTGAATTAATTTGCTTCTGTAAATTCTGCAATAGAAAAACACACTTACTTTCATGGGATGCACTTTTTTAAAGTGTATAATTGTGCCATGTGGGGAATTCTTGGAATCATCTTTAAATCTATTTCCAAAGCTTGGTTATGGTAATGTCAGAATTACACTGTTTTATTCCGGCTAATAGCTGACATAGCAATAACTATTGTGTTTGTTTACCAGAAAACCAGCAATTAAATTAACACTGAGTCTTTCTCAGTACATAGTGGACATAATTCAGTCTTACATTTAAATTACATCAATCTGTCAGGAATGGCCTGTAGCTGATTCAATGACAGTACATAGTTACATAGTTAAATCGGGTTGAAAAAAGACGAAGTCCATCAAGTTCAACCCCTCCAAACGAAAACCCAATATCCATACACACACAATCCTCCAAACTTTCACATAAATTATATATACCAATATCTATACTAACTATAGAGTTTAGTATCACAATAGCATTTGATATTATGTCTGTCCAAGAAATCATCCAAGCCACTCTTAAAGACATTAACTGAATCAGACATCACAACATCACCCGGCAGTGCATTCCACAACCTTACTGTCCTCACTGTTAAGAACCACCTATGTTGCTTCAAATGAAAGTTCTTTTCTTCCAGACTGAAGAGGTGGCCCCTGGTACGGTGATCCTCTTTATGGGTAAAAACCAGTTTAGTTGCACGTCTCTGCACTCATTTATATCCCTCTTAATGACTGGAGTCCAAAACTGCACTGCGTACTCCAGATGAGGCCTTACCAGGGACCTATAAAGAGGCACAATTATGTTTTCATCCCTTGAGTTAATGCCCTTTTTTATGCAAGACAGAACTTTATTTGCTTTAGTATCAACAGAAGGACACTGCCCAGAATAAGACAACTTGTTATCTACAAAAAACACAAAATCCTTCTCATTTAAGGAAACTCCCAACACACTGCCATTTAGTGTATACAGTAACTTGCATTTTTATTATTTTTGCCAAAGTGCATAACCTTGCATTTATCAACATTAAACCTCATTTTCCAGTTTGCTGCCCAATTTCCCAACTTAGACAAATCACTCTGCAAAGTGGCAGCATCCTGCATGGAACCTATAGTTCTGCACAATTTAGTATCATCTGCAAAAATAGAAACAGTACTTTCAATGCCCACCTCCAGATCATTAATACAGAGCCCTATGGTACTCCACTAACAACAATGGTCCATTTAGAAAATGTTCCATTTACCACCACTCTTTGTAGTACTATTTCAGCCAGTTCTTTATCCATGTACAAATACTATGTTCTAGGCCAACATTCCTTAATTTAACCAGTTACCTTCTGTGTGGCACTGTATCAAATGCTTTAGCAAAGTCTAAGTAAATCACATTCATTGTCATCCCAGAATCGAGGTCCCTGAAATTAAGTTTGTCTGGCAAGATCTATTATGCATAAAACCATGCTGGCACAAACTCGTAGTATTATGATTTGCTGTGAAGTCCAGTATCTTATCCTTTATTAACCCTTCGATAAGCTTTCCTACCACTGACATCAGACTAACTGTCCTATAGTTTTGAGGCTGAGAACCGGATCCCTTTTTTGAATAGCAGCACCACATTAGCAATTTGCCAGTCTCTTGGCACTATGTCAGACCTCAATGAATCCTGAAAAATTAATTAAAGAGGTTTGACAATCACAGAGCTAAGCTCGCTAAGTACCCTGGGATGAATACCATCTGGACTAGACCTTTGTTTATCTTAACATGTTCTAGTCTCTTTTGAATTTCCTCATGTGTGAACCACAGGCATGGATTTGTGGAGAGGCCACCAAGGCCCAGGCCTAGGGCGGCAAGATGTTAGGGGGCAGCATGCTGCCCAACCACACCCACATTGGTTCAGAAACACTCGGGATGCGCAGGAGATACGATAGTTTTTAATTACCTGTGCACCAATCCCCATAGCTCCAGTCCCAATGATGAAAATTTGAGCGAATAAAAGGGAGGCGACGGGGGTGACGAACAACAGCAGGCCTAGGGGCCGCCCTCTATGTAAATCCAGCCCTGGTGAACCATGCATCATTAATTATATTACTAGACTTGGGACTATTAAGAAGGAAACCTTCATTAACTGGTTCCTGATTTGTGTAGACAGACAAAAAATCTGCAGAATCTGCGCTTTTTTTTTTTTATCAGATGACCCCCCTCTGATATTTAAGGTCCCACCCCTTCCTGCTTCATGCCTTTTCTTACCCACCTCTACACTAACACTTCTATTGAACCAAAAAGGTTTTGCTTTGCAATGACTTTCCTTGATTACAAGTGGAATATACTGACATGTATATTTATTAAGCAGCATTTTAAAGACTTCCCATTTTTGTTCTGTGTTTAACCCTGTGAAAGGCATTTTCCACTTAATATTTGCCATTCTTTCCCCTAGCACAGTGGACCCCCTTCCATTGAGGTGCAAACCATCACGATTGTATAGGTTGTACCCCAAGGAAAAATCAGCCCAGTGCTCTACCCAAACCCTTCCTTCCTACACCAAGGCTTGAGCCACGCATTTAGCTCCTTAAGCTCCCGCTGTCTTCCTAAACTTGCACATGGCACGGGCAAAATTTCCAAAAATATGACATTGAAAGTCATTCCCTTGATCTTAGAGCCTAGATCCATGAAATCTTTTATACCGGGCTTCCATCTACCATTAATTTTGTCATTAGTACCGATATGCACTAAAACAGTTCGGTCATGCCCAGCCCCATCCAATAATTCTACCCGATCAACCGTATGCCGAACCCTGGCACCAGGTAGACAGCAAACTGTTCCATTGTAGTGGTCCAGACGACAGATTACCCTATCCACTTTCCTAATAATTTAATCCCCTACAACCACAATCTTTTTAGGACTGACTCTGCTCACATCCCCACCACTACTAGAGAAACTGGTCTCCCGGCTGTTAGAGAGATCAGCCCCATCTAGAATTGGCAATCCAGAAAAGGCAGAAAAAAAACTATAAAAATTGTAACCACAGTATTTAAATATAAAACCTTACCATAAAATAACAGTTAATAACAAATACTTATCATTTTCAGTTGATTTGTTTGCTTTTAGTTGATTTTTCCAGTCAGCAGCCTGTTTGAAGCATGTCAACGTTTTTATTTTTTCAACAATCTTCTTAGGGTTCAACTTTACATTCAGTTATACATTTTTATTTTTTCAACAATCTTCTTAGGGTTCAACTTTACATTCAGTAATACATCAAAATTACGTTTGGTCTCTTTGTAGAAGAAATACACACATTATGCATTAGCAGATTTACCAAAGTACAACATGGAGCTACTCACAGATTAACACTTTCATTGGATAGGAAGCAAAAGCAGGAGGGACTGGATTGCTCCCTCTTGGCACAGACATTGCACACAGAAATGATAGCCAGGGCAAGCAGGAGACACATCTTCTGCTTGTCCTGCCTGCCATTTCTGTCTTCAATGCCTGACTTGTAAGTAGGATTTAACCTTCAATATTCTGTAATACATTTCACTGACTCACCCACATGAAATGTATACTGTGAATAGAAGAGAACTAGGAATAGCATACAAGCCTATGACTGTGTCCACATGCATATCCCTTACATGCCATATCTTTATAGGTAGGAAGAGGTTACTGTGAATTGTACCCATAACTGTGTATTGTGTCCATAAGAGGTTGCTTCTATGGTCAAAACACACAACAAGTGTCTTCTATATAATGCCTCCCCTAAAGCAGGCGCTAAGCACACAACTCTCTTAGAATTAGTTCTCTTTGCCTGATGCACTAATCTAAGTGCAATGTGCACAAGGGTGCAGATGCCAGGAACACAAATCAGATGCACTCAAGATATCTGAAATACATAGTCTGAATACTCTTTCTTCTCTTTCATATTTCACAGTGCAATAGAAAGATGATTGTGAGTAGGCCAACAACAAAGTAAAGTGGCAGAATACTCCAGATGTACTAAACATATGTTCAATTTATCTCTAAGAAACTAGCCTGACAAGGGGAGTCCTCACTTGACCCTTCACCTTGAGCCATCTCTCTGAACCCCAAAGGTACATACCTTAACAAAACACCAGGAGCAAGAAATGAGGTTTTATTGGGATTTAATGGGATTTATTCACACAAATTTTATCAAATAAATAGGAACTTGTCAGCCTAACCCAAGGCAATATTCTAAAGCCAGAATTTCATAAGAGTTTGCTACTATGCTCTGCAGTTCCTCGCTGAAGACTTGAGTTTCACTTCCATATTTGCCATTTGAGATGAGCAGTATGCCATTATATCCACCACTGAGCATAAGGCTGCCCCTACCTACAGAGAAGTAGGCCAGCACCCTCTCTGCCTTTCTCATGTGCCCTCTGGAATGCACGGTCAATCTGCAATAAACTCACAGCAGTCCATGATCTCTTTATATCCAAATCCCTTCACCTTCTGGCTATCACTGAAACATGGCTCTCTCCCACAGACACTGCTTCACCTGCTGCCCTCTGCTATGGAGGCTTCTCACATGGTCACACCCTTAGACCAGATGGGTGTCATGGTGGGGTAGGATTTCTTCTCTCCCCCAAATGTAGGTTTCAAAATCTAACCACACCAATTTCTCTCTCCTTTACTTCTTTTGAAGTCTGCAGCATATGTTTGTTCTCTCCAATCTCTCTGCGTGTTGCTGTCATATATATCGCCCCCCCTGGTCTCTACTCTACTTTCTTGGATCACTTTGCTGCTTGGCTTCCATACTTTCTCTCCAGCGAGACACCTGCTCTCATTTTAGGTGACTTCAACATCCCCATTGACAACTCTGCTTTTCCTGCCACCTCTAAACTCCTCTCTCTAACAACTTCATTTGGTTTTTCTTAGTGGACCGACTCACCTACCCACATCGAGGGTCATGCTCTTGATCTTATATTCTGCGACTCGTGCCACCCATCCAACCTTACTAACTCTCCTTACCCCCTATCTGACCATCACCTACTCTCCTTTCCGATAATACTTTAATCTGCACTATCACAACCATCTCTCTCTACCCATACATACAGAAACCTTAACGCCTTTGATCCACAACAATTATCAACAGTATCAGCACAACCCATCTCTCATATTAACAATCTTCCCTGTCCCAATATGGCAGCTTCAACAGCGCTTGACTCCCTTGCACGATGCCCTTTCAACAGCGCTTGACTCCCTCGCACCTTCTACCACCTGTCACAACCGACCAACTAAACCCCAACCCTGGCACACTAATGTAACTCGGTACCTCAGAAGATGTAGTAGATCAGCTGAGCGACTGTGGAGAAAGTCACAAACTGATCCTGACTTCATCCACTTCAAATTCATGCTCTCCTGCTACAACTGAGCTCTATCATTAGCTAAAGAACAATACTTCTCTTCTTTAATCTCCACTCTGTCCTCTAAACCAGAGCAACCGTTTTTAACAATATTTAACTCACTCCTATGCCCCCCTCCACCTATTAATGTAACTGCCCAAGATCTTGCTCATCTCTTTAATTATAATCAATCTCATTAGGCTGAGCATACAGTCTGACAACAATCTCAGACTAACATGCAGTCCACTCACATTCACTTTGCACTCCTTCACCCCTGCAACACTAGATGAAGTTAGCAAACTTCTAGTCTGCTCAAAACCCACAACCTGTTCCCTTGACCCCATACCCTCTCGCCTCCTCTATCCAATCTCTGATACACTCTCTCATGCACTTCCAAGCTCTCCCGCTAATTATCGTCCGGTTTCCCTTCTTTTATTCGCATCCAAATTACTTGAAAGGCTTGTTTACAAATGCCTGATCCAACATCTCACTCACAACTCCCTTCTCGACCCCCTGCAATCTGGCTTCCGCCCAACACACTCAACTGAAACTGCACTCACCAAAGTAACTAATGATCTTCTACTGGCAAAGTCTAAAGGTCACTATTCCATACTTATCCTTCTAGATCTCTCTGCAGCCTTTGACACAGTTGACCACACACTACTCCTAGACATTCTATACTCAGCTGGCATTTGTGAACTGCTCTTTCATGTTTTACATCTTATCTTTTTCACCATTCCTTTAAAGTTGCCTTCTCTAACTCTACTTCTACTACATTCCCTCTCTCTTTCAGGTTCCTCGCGGCTCTGTTCTAGGCCCCCTGCTGTTCTTGCTCTATACAACTTCACTAGGAAAACTTATTCAGTTGTTTGGACTTCAGTATCACCTTTATGTGGATGACACCCAACTCTACTTGTCTACTCCTGATCTTTCTAATTCTGTCCTTTCCTAAGTTACAGATTGTCTCTCTGCTGTCTCCTCCTCGATGTCACAGCTCCACCTGAAACTGAACCTTTCAAAAACAGAACTCATTATATTTCCTCCAAGATCATCCCCTGTCCCTCAGTTATCACTCATAGTAAAAAAACACCACCTTTCATTACACCACACAGGCACGCTGCCTAGGAGTTATCTTAGACTCACATCTGTCTTTTTCACCACACACTCAAACACTCACAAAATTATTTCGTATTCAACTGTGCAACATTGCCTGAATACAACCATATCTCAGTTCAGAATCAACTTAAACACTGATTCAGTCGCTCATCATCTCCCGCCTTGATTACTGCAACCTACTCCTTGCAGGTATTTCAACAAGTCACCTTTCACAACTCCAATCTGTTCTAAATGCGGCTGCTAGACTCATTCATCTATCTCACTGCTCAACATCAGCTGCTCCCATATGCATGTCCCTTCACTGGCTCCCAATCTCCTCTAGAATCAAATTCAAATTACTAACACACACCTTCAAGGCTCATCATAATGAAGCCCCTCCCTATATTTCATCTCTGATCTCCAAATACACTCCTTGAGGAAACCTTTGCTTCTGATCTTTGCCTCGCTTCTCCTCTCATCACTTCTGCCCATTCTTGTCTACAAGACTTTTCTCGGACTTCTGCTTTTCTCTGAAACTCTCTGCCTCGAGCTGTCAGACTTTCTCCTTCTTTCCAAACTTTCAAGTGTTCCTTAAAGACTCACCTGTCTAAAGAAGCTTATTCAATGTACCTTAATTAATCAATCATTGCTGTATCATAAATCACAAAATTGTTTCTAAAATCCTAATGTCTCAATTGTACCCTAACCCTTAGTTTGTAAACTGTTATGTGTAGGGCCCCTCTATTCCTATTGTACTCTGTAACCCTTGTTTGTTATTCACCATTTATTCCCTGTTTGTTATAACTAAGGTAAAGCAATGCGTATCTTGTTGATGCTATATAAATAAATGATGATGATGATGATGAAATAAAGTTTAAAATACATTATCATTTATCCACTGTTTTAATCCGGAGGAAGGCAAAAAACCCAGCCTGAAGCCAGTGCCAATTATGAAAAAAAATTCTTCCTGCCCCAATGATGATCCGAAACATTCCCCGGATCAAGCATTTGACATTCATTTAACAAACTAATACCATGCAGACTCTCATATTTATACTGTATAAAGATACAATAAGAAACCACAATATAACTGAATTCAGGAAAACATCCACATTCAGTTATTAATATATAATATGAAACCATAAAGAAGAAAAATCCTGACATGTTTTAAAAATATGCAAAAAGGGGAGGGTGGGTGCAATGTTTTTACCTGCTCAGAAGATAAGGAAGTGAACTGCTTATACCCTCACAGAGACACATAATTTTCTCCACACTGGAATTGTACTGAAATCTATTTTTAAAAGGACCAAATAGATTTTTATATTTAAATTAGAAATCTAACATGATGCAGACATTTTCTTACTTTCCCAAGTTATCTAAACCTTGCAACTTGTGCTCTAATAAACTTACTCTATATTTCCTGAAAATTGGAGTGGCATCAGAGCTGATATTGTGCAAACAGAGTCAAATCTGGTCAGCCAATCAAGAAGAGCTACATATTTCTAAGCTGCCCCTACTGCTTTGCTTCTAACTAATAGAACACGCCGGTGGAAAAAAAAAAATGCCCATATTGCCTCCCATCTCCTCACCAATAATTCCCTTTTGATTTGAAGGAACATATTTTTAGGGGAGGGAGGCTAAGATGGTGCCAAATTTGCAACAAATGTTGGAAATTAGTATTTACATGGTACACTACTGTGAAATTTGTGGACATTTTGACATGCATTCTGTTTCATCAAAAAACAGGGAAAAATTATGTTATTATTATGGCAATGTTGCCTTCCATATCAACCAATGGGATTGGAGCCCTTTCCTAGCCCTTAACCTGTATACATAAAAAGTGCAAGCACAATTGTTGGAAGAAACTGGCAACATGGAAGCCTTTTTTTCAAAAACAGTTGTAGCATACAGGAAAAGAGCTTCTCTAACAAGGTACGTCAATGTATAAACATAGTGGAGGTCGGGGCTTGGCCAACTATGATCTAGGTCGGACGCACATATTGAGAGCTCTTCTCTGGTAGACCTTTCTAAGCCCAAAATATAAGCATTTATTATTAGCTATATGGCAGCTTTGGGCCCTTCTACCAAGACCGGATGATGGGGAAACAGAAGCAAAAAGAACAGAAATGCACAATGTCTCAGTTTCTGCAGAAATCGGCACATATAGACAGGGTGGCTTCAATCCAAGAATCCATTCTATGCGTTCGTCTATTTCACCACCATCTTCACCTAGCAGTTATGATCCCCAGGCTTCACAATCACCAGGTCAGTTACGAACAGCCTCCAATTTTTCTCCGGAACTGACCCGCAAGCGCTACCGGTTACTGCTCAAATACTTGCAGAGAAACTGGACGCTTTGCAAAAATCTCTGGCAGATTCAATTGCTAAGACCATTGCTGTGGCTATTCAAAGCTTACAAACTGATCTAGATGACCTGGGGGAACGCACAAATAGGATGGAAACATCAACAGATGATCTTGGGACTTTAGAAGAGGATAATAAATAAGTTAGAAGTTGGGGAGCACCATCCATCCAATACAAAGGACGGTGTGCAGGGTCAGATAATAGTTAATAATACAAAAAGGAGAAAAAGAAATGACCCATCTCATTGCACCTTCCCATCCATATGTTGTGAAGACTCAAGTGAAGTGATTATTAAAACTTAACTTTTAATTGAGCAATAAAACTTCTGTCTAGATAGCAATATTAAAACACTGGTTAGATAGGGGGCTAATCGACTTATATCAGAGACACTGGGGATCTGCTACAGAAGTTGGTCGAAGTGAAGGTTGACAGTGACACATACATAGTGAGCTGTGACGTAGAATCCTTATATTCCTCCATCTCTCACAAACATGGTTTAGAAGCAATACGGTATTTCATGGAAATGGAATCGGATTGGGATGGTCAATTTATTGATTTCATGGCAGACTTGACTGATTTCTGTCTTAATCATAATTGTTTTGTGTTCAATGAAAAATTCTATTTACAAATAAGGGGTGTCGCCATGGGTGCGGCCTTTGCCCCCACATACGCCAATTTATTTATGGGATGGTGGGAGGCTAATAATGTATTTGGGGACCAGATGGCGCAATACATCCAACACATTTCTCATTGGTTTCGTTACATTGATGACCTGATGTTCCTCTGGACTGGTACTAGGGATGATTTGAGTGAATTCCTGCAATGCCTAAATGTTAACCATCTTAATATCAAGCTTACACATGCCATCAGCAAGCAAAGTATCGACTTCCTTGATATTAATATCATGATTAGGGAGGATGGTACTATTGCTACTGACCTATTTCGCAAAGCTACTGCGACAAATTCCATCCTTCACTTCCAGAGCCATCACCCAATGGCCACAAAAAGAGGAATCCCGGTGGGTGAATTCCTCAGGTTACGCCGTAATTGCTCTGACTTTGGTCTTTTTCGGCAAAGGGCAAGTGAATTAACGGAACGGTTGGTAGATAGAGGATACTCAAAGAATGTTATACACAAAGCCTACACTAGAGCAGCTAGGACATCCAGAAACTCCCTATTGGAGTCATGCAAACGTAATTTGCAGAATAATAGTCAACCTATCAGATTTATAGGTACGTTCTGTAAACAATGGCCTGCCATTGACTCAGTCCTAAAAAAACACTGGCATATCCTACACACGGATCCAGTCCTCTCTACAATAGTAGGACCCCGACCTCTGACTTGCTGTAGATGAGCACCGAATCTTAGAGATCAGTTGGTAAAGAGCCATTTCTCTAGACAATCCAAGATAATGGTGAATGGAACCTCTACATGTGGCAAATGTAAAGTTTGTAGATATATGCATAATCAGAATCCGGTAGTTGACAGATTTGGCAAGAGCCATAAGATCACTGACAATTTCACATGTAATCCCAATAATATCATTTACATGCTGACTTGCCCTTGTAATAAAATATACATTGGCAAAACCAACAGAGCTTTCAAAAAGAGACTGAGCATATCCTCAGCATTGATAATGCATTGGATCTGATGAAAGCCCACAAAAAATTACCACCGGTAAGTCGCCATTTTCTTGAGGCTCATAATCACTCAAGCTCTGGTTTGAGAGCAATGGGCCTCTTGAAGGTGACATTGGGCATAAGAGGTGGAGATCTTGAATCAGCTCTTTTATCTAGAGAGAGCGAGTGGATATTTCTGATGAATGCGCTGAGCCCTAATGGTCTTAACGAGAGTATCACAATGAACATATTTATCTAACAGCTCTGGGAACCTTACCCTACAATACAGGGTCTCTATATTAAGTTTAAGATCATATTGGCTTTGTTAGCCTTCAATCTTATATTTGGCTACGTTGCGATTACAATTTGGTTCTTGTGTAATGTCAATATTATATTACATTTATTTGGACAGGTTACAGTATACTATACTTAAGTACTCCGTACTTCAGGGAGCTGCTATGACCAATAAGTGTATTTTTCATACTGATTCTATTTTGACATTATTATGTCTCAATTCTATCATCATATATGCGATTTTGTACTCATACGGACTGTTTAATACAGGACCATTTGGGTTAATATGGTCATCAAGTGTTAAGCTGTTGGATTTTACTTCCTTCTAACTTTTACACATATCTGTCTGCTTTTGGCAACAAGGTTTCGCACAATGTTTCCGATTTGTTATTTAAACTACAGGGGATATATTGTTGCGCTTAGCCTTGCGCATACAGCAGATTGAGTGGAAGGAACTGATGACCTGTAATCATAGGCATAATCTTTTCTGACAGTACCTGTCAACTGTTCCCCTGTGACGCCCAGTTCCCCTGTGACGCCCAGCATACCTACTCGCTGCCGAGGCGCGACGCAGATTGCGTCACTAAGCTTTCCGATTGGCTTATTCAAATTTGTACCGGTTGCTTGGTGGTTATAAATAGAAGTGCAGTGTCGGCTCTCCCCTTATGCCTTTGATAAAGCCCGTAACTGAATGGGTGAAACGCGTGTCAGGCGCAATTTTAGCTTTTGGTTAGGTAGGCGTCTGATAGGGACAACGCATTTACAGCTGGGGAGAACGGATCGGGAGGGTACTTTTGGAGGGTGAAGGGGTTGGTTATCGGACGATCCGTGGGGTAAAGAACTTGCTACCAATATCCTGATAATTTTGGTTACTTAATAACCGCTTATAATTCAGGCCACTATACCACAATCACCCGGCAGGGTGATCATACACCTGAAGGGAGGGATCCTGAGGTGGGAGAAGGGGTGGCCTGTTGGGAATTTTCACCTCTGGGGTGCTCTTTATAGGTATGCAATATGATTAATCGTCAAAAAATTTACAATATTCATTGATTTGCTCCAACCGACCGTAACTTTCAGGTGACTTCATCCCTCCTACCCCTGGCTTATCAGTCGATCAGCCCCCTATCTAACCAGTGTTTTAATATTGCTATCTAGACAGAAGTTTTATTGCTCAATTAAAAGTTAAGTTTTAATAATCACTTCACTTGAGTCTTCACAACATATGGATGGGAAGGTGCAATGAGATGGGTCATTTCTTTTTCTCCTTTTTGTATTAGAAGAGGATAATATGGCTCTTAAGGAGGAGATCACACATCTCAACTTAGTCTGGGAGGATTTAGAAAACAGATCTCGCAGGCAGAACCTAAGGTTCAGGGGGATAATAGAAGAGATTGGCCCACAACAATTACAGCAATTTTTAAAAAGGCCTTTTTTTTTTACATATTCTTTATTTGGTTTTCTTTTTTCAGAAAGATAAAACAAAGACAATATACAGAAAGAAGAATGAAAAACAACATAATAAGAATAATAGGAATTATATCAGAAGGGTGTGACCCCTGGTTGCAGTCACATGACGGTTGTACAGTTAATGCATTCATCAGTTCATAATACTTGACATCATCTCTGGAACAATAAAAGTAGTACCCATTAACTTTATTTTAATCTGTTGTGTCAAGGGTCTTCAAAACAATAAAAAGACAAGGGTGGATCAGCACATCACAATCTATCAGATCATAATAATACAACAACAACATCACAATCTATCTTCTAGCTTGTAGTACAAGAAATTCACATATTTTGATATTACCCTTCTCACTAAGAAAACATCATACAGCAGCCAAAGCACGGGTATAATCCAGGGATGATTTGAATAAGGTCCAGGATGTCCAGGTTTCTATATACTTGGTGGGGGATTTATTTGTGTATGAGAGTAACTCTTCCATGCGTTGTATGAGTATGAGTAGGTTTTAGTTTAGCTAAACAGCGATCATCAAATGCTGTGCTGTCTGCCAATAGCAAGTTTTTCTCTGGGTTTGTTTGAAACCAATGGGTTAATTGATGGTGCATAAACCGCTGGGCAAAGGACTGCGGGGGAGTCTCTAAAATATTTTCTAGAGGGGCCACTCCTGTTAAACTTCTCACCCTTATAAAGGGGTAATTCTCCCTCTGTCGTTAAGACAAGAAACCCTTACTAAGCATACCCGACGGAAACGCTGGATTCCCAATCAGGGGTGTCATTGGCCCTGTCCTAGCTGATAAAGATATTAGTCGTAGGAATTTATTCCATGCCAGTAATATATTGTGTATAGTTATGGGTAACATCAAAGCGTCTTGTCTATCTTTGGGATTTATCCAATGTAATGCATCTAAAGGCTGCTTCACCTGAGACTGTTCTATCTGAATCCATTATTTTTGGTCCTGATGGTGGAAAGAGTCTACCAATCTAGTGCAGGTTGCCGCTTGCCAATAAGTATATAAATCGGGTAATCTTGCACCTCCATTCTGTTTGCGCCTGTGCAAGATTGACATTTTGATTCGGGGTGACTTGTTAGCCCAAACAAATTGCGTGATGAGCCTATTGGCTTTCTGTAAGATATTCATTTTAGGTGGCATGGGAAGGGTCTGGAAGAGGTATAGGAATTTTGGGAGGATTATTATTTTTACAAAGTTAATCCTCCCAAACCAAGTGATTTGTGAATGGTCAATCCTTTGTAGGTCTGCCTTAATTTGGTTTAGCAATTTGGAGTAATTGAGTGTCGCGGCATTGGAACTGTCATGTGGGACCAGAATCCCTAGTTATTTAAGGGATGTAGGCTGCCATGCAAATGGAAAATTTTGTTGCAGTCTGAGTAGATCAGTTTTGGACAGAGATACATTTAACGCCTCAGATTTGGATGTTTTAATTTTGAAATAACTATAGAGGCCGAATCTTTCTAATTCTTGCATGACTGGAGGGATTGAAAGAAATGGGGATTTCACATAGACTAATAAGTCATCTGCAAATGCAGCTGCTTTAACCTCCCTTACACCTATTTTCACACCTTGTATTGGTACTGGCAGGGGCTAGTGGAGTGGGGGGAGGAGAAGGGGCAGTGGAGGCTAATGAGGGAGGAAGGTCTGTGACAGTCAAGAGAGGAAGTAGGGGACAGAAGAGTAGGGGGGCTGGTCCACAGTTTGTCCAAAACAGCAAATTCGCCGTTTTGGCTGAAGATGCTGGGGAGGAAAACTCCGAACTGGCGTGTATGGAGCAGGCTGACTCTTGGAGCATCCCGGGAGGCAGTGGCTCTAATACGGGTGGTGGGGGGAGTGCAAGGAAGGAAAGGCAGGTTCTAGTTATAGGGGATTCAATTGTTAGAAAGGTGGATAGGGTAATCTGTCGCAAGGCCCCTACATGCCGAACAGTCTGCTGCTTGCCTGGTGCTAGGGTTCGGCATGTGGTGGAACGAGTGGACAGATTATTGGGAGGGGCTGGGGAAGACCCAGCGGTCTTGGTACACATAGGTACCAATGACAAAGTTAGAGGAGGTGGTAAAGTCCTCAAAAATTATTTTAAAAAACTAGGTGCAAAGCTGAGGGCGAGTACTTCCAAGGTAATTTTCTCAGAGATATTACCTGAGCCACGAGCAACACTAAGGAGACAGCGGGAGCATAGGGAGATTAATGCGTGGCTGAAAGATTGGTATAGGGAGGAAGGTTTTGGGTTTTTGGAGAACTGTGCTGATTTCTCAGTCGGCTGCAGGCTCTTTGCTAGGGATGGGCTGCACCTCGATGATGGGGCAGCTGTTTTGGGAGAGAAGATGGCTAGAGGGTTGGAGGAGATTTTAAACTAGGTGTGGGGGGGGGGTTCAGTAAAAGATTCAGTGGAAGACAGGTTAGATGAGATAGTGGGCAAAGAAAGGGAAAATGGGGTAGGAGATTTGGCTGGGGGTGCTGTTAAGGATAGGGAGGACCACATGTCATATGTTCAATATGGTACCAGTATTAAATGTATGTTTACAAATGCAAGAAGTCTGACTGGTAAAATGGGTGAGCTGGAGCTGCTGATGTTTGAAGGAAAATATGATGTGATTGGTGTGGCCGAAACATGGCTGAATGAGTCGCATGACTGGGCAGTAAATATCAGTGGCTATACTTTGTTTCGGAGGGACAGAGGCAATAGAAAAGGAGGAGGGGTATGTCTGTATGTTAGGCAGGATGTAAAAGCTCATATAAAGGAGGAGGTTATGTTAGAAAATGAGGGGCAGAAATCGTATGGGTGGAGTTCTTCACCTGGAGTGGAGCAACGTTACTGCTAGATCAGTTAATGGGAACAAGTTTATAAACTTATTGCACAACAATTTTTTAGCACAGGTTGTTGAGGAGCCTACCAGAAAAAATGCTATTCTTGATTTATCTCAAATGACCCAGAACTTATAGCAAATGTGCAAGTCATTGAACCCCTGGGTAATAGTGACCATAATGTTATATCTTTCAATGTCTGGTGCAAAAAACAAAAATATACTGGGGCAACAAAAACCATGAATTTTGGAAAAGCTAATTTTAGTGCCTTGAGGGCTGCCCTACAGAGCATTGATTGGGGCATTATGTTTTCAGCTAAAAACACAGAACAGAAATGGTTGTCCTTTAAAACGATATTAAATCATTACTGTTCTCAATTTATTCCCTTAAGGACTAAACATAGAAGCTCTAAGAAACATCCTTTGTGGCTTAATACAGACGTAAAGAAGTTAATAGGAAAGAAGAGAAAGGCATTTAAAAACTACAAATCTGTAGGGACAGAAGCTGCATTTAATGAATATAAATATTGTAATAAATGTTGTAAATCAGCAATCCGGAAGGCTAAGAAAAGAAATGAAGAGTTAATTGCGGTGGAGGTGAAAACTAACCCTAAAAAGCTTTTTAAATATATTAATAGTAAAAAGATGCAGGTTGAGAGTGTTGCTCCATTAAATAATGGTACCAGTATGGTTGTAACAGATACAGAAAAGGCAAATGTGTTAAATCAGTTCTTTTCGTCAGTGTATACAATAGAGGAGTCTGGGTTCACAGGCTCACTTTATAACTGCACGAATGGTTCAGCTCAATCTAGTCAGTGGCTGACTCAGGATATGATTCAAAAAGCTTTAATACAAATTAATGTAAACAAAGCTCCAGGGCCTGATGGCATATAAACCCTGGGTTCTAAGAGAGATTAGTTCAGTTTTAGACCAGCCCTTATTTCTGATTTTCTCAGATTCACTTTCATCTGGTATGGTGCCTATGGATTGGAGAGAAGCTGATGTTATTCCAATATTTAAAAAGAGATTACGTTCTCAGCCTGGCAATTATAGGCCAGTAAACTTGACATCTGTGGTGGGCAAATTATTTGAAGGCTTGTTAAGGGATCACATTCAAAATTTTGTCCTAATGAATGGCATTATGAGCAACAATCAGCATGGCTTTATGAAAGATAGGTCATGTCAGAAGAATTTGATTGCATTTTATGATGTGGTAAGTAAGATTCTGGACAGTGGCGGGGGGCAGTAGATGTGATCTATTTGGATTTTGCCAAAGCGTTTGATACTGTGCCCCACAAATGACTGCTTTCTAAATTAAGGTCTGTTAAGGGCTTAATGAAGTCGTTTGCACGTGGATATGAAACTGGCTACAGGATCGGGTACAGAGGGTGGTTGTTAATGGGACATTCTCTACTTGGAGTAAGGTTCTTAGTGGGGTCCCCCAGGGCTCAGTATTGGGTCCACTTTTATTTAACTTAGGTGAGGGTGTTGTAAGTAATGTATCAGTGTTTGCAGATGACACAAAATTATCCAGCCCAATTAATTCCATCCAGGATGTGGAATCCTTGCAACAGGATCTCGACAAACTGGCAATCTGGGCAGCTAAGTGGCAAATGAGATTCAATGTTGATAAATGTAAGGTCATGCACCTGGGATGTAAAAATATCCAAGCCACTTATACCCTTAATGGGACTGCACTAGGCAAATCCATTATGGAAAAGGACCTTGGAGTCCTTGTAGATGATAAACTTGGCTGTAGCAAGCAATGCCAGTCGGCAGCATCAAGGGCAAATAAGGTCTTGAGCTGTATTAAAAGGGGCATAGGGTCAAGGGAGGAGGGGTCATTCTTCCACTGTATAGAGCACTTGTAAGGCCCCATCTAGAATATGCCGTACAGTTTTGGTCTCCATCACTCAAACAGGACATTATTGTATTAGAGAGGGTACAGAGAAGGGCAACTAAGCTGGTAAAAGGTATGGAAAATCTTAGCTATGAGGAAATACTGGCCAAATTGGGGATGTTCACGCGGGAGAAGAGGCGCTAAAGGGGTGATATGATGACTATGCATAAATATATAAGGGGATCATATAATAATCTCTCTAATGCTTTATTTACCAGTAGGTCTTTCCAGCTGACAGGAGGTCACCCATTCCGATTAGAAGAAAAGAGGTTCCTAAATATTCGGAAGGGGTTTTTTACAGTGAGAGCTGTGAAGATGTGGAATTCTCTCCCTGAATCAGTTGTACAGGCTGATACATTAGATAGGTTTAAGAAGGGGTTGGATAGCTTTTTAGCAAGTGAGGGAATACAGGGTTATGGGAAATAGCTCATAGTCCAAGTTGATCCAGGGACTAGTCCGATTGCCATTTTGGAGTCAGGAAGGAATTTTTCCCCCTCTAAGGCAAATTGGAGAGGCTTCAGATGGGTTTTTTGCCTTCCTCTGGATCAACTGGCAGATAGGTATTTAAAGAAAAAAAGGTTGAACTCGATGGACACATGTCTTTTTTCAACCTTACTTACTATGTTACTATGTAACTATGTATTAAATTATTATTCCTGATTGCAGTTATTAAGTTTTCCCATTGTTAGTATGTAAAGCAGGGGGGACAAGGGGCATCCCTGGCGCGTTCCATTCGTGAGAGAGAAGGCTTCTGATACGAGAGATTCCCTGAGGAATTTCCAGCTTACCTGATCAAAGGCCTTCTCCGCATCCGTTGATAACAGTATAAGTGGGATTTTGTGCCTCTGGGCATATTGGAGAACAGAGAAGGTCTTGATGGTGTTGTCTCTCGCTTCCCGTCCCGGGACAAACCCCACCTGATCAGTGTGTATAAGCGTGCTTAGTAGGGGTTTCTATTGGCCAACATCTTGGCATATAATTTCGTGTCAACATTCAATAAGGAAATGGGATGGTAGCTTGCACAGTTTGTTGGGTCTTTACCCGGCTTAGGTAGTACTGTTATGGTCGCTTCCAGGAAGGACTGGGAGGGAGGCTTCCTGTCAGAAATGGCATTAAATGCTGGGATGATAACTGATGCTAGGGGGTCCCCTAAATATTTATACAGCCTTATGGAAAAGCCATCCGGCCCGGGGCATTTCCCCTGTGGGGTAGAGGAGATGGCAAGTTTTAGTTGCTCCTGGAGGAGGGGCCTGTTCAATGCCGCAAGTATTTCTGAATCTATTAATCGTGTATGGGTGGTTTCCGCTATGTAGTCATGTTAAAGCCATGTTAAAGTCTCCTCCCACAATGAACCCCTCTAGAAGCAATAACATTTGTTCCAAAAACTGCGTCTGCCCTGAGTTCGGAGCATAGCAATTGATGATCGTTAGAACAGTCCTCTGGATTTCTATTTTGATGGCTTGTATGCGCCCAGTGCCATCTATTTTCGTATCTTTCACAGTGCAGTGACAGTTTTTATTTATCGCTATAGCTGTACCCTTACATTTAGCGACCGGGTTATCATTACAAAACCAGTTCGGGAAGTATTTGTTGGCTATCCTGTGCTTATGTCCTACCTTAAAATGAGTTTCCTGCATTAGGAGTATATCAGTCTTATCTTTATGCATCTCATAAAGTATTTGAGATCGCTTCTCAGGTGCATTGAGGCCTCTGCAATTTATGGATGTTATCCGTAGTTCTGCCATGAGGACGTAAGTTGAGGAACGTAACCGTCGAGGTCCAATACACCTGTAGCGGATTGTATTTCAGTGTAGATTGTGATCTGATCCGGGAGGAAGGGAGAAGAAGAAAGGGGGGTGCAGCACAAGAAAACACATATCAAAAAGACAAACAAATCTAACTGTAACAATACTCTCGTAATTGTGGGTACCTGTCCCACATGTTTCCTAGGTGGGGGGTGTGGTCTTTCACCTGCCCTAAAGGCCGCATTGAAGACTCTGGTATTGTAGGGGGTCTATTGATACTTAAACGTAATTGAACGGGTGCCTAAAAAGAACATGGGTTGGAAGACATAGAGAACAGTAATCTGTGTGGTCTATGGGGCATATGTGGGGTCACCATCCGGCACGTTAGTCAGCCAATGTTAGTTGCAACAGGTATGTGACTACTTTTCCAGATTACAGATAACTGCACATTACCCTGGAGGCGTTGTATTAAACGCTTACCCAAAAAGGCCCATGACTGTGTAAGTACAGGTCTAGAATCGCTTCATATGGGCAAGACTATTATATTATATAGTAATCACTGTGGGCCTATGTCCCTCTCTGCAATTCTACATTCGACTATTATTGACATCTGCCGTCACATTGTCACAATATCATTCTCACGCGCCCTGGTTAGCTCAGTTGGCCTGATTCCCCTTTTATGTTATCTAGAGATAAAATGTACCCCTTGGAGATCTATCAAAAGATACGGTGTCATATCACTTTAGACTTTGACCATTGAATGAGTATAGTACATTGATTTAAAAGGTGTAAGAAATCTCTAATCTCAATAACCAGTTGAGCAAATCTGCTCTATAGTAGTATGTCCATACATTACCAGGTCAACGGGAACTGGGTTTAGTAGTAATCATAAACCTGTAACTGTATAGAAGTAACTGTTCTCACTTGATTCTCAGTTGAGTCGTCTATCTCATATCTGTCTCTGCTATATCACTCCAAAACCGGCCATGTTGATCCAGCTGCAGCAAATCTCCAGGAGTCTGGACCCTTCCATGCAGGCAACATCATCGGGGGTAAAAAGAGCCTCTTCAGAAGGCCTTCTAGATCCGCTGGATTCCTCAGAGTGGTGGGTTTGCCCTGATGGAAAGCTGTTAAGGCAAAGGGGAATCCCCACTTGTATTTAATCCCCTTTGTTTGAAGGACTTACAGCAATGCCCTCCTCTGGGCTATTGTAGTTCTGGATAGGTCTGGAAAAAATTTGAGCTTGGTTCCATAAAAGGCAAAGTCTCTGGCTAAATTAGCCTTTGTCATTATTCGCTCTTTCTCAGCATAAAAGTGAACACGACATATGACATCTCGCAGTGTGGGAGCCTCTGGCCTAAGCGGCCGCAGTTCTCTGTGTACTCTGTCAATCTCTATATGTGTTGTAGGAGGCCTACCCAGGAGTTGATTAAAAATGCCTTGCTCTGAGGGCCTCAGATCCTCCGGACCAGTGGCTTCAGGTAGCCCTTTAATGTGGATGTTGTTGCGCCTTCCCCTGTTTTCCTGGTCATCTAGATGTTGTTGCAGGAGATATATCTGCGTGGCTTGCATAGTCACTGTTTTTTGGAGGGCCCCAATATGATCCGACTGCATAGATTGGGTTTCCTCCAGTGCCGTGACCCGACTATTCACTTGTTGGAAGCTCTTATTAAGATCAGCTAATTCCGTTCGCAGGGCACTCTCAAGCTTGTACACCACCTGGGTCAGGTCTGTCTTGGTGGGAAGGCCGGTTAGTGACTGCCGGATCGCTCTTAGGTCCGCCGTAAGCACTGCTTGGTCTGCGCTATATGGGCCGGCAGCTACCAATTCACTGCTATGCTGCGTCACATGAATTGGCCCAAACTGCATGTTTGCGGGGGTTGTAGTCCCGATATCCTGTGTTTTACAGTGACTGCCATGGTGGGATTGTAAACGCCGGGCTGGGTAGCACCCCATTAACAGTATCGCAGGGAGTGCAGAGTAGTGGGTTACCCGTTACGGTACCTTTAATGGCGTCTTTGGCTAAATTTCCCACAGAAGGTGTCACGGCTGTTCCTGGCTTGCCAGTCTGCTCCGTCTCCCGAGCTCCACACCGATGCACTGCTGTCTGGTGTGTTACGCGGGGCATCTGCTTGCGTACCATGTATTTGTGCTTGGATAGTCATCTGCTGTCGGCTGGCGGGGAAGGTACAGGTGTGGTTACTATGTCCTCCTCGTACATTTGCCCCACTCTGGCTGCTTCGTCATCAAGGCCGCTGGTCCAAGATGGCCGCCGTGAGTCTGCTGAGAAGTCGGCGCAATTGTCTTTTGCGCGGAAGAAGGATCCAATGTTACCTCTGGGAGAGTTCTCTTCAGGTTTCTGCTTCGTTTTATGTCTCCGCTGCCTAGTCATCGCCGCTCAGGTACCCAGAATTAGGATTAATTAGACCCCTTTACACGGAGCTCCTGCTACATGCGTGCTACTCGGTTCAGCGCTAGGCCACGCCCCCTTAAAAGGCTTTTTTATAACCATATGCCCGACCCTCACAGAAGAGTTTGCAAAATGGACAGGGCCCATCGCTCATTGGCAATTAAACCACCACCCACTAAACTACCCAGAGATGCTCTGGTATGCTTACACCATTATGAAACAAAGGAACTCATTCATCTTATAGTCAACAAAGCGAGCAAACAATACTCCCTGCGTGATGCAGGAGATGGTAAAAATTTTCTAGCTGCTCTTGGGCTGCATAAAACCTTTAAGGCACCAACAGAAGCTACACCACAAAGAACAGGACTGCAACCGCTATGGAATAAGCCCCATCATACATGCTGAAATTGATATAGCGTTTATGCAGGAAACACATTTTCCTAGGGATAAACAATATCATCTACCTCAGAATATTAATCTAAAGTGTTCTATGCATCTGGACCACACAGAAAGGCAGGTGTAGCAATTTTAATTCATAAAAATTGCCCCTTGCAAATTTCAGATACTTATAAAGCAATCAGACAGCAGGACACTACATAGCAATCAGGGGCCTTTTGGCTGGAGTATCACTTTTTTTTATGTTTATGCTCCTAATAGACATCAGGTGAAATTTGTGAAATAGATTTTAGAGAAATATTATGTCTCCTATCCACAATATACAATCGTAGGAGGTGACTTTAATGTTGCCTACTCTCAAGAAAAAGACCTGTCTCATTCTTCACCAGATAAGGCCTCTTCTGTACTAACTAGAGAATTCCTGCAATTAATGAGATGCCTGGTGCATAAACCACCCTAGGGATAGACAATTCACATTTTATTCTAATCGACATCAGGTATACTCCAGGCTAGACTACTTTTTTCTCTCACACCCCTGCTTGACATTGGATTTTACAACTAATATTCTCCCTATTTCATGGTCAGACCATGCACCGGTTATATTGGATATAGCAATAAGTTCATTACCAAATAAATCTGCACATTGGGGGTGATTGAAATGCTATTAGCAGATTTACAAACCCAGGCTAAAATTAAGACAGCACTTAGGGAATATTTTGAAATCAATAGCCTCACGGCCCCCTCAACTCCGATTCTTTGGAAAGCCCACAAGGCAACCATAAAGGGCATCTTTATATCAATAGCTTCAGCCAAAAAGAAAGGTTACCAATCTATTCTAGCTGAATTAACAGAGAAAGTTAATTGAAAACAGCTTCAACATCAGTTAATTAATACCCTTGAGACCTCACAGGCACTTATACAGGCTAAACAGAATCTCCAAAATGTCAGACTTAAGCAAGTTGACAAGACTATCAGATGGGTTACACAAACTTACTACAAGCAAGGTGACAAGCCCCTAACTCTCTTGGCCAATAAATTAAGAGATCGCAAAGCTCAGTCGGCTATTACCAAAATAAGATCCCAACAAGGTATTCTTACCCACAACCCAGCTCAAATAGTAGACCATTTTGTTCAATACTACAACGATTTATATAATCTACAAAAAAGTTCTCCTAATATAGCATTTCCCCCTTCTACGTTACTTCAAGAATTTAACAAAGCTAATATGCCCAAGTTAAATGCCACAGTTGTGGACCTTTTAAATGCTGACATTATGCCAGAAGAAATATGTACCACCTTAAAAGCACTTCCAAATAACAAAACCCCAGGTCCCGATGGGCTTCCCTAAATTTATTATAAAACGTATCAAGATATTCTCCTTACATATTTAACAAGCATTTTTAATGGGGGTGCCAATTCTGTCCACCATGCTTACATCCTACTTAACTTTACTCCCAAAAGAGGGCAAGGACCCTAGCTTATGCAGTAGTTATAGGCCTATTGCTTTATTAAATTTGGGTCTGAAACTTTTCACTAAAACTTAGCTCCTTTACTGATACATCCAGACCAAGTAGGATTCATTACAGGCAAACAAGCTGGAGAAAATAATAGATGAGAAACAGCTTTAATAGAAGTAGCTAAGAGGCAAGGAAAACCAGCTACCCTATTAAGTCTGGACGCAGAGAAGGCATTTGATCGCCTAAGCTGGCCCTATCTGCTCTCCCTTCTATCCCATTGAGGCTTTCAGGGCCCCTTTCTTGAGGCCATTAAGGCACTTTATAGCACGCCTACAACTCAGCTAAAGCTACCAGGTGCTAAAGGAAAGATTATCTCTATCAACAATGGCACAAGGCAGGGATGCCCTTTATCTCCTCTTCTATATGCTTTAAGTATAAAACCACTGGCAGCATATATCAGATATAAGAGGTCTACAAATAGCATTTACTGAGTACAAAATAGCATTATTTGTGGATGATGTCCTCCTAACCCTAACCAATCCTCAAATTTCTCTACCCTCTCTCCACAAAGTGCTTTATCTTTATAGCACCCTTTCAGGATATAAATATGGCTAAATCAGAGGCTCAACCCATATGCATGATAACCTTATCAATAGAAGCGTTGAAGACCAAGTTTTATTATAGGTGGAAAATTGATTATATTACCTATCTTGGTATCCACATTATGCCTTTACACTCCACTTTGTTCAAACAGAACTTTTTTACCTCTCATACACCAAATTAAGCTTACCTTACAAAAATGGACAAAACATTTGCTATCATGGTTCGGCCTTATAGTGGCAATTAAGATGAATGTCCTCCCCAAATTTCTGTACCTCTTTGAAACACTTCCTGTGGTGGTCCCCAAGGGCAGAAAATATTTCATAGATTTATCTGGGCGAACAAAAGACACAGACTACCCAAGTCAGTTTTATCAGCAAATACGCTACAAGGAGGTCTAGGAGTTCCCTCTATACAAGACTATCATGATGCAGCCCATCTTAGATGGATATCTGGATGGTCTAAGTATGTAGTAAACCCTTATGGGCCAGGATATAAAATGCTTTTCTACATCCGACACATATGGGGGCGATTGTATGGAACCCTGGTCCCCATATCCCTGCTCCTAAAACTGTACTAGAATCTACCAAATCAACATTATCAGTTTGGCGCAGATTGTGTGATAAACTAAATCTGAGATCAAAGTACTCCTTGCTCACCCCAGTCTTGAAAAATCTGCTCTTTCTCCCAGGGCAGCAAAGCTCCTTTTGCCAAACTTGGGGAGCAAAGGGCTACTATATGGTATATGATTTTGTGAGTCACAGCCATTTACAATTGCCTCCATTTGGAGACTTCCAAGCAAGAGAACCTGAGATACCAGTAACATTTTAGGAATATTTATAAATAAGACATTTCCTACAACTTTTTTTAGCAAAGCAAGACAGTAGGGCAGTATCCCTTTTTGAAAACGAAAAAGGGTTGGCCGCAAAAGGCATTATTATCTACAGTATATACTGTATATACTTGAGTATAAGCCGAGTTTTTCAACATCCAAAATGTGCTGAAAAAGTCTACCTCGGCTTATACTCAAGTCAGTGGGCAGTAGCTGAGATTGCAGTCACTTTTAATCATTCCTATACCAACAGTTCGCTTGGGGAGAGACTGCAATATCAGACAGTGCCCTCTGTTGGTTATATGAAGGAATAACAGTGAGCCCTCTGTTGGTTATATGAAAGAATAACAGTGACTGCAATATCACACAGCGCCATCTGTTGGTTATATGAAAGAATAACAGTGACTGAAAAATCACACAGCACCCTCTGTTGGTTATATAAAAGAATAACAGTGCGCCCTCTGTTGGTTATATGAATGAATAACAGTGACTGCAATATCACACAGCGCCATCTGTTGGTTATATGAAAGAATAACAGTGCGCCCTCTGTTGGTTATATGAAAGAATAACAGTGACTGCAATATCACACAGCGCCCTCTGTTGGTTATATGAAAGAATAACAGTGACTGTAATATCACACAGCGCCATCTGTTGGTTATATGAAAGAATAACAGTGACTGCAATATCACACAGCGCCATCTGTTGTTTATATGAAAGAATAACAGTGCGCCCTCTGTTGGTTATATGAAAGATTAACAGTGACTGCAATATCACACAGCGCCCTCTGTTGGTTATATGAAAGAATAACAGTGACTGCAATATCACACAGCGCCCTCTGTTGGTTATATGAAGGATTAACAGTGATGGCAATATCACACAGCACCCTCTGCACATGGTAGTGGGACAGTTGGACAATGCACACAGTAATCCGTTTGGCAATTCTCTGTCACCATCAACTTTGCAAAGAAGTCTGGTTGATCGTTGGGAGGGTCAATTTGGCGGAATGTGCGCTGCTGGGAGACAGGGCTGTAGTTGTGTCTAGGCTTATACTCGAGTCAATAAGTTTTCCCAGTTTTCGTAGGTAAAATTAGGTTCCTCGGCTTATACTCGGGTCGGCTTATACTCAAGTATATACGGTATACAAAATCTTAACTACCCAACCAACTGCAAACTTTATAAAACATAAATATATGTTGCAATGGGTCACAGGAGTTTGGGAAGTCTCTTGAACTAGAAAGCTGGGAATTGATATGGCTTTATGCAAAAAAATGGTCACTTGTGTTAAGCAAAAAGAAAATATGTACAAGGCAATGTCGTTGTGGTATATGATGCCAGGAAAACTAAATAAAATATTTCCCGTTGTACCCAATTCCTGTTGGAGAAGTTGCTCAACGACAGGCACGTTACACCACCTTCTTTGGACTTGCCCCTTGGTGGCAAGTTTTTGGGATGAAGTTCATAAAATAATCAAGAAGGTTACATGCAAAGACATCCTTAGGATCCCTGAACTTTCCTAATTGGGAAACCTATGGATGAGCTCTCAACTTCAGCGTAAAAATTGGTTAACCACATCTTAACAGTTATTCGTGTAGCGTTATAGTGAATTGAGTGCACCATTCTCTATGAGCTCCACTCCCAATATTGTGCTCCGGATGAGACCTTAAATCTTAGGGAGTAAGCCCTCGCAAACAGGGTGGAGGCAGGGTATAGTGAAACTGTAACTAGATGCAGGGTGCAAGAATTGGGCGCCAGTGGTTCTTATAACTTAACCAATAAACACATTTATTGAACAATTGCAATCCTCCGTGGAGTGTACATAATAGCAAAGCTGGATCATACATAACAGTGCATAGGCATAAACTCACAGCACCTTTGGTCAGTATAAGTCCCCACAGGGAAAGAACATACACAGCAGCAATGAAGGTACACCCAGCTTTCAGCCTTTTCCCTAAGTGGAACCCAAGGGAATTCTACAACCCTAAATCAACACACTTAGTCCCTACTTTTGGGCAATTAGTACCCAGGATCTTAATCCCTCTGACTCTCCTCGTTGGAGCCTTGAGCTGCTCAGCTAAATAGCGTGTCTATCTGTCACTCCAAGTTTGGCCTCTTAAGGTGAGTTGCCTATCCTTTTTAGACCTGACCTGTCTAGGATTCACTTGAGCTCTGCCTGCCTGGTCAGGCTAGAGCCAGCACAAGATGGACCCTGAGAGCATGGCTTCAAAGGGTTTCATACTTTAGCACAGTGCCATCTACTGATCACTACTGTGAACATAAGGACATAGCTTAAAGGGATACGGTCATGGGAAAAAACATTTTTTTCAAAATGAATCAGTTAATAATGCTGCTCCAGCAGAATCCTGCACTGAAATCCATTTTTCAAAAGAGCAAACAGATTTTTTTATATTCAATTTTGAAATCTGACATGGGGCTAGACATATTGTCAATTTCCCAGCTGCCCCAAGTCATGTGACTTGTGCTCTGAAAAACTTCAATCACTCTTTACTGCTGTACTGCAAGTTGGAGTGATATCAACCCCCTCCCTCCCCCCCAGCAGCCAAACAAAAGAACAATGGGAAGGTAACCAGATAGCAGCTCCCTAACACAAGATAACAGCTGCCTGATAGATCTAAGAACAGCACTCAATAGTAAAAACCCATGTCTCACTGAGACACATTCAGTTACATTGAGAAGGAAAAACAACAGCCTGCCAGAAAGCATTTCTCTCCTAAAGTGCAGGCACAAGTCACATGACCAGGGGCAGCTGGGAAATTGACAAAATGTCTAGCCCCATGTAAGATTTCAAAATTGAATATAAAAAAATCTGTTTGCTCTTTTGAGAAATGGATTTCAGTGCAGAATTCTGCTGGAGTAGCACTATTAACTGATACGTTTGAAAAAAACATGTTTTCTGATGACAGGATCCCTTTAAGGCAGAGGATTAACACAAGTCCCCATTAGGACCCATTTAGGCATCTACAATACTGGGGAATTGCCTGCTAATTTTAACTAGGGGTGGCTATTTTACACATTCCTACACTCAAATCGCAATAGTCTCTAAATGGAAAACAGCCATAATCCTGTCAATATATGAAGTCCATAAGAGACTTATTAACAACATGCATTTTGAGAGTACTATATAATTTGTGCCATCTGGGCACCCTACGAGTTGTTAGCAAAACCAGTGGAGCTATAATACCAATGGCGCACACTTTATAATTGGGAGCTTAACTTTAGCAAGTGGACCGTAGCAATCTTAGGACCTTATGCCCTAAACTAGACTTCTACTTATAAGATGAAACTCTTGTTTGGCTTTTATTTATTTTATTTATTTTATTTTCCCCTCCTTTTTACCTAACCTAATTATTAAACAGTTTTTATTTTCACACTGAACTGTTCCTTTAAAGTTTGCGCAGCTCATAATTATTCGCAAATGGTTGTAATGCCTATGCTTTTTCCTGAACGCTAACATTTTTCACTGCTGTGCCTGTCTTTCCGTTTTTTGCAAATTCGTATTGCGAATAAAGTTAAGCAAATGGCTCTCATATGGGACAGTGTTTTTGCATTCACTGTGCGAAATGAAAATAGAGTTGACAGTTACTTAAATTCACAATTTGGAAAACTGTTTTGCAAATATTTTCTCCGCCACCAAAGTTGTTGTGTAATTCAAATGCAGAGTGTGCACATAAATGTTTGTAATTTGTGATTTTTGCCATATTTAAAAAACTTTATAAATATAACCATGCGCAGCAGAAATATTTTCAATGTGCAAACCAATCTGACCTGGACAAGTTTATAAATGAGCCCCATTATGGAAAAACACCTTAACCAGAATGTATGTTTAATCTTATCAATGACTCCAATACATTTTGATGGAAATTTGTTCCTGGTTTCTTTCTATGAATGACAATTTTCACTCATCACCATTTTTTTAAATAATAACCCCCTCTGCGCCCATATTTAAGCATTTAGGTCTTAATTAAAATGAAAATACTAGGGAACATTATCCAACTTATTGAGTCTGTTGAATCAATGAACAATCTTGATGCTGAAAACTGCCATCCCTTTATTTTTATGTTGGCAGCAAGTCTTCTTGCTATTCCAAATAAAGCTGATAGAGACTATAGTTAATGGTGGTGATTTTATTTCAGGGAAGTTACTTAGATGTACTATCTGAAAATGTTTCCATTTAGCTTCATTTGTGTTTAAACCTATGCCTTTGGCTATTTGACAGAAAATACAGTACATCTTTGTGCAGCACCTCTATGGTTAGATACAAGAGAAGCAGAAACTGTGAAGCATAATTTAAAATGCCTGAAGGGATATTGTGTCCTGAGAAGACATAGTTACAACTAAAAAAGCATACAATAAAAGTGAATAACACTTATGAGTGAAGTCTGTGTCATAGACAAAATCATCTTAAAAGGGTCATACAAAATGTGTTTTTGCCTTTGCAAAGTCACATTTGTAGCAAGTACACGTTATTTTGAGGAAGCACTTGCTTTAAATCACAGAAGAAGAAAACTACAACAGAGACAAGTGCATATAGTCCAACCAGTTAAGAGGCTGGACATTCCTATATTGCATACATCTTTCTTCAACATAATCATAATAATAATAATAATTTTTATAAAGTGCTCACACACTTCATTCCCTCATTCATAAATATAAAATTTTTATTTATATTGAGACCCTCTCATCGTGTCTGTTTTATCTTACAGATAAGCATGCACTAAATAAGATTAACTTCCTACTCCTCCCATGTTTAAAAACTCAACTAAAACTTGTTTCAGGTTCTCAGTTTGAAATATAACAAAAAAATCCATAGATTAAAATCAATCTGCAAAAAGGATATTTAGCATGACAATTTTGTTTTGGATTAAATGGTCGAACAGCAGGGGCGTAACCTGAAGCTTCATGTGAGCAGATGCATAGTTTAGAGCTCCTCTCCCTGGGCCGCACTAATTTTTCGAACACTTATTAACAGCCACAACAGCTTCAGAAGAGCTGGATTGGCAGCGGCTACCTCAGAGGATACTTATGGGGCAGAATAGAGCCTAGAAAAGGGCCTCACTAGCCGCTAACTGACTGGAGAAACTCACCTGCGAGGACAAACAAGATGGGACTCAGTACCCAGCCAGCAGTCCTCCCCCTGTTTGCCACAATCTGCACGTAAACCCACACTACAGGAGATCCTGCAGGAGATCATGGAGTCAAAAGAAACCTGCACCAGTCTCATTAGTGCAAAGACGGACAAGATAAAGCTTGATCTGTCCATAATCAAGCATGATCTACAAAACCTGCAGGAGCGAACAGTGGCATCAGTGAACTGGAGGATACTTGCGACCCACTACCTGAACGCATTTCAAGAACTACAGCGATAGGCCTCCAGCAGCATTGCTGAGGCTGATGATCTGGAAAATCAGCTGCACCGCAACAACCTCCGCTTTGTGGAATTCCCAGAAAAATTGGAGGGAGACAGGCCAGAGCAGTTTATATAGAAACTGCAATAGTAGCAGCCGAACAACAAGCTGCTCTCCATCCTCTCCAGGGGATAACCTCCAAACCCTCAAACTCAAACAGCAAGACTACAATCAGTATATGACACAAAAGGCCCAAAGGCACCTCTTATTTACCAAAACGCAGGTCTATGAACAAGGAGAAAGAGCTGGTAAAATGCTAGCTCATCTGGCAAAGCAACACTCAACTCTCGGTACATAGGGATGTAGCGAACCGCCGATAATGTGTTCGCGAACGCCGTTCGCGAACACCGGCAAAAAATGCGAACAGTTCGCGAACAGTTCGCGAACTTCGAACATCCGAAAATCATTCGAACGATCGAAGGATTTTAATCGTTCGATCGAACGATTTTCGTTCGAATCGAACGAAAATCGTTCGATTTTAGCGACCGAATGGTCGAATGGTCGAACGATTTTGACGCGAACGCCTATTGGCGAACTTGCGGCGGACGCGAACAGCCGATGTTCGCGCGAACAAGTTCGCCGCAGAACAGTCCGCGACATCCCTATCGGTACAATCTCGGCCCTAAAAGATCCTACAGGTACCATCATCACTGACTCTGAGGGAATTAACCCTTGTGCAATTCTACACTGACATATTTTTCTAAGATACAAAAGCCGCTGTCAGAGATAGACATCTTTCTAGAAAAGCTAAACACCCCTAAGTTGGCCCCACAATACAGGGATTTCCTAGAAGGCAGCATCACTATGGAAGAAATCATAAAGGCAATTAAATCCTTCCCAAATGGAAAGGCTCCAGGAGCTGATGGGATGCCCATAGAGGTATACAAGAGACATGCAAAAACACTGTCCCCACACCCTCTGGAGAACTTTGATGCTGCTCTCGCAGAGGATAGGCTGCCGGGGTCAATGTACGAGGCAGCAATAGCCTTACTGCCAAAATCAGGTAAAGATCAAAAGCTGTGTGAGTCACATAGGCCCATTTTCCTCCTCACTGCCGACGTCAAAATCCTGGCCAAAAACTTTGCCAAACGGCTTAGCAAAGTTGTTACAAAATTAATCAACCCTGACCAAATAGGGTTCATCCTAGGCAAAACTGTGGCGCTCAATACCAGTAGGCTTTATTTCTAAACCTTACAGCTAACCATGATAATCAAGGCCAAATAGCTATAACATCCCTAAATATAGCTAAAGCCTTCAACACTGTCGAATGGCCCTACCTAAGTCTTTTTTTATTACACTGCAAGGAAATGAGAGAACCCCCCTTTTATGTGCCTAAATATACAGATTTGATTCTTTTCCTTAGACACTTTTTGACCATACGTTAATACTGTGAGTTGATCGGGGCAAAAATAAAATATTGGTAGCAGACCCACTGATTGCTAGGCAACCATGTGAGTAGTTATATATTTTAATCTTTCAGAAACAGTATTTCATCCTTTGATTTTTTACAGCATATAGAAGTTAAAAAACAGAGATCCAATATATTTAAATATTTACCTTTCCAGTCATATCAGGTTAATACATGAAAAAAAAACATATCTTTTGCAGAACAAACAAGAAAAAATATAAACAAAAGAAGAACTTGAATGCACAAAACAACACTGTCCTTCCATCTACAAGGACAATACTTCTGTATTTTGCTAATTACTCACTTCACTGGCAGAGCAGCACTGAGCCCTCTGGCAATCACTGACTTAAAGTTCTTAGAGTACTTAGAAGATTTTGTTGTATTACTGAAAATTAATTTCCAAAGTATTTTACTTATGACCTTAACGTGAAGTTTTATAATTATCTTGTGAGTTGCCCAAACCTGATAATTGTAGTGTATTTGTCTGTGACTTTACCACTGGAGTAATATAGAGGGCGCTGTGCTGCACCTTCAGCAGTTTTTCTCCAGTGCCTGTTCTGCTATGTCTCTCTCACTTTTCTTCTTGCACAGCATGGTTGCACCCTGATGTTTGGTGTTAAGTTATATGTTCATTTCTGAATAAACTTCCAGAAAGTTGCTGTTAATGTGCCACCTGTTTCTGGAGCCTTAGTATCACATACAGAACACTGAAAGGCTGACCAGTGAACACAACATGGTGTCAGAAGTTTTTCACAAGCACAGTTACCAGGAATAGGAAAATGTGCTTTGCCTAAGAAGTGGTTGGATGAAACATTTCTGCAACTACTCACCAGAACCTCAGAAGTCTCCAGTAAAAGTGAGTAGCAGATACTGACCCTGCAAACAAAACCTGTTTGTTAAACTACATAGCAATGGATCATTTCAAACCCCCACAGTCCATGTGTATGAGTGGCAATCTGTCTGAAAACTGGCGCAGATGGGCCCAGAAATTTACATTATATCTCACAGCAGCAGGGCTGGAGCAAAAGCCTGAACCCACAAAGATTGCATTGTTACTGCACCTTATTGGGGATGAGGCACTGGAGGTGTAAAACACCATGGGGATTGCACAGACACAAGCTGCAGACAGATCCCTTGACTCTGTGATGCAAGCATTTCAAGCTTATTTTCAGCCCAAAAGGAATGTTGTATTTGAAAGACACCAGTTTTGGACCCATACTTTTGTAGAAAATCAAGGCATAGATAAATTTGTTACTGAACTGAAACTAAAAGCAGCTAACTGTGAATTCAAAGATCAGGAGGAGTGCTTGAGAGACAAAATAGTCTTCAGTATTACAAATCCCCGTTTAAAGGGGAAGTTGCTTGAATGCCGAGAGTTAACTCTAGAACGGGCAATCGAAATATGTAAAGCTAAAGAAATAATATCAGCTCAAACAACTGCATTGGCAAGTGCCACTATAGACAGCAGTGTTCATGCTATACAAATCACACCCAGAGAGACACAACAAGCCCCTAAGTACAGTAAAAGTACTTCCTCTGCGACTCTACTGCCTGAATCAAGCACTCAGACAAAGCCATGTAGCAGATGTGGCAGACAGCACCCTCACCAGCAATGTCCTGCATATGGAGTAGAATGCAATAAATGCAAAAAGAGAAATCATTTTGGAAAAATGTGCAGGGCCAGAAATCCTCATACAAACACACAAAAACCCTTTAAAGATGTGAATACTTTATTCATTGCTGCTCTAGAAAAACACAGAGTAGCCAGAGACAGCTCATGGTATGCAACGCTTACTGTACATGGCACAGTCATTGAATTTAAGCTGGACACTGGGGCTGAAGCAAATACCATGCCAGCTTCAGTCATTTCCCAAATGTCAGGTGTTATAGTAAAGCCTACAAACACAATGCTTATTGCATATGGGGGAGAATGTATTAAACCAGAAGGAGTTGTAACACTCACTGCACAAGCCCCGCACAAAACAGCTCGGTTAACCTTTTTTATTACAAATGTGTCTGATGTCCCTCTCTTAGGAAAACAAGCCTGTGTTCAGCTGAATCTGCTAAGAAAAGTTTGTGAGCTTTCCAAACCTGCACCTACAACTAAAGATCAGCTACTAACCCAGTATTCAGATGTGTTTGAGGGGCTGGGAGAATTCCCTGGTACACACCACATATTTACAGACTCCACTGTTCCCCCTGTGATACACGGATGTCGCAAAATACCATATTCTATTACAGAAAAACTAAAATGTACTATTGACAGTCTTGAACAGCAAGGTGTGATCACCAAAGTAACAAAACCTACTGCTTGGGTGAACAGTCTTGTTATTACAGAAAAGAAAAATGGATCTCTGCGGGTGTGTTTGGACCCCAGGGACCTAAATAAAGCTATATTAAGACAGCACTTCTCTATCCCAACACCTGAGGATGTAATAAGCAACTTAGCTGGAAAGAAGTTGTTCACTATCCTAGATGAAAAAGATGGATACTGGCAGATTAAACTTGACAGTGAATCAGCGGACTTGTGCACCTTTAACACTCCATGGGGACGGTACAAATTCCATCGGCTTCCATTTGGCATCAGATCTGCAAGTGAAGTGTTTCAGCAAAAGAACTTTGAATCCTTTGGGGATATTGAAGGTGTCCATATTATTGCTGATGACATGATCATTGCCAGCAACTCTAAAGAGGAACATGATGCCATTTTACAAAGAGTCATGGACAGAGCACGCAAGCTGAAGGTAAAGCTCAACAAAGACAAGCTTCAGTACCAAGTAAGCAAAGTGCACTACATGGGGCACATAATATCCAGTGAGGGGGTCATGCCTGACCAGACAAAGTTAAGGCAATTTCAGAGATGCCAAGCCCACATGACAAAAAAAGTTTGCAGAGGCTGCTAGGCATGATTCGCTATCTTGCACAGTATATTCCACATGAAGCAAGTATAACTGCACCTCTCAGACTCCTACTGTCGAAAGATACTATGTGGCAGTGGAACCCTGAACAGCAGGATGCTTTTCAAAAACTAAAAGATGCACTAGTATGCGCTCCAGTGCTTTCATTTTTTGATCCTAGAGAACCAGTTGAATTACATGCAGATGCCTCCAAAGATGGACTGGGAGCATGTCTTATTCAAAAAACAAACCTGTAATCTATGCATCCAGAGCCTTGACAAAGACTGAACAAAACTATGCCCAAATTGAAAAGGAACTCCTTGCCATCGTGTTTGCATTTAAAAAGTTCCATCAATATGTGTTTGGTATTTCAGTATTGGTACGATCAGATCACAAGCCTCTAGAAGCCATTGTCACAAAAAACTTAAGTAAGGCCCCTGCAAGACTGCAGCGCATGCTACTCTAGCTACAGAAATATGACTTTCAAATAGTCTACACTCCTGGAAAGGACATGTTGATACCAGATACACTATCCAGAGCTGTCACTATACAGCCTAATGCAATGGACACTGAAATTGACTTTGACAATGAGAAAGTGGTATATTCCATTGATATTGCATTGGCTCTCCCGCAGCACCTTCTCCAAAAACTGAAAGATGCAACTGAATCAGATGTAGAGCTGTCGGCACTCAAACAAATGCACAGCAATGGTCGGCCAAACCGGAAAAGGTCAGCTGACATAGTAGTATAACCATATTGGCCTTTGAGACATGAAATTCGTATTGACGATGGCTTAGTCATGATAGGCGACAAATTCATCATTCCTAAAAGCTGCCGGCCACATATGATTGAAAGACTGCATGTAGCACACCAAGGGATCCAGAGATATAAAGCGCAAGCTCGAATGCGCATGTACTGGCCAAATACGGGAAAAGATATTGAGCTAGGAGTAAGCACCTGCAATGCATGCCAAGAAATGCTACCAAGCAATATGAAAGAACCACTACTTACCCATGAAATACCCAGCATGCCATGGACTAAGCTTGCTGCAGATATATTTGACCTCTATGGGCATTCATATCTACTTGTGATTGACTACTTTTCAAAATATCCTGAGGTACTCAGACTGTCAGACAAATCAGCACACTCAGTTATTGCACGACTAAAAGCTATCTTTGCAAGACATGGCATACCACAGGAACTAGTTTCTGACCATGTACCATTTGCAAGTCATGAAATGATTACTTTTGCTAATACCTGGGATTTTAAACTTACGTTCTCAAGCCCAGGCTATCCCCAGTCTAATGGCATGGCTGAACGGGCAGTCCAGACTGTTAAAAAGACTTTCGTTAAAGCTGCTCAAACTGGGCTTGATCCACACTTAGCACTGCTGAGCTTGAGAAACACTCCAGTGACAGGCATGAAATATAGCCCAGCACAGTTGTTAATGGGTCGTGTGTTGCGATCCAATTTGCCAGCCTCAGCTTCTGTGTTAAAACCAAAAATTCCAAAGAATGCCTACTCTCATTTACAAAGGTACCAAGCTAACCAAAAGAGATACTATGACTGCGGAGCCAGGCCTCTCACTCCTTTTCAGAGGGGAGACAGAGTAAGAATGGAAACAACACAGGGCTGGCAGCCAGCAAGTGTACAAAACATAAGAGATGAACCCAGGTCTTATGACATAGTAACACCTCAAGGAAAACGCTACAGGAGAAATAGAAAACACCTTAGGCCAGACAAAATACCTGTGCAGCAAGATACTGGTCCAGAGATATACGGAAACAATGAGACCGATGACACACAGGGAGATCAGGTCCAACAAGCTGCAACATGTCCACTGCAAGAACCAACAGAGGATCATTCAGAACCCTGCATTATCATGCTGCATTAAATAAATTAAAAGCAAGGGTATCACCCTGCCAGCATTACCCGTGTGCCAATGAATCCTTTGCCGTATACATTGTATAGATGGCCGATACCTATCTCAGCGTGCACCGGGGCTTCTCATTTGGAGGACTAGGGTGTGCGTCTGTATTGAACTTTTCCATAAGGTGTTTCTGTAGACTTCAGCCATTGTGGGTACCATGAGAACCCATCTTAAAGGACTATCCAGGGTGCCCCTGCCAAAAAGGGAACCTGATGTAACAATCTCGTTATCAGAACCTTGCCCAGTGATGGGTACACTCGGTTGCACAGGTTAACCCTGTGGTCTCCGGAGTTCACTGACGCTCTTTTGGGGCCCGGGCTTTCTGCTGGGGAAAACCAACAAAGAAGTGCAGGGTTGAGAAAATAGTCCATAAACGAGGTACCGGCAAGGATTTAGTACATACGCAGTCAAACAGGCGAAGATCTGTAGGTCTTGCAGCAGGAATCATAAACTGAAGCCTAGCTTGGGCACTCACAAAATGGAGAACTGGACCTTTAGCAGTTGTGGCGCCAAATTCAAATCCGGCGCCTTAGAATCCAGTGAGTTAGATTTTTCTTTACATACTGGGGGCACATTGATGCAGTGCGAGGCAAAATGCAGTGCAAGGACCTTTAATGAATGGCAGTTATTTGCATACTAACTGTGCCTTTTTTCTCTTGGCTGCAACTGCGGTCATGAGACCTTACATTTTCCAGCATGTTTTACCCATGATAAAGTATGTTGAAGTATGCTGGAAGTTTTAATCTAGAGACATTTAGCTTGAGCAACGCTGTCTTGCAATAATGTATTACTGCAATATTAATAAGGCATTATTGAAATAAATGTTTTTTTACATTATGTCACATATAAATAAATTATTTAATACATATAAAAAAAGTAATTTGCTTACCCTAAACGCATGGAAGTGTCTCACTAATTTAGAAATGTATACAGTTCACCTTGTTAACAAGACAAACACATTGCAATTTGTCTTCTGTATTTTTAAAGATTTCTTTATTTAACTGGTTAATTACTGATACAACAACTAGGCCAACTAAAATGCAAATCTATGTACATAGGGTAGTCTAATATTATAGCATCCGTGATATTTCTGCCCTTTTATCTGCCAGAACTAAAAGATCTCTTATCCCTAGGCTAACTTGCCATACTAATTAGCATGAGTATATCACATATAAATCAATTTTAATTTAACATCCCATATGCAATAGACACGCATTATTAATTGAAGTGTAAGTTAAATTATACATTTCTCAGTAAATGTATAGCTCTCAGAGAGCACCGTTTATTTTTACTTTCCCCTCTGCCCCAAACTTGATAAGCGAGTTGTTTAAACTGTAGGAAAGTATCAAATCTTCATTTTGTAAAACATTTAGGGGTTATTTGCTAAAGTCTGTTTTTTTATGGTCGAAGGGGAAAACAACTTTTTTTGTGGAAAAAAATCTTGAATTTTTCGAGATTAGGCTGCTAAACATCCGAATAAAAAAGTACTCCATCTCAAACCTGCCATGGTCAAGTAGAAGGTAATGGCAGATATCACTTTTACAATTGGAAGATATCATGATCTGTGCTGGAGCGTGATTTTTGAATGATAATCTGAAAAAGTCTGAGTTTTCGGGCATTAAATCCAAAAAAAACATACGATTCAAATTTTTTCCTGATTTTATCAAAAGTTTACAAAGTCTTTTCCCACAGCAAATTTTTCTAATTATTTTATTGATAAATAAGGTAAAATTGTGGATGGAAGTTTGGTCAAATTTGATTTACTAAAATAATGAGAACATTTCAGATTTTAGTCAATAATCCCCTTCATGTCTTTAACTTCCAGCAGGTGCTTCCTTCCTTTACATGAAATAGACAGATGCACTGCCCAACATGCTGGTGTAAGCCTTAACATCAACGTGAGCCAACAGTAAATGAATGGAAAGGACAATTTGGCTGACATGATTAACCTTGAGATATATACTGTACATTTAGCAGCCTCTTTATTAATATTTGAACTGAATAATGTGCATAATTTAATATATAAAACAAATTCGAGCAAATGTTTTGCATCTCTTTTCAGCCTCACATTTTCCCCCATTTTTCCTACTAATGCAGCTTTGAACATTCCAAATTCTTTTAATGTCTAACAGCATTTGCCTGCCTGAAAGCTGTATATATAATTAAATCCAGTATGGTGTTTGATTTCAATTGTACACTGTTGTATTGACAGATTGATTCAAAACATTGCTGAAAATGTTTATAATGTCTAATATTCCTCTATTGACAAAACATGTTTGGGAATATTAAAAAGGTGCATAGTTGCATAAAAACTAAATTATAGCACTGCTTAATAAATACACAGACCAAAAAAGTGGTTACCTTAAAAAAAAAACTCACTGTGGTTGACATTACTCCGAGGAAGCTCTATGCCATATATATTTTAAGATCTAATCGAGTTTGTCTTAAAAAAAAAGTACTAAATACTTAACCAACAGGTAGTTTAAATCATATTAATTGGTCTATTAATGAAGCCTACCAAACTGGAATATATAAACAGTATATATTAGAAAATATTGCACTTTTACATTTTTTTTCCAAGAGCCACCATTTTGTGATGGTCTGTGTGCTGCCTCAGAGATCACCTAACCAGAAACAATGCATCTGTAATTGTAACACAAAGAAGTGTTGGAGTAAAAGATGTAGAAGAACTTTGTCCCATTAAGCCTTTGCCTACCAAGCACGTACATGCTACGTGATGGCAGGCAGGGGCTTTAACTGCCAAGAATGTACACATTTTCACACTTATATACACACTTACACACTGTCACACAACTTTTAGAAGTGTACACACAAAGATAATTTTTTTATTTTTACTTTTTCATTTTACCATTTTGTGTTTTTTTACTCCTAATTACGCTGTTGGATCAGTTATTTTTTTATTTCATTGATTTACACAATTTTTGTGGATTTATTACAATTTTATCCCTGCATTATTGTTCCTTATGTATCTTTTGTATAGTTGTGCTGTTTGGTGTTTTGGTATAGAAAGATGTACAGCATTTACTTTGTTTGATCCATCAGAATATGTACTTTCCAAAAATATATGGTTTTGGGGGTCTTTGTGCTTTCAGGAGGGTCTTGTGGCACATAATACACAGTCTGGGTCTTTGCTCACTGAAGGCGAATTGGCAGCAGAGAAAATTAATATGCACTTTTTATTTGGGTCCGCACATGCCAGCTGCTTTGGTATATCTACTGTATGCATATTGGACATCAAACTGTTCCTTAGACCCTGGCATCAATATTTAGGGTTTTTTACAATTGTATGTAAGAAATTGGGTAAGATAAATGTGGCCAATTGCAATATTTTTAGGTGATTTTCAGAAATGTTATAAAAACCGCTGCCTTTAGCGTAGCTGTGCAGTTGAGTTTGGAGTAGAAAGACATAACTAACCATTTTGGATTTGTTAGAATGTGTACTTTCCACAGATACATGTTTTTAGGGGCCACCTACATTCTTTGTACCTTTTATCCCACATAAAACTTGCAGAGTTTATAAATTAGTGTAAATGTAAGCCATCTAATATGTATGCACAAGGTAGATTCTGGTGTCTTTACATGCCATTATTATTATTATTAACATGTATTTATATAGCGCCAACATATTGCGTCAATACAGGTACAAAAAGGTGAGGAAGGCCCTACGCATAGGCATACAGTCTAAAAGGAAGGGAGTAATACACAAGGTGTGGGAGTGGGCAAGATCGAATTAAGTGGGTGAGAAATGTGGTATTGAATGTGGTGTTGCGTTTGGTAGTTAAGCAGAGTGAGGGTAGGCTTCTCGAAAGAAGTGCGTTTTCAGAGATTTCTTGAAAGCAGAAAGGTTGGGAGAAAGTCGGACAGACCGTGGGAGAGAGTTCCAGAGGAGGGGTGCAGCCCTTGCAAAGTCTTGAATGCGAGCATGTGAGGAGGTAATGAGTGAAGAGTTGAGTAGTAGGTCAGTAGAGGAGCGTAGTAAGCGGTTGGGTGAGTATATAGAGATGAGTTCAGAGATGTAGGGTGGGGCAGAGTTATGAAGTGCTTTGAAAGTCAGTGTCATTAATTTGAATTTGATTCTGAAAGGTAACGGAAGCCAGTGCAGGGATTGACAGAATGGCGAGGCAGAGGCGGAGCGGTTGCTGAGGTATATGAGCCTCGCAGCAGTGTTCATTATGGACTGGAGAGGTGACAGTCTCTGGAAGTGCAAACTTATGTACATTGGACATCAAACTGTTCAGCAGACCCCAAACTTTTATATCTAGGGTGATTTTTTTTGATACCTAATAGTATGTGGGAAATAGGATGCTGCAGGTTGAAAGTTTTCAGGTGATTTTTGGAAATGTCACCAAAATTGCCAAATTTAGGAAAGGTTCGCGGCTTAGTGCTTTGGAGTAGAAAGACATGAATACCAAATTTAAATTTGGGGAAATGTGTACTTTCCTTAAATATATGGTTTTCTTGGGTGAAAGTACCTTATTCTACCTTTGCTCCCTTTGATTTTGCAGTACCTGAAATGACAGACCATGGCGGGTCTTCATTTTGGGGCCCTATATGCCATGTACTTAGGTAAACCTGTACATAGTGGGCATCAAACTGTTCATATTTGGGGTGATTTTTCTTGATACTGAATAATATGTGGGGAAATAAGATGCTGCAGGGAGGAAGTTTTGAGGTGATTTTTGGAAATGTCACAAAAATCACAAAATTTAGAAAAGGTTTGCGGCTTGGTGCTTTGGAGTAGAAAGACATGCATACATGGTTATCTGGGTTGAACTTACTTTTTTATACCTTGCCCCCCCCAAAAATGTTTTGTTACTGAAATAAAAAAGCCAGCGCCAAAGGCGCGGGAGACAGACAAACAAGCAAATAGGGTAATATAGTTTTGCGATGTTGCCACCTCTTGTGTGAGAAACAGACCACTTGTTTCACCATATATGTGTTACCCTCCTTTGCTATCGACCTCCACCAAAGGGTTAAAACAACTTTCCTTAAACACTTGTTTAGGTGGGTACTCACAAACAGGGAATATCAACTTGCACGTAAAAACATGAGGCACTTCTTCTTGTATGAACTGTGAATCAACATGCAGCAGCGAATAGTGTAAAAATACCTTTTTAATATTATTAAAAACAAAGCTTAAAATGCACTCACATGGCAAAAGTTTAAAAAGAGCATATCTTATGCACCGTCCACCTGGAGGCTCCCCCTATATGCACCAGTCCGCACAGAAAAGTCCCAGGTTGATCAGGCTTGGGAAGTTACGTTTGTGTACGTTCGTTCCTCGTGTACGATGCTGGGCGCCTACCAGTGACGTGTGTGGATCTTTTATTTCGTCTCTTCCTGCGTCACCCGGCAGTTCCTCCTCTGGGAACTGCCGGGTGACGCAGGAAGAGACGGAATAAAAGATCCACACATGCGCAGCTGGAACTAAGCCTCTGAAGAAGTCGCAAGACGAAACTCGTAAGGCAGGTGACGTCACTGGTAGGCGCCCAGCATCGTACACGAGGAACGAACGTACACAAACGACCGCTCACGTAACTTCCCAAGCCTGATCAACCCGGGACTTTTCTGTGCGGACTGGTGCATATAGGGGGAGCCTCCAGGTGGACGGTGCATAAGATATGCTCTTTTTAAACTTTTGCCATGTGAGTGCATTTTAAGCTTTGTTTTTAATAATATTAAAAAGGTATTTTTACACTATTCGCTGCTGCATGTTGATTCACAGTTCATACCAGAAGAAGTGCCTCATGTTTTTACGTGCAAGTTGATATTCCCTGTTTGTGAGTACCCACCTAAACAAGTGTTTAAGGAAAGTTGTTTTAACCCTTTGGTGGAGGTCGATAGCAAAGGAGGGTAACACATATATGGTGAAACAAGTGGTCTGTTTCTCACACAAGAGGTGGCAACATCGCAAAACTATATTACCCTATTTGCTTGTTTGTCTGTCTCCCGCGCCTTTGGCGCTGGCTTTTTTATTTCAGTAACAGTTTTGCGGACTTGGAGGGATACAAGTAGGAGCCGGCTGGGATCTGTGGACACAATTGAACCTTGGGCCTATTCTCCTTTTAGGACCCCCCCAAAAAAACCCATGTGAATGTGTTGATTTTGCACTACCTGAAATGACAGAACTAATAGCTCAAATGGGGTGTTTACATTTTGGTGCGCCTATATGACACATGCTTAGGTAAACCTACACATATTGGGCATCAAACTGTTCAGTGGATTCCTGCCAATCATATTTAGGGTGTTTTACATTGGTACCTAATGGTGTGGGGGAGATATGTTGTTGGAAGCTTTGAGGCCATTTTTCAAAAAATTCACCAATTTCTATAAATAAATATAACTTTAGGAAAAAATTGCAACTTTGGTAGTTTGGCATACATAGATATATTTACCCATTTTTGATTTGCCAGAATATGCTCTTTCTAATAATGTGTAGTTTTCTAGAGTAAACCTACTGTTAGTGGAATGTTTGGCCTTGAAATCAGAAGTATGCTTTTTTGTGGAGCGGTGCTTTGGAAATTTTCTAGTGTACTGCTTGAAGATTTTGATCTATACAAGTGATAAATCTCCATAAAACTATACATATTTGGTATTGGTGCATTCAGACATAGAACTTTCCAAATCTGCTGTGTTCTCATACATAAAATAAATTATGTTTCTGATATACTGTATGTGATTGTACTATTTGAAACATATTTTTTTTTTCATTTTATTAGATACTTATATATTTTTACAGAAGTGGATTTGAAACAAAAAATATTTTGCTTTCCTGGGTAAACTAAAATACCCCCCCCCCCCAAGAAAGGCCCTTAAATGAAAGAGTACAAAATGTTTAAAAACTGCTTGGCAGTAGATGTTCGCATTTAGGACAAGTCGGCTAGCAGGGAAAGGGTTAGTTGGCTCATATGACCTAACGTATATGTGCTCTTGGTTTTTTTGTGTGCAACGTGACTTGTATGATCCCATGGGGTGGCATTTAATACTTAAAATGACAATTTTCTAATTAGGTTTACCCAATGGCGCATTCTAAAAGAAAAGTATATTATTATGAAGATGGGTTATTTAGATGAAGCAGGGTTTTACATATGAGCTGTTTTATGCAGTATATTTTATATAGACCTACAATACATTTTTCAGGGGTTTCGTTTTTGTCACAACCAAACATTATGATGCAGAGCACCAAATAAACCTGGAAGTGAACTAGCACATGCCTCAATTACTAAGTGGAGGTGACAAACTGGAACCCACTAGATCAACAGGTACTCTCATAATTTTCCTTTAATATCAGCATAAATATTAGTCAGCTCATTTACTGATGGCAGTAGAGTTTTTAGCCCCCTACGTTTTTCTTTATTGAGATTGAGAAACAGAATAATTATTCTAGTAAAGAATGGCAATTTGACTTATATGCATTATAACATTAACATTTGGAGATGATGCCCCATGTGATTTCTAACAAGGAATTTCTGAGCTTTTAGGAGCACTGTAAATCAGAAAAGCATAGCTACTTCTATAACAAGAAAATCATAAAAAGATTTTGCTTTTTCATTCAGAGGATGTGATATTAAAGTAAAAGCTTTGAATCCTCATTTTATACTGTATTTGTGGCAATAAAAGGGCTATTGTTAACATAGAATGCTGAACAATAGGTCTGGTATATTCAAAAGAGGTTTTAGTCATCTCAATAATACCCTTAGAAGTTATCCATTTAGTTCACTGATAGTGAGACATAGAAGCCTACTGTCAAAATGCACTGCCTGTATTGCATTGTTATATTCCTTGTACTTGTGGTCATTGTTCCCTTGTGGTTTTTGCCATTTTTTTAATCAGGTCTAGTGCGGGAAGAAAAACAATTGATAAGGTGCTATGTTTAGACAAACATCATTGCTGTATTCATTTTTATTTTTGCCATTTTATGTTGCTTTGTACATATAAAATTGTCTTGTGTTGATTTTTCTATTGTGTTACAGTGTAGTAAGCATAAAAACTCCTGCTTTTGCTGTATATGTCTTTCTTGCTTCAAGTTATTTTCTGTTTTGCATTGCTAGTTCCTTAATTCTAGAAAGACATGTTTTTCTGCAATAAAATGGCCATGGAGTTATTCATTATTATTCAATTATAGTTTTGTTTTGGCTATTATAAGGGAATTATTATAAGGATAAGAATTATCATGGACACTATTAAAAGAGAGCGGAAGGCACCCACAGAGGCCACAAGTGATTCTTGTTGCTTACTTGATATCCCAGTGCAAGTTTTAAAAAAGAGGATTGCCAGCCCAGAGTACTTTTTCTGTAGGCATTGTATCACTTGTATTCCTTGCGTTGCCCTGGGTGAGTGCTCAGGTAGCCCAGAACTTTATGGTGAATTCTATATTTTGCATGCACTAGCATCAATAGACCCAGGGTAGGAAGATTAACATTTTATTCAAGTGACATCTCTGCAAACATTTTTGGGTTTCTCCCTTTCACATTTGATGTAATCTTACTTGATATCCCAGTGCAAGTTTTAAAAAAGAGGATTGCCAGCCCAGAGTACTTTTTCTGTAGGCATTGTATCACTTGTATTCCTTGCGTTGCCCTGGGTGAGTGCTCAGGTAGCCCAGAACTTTATGGTGAATTCTATATTTTGCATGCACTAGCATCAATAGACCCAGGGTAGGAAGATTAACATTTTATTCAAGTGACATCTCTGCAAACATTTTTGGGTTTCTCCCTTTCACATTTGATGTAATCTCACTAGAATAAAATGTACCTTTGTACATAGTTTGCTTGACATGAATTCAAGTAGCAGAGAATATAGAGCAAGCCCTTCCTTTGGAAATACTCCTCTTATACTTACAGTATGCCCAGCTCTCCATTTACATTACAAATCTTCTACAGCAGCAGGCACAGAAAAAATAGGTATTCACCAAATCTTGAATTCAGTTTCAGATTTGGCCTTTTTTGGTCAAATCCAAGTGCCTGTGTAAACCAAATCCGAATCCTTAAACTCATGTGATCCATAAGTCTCACAAACGAGAAAATTGTGCCCTGGACACACAGTTATTTTAAACACTTCCTTGCCCTAATTTGTATATGCAACTTCAGGTTTCAGCTGATGATTGCTTCACGAAAGATTTAGGATTTGGCTGATTCCCAAAATAGTAGATTTGGTGCAGTTGGGAAGTGGCAGTGATGCCCAGCTGAATTAAAATATTTAAAGGCATTGCACAATGCTCTTTCAAGGCCATGACAATTATATATAATGACAATGATGGTTCTGCCTCAGATGATTTAGCAATCTGTAATTTCAGGGAGGGAAAACAAGTCGAGAAGTATTGTACTGAATTGCGCCGTTGAGCAGTAGAGACAAGCTGGAATGATACTGCCTGTCAGTTCAGGATGGGTGTCATGCCAGAGCAGTATTGTGCTGGCATTGTAAAGGGTTAATACTGGGAACATTTGTTTTTAGGCCCAAAAAAACTTTTAAAAAACTCATAATTAGACACTTCTGCAGTGGGGCTATGTAAAGGTGTTATCCATATCTGCTTTCTGAGACAATTCGGAGTCACACTATTTGGGTAAGGAAGCTAGGTCAGTCAGTTCTTTTGATCTGTTGATCAAAATAAAGGAGCCTTGAACCTAGAACTGCAAGGGGACAGTTATGAGAAAATATATGGATTATAGGAAAGGATCCATATCTCCTCTGTCATAGGATTCTCATCCTCATAACACACATATTAAGTAGGATGAGATGAAACACTTCCTAATAATACCAAACAGGACCAGTCTATACCCACAATTTAGGAGGGATGGCTCCTGGGTGATTGGAACAGGAGGCATCCCTCATGTTTGGTATCAGTCTGATCACCCACTTATGGATCACCCCATGCCCATATTTTCATTATAATATTAGGAACTGGCAAGTCCCAATATTATATTACAGAAAACTGGCATAAAGCTCACAACCACCTACATGGGGTCATTAATCCTGGGCACTCCTACCTCATGCAATGAGGGTGAGGGAGGGTGCCCATAAAAAGGGGAGGAGATGTAACCATGGCAACCATACTTGAGGACTCAACTATGTGGGAGTATTGTATGTGCCCAAGTTTCTAACTCTTGCCTTATGAGGACACAAATAATTTTTAGCTTGGTATGTAAAGTGTTTCTTAGTGTTTTATTCCCTTTTATTTAACCTACTGTTTGTATTTCTGTATTTTATGTATGTCTTCATGGTAACAACTTTTTTTTATACATGCACTGCTTACTACTGTATAATTAAATATAAAATGTAATAAGTTCGGTCGTTGTGCTCTAAAGAACTCATCAGCCATATGAAAGCTTGTGCCTATGTGTATTAACTCTGTATGTTTGTGGAAAGGGAAAGTTACCTGTTTATATGCTTGGAAAATAACAGACAGAGATTGTTCCAATGCATGTTACTTAATGCAGGGAGGGTTGCTTAGCAATGTGATTTCATGTTTGACCTGTAACCCTGTGTGATTTTCTCTATGAAAATTTCCTGTTGCATACATGTTATGCATTGTGTAGTGTGAGTTATTACCTGTTATAGAAGCAGGGGAATAGTCACAGTAGGTTTCTATCGCCTGTTAATGATAGATGGTGGGAGTGAATAAATTGTCTGAGTGTTGGTATGTTTTGGGTGTTTGAAGTTAGTCTAAACTGTGTGTAAGGTGTAACCCCACCCACGAGTCATGTGTGGCTGAGAGTCCAGTTTTTTCTGACAATGGGCTTTCTGATGCTATCAAAAATATAACCTAGTTAATGTTCCTGCTCTGTCCTCCCTTGATACCGTATTGTGGGGAAAAAGGTGATTTCTTTGACACCTGACCCAAGAGACCAGGAAACAGCAGAACCTAAACTGATCTGGGGAGGTCTGTTTAGGGCATGTGGTTTCCAACAACTCCCCTACAATATTCTTCCAAAGAACTCATCCCGGTCATTTTAAATTGGTATAAGGGTTACGTAGAAAGTTTTTTAGATATAAATTTTGTTCATAGACAAGGCATACCCACACAATCCCTTGTCCCATCAGTCAAACTATTGGCTATCAATGGTAGCTCCTTAAGATGTGAGTTAGTGTCTTCCAAATTTGAAAATATCGTCATGTGCATGGATACTAATTATTTTGAACAAATTTCCTTTTTCATCATTAATTGTCCTCATACTTCTGTGGTTCTATGCCTACTCTGTATACAAAAATCTGTCAAAAATCATTACACTCTTCCCTTTATTTCTGAAATCTTCAATAAAGTTAAGGGCACCACGATCTTCTCTAAGCTTGATCTGAGAAGTGCATATAATTTATTTTGAATCAGGGAAGAAGACGAATGGAAAGCAGCCTTTAATACTCATGATATGCTCTTTGATTTATGTAATGCCCCCGCCATTATCCAAGTAGGCCATTGTGCCCATGTTCAGGAAGTGTTACATAGATTAAGGCAGATTTGGCTAAATGCTAATATTGAAAAATGCATTTTCGAAGTTCCTTCTGTTCATTTTCTTGGATATATTATTCACAAAAGGGCTTAGAGATGGAGCCTGCCAAGGTTCAGGCCATTTTACATTGGATGCAAACCCTTTCTTTGCAAGTCATTTAAAGATTCTTAGGGTTTGCCAACTATTACAGGCAATTTATTAAAAACTTTTCTACTCTGGTGGCTCCAATCACTGCCCTTACCCAGAAAGGGGCAAATCCAAATTTTTGATCTAAAGAGGCTGTGAGAACCTTTGAACAATTGAAGAAAGCATTCACTTTTGCTCTGGTGCCTCAGGCTCCAGATTCTATTCTTGGAGATTAATTATGACATTGGTAAAAGGGAATAGCTAGCCATTAAATGGACAGTTGAAGAGTGGAGACATATTTTGGAGGGCACTAAACATGCGGTTACTGTGTTCACCAATCATAAAAATCTGTTGTATAGCAAAACTGCTAACAGCTTAAATCACAGACAGGCCAGATGGTCATTATCACTTTAACTTTATCATAACATAGAGGCTGGTGCCCTTTCCAGAAGTTTTGTCTCCAGTCCTTGGTATATTTATCAAAGAGTGAATCTGAGATCGTCACAGTCTGTTAGAGTTTTCACTTTCTGCCACTCTCCATTCATTTCTATGGGATTTTTAAATGAGTATTTATCAATCGGTGAAAGTTCACCTTTGATAAATACGCCTTTAAAAATTTCACTCTAGTGGACTATGGCTTTCTCAGACTTCTCTCTATCAATAATGCTGGTCTGCTCTTAAGAGAAGTCTGAACCTGATTCTATTTTCTCTAAGGTGATTGTAGCAGCACAGATGCCAGATCTGTATTGCTCCTTATCTGGAGACCAGGTTAATTTACCTCCTAATATATCTCCTAATTTACCTAGTTGGGTTGGTAGTGGACTGATTTAGTAAAATGTCTCATTTTATTCCCCTTTCCCACCTTACCCTCTTTGTGAACTCTTCCTATCGAACATATTTAAGCGCTATTGGGGCTTCATTGACATTGTTTCTGATAGGGTGGTTCAATTTGTTTCAATGTTCTGGCAGGCCTTTTGTTCACTTATAGGCACTGATTTGTCTTTTTCCTCTGTGTATCATCTGCAAACTAATGGCCATGTGGAAGGGACAAATCAATCATTGGAGCAATATCTCAGGTGTAACGTCTCCAGTAATCAAACAGAATGGGCAGATTTTCTTCCTTAGCCTCAGTTTACATTCAACAATGCTACTCACTCATCCCCTGGAGGATCTTCGTTCTTTACTGTTTTTGACTATCATCCTAGAGCTTTTTCATTTTCTGGTCTTTCCCCAGATGTCCCTGCATTCAACTCTTTGATTGACCACTTTTCTAAGATTTGGCAAAAGGTTCAAAACTCATTATCTTCAGCAGTTCCTTCCCAAAAGAAAGCCTCTGATATGGATATATTGACATTAGTTGGAGAAAAGGGTACAGCAATAGTTGAGGTAATTAACTCATAAACATATAAACATGTTTGTCATGAAGAAGAAAGCTCATGGTCAAGTTTCTTATACCAGTATAAAAAGGGAACTCAGTTAAGGGGGTTTCGGGTCTTTGTCTACAAGCAGACATGTTGTGTAGAACCTTGCCTGATTGATCTGGCTTTGAGAGTTTACTGTACTTGGCTCAGGGTCCCCCAGCTGATGTTCCTCTCAAAAGTCTGCCAAGAGAAGCTTGGCTAGACATTGTGTTCAATCTGTGATGTATTCATTTTATTACAATATATTATTCTTATCTAATATTGATCTGTGTGTGTGTGTGTGTTTTATTTCTATCCCTGAATGTAATAAGTCTGCCAAGGCATCATAAAGTTTCACCCGAGTATCAGGTTAGTGTTATGGCCTTGTTCATTTCCAAAAATATTCCATTAAAAGTTCCTTCTGCCAAGATAGGACCCAAATTCCTTTGGTCCATTTTCCGTATCAGAAATTATTAATTCCAGCACTGTCTGGTTACAACTTCCTCCTGAACTCAAAATTACTAACATTTTTCATATTTTTTCAGCCTGCTAGAGCTGTTCTGATGTTTGAATATTTGGTACATGGGCTAGTGCTGGGCTCTATGGAAGTGTGTCTGGAACCTTTGTGTTTGTTCTTGCTTTGGGATATGAACATCTCCATAGCCTCACAAATAGGCTGAGGCTAGGTTAAATGTGGTCAGACATCATAGGGCTTTGCCCCTTTTATACTGCTCAAAATTAGCTGTTTTAATGAATTCATATTTGCAAGATATTTGTAGTATATTACACATTATCAGACTAGAATGTTGTACAAAAAACATTTGCCACAAACTGCTAAAAACATACCAAACTAAAGCATTAATGGCATTAAAGTTCAAGGAAACTTTAACCCTGAGCATTGTATGTCTCTATAAAATAAATCACATAAAACAAAATAAATAAAGTCATCAAAAATATACTTTTCTTTCTATATGTGCCATTGGATAATCTTATTACAGAAAAAAACTGCTCCCCCTTGGCTCACATGGGGCCCTTTGCTCAAATGCAAATCACACATGCTAGGTAACATCAGCCATTAAAGGGATAGACGTGTATTTTACGCCCAAACTTCTTCCTGTTAAAATTAATTAAGTTAAAATCTACATTATTTCATGTCAGGATTAATGAGTGACACACAGACCATCACAAAAAGGTGTTGGTAAGATTCACTTATAATAAACATTATATTATTTGTGGTTAAGTACCAAATCTACCCCTTTTGTATCTGTAAGCACTAGAGATTTTCCTTTTAAATAATATTGAATTCTGTGGTGAACTCTACTGTAAGTCTTGCAATCACACAAAACAATATATCAGAAACACAAGGCAGCACATTGCTATGAATATTTGTTAACCCTGTGACCTGTACTTTGTAAAAATGATCGACGATCGACATCTATTGTAAAAAGAAATCTCCCTGATTTCTCTCTACATTGGGCAATGTAACAGTTTCTGATTACTAGACAGCGCTTTGAGGTTGAGAATTAGCTGTGGAGGCCAAAAGTTCACAAGCTATATAGTTCATCTATTATTGTGTGAAGAAAGTGAAATAAATAAATAAAAAGAGCTGATGAGAGATTACATTTATCCATACAGCGAACCAGATTTGCTGTGTTAAAGAGGAAAGAGTAAGTAAATAAATACAGTTAGAGAGACAGACAGACAGATTGTAGTGTAACAAAAATATGTGGAAAATTGAGTATCAAGCATCACCAAAGCTCTCATTAAGCATTTAAACAAACCCCCCAAATAATTTGTTAGTTGGTTCCAAAAATATGAAATACTGACATTGTAAAAAACCTTTTTATATGGGGTAACGTAAGCTGTTTATTATCCTAGTTGGATTACATAGAACTTGCCTATTCAAGTTGTAACTCCCTGAAACTCCCCATAGAGTATATATTTTGGATGATGGGTTAACTACACTGTATACCACACAAAACAGATCTTTCAAATAACTTGGACGCCAGTGGTTTTTGAAACAAAGTTACCCTTTATCAAATAGATGTTACGCAATTTCTTGGTGGGTGCTGATTCATCTCTCTATCTGTATTCCTGAGCCTGATTGGCAGCATTGGCAGACCCTCCCCTATTAATATTCCATATTCTCATTCAAATCAATGCATGGTTGCTAGGGTAATTTGGACTGTAGCAACCAGTTTTCTGACATTGCAAACTGGAGAGCTGCAGAATAAAAAGCTAAAGAACTCAAAAACCATAAATAATAAATAATGAAAACCAATTGCAAATTGCCTCAGAATATCACTCTCTACATCATGCTAAAATTTAATTTAAAGGTGAAAAACCTCTTTAAAGTTTAGTTCTGTGAAGCAGAGGAATAAAGAAGCTGTACCAAAGAAGCAGTCAGAGTGCATGGCTAGCCGGATGGTGGGACACAGGAGTGAGTAGCTTCTGAGAGTATGTTGAATGGTCTCAAACAAGAAAGTATAGAAAAATAGAGCATGATGTTGGTAGGTGATAGCTCTCCTTAAGTAAGCTTGTGCCCAGCACATGCAGTGGATTCATAGAATCCAGTAACTATCATTACTACTGTGTATATTCCCCCAAACATGGCTAATTTGGCTCAGTTTCTCTGGGCATTAGCACTTTTGTAGGCACAGTTATCAAGGGTCGAATTTTGAATTCATGTGAGTTTTTTTAAACTCCATTAAATTCAATAGAATTCTAAATTTGATTAGGAGAAATGTATTAAAAAAATTATATTGTTAAAACTCAGACTAATTTTTCCGATCTGAAAACTCAAATCGAATTCCATTTCAATTATACAAAACTCGATTCGAGTTTTTGCTCCGAAAAAAAACTTGAATGTCAGGAAAGCTACAAACATCACCAAATTGATCCCTGGACCTCTCCCATTGTACAGTAATTCAGCAGGTTTTAGGTGGTGAATTCAAATTATTAAAGGGCCAGAGTATGATAAATCAAATTAAGCATATTATTTTTAAAAAAACTCGAATCGAGTATGAATAATTCCCTAGTCGAATTTGACACTTTTGACCATAATTTTTTTTTTAAAAATTTGAATTAGAATTTTGAATTCGACCCTTAATAAATCTGTCCCTTGATGTCAGACATTGTCATCACTGAGGTGGAAGTTAGAGTGGCACAAAGCAGACTAATAAACTAATAACCTGCTCCAAATAACAGATGTAAATATGTGAAGCGTGTTTACTAAGATCAGTGACACCAAGAAGGCCCTACATCATCAATATGAAATGCCTGGGCCATAAAAACTAATAACTATAGGGTGAAACAAAAATACAACGTGGAGGTGGGAGAAAAATAGAGGCAAAAAGATCATAGAAATATTGTTTGATAGCACTCAATAGTTACAAAGTATTATTAAAGGGTACTTTTAATTCCAAGATCAATATTTAAGGTTTAAAGACAATCATGGAAAAGGAAGTATATAAAGCAAAAACCATAGAGAAGCAAATTGTAAAACTGTGACTTTTCTATAGAATTATTTGCTCATAAGGGGCAGACACACAACACTAGAGATATAATTCGAGAGTTTGCACCCTTTTATGTAATCTGTATGTGTTTATTTACACTCTGTGCTTCTTTTAAAAATGTCTGCTAAATAACTTATTTAATTCAAGCAATATTTATATTATCAGACTTACTTTTTCTTTCTTCCCCATGTATAAAGTCATTAAACTGTAGTTATCAGCAGCAAATTCATCTTTCTGTCTAACAGTCCTGTTGTGCTTTGGATATAGCCAACTTGTGGTGAAATTGCCTGATTTCTTGCTATGGCTGCTTTGATACCATGATCATATCCCTAAAGAAATTCAATCATCTGCTACTTAAATGATACCTTTGCTAAATGATTTAAGCAGAAATATGCCTGTTCTCTGCTTGTGAGATATTAAGAGACATTTAAAAAATGTAATAATATATAATCTCTTTAAAGATATATTAGCAGCTTCTTAGATACTTTATCAGCTGTTAATGGCTTATGTTATGTGTAAAAAAATCATGGGTCTCCAAGTAATCAAAACTAACTGTGTGAGAGAACTGAATTGGCACTAATGTTCTAATGTTCTAATGCACTAATTGGCACTCTGCCTGTGTTCTAATATACACTATTAGTTCTCCTATTAGTTGTAAAATATTCAAGATATTTAGCATTCCGTTGAAATAAATATCTGTAGGGAACTCAAAGCATAATCGCATAATTAGTGCTTGGCCAAAACCAAAACCAAACTCTGATGAGGTCAATTGCATTAACTGCATTAACATAGCAACATAAAATCCCAAATATTCTACATTTAGGACTACCAAGAAAATAATCTACTGTAGATGTACTTCCATATTGCAATATGGTTATTCATCCTTAGACAAGGATCCTTATTCAAGTGTTGGGGCTTCTTAAAATGTTGGGGAAGCTGGTAAATCAACTAAAAAAGCAGAGGCAACAAGAAGCCAAGACATGAGAACAGGAAGACAGACCAATTCCACACTCAAACAACATGCATTTAATTTTTTAAAAATTTATAAATTGCATTTTTTACAAAGAATTTCTTGGCTGCATATAGGAAGAAAGTATACACTGCTTTATTTCTGTTTATTCCATTTTCTATGTCTCAGTCCATGGGGCCAATTTACTAATTTCTAAATACTTACGTCTCCTTCTGTATTTCTTTAAACGCTAAAAATTTGAGATTTATTAAGTGTAAAAACCACAAAAAACGAATACATAAATTTGCCAAGTAAAAGCTGTCACCATCCTATTGAAGTCAATCGGAACTCTGCTGATCCCATTGGACTATTTTCTAAATTTTTTGCTATTAGTTTTAGAGAGGTTTTAGATATCTCTGTATTATTGCTTTCGGATAATTCAGCACTTTTTCCATTTCATACTTTTTATATTCAGATCTTTCATAGCATTCATGCTTTTAGAGAAATAGAGATTAACATGGTTTCAAAAACCTCTAAAACCACTAAAATTTGACCGTACTTTATATATACACTTATTTATTTCCATACAAGTAATGAGATGATTAAAATAACTAAGAAAGGAAAAAAATGGTAGCATTATATAGTATAACAAACTGTAAATGTCCAAAATCATGTTGATTTGTTTATTATCAAAGAAGAGGAAATAGTAACGTTATTAACAATTAACCTAGAATCTTTCTCAGCTTGAGGCCAAATATGGTATATTAGTAATTGATTGTTTGAAGAATGTTTTTACTTTCTTAAATAGAGGTATTGGGGGTTTCAAGTGGCATTCAGTGACCATTCACCAAAAAGCTAAATTAAATTGTGATTTTCTTGCTTTATTTCCTTAACACAATAAATCCATTCCTACAATTAAGTAGTGTCCGCCTGTGCACTTTTCAATAGACTGTTTGTTTAGTTATTCCATGAAATGCTTAAAATATTCTTTTTTTTAGAATCTTAACTTATTGCGGTTTTACTATATGTGGCAACAGCATTCTTCCTTTAAATCACTACCTCAAACTGCAGCAGTTTCGAGGTTATTGGATTTACATAGTTTCCCCTTTAAAACAAAAAAAAAAACTTTAGAATATAATCCCCTAGAATTTAACTCAAAGGTGAACAGCCCCTTTAAAAACAATTTGCATTGTATTTTCAGACTTATTGTAGAAATGCTTATTTGGTATAAGAAATATATATATTATAATCAGTCTTGCTCAAATAGGTAGTCTTTAATTCTACTTTCTATTAATTGCAAAACTTTGATGGACGTCTGGTCTGCTGTATAAAGTTATATAAATTAATTATATATAGTATAAGATTGGGCTAGATGTTTCAGCGATATTAGGCGATAGCTTATGAATGTAGTGTTTTATTTTAAGGTAGTTCCAAAAATTTGGATGTACCACCAGAGTTGAAATTCAGTCAGGGGAAACAGATTGTTGTGATAATTTTTTAAATTCGGCGAAAAAATTTGCCGGCGTCAAAAATGTTTTTTCCGAAAAAACGGACGCCGGCGTCAAAAACGGGCGCCGGCGTCAAAAACAGGCGCCGGCGTCGAAAAAACGGGTGCCGGTGTCAAAAACGAGACGCCGGCGCCGTTTCGCAAATGTTTCGCGAATTTCGCGCGAAAATCGCGAATTTTTCGGCGAAGCGAAACGGCGCAAATTCGCCCATCACTAACAGGGACACCAAGGCTTTGGACAAAACACAGGTTTGTTAAGCCTGGGCATTCCCAACAAAAGGTAACAGAAAACAGTTCAACAACTTCAATGCAAAACATTCAGGTACATTCAGGGTACATTTCAGCAACGCCAATGGAAAACATTCAGAGTTTCTCTCAATCTGGGCTCTCACATCCAGGGAAACTCTCACCCTCTGGAACTTCAGATCATTCACTCAGCCCTGCTGGCTTACCCTCCTGGGACTCAGGCTCTCTAGCCTCTGCCAGTCACTTCTCCACTCCAGGGATTTAGCCTCTGCAACACTCTTGCTGACAGGAACACCCCTTCTGCCAGGCACATTTTCTTCCAGCAGCACCCACTTCCCTCCAATCTAGGAGGTATCCGGAGAGCTCTAAGGTGTGGGAACACAGGCCTTTTATCTTTCCTAGGTAGCTCCTCTCTCTCAGCTGCCACTTGATGAGCTGAGAGGGACTATTAACCCTACCTGTGCTGGGTATCCCTCTGCAACACATATTATGCAGTTTAAATGCACTCTTTTTAGGGCACTTTACTGCAAGACAGTGGTGTTTCCCAAACACACTGTCACATATCCTCCCCCTCTGTTTCAACACAGAGGCAGAACGCATTGATACACCAAAATAAACTCTTGTTCTCTTAAATGGATTTCTACCTCCAGTATTTCCATTCTTTCTTTGGTTACACAACCCTTGTTTGATTTCGACCTATCTTTAGCATGTGAAAGATCCAACACATACATATCAATACCACCAACCATGGAAGGTATTACTCTCTTGGACGAACCCTTTAAGGCAAATTTATTACCTGTACCATTGGAATCTGACATGTATGTCTGTGGGAGTGGTCACATTCACAACTAATGCTTCTTCTTAACTGGGGAAGACACTTTGGGAAAACTCGTGTCAACAACATCAAATGCTTTGGCGTCTTTGTCACCATTATGCACACTCTGCATTTTACATATTTCTTGGTCACAGATTTGTGTCATACATACTGACACACAATCATTTACATGCTCAATTGACTTATTCTTTGCCAGACATACACTTTCCGTCTGTAACAAGGGTGGTGACACAAATAGGATCTGGGGTATCCAGAACCTCACAACCTGGAGTCTTAAGAGGAAGTTTTACACCAACTTCACTTTCATCCCTAGGGAAAGTTAATAAAAGTATATAGGGGTGTTCCAATGCCCTACACATGTGCCCACAGTATAGTTAAGGTGCCATATGTTATAAAATGTAGAGGGGAAAGTGGACAAAAAAAAAAATTCTATATTTTCTAGCCTATCACCCTATAAAAAGTAAAACATGCCAGCGTTTTTTGGGACTTAGAAAAATGTTCAACTTTTTTTTCCCAAACTCCTATCTACTCTATTGCACTTCGCCTGGTCTAATCTGGTGAAGTCAACTCTGGCGAAAGAGGTAACATTCATACCAGAGTGCAACTTCGCCAGGCGTCAGGCTGAGAAGTTGCGCTACTCTATCTAATTCAAATTTTTGCCAGTGCCACTGTTAGTAAATTGGCAAAGTGGCAAAATGACGTCACGCTAGCGAATTTTCACCAGCGTTAGCCACTTCGCTGTTTAGTAAATTTGCCCCTCTATCTCTAGGGGTTTACAATCGGTGGTCTGGGAATCCTCACCTGTATCATTTTTCTCACACAATACTTCTTTACTTTGTAAGTAAAGGTTATATGCCTTCATTAGCTTTGGACTTTCAGCAGCCATACTTTAAAATGGGCAATTGTCAGCTGTATGATCTGGGAGAAAACAGTATGTGCACTTTACTGTTTCCATTTTGCATACACTCTCATATGACTTATACATAGGGCAGGGCTTAGGGTTCACTTCACCTTTAAGTTAACCCCCAGTTGAATTACCAAGACATTTTTCACTCAAATTACTGTGTTGCAGACACTCTCCCTCTGCTTTCACATATTCCCAACTGTGAATTACCTCATTCGCCTTCTCTATGAATATATTAAAACTAGGGGTCACCCCTACACTTTTTGCCATGGGTGTTACCTCACACCCCACAGTCACACACACAGGATTCACATCTGGACATTGGTCAGCAAAATTACACATAACATTTTGCATATCACTGACATTATTCACCACCTGGTTTGATTGCCCCACATTCAGTGGTTTGTTGTATCCCCACAACTCCCAGAATAGGGGAAAGCCTGTTCCCAGAACAATTTTCACCTCCCCCTCACTGGCAACTACAAGTAAGTGGACAACTGAGCATTTGGTGGTTTCAACAGACAGACGTACAGTCAGTTTAGAGTTCTCTTCCATCTCAGGGAACTCCTGCCATGGTAAAACAAATATTAACAGTTCATGCAATAGTTCATGTCCAGTGTGACCCGCAGTGAAATTCCATTCACTTTTAGCTCCACAGACTTTTCAACAATCCCAGTGCATTCTGGCTGCACACTCAACAATTTAGGTCCTAGGACCTTGCCTTTATTATCACAGTCCCAGTCTTTTAACCCACCAGCATGCCTTTCCCTTTCAATCGACCCCTTTAAGAACAGTCTTACCAGTCCTGAAGGGCATCAGACTCTCTGAAACCGCTGGGGATGAACTCTGACCAAGCATGCCAGACTGGACTGAACTGCATCCAGCATAGCCTCTCTCCTGGCCATGCTGCACTTGTGCCAACTGCTGGAGCTCCAACTTTGGGTTACCTTCTTTTTGGAACCGGTTTCCTGGCTTGTATTCAGATAAAGGGCTCTTCTTTTGGCACTTGCAAAGTTGCTCTCACTTCCTTCGCAGTCTGTTGCAACCCCACAAGTCGCTGCACCTTTAAGGAAGCCTGCTAGTAGAACTCTATTTGTGGTAGACAGAAAAAAAATATTCTGTTTTCCTACAGACTTTACAGGAGAGCAACTCCTCCTTGCAACTCACAGAAATGCTCACCTTTCACTTGTGAGGCATTTAGCAGTCTCTTCTCTATACTAGGCACACTGATTCTCTTCCAGTCACGGTGGAACTGTAGCCACCAGCTGCTTGCTGTTCCTGCCGCTTTAGCATGGCCCTCACAGCCTCCTGCTGAACAGCTGATCCACGGGGATTAGCAGCACTAGTTGCTATATTAGCACAGTCTCTTAAGGGTAATGCTTACCAGGCTTTTAAGCAGGTGTATGTCTCTTAAAGCTCTGCCTGCATTCCTGCACCAATTGTGACATTTCACTTGCCTGCACATGCATTTTATGTGGGAATTAGAGTTTGGTAGGCAGATAAGCATAGGATTTTGAGCTTAGAGACAGGGACACCAAGGTTTAGGACAAAACACAGGTTTATTAAGCACTGGGCAGTTATTTATTTTCAATAAATTTCACAGTTTTTTTGCATCTTAAGACCTGTGAGTGCTCGCCTTTTTCCAGGATATATATATATATATATATATATATATATATATATATATATATATATATATATATATATATATATATATATATATATATATATATATATATATATATAATGTCATATCGCAACTGAGATAGTCAGCGCATTCCCTTTCCTAAACGCAACCAAGGCCGGATTTACCCCTAGGTAAGCTGTCGTCACCCCCTTCCTACCTTTTTATTCACTCAAATTTTCATCATGGGGACCAGCGCAAAGGAGATTGGAGCACAGGAAATTTAAAAAACAGTATTTTTGAACCAATGAGGGTCTGGTTAGGCAGCATGCCGCCCCCTTAAATCCTGCCGCCCTAGGCCTGGGCCTTGGTGGCCTCTACACAAATCTGGGCCTGGACGAAACTTGGTCAGTGCCACGCTCCACCGCAAACCCTGGCAGGTGTACGGGGAAAGGTAGATACTTGAAAATGATAGTGATATGAGTGGAGAGAGGGCTGGCCACTTGACAGATGCGCTGAATGAGTATTCCTCTTGCAGGATCAAGGAAAGCGTAGTTTGCGGCGAGTTGTGTCTAGGAAAGGGAATGCGCTGTCAGTCTCGGTTGCGATATGACAGGGATTATCTGGCAACAAATCGATGACACCGGCTCTGCATGTAAGGCGACACAAAAGGGGAGAGATGAAAATCCCAGCCATAATGAGCACTCCGTAACAGTAAGGGATTTCATCGCAAAACTCTGAGACAAAATTAGATGTTTAGCAATTACTTGGTTTTTATTTTTTCTATAAAGGCACACGGGGGAGTCAGCACCAACATGGTATCACTAAATTGGGGTGTTTATTGTATACGGAGGCAAAACCTAGGGGTTTTGGTCATTTTTCTAATATCACTAACAGTTCTACTGCTAACAAGATGTATACACTATCACTAATAATATGCACACCTGGCTATGACATCACGTATGTACTTTGGCACCATTTTGGCTATTTTAAGGAGTAGTTGTTTGCGTTGTTTGCACTTCCTGAGGATGGCTTAGGAGCCGAAACGTTGAAATAAAGTTATAATATTTTTTGTCTATAAAGGACCTGTGAGTGTGGTTCATATATATATATATATATACATACACATATATATTCATATATACACATACACACATATATATGCATATATATATATATATATATATATATATATATATATATATAAAAAATGTTGACAATAAAGTTTTCTTTTTAACTGAATTATGAAGTCCTGGAGTGCATCAATTTTGGGAAATATGTATATATATATATATATATATATATATATATATATATATATATATATATATATATATATAACAGTCCATGGATAATGGAAATATTCGACACTGTGGCAGCACCTGGTACATTGCTATCTATTGGTGTGCGAACAGCTTATTTTTTGTTTTTTGTATATATATATATATATATATATATATATATATATATATATATATATATATATATATATATATATATATATATATATATATATATATATATATATATATATATAGTCAAATACAAGAGTCCTCTGCACTCAACCCATTATCAATATATTTAAGACAGCGACATTTTGTGCATACTGCTACTAAAAAATGCCTTACCCTTTAAACAAAACAGGGATTGTTTGTCCATATATTGCAATATATTTAAGCTGGCCAACTACGTCAAAGTCATCCCATATCTGGCCAGTCCTATGCTCAATTTTATCTGATTCATTAAGAATTCTATTGCTTCATTATACATTTTACAAAGGGACTAGGTATTACCTGCAACTTAACTTGCTGCTTTCAAAGTAAACCTCCATACTTGGCTGCCCTTTTATTAGACACCAGTGGGATCACCTGACTATAGCTGGGAAGGGTGGGAGCTACAACATAGAGCTGGTCACTGCTCCTGTATAAACTATAACAAACAAGGGAAAGTTGTGCTCACCACTATTTTTTAAAACCATTAGGCGGGGGTGCAATGAGGCTGTGACCACAAAATACATATAGTCAAATACAAGAGTCCTCTGCACTCAACCCATTATCAATATATTTAAGACAGCGACATTTTGTGCATACTGCTACTGAAAAATGCCTTACCCTTTAAACAAAACAGGGATTGTTTGTCCATATATTGCAATATATTTAAGCTGGCCAACTACGTCAAAGTCATCCCATATCTGGCCAGTCCTATGCTCAATTTTATCTGATTCATTAAGAATTCTATTGCTTCATTATACATTTTACAAAGGGACTAGGTATTACCTGCAACTTAACTTGCTGCTTTCAAAGTAAACCTCCATACTTGGCTGCCCTTTTATTAGACACCAGTGGGATCACCTGACTATAGCTGGGAAGGGTGGGAGCTACAACATAGAGCTGGTCACTGCTCCTGTTATAGTTTATACAGGAGCAGTGACCAGCTCTATGTTGTAGCTCCCACCCTTCCCAGCTATAGTCAGGTGATCCCACTGGTGTCTAATAAAAGGGCAGCCAAGTATGGAGGTTTACTTTGAAAGCAGCAAGTTAAGTTGCAGGTAATACCTAGTCCCTTTGTAAAATGTATAATGAAGCAATAGAATTCTTAATGAATCAGATAAAATTGAGCATAGGACTGGCCAGATATGGGATGACTTTGACGTAGTTGGCCAGCTTAAATATATTGCAATATATGGACAAACAATCCCTGTTTTGTTTAAAGGGTAAGGCATTTTTTAGTAGCAGTATGCACAAAATGTCGCTGTCTTAAATATATTGATAATGGGTTGAGTGCAGAGGACTCTTGTATTTGACTATATGTATTTTGTGGTCACAGCCTCATTGCACCCCCGCCTAATGGTTTTAAAAAATAGTGGTGAGCACAACTTTCCCTTGTTTGTTATAGTTTATACAGGAGCAGTGACCAGCTCTATGTTGTAGCTCCCACCCTTCCCAGCTATAGTCAGGTGATCCCACTGGTGTCTAATAAAAGGGCAGCCAAGTATGGAGGTTTACTTTGAAAGCAGCAAGTTAAGTTGCAGGTAATACCTAGTCCCTTTGTAAAATGTATAATGAAGCAATAGAATTCTTAATGAATCAGATAAAATTGAGCATAGGACTGGCCAGATATGGGATGACTTTGACGTAGTTGGCCAGCTTAAATATATTGCAATATATGGACAAACAATCCCTGTTTTGTTTAAAGGGTAAGGCATTTTTTAGTAGCAGTATGCACAAAATGTCGCTGTCTTAAATATATTGATAATGGGTTGAGTGCAGAGGACTCTTGTATTTGACTATATGTATTTTGTGGTCACAGCCTCATTGCACCCCCGCCTAATGGTTTTAAAAAATAGTGGTGAGCACAACTTTCCCTTGTTTGTTATAGTATATATATATATATATATATATATATATATATATATATACACACAGTATATAAATACCTCTATATACATACATTATATATATATATATATATATATATATATATATATATATATATATATATATATATATATATATATATATATATTCAAGAGGGTACCGGCACTCACGATAAAGCAGTCTCAGGTACCTGAGTGCAATCCTTGGAGTTGGAATCAAGGCGCAGGTCTTAAGGTAAATAAGGAAATTTTATTGTGGGCGCTCTAGTAAGCGTGATTAACGTTTTAGCTGGAACCCAGTCTTTATCAAAGTGCCTATATATACTTATTTTTAAAACCATTAGATGGGGGTGCAATGAGACTGTGACCACAAGATACATATAGACAAATACAATATCATTGTATATGATATATACAATATATATAATATTTAAGACATTTTGTGCATACAGCTACTAAAAATGCCTTGCCACTGTTTGCTCCATATTGATCTTTTCCTCTTCTTCTTCTTTATGGAGGTTAATAGCAGTATAGCTAGTGTAGCCCTCCTGCTATCATCCATAAATATGCTCATCTTCACGAACGATCGGTGAAAGAGATCTGAATGGACTACGTGCGTCGAATGAATGTAACACAAAAGAAGTTCGTTGAAACTCATATCCTCTTCCGGTTTTTGGGCTGTCATGGGAAGATATCGCTTAAAATTATCGTTTTTCGCTGATGGACAAATCGTAGCTTTAAACGATCGTTGCAGCAATATCTTCGGTCGTACGATTACAAAAAAATCTTATATAAATCTGCAGGACTATGGGGAGCTTTACCCAAAACAGGGATTGTTTGTACATATATTGCAATATATTTAAGCTGGCCAACTTGTTAAAGTCATCCCATATCTGGCCAGTCCTACTTTCAATTTTCAGTAAGTTGCAGGTAAAACTTATTCCCTTTGATAAATGTATAATGAAGCAATAGAATTCTTAAAGATTCAGATGAAAATTGAGAGTAGGATAAAGGCTGGGTTCCAGCCAAAACGTGGTTGCCCTTTATTAGCCACCAGTGGAATCACCTGACTATAGCTGGGAAGGGTGAGGGCTACAACATGGAGCTGGCCTAATGGTTTTAAAAATTAGTGGGGAGCACAACTTCCCTTTGTTTGTTATAGTTCATACAGGAGCAGTGGCCAGCTCCATGTTGTAGCCCCCACCCTTCCCATCTATAGTCAGGTTTTCCCACTGGTGGCTAATTAAAGGGCAACCACATTTGGGAGTTTTACTTTGAAAGCAGCAAGTACATTGCAGGTAAAACTTAGTCCCTTTGTAAAATGTGTAATGAAGCAATAGAATTCTTAACAAATTTGGATGAAAATTGAGCATAGGACTGGCCAGATATGGGATGACTTTGACATCGTTGGGCAGCTTAAATATACTGCAATATATGGACAAACAAATGGAATACAAATGTAGATTTATACAGTATATAATGTGTTTCAGTAATACTAAAATATAATTACCTAAGAGTTAACCTCAGAGTGATAATAGAATAGGAATAAAAAACAAAATAAATAGGCTCTCTATTATAGTCCTCAGATGTAAGAAATGTACCTGTCATACACAGTGTGTACCAAGCACACATTTCATTACAAGAAAATATGGTGTGTCAGTAATGGCCTGCTTGCTGAATATTATGGTTCTCTGATTCTCTCTAACTTGTTAATGCACAGGCTGAATTGCTTTTCTATGCAAACAGACTCTCTAAATTACATTCTTGTTTAACAGTGCAACTTGTAAAATACAAGGCCCATACAAAATTCAGCTCTCTGAATTCTAGCTCTAAAATATGTATTTTTCTGACTCATATTGCAAGTGTATGAATGTATAAAAATAAGTATGTAAATACAAAACTCCAAATGATCTTGTCATGCCAATAGAATACCTGTCATGTCCAGTGGCAGTGACATGTTAGGTTTAAAACAAATGTTAAAGAAAGCCCAGTAAACATTCTCTCCCTGAATCAGTCATAATGGCTGATACATTAGATAGCTTTAAGAAGGGATTGGATGGCGTTTTACTATAAAAAGGAGGAAGCTGTGGGGCCCAGTATTATCTAGTGACATTACTGTTGGAGAAGCTTCAAATGGGATATTTTGCCTCCCTCTGAATCAACTAGCAGTTAGGCTGGTGTTATATATATACTTAAAAGGTTGAACTTGATGGACGTGTGTCTTTTTTCATCCTAACTTACTATATAACTTACTATGTGACATAAATGATGCTCCTCCTTTGATATAATATAAATTAATAGCATATAAATTCTACATATATTCTATTGAGTACCATAGTAATAACCACACCTAATTATTAGCCATATGTGAGACAAGATACAAGATGCAAGGATGGTATTTAATGAAGAGTAATGTAAGTGATTGTACAAGGTCTAGTAACCCTAAGTAACCATTTGCATCTTAAGGTGGTGATTTCATGCTATTGCTTATATACCTAGTGCAAACTTTGAAACCTTTATATTACCTAAAGTGTGCGCTATCCTTACATATGTATCCTGTCTCATATACTCATATAGCTACTTATCATTATAAACTAACTGTCTTAATCTGACAATACATTTATACATTGGAAGGTCTGGTTACCAAAAATTGAATTAGTGAGTTTTCAAATTCTAAAAAAAAAACACAAAAACTTATCAAACTCAAATGTGTGCTTATTTATCAAAAACATTGCATTGAAAAAAACAAACTTACATTTTGCTAGGACAACTTCCATTGACATCTACATGAACTCATCAGCTTTTAAATGTCTTATTTTTACATTTCGGGTTCTTTTTACTGCTTAATAAATATCTAAAAATCGAGTTTTGGATTTAGAATTAGAATTTGTGAATTTGTTATAGCATAAAAAACGTGGAAAAAAAATCAAATGTGACTGTTGATAAATCAGCCCCCTAGAGACCATATTTATAGTACAAGCTGCAGTACCCATCATCTAGTCATTCTTATGAAATGTGTGTTTTTTTCACACATTTAGAATCCCATTCTTCTGGTGCTCCTAAGTACATTAACAGGAATGCTGTTTTGCATTCCCAAAAGGGTTAGGGTCTTGGTCAAAGTTTATTGCTGTCCCTAATATATGTTCTGGGTACCAATGTGCTGCAACAGGAGCCATTCTGTATGTTCAGACTATCCTGTGAAATCATGGACAGAAACCTAAAGGTGCTCAGAGTGAGCTATAGAGGAGAGTTATCTATGAACCTTTTGGCAGAGGAGAACTTAACTATTTGCTGCATGTCTGTACGTAAAATAATGATACAAATTTAATCTATCCTAAAATATAAAACTGTAGAAATTGCTTAAAGTAGGTGAGTGGCCAGACCAGGTATGGCTTTGACATAGTTTGCCAGCTTGAATATATTGACAAAGAATCCTGTTTTATTTACAGAGGATGACATATTTTAGTAGCTTTATGCATATAATGCATAAAGCGACTGCAGGGGGCATAAGCAAACATTAACCACATTTACTATATGTAATCAATACATTGCTTGACCATAGTCTGGCAAAGCATCTACTAGTGTTCCTTCAAAAGCTATAAACCGTTTGTGTTCATAATTTCTGTGCAGTTATTGTTGTGTATTTATGTACAGATTTTATTATATAACCAGTATATACACATGTGTATATATAAACACTAAATAGAACTATGCACAGTGCATTGAAAACTCATTTTCATTTAACCCTCTGGTTCATATAAAGTAGAATATAGTCCATACTTAAAACATTTATGGATAATGCCATCTAAAGCAGATGACTTGATGTGTGTGTGCTATTGAAGCATGAGAAGATACCTGCAGTAATTATTCACAAGCTATTTCAAGCGTGAGGAACCATGTCAGGTACTAAGTCATAAGTTATCTGAACTTATGAAGCATGAAAACCTGTTATCTTAAAGTTGTTCTCATAATGTTACTTGAAGAACCAGAGACCGTGTTAAATAAATTATGCACTTAACTACCTAACACAAATGACTATTCATTAAAGGGACATTTGCCTTCAATAGCTGTGTTACTCTTCCTTAAGGTTGCTGGACCTAATTCATAACGCCAACATATTATCCTAACTCCATACGCCAACATATTATCAAGAGTTTAATACAATTGTCTTGCCTATGATACAGTACATGTGCTATCTTGTTGGCAAGTAGTGATGTGCGAATTTATTAGACAGGCACAAATTTCCGGTGAATTTCCGCGTTTCGTCGCTGCGAAATTGCAGCGAAAATTCACCAGCCACTAGTGCCAGAGAGCTTATCAAGCAGTTTCTCTTTAGAAATCCAGCCATAATGTTGATGGACTATAAAACCCAGAGCATTTAAACCTTTTACTTGCTAATGATTTGAATGGGAAATGGCACTTTGGGGAAAGCATGCTGCTAGGCAACACATTTTTCAGTAAGGTAACCCACAACCTTTAATGGGCGTCAGAATTGTCACCAGTGTCTGAATTGTCGCCAGCAATTCGCCCATCACTATTGGCAGGCATAGTGACAGCTTGGTCAAGATGTACCCCATTATTTTTGGGTTGTGGGTTTCCTTACTGAAAAATGTGTTGCCTAGCAGCATGCTTTCCCCAAAGTGCCATTTCCCATTCAAATCATTAGCAATTAAAAGGTTTAAATGCTCTTGGTTTTATAGTCCATAGACACTAATACGTGAAAAAATGTGTTGTGCTGCAAAAAAAAAATGTCGCTCATAGACTTTAATGCATTTTAGTGAATTTTCACTGTTTAACATATTTTTGGTGAAGAGAAACTGGTCAGATTTGCACATCATTATTCAGGAGAGCTAGATGCTGCCAATTGTTTACTGTAAGTTTTTTTGTCAAATAGTATTACTAGTGAAGTATTGCAAGGAATGCTTGCATAGCAAAACTGGTTAAAGTTGGTGCTCAGACCAGGAGCTGACTGGAAAAAGTTCAACAAACTCAAACAAACACTCTTGTGCTCTGGGGCAACTAGGGCTATTGTGCCAATGCCTCATAGTTTTATATTTGTCAGCGCTGGATGTTATTGCTACTAAGACTAATCTAACTATTTGTAACTTATTTTTCTGAAATATGTAGTTTAGCAACATCCACTTTTGATGAAAATTATAGCAAGAAATAAAAGAGATGCACCTGTTATACTCGTGTACTGAAACAACCTTTCTGCTTGTTGCTCTGCTGTATCTTAACAAAAACCTTTAAAAAGATCAGAAAGAGCCTTTTAAGTTGCTTAAAAAGATTTGATTAGACTAAAAAGAAAAAACTATTTGGACTCTGCATTATATCAATGTGAGGATGATCAGTAGCGTAAGGATAAAATGAGATGTTTGCTTTTAAACTGGGGTCCCAAAAACTCCACCTTCTGCTATAGTTGTAACAAAGGTTACACCGCTGTACTGAACTTGCTAAGCATAGTGTTATTACTGCATAGTTAAGAGTACCACTAGGCCACCCCTGTCAAACTGCATGTGGTAGTCAAGGATGGAGGATGCAAAGTGCAGCACTAGAAAAACAAGTATGTCCTGTACAGAAAGAGTTATAAATCTGTGTTATTTTGTTCAGTACTTGGAGTATCACACAGATTTCCCAGAAATTATGAACAAACCATAATGTTAATGGGGCGTGGAAGGTGGCATATAAATTAATCACACAGATACCACCAGAGGCTTTTGAATTTGATAGGAACCAGTTCCTGACTGATGGTCATGATGCTTGTGCCAGCAACATGTAACTGATGAGGTCAGTTCATGTAGACTAACAGGAATTAGGAGTAGGTGGTAAGAACCAGTCCAGGGTGCAAATAATTTTGTATGTTTAAGTGCAATCTCACAAACTATGTTTATGGTGGTATTCACAGCAGCATTAAGTAGTTCATTGTTAGATCATGTCCTTTTCTTACCCACCCTTCATGTATCACCTAACAATAACAGACATGAGTACTACAGTACCCTTATAAACAATCACAAATCCAACCCACGACGCCTGTTTTCTCTATTCAATACTCTTTTCCATCCCTCATCAACAGTATCAGTCAACCAGACACACTCTCCTCAGGACTTTGCTGATTTCTTTAAAGACAAAGTAGAGTCCATCCACAATCAGATCCCTACCTCTACTAATGTAAACCAGTTCCTCCTTCCTAAGCCCCCTTCTGCATGTCTTAATTCCTTCCCTCCGGTAACAATGTCTGAAGTCTCCAAGCTTCTTTTGTCCTCCCCGCTCACAACTTGCCCCCTCGACCCTATGCATTGTTCTCTGCTCAAACACTGTGTTGCAGAGCTTACCCCACTACTTACTCACATCTTCAATTCTTCTCTAGCTTCTGGAACCTTCCCTTCTCCTTTCAAACAGGCCTGTATAAAGCCTATTCTTAAAAAGGCCACGCTTGACCCAGCCTGTCTATCAAATTACCGTCCTGTCTCCCTTTTACCACTTGCCTCTAAACTCCTAGAGCGTATTGTGTTCTCCCGTATTACTAACTTTCAACACACCCATGATCTGTTGGACCCTCTGCAATCTGGTTTCCGGCCTGGTCACTCTACTGAGACTGCTTTGTGCAGAGTTACAAATGATCTTCAGGTTGCCAAAGCCAAAGCTCACTTCTCCATCCTTCTCCTCCTTGACCTATCATCTGCATTTGATACAGTTGATCACTCTCTCCTGATGCAGATTCTCTATTCGCTTGGCATCCGTAACCAGGTTGCATCTTGGCTCTCTTCTTACCTTTCTAACCGATCATTCACTGTCTCCTATCATAACAAAACCTCATCTCCAGTTCCACTGAATGTAGGGGTGCCGCAAGGCTCCGTACTTGGTCCGCTCCCTGTACACTCTGTCTTTGGGAGATCTCATCCATTCATTTGGCTTTAATTATCATCTGTATGCTGATGATACCCAAATATATTTATCCACCCCTTCATTAACAGCTGAAACAGAGGCTCAGATCTCTAACTCAAATTGGATGAACCAGCGCCACCTCAAACTCATCCTAACAAAAACTGAACTTATCATCTTTCCACCTAAGCCTGGTCCTATTTACTATCTCTATTGATGGCATGCTCATTAATCCTGTCAACTCAGCTCGCTGTCTGGGGGTAATCTTTGACTCCTCTCTCTCCTTCTCTGATCACATTAACACCACTGTCAAAACCTGTCACTTTTTCTTACGCAATATTGCCAAAATCTGTCCCTTCCTTTCACCTGATACATCCAAGACGCTCATGCATGCTCTCATCCTATCCAGACTAGATTACTGTAACCTTCTACTAACTGGCCTCCCTAACTCCCATCTCTCACCTCTACAGTCTGTATTAAAAACTGCTGCAAGAATTATCCTCCTCTCATCCAAAAGGGTACAGGCCTTATCATGGCTTCCTATAAAACAAAGAATAACATAAACTCCTCCTCATAACCTTCAAAGCCCTTCATTCCTCTGCACCTAACTACATCTCATCTCTTGTCTCTCTATATGTTCCTGCCCGAAACCTCCGCTCCTCTCAAAGCAACCGCTTGGTTGTACCCCCCACTACTACTGCTGTTTCCCGTATCAAACCCTTCTCTCTTGAGATTCCTTATATTTGGAATGCCATTCCTGAATCTCTCAGGAGAGAATCACCTTCAATGTTTTTAAAACAAAACTCAAAGACTACCTTTGGGAGCACCTGGATAACACCTGAACTGGCACTTATATAACAGTGTAACAAACTGTAACCCACAGCACCTTAATACCTCTCTGAATTGTGTCTGTATGTTACCCTCCTATTTAGACTGTAAGCTCTACGGGGTAGGGTCTCCTCTAGCCTTTTGTTTCCTTGACACTGAGCACTTAATCTGCATTGTAATTATATTTTATATTTATGTGAATTGTATTCTAATAATGCACTTATTGTTACTTTTTATTCCAATGACCCCTTGTTTGTGCTACTAATTTATTGTTTTGTTATACAGTGCTTTGCTCTCAAGGAGCGCTTTACAAATAAAAATATACATACATACATGAGGTAAAGGTATGATAACACTGTGGACATGCTGTCCGGTGCCACACTTGGGGTACCACACTATATTGACCAAACTTTCCATTAAGGTATAGTAAAAGTGGAACTTACTTTTCCGTAGCTACCATGACCAAGTTCTTGATGGAACACAAACTGGTCAAGTGACACAATGTTGTCTTCTGTGGTTAAAAAAAAAAGAAGTTTGCAAAGAGACATGTCACAGGCCTTACTCCTAAAACAAGATTCACACCACATGGAAAAATATCACTCAGTAGGATCATGCACACATTTATACTAAGAAGACAAACTGCCCACATCCGAGAAACTTTCTAGAGAAATCTCATATAGTACATGCCACCCAGTTTTCATTGTAAGACTGTTCCAATGTACAGATGAAGTCACTTGGATTTGTGAGTTAAATGCGTCATGACTCGGCATTAATTGAAGAAATTGTGTTATCTAAAGTTATCTTAACTCATTTGATGCATTTAACCTTTTCATTAGCATACCAAGCATGTCCACAATGGTGAATGCTTTAATTAGATGAGATGCTGTGATGCGATTTTCTGTGTTAAATGGGAAAAGTGGGATATCTGTGTTTAGTTATTCTGTATCAAACACACAAACCAAAGTGGCTGTATAATAGCTAGGCAAGGTTACAAGGCACATGTGAATTACGTAAATGCAGTTGTGCTAGCTGCAGAAACTGGGTTGCTATACAGTATTTCCAATAAATTAAAAGAACAACCAATAATACAGACAGAAAAAGCTAAGTTAAACTTACCATAGCCTTTTTTTTCTACTTATTTACGTATTTCTTTTCTAGGCTCTACATCTTGTTCCTCTCTCTTTGAAGTTTTAAAGAATAATGGTACCTGCTGCCAAACTCCTATTCTAAATTTCTTTATTTGCACTAAAAAGCTAGACATGCATGTTGGGCAACCTTTTCTCTCAGTTGTAGGTGCTGGAGAGTCATCTGGCGTCTCAATTACAATTGTCTCAAGTACCTCCATGTACTACTATCACACGGTACCTGGATGCAGTGTCCTACCTCATAAGTCCTTTAAGGTACTATGCAGATCAAATCTAATGCTGTCTGATTAAAAAAATCAAATGCATATAATTATGAAACGAAACCCCTCAATATGGTTGTAATACAGTAGAAAATGGAAAACAAGCTTTGAGAGAAAAGTATAAAGAGGCTATTGGCCTGTAGCAACATTGTGGTGTTTATAAAAATGACCTGTAGATGACACTGTGCTCATACTTATACTGTGCATACTTCCTGACAGCTTAAAAGTGAAAGTTACTGTTGTGTAATGCCTGCATGAATCCTGGTGAGCCTACTGTACCTTTAACTGCTTGGATCGGTATGTTTGAAAATTACATTATTGCTGCTGACCAAGGGGAGATTTCTGCTGCTAGAAAACGTGCTTTACTTATTCACTGCCTGGGAGCAGGGGGACAGCGTATATTCTATACATTACCATTACCTGATGATACTTATGAAACTGCTCTTACTGCTACAATTATCCCATCTGTTTCAGGTATCTTGCGTAGCCCTGCCTAACAAGATTAAAATTGTGAAAGAGTATGCACCTGACACGCGTTTCATTCACAGCATGTGAACTTTGTCAGAGCCTTAGGATAATTGTCACCACTGGGAGGTTGTTACCCTGTGGGTGAAGGGGTTTGTGTGGCTATGGTGCTGGGACCGTCTTCTTTTATATCCTATAACACAATTAATGTCTTTACCATCAAGTACATTTTTGCTGAAATTTAATGACAGGGAGGGTGTTCACTGCGGGAGAAGGGGTTGGCTTGGCAACAGTGGGTAAATAGAATCATAAGTTCAATGCCGCAGCAAGCTTAGAGCTGCACTTACTTATTACCTCTTTCAGTACCTGGGAGGGTTTATACTGTATGCGAAGGGGTTGGTTCAGAATGGTTGGGAAACGGAACCTACTTCTGCTAGCGCCACAATAAATCTAAGAGTCGCACATAGATAGTGCCTCTTTCAGTCTAAACGAAGCAGTCTGCTACGATATTAATATTTTAGATGCTATATGCTGTTGTAATATCAAATTAAATGTATAAAATGCATGGTGGATTACCATTGTCTATGTATATAAGGCTGATACCAGTACACAACAACACGCCACCATATTATTTTGTGGGATTGTTCGGCATATATATTGCCGCAGAGATTTGTTTTAAACCCACTATCCTGTGGCATCTCGCCTCCCTGTACCTAACATATTTTTAATTGTATTAATCTAGACTTTTCTCTTTCTTAATGATATTTATTAAAAGTTATGTTGTGGGGTAGACATATGACTGTGTTTTTGGACTAAGAGGGATGGGAAAGTGCAAAACAATAGGTCAATTCTTTTTCTTTTGTGGAAAAAACAAACTCACCTCGCATTAGAGAGAGACTGCTCCTAGAGCAGGATTTAACCCTTGCAAAGGCTATTACAGTTGCTAGCCAAATTTAAACAGCAGTGGCAGAAGCTAAAACTCTCAGTCAGGGAACTGCTGGGAATGTACAGACTGTGAATCCAACACTGTGGCCTAATAATGCACAGGCAAAATACAGTGCTAAGGAAAGGGATTCACCTACACTGCAAAACCGTGCCGCAAATACAAAAAAAGAAAAATATTGCTTTCACTGTGGTTCAACACAACACACTGCAAATCATGTTACATGTCCTGCAAAGGCTATAAGGTGCCGCAGATGCACAAAGGTAGGACATTTTGCTAAGATCTGCCATAGTTCTGCTAAAGATGTTCATGAAATCACTACTACAAATGTCCCAGTATTAAGTATGGATAAAACTGGTCCATTTATTCCAGACAAGTTTATATGCACTGTCAGTGTCAGTACTGCTTCTGCTGACAAAGGGCACTCCATTAACCCGATGCTTGATACAGGTTCAGCTGTTTCTATACTACCAAAGGATATTTTCTTGAAATACTTTGCAAAAGATCCCCTTGTTGCACCTGCCCTGAAACTGGTCAGTTACTCAAAGGATCCTATCCCTGTGCTTGGTTGCTAGCCAGCGAATGTACAATTTGAATCAAATACTGCAAAATGTGACTTTTACATTGTGAATAAGGGAACTGCTATACTTGGAAGGGATCTCTTTGCTGCATTAAACCTACAATTAGTTGACGGTCTCATTACTACAGCACCAGTGCCTGCCACACAGCCAGTGTCTAAAATTTCACCACAAAGCAACACTTCACTGGGCTGTACACAAAGTTAAGTTGAGACCAGATGTAAAACCAGTACCATTTTCTGATTCAACTTGCTATTGATATTATCAGTCCTTTTACAGATGCTCCTATAGACTGCAGATTATAACCTTGATAGACTATTACAGTAAATGGCTTGAAATTGCATTTGTTTTTCATTAGTGATGGGCGAATTTATTCGCCAGGCGCGAATTCACTGGCGTCAAAAAAATTTTTTTCGAAAAAAAGGAACCCGGCGCCGGCGTCAAAAACGGCGCGATTTCGCAAATTTTTCGGCGCGATTTCGCAAATTTTTCGGCGAAAGCGAAACGGGGCAAATTGACGCCCATCACTATTTCTCATATACCATCAGCTACAGTAATAACATTTCTGTCTACAGTCTTCAGTAGAAAAGGTAATCCAAAGTTAATATCAGACAACGGACCACAGTTTGTCTCATCTGAGTTTGAATTCTTTCTGAGAGAGAGGATTATTGTGCATAGGAAATCTTCAGTGTATTACCCACAAGCAATTGGAGAAATCGAGCGATTCATCAGAAGTCTGAAAGAACCACTACAGACAGCAAATCTTACTGGGAAATCTTGGAAAGTATTTACAACAGAGTTCCTACATAACTACAGAACAACACGCCATGCAACAACCCAATCATCTCCAGCTGAATTATTACATGGCAGACAGATGCGCACTAAGTTGCATGTTGCAGACATCAAACTTCCACAAAATACTGTGCCTACAAAATCATCTACTGCTGACATTGTGAAATGTCAACAAGCCAAATGCAAGGCTTATACTGACAGAGAACGTGGTGCAAGAGATTTACACTTTCAGCCTGGAATTAAGAAACCTGGAATACTGAAACAAGGACAATCTAAATTTACTACACCACTTGAAGTGAGACGCCAGCAAGGACCATACACATATGAACTGTCTGATGGACGCATATGGAATGCAAGTCATCTTGCTTCTATTAGATATGACTTTGGAGAAGCTGCATTTGATAAAGGACATTTTCCTACTCCTGATGTCAACTGCAATAGGCCTGAAGAATGTGAACCTATAAGGTCTACTGAGAGAATCAGAAAATGACCTGCATGGACCAAGGACTTTGTGATGTGAATTATGTTATATTATTGCTTTAAGATGGATTGTTGTTGTTTATTACATTTGCCCAAATGCTTTCCTACTATAGGGGGAATATGTGGTGTTTATACAAATGGCCTGTAGATGTCACTGTGCTCATACTTATACTGTGCATACTTCCTATCAGCTTAAATGTGAAAGTTACTGTTGTGTAATGCCTTCATGACTCTGCTAATAAAGCACTGTTATACTCTACTCATCCTCGGCTACCCAAAACATAACAAACATGATATATTGCACAGTGCTCTCATTATGTCATATACCATCATTAGTATGACAGCTCTAAAAGGGCACTATTGTGCCCATCAGTGCTTATTAAAAAAAAACTTGGGTCCGGACTTTGGCTATGCTCTGCACCTAAAACCATATTAAAATACAGTACTAGGTGCTGATCAGTGTACCTACTCTTTCTTACAGCCTGCTATACAGCAGGAGGTAAGCGCAAGACATTCCCTGTTGCACAAGTAAGGGGACGGGTAAATGCTTAGTCACATGTGACAATTCAGAAAAGGACAGGGAACACATGCAAAAATAATGGCACACTACCTACATAATATTAAAAATAAGGGGAAGGCCTCTTTCCTTGAAATGTTCTTTAAATATACAAAACATACTGTTTTACATTGGTTAGATGTGTCATGGATGTCAAACCAAGGACCCCACCAGCTGTTCCTCAGCTACAACTGCTCTCATACCAGTGACAAAAGCTTTCAGAGGATGCTGGGTGTGACGTTTGCTCTTTAACTTGTTACCCAAACCTGCAAGTTATTACAATAAAGGTCTGTCCAAAACGGAGTGGCTTGAATAATGTCAATAGGAACTAACTTATTGTTTCAGTTGTAAATAACTATTGGATATAGTAACAGACCGTACAGTTACAAATAACTGCCAGAAGTAAGAGTTGCTAAGAAAAATTTATTATATCAGGCATGTTAATGTTGGGGCCCCCCATGAAGCTCAACATTACTCTGGTTTCCTCCCATACTCCGAAATATGAAAGTGCTTTGTGCCACTCCCCAGTGGATTGTAAACTCCACTGGGGCAGGAGCTGATGTGAATGAAATAAATAAATACCTCACTGACCTTATTGCTTGGTCCATATAAATTATTGCTAAGCAATACATCAGTACCCCTGCCAGTTCTTATTACTTCTTATTACTTAGTACTTGGTATAAGGGATACTGCTGGCAGTTATTGCTGGATTGCCATATGATGGTAATACATTTATTAATAAACCTGACTTGGGTCTTTATCCCCCCATATTTGTAAGCACAAACTATTACATTGTTTTCTCCACGGATCATGCATTAAACCTTACGAAATAGTTCAGTATACAAATAAAAACTGGATAAATAGATAGGCTGCAAAATAAAAAAAAAATGTTTTCAATACAGTAGTGACTGAATGTGTAACATAAAAGCTAGAACACTACTTCCTGCTTTGCAGCTCTCTTGGTTTCCACTTATTGGTTACCAGGCAGTTACTAATCAGTGACTTGAGGGGGCCATATCGGTCATAAAGGTTTGCTTTTGAATCTGAGCTGCATGCTAAGGATCAATTACAAATTCACTGAACAGTTACATTATGTCCCATGTGACCCCTCTTATAATCACTGTCTAACTCAGAGCAAAGCAGCTGCAAGAAGTAGTGTTCTGGCTATTATGTTAGATATCCAGTCACTCCAGCCTTTGAAGATTACATTTCTGGCTAACTACATTATAAACATTTATTATTTTAGACAGCCTATCTATTTACCAAGTTTTTACTTTCACAATGAGCTGTTCCTTTAAAGTAAAAATTATTATTCAAAATATTAATGTACATCAAAATTAACCTATAGCTCATGTTGATCATTTTTCACTCATAGGGCTGCTTTTGTAAAGTAATTGTTACTTGATGTTTCTAAACCTGACTGTTTTGCCAACCTGACTGTCCCTTCTCAACATGTCAGAGTTTCTAATGCTAACAGACTGCTGAAGCTCAAATATGTCAGCCCCCTCAGAGAGGAACACAGGGGATCAGATGTGTAATGTAAAAGCATCTGTAAATACTTTTATAACATTTGCCACTGTTATAAAAACTGGATGTAGCTATCTGAGCCCAGAATACAGTAACTGATATGTGATTTCATTGAGTTACATTTAGAGAGTTTATATGATGTCACTGAACAAATATTGACATTTTCATTGACAATGTTTCTTTCATTGAAATGTTTTAATATTAAAAAGATTATTTCCAAAAGATGTTCATTTTTGCAGGCCCTTGAATATTAGAAATGAAAGATTGCTACAACAACATAGTACATAGTATTTGGGGAGAAAAAGCAAGGGGCAATTCAGATTTATTAATTAATAAAAGTCAGAATAATTAAATAAAATAATTCCAATGTGCTTACATGGCAGGTGTTTATCTGTTCAAAGCATGATGAAATGACATAGGTATCAGCTTTGATAAATGTGTCAAAACATTAAAAACTTTTGAGACAGTTAGGAAACTTTTGATGAATTGTAAAAAAAGGAATCCTTCTGGGTTCCCCAATTCAAATGTTTAATAAATCAGCCCCTAAAGATAAAAAAACAGTGAAGCCAATTCCAGAGCATGATATCCAGTTACAAAATCATGTTTAAGTATCTAGGACTAAAAAATATGTGCAGTTGATTTACATCACATTTCCAGTTCTACAAAACTTAAATGCAGTATTTTAATGTCAGATCAAAGGATTTTGTGAAATGGGGTGCATATATTCAGCCAGTGCTGAGTTAACAATTATATGTATTTTAAATTTGTTTGCTGTAACATAAGGAATTAAGGTGCCAAACATGCAAGTTACTTATCCTACACCACTTATCATAATGACTGATGTAGCCCTTGTGACCAGCAAGCTACCATATTGATTTATATACTTTACTGAGGCCACATATTCTAAATGATAAATATTAGGGGTTTTTTTGCAAGTAAATATAAATCTCTCTGATCAACATTATTTTTCAGGTCCACGCAAAGCAGTACATTATATCTAGAGTATATACTGTGCACTTGAAAATTCAGATAAAATCTAGCTGCCCACCAAATGGAATGCCTATGTAACAGGAAATGTAGTACAAATGTACTGTATATGTGCTGTCACATTTTTTTCAGTACTTTGCATAGTTTGCAAAAGGTTATTAAGTTATGTTCAAGCATGCTTTTGCTAAGAGCTGAACATTTAAGAATTGCATTTAGGGGAAAGTATTGGTTACAACAAGCTGAGTGTAGCTTCTTTCTTAATTGTGTTAGAAGGAGGTAAGTTAATATCAGGGGCATTTCTGCCATAAGGTAAGGTGAGAACCTTGACTCAGGTGTAGGGTTGCCACCTTCTGTCCAGTGAAACTCCAGACAAGGGTGTGGAGCCGTGGCATAATGGGGCGGGTCAGTGATATGACCGGGGCGGGTCCGTGATGCAGTGGGGATGGGTCATGATGTCAGGGCAGAGCTATGATGTGGTGATCGGCCGATCTCCATATCAATCATAGAAAATCCTGCCCTACTTTCCTAATTTGGAAAACCAGACAGCCAGTTTAGATCCGGACAGCCCTTCAAAAAACCGGGCTGTCTGGGTCAAAACTGGACAGGTGGCAATCATCCTCAGGTGGCCTTTTTCCAAAAGTTACAAGGGGTGGCAAAAGCTTCTGGTAAATTTAAAAGCTGAATTTTCAGTAATTATGCAGGAAACTCTGCTTTTCTGGCAAAATGAGCACAATTGTAAACTCAGCTTGTATAATTAATGACCCGGATGCTAGAGCCTTGAGTCCTACTGTATGTAGGCAAGCGAAATTACAGCAATTTCCTTATAGAGGATTCAAATGAAGAGATTACTTACAAAATGTCATATGGCGGTCCGGGTGTAGGAGCCCCCGAATCTGTTGATCTGGAGATATTGATTTACTGATGAGAGCCTGCTAACTGGATGAAACCACAAATCTTTATTTTGTAAATGCAGGTAGGGGACCTGGGCATTTCTGGACAAAGGACCTTTCTGTTATTTGGATCTCTATACCTTAAGGCAACTAAACAATAATTTAAACATTAATATAAAGTCAATCGGATTGTTTTGCCACAAAAAAAGTATTCATTATAACTTAATATTATTACCATAATTCAGATCTTTCTGGATAATTGGTTTCCAGATAATGGATCCCATATCACTGTGTATGGAGCTACTTAAACATATTTTGCAGAAGATTACCTAGACTGATTCCATACCCATACTGGAACATTACATTTTCTAAATTTTATTTATGGAATAAAGACTTTGCATTAAAGCATTAATTGGAGGAATCAACTTGATGGCCAGTTAGGAAGAGATTTAGGGAGAATGCCTATTTGCACCGCTAGGTACTCCTGAATGTTCAGCTCAAACATCTGTGAGGATTGAGAGTTGACATGAGCAGTTTTGCTGCCTAACATATTTTTGGAAAAATGATTTATGCAACTCATTTTTCACATTTCTGTAACCTTGTTCAGACAGGGGGCCTGAATTCAAAGGGGCAGAGGCTTAAATAAAAATAAAAATCCAAAATTCTTTGTTTTAACATAACTACCTTTTTTGCAGGTTAGTGTATTTTCCATGCTTCCTTTATGTGCTGCCACATATTTAAAAGACAGTTCAAATCATGCTATCGATATGCTATTTTTTCATATAATATTTGGGCAGGTGAAAAGGACACAGCAATTTGTCATGACAACAAACAATAAGATTGAATGTATGTAGTATGAATCTAGTGCATTGAGGTTTATGGAAAAAAATGTAAATATGGTGCTGTCCTGCTGTGGTGCAGCTGCTTGGCAGGTTACTCACAGTACTTGGCAGGCTTTAGTGCATATTAAAGCAAAAACACATATAAATCATAGGAACGTAAGTTAAACATGTCATTGGTGCAGAAAAATAGCCTTTAATTAGCATAATAATTATGACACTACATACCCTTTTCACTGTAATAACCTTCTAGTTAAATGATCTATATTAAATACTACCGTAAATGATTTATAGGACTCAGGCATTAATATTAGACTCTTTCAGAAAATATGCAGTATGTGAAGACGCTCAAATCTGTATGAATTTTAATACAGAAGATCTACTTCACCGATAAAGAAAAACTATAGCTAAAATATATGTTGGAGGACAAAGTGGAAATGCAGGGATTTAGTGAAAAACAGCTTCCCCATTGCACCATAAAACAGCTTATGCAATTTAAAATTAAATGCAAAATTTTCCGTATTTTTCCGTAAATCAAAAAATTACATGAGCTATTTTTCAACTCCATAGGGAAGCAATTTGCTAGAAATGCCCCCAGTTTCTAGGTAATCAAAGGCCTTGTCTGAATAAGACATGATTCATTAAGTAGCGAGTACAGTGGTAAATTGCCTTTAGCTCTACAGTATCTTCAGAAAGAAACATTTGGAATTTCATCAGGCCATGAAAACCTTGTGTACCTGAAACGCTTTTATGGATTTTTTAACTGTCTTCTCTCCACCTAGTAATACAAACAAAACCCTCTATGTTTTCTCCTTTGCCTTAGTTAGTGTTATGTTACACACAACTTGTCTTTATTGTATTGTTATTCATGTGTGCTGCATCTTTTTCTATTTGTCTTTCACCTCCCCCTCTAGTCCAGGAAGATGCTGTGCATCCAGTGTGAATAACTACATGTACAGATCTGCTTCAGTCAGGGAGAGCTTCTCTACATACCACTGTTCATACAATACTGCTAAACATATTCTGCATAGAGACACAAGTGAGATATATCCTGCATTGAACTTTCTGTAATCTGCCTGTCTGCTCAGCACCTGCCTCTCCCCTGCTCTTAGCTGTGTGCCAAAAAGACTTTACACTGAAAATCCTGAAACCAGTGCATTCATTGCTATAGTATGTCTCATTCAGGCTCTATGGCTTCTGTTAAAGGACAAGGAAAGGCAAAAATTAATGAAAAAGAAACCTTTCTCCAATATACTTTGATTTCAAAAATGTGTACCGTTTTTATAAGAAACCTGACTGTATGCAGTGAAATTCTCCCTTCATTTACTGCTGTGTATAGGAATTGTCAGATGAACTGCAATCGGGAAACAATCATACTTATGAACAGCAGGGGAGCTCCCGCCTTACTTACCAGCCATGCAGAATTCAAGCACCTTTGTTTATGACGATACCTAAGCAGCCCAGACCACACTGAGCATGTGCAGGGTCAGGCAAAGATGTTTAACAAAGTTACAAGATGACAGCCCCCTGTGGCCAACTTTGAAAGCCTAAATAATTTGTTTGATTAGGCTTTACGGTGCAGTAAATGGAGATCTTGCAAAAAGAGCATGACCAGGCAGCATCATTGGCTAGACTAAAAGTTTTAGAACAAGCTGCTAAAGAGATTGATGAAGACAGTGTCAGTCTGACGGACACAGAGGACTCCATCAAACGCACCAAGGACTACGTCTTGAGCCAAAATAGCAGGCACTCTGTTGCTTCCGATATATCAGAGCACACAGAAAATTCCTCAAAACAGTCACTTCAAGGCATGGCAAAGATACTCCACAGCTCTAAACAACACAATGAGTGTTCTCCTAATTCTGCTTCAATACCTGTGTTCCAACAAACTATAATTCAAGGTGTTGACATACTACCTTTCCCAGTATCACACATGGTCAGTCATCTACCTTCTGACAACGCTGCTGCAGATACAGTACATACCCACTATGATAATGGACTATAAAACTAATCCTAAACTGAATTCATCTTACTTCCCTCAGTCATTCAACACTAATATGCCAGGCAGGGCTGGCTTTCTTCAGATTGCAGCTCCTTGCCCAAAGCCTGACAGAAATTAAATATCAGACATCGCCAAGTTCATGGCTCGCTGTGAACTCACCAGCACCAGTCTTTCAAAGTTTGATGGCCGACCAGAAACCTACAATGGCTGGAAGAGTACATTTGAGGCTGCCATAGCAGATATTGGTATTACAGCCGGTCAAGAATTAGACCTACTGATTCAGTGGCTTGGCCCACAGTCATCAGAATGCATTAGGTCTCTAAAATCCATTTACACTGGCAATGTAGCTGCAGGTCTCGCAGTTGCATGGGAATGCCTGGAACAGAGCTAAGGCAGTCCAGAAGCCATTGAAACTGCTTTATTTAAAAGACTCCAAAGTTTTCCAAAAATGACTGGGAAAGACAATCAAAAGTTTCAAGACCTGAGTGACCTCTTGCTTGAAGTTCAATTGGCAAAAACTGATCCTTGCCTGCTAGGTCTCAGCTATCTGGACACCGATCATGGCGTTAACCCAATAGTAGCAAAGCTGCCATACGGCATTCAAAAATAGGTAACACAAGGTTCAAAATATAAAGAGAAAAACCAAGTGTCTTTCCCACCATTTACATTGTTCTTCAAAAGGATTGCAAGAATGAAGAATGATCCAAGCTTTATATTTGGTGAGTCAAGTTTTCCTAACCCTCCTTCATCAAAACATACACACACCAATTACAGGGATCATAGAGGTCCTTTGTCTGTAAAGTAAACAGATGTTGTTCCTGCCATTACACCATCCAACAAAGTTGACCAAGGTTAGAAAATCGTAAACCCAAATAGACAATGCCCTATTCACAAAATGAATAGTGTCTTGGCTTCAGAGCAAAACCACTGCAGGAGTGCAAAGAACTCTTAAAGAAATTTGGCATCTGCTACAAGTGCTGTGCCTCTGTGGAACATATTGCCAAGGACTGCACACCTGTTATTAAATGTTTAGAGTGCAACAGTAACAAACATGTGTCAGCCTTTAATCCACAATCCTCTCCAGTGCTACCTTCAAGCACTTCTCCCCAAGGAAATCATGGCGGGGAGAGCTCAAAACAAACCTCAGCTTCTACTTCAGTGTCCACTTTATGCACTGAAGTATGCGGAGAAGGAGTATATGACAAGTCCTGCGCCAAGATATGCCTAGTTAAGATATACCCTAAAGGACAGCCTGAAAAGACACTAAAACTTTATGCCATTCTTGATGACCAAAACAATAGGTCACTGGCACAAACTGATTTTTTAATATATTCCACATAAATGGAGAAGCACTACTATATATTCTTGGCACCTGTGCAGGTATTTCTGAAGTGACTGGAATAAAAGCTTATAGCTTTATGATAGCATCTTTAGATGACAAGATAGAGCAACCCTTGCCTACACTGGTTGAATGCAACCGTATACCATCCAACAGAGATGAGATTCCTACACCCGAAGTTGCTCTTCATCTTCCTTACTTGAGGAGCATAGCCAACTGCATATCAGTCATTGACAAGAATGCTGTGATTCTGCTTTTGCTCGGTAGAGATATCTTGAGAGTACACAAGGTACGCCAGCATCGCAGCGGGCCTCATGATGCTCCTTATGGCCAACACCTTGACCTAGGATGGGTCATCGTAGGAAATGTCTGTAGATATGGAGAAAAGAAATCCACTTATATTTCTTCTTACAAAACCCATGTACTCCCAAAGGATGTAATGCTGATTTTGAACCATGGCCACACCATTACTGTTTAAAAGAAAGACTTGAAAGTAACTCAGAGTTTCAGCACATCACACAGAGTAGTGTGAATTCTCACCAGTCTCAGGGAGACACTCTCAGTAGCATTGTGTTCAAGTCAACCAGCGATGACAGCAAAATAGTTTTCACAACTGAGGATAAAGAATTCCTTTCGGAGAAGTACAACAGATGGGTAGCCCCTTTATCTTTCTGCACACAAAGGCAACATTTGCCTGAAAATAGGCAACAAGAAATCTCTAGCCTCATCTGTTTCAGTCAAAAACCTGTGGTGGTAATTACAGCCATTCCCTCTGTGCAGCATAATGTTGACTTGCTTTGGGATATCCAGAAAAATGCATCTATGTACCAGGTGTCTACTTGCAACAAGCTCTTCACTACGCATGGAGTTTTATCAGTGGTGAATAACTTCTATGACCCACTTGGCTTAGTGGCTTTAGTCAACTTTCGGTGTAAACTACTGCATAGAAAACTGACTACAGAAATCGCTAACTGGGACACCCCCTCGTCAGTGCACAACGCCTCTACTGATCTTAGCTCAGCAGACTTTACCACCAGATTAACATCTGCTACAAGTCATTGCAGTAAAGCAATGTGTTTTCAGCACCAGACTTCTTCCTAAATGACAATTCTTTAAGTCTTACTGGAGACACTTTTGAAAGAATAGTACCAACAAAACTGATGCCCAATACTCTACTGACACAAGAGACTGTTATGGTTCCTCAAGGTCACTATCATTGCAGCAGACTCTATGGGTGTCAATGGAAGCACATCCAGCATCTTTCTAATGTGCTTTTGAACCAATGGAGAAAGGAATATATACCTGTTCTTCAGACTCAGAACAAGTGCCAAGAAGCAAGGTTTAATGAACAAGCAGGCGATCTTGTTCATCAAGATCAAATATGGGACTTGTTACAAGATCTACATCCAGTGACAGCGGGGAGTTAAGGTAGCCAGATGTGACACTACCTGGCTTTCTTTAGACTTTTTACAGAGCTGGTACTGCACATACCTAGAGAAGACGCCACTTCTCCTGATGCCTACAAAGGACCCCAGCATTGCTATGCATTTTTTGTTATCTTTTTCTCATTGCAGGTCCCTGGAGTACAGGAATCGTCATATTTATGGATGTTAGTTATTTATTGTTTAGTTATTGTGAAATCTAAAGATTTCAGGCAGGGAGTGTTATGTTACACACAACTTGTCTTTATTGTATTGTTATTCTTGTGTGCTGCATCTTTCTCTATTTGTCTTTCACCTCCCCCTCTAGTCCAGGAAGATGCTGTGACCCTTAACCCCACTCCCCTCTTCAACTGTTCCCAGTTTACAGTTAGCAGCCATCTTAGGTATCATTTACTGCCTAACCAACCCTGGTGATAGAAATATTCTCTGACCTGCTGGATTGATCAATGTATGGGAGATTTCTGGAACAGTTTTGGAATAAACTACAGCAATATCTGTATACTTGTGTCAGTCTGCTTGAGTTCAACTGTCTGTGGAGATCTGCTAATAACAGTTAGTAGTGTCCTGTAAAGGTCCTGGCTCAGATCCAAGGGAACTATCACTAAGGACAGTGGGTTGAAACAGAACAGTTATTATTCATGCAAGAGGTCCAGAAATGGTGCACCAATCTCCAGACTTTTTCACATGCTCACATATGTTTTGCATCTTGATAAAGGATCTCATTTTCTCCCAACTATTACTGTAATAACTAAATTTTTTGTTCTGGCTGCTCCAAACAATGTCCCTTGCCATTTTGTAAACTGTAACACATACGTTTATTAAATATTCAGCACCTAAAAGGTATTTTACAGTACAGTAGAAATTCATTTATAGTGTTATCTATAGTGCTGTCTTTTGTTTCTTGTCTGCTTTCTCTTGTATACACTTCATGCTGATGTCTGCAGTTTTGTGTCATCTCAGCCTGCCAAATCCTTTGAATGTGTAATGCCTTGAATAAGAGATCTAAGATTTCACAGGAACAGCTGTATTATTTAGTAGTCCTTTTGTTGTATATCAACCCAGTGACACTTCTCTTACATGCAATCCTAACAGATGCTACATCACTTCCAGAGTACTGTGTCTTATATACATCTATTATTGCTTTTGGTTAGCATTAAATAAATTCTTCCTAGCATGCGGCATACATTTTTATGATGGGAGTCAACTAGAAAAATGAGAGAAACTGAACTGACAAATACTCATGTGGAATACTAGAACAACTATTGCGTTTGCACCTGGTCTTAGACCAGATACAAATTCAATATAAACTTTGCAACTTTTCTGACATTTTGCAATAACATAAGTTCTCTTCTGCTCAATACTGATATCCCATTGCAATTACCCTATATACTCGAGTATAAGCCGAGTTTTTCAGCATCCAAAATGTGCTGAAAAAGTCTACCTCAGCTTATACTCGAGTCAGTGGGCAGTAGCTGAGATTGCAGTCACTTTTAATCATTGCTGTACCAACAGTTCGCTTGGGGAGAGACTGCAATATCACACAGCACCCTCTGTTGGTTATATGAAAGAATAACAGTGACTGCAATATCACACAGCGCCCTCTGTTGGTTATATGAAAGAATAACAGTGACTGCAATATCACACAGCACCCTCTGTTGGTTATATGAAAGAATAAAAGTGACTGCAATATCACACAGCACCCTCTGTTGGTTATATGAAGGATTAACAGTGATGGCAATATCACACAGCGCCCTCTGTTGGTTATACGAAAGATTAAAGGAAAACTATACCCCCCAAACAATGTAGGTCTCTATAAAAAGATATTGCATAAAACAGCTCATATGTAAAATCCTGCTTCATGTAAATAAACAATTTTCATAATAATATACTTTTCTAGTAGTATGTGCCATTGGGTAATCATAAATAGAAAATTGTCATTTTAAAAAATAAGGGCCGCCCCCTGGGATCGTAGGATTCACTGTACTCACAAACATACCAACAAACCATACATGTTAGGTCACATGAGCCAATTAACAGACAGAGTTGTGTCTTTTGCTTCCACACTTCTTCCTGTTACAGTTAGAGTTGAAGTATTTCTGGTCAGGTGATCTCTGAGACAGCACAGAGACCATCACGAAATGGTGGCTCAAGGCAAGAGATGTAAAAGGGCAATATTAACTTAAATATAGATTCCAGTTTGTTAAGCTTCTTTAATATGCCACTTAATATGATATGAACTATCTGTTGCTTAAGTGTTCCTTTTGGGGGTATAGTTTTCCTTTAACATTGATGGCAATATCACACAGCACCCTCTGCAAATGGTAGTGGAACAGTGGGACAATGCACACAGTAATCCGTTTGGCAATTCTCTGTCACCATCAACTTTGCAAAGAAGTCTGGTTGATCGCTGGGGGGGTCGCTTTGGCGGAATGTGCGCTGCTGGGAGACAGGTCTGTGGTTGTGTCTAGGCTTATACTCGAGTCAATAAGTTTTCCCAGTTTTTGTAGGTAAAATTAGGTACCTCGGCTTATACTCGGGTCGGCTTATACTCGAGTATATACGGTAATCTAATTTTTCCTCTGATTATCTATCTCTTAATAAACTAGCTTGCCTATAAACCACTAATTAATCCAGGGTAATCATTTACCATCCTACTTTATAAGGTATTTGATACATTTAAACAGAACATTGTCTCTTAAACACCACAAAGATAAAGTAAAGGTTTGGTTTCTGCAATGCTGGGTCCCTAATTTTACTGTATATTTATGTAGCAAGAAACCTGTTTATCCACCACTCTCTATGAAATATAATGGTTTTATATAAGTAAAATTACTTTATAGGGAATACATATGGATTTACCTTTTGCCGAATCACACAATAAAGATGTGTTAATATTCATTCTAAGTGGTAAAGTATATCTTCTGTAAGATATCCATTCTAATGATAGATTATAATAGTACAGGTATAGGATCCCTTATCCGGAAACCTGATATCCAGAAAGCTCTGAATTACGGAATGGCTGACTCCCATAGTCTACATTTTATCCAAATAATCCAAATTTTTAAAAATGATTTCCTTTTTCTCTGTAATAATAAAACAGTAGCTTGTACTTGATCCCAACTAAGATATAATTAATCCTTATTGGAAGCAAAACCATCCTATTGGGTTTATTTAATGTTTAAATGAATTTCTAGTAGACTTAAGGCATGAAGACCCAGAAAGATCTGTTATCCAGAAAACCCCAGGTCCCAAGCATTCTGGATAACAGGTCCCATACCTGTACAAATTTTCAAAATAAGAATTTATTGAGATATTATAGTGACAGAACATAATTGTAGTGCATTAAAATACCTGAGAAAATTTTCACACTTAAAATGTTATCCGACTATCTATAAACAAATACCTGTATCATCAGTCTAAAAAAATGATTATTCAGATATTGACCAACGAAGAGTAGGGATAAAATGGCACATTTATTGGAATTGGTGCTTTCAGCAACTGGGGTCCTGAGATAATTTCTAACCAGACACTATTGGGGAAATGTAAAATGTTTAGTTAGCACAAAAAAAGCTTGGTGTTATCGACCATGTCTGTGTCCTTTTTGACCAATTACACACCTCAAAGACATCCTCGTGATGTTTTCAAACAAATGGTTTTGCAAACATGGGCAGTGTATCTAATAAAATTTCGCAATTGCAAATATTTTTTGTGACAAAATAAAAAACCCAGAGCAGGTGTTAATGCTAAACTTGCCTTAGCGATAATGAGTGATATAATATTTGCCAGCGAATGATTTTAAATTCCGAGCAGCGCTAAACATTCACAAAAACACCATTTTAAATAAATCTTGCAAATTTTGATTACATCCCCCCTAATGTATTTATTTTTTCCCTGTGTCTGTATCCTTAAACACGCTTAAAAACATATGGGTAGTTTAATTTACTTATGATGTAACTGACTGTAGAATATTAGTGGTATGGAACATACTGTAAACTGGTGTCAGTGATGGACATATTTGTTGGTGCTATTTAAAAGGATTTTTATAATTTTTTTACCCTCCGGTACTAGAAAAATTATCTTAAACCCATGTACTCATGTAAGTGTTAAGCTGGCCTTACATGTGGATTCACAGATCTGGTCCCATCAGACTGAGTCAGCAGATTAACTACCCATGTATGGTTCCTTCTGAAATCCTTGGACAAGTTTTACATTTTGGTGATTTTCTTTCCATAATCTTGTTTTCTAGTTTCAGCTCTATTATCTTTTTATGTCAAATTGAATTCAGCATAGAAGGTCATAAAATAATTAAATACAGCTGCCAATGTATTCAATTATTGTTTATTTACCTATGTGCCACATTTTTATGTTTAAATATACAGTAATTCCAATCCACCCAAATGAACAAAAGGGCCATTTACTTTACTCCCAGGAAAGAGAATGCAATTATTCTGCCCTGGATAATGGTACAATAAAAGTATACATTTGGGAACAAGTTCGGGGACAGGTAGAGGTATATATATATATATATATATATATATATATATATATATATTCAGTGAAAAAAGGCCGCACTCACAGGACTTTGTATGAAAAAAAAGCCACAAGGGCTGTGATTTTATTCCTCAACGTTTCGGCTATCAAACTCTAGCCGTCTTTAGGAGGTGAAACATAACACAAAATGAGGTCATATTTAACATGTAGAAAGTGGCGCCAAAAATGGTGTGTGTGACGTCATCAGAGAGCGTCCACATGTGTATAAGTGGTTATTCAGAACAACACGTATTTAAAGGGTTAATCGAATGTCCCCTTAAACTAATCAAATCCAAGTGCCCATGTGCTATACACAAACAGTCCATCACGGTGCCAAGTGAATAGTGAGAGTATCGTGCAGTGACAGAAATACCTCATAATCTCACTGCCTGTTTCGAAGTGGTGAGTGACAACAGGCGTGCTTCTTACTTACCCCTGAAGAACGATCGCAACCACATGTCCTGATGGTAATCCCGTGTGTGCCGGAGTATTGATAAACCTATTGCCATAGGAGCAGGCAGCACCCTTATCTCGTATGTCAAGGCTCCTACCCGTCTGTCACCATACCTCCGTAATAACTCACAATCCTTCCAGTGCTGCGGGAGCTCAGGCCCCTCCTACCATTTGGCTGGAGACTCATACACCCTCCAACCTCGTTTGTCTGAGGATCTCATACACAATGTTAACACTACAAGTGCCAACCACCAACTAATCATTGTGGCTAGCACCTACAGGAAAACTCTAATCTGAAATTTCAATGCAGCAGCTTTTTAGCCCATTTGTAAATCAGGGTATTGGGTGAGTCTTTCGTGCCTATGCTCGACCTCCAATAGCACAAGGGTATAGATGTAGGTAACGGTAGTCATTGCCTCAGTGTCTTGAGGGTAACCCACTCGGCGGCAGGATATACTAACCATGGCAGATTATGGGGGGCTGCTCACGTCCTCCAGGGGAAAAAAGATCCTATGGATCTGTAGAGAAAAAAAAAGGATACAGGCAAGTTCCTTTAGTGACACGGTCACCGTATCATATTTCGACACATAAGTATGTTAATAAGTGACTAGAGCATTCAAAAGCAACACTAAAACAATGGCAGTTCCAATAGTCGGTAGGCGCCCAGTCCCACCAATCAACTACTGCAATTTATTAGTCAATCCTCATATATGTACTTATATCCAGGTAAGTAGCTGCAACCAAGTCATTAATGATAATGGAAGTCTAGTAAAAAGGAGACATAGGTAGTGTCTCATTAAGACCCTTTGGGGCCAGAGTGTCCAATTTAAATATCCACATTGACTCCTTCTGGATCAGTAGTAGCTCCCTGTTCCCACCCCTTTGAAGGACGGGGACATGATCAATGATCATGTGTCTAAATTGAGGGAGAGTGTGGCGATGTTGTAACCAGTGTTTCGCGACCGGTTGGTCGGCTTTGCCAGTGTTTATTGCCAGTCTGATAGCACTCCGATGATTATTCATCCTCTCCCTGTACAGGGTAGATGTCTTTCCAACGTAATGTAATCCACATGGGCACCATATCATATAAACAACATGATCAGTAGTGCAGGACACTCTGTGTCGGATGGTAAATCTAACACCTGTCCGTGGATGTTTAAACTCTGTACCTTGCACCATACCACCACAAGTCAAGCATCCCGCACACTTGAAACACCCCTTCTTGAGAGGTCTGTCCAACCATGTACCCTTCATTCTGCTATCAACCGACAAATTCTTGACCATTAATAGGTCTCCTAAGTTCCTGCCCCTCCAGTAAGCTACCATAGGTTTATTTTTCCCAAAGAAAGGTGAACCAGGATCTGACTTAATGATTTCCCATCTATTATTAAGGGCCTCCTTAACTAACGGGCTGACAGTGGTCCAATCCGTAGTAAAGATGATCTCAGATTGCTTACGACTGGGCTCCTTTCGTTGTTGTAACAATGATGTTTGGGATAACTTCCTCGCTCTATTTAACTGTTCAGTTATTAGTCCAGAGGGATAACACCTAGCCGCAAATTGTTCAGAGAGGGTCAACAATTGTGTCTCTGCAAGATTCTGGTCCGAATTGTTACGAATCACCCTCATGAACTGGGAATACAGAACCCCTCGGGACATGTGTGTAGGATGGTGTGAGTGGGCTTCTATTAAGCTGTTCCTATCTGTGGGTTTTTTGAAAAGAGTGCTACCCACCTTAGTGCCTTGTAACATGAGGGTCAGGTCCAAAAAGTTAATCTGTCGTTCATCAAAAGATAGTGTCAACCTAATGGGAGAGTCAAGCCTATTCAAAGATAGGTGAAAATCAACCAATTCTATCTCAGTCCCTGTCCAAATAAATAACAGATCGTCAATGTATCTCCTATAGAAAAAAATCTTAGAACCGCCCATTGGTAGTAGAAACTGTTTTTCATAGTGTTCCATATAAAGGTTTGCAAACGAGGGGGCTACATTAGACCCCATAGCTGTGCCGGCCACTTGTAAGAAAAACTCATTTTTAAAGGAAAAGTAATTTTGAGACAGAATTAAATCCAATAATGTGACCAAAAACTCCACTGGTGGCAACCCATGATGTGACCTCAGTAGGGCTTCTCTACAGATCTCTACCCCACTAGCCTGCGGAATCACTGTGTATAAACTAGATACATCCATCGTGGCTAGTAAACTATTAGGGGGATCGAAAGTATATATATATATATATATATAGAGAAGTGAAGAAGCTCGCACTCACAGGACTTATCAAAATCAAAAATGGTGTTTATTTCAATATAAGTAACTAACGTTTCGGCTTGCACTCAAGCCTTTCTCAAAGTGCAAATACAAACATTCATCAACCTTTTAAACCCAAAATGGCGGGAAATTAGGGGTAGTGACGTCAGCTGACGTGTGTGGGGAAATTCCACTGTGCAGACAGAACATCAAGTGTGGGGAAATTCCACTGTGCAGACAGAACATAAAGTGTGGGGAAATTCCACTGTGTAGTTAGTAGTTCAAGTGAATGAAAAGCAATACATAATCAAGATACAATAGTGTCAATTACAGGCAATAAACAAATGTAAACAATCTGTTACTGTTGTAGGCAAAAAGTGTCCGTTTACAATAAAAGTCTAATAACCTGAAGCGCAATAGACTCAATCCTTGTGTGCGCTTTTGGAGAAGAAAACCCAATATACGGCCAATCACATAGCATAATAGCAGTACAGTTACATGTAGAAGCGCGACGTTATCGGCTCTCTGCGGAGCATCTGGACCTCTGCATAATGGCGGCTACATATTCCACGGCTTGCTTACCGATCGCCGAGATCCGCATGTGCTGCGGCTCTGTCAAAGGGGGAACATCTGTCAGTACAGCTGCACACTCAAAGCCGCTTCCTCTTAGAAGGCTGCTCACTTCGTCGGTGCTGCGTGCAATATTCTGTGCATGTTCAGGGAACATCCGGTAATTGGATAGGTTGCCCCTGGCACCGCCTATGCGTCTCACGGCTGTCACCTCGGTGCACGAAAGGGTCGGGGATATATTGCAAGTGGATGGTGTAGTTCGAGGTGCTGGTTCCAGGTGGTTTTGTACTCGGTTGCCATGTTCCCAGTCCATAGCAACCACTCATTCAGGGCTTTTTGTGGGAGGGAGTCGATGCTCCACATCAGTTACAGAGTCACTATATGGCCGCTGATCATGTCAGTCTAATTCTTCCTGTAATAAAGCAAAGATTTCAGTACTCAACATATTATAGTCCAAAAAGAGGGAAAGAAAATCCAACTGCTAAATAATAGAAACTGAAGAACTGAAAAAATGAGAATGGAAAACAAAATAAATGCTGAGTGTATTAGCATGAGTTAGAGAATACAAACATGGGGGAGAGAAAAAGGACAAGTGGATATCATACACAAGGGCTGGTTGACACAATGGCCCGTGGTGTCCATAGGGTCTCCTAATGGGTATAGTTTGGAGGCGTGCTACAGGGTTTAGATTCCCACTCATGTATATAGGTATCCAGTATCCATCAGTATCGTGCAGTAAACCGCACAGATAAATAAATTAGGTTTAGTACACATTGTGTAACAGACTTACTCATAGTTACCACACACATATGTTTGGAAGGGCTAGGTGTCGCGAGCCCCTTTTTCGACTACATCTAGGTGGCTGACCCTACCTATTACTCCAGTGTGTGCAGGTTCGTTGACCTTATAATATTGAGTACTAAACCTAATTTATTTATCTGTGCGGTTTACTGCACGATACTGATGGATACTGGATACCTATATACATGAGTGGGAATCTAAACCCTGTAGCACGCCTCCAAACTATACCCATTAGGAGACCCTATGGACACCACGGGCCATTGTGTCAACCAGCCCTTGTGTATGATATCCACTTGTCCTTTTTCTCTCCCCCATGTTTGTATTCTCTAACTCATGCTAATACACTCAGCATTTATTTTGTTTTCCATTCTCATTTTTTCAGTTCTTCAGTTTCTATTATTTAGCGGTTGGATTTTCTTTCCCTCTTTTTGGACTATAATATGTTGAGTACTGAAATCTTTGCTTTATTACAGGAAGAATTAGACTGACATGATCAGCGGCCATATAGTGACTCTGTAACTGATGTGGAGCATCGACTCCCTCCCACAAAAAGCCCTGAATGATTGGTTGCTATGGACTGGGAACATGGCAACCGAGTACAAAACCACCGGGAACCAGCACCTCGAACTACACCATCCACTTGCAATATATCCCCGACCCTTTCGTGCACCGAGGTGACAGCCGTGAGACGCATAGGCGGTGCCAGGGGTAACCTATCCAATTACCAGATGTTCCCTGAACATGCACAGAATATTGCACGCAGCACCGACGAAGTGAGCAGCCTTCTAAGAGGAAGCGGCTTTGAGTGTGCAGCTGTACTGACAGATGTTCCCCCTTTGACAGAGCCGCAGCACATGCGGATCTCGGCGATCGGTAAGCAAGCCGTGGAATATGTAGCCGCCATTATGCAGAAGTCCAGATGCTCCGCAGAGAGCCGGTAACGTCGCGCTTCTACATGTAACTGTACTGCTATTATGCTATGTGATTGGCCGTATATTGGGTTTTCTTCTCCAAAAGCGCACACAAGGATTGAGTCTATTGCGCTTCAGGTTATTAGACTTTTTATTGTAAACGGACACTTTTTGCCTACAACAGTAACAGATTGTTTACATTTGTTTATTGCCTGTAATTGACACTATTGTATCTTGATTATGTATTGCTTTTCATTCACTTGAACTACTAACTACACAGTGGAATTTCCCCACACTTTATGTTCTGTCTGCACAGTGGAATTTCCCCACACTTGATGTTCTGTCTGCACAGTGGAATTTCCCCACACATGTCAGCTGACGTCACTACCCCTAATTTCCCGCCATTTTGGGTTTAAAAGGTTGATGAATGTTTGTATTTGCACTTTGAGAAAGGCTTGAGTGCAAGCCGAAACGTTAGTTACTTATATTGAAATAAACACCATTTTTGATTTTGATAAGTCCTGTGAGTGCGAGCTTCTTCACTTCTCTACTTAATTTTTGGGCATATTGCACCCAGGCAGCGATGACTTTTTGACGTGCTGTGCCGGCTTCCTGATTATCTTATATATATATATATATATATATATATATATATATATATAATACAATATACAATACAATAATATATATATATATACAATACAATACAATAATATATATATTATACAATACAAAATAAGATCCGCACTCAGGACTTAAGAAAAAAATTAAAAAATGTATTCACAAAGGAGACCCATTCGGTATCACTTTTAGCAATTACAGTAGCACACTGACATTTAAACTCAACCTCTCCTACAATCAACATTGTTAAAAAAGTTAAAAGCAAATACTAAGTAACGTTCTGCTGCCATATGGCAATGTAGATTGTAGAAGAGGTTGAGTTTAAATGTTAGTGTGCTACTGTAATTGCTAAAATTGATATACCGAATGAGTGTATCGTTTTAAATATGTGTATGCTAATTATGTGACGTATACTGACAATTGTGCTGACACGTCTTTTCCAATCTGGCTTTTTTCCCGCCATTCTGTGTATTTAAAGCATTTCTGTAATGTCTATCAGTACTTTGAGAAAGGCCTCCGAAGAGGTTGAAACGTCAGTCTCCTTTGTGAATAAATTTTTTTAGTTTTTCCTAAGTCCTGAGAGTGCGGACCTTATTTTGGAAGATATTGAATCTAATTTTGGAAACTGCACCCAGGCATATTTTAATTTTGTGACGTGAGTGCCTACTCCTCCATGGACTGGATATATATATATATATATACACACACACCTGTACTATAAGGAGTCATCTCTCATTTGTGACCTGCTTATAACTGTGGCCTTGACCTTATAGGAACTTTTTATATACATAAATATTTCACAAGCTTTATTTTATTGAGTCCACAAACACATTTTGAGTATATATTGTACATGCTACGGAGTTGTAAGATTTCTCAACTCAAGCAATAGAGTGAATAGTACATATAGTACATATTTCAATGTTCTTTTTTTCAAGATGATGATGTTATTTTCTGAAATGAACTTGCTTTATTTTTTTTCAGTGAGATAAATTATATTTTTCACTTTCATGACATTTTCTATTATTTTCAAATCTAATTCCATTTTTATTTGCTGATATGCAGTTATCTCACATTATCAATCAGATATCAATTACATACAGAATCTGTGAAGAAAAATCTCGTACAGCTATTTCTTTGCTGCTAATAATAAATAAAAATATAATGCAATTAAAAACTATTCAAGTGATTTTCAGTTTTACAATATAAAGAAGAACTGGATAGGAACAGACAATTTACAACTAAGAATTATATTTGTATTGTCAAGTTTATCAGAGATCATATAAAAGTAATGGCAGTTTGTGCTTGTATATTTTAAATTCATTATTAATTTAATTTCAAGTAGTAAATGTTTTTTGTATATCTAAATAATGCAAGAGGATACTACTGTATTTGTTTATTTATACATCAGAACATTACTGTTTTTAAAATATTACCAGGGAAAATCCCTCTCACAAAATAATAATATAGCTTGACCATCTACATACCATGTACCTCTAAACCACTTTGCTCTTTGCTCATATGCACACTAAAAACAAGTACTTGTATTTCACTCTGCACTTCACTCTCTGCTATCCTACCAACAGGAACAATCACACTGGTTACCCACACCTTATGTGAGGATAACCAGTGTGAACTACCTCTTAGAATGAAAGAACACTTGCAAGCAGGTTCCTCCCCTATTGTTTTCCAAATGATGTAATTGTAATTCATTTGGTGAAATGTTATGTCTGTATATGTAAACTGTTAGGTCATTTATTTGTATCCCTTTACTCTGTAATATGCTATGTAAAACAATGGCACTATATAAATAATAATAATTAAAAGAACCATGACGGAGGACTCCCTAAACATATATAACAACTTGCCCGGGTGCTGGTAAGTATGGTAAATACAATAACATTGTATGGCATTAAAGGGGTATACTTGTGAAAAATCAAAATTTATTTTGTTATCCTTGAGAAAGAGCAAAGTTAGTGTTCGAAACATTGGATTATTTTCAATAAGGTTAGATTTTTCACAAGTATACCCATTGAGGGCAGTACTATGTCATTGTAATAATTAAAATGTATTAAAACACATGGGCTCTGTTTATGAATATGGTATAGTATAGGAGCATGTATAGAAAATTAGTTCTGCACACTCAATAGAAATTTCCAACTCAGGTGGTAAGATTTGAAAAATGCTTTACTTGATAAGAAGACAGGAACAGTGACATCATCATCACAATAAACAACAAACATTTTGCATAGTCATAGTATACATACCACCCTTAGGTACAGAATAAAGGCAGACAAGAAATTACAAGTAGCGGATACACCTGCAAAAATGAGAATAACCCCAACGTTTCGGCAAAATAGCCTTTGTCAAGGGGATTCTGAATCAGAATCCCCTTGTTGTTTATTGTGATGATGATGTCACTGTTCCGGTCTTCTTATCAAGTAAAGCATTTTTCAAATCTTACCACCTGAGTTGGAAATTTCTATTGAGTGTGCAGAACTAATTTTCTATACTTGTTATATTGTGTCGCTCAGTAGGGGCGACTTTTGGTTTATTTGCACCTCGTTTTGAATATTTGCCTGCATATTGTCTAATTAGGTGTGCTCCTCATTTATCTATATAGTATAGGAGCATGTCAATCGAGTAGAAGATGATCTAGAGCCACTGGACTGTTGTATTCATTGAAGACGTTTCACTACTTATCTTAGCAGCTGTGGGTTTCAATTGTCACCTCTCTGGACAGTTACATTTCACCATTGTGATTGGATTATTGGCATAATTTATTTATAGTTGAACTGAAGAATCTGCTTCAGACGAGTAGTGAAAGTCTTCAATGATTATTTAGCAAGTCCAGCTGCTCTAGATTTACTTTTACTAGATATCATGACCTGAATGAATGAAAATCTTCATAGACAAGGACATGTCAAGTTATTATCAGCCTCAATGGAAAAATATTAAACATGTAGACTCTATTTGACCCTTCCAATATCCAGATGTGCCATAGGGTCATTTGTAAAGTAACTTCTTGCTTCCTGGGGCAGACTACTTCACCTACCACACTTATCTTTCCTGTGCAGTGATCAGGGTAAGTAGAAAAGTTAGAAAGTTAGAATGGAAAGTTGCAGAATTTTGCTGTGGTAAACAACAACTTAACACTTTCATAATTCTACTCCCAAAATGTAAATTACTGTTAAAAATATAAAAATAATGGAGTTATTCTCCTTATTGGACACATTTCCTTATTCCAAAGATGTAATAATATACATGTGCTGAAAGGATGAACAAAAATAATACTTTTGCCATAGATGAGTGCCTTCATTCTCCAAGATGCATATACAAATTGATCTGTCATTTTAAAGGTCAGGAATAGCATGGTGACCATGACATCCAAGCAGAAACAGAAGTAAATGCAACATAAACAGGCTGTATATTGCCACACTCCCACTCCAAATCATACTTTTTAAACACAGAAATATGTTATTATTATGCCATGTTCTTGTAGGAATGACATTAGCGTGACCATGGCTACCAGATGCATAAGTCAGAAACATTACAGTAGTTACAGCAACACGGTAGAGAGAAATACACACCTCCTCTAACAGATAAAACCTGCCAGCTCACATGAATCAATCTTATTGGCTTCAACAATTAGAGACACATAGTGGAGAGGAGTAGAGCAGAGGTCTCTCAACCTGCAAAAATATGCAGGCTGAGAGCAGCTGAATTGATGCTCAGTGTGTCCATGGCCTTATGGTGTAGTTGTAATATATCTATAAAAAGCATAGACAATCATCTGGACTAGGCATGCTGTTGTCAAGACCCCACCTTGCTGAACTATTGCCATTTACCTTTCCCTGTACTCCCCAAGAAATTACACTCACAACAGTCCAGGATGGATGTGAAACTGCCACAGCTTTATTAACACTGTGCTAAGGTGGGCAAACGAAGGCATAAATATATTAAATGTTCATTTGGGTTCATTCCATAACTATTTGATTGGTAAGTGTAGCCTCAAAACTGTAAGAGTGGCACCAATTTAAATTTCCCCATTCAAAGTCAAAGGGTGAAATTTGACTAAATGTCGCTGTTTCATTCAGGGTGATCCCATGATTATGTGATTCAACTTTGTTGAGTGTAGCCAAAGTTAAAAGTTTCAAACCAACATAATAACTGTGTAGTAGAAAATAAACTCTAAGTAGAATTAGTTTATTTGTAAATTTCAGATGATGTAACAACAGCTGAACAAAATAAAACTTTGCCCTATCTAGTTAGAAACATATATTTAACATATAAGTAAATATTTCTATGGAACCAATGGAGAGATATCAGAGGGAACCTTAAACTCAATAAATAATTAGCAGTAGTTGTAAGCAATGGACATTTTTTATCAATAAATTTTAATGCATCAAGTAAAGTAACCTAATAACTGTTGATATGCTAATTCCTGCAATTTCCATTAGTAATTAGACTAATTAGGTAAGATCTGTATTTAGCAGTGTAGAATAATTATAAATTAAATCAATTGTAAAACAAAAATAAAATAAAGGGTAAATGTAATCTGACAAAAAGCTTATAAAATGTTTATTTTTTTGGTCATTTTTATAGGGAGAGAATTTAATATGAAACAACTTATTTGTAAAAGGACAGGTTTTGAATAAATTTGTCAGGATTAGGCAAAGAGAACGTTATTAAATTACAATGATAAGATTCATATTCAATTGTGACAGCTTTGGCTGTTCTATTCATTAGTTCCAGACAAACATAATAATGGACAGCACAGGCAAAAGAAAGTAACAGAATTTGCCCATCGATAAGATGTTATGGTTAACAAAATGTGAAGTAGTCATTTCAAATCTTTTAAACTTTAATTCCTATTTGTAGTCATATTACAGTTCAGGTTTTTCTTGATAATATCACACTTAAATCAACCATCAGGTTGAAATGTTCAGTTGTGTGGTGCAAGAAAAAAATGTTTTGAGGTCTCTATTTTTTGTATCCTCCATTAATTTTTGCATTTGTGCACACTATTGTTACTTTACACTATGGCTGCTAAGAAATGTTTGTGGTTGTAGAACCATAAAACTGCACCTCATTAATGATGATATTATTCCTTTAAAATAGGTGTTGATCTTGGAGGATTTTTCCCTACAAAAGGCAAATGATCAGCCTGCAAAACTATTGGTCAGGAAAAACGTTTTCCAAAATTAATGTAAATATGCAAGGAGATGCCAGCCTATAAAAACCATGGCAAGGGGTACATAGTGTCATATTTACTGTATAATATATATATATATATATATATATATATATATATATATATATATATATATATATATATATAAATGTTCATAAAGTACCTGCACTCCTTCCTTTCGGTATGGGTGGGTGCCTGGTCAGTCAGGGTATGTAGATTCAAGATGGACCAGCACTCCAAGTTTTTCAATCAAACAAGTGTTTATTTTAACATCACTCAAGTGTCCAACGTTTCGGCCCACATTAGGGCCTTTATCAAGGATAAGTGGGAGTGGTCATGTGGGTGTTTAAATACAAAAAAAGTGGGCGTCAGAATGACTTCATTAACAATCAATTAATGCAAATAAGTATCACAGTGTATACATGTGAATTATTGTGTTTCAATTCCTGATTTGACCTCTAGGTGTCAGCATTGTACCAATTACACCATTTTACTTTTTGTGATAATATTTGTGAATACCATTTCGTGAAAAATTTTGGAATCAAATCAGGAATTGAAACACAATAATTCACATGTATACACTGTGATACTTATTTGCATTAATTGATTGTTAATGAAGTCATTCTGACGCCCACTTTTTTTGTATTTAAACACCCACATGACCACTCCCACTTATCCTTGATAAAGGCCCTAATGTGGGCCGAAACGTTGGACACTTGAGTGATGTTAAAATAAACACTTGTTTGATTGAAAAACTTGGAGTGCTGGTCCATCTTGAATCTACATACCCTGACTGACCAGGCACCCACCCATACCGAAAGGAAGGAGTGCAGGTACTTTATGAACATTTGTATGCACGGGGATCCAATTCTCCTAATTTGTACCGAGCACCCCCTATTGTAACCAATAAATCCCGAAAATAAAGGGACATGGATGACAACAACCCTAGGACTGCAACTGCACAAGGGGAAATCTTTACAAGAGAGGAAATCGAAAAGATTCTGTTCACAGAAACCTACGAAGAAACCTTTGGCAATCTAGGAGCGAAGGAAGTCTACCACGAGCTACTGCGACTCAAAAAGAAGGAGATTGAACTTCATTTACACGGAGTCTCCCTATCAGATTATTATAGGGAGAATAAAATACCCAGAGGGTTTAGGATAAGCAATACACCTACCCTTGGAAGGAATAACCCGGACTTCTGCAAAAGGTGGTGCCAGGTGATAGACAGATGTTCCCTGGATTTGATGCTACTCGTAGTCGAGGAAGCAGGCCGTGAACTGAAAGTAATCCGCAGTGATATTGCCAGCTTTGATAAAGCGCATCTGAAGACCCTCCAGAACGATAAGGAGACAGACTGGCTGGGACGCTTGGAAGAACAGATCGGCAAATACAAAGCAGAGCTACTGGCATTCAAGAGCGGCAAGCGTTTGAAGGTGATCCAGGATTACAAAGAGAACACGGTGCACCGCTGGCAGCAGGGAACGGAAGTGAGAAGACGCAGAGTAGAATGGAGAGCACGGAGATCCCCAGCGCGCTCGGTAACCAGCGCAGCGTCGGAGAGCGAGGGAGAGATCAGCGCGCAGGAGTCTCCAGGTCCGCAGGTTTCTTTTTTAGGGGAACGCCAAGGCAGCAGCAAAGACCCAGGAAGGCCCCCCGTCGCGGGGGTCGCAAACGCACCCACAGGCACTCGTCCACAACGGCAGAGGATGCAGACGAAGAGGAAGACTTGATATTTAACCTGTCCACACACCAACTCACGCACCCAGAGAAATCGCTACTACAGAAAGGCCTCGGATATGTTCCCATGGTGAGTGGCAACCCATTTTCTCATTATATAGATAATTATAAATTTGCCAGACAGCTAAGGCTTAGAGAGCATTTTGGGGACACTGAAGGTGCATTAGACAAAGTTCCAGATGTTAATATGACTATCCCTGAGGGGGCTATAGATGTGACAAGCACAGCAGTGCGGGAATTGGATATATCTAACACAGGGGGTACAGACATTGAAATGGCAAGCCCACTAACCATGAGTAAATTCAAACTAAGGAGTGACTACGACCCTGTGAGTACAAATGCATCCATCAAAATATATAATCGTATGTTAAATACAGACATGTCTAACTGCTGTAATGCTAAGCAGAAATGGAGGGGCAATCTCACAACAGCAGAGAGAGAGGCAGTAAAATCATTAAAACAAAATTCGGATATAATTATCAAATCAGCTGATAAGGGAGGTGGGATAGTGATTATGGATTACAGCTATTACAGACAAGAACTACTATCCCAACTATCAGATACATCAAAATATCTAAAGCTGACGTTTGATCCGACTGAGAAGTACAACAAGGAACTGGGTGCAATTCTTGATATGGCTGTAAATAATGGCTGGATTACAAGGGACATGTATAAAAACTTCTTGCCTCCACATCCTATACGACCGGTGATCTATACACTACCAAAAGTGCACAAAGATGCCCTGAGACCGCCTGGGCGGCCAATAATTTCGTCTAACGGATCACTTAATGAGGGTATAGCCGAATATGTGGACTATGTATTACAGCCATGCATCCAGAACACTTATGGTTATGTAAAAGATACGAATGATTTTTTGCATGTGATACAAAGTGTTAATTTAGACATAACACAAATGATATTGGTGACAATGGACGTACAGAGTCTCTACACCTGCATCCCACATGATGCTGGTGTGGAGGCTGTACGTGAGTTGATATCTCAAAATCCGTTGTACAAAGGGCCTCCAATCGAATTTTTGCTCACACTGATACAATTTATTTTACACAAGAATTACTTTAAATTCGAGACCAATTTTTATGTGCAATGTACGGGGACAGCGATGGGGTCAAAGGTAGCCCCAGTATATGCGAATGCGTACATGTGCAAATTTGAAAATGACCACATATTGAACCATCCTCTATTTAGACAATACGGAGCCTTCTACAGAAGGTATATCGATGACCTGTTCTTCTTGTGGCTAGGTCCTTCCAAAGACCTTGATGATTTTGTAGAGCAATTAAACAGATTGGACAGCCCTATTAAACTCACTGTGAAATATGACCTGCAATGCATGAACTTTCTGGATGTAGAACTGTATAAAGATAAGGGGTCCCTACAGACACGCATCTACACAAAACCCACGGATAGGAACACCCTGACACACTACCATAGTAACCATCCTAAACATCTATTGAACTCCCTCCCCAAGTCACAAATGCTGAGGGTAGTGAGGATAGATAGTGATTATACTAAGAGAGAGAAAGATTTATCAGTCATGCAGGACAAATTTCTAAAGAGAGGGTATCCTGCACAACTACTATCTGATACTAAAAATTGGGCACTTTCCCTGGATCGCGCTGAAGTTATGGGCGAACAGGGAAAGTCAAAAAGATGTAGTGAAACTAATAAAAGAGAAAACCTCTACTATGTTAGTCAGTATGATATACACAGCATGTCTACCAAAAAAAGTGTGGTAGAACATTGGCCAATAATAACCACAGATGAGAACATCTCTAAATATCTACCTCGGAAACCGAAATTCAGTTTCAGAAGAGGTAGGAATCTAAAAGAAACCTTGAGCCCCTCTGACCCTGTGGACAAATACTTAAAAAGTAGGGCACAACATTTTCTATCTGAACGACCAGGGGTGTACAAATGCACGGGCTGTGTGATGTGGGGGACATTAATACAGGGGACATACTTTTCCCATCCGCAAACAGGCAAGAAATACAAAATTAGACAAAGATTAACATGTGACTCAGCTGTGGTGGTTTACATAATAAAATGTCCATGTGGGCTAGTGTACTGTGGGAAAACCACTAGGCGTTTGAAAGAGCGCATAGCAATGCACAGGTCAAGTATAAGAGCGGCTCTGGATCCAGACAGATTACAAAAAATTAAGAATAAAAAACAGGACATTTCACAACAACCTGTAGCCAAACATTGGGTGGAAGCAAGGCACAGCCCCTCGACATTCAGATGCATGCCAATAGACCAAATTCCCAAAAAAATAAGAGGGGGCAACTATGATGAAATGCTTCTAAGGAAAGAGGCTTTCTGGATACACGAGCTAGACTGCGTGGCACCAAAGGGTCTAAATGGGCAGCTAAACCTTAACTGTTTCCTAACTTAAAAAATCTTTTTCCCCAGTCTCAAATAGCAATGATGAGTAGAGGTTCGAAACACAATAAGGAAACAATATAACAAGATGCAAAATAAAACATGAATAGCAACATTATTTGTAACAATGATATACATTTTTTCTTTTAGATGGTGTGTGTAGCCCTACTGTGCTGAGACAAAGTAAGCAGTCCAATAAGCGACCAAAAGAACTTTCTTTATAACACATTCTTTTATTGTTTTTAAAAATTTTCTTGATACACATTGTACACACGTATTTAAATACACAGGAGTATACCAAAATTTTTCACGAAATGGTATTCACAAATATTATCACAAAAAGTAAAATGGTGTAATTGGTACAATGCTGACACCTAGAGGTCAAATCAGGAATTGAAACACAATAATTCACATGTATACACTGTGATACTTATTTGCATTAATTGATTGTTAATGAAGTCATTCTGACGCCCACTTTTTTTGTATTTAAACACCCACATGACCACTCCCACTTATCCTTGATAAAGGCCCTAATGTGGGCCGAAACGTTGGACACTTGAGTGATGTTAAAATAAACACTTGTTTGATTGAAAAACTTGGAGTGCTGGTCCATCTTGAATCTATATATATATATATATATATATATATATATATATATATATATATATATATATATATATATATATATATATATATATATATATATATTCCTCCAGCACTGTTTTATTGTTTTTATTGCATCATCTTGCCATTTACTTGTATGGTTTTGCATTGTTATAGAAATGTTCTTCTTAGGCCACCATACCCTTCCCATGTGACCCTGTGTAAAACAAGGAAATGATCACTGTAGCTGGCATCTTCATAGTGTTCAAAGCTTGTACAACACTGCAGTAATCATACCCCATCCAGCCTCGTGGTAGCATCGTTGGTAGATTTTACTTATTCCCCAAGCCTGATCTATAAAGGCAGACTATTGTTTAAATGTTTTATACCCCTTATGCAAGTTTTTAAGCATGTGATATGCAGCTACCTCATGGCACTGCTATACAGTATATGTCCCTCCACAGGAATCTATGCCTTATGCTATACATATGCTATGCTATATTATGCTATATGCTATGCCTCTCACCCCTCTCACGCCGTTTCCCTTTAAACCTAATCGATGAGTTTCATGTCCCAGCCCCACCTTGCTAATGTAACTATTTTGTTTAATTAATAATGTTTTTCATCTATAGAACATCTTGCGTGTACCAGACTCAATTTGCTCATCTTTGTAATTGTAACACTGGTTTATAATTGTAACACTAGTTTAATTTATCAATTAAAGTCTACAATCAACCCATCTGTTTCGGAAGTACTTGTAGCCCGTTCATAGCTGGTCTTTTTGCATCTAAGTCGTGGACTAACTGCCCGTACTGTCGCTCACCGCTCTGCCAAAGATAAACTCTGAATTGGGTATATTCCTCGTTCATACGCCGGAGTTTCTCCCATTTGAGTAATTCCTGCTTACTGTATATGTCTCGATCTGTGTACTGATGCGAGACAGAGCTTCAGGCGCTGGATCTCTCTTAAACAGTCTCACGTGATCCGTCTCAAACGCGGCGCACAATTTGCTCACTTTGGTGAGCTCACTCGACACTTCTTCCAAAACCATCAAATCGTAGGAGCAATGGTTTAGGACTCAAATCCACTTCTTACAAAATTCAGGATTGGACCTGCCAATCATAGGCTCATTGTGAATGCGAAAACCATGTGGTATTCGCTTGGCCCGATAATAATCAGACAAAAATAGTCCATGCAGGTCCAAATTGATCTTTTTCTTTAACCTCTCCTATTCCTAGGCAATATCTTTGTCACTTAGTTTACAGGGTAAATCAGTGTGAGTCTGTTGCCATAATACACGGTCAGCATCCACTTCTGTGATGTGCCAAGTCTCTGCATAATCAGTGGAAAATAAGCTTGATCCACGTAATCCTCCATTTTCAATGGGGGTGCCTGTTGCACATAAATGTGTAATCGTAATTTTCAAAATCAAGAAAGAAGGGTGATGGAAAAATGTACCACTTACTGGTAAAATAATCCTAGTGTTTCTTCCACACTTATCTTGAATATTTATTACTTACCTTATTGTGGGTAGCACCTGGGTCATTTATCGCTATTTGGAGTATGAAAGAAACACAAGGGTTATTTAAATTTTACCAGTAAGTGGTATATTTTTCCATTACCCTTCTTTCTTGATTTTGGATTGAGATTTCTGAGATTGAGATTTCTGAGTTTTCGAATAAAGCTCCTAATTGTACATATAGTGACAATCTAACCAAGCAGGAGCGTGCAGCAATTAAAACTTTGACAAGTGACACTGGCATCGTTATCCGTCCTGTGGAGGGGGCATTGTGGTGTTAAACTATGGTGACTATAGGGCTGAAATTTTGAAACAATTATCTGATTGCAATGTGTACACAAGGTTATCTGGACACCCATTAACACAATTTAAAACACAAGTTCAGAAGGTTGTGGTTAACTCCTTTGAATCTGTTTTGATTGATATGAAGTTGAAAGATTTTTTTGTTGCATAAACACCCTAAATGCCCTGTTTTGTATACTGTACCAAAGTGCACAAGAGCTTAACAATCCCTCCTGGTAGGCCTATAGTGTTGGGTCGTGATTCGCTACTACACCCCATAGGAGTATACCTTGACTCAATGCTACAAACAGTAGTTTGCAATACATCCATCTATTTAAAAGACACACCACACCTACTAGAATGCATTAAACAGTTGTGTTTACCTGTAAGTGAACCATGTATGTTGGTCAGCATGGATGTAGTCAGCCTCTATACCATAATACCACACGTATCCGGTATTGAGGTTGTTCAACTTTCGTTGGATCAATTCGATCTGTATTCTGGTCCACCCATTTTCATTTGTTTTAGATCTACTCAAACTTACATTATCTCTTAACTATTTTCATTTTGAGCAAAATTATTATTTACAGGTGTCTGGTACAGCGATGGGTGCAGCCATGGCACCAGCCTATGCCAACTTGTTTATGCATCAATATGAACAGCGCTATATTGTACCCAAGTTTGGCACTAGACTTCTTTTTTTCTGTTGTTTCATCGACGACATGATTATAGTATGCCATGGCACTGAGGCTGGGTTTATAGAAATGGTGGATTAGCTCAACAGGATTGATAGTCCAGTGAGATTTACTTATGCCATCAATCCTCATAAAATAAATTTTCTAGACGTGGAACTTACTGTTAATGGCAGTCGCCTTGAATATATCTTCTATAGGAAACCCACTGACAAGAATGTCCTTTTGGTCTATAGTAACTGTCATCCTTGCCCAGTTAAAAGGTCACTTCCTATTTCACAATTCTGTAGAGTTCTACGTAATAACTCCAACCATTCTACAAGTGACCAACAAATATCTGACATGTGGACATGATTTAAAGAAAGGGGATATCCAGACAGAATATTATTGCAGACCTTGGGGATAGCTAAGAACCATTGCAAGGGGCACAACACGTAATAAGAGCCATTGAGGATTGGTTTTCAGTACCAAATTTAATGCTTGTACAAAAAATATAGGACAGTTTGTTAGGAAACAGTGGAATATTGTACAGGCCGATAATGATTTGGCCAAAATAATTCCTGAACCTCCTCTGATATGAAAGGCACCAATTTGAGTGACCTCTTGGTTAATACAATGCCCTGTATAGTAGTACTATATAAATAAAAATATACATACAATAAACACTCAGTGACATAAAACTGACATACAGAACATTTACAAACGAGATGCTATTAACTGTGCTGACAGTTCTGTTGCACCAATAATATCTGGGTAATTAAAGAACCAGTGACTTAACTACCAGGGGTGCAGGCCTTATTGTGCATTATAGCCCAGGAGCACATACTGCACATGGACACAGACTATATTACTGTACTTATGCCACCGTTTTGAATGTATGTGTGTGTTCTCCTAACAGAAAACCTGTAATCATACCAATAATGCATTATAATTTATTAGTCACCTTTGTTCTAGGTATATGCTGGTTTCCCCCTGTACACAATAGATGAAGTCTATAGATTATAAACATTATTCATCCACTGACCACCAACATATCCATTTCAAATAGCACCATTGTTAATCAAAATGCTGAGACAAAGTCTGTTCATAATTGTGCCAGCCCTTCAAAGTGAGGCAACAGTGTATGAATAGTAGTACAAATACCAAGACCCCACTGGCGAACAAACAGATATGTCAATAAAAATTGCTCACTGGTAGTGATGAGTGAAATTTTAAAAAAAATCTAATGGGTGAAAAAATTTGTCACGTTATTTGTTGCATACAAAAGAAAAAAATGTCTCCCCTACACTTCAATGCATTTTCGCCAAAGCAAAATGGGTCAGATTCGCCCATTACTACTCACTGGTTTTAAGTTTACAATATTAATTTTTACTTACACCAGCTTGTTAAAGATATCACACTCTTGGGAACACTAGTTGGGGACAACTAGTTTTGCCATCAAGGAAAGACAGAAACTTACACTTGTTACAACAGCCTCTATTTTGTAGGTGATCTGGGTATTTTATATTTTTTAAAATACAAATCCGATTAATCTTCATGGTGCACATTCAGAATACCATTAAATACATATATATTCTAAAAAACAATGCTCTTTCTCATAAAAAAGGTACACTTCTGTTTATTAAGAATTTCCACAGTGTAGGTGGTCATTGTGTCACAGTGAAATCATCTGTCATTGTCAGCCTTAATGATGAGCCAAATTGACTTCACATTGGAAGCTGTCCTTCATCCACCTGTGAAAGCTTATTCACATTAACAACTCTTAACCCTCTAAGCTTTATGTCAACCTAATCATAATATCCGTCTGCATCGTAAATGCAGCAATATTTACATATATTTGTTTTTCCACAGTTTTCCTTATAAATGCCATTATTCAGTTATACTACACTGTATAAACCACCATTTTACATTAATCACTATTCATTATGTTTCAGATGTTTTTAACAAAAAAATCTTAAGAAAGGATATTTCTTCATAGTGCTTTGCTTTTTTATTTTTAGAAACATTTAAGGAAGCATTAGCAGGTAAATAATTAACCTGTAACTTATTTTTCTTATAAATCTTCTTAATACAAATTATATCTAAGTGTCTGAAGAGAGATACTGTATATTTCACCCTGGTTTATCACCTATACCATCATGTACAGTGGCCCTGAAGGGGTTAATTCCTATGACTAATCTCACCTGGGGAATAATTAACATGTGAGTGAGAGGAAAAGAGCTACAATAGGAAGAATTATTTTCCAGAAAAAGAATAGAATACCCCGCAATAACTAATAATTAATCAAAGGTCACTCTAAGATCATAAATTACTTCAAACCACTAAGATTTCATTGATTAGTACAATAAGTATTGGATATTCAGTGTCCCTATTATATAACGATCCACACCCCACCAGTAGCAAATCACAAATTATTAAAAGTTGAATTCACTCTTGAGAATTCACTTCTTAATCCAAAAAGATTTTTAAAAGTTTTTTACAAAAATAAGGTGCAATACATAAAGTTAAAATTCATTAATAATATAATAATAAGTTCTATGTGCAATCAATATATTTGCTGAGTTTCAATATTAGTATATTAACTAGTACCCGATTGATGTTGTGACCAGTATAACTTTGGATATAAAGATAAATTAAACCATGCGCTTAATTCATAAGAATTTAGCTGAGAAAAGTGAAAAAAGAATGATGGAGCTGTCCCAAAACTAACTGCCTATACATCCCAGGTGCATGACCTTACATTTATCAACATTGAATCTCATTTGCCACTTAGCTGCCCAGATTGAAAGTTTGTCAAGATCATGTTGCAAGGATGCCACATCCTGGATGGAATTAATTGGGCTGGATAATTTCGTGTCATCTGCAAACACTGTCCCTTTTTAAATATTGGAATAACATCAGCTTTTCTCCAATCAATAGGCACCATACCAGATGACAGTGAATCTGAGAAAATCAGAAATAAGGGCTGGTCTAAAACTGAACCAAGCTCTCTTAGAACCCGGGGGTGTATGCCATCAGGCCCTGGAGCCTTGTTTACATTAATTTGTATTAAAGCTTTTTGAATCATATCCTCAGTCAGCCACTGACTAGATTGAGCAGAACCATAAAGTGAGCTTGTGAACCCAGACTCCTCTATTGCATACACTGAAGAAAAGAACTGATTTAACACATTTGACTTTTCTGTCTCTGTTACAACCATACTGATACCATTATTTAATGGATCAACACTCTCAACCTGCATCTTTTTACTATTAATATATTTAAAAAACTTTAGGGTTAGTTTTCACCTAAACCGCAATTAACTCTTCATTTCTTTTCTTAGCCTTCCGGATTGCTTATTTACAACATTTATTACAGTGTTTATATTCATTAAATGCAGCTTCTGTCCCTACAGATTTGTAGTTTTAAATGCCTTTCTCTTCTTTCCCATTAACTTCTTTACTTCTGTATTAAGCCACACCAGATGATTCTTAGAGCTTCTACGTTTAGTCCTTAAGGGAATAAATTGAGAACAGTAATGATTTAATATCATTTTAACCCTTTAACTGCCAAGAACGTAGCTCCTACGTTCTTTGAAAAAAGGCTTTAAGTGCCAAGAACGTAGGAGCTACGTTCTTTACTAAAACAGCTCTCTCTCTGCACACACTGCAAAATCAGCGTGCAGAGAGGAGCAGCTAGCAGCAGAACCCCCTAGGCAACGAGCTTACCTGAAAAAGATCGGCGATCCTCCACTCCAGAGTCGCAGAGAGACGCAGCAACAGCAGCAACCGATTCAGCAGCTTCCATGTCCCAAGCATCAGCACAGCACATGTTCCTGCTCCGCCCACGCACTTCCTGGTGCTGTGACTCGGCGTGTTTCAACTGAAAAGCACTGAAAAGGACTCCTCTTCATCTAGATTTGGTAAGTGCCCCTTTTTTTACTTATTTACAGGTATTTACAGGTATTTACAGGCATTTACAGGCATTTACATATACACAGTACACATACTAGTAAAAGTAGTTTTTTTTTTTTTTTGATTTTCTGATTTTTTTGATTTTTCAAACTTTTGCACATATATTACATACTCAAATACATATATGCAAATATTTATACACTTTTTAGAGCTGTATATCCATGCATACACAAACACACACTTATAGGGGTTTTTTTTTGTTTTTTTAGTTCATTTTCTAAGTTTCCCTTATGTTATTTCCCTAAAAACTTTAGATTTCACAGCATGACTACTGGATCAAGCATTCTGACCTCTAACCACGCTGTCGGATCAGTTATTTTGTTATTTCGTTGATTTTCCTAATTGTATTTGCTTTTTTGTGATTTTATTGCAGTTTTATGCTTGCATTGTTTTTCCTTATGTAATGTTTTAGCCTCATTTACACTTTGATAATTTGGGATAGAAACATATTTTTAGCAACTCTGTGTTCGTCAGAATGTGTACTTTCCAAAAATATATGGTTTTGGGGGGTCTTTGTACTGTTAGGGGGTCTTACGGCAAATTATATGCAGTCAGAGTGCTATGTTCACAGGAGGCGAATTGACGGCTGAGAAAATTCTTATGCACTGTTTTTATTTGGGGTCCGCACGTGCCCACCTGCTTTGGTTTATCTATGCATATTGGGCATCAAACTGTTCAGTAGACCCTTGGCGTCAATATTTAGGGTGTTTTCTAATTGTATGTAAGAAATTGGGTGAGATGAATGCGACCAACTGCAATATTTTTAGGAGATTTTCAGAAATATCATAAAAACCACTGCCTTTAGCGTTGCTTTGCAGTATGTACGTTTGGAGTAGAAAGACAGTTTTAGCAAATTTTTATTCGGCAGAAGGTGTACTTTCCAAAAATATATGGTTTTCTGGGGTGAACCTAGTTTTTTGTACCTTTGCCTGTTGCAAAATGCTGTATATGTGCTGGTTATGCAGTATCTGGAATTACAGAACTCGTATGGGGTGTCTTCTTTCTGGGGCCCCTATACGCCACATACTTAGGGGTACCTATGCATATTGGGTATCAAAACTGTTCAGCGTACCCCAGACTTTCATGTTTAGGGAGTTTTATATTGCTATATATTGATATGTAGGAGATACAATGCTTTAGAGTTGGAGTATTGAGGAGATTTTTGTATATGTCATAAAAATTGCGAAATGTAGGAAAGCTTTGCGGCTTGGTACGTTGGAGTAGAAAATCGTGCCTACCCATTTTAGATTTGTTAGAATGTGTACTTTCCAAAAACATATGGTTTTCTGGGGTGAACATAAATTTTTGTACTTTTGCCCCTTGAAAAATGCTGTAAATGTGCTGATTTTGCAGTATTTGGAATTACAGAACTGTCTTCGTTCTATGGCCCCTATACGCCATATACTTATGTGTACCTATGCATATTGGGGCATCAAATTGTTCAGCAGACCCTTGGCTTTCATATTTAGGGTGCTTTTTCTTGGTATATAATGATATGTGGGAGATACGATGCTTCAGAGTTGCAATATTGAGGTGATTTTCTGTAATGTCATAAAAATTGCCAAATGTAGGAAGCTTTACGGCTTGGGTACTTTGGAGTAGAAAGACGTGCATACCCATATTAGATTTGTCAGAATGTGTACTTTCCAAAAACATATGGTTTTCTGGGGTGAACATACATTTTTGTACTTTTGCCCCCTTGAAAAATGCTATAAATGTGGTGATTTTGCAGTATTTGGAATTCCAGAACTGATAACTCGTATGGGGTGTCTTCGTTCTGGGGCCCCTATACTCCACATACTTAGGTGCACCTATGCATATTGGGCATCAAACTGTTCAGCGGACCCTGGGCTTTCATATTTAGGGTGTTTTATCTTGGTATGTAATGATATGTGGGAGATACGATGCTTCAGAGTTGCAATATTGAGGTGATTTTCTGTAATGTCATAAAAATTGCCAAATGTAGGAAAGCTTTGCAGCTTGGTACTTTGGAGTAGAAAGACATGCATACCCATATTAGATTCGTCAGAATGTGTACTTTCCAAAAACATATGGTTTTCTGGGGTGAACATACATTTTTGTACTTTTGCCCCTTGAAAAATGCTGTAAATGTGCTTATTTTGCAGTATCTGGAATTCCAGAACTGATAACTCGTATGGGGTGTCTTCGTTCTGGGGCCCCTATACTCCACATACTTAGGTGCACCTATGCATATTGGGTATCAAACTGTTCAGCGGACCCTGGGCTTTCATGTTTAGGGAGTTTTATCTTGGTATATAATGATATGTGGGAGATACGATGCTTCAGAGTTGCAATATTGATGTGATTTTCGGCAATGTCATAAAAATTTCGAAATGTAGGAAAGCTTTGTGGATTGGTACTTTGGAGTAGAAAGACGTGCATACCCATATTAGATTCGTCAGAATGTGTACTTTCCAAAAACATATGGTTTTCTGGGGTGAACATACATTTTTGTACTTTTGCCCCTTGAAAAATGCTGTAAATGTGGTGATTTTGCAGTATTTGGAATATTATTCAAATTGCAGGTGAATGATTGCTCACCAAAATGAATTACACCTCAAAGGAGATGTTGATGATGAATATAATAGATCTGTCACTTAAATTAAAGTGCACTTAAATATGAAGTGTGAGAGTTGTCTTAACAGAAACCAAATCTGGGGATACTGAGCAAAGCAACCCATCTATTGCCCACTGGTCAGCAAATTCACTCAACCGGCCAGTGAACACTGCCTGGGTGTACTCTGCTCGGATGCGGGAACGCACCAGCACCCGGAACAAAGCCTCTACCGGTAGAGGATTCCCACCCTCCAAATATTGCATTCTAGACTTATGAATGGCTAGTTTGGCTAAAGCTAGGAGCAAGTTGAAGAGAAGGTCTTTCTCTCGATTGTCCCGGGATACTGGGCGTCCAAAAATAAAAACGTGAGGGGAAAAATGTAACCAGAACTGCAGATGAAGTTTCCTCAAAAGAGCCAAAAGAGGTTGCAGTCTAGCACACGAAAAATAAGCATGAAACACAGACTCCCTTTTGCCACAGAATGGGCAAGCAGCTGTGGAGTCTGTAAAATGGACCAGGTACTCTCCTGTGCTCAAAGCACCATGGAGCACTCTCCAACTCAAGTCTCCAGTGGGTCTAGGCACCAGGCTGGAATAAAGGGCTCGCCACTGGGGTTTCTCACCCTCATTAAACACCCGCCTCCAGATGGTATCATAGCGGGAGACAAGAGCAAGAAAGTGTACAGTGTGGAGCATGAGGGAGTACAATAGCTTTCTTGTCATGTCATAAAAGCACGTCGAGGTTAAAATTCTCCAACTGGCTCAAGTTGGGAGAAGGAGGTGTGTCAGGGGATTGACGGGTCTTGGGTGCTATTTTTATGGCTGGAGGTGGAGAGTTCCAAGGTAGATGTGGTTCTCCACCACGTAAAACCCCATCAATAAATGAGTGAGAGTCAGGAGAGAGGTTATTCTTGATCTCCTGGAGCAGACGATGTGGAACTCTAGTGGTAAGGTACCCCATGCGTGGCATAACTGCCCGAGCTTCCACCCAATCTGACCTCTCGAAATCCAGGAAATCCCCAACTCTGGTTAGCTGAGCCCTGCAAAGGCGGTGACGGATGCTGGTGGACTCCAACATCCTAGTCTTTAAAGATGGATTGTAAAGTATGGGCTCAGTTAGAATGTCCTCCCCCTGAATGCCTCCTTGCCTTAGCACAGTCACCATGCTCCAGGTCTTTAGAGTCTCTTGGTAATAAGCCGGCAATGGTGAGAGGCTTCTTATGAATCCTTCAGGTTCGATGACAAACAATTGCCGGTCATACCCCATGTTGCGTACCTGATGATAAAAGCTGGATGCTAGGGTACACCACTGTGGAGAAGGATCTGCATACAAGTATCTCTGTATCTGCTGGAGACGGAAAGTATGTACTTGAGAGCGTATGCATACAAACTCCCTGTCCTCCCTCTCTCTAGGGAAGGCTTGAAACACCTGCAGAGACCCAGTGCTTTCCCATCCAGAGAAAGTCCAGCAACCTTCTCTGGATTTTAGCAATGAATTCTTGGGTTGGGCTAAGACATGTCAGCCTATACCAGAGTTGAGAGGCTACCAGCTGGTTAATCACCAAAGCCCTCCCCCTCATAGAAAGCATTTTAGCAAGAGCCTTCCACTTTCCCAGGCGGGTAAGAACATGCTCCTCAAGTTCAATAAAATTCTGTGGAACAGGACGCTCTTCAGCTGACAGATAGACACCTAAATATTTGATGACTTTAGTCTCCCACGAGATGTCGCGAAAAGCAGAAGGCAAAGAATCTACATGTAGAGGACCTTCCAGAAGGCCTGAGCTCTTGGTCCAGTTGATCCGAGCTGATGAGGCAGCAGCGTAAACCTCTTGGCATTCTTGTGCTCGCTCAAGATCAACTAGGTCCTGGGCCACAAGGATGACATCATCAGCATATGCTGAAAGAACTACCCTCATGTCAGGTTCCCTGAGCACCAGTCCTGTAAGCCTCTTCCTTAGTAGACACAGGAAAGGCTCAATGGCCAGTGCATACAGCTGTCCCGACAAAGGGCATCCTTGTCGAACTCCTCGTTTGAAGGCCAGAGGTGCAGTCAGAGACCAGTTGATTTTAACAAGACACTCTGCAGAGGTGTACAGTGTTTTTAGATAGCTCACAAACTGTGGGCCAAAGCTATAGGCTTGCAGAGTGCCTAAAAGATATTGGTGATCTACTCTGTCAAATGCCTTCTCTTGATCCAGGGAGAGAAAAGCGAGAGATAGACCAGCCTTCCGGGCAAAATGTAGTAAATCCCGAACCAGAAAGACATTGTCAAAAATTGTCCGGCCGGGGACTGTATAGGACTGGTCAGGATGAACCACCTCTGCCAGCACAGACTTGAGCCTGAGTGATATAGCTTTGGCTACAATTTTATAGTCTGTGCTGAGCAATGAGACCGGTCTCCAATTCTTAATAAGGCGGAGATCCCCCTTCTTAGGTAGCAGTGATAACACTGCTCGACGACACGAAAGTGGCATCTCACCGGTCTTGAGGGCCTCATTTAGAACCCTATGGAAATCATGTCCCAGAGTATCCCAGAAGAACTGGAAGAACTCTACAGTCAATCCATCTAGCCCTGGAGATTTATTATGGGGCATTAAGTGGAGTGCTTGAGAGAGTTCATTCAGAGTGATTGGTTTTTCCAACCTCTCTCTTCTCCCTTCGCTGACCTCTGGAAGCCCATTCCATAGCTCCCTACAGGCATCTGGAGAGATGGGATCAGGAGAAAAAAGGTTCTGATAGAAGGACCGGCTCTGTCCCGGATAGCCTCCGGATCTTCAAGGGGGGTGCCATCCTCCGCAAGAAGGCATGTTATTTGTTTTCGATTCCCCTTCTTCTTCTCCAGAGCATAGAAGAATCGTGAGCCACGATCCATATCGCAGAGTAACTGCATGCGGCTTCGTACATAAGCACCACGAGCCTGTCGATGTTCCATGTTACGCAGAGTCTCTTTCTTTTCTACATATTCACACTGTATGGCTTGGTCTTCAGAGCCTGACAGCCTTTGCTCAAGATCAAGCACCTCCCTATTCAGAGCCTCAATCTCTGCATTTTTCTGTCTGCTCAAACATTTTGTATACTCTTGACACAAGAGCTTTAGGTGAACCTTGCCTACATCCCACCATTGACTCAGTGTGGCAAATTCATCCTGATAACCCTTCCAGTCTGTCCACATTTCCCGGACTGCCTTTGCAAACCCTTCATCCTTTAATAAGCTGTTATTAAAGTGCCAATAGGCTGCTTTGGGCAGAGATGGTGCAACTGCCACTATCAAAGAAGCACAATTGTGGTCCGAGAAAGGTGCCAAGCTAATATTACTGGACCGAACTCGTGACATAATATGGCTAGATATATAAAGCCTATCAATCCGGGACTGAGACACACGGCCATCCCTCACCCTAACATAGGTGAAAGCATCGGTTTCTGGGTGTTGTTCTCTCCAGATGTCTACCAAGGAGAAATGGGCAATGAGTTCCCGCAAAGCTGACTCAGATGAATCCCTTTTCTGGGGAAAATTCCGGTCCCGAGCCTCAAGGGTGTAATTGAAATCACCCCCTATAATCACGGCTTCATCTGAGTCAATTGTCTCCATATAGGCTGATAAACTTTCAAAAAAATACTTTCTCTCTGGTCCAGTAGTTGGGGCATACAAGTTTATCAGATTGTATGTTCCACTAGACTCCCGGACCCGGAGATGTAACAGACGGCCTGGGATGACAGAATTAACACTCAGTACCTCTGGCTGGAAGGATTCTGAGAACAAGGTCACCACCCCACATGACGTCCATGTGAGGTGATTAAAAAAGATTCTACCCTTCCATTCCAGATGCCAGGTCGCTTCAAGCTCCTGAGTGATATGGGTCTCTTGAAGGAAACTCACAGAGTACCCTCCTTGGCGTAGAAAGGAGAGTACCTGAAACATTCTAAAAGGCTCCCGACAGCCATTTGTATTAAGAGTGCTTATATTTAGAGCCATTATTGTGTGTTAGTAAATGCTTTAGCCCTCACAGAGGCCTGGTGAGACAAACACTTTTTGTGGAACTTAACACTACGGAGATATTCTGCAGTTCCATAGTTTTTGGCCTCTTTTATGACCTTGATGTATTGTCTCACAGAACTGATCACCAAAGTCAAATCATGCCACTTCTCTAGAGCCATATGTAGCTTCTTCTCCAATTTAACACCAAGGATGCTCTCAAGAAACATCTTGAGATCCTCAGCTGGGATGATTGGGGTAGAAGGATTTGTCACAACTGTGTCAACCTCCTCTTCGATGTCCCCCTCATCCATGAACTCTTCTTGGCTAAGGGATTGATAATTTCCCCTCTCCACTGGAGCTTTGATAATATCTACACAAGAAGTCGCAGGAGAAGGATCAGAAGCACCTGCTATCTGGAGACCCAGCAACGGCTCAGATAATACTTGGATTTTGCTTGGAACACCACTGGAGGTGTTTGGCTCAGGGGTAGCAGATGGAATTGGCTCCTTAACAACAGGAGCTTTAGAGGCTCGATGGGGCAACCTCTGCCCTTTCCACTGCCTCCTGTGCCTCCTGAATGGCAATAACATTGGGGTCAGTGGAAGAGAAAGGAGGAGAGATCTTAACATGCACAGTAGACCTTACAGAGTCTGTCTGGCTATCCTCCATATTTACAACTCTAGCCTCATTATCCTCCCTCGCAGCATTGTCTGCAGGATCCTGTATGGGGGTTGTCCCAATGTTCTCCATTTCTTGGAGTGAAATACCCTGAGGCACTAAACACTGAGGCTGGTTGTAGTTCCCAAAGCTCAGCACCTCAGGGACACTTACGGCCCACTCTGCAGGGGTTTCATTAGCTGTCCCGTTATACTCCAGGGGAAGATCCCCTGTTGGAGACAGATGCAGCACCCCTGACTCTGTGGGGAGACCCATAATCCCCTCCTCTTCCCCAACTGGGTCTATAGGTGCATGGTCTGGCACCAGTTTATTGCATCCAACAGTTGGACTAGACAATATCACCACATGAGGAACAGATGTTTTGCTGCCCTTTTTGCCCTTGGATGGGGGTGCTCCATCATTGACCACTGAAACCCATTCCTCAGGTATCAGCCTGTTGGATTTAAATTTCCTCTTCTTTTTCTTGTCATTTGAAGAGGAAATGCTACTCTCTGCTCCCACCACGACAGGTGTTACAACCACCGGCACCCCCACACCCTTAGGAGTGTTAATAACAGGGTTACGTTGGTTTTTGGCAAGAACAACTGCAGCACTAAGGGATGCATTGACATTCCTCCCCCCCTTCTCTTTTGCTGAACTTGAAATGCAGGCTGTAGCCTTAGATAACTTGAGTGAAGAAGGAGGAGGTTTGCAGGTTTCAGAGGTGGGTTGTGTAACAACCCCCTTGAGGTTCTTTACTGAAGGGGATTTCTCCTTTGAGGAGCCTGCAGCAATAGATGTGGCAGGGTATGCTGTTGCATTAGAGGTACTGGGGGCAGGAACAGGGACTGTGGTCTTAATATGCCCTTTGGGGCAACTCTGGCGAGTGAGCCCCAGGTTCTTGCAAAGGAAGCACCTCACTTCTTCAGTGCAGTAAAAAATTTTATAGAGCACCCCCTCAAATGGAACACCAAAGGACCCCTCAATAGTATCTTGACCCCGAGGCAAAAGTAATTGCACCTGCCTTTTAAAAGAGAGGATATGTCTCAATCTGCTCTCCTTGCAACCCAAGGGAAGTTTAGAAATAGTTGACTTTATTTCACCGAGGGCTTGCAGGTGGGGTAGCAATAAGTGGTCTTGCAGGAAGGGGGGCACATTAGATAAGACTATCTTTATGCCTAATCCTTCTAGGGGTTCTACAGGGATATAACCACCCCCTACTGTGATGCCTCTCTGCACTAGAGTATGCACTGCAGTTAGTGTACGGGCAAATATTATGGCTTTCCCATACATTTTACTTGCTGCCACTATTACAGATGGGCCCACCACTTCAGCTGCAGCTTTTATGTAAGCCTCTATGCCATGAGCTCCTGTCATTAGACATCTAACCCCATGCTTCCTTGTAAGCTGCTCTACCCCAGCAGTGACTTGGCTTGGGTTGTTGCCAATAGCCACTGCCTGTGCAAAACTTTTAGCAGGGGTCACATTGGCTGCAGCAGCAGAAACAGAAGCAGTGGAGCTTTTTGACAGAGGCTGTGACTGGTGCTTTTTAGCATAGCTACAGCCAGGTTTTTCAGCTCCTTTTCCTTTAGGAGCTTGAGGTATTTTTTTATAATTTTGTTTTTTATTCCCTCCCATTATTTTACAAAACAATCCACAAAAAAGTAAGCTTAATTCTATGAATCAGCAAAAGTAAATGCAACAATGAGAAGCTTTAGCAGGGAGAGGGTTAACGAGAGCAGGTGCCTGGGAGTTGCACTGCTACTAGAAAATGTTTTATTTTCTTAAATCCTTCTCCCTTTAGCTTTCTCTCCTTACAAAACAAGGATAAAAGTAAAAGCACACACACAATCTGTGCAAATAGTGATAAATTTCAGCTGAAACTAAATACAAAAAAACAAGTGAAACTGACACCCAGGTGTGGGGGAGGGGTAGGGGATCTGTCAGTGAGTTTGTAGCCCACAGGAAGTGAAGGGAACTGGGCTAGCAATCACTCACCTTCTGGGTCAAAATAAAAATCAATTTTAAATAAAGTAAATCAACTCAAAACTTCCCAAAATTCACACACCAAGTAGCTAACACCTTCACACACCAAATGAGAACAAAAAATCCTGCCTTAAACAGGGATTTCTCTGCTTAATTTGAAATCAAACAGAGAGCTTTCTTTTTTGTGGCTTCTGCAGTATTTGGAATTCCAGAACTGATAACTCGTATGGGGTGTCTTCGTTCTGGGGCCCCTATACTCCACATACTTAGGTGCACCTATGCATATTGGGCATCAAACTATTCAGCGGACCCTGGGCTTTCATATTTAGGGTGTTTTATCTTGGTATGTAATGACATGTGGGAGATACGATGCTTCAGAGTTGCAATATTGAGGTGATTTTCTGTAATGTCGTAAATATTGCCAAATGTAGGAAAGCTTTGCGGCTTGGTACTTTGGAGTAGAAAGACGTGCATACCCATATTAGATTCGTCAGAATGTGTACTTTCCAAAAACATATGGTTTTCTGGGGTGAACATACATTTTTGTACTTTTGCCCCTTGAAAAATTATGTAAATGTGCGGATTTTGCAGTATCTGGAATTCCAGAACTGATAACTCATATGGGGTGTCTTCGTTCTGGGGCCCCTATACTCCACATATTTAGGTCCACCTACAGTATGCATATTGGGCATCAAACTGTTCAGCGGACCCTGGGCTTTCATATTTGGGGTGTTGTATCTTGGTATATAATGATATGTGGGAGATACAATGCTGTAGACTGGACACTTTGAGGTAATTTTTCAAAAATGTAACACATTTTTATAAAAACTGCTAACTTTAGGAAAGAATTGCAACTTGGTAGTTTGGAGTACAAATATATATTTACCCATTTTGAACTCGTTGGAATCTGTTCTTTCCAATGAGGGGTAGTTTTTTAGGGTAAACCTACTGTAAGTGGAATGTTTGGCCTTGAAATCAGATGTATGCTGTTTTGTGGAGCGGTGCTTTGGAAATTTGGTAGTTTACTGCTTCAGAGTTTTCAACTATCGAAGTGAGAAATCTCCATAAAATTATATATATTTGGTATTGGTTTGTTCGGGAGACACAGAACTTTCCAAATCTGCCATGTTCTCATGCATAAAATAAATTATGCTTCTGATATATGCGTTTGTATCATGTGAAACTGTTTTTTTTTGTTTTTTTTATACACTTAGAAGCCCATATCTTTTTACAGGACTGGAATGACAACTAAATTCTAGCATATTTTGAAAGCTTAGGTTGTCCTGAAAAAAACAATATCTTGTTTTCATGGGTAAACTAAAAGACCCCCCCAGGAAGTCCCCTAAAGTGAAAGAGCAAAAAATGTTCAAAAACGGTCTGGCAATAGAAGTTCCAACTTGGCCAAATTGGCTGGCAGCGAAAGGGTTAAAGGACAACCATTTCTGTTCTGTGTTTTAGGCTGAAAACCTAATGCCCCAATCAATGCTCTGTAGGGCAGCCCTCAAGGCACTAAAATTAGCTTTTCCAAAATTCATGGTTTTTGTTGCCCCAGTATATTTTTGTTTTTTGCACCAGACATTAAAAGATATAACATTATGGTCACTATTACCCAGGGGTTCAATGACATTTGCTATAAGTTCTGGGTCATTTGAGATCACTAAATCAAGAATAGCATTTTTTCTGGTAGGCTCCTTAACAACCTGTGCTAAAAAATCGTCGTGCAATAAGTTTATAAACTTTTTCCCATTAACTGATCTAACAGTACCGTTGCTCCAGTCAATATCTGGGTAATTAAAATCCCCCATTATAATTACTGTACCTAAACTAGCAGCCTTTTCTATTTGCATTAGGAGCTTTGTCTCTTCCTCCTTACTTACTTTAGGTGGTCTATAGCATACTCCTACAATTAATTTGCTGGATTCTTAACAATTGGTGAAGAACTCCACCCATACGACTTCTGCCCCCTCATTTTCTAACATAACCTCCTCCTTTATATGAGCTTTTAAATCCTGCCTAACATACAGACATACCCCTCCTCCTTTTCTATTGCCTCTGTCCCTCCGAAACAAAGTATAGACACTGATATTTACTGCCCAGTCATGCGACTCATTCAGCCATGTTTCGGCCACACCAATCACATCATATTTTCCTTCCAACACCAGCAGCTCCAGCTCTCCCATTTTACCAGTCAGACTTCTTGCATTTGTAAACATACATTTAATACTGGTACCATATTGAACATATGACATGTGGTCCTCCCTATCCTTAACAGTACCCCCAGCCAAATATCCTCCCCCATTTTCCCTTTCTTTGCCCACTATCTCATCTTACCTGTCTTCCACTGAATCTTTTACTGAACCCTCCCCCCCATACCTAGTTAAAATTCTCCTCAAACCCTCTAGCCATCTTCTCTCCCAAAACAGCTGCCCCATCATCATTGAGGTGCAGCCCATCCCTAGCAAAGAGCCTGTAGCCGACTGAGAAATCAGCCCAGTTCTCCAAAAACCCAAAACCCTCCTCCCTTCACCAATCTCTCAGCCACGCATTAATCTCCCTACGCTCCCGCTGTCTCCTTAGTGTTGCTTGTGGCTTAGGTAATATCTCTGAGAAAATTACCTTGGAAGTCCTCGCCCTCCTTAGTGTTGCTCGTGGCTCTAATAATATCTCTGAGAAAATTACCTTGGAAGTCCTCGCCCTCAGCTTTGCACTTAGTTTTTTAAAATAATTTTTGAGGACTTCACCACCTCCTCTAACTTTGTCATTGGTACCTATGTGTACCAAGACTGCTGGGTCTTCCCCAGCCCCTCCCAATAATCTGTCCACTCGTTCCACCACATGCCGAACCCTAGCACCAGACAAGCAGCATGACTGGCATGTAGGGGCCTTGCGACAGATTACCCTATCCACCTTTCTAATAATTGAATCCCCTATAACTAGAACCTGCCTTTCCTTCCTTGCACTCCCCCCACCACCCGTATTAGAGCCACTGCCTCCTGGGGTGCTCAGCCTGCTCCATACACGCCAGTTCGGAGTTTTCCTCCCCAGCATCTTCAGCCAAAACGGCAAAGTTGCTGTTTTGGACAAACCAAACTGTGGACCAGCCCCCCTACTCTTTTTAATATATAATATATATATTTAGTCTTTAATATATATATCTGTCTTAAATATATTGATAATGGGTTGAGTGCAGAGGACCTCTTTCGTATTTGTATATATATATATATATATATATATATATATATACATAAAATATACCGTATATACTCGTGTATAAGCCGAGTTTTTCAGCACCCAAAATTTGCTGAAAAACTCTACCTCGGCTTATACGTGAGTCATACGCAGAAGGCTGCAAAACAGGCTGCGCTTCATGAGCTCCTCCGTGTCCCCTGAACCCCTTATGGGGCTCCTAATCCAGCGCTTCCTACCGTAAGTACCGGCGCACAGTAGAGGAGATGCACTATTCAGGGATGGAGATCAATGCGGCCCCTATTGAAACGCTCCGTTGCCGGGAATCAAAGACAGTGCAGTGCAGTGATTTTGTCTCCCGCTGCCTCGGAGCTTTTCTTCTCTGCAGCAGACTTTTCTTTTCAGAGCTTCCCTTGCTGCCGCTCCTCCTCCCTTGTCACAGTCTCTGCTGCAGGATCAAATTACTTCGGCTGTGACAGGGAGAAGGCGAGCGCGCTACCAGCAGCTGTGTGTGTGCATCTGATTGGCCAGCAGCACTCAAATGGTTTTCAGCTCGGGAGAAACGGAAGCAAGGAAGGAGCTGCTACTATCACATTAGCACTGCAGTCTGCAGGCTTCTCACCACTTTCCCACCCATACGGTCAGTCAGTGCCTCTGTTAAGTTGTCCCTGGGTTATTGTGCTGGCTACTGGTCCACTTTCTAGTTAAAGCCAGAGAGCAGTGCAGGCATTAAATCTGTGCCATTCTGCTATGATATCTGGGGGTATTATACATGTACTTGCTGCTGTGCCATCTTTTTGTGAGCTCTGGGGGTATTTAGTAATAGAGGGCCAAGTCTCCCAGTCCATCATTTCTCAGCCTAGGCTTATACACGAGTCAATAAGTTTACCCAGTTTTTCTAGGTAAAATTAGGTACAGATGCAGCCACTTTGGTTTGTCTGTTTGACACAGAATAACTAAACACAGATATCCCATTTATCTCATTTAACACAGAAAACTGTGTCACAACATCCCATCTGATTAAAGCATTCACCATTGTGAACAATGCTGCTTTGGTATGCTAATGAAAGGGTTAAATGCATTAAATGAGTTAAGATGACTTTAGATAACACAATTTCTTCAATTAACCATGAGTCATGACGCATTTAACTCACAAAACCAAGTGGCTTCATCTGTACCTCGGCTTATACGCGGGTCGGCTTATACACGAGTATATACGATATATATATATATATATATATATATATATATATATATATATATATATTTAAATAAAATCCCAATGACGGCTCTATGTGAGTCGAAACGCGTTGATGTACCATGCACGAATAAATACACTTTGAAACATACTTGATGGTCAATGCCGTGAGTGCTTTCTTTGGACTTTTATTGATTTGTTGGTCAGCACCTGGCGAGAAGGCTATTGAATGGTAAGTGCCTTTGGACTCCACTTTTTTTTTGTTTGTTTTTTTGAGTGGAATAAACACAATTTTGCCTGCAAAGAAAACCCTGTGCGTGCCGCTCTTCTTGCAAATATTTATATATATATATATATATATATATATATATATATATATATATATATATATATATATATATAAATAAATGCAGTTAGGAGCACTCACAGGTGTAGTGATAAAAAAGTATCTTTTATTGGAGTATTACAAACTCTCCCACATCAACGCGTTTCGGTTCTCTCTGAACCGTCGTCAGGTTCAGAGAGAACCGAAACGCGTTGATGTGGGAGAGTTTGTAATACTCCAATAAAAGATACTTTTTTATCACTACACCTGTGAGTGCTCCTAACGGCATTTATCTATTTCCCTCTGAGGAGCACCCGGGATTTGATCCAGTGATGGTGAGTGCCGGTGAATCATAGGACTATATATATATATATATATATATATATATATATATATATATATATATATATATATATATATATATATATATATATATATATATATATATATTTATTTATTGTGAACGCGTATTTTTTGGGGGAATTAGCCAATGGTAGGCAGGCAGCATAGGACAAAGGAGCATAAAGACAGGGACACACAGCTTCTTCCGGGAAAACAGCAGTTTATTTTCCCACTTTACAGTTTGAATATTTTATTTGGTTTTCACAATAAACCATAAAAATCAATATGATAACAAATAGTATGCAGAATAAGAAGATTAATACAATGACATATTATATAGAATGTATAATTTACAATGAAGTAATATGTAAAATAAAATAGAAACTAACAAGAACTAACTATCACTAACTAAACCAGTGGACGCATAGACATTCTGAAAAGAAAAAGAAGAAAGAAAAAGCCCATTGTCTTTGAAATGTCAGATAACCCCCCCCCCATGAACATTTTACAATTGAAGAAAGTGAGATATTTGACTTCTGTTATTGGAGTCACAGAACTCAAAGTAAGGAGACCATAGAAATCTAAATGATTCTTTGGAATTATTTCCTTTAGTTTTTACTAATAAAGCTTCCTGCCAACTAAGCTGGTTCATATAAGCCATTGTGTCTGTCAATGAGGGAGACTCATTTTGTAGCCAACAGTTAAATAAAGCCTTTCTGGAGGCAGCCAAAAATAAAATTGTCAATATTTTATTTTCTTGGGACTTAAAGGAAAACTATACCCCCAAACAATGTAGGTCTCTATAAAAAGATATTGCATAAAACAGCTCATATGTAAAATCCTGCTTCATGTAAATAAACCATTTTCATAATAATATACTTTTCTAGTAGTATGTGCCATTGGGTAATCATAAATAGAAAATTGCCATTTTAAAAAATAAGGGCCGCCCCCTGGGATCATAGGATTCACTGTACTCACAAACATACCAACAACCATACATGTTAGGTCACATGAGCCAATTAACAGACAGAGTTGTGTCTTTTGCTTCCACACTTCTTCCTGTTACAGTTAGTGTTGAAGTATTTCTGGTCAGGTGATCTCTGAGACAGCACAGAGAGACCATCACGAAATGGTGGCTCAAGGCAAGAGATGTAAAAGGGCAATATTTACTTAAATATATATTCCAGTTTGGTAAGATTCTTTAATATGTTACTTAATATTATATGAACTATCTGTTGCTTAAGTGTTCATTTTGGGGGTATAGTTTTCCTTTAAATTATATATTAAAATTTGAAGAGAGCCTACTATCATCTAGAAGCAACAAAGCAAAACCTGGAGATAATTTAATTTTTATTTTCAGATTAATGTTTAGAAAACTGGTAACAAGTCCATAGATAGTGAAAAAGGGACACATTATACTCATCACACTTGGGACAGTATGATACAGGACTAGAAAAGATACCTTTAGAAAAAAAATTCTCATAGACTAAGTGAACTAACTTAAAATGTTGTATCCTCCAACTCTCTGCCAAAATTAATTTATTGTAATTACAAATAGACTTCACCAAATCTGAAGGGGATATTTGACATTGTAGAAACTCAGCCCATTTGTTGGACACTTTAAGTAATGGGTGTAGGTCTGACCCATAATCATTCCAGAATTTTTTAGATATAGAGTTAATAGAAATCAAAGAAGGAAACTCCAAAAACTCTCCCAAATCTTCAGCTAGCCTATGATCTGACAAAACAATGTTTCTATTATTACTTAACAAAGAAAGACCAGATTGACAAGCTAAATAATATCTATCAGATTCAAGAAGCCCGAAGTCTTTTTTGAGTCTTGACCAAGATAACAGAGTCTCATTGGGTGGATCTAATAAATCTTTTACTAAGACTAATAATTTTTTCTTCAAAGAAAATAAAAAGGACTCAGACTTTTGAAAATCTGAGGGTTTAAGTAAGAGTTTAGCCGGCATAAAAGGAGTTTCTGTATAACTGTAGCTATGTCGAGAGAATAAGTGTTTCCACACAAAAATAGAGTCCCGAAAAAGGGGAATACTACCCCATTTACTATGTAAAACAGATATAATATCAAAGTGAGGTTCATGAAAAATTTCAATTTCAGGATTCAGGATATCTTACTAGATATCCACTCAATGAGATATCTAGTAAGGGCTGATAAATTGAAGCTCTGAAATTAGGGAGATTTAAACCTCCAAGTTTAACTGGAGCTCTCAATTTATGGAGAGCAATCTTTGCTTTTTCCCCATTCCATATAAACTTGATAAGAGCAGAATCAAGTTTCTTGATATCAGAATGTTTTATAAGCAAAGGGAGATTAATGGGTATATCAGCTTGGGGAATATCAATGATTTAAAAAATATTTAAGATTAAGGGGAGCATTGGCCCATTTTTCACACTTGGAGGAAACCTTATGACAAGCTGGAGTAATATTTAATGAATATAAATTATTTAAGTCTGAAGGAATTATTAATCCTAAATATTTAATCGGATTTTTGGGGTATTTCAGGTGAATTTTTTTAAGTAAAGAGTTTGAAAAAGAACCATATATGTTCATCACTTCAGATTTATCCACATTAACCTTATAACCAGAAAAAGACTGGAAATCTTGTAGTAAGTCAAAAACAATCTTAAATGAAGACTCTGGGTTTCTTAAAGGAGAAGGAAAGGTTAAAACTAAGTAAGCCTTATCAGAAAGGTCCATCTAAATATACCAGTAAACCCCAAAGTAATGTTGCTCTGAGTCCCCTGTCAAAAGAAACACTGCGTTTCTTTCCTTCTATTGTGTACTCATGGGCTTCTGTATCAGACTTCCTGCCTTCAGCTTAAAACTCATTGCCCTGGGCAAGAGCATGCTCAGTTTGCTCCTCTTCCCCCGCCCCTCCCTTCTCTACTGTAATCTGAGCCCAGAGCAGGGAGAGACTCAGGCAGGAAGTGATGTCACACCACATTAATACTGTAGCTCCTATTCTAAACAAACAGAGAGTTTCTAGAGCTTTTTACTCAGGTATGGTAAAACATTCTACAGAATAAATATAGCATTCTAGCTTTCATTATTGCAGCTAATCTATTGGCAAAAATGCCTCTGTAGCTTTCCTTCTCCTTTAAAATCAGCAACAAATCATCTGTGAAGGCTAAAACCTTGAGTTGTTTATTATTGATGGAAATTCCCTTAATCAATTTAGACAAATCAATGAAACAAATTAATGATTCTAGTGCAATATTAAATAAAGGACAGCCTTGTCTCGTACCCTTAAATATTTCAAAGGGTGATGACTTAGCTCCCCCCAAGATTATTTGCGTTTTGGGACTTTTATAGAGGCATTTGATATATTAGTAAAATGGGCTCGTGATACCAAAGTTTTTGAAGGCACATAAATAGATGTTTCCATATTATATTATCAAATATCTTCTCAGCATCAATATTAAGAATAGAACTGGGAATTTTATGCTTTTTGGCAAAAAATATGGATCAAAGCCCTAATATTTTTAACTCCAGATCTGTTTTTAATAAAGCCATTTTGGGTTTCTTTTTTGGATAACTCTAAGATTCAAGAGTTCACTAGAGGGTAAACGTTTTCCAAAGAATAACATGTCATTAAATAAATTTGTTAGAAAAGGTGAGATCTTGTCTTTCATTATTTTATAAAAAGATGGAGTTAAGCCATCAGGACCACTTGCTTTAGAAGTTTTCAAATTATTTATAATATTGGAGACTTCTTCAGTGGAAATTGGACTTTCCAATTGTCCTTTTGAGATCTGAGGGATTTTACAATTTTCTTTTCTCTGAGTTAACATTAGGATTAGAGTACAAGTCTTTATAATAATTTTTGAAAATGTCCACAATTTTATTAGGGTCATTTGTTAATTGGTTTTGAGTATCCCTTATTTTTATAAGCGTAGCTCGCTTATTTTCCACCTTAGTGAGATTAAAAAGCAAATTATGTGCTTTGTTACTCAAATTATGGATTTTAGCCTACAAGTAAGATGCGAAAAAATAATGTCTTACTTTGATCCAAATTTTAAGTTCCTCTAAAATATTCTTATACTTTTGGACATTTTCAAATGAGGGGAGCTGTTTTAAGCGAAGATAAAGGACACTCTGACTTTTACTTAGCTCAAAAAACATTTTGTGGACTTTTGTAAAGAAGTGAGACTTAAATGAAGATATCTCCCCCCTAGCCACTGCCTTCCAAGTTTCCCACAATAATGATGGGTCATTAGAGTGTATTTTGTTTTCATCTAAAAACAGATCCCATCTGTTATGTAGCATTTTAATAAAGTCAGGATTTTCTCTAAGTGAGTCAGGAAAAGACCAATAAACATAGTTTTTAGGGGCAGGAAACTTGGAAAGCACAAGAGAAACTAGTGAATGGTCTGAGACATCAATGTTACCTATATTTGTTTCAATAGTTCTATTTATCAGATTATTGGAAATTAAAATAAAGTCTGTTCTTCTTCCTACGTGATGAGCAGATGAAAAAAAAGTAAAATCTTTTTCAGCGGGATGAAAAAGCCTCCAAACATCAGTAAGATTAGTGTCTTTGCAGAAAACATGTAGGAGAGTAGACTTTTTACAGGGATTATTCAATTTCCAATCAGATCTATCCAATGAACTGAGAAAGGACTCATTCAAGTCCCCTGCCAGAATAATATAATTAGCAGGAAGCGAAGAAATTTGTTTTTTAAGCAAAGTAAAATAGTCTTTTTTGGAACTATTTGGAGCATAAGCTGAACATAAGTGCCAAGTAACATCATTAATGAGTACTTCGGTGTAAATATATCTGCCAAGTTCATCTTTAGTCGACTTAATAACAGCAACATTCAATTTTCTATGAAATAATATAGCTACCCCACATTTTTTATTAACAGCAGAAGAGAAGGTTAGTTCACCTACCCAGTCTTTTTGCAACCAAGCAATCTGAACCATTAAGATGGGTCTCTTGTAGGAATGCTATGTCGCATTTGGTATTTTTCAAACTTTTATGTATACTGCTCCTCTTTGCAAAGTGATTTAATCCATTTACATTCCAGGAGACAATGGATAAAGTATTTGTTTTAGGTGAGAACATCAAACTGAAGAATGAGTCCGGGCAGATTTAAATAGAACAATACATAAATAGTTAAGTCCACTGGTATAAACAAAGCAAAGCAAAGAATATATGACAATGTTAGCATATTAAACTGAAAAAGTAACAAATCATGTTTTATCATACTTCCTTTTTTCCCTAAGGATGGAAAACTCAAACTCTCTCAATGAGATGAGTTAAACAGAGAGCACAACACCCGCCACAGGGTCATTTTGGAGAAATCCCTTTAAAAGTCAAGTGTCAGAAATCATGTCCTCTTGGAGTTGGAGTGAGCTGGAGTGAGGAGGATTACTTGTTCTAGGAGGCAGCGGAGATCTAGATCTGGCCCTGGATTTGGTCTGAATTTGAGAAGGTATCGAGTCATTAGAGAATTTGGTTTGGCGAGGATTCTCATATCTCTTCCACCTTTGATCCTTGGGGGGAGAGCTGAATTTTGAGTTGGATTTTGTTTCTGTAACAAGGTTTCCAATGTTTTTCTTTTCCAGTTGAGTAGTAAATGCAGATGCCACTCTAGGATCACTAAAGATTCTAGCTCCAGAATATTTTAAGTCTAGCAGGATACATCAATGAAAAATTGATATGTAAATTGGCCAGAGACTGGCAAGTTTGGGAAAATTCCCTTCGTTTTTGGGAAAGAAGCAACAAGTAATCTTGAAATATCAATATTTTATTTCCTTTACACTTCTAGTGTATGTAGTTTTTTATAGGCTTGAAATAGTCTGTTCTTGTCACAATAGTCCAGATATTTTACAATCACAGCCCTTGGTCTCATGGGATGTAACATTTTAGGAGGTCCAATTCTATGGAGTCTTTCTATCTTAAAATTGTAGCATTCTTGAGGGAGACCAAGCTTGAGAGGAATTGTTTTAGAGATCGGAGCATATAAAGAGTCATTCTGCTAAGATTATGTTAATAAATCTGAGATTGTTTCTCCTAGATCTATTTTCTAAATCATCAAGTTTTAACTTTAGCTCTTGAGTTTGTTTCTCTAAAGAGTCAATCCTGGATAGAGAATTGTTTCTTCTTGAATTTGAGAAACTGAGTCTTCAATCTCTCCAAATCGCTTATCATGTGTAGATGAAATGTCACAAATTTTTTCCTGTAGTTTATCGATGGCTTTACTAATTGTAGTCTCAATAACTGGATTAATGAGTCTGGCTACTTCAGCCGCAATAAGAGAGTAGTCGTCAGATAAAGATGTTCTTGTAGGAGCAGAGTTGTGAGATAAGAAAATATTTTATTTTTATCCATATCCTGTAGCTTTACATTTTTCTTGTTAGCCTTCGCTTATGTTTTGCCATTAGCTTTAGAAGACATTGTGAAGGAAGGAGAATATGTTTTCATATATTAGAAAACCTGAGCAACAATTCCAAAACGAGTAATGATCTTTTTTTTTTTTTTACTTAATTTTCCACTTTTTCTTCTTCTTGGTTTTTTTTTTGTTTGTTTTATGTTTTTTTCTCCTGTTTTTTTATTAATAAAGCTTTTTATTACAAGTCAATATTTCCTTCTTGTTTTATTCTTTGCCTCTGTTTTCCTTTCACAAAGAAGTAACCATTGATTTGTTTCTATGGTTATAATCCTCCTCAAGCATTTGCAACATTGTATACAATAAAGGTGTAACAAAAGTATCAGTAATGACAGCAATCACTAACAATGTTTAGTCTTAGTCAGCAGAGAGATAACTGCTTTTTTGTGACAAATTCCTGTCACTAAGATTGTAAAATTTGTGACACAAAATAAGACTCAGCAAGCAGCTCTGACTGAGTTAGCTGATAACTCAGTGTCCCAGCAGGAAATCAGAGGCCACCATTTTGTTACAAATATGTTGCTTAGAACTTGCCACAACTGACTCAAAATGTAGTATATAACCAGTATGCAGCAGAGCCCCCGGTTAAGAGAACAGCAAGTTCACAGGTGAATCTCGAATACAGCGTGGGTTTGACAAATGCAATGGCAGAATCTGAGTACCTAAAGAGCTCAGCACATCAGGAAAACCTCAGCAGTCAAACGAAGCCAAACCACCAAAAACCTGCTTCCTCTCTGCTCATCTGGCTCTCCTCACTCCAGGAACCAACACGCACAAATTTCAAATGAAGAGAACAGCTTCTAAGTGCTGACTCTCGACCCTGGTAAGCAGGAGCTCTACCTCTGTGCTTCCACCACCTCAGGCGCCCACTTTAAACAAACAGTGAATTATCCACAGACACAGGGGTGACCATTGTATCATACAAACAAATCATAAAATAAAACCTAGCCCACTGGGCACTACCTTCCAACTTTGGAGCAGTCCCTGACTAGCCTGGGCCCCTTGTGGACTACCAGCAAACAAAACAATGTTGTGGCTCACCCCTGTACTCACAGGACTCCTTCCTGGTGGTATTCAGCCTCCTGGCACAACTTTTTCAGGGTCACAGGCTCCCTCTGCTTCGTGCAGTATCAGGCGGCACTCCCAGTTCCTCTGGGAGTTCCAACACAGCCAGGTCTCCTACCTGCTGTGTCCTGCTGAGAGACCCACTCTCACATTCTAATTAACTTTAAATAGCCTTTCCACAGGACAGCTTTCCTGTGGAAGGTGAACTTCAATCTCTGGACTGGACCTGTGGAATGGAGTCCCTGGCTACTAACAGAATGCTGATTCTCTGTTTCATAACTCCCTTCCTGGAGCCTCTCTCAATACCTGGGGAGAAATTAAAGGCTAGAGTGACCTTTTTCCACCTTTTCCTAGTCACTCCACCACATATCCCCCCTCTCTGCTTCAACACGTAGGGGTGAGCACATTGAAACCCTAATAGAAATTCTCTATAAGATTTCTATAAGACTCCTCATGTTTTCTTTCCTATGCATGAGATCTAACACACACATCTCAGTCAGGGATACCACATGCATGCTTCTTTGTAAGGCTGAGCGACTCTCGGGCATCACCATGTACTTGCACTTTTGCCTTATATAAGTTCTCCTACTTTTGGGAGTACCCTTCAAAGACAACTTATTATTGCTACCACAGGGATTCGACACATGTATGGCTATGGGAGTGGTCACACACAACTCCGTTTTTTTATTAACTGGGGAAGATACTTTGGTTGGACTTGTATCAACCCAGTCAGACACACAGGCTTTGGAATCACTATCATGCACACTCTGCATTTTACATTTACCCACTGTAGGGTGTCCTTTTTGGTCACAGATTTTTGTCACACAATCAGTTATATGCTCAGTATTAGCAAGCACCCCACATTTGGCAGCATTATCAGTATTCATACTGGACTCATCTACAGACAGTCACTTTCTGTCTGCAACACTCCTTCTACGGTCTGTAGAACAGGAGTGGGGACACACATAGGATCTGGGGTATCCAGAATCTCACAATCTGGAGCCTTAAGAGGAAGTTTAACATCAATTTTACTTTCCTCTACACTCACACCATGTGGCTTACCACCATTGACCACCATGTACTCATTTTCCACAACACACTCAGTTTAGTTGCCACTCAACACACATTCACTGAGAATAACACAACCCTCTGTCTCTAAGGGTTCACTGTAGGTGGTCTGGGAATCCCCACCTGAATCACTTTTCTAACGCAAGTCTTTACTTTTAAAGTATAGGTCAAATGCCTCCCTTAGCTTCACCCTTGCAGCGTCACACTTTTTAAAGGGGCAACTATCCGTTATGTGACCTGGGCCAAAACAATATGTGCACTCTGTTTTGCACACAGTCTCATACTTGCACACACACTCGTGCATGTTATACATGGGACAGGGCTTAAGGTTTACTTCACCTTTAAGATACCCTCCAGCTGAATTACCAACACAATTTTCACTCATATCATTGTGTTGCAGACACACTCTTACTGCTTCCACATATTTCCTACTGTGAATAACTTCCTTCACAGGCTCTAGGGGAACATTAAATTTAGGGGTCACCCCTACACTTTTCTCTATGGGTGTTACTTCACACCCCACAGTCATACTTTCAGAATTCACCTCTGAATATTTTTCAGCAAAATTAAACATAACATTTTGCAAAGATAAACATTACCCAACTGGTTTGATTACCCCACATGCAATACTTCATTGTTGTTTAATGTGTCCCGAATTAAGGGAAAGTCTGTTCCCTGAACAATGTCTCTCTGGACCTTGCCTGTAAATAAAGAGTCCCAGTCTTTCAACCCACCAGCCTGCTGTTCCCTTTCCACCACCCCTTTAAGAATAGTCTCACCATTCCTTTAGTAGGGCCTCCTGTGTGGAACCGCTGGGAATGAATTCTGGCCAAATATGCCAGACTGGACTTTGAACTCAGACGCAGTGGACTCTCTTGCCACTTGTGAAGCCTCTCTCACTTCTAGCCGATTTAACATTGGACAGGTCGGGACACACTCACCAACTCTGTGGCATCTCCAGCATGGCACCTCCATGTGGCTTGGAACATTCCTCTTCATCTGTCTCACTTTACTCTGCTGTAACATCAAGACATCCTGTCTGTAAAGCTCTCTCTGTGGTACACAGAAAACATTAGTCTCTTTTACTGAAGACTTTGTAGGAGCCTCCTTTGCTCCTGGCAACTCACCAGCACTAGCCATGTGCTGCTGTCCTTACTTTCGCCCACTGTTGCGGAAACGTAACACTGAACTTTTGCTGCCACTGTCTCAGGTCCTGCAGCACTTTGGAACGCTCAGCTGGCTTGCATCTAGCAGCAGCGGTCTCCACGAAGTTTCTCTGACTTCCGGTGTCTTTACCACACTCGCTGTGCGGACTCTTTCCCAATCGTTGTGGAACTGCATCCACCAATAAACTAAATAAAACTAAATTAAACATTTTTCATATAAATCCCTTTATATTACTTTATATTACCTATATATGATCAACTTCTTCCATAAAGAGGTTTTCCTTTCAGGGTTCCCTTAGCATGTGGCTCCTACACACAACTAACTAGTACCAAGTGAATGATATGCTAATGTTAACTACGATGTTATAAGGAGTTTTGTAGATGAAAAATGATGAAAATATCAACATTATATTTAGATGAAGCAGAAATTGTACAGTCCAGCCAGTACTGAAAAAGACCAAAGTATGGAGCACCCCTTGTCACCAAGTGAAACCACTCTTTATTAAAAGAGTTATTTGTGTTTTTGAGAAGCTGTGCTCCATAATTTCTTCTTTTTTCATTTTGAATGGTATTGCAGTTCAATGAGTTCTGCATGGAGAGAAGAACCGCTAACTCTTTGAAGTCCAATCTCTGATACTTAATTGTGGAATCAGGGGTGACACTTAGATTTATTTTTAGTTGGGTTACCAACAAGTAATAAAGACAAAGTCCACAAAGGCCTCAATACGCCACATAAACGATATCTAACCCAAACGTAATCAAGCAGACATTTGGGCTCATTTATCAACACTGGGCAAATTTGCCCATGGGCTGTTACCTATAGCAACCAATCAGTGATCAGCTTTTTAAAGCCAGCTGCAAGAAGAACAATGAATGCAGCAATCTGATTGGTTGCTATAGGTAACAGCCCTTGGGCAAATTTGCCCAGTGTTGATAAATGAGCCCCATTGTCTTTTTACAAGAGACTCATTTTTCTGAGCTGAAACCAAATAACATTTATTCAAAACTATACCCTCAGATCCACTATGCTTCAGGTAGCACAAAAAAGGCAGGGGTATGCATCCTATTTCATAAAAATCTGTCTTTTTCCCCAATAGAGACCCTTATAGATCCAAACGGGAGATTTTTGATTCTGAAGGGCGTGATAGATGACATGGAAATTGTTTTAGCAAATGTGTATTGCCCAAACAGCAGCCAAAGCCGATATCTGGAGACAGTTTTGGCTAAGCTAACCTTCTCAGCGAGCCCTCCTTTGATCATGGCTTGGTCAGCAATTTGGGACAGATCTAAATATACAACTCAAGCAGAGCACATAGCCAAAGCCTTCAGTCAACACATTAGATCCCAAAGGCTATACGACCCCATGCGCATTCAGCATCCGGAAGAAAGGGCATATACATTCTATTCCCCTCCACATGACACCCACACCCGTATTGACTATATCTTTTTGAATCAAGCTGCTATGAGGTTTAAGTATTCTACCAAGATACATCATATTACATGGTCAGACCATGCTTCAATTGAAATAGATATCCAGTTCAAACAACCCAAACCAAAAGCATATTTTTGGAGACTAAATGACACCCTATTGAGCGATGAGCAGACTATATCCCAGATAGAGAAAGCACTAAAGGAATATTTCATATTGAACAAAGATTCAGTTACTTCTAAAGCAATAATTTGGGAGGCCCATGAGGCAGTAATCCGGGGTGAATTTATAGCAAAGGCCTCCAGCCGTAAAAAGAACACAGAGACCATCAGATTAGAATTAACAAGGGCCCAACAAACAGGCATCCTTTACAGATGTACTCCTACCCTATGTACTCCTACCCCCTAACATTTCATAGGGTAGGAGTACATCTGTAAAGGATGCCTGTTTGTTGTTTTAATTATCCCAATAAAGCTGGACAGTTATTTTTATCCCATGTGTGTGGAATGGCTTTCTCACCCACTAAATCCCCTACATATGATGTCCACTAGAATGGAGACCAGCATGAGGGAACCAGCACACCATTGGGATTGGACACAATGGAAGAGTGGCCACAGCACGGGCATGTGAGTTCCTTTTTTTCTAGAACCTGGAACATACCACTGAGAATATCACTGAGGTCTTCTACCAATATTCCAAATCCCTTTATAATCTAGATCCTCATTCGCAAAGGGATGGACCCCAACTCAGGAGGGCACTCAAGACAAAGTTGAAAGCTTGGCTACGCAATATGTTGGCGCTATATAAATACATGTTAATAAATAAAATACCAAAAGATACCTTGACTACTCTCCTGGAGAGGGAAAAATCACATCTTAACCAAGATATAAGTGATGCAGAAATAGCCCAGGTCATTAAAGATGCCCCAGGGAAAAAAACTCCAGGACTGATGGTTTCTCCTATGGTTATTATAAGACATTTCAATATATCCTTACTCCACATCTATTAGACTTATATAATGGGTTCTTAAAGGGAAGTAATAGGGGGAATTTCCTCCGGGCGGTCGGAGCCTTATATAATCAGCCTACAGCGGCTGTCAAAATAAACAATAACCTCTCCACTGAGTTCCGAATCACCAACGGTACTAGACAGCGTTGTCCTCTATCGCCCCATCTCTACGCTCTGTGCATAGAACCACTGGCAGTAGCCATAAGACATAACCCAGATATTACAGGGATCCAATTTCAACACAATTCTTATAAACTTTTCCTGTATACATCTCTTCCAAATTTACATAATACGCTTTAGGAGTATGGTATCTTATCCGGATATAAGATTAATGAACATAAGACTGAAGCCCTCCCGCTACACTTTTCACAACATATGCTGAAGACCTTGCAATTAAACTTCACTCAATCAAATATCTGGGAATTTATATATCTAGGAAATATGAAAATCTTTACGCTTGTAATTTTCCCCGTCTTTTACATCAAATTAGAAAAGATTTAGAGAAGTGGAATCTGTCTTGATTTGGGAGAATGGCTTCCATAAAATGAACGTGTTACCACGCTTATTGTACCTTTTTGAAACACTCCCCATTGAAATACCCACTGGAACTTTAAAAAACATACAATCCATGTTTACCAAATTTATATGGGCCTACAGTAAATCTAGAATTAATAAAGATATGTTACTCAGAAAGATGTCGCAGGGGGGTCTCTCAGTCCCAGACATAAAAAAATATTATTGGGCATGTCATTTCCGGCAACTCATTCACTGGACAGCATTGTGTCCTATCAATAAATGGTCAGAATTAGAAGGCATTCCAATCCCAACATACTTTACAACCCCAGTCCTCCCCCTTACGTAGTATACAAGGGAATCCAGAGTTTTCTCCGGGACGGAACCTAGATTTTGGAAAGAATTGTGGCCATCCTAAAGTATTTCATATCTGGGACTTGTGGGACTTTGCCAAGAAAAAACCCTTGGACTTGGCAACTTTGAAAACAAAATCAGGGAATGATAATATTCCACTTTATCAGTACCTGCAAATCTCACATTATCTCAGAACTCAAATGAAAATGAGTATGAAGCAGGCACTTTCTCCCTTTGAACAAATCTGTTACAGGATAGGGATGTAGCGAACGTCGGAAAAAAAGTTCGCGAACATATTCGCGAACTTGCGCAAAAACGCGAGCGGTTCGCGAACGGTTCGCGAACCCCATAGACTTCAATGGGAAGGCGAACTTTAACATCTAGAAAAGACATTTCTGGCCAGAAAAATGATTTTAAAGTTGTTTAAAGGGTGCAACGACCTGGACAGTGGCATGCCAGAGGGGGATCAAGGGCAAAAATGTATCTGAAAAATCTGCCTGTGTGTGCTTGGAAGAGATAGTGTAGGGGGAGAGCTGTTAGTGATTTCAGGGACAGATGATAGTAAGTTTGCTGGCTAGTAATCTGCTTGATACTGCTCTGTATTGGAGGGACAGAAGTCTGCAGGGATTTGAGGGACATTTTAGCTTAGGTAGCTTTGCTGGCTAGTAATCTACTGTTCTCTTTAAACAACTGCCATACGTTGACCTTGTAGGCATTGTTTGCCCAGTTTTTTTGGACGCAGCCACTGAAGCACAGTTGCCAGAAAAAATATGCCATATAAATGCTGAAAATAGTCATTTTTCGCCATACGTTGACCTTGTAGACATTGTTTGCCCAGTTTTTTTGGACGCAGCCACTGAAGCACAGTTGCCAGAAAAATTATGCCATATAAATGCTGAAAATATAAATTTTTTTGGTTGCAGCCACTGAAGCACAGAGGCCAGAAAAATTATGCCATATAAATGCAGAAAATATGCATTTTTTTGGTCGCAGCCACTGAAGCACAGTTGACAGAAAAATTATGCCATATAAATGCTGAAAATATAAATTTTTTTGGTTGCAGCCACTGAAGCACAGAGGCCAGAAAAATTATGCCATATAAATGCAGAAAATATGCATTTTTTTGGTCGCAGCCACTGAAGCACAGTTGCCAGAAAAAATATGCCATATAAATGCTGAAAATAGTCATTTTTTGCCATATACGTTGAGTCAACGTATGGCAAAAAATGACTATTTTCAGCATTTATATGGCATATTTTTTCTGGCCTCTGTGCTTCAGTGGCTGCGGCCAAAAAAACTGGGCAAACAATGCCTACAAGGTCAACGTCGTTGACCTTGTAGGCATTGTTTGCCCAGTTTTTTTGGCCGCAGCCACTGAAGCACAGAGGCCAGAAAAAATATGCCATATAAATGCTGAAAATAGTCATTTTTTTGGTCGCAGCCACTGAAGCACAGTTGCCAGAAAAATTATGCCATATAAATGCTGAAAATATAAATTTTTTTGGTTGCAGCCACTGAAGCACAGAGGCCAGAAAAATTATGCCATATAAATGCAGAAAATATGCATTTTTTTGGTTGCAGCCACTGAAGCACAGAGGCCAGAAAAATTATGCCATATAAATGCAGAAAATATGCATTTTTTTGGATGCAGCCACTGAAGCACAGTTGCCAGAAAAAATATGCCATATAAATGCTGAAAATAGTCATTTTTTGCCATACGTTGACCTTGTAGACATTGTTTGCCCAGTTTTTTTGGTTGCAGCCACTGAAGCACAGAGGCCAGAAAAAATTAAACCAGTAGGGTTTGCACCCTAGTTTGTAACGGTGGCGGAGGGAGGAGGAGGACGCTAAAGGACAGCTGTGTGTGGAGTCATGAGGCTTGAAGAGAAGGACAGCTGCATAGAAGTCAGAACAAGTCTTCCGGCGTGCAGTAACCCTCCGAGATCCACCCCTCATTCATTTTAATAAAGGTCAGGTAATCGACACTTTTGTGACCTAGGCGAGTTCTCTTCTCAGTTACAATCCCTCCTGCTGCACTGAAGGTCCTTTCTGAGAGCACACTTGAGGCTGGGCAAGACAAGAGGTTCATGGCAAATTGTGACAGCTCTGGCCACAGATCAAGCCTGCGCACCCAGTAGTCCAGGGGTTCATCGCTCCTCAGAGTGTCGATATCTGCAGTTAATGCCAGGTAGTCCGCTACCTGCCGGTCGAGGCGTTCTTTGAGGGTGGATCCAGAAGGGTTGTGGCGCTGCCTTGGACAGAAAAACATTTGCATGTCTGACGTTACAGACTGGCCAAAGGGTTTTGTCCTTGCAGGTGTGCTCGTGGCAGGATTACTGGCACCTCTGCCCCTGGAATGTTGATGAGTTCCTGAAGTGACATCACCCTGAAAAGCATTGTACAACATGTTTTGCAGGCTGGTTTGTAAATGCCGCATCTTTTCGGACTTGTGGTATGTTGGTAACATTTCTGACACTTTATGCTTGTACCGAGGGTCTAGTAGCGTTGCGACCCAGTACAGGTCCTTCTCCTTAAGCCTCTTGATACGGGGGTCCTTCAACAGGCATGACAGCATGAAAGACCCCATTCTCACAAGGTTGGATACAGAGCTATCCATCTCCGCTTCCTCATTATCAAGGACTGCATCATCCACGGTCTCCTCCCCCCAGCCACGTACAAGACCAGGGGTCCCCAAAAGGTCACCACTAGCCCCCTGGGAAGCCTGCTCCTGTTGGTCCTCCTCCTCCTCCTCCACAAAGCCACCTTCCTCCTCTGACTCCACTTCTGGCACCTCTCCCTGCGTTGCAGCAGGTGCCTGGGTTCGTTCTGGTGATTCCGACCAGAAATCGTGCGCTTCCAGCTCCTCGTCACGCTGGTCTACAGCCTCATCTGTCACTCGTCGCACGGCACGCTCCAGGAAGAAAGCGAAGGGTATTAGGTCGCTGATGGTGCCTTCGGTGCGACTGACCATATTTGTCACCTCTTCAAAAGGTCGCATGAGCCTGCAGGCATCGCGCATAAGCACCCAGTAACGGGGGAAAAAAATCCCCAGCTGTGCAGATCCAGTCCTACCACCCAGTTCAAAAAGGTACTCGTTGACGGCCCTTTGTTGTTGCAGCAGACGTTCCAACATAAGGAGCGTTGAATTCCAGCGAGTCTGGCTGTCAGAAATCAAACGCCTGACTGGCATGTTGTAGCGCTGCTGAATGTCAGCAAGGCGTGCCATGGCTGTGTAGGAACGCCTGAAATGGGCCGACACCTTTCTGGACTGGGTGAGAACGTCCTGGAATCCTGGGTACTTGGAGACAAAACGTTGGACTATTAAATTTAACACATGTGCCATGCAGGGCACATGTGTTAAATTGCCTAGTCTCAACGCTGCCAACAGATTGCTTCCATTGTCACACACCACTTTTCCGATCTGCAGTTGGTGTGGGGTCAGCCACCGATCGGCCTGTGACTGCAGAGATGACAGGAGTACAGATCCGGTATGGTTTTTGCTTTCCAGGCACGTCATCCCCAAGACAGCGTGACAACGGCGTACCTGGCACGTCGAATAGCCTAGGGGGAGCTGGGGGTGCACAGGTGTGGAGGAGGAGAAGGAGGACCCAGCAGCAGAGTAAGAAGAAGAAGAAGACGAGGTAGAGAGCGATGGAGGAGTAGAGGTGGTGGCAGAACCGCGTGCAATCCGTGGCGGTGACACCAACTCCACTGTTGTTGTTGAGCTACCCATTCCCTGCTTCCCAGCCATTACCAAGTTCACCCAGTGGGCAGTGTAGGTGACATACCTGCCCTGACCATGCTTGGAGGACCATGCGTCAGTAGTCATATGGACCTTTGGCCCCACACTAAGTGACAGAGATGCGGTAACTTGGCTCTGCACATGTTGGTACAGGTGTGGTATTCCCTTTTTAGAAAAAAAATTGCGGCTGGGTACCTTCCACTGCGGTGTCCCAATTGCTACAAATTTGCGGAAGGCCTCAGAGTCCACCAGCTGGTATGGTAAAAGCTGGCGGGCTAAGAGTGCAGACAAGCCAGCTGTCAGACGCCGGGCAAGGGGGTGACAGTCAGACATTGGCTTCTTACGCTCAAACATGGCCTTCACAGAAACTTGGCTGGTGGCAGATGACTGGGAATGGGAACAGGTGGTCAAGGTGGAAGGCGGAGTGGAGGGTGGTTCAGACGGGTCAAGGAGAGCAGAGGTAGAGCAGTAAGATGCTGGACCAGAAGGAGTGTGGCTTTTAGTTTGCCTGTTGCCTTTGAGGTGTTGCTCCCAAAGTGCTTTGTGCTTGCCGCTCATGTGCCTTCGCATAGAAGTTGTACCTATGTGGCTGTTGGGCTTACCAAGGCTCAGTTTCTGACTGCACTCATTGCAAATTACAATGCTTTTGTCAGAGGCACACACATTAAAAAAATCCCACACTGCTGACTTTTTGGAAGTGTGCGATCTGGCGGTAACAGTAGAAGTTGGCGGAGTTGGCGGTATTGGCGGCAATGGCGGGTGCGTTGGCCGGCTGAACACAGGTGCCGATACATGTTGTTGCCCTGCTGATCCCTGCGGGCTGTCCTCCCTGCTTCTTCTAAGTCTTATTCTCCTACTGCCTCTCTGACTCTCCGTCTCTCCATCTGAACTACCCTCCTCTTGCTCTCTTCTACTAGGCACCCACAAAACATCAATCTCCTCATCATCATTCTCCTCAGATGCATCAATTTCTTCTGACACATCACAGAAGGAAGCAGCAGCGGGGACCTCCTCCTCATCACTCATTATGTCCATCTCTATCGTGTTCTCTGCCAGAATTAAATCTGGTGTAAGGTCCTCATCTCCTTCATCTTCTTCTGGCAATAATGGTTGCGCATTACTCAGTTCAAGAAACTCATTGGAAAATAACTCCTCTGACCCCAGTGAAGAAGGGGCACCGGTGGTGGAGGAAGTGTTACGTGGGGTGGCCATAGCAGTGGAGGATGAGGAGGATGTTGTGGTAAAGTTAGAAACGGTAGAGGATGGGGTGTGCTGTGTAAGCCAGTCAACTACCTCTTCAGCATTTTGGGAGTTCAGGGTCATTGGCTTTTTAAAACTGGGCAATTTGCTAGGGCCACAGGATTGCATAGCAGCACGGCCCCTAGCACGGCCTCTGCGTGGCGGCCTGCCTTTGCCTGGCATTATTTTTAAAAAAACAACAACAACAACAAAAACTCAGTTGGTTTTTCTGGAAACGATAATACACACAGCTAGATGGCGGGTTGAAGAAAACACTGTGCAAATAATGCCTACAAAGTCAACGTATACACTACTACAGCGGTGGATACGGATTACGTAAAATATATGAATGCTGCTTGAAAAAAAGTAACTCAAGTGGTTTTTCTAGAGACGATAATATTATCAATATTTAGACAAAATGTGAACAAGGTCACACAGCTCGATGGCGGGTTGAAGAAAACAGTGTGCAAATAATGCCTACAAGGTCAACGTATACACTACTACAGCGGTGGATACGGATTACGTAAAATATATGAATGCTGCTTGAAAAAAGTGACTCCGGTGTTTTTTCTGGAGACGGTAATATTATGGATATTTAGACAGAATGGGAACAAGGTCACACAGCTCGATGGCGGGTTGAAGAAAACAGTGTGCAAATAATGCCTACAAGGTCAACGTATACACTACTACAGCGGTGGATACGGATTACGTAAAATATATGAATGCTGCTTGAAAAAAAGTAACTCAAGTGGTTTTTCTAGAGACGATAATATTATCAATATTTAGACAAAATGTGAACAAGCTCACACAGCTCGATGGCGGGTTGAAGAAAACACTCTGCAAATAATGCCTACAAGGCCAACGTATACACTACTACAGCGGTGGATACGGATTACGTAAAATATATGAATGCTGCTTGAAAAAAGTGACTCCGGTGTTTTTTCTGGAGACGGTAATATTATGGATATTTAGACAGAATGGGAACAAGGTCACACAGCTCGATGGCGGGTTGAAGAAAACAGTGTGCAAATAATGCCTACAAGGTCAACGTATACACTACTACAGCGGTGGATACGGATTACGTAAAATATATGAATGCTGCTTGAAAAAAAGTAACTCAAGTGGTTTTTCTAGAGACGATAATATTATCAATATTTAGACAAAATGTGAACAAGCTCACACAGCTCGATGGCGGGTTGAAGAAAACACTGTGCAAATAATGCCTACAAGGCCAACGTATACACTACTACAGCGGTGGATACGGATTACGTAAAATATATGAATGCTGCTTGAAAAAAGTGACTCCGGTGTTTTTTCTGGAGACGGTAATATTATGGATATTTAGACAGAATGGGAACAAGGTCACACAGCTCGATGGCGGGTTGAAGAAAACAGTGTGCAAATAATGCCTACAAGGCCAACGTATACACTACTACAGCGGTGGATACGGATTACGTAAAATATATGAATGCTGCTTGAAAAAAGTGACTCCGGTGTTTTTTCTGGAGACGGTAATATTATGGATATTTAGACAGAATGGGAACAAGGTCACACAGCTCGATGGCGGGTTGAAGAAAACAGTGTGCAAATAATGCCTACAAGGCCAACGTATACACTACTACAGCGGTGGATACGGATTACGTAAAATATATGAATGCTGCTTGAAAAAAGTGACTCCGGTGTTTTTTCTGGAGACGGTAATATTATGGATATTTAGACAGAATGTGAACAAGGTCACACAGCTAGATGGCGGGTTGAAGAAAACACTGTGCAAATAATGCCTACAAGGTCAACGTATACACTACTACAGCGGTGGATACGGATTACGTAAAATATATTATGGCTGCTTGAAAAAAGTCACTCCGGTGTTTTTTCTGGAGACGGTAATATTATGGATATTTAGACAGAATGTGAACAAGGTCACACAGCTAGATGGCGGGTTGAAGAAAACACTGTGCAAATAATGCCTACAAGGTCAACGTATACACTACTACAGCGGTGGATACGGATTACGTAAAATATATTATGGCTGCTTGAAAAAAGTCACTCCGGTGTTTTTTCTGGAGACGGTAATATTATGGATATTTAGACAGAATGTGAACAAGGTCACACAGCTAGGTGGCGGGTTGAAGAAAACACTGTGCAAATAATGCCTACAAGGTCAACGTATACACTACTACAGCGGTGGATACGGATTACGTAAAATATATTATGGCTGCTTGAAAAAAGTCACTCCGGTGTTTTTTCTGGAGACGGTAATATTATGGATATTTAGACAGAATGTGAACAAGGTCACACAGCTAGATGGCGGGTTGAAGAAAACACTGTGCAAATAATGCCTACAGGGCAAATAATGCCTAAAAGGTCAACTTATACACTACTACAGCGGTAGTAAAATAAAAAAAAGTAAAATAAAAAAAAAATGAATATTAAAAAAAAAAATTAAAGTTGGTGCTGCTGAACTACTAGGAGCAGCAGATTAGCACACCAGTCCCACTCCCCAACACTGCTAGACTAATAGCACTGGGCTCTTATAGTAGTAGTAGTAGTAGTAGTAGTAAAACAACAAAAAAATAAATAAAAGCAGTCCTTACAAGGACTACTGTTATTGCAGCAGTCAGCAGATGAGATCAGAAGCAGGACAGCTGCCCACTGCAGCTACATACAGAGCACTGCAGTAGAAGGTAGATTACTAGCCAGCAAAGCTACCTAAGCTTAAATGTCCCTCAAACCCCTGCAGACTTCTGTCCCTCCAATAACAGAGCAGTATCAAAACGATTACTAGCCAGCAAACTTTCAACTGTCCCTGAAATCACTAACAGGCAGCAGCTCTCTCCCTACACTATCTCTTCAGCACACACAGGCAGAGTGAAAAAACGCTGCAGGGCTTCGGTTTTTATAGGGAAGGGGAGTGGTCCAGGGGAGAGCTTCCTGATTGGCTGCCATGTACCTGCTGGTCTGGGGTGAGAGGGCAAAAAAAAGCGCCAACAATGGCGAACCCAAAATGGCGAACGTCGCGCGACGTTCGCGAACTTCCGGCGAGCGCGAACACCCGATGTTCGCGCGAACAAGTTCGCCGGCGAACAGTTCGCGACATCTCTATTACAGGGGCCCAGGTCGAAAACAGGCTATATCTAATATCTATGATGTACTGATACAGTTACCCATAGATGACTTCCCGAAATATAAATATATGGTATATTGGGAAGATAAGTTCCCGGCAGAGATAAGCTATAAGAACTGGGAAGGTATATGGGATAACGCTAAGAAATCTTCCATCTGTGTCCAATATAAAGAAAATATTTATAAGATTCTGTTAAACTGGTACTATACCCCAGAGAAACTCCATAGAATATACCCATCAGTTTTGGATAGATGTTGGCGGGATTGTGGGCACTGGGGGACACTGTCACATATTCTATGGGATTGTCCCAAGATTGTTCCCTACTGGGAAATGGTGAGAACCACCATACAAACAGAGCCATGGACCCTTCTTTTGGGGAAAGCTAAGCTTAATTTTACTAAGGCAGCCAGGAAATTAATGAATCATATCCTGTCAGCGGCCAGAAGGCTGCTCTGTCAAAAATGGAAACAAAAAGCTGCCCCGCAGGAAAGGGAGTTAAAGGATAAAATATAAAATAGAGGAGGTAAAACAGATGGAATATCTTGCAGCACTATGTAACAGATTGCTGCCCAAATTTGATGAGATATGGGGCAATTGGAACTATTGATTCCCCCCTGCCCACTAAAATCAATGTGTCCCCAAGAAACAATATATTTATGTGACAACCTTGATAAATCTGAACCCCAGATTTTGTTCACAATCTGCAATTTCTTGTTTTTATGTCTTGTTTTTCTTTTTTTCTTTTTCTTTTTTATGTTAATTACTATTATATGCAGAATTGATTTATGATGACTGTTTACAATACGAACTGTATAACTGTGGGGTGGAGGGTAATAATGTCATCTATATCAAATGTAATAATTGCATTTAAATTTTGAAAATTCAAAAATAAAGTTTTTTTTTTTAAAAAAAAAGACAAAGTCCACATCTGAACCTAATTGTAAGGAGTAGGTAAAAATGTTTGTAGGGCCCTATAGGGATACAGGCCCTATAGAATTAATCTTTTCACCATTTCCTTGGGTTATTGGGTAGAATCCCTGTTACAAAATAACCTTTACAGTGATAGGCTGAGAGATTTGATGACACTGCTCTGACACACTCCTATATAGTGTGTGCAGGGAATGGCCACTTCCTCTTTTGCCTCTGGATGTGATTCCAGCTGGATGTGCTCAGGGGGACTGAGTGCAATAGGCCCAGAAGAAGGCATGTGTCCAAGTCGGGGACCAGGAAACCCCGTGAATGAGGAACAGATATACTAGGGCAGACTTGTCATAGTCTCTCTAGGAGAGAAAGGCAGATATGATAGAGAGAAAGAGCAACTGAAGCTCCAACAAGGATTTGCAGAAAGGGAGTAGCTTCCCAGAGGCTCTGTGTGTTGCCTTCAGTCAGGGACCTCAGTGAGGAGGGACTGTAGGGTAGAAGCTGCTTGCCTGACAACTTCCAGGAGGGAAAGGTTGTACTGCATTTGCCTGTGTATTCTCTGTGTGAGCCTGCCTTTGATCTGTGTGAACTCTCAATATGCTGTTTTCCTCAACTCCTGCGTGAGTACTGAAACCTGTGGTCATTTGCCCTTTTTGGCATAATAAACCGTTCCTGATTGTTAAGAACCTCCTGGCGCCCAAGTTGTTTTTGTGTGCACAGTAGCCTGGGGGGGATGTAGTTGCACTACACCATAGAGGGAACACTTCCACTTAGCGAAGGCCCTGCCCTGGGTGTAAGTCGCGTGTAACCCATGCTCTAGTGTTCTAGCTGGTGAATTAACCCCGAGTGGCCCAAATAGGTGTTACATGTTTTATTGTAATTACTGTTTTTAGTTTTGGAAGGGGAATTCCCCAGGAGAGGCTATATGGGGGAGTATAGTGAGCCACTGCCTTTTTGCCTATAAGAAAATGGATAGTGCATGATGCCAGGAAGCGTGAGGTAGTCCACCTCAAAAATGTAACTGGTAGGTGTGCGTAGGTGAGATAAGGTGACAGAGTAAATTGTGCACACTGCAGGTGGTGAGAGTCAAATGCAGGTTAGAGAGGCAGGCAGCTGAAGTTCCAACCAGGAGGAAGTGAGAGATCATTGTCCCAGCAGGAGGTCAGAATTAAGTAGTCTGGGAAAACCTTAACTGTCAAGAGTGTGTGCAAGAAGGACATTGTGTTAAATAATTCTGCTAATTTTCTGGTGGCTGAAAAAAACTGTTCCTGAATTCATAGCAAATGTGTTGTGGACCTACAGTTTAATTGGTTCTACGGTGTGGCAAAAGCTTCCCTAGGAAAGGGGACCGTGGGGAACAAAATGGGTAATATAAAATTCTATTCTCACAGCTAAAGTAATTGTATTACTTACTAATAATATAAAGAGATTTTACTGAACATCCTTAGTATGTAAAGTTAGCTATGTTAAAAGTTAATATTGTTGTAGTACATATATAAAGTAATAATAATTATCTAAAAATAATTCTATTTAAAGAACAATATCTTAATGCATGATAGATTTAGACAATTATGCCACATCGTTTTTGCATAAGTACTTCCCAATAAAATCCATATAACACCAATTAGATTGCAGTTTATTAGCATTACTTGATTTAGCACATATATTGTGCTTTATTTTTGATCCAGCAATTTTGAAATATTGAGTTGTGTACTTATGTACAATTTAGAGGTAACAGAGAAATGTTAATAGTTGTTAAAAAAATACAGATGAAGCATCAGCCATCCCATACCTTACCTAGTTACAAACAGGACAGCAGGTGGTGCATGTAAAGAAACATGAATATGCACAGTAGGGGGTCTGCTTTTGTTTGACTCTAGGCTTCTCCTGCCTTATATATCTGTTCTTTTTTTTCTGGAATGCTGTAGGCTAAGGCTAGGGACCGATGATTGTGGCTCCTCTTCCTGCACCTGGAAGCATCGTCTCTGCTCAGGTGCAGGCAGACGTGGTAGAATTTTGTATTTTCTGCCTGTGGTGAATGTCTATTATCTGGCCCTTGCCTAATTACATACTGGGCTTTTACTTGGCCTCTGATCTGCTCACAACTGCTCTCTTCTGTGTCTGCACCTGGAGGCAACCTAAGTATAGATACACAGAGCGGATTTTAGTGTGAAAAATCTACTCCATACCTAGGCCTATACAGTACCTCCAGAAGCAAACACAAAGGAGAGTGGTTGGGAGCAAAGGGGCTGTTTTTTTGGCCTGCACTTATACGCAATAATTCCTGAGTAATGTACAGTATATCACAACACTCCCAGACCCCTGAAATGAATAACCAGACAATCAGGGGCGGATTTACATAGTCATTTCCCCCCCCCCCCTTTTATTCAATCAAATTTTCATCATCGGGATCAGAGCAATGGGGATTGGCGTACAGGTAATTTTAAAAACTATCGTATCTCCTGCGCCTCCCCAGTGTTTTTGAACCAATGTGGGTGTGGTTGGGCAGCATGCTGCCCCCTAAAATCCTGCCACCCCAGGCCCTGGCCTTGGTGGCCTTTTCATAAATCCGGGCCTGCAGACAATGAATGAACAGTTTGGGTGTATGATATAGCCATACATAGGCTGTTCATGTGTAGCTCAGTGCAGTCAGCCATGATATAAATAATAGGGACAATGCTTAACAGCAGATGATGGCTTTCTAACATCCCAGGTCTTCATAACTAATGTAGGGATCCATAAGGTTAAGTTTCTAGGTATCGTAGCTCATGGTGGGAAATCCCCTGCCTGGCCAGCTAAAGGTTGGACCTAAATTGGATAAGGGAGGGGGAGTGAAGTCTTTGTCCCTAATGCAGTTTATTCTGTCAAATACTGGATTTGGGCATAGGTGTCAATGTTGCGTAATTGCATCATAGCTTAGAGCAGGGGTGCGCAGACTTTGTTACTCTGGTATCTACTCTCGACACCTGGCCCCCATCAGGAGATCTACCTTGATAAAAATAGTGGGCCGTCTACCATACGGCACAAGAACAAGTATCCAGCCCATAAAATGGTTATAATACTATAGTGTATTATATATAGTTGGTCCCAGGAGCCTGCTGCAAAGCTCTGCCTCGTCCATATTCCCTAATCCCTATTAAAAACGTAAATACGGCTCTTAAAGTTACCAGAGAAGACTTTTTGCCGCCCCTAGTAACTGGCCACTTCATGCTGCCTGAGGCAAGGTTCTCACCTTACCTCATGGCAGTAATGGCCCTGCCCCTAAGGCAGAAGAATGCAGACTTGCCTGCCTTAGCAGATACCTTAAAAAACCTAAGCAAAGTCCAACTTACATTACTCCCTGCTATTAAAATGCAAAGGTCTGTATACACAGGCAGCTATAGGTAAAATGAGGGTTATGTGTGTTACAATAAAGCCCCAGGCTAGTATCTTTAACTAAGAGGTAAATGTAATAACTTATTGCCTTAAAAATACACTAGCAGGCAGTACTCATTATCTTTACCATTACCTGATGACAACGTAATGGGAATCCACAGAACAATTTGTAGCAGCTTTATGAGAGCTGGTTGTTACCTGTGAGTTTGGGAATCTAACAGATGAAATGCTAAGAGACCAAATAGTGGAATAAACAAACTCACCTTGCATTAGAGAGACACTGCTCCTAGAGCAGGATTTAACCCTTCCAAGTCTATTACAGTTGCTAGCCAAATTGAGGCTAAAACTCTCAGTCAGGGAACTGCTGTGAATGTACAGATTGTGAATTCAACACTGTGGCCTAATAATGCACAGTCACATGCAAAATACAGTGCTAAGGAAAGGGATTCACCTACACTTCAAAACCGTGCCGCAAATACAGCTTAGCTCGTAAACCAGGCTGATGGCTGAGGAGGGCGGGCTCACAGCACAGCCTCTCGTCTGGCACCTGTCCCTCTCATGGGATGCTGCAAATCAGCTCCATCCAGTCTCCCTCCATCAGCTGCTAGCCCCCGCTCCACTCCTTTCTGTTATATTTTGGGTAGCCGAGGATGAGTAGTTGGGATCAAGGTCAGAAATTCAAATTTCTGGATAACTGGTTTCCGGATATGAGATGCCACACATATAGAAAGCTATACACTGATATACATAGAGATACAACATATGGTCTAGGTAGAAAAGTCTCTCAAGTCAGTTGGAACAGACTATTAGTGGCAAATTCACTAAGCAGTGAAAAATGCGCTAGCGACGCCTTCGCCGCACTTCGCCAGGCGAATTTTCGTCAGGGCGCCGCTAATTCACTAAAATCCGAAGTTGCGCTCAGGGAGGCGAATGGTAGCGAATTTGCGCAAGTGTTAATTCGTCAAGCAAAGCGAAGTTACGCTAGAGATGCCTAATTTGCATACAGCGCCAAGTTAAACTTGAATGGATGTATATGTAGCAGCAAATACATTACACTACACAAGCCTGGGAAACCTTCATAAAATAAAATAGAGTTGTTATTTTGCCCTACACATGTGCCCACTGTATAGTTTAGGTGTCATATGTTAGGAAATGTAGGGGGGGAAGGAGGGTACCCCCAAAAAAATGTACAATCTTTTTCAGCCTATCACCCTTAAAAAAGCGTTTTTTGGGACTTAGAAATTTTTTTTGAAGCAATCCCTATCTACTCTATTGTACTTCGCCTGGTCTGAGGTGGCGAAGGCAAGTCTGGCACAGGAAATAACGTTCAGTAAAATGTTAGTGAATTAGCCTAGTTACATTGACCCTTCGCCAAAGTGCAACTTCGCCTGGCGTAAAGGTGCGAAATAGTGCTAGAGTAGGACCACTTCGCTAGTGAATTTACGCCAGCGCCTGTTAGTAAATCGGCGAATTAACGAAATTCCCCCCACCCGCAGGCCCAATAAAGTCCAGCTGTCCAATGACATGCTATAGCAGCATTTCTGCCATTTACGAAAATCCAAGATTGCAAGTTCGGGCCTGCCTATGGTTATAACCCGCATATTGAAAATTCAAAAAAAGTGAAATGAGAAATAATGTTAATACATTGCTTGGCATTATTGATCAAGTTACTGGGAGTTGCAATTCAGTGGAAGACTGTCTAAAAGGTTTAAGAAATTGATAAACATACAAGGTTTAGCCACAATAGTGTTTATTAAGGTGCAAGAAACTGTGGTGCACTTACTGTATATATGTATACTCCTGCACAGGCAATATTATATAAATAATACACAAAAAACATGAATATGTTGTAAATTATATCCTTATAAATGGTAACTAGTGATGTCATCAGTTATAAACAGTGAGTAGTGATCTAATTTTTGTCACTACTCAATAAATAGTAAATAAAATACCCCTTGTTAGAAAATATGAGGATATTAGAAGTCACTGGAGTTCAATGACCTGTATTTGGTTATAATACACAAAAGCCATGAATATCCTGTAAATTATATCCTTATAAACGGTGAGTTCTGATGTAATCAGTTATAAACGGTGAGTTCTGATGTCATTTCTGTCACATGACTCATTGAAATTTGTGTATTATAATAAATAAAGTACCCCCAGTTGTAAAATATGAGGATATTAGAAGTTACCTCAGAGTTTCATGACCTGTATAAAAACACTCGGCCTTCGGCCTCGTGTTTTTATATGGTCATGAAACTCCTCGGTAACTTATAATATCCTTATATTTTACAAGAGGGGGTACTTTATTCACTATATAATATCCTTTAAAACAGGGGGTACTTTATTCACTATATATACAGATCTAGCAGAAGAGTAATAAACAATATTGTGATCAAAGAAATATAAGGATTTGAAGTTGTAACCTCTCATTGCACCACTTCACTCACTCAGTGAGCTATCAGAGCACACATATGGTATGGGGTTTATTTTAATATAGAACACTACATACTGATTTTTATGTATGCACAATATGATATTGGTGTTTTCCCCATAGTTTTTATAGTCAATAAAGTACCCCCTTTTGTAAAATATAAGGATATTATAAGTTACCGAGGAGTTTCATGACCATATAAAAACACGAGGCCAAAGGCCGAGTGTTTTTATACAGGTCATGGAACTCCGAGGTAACTTCTAATATCCTCATATTTTGCAACTGGGGGTACATTATTTATTATAATACACGAATTTCAGTGAGTCATGTGACAGAAATGACATCAGAACTCACCGTTTATAACTGATGACATCAGAACTCACCGTTTATAAGGATATAATTTACAGGATATTCATGGCTTTTGTGTATTATAACCAGATAATCAACATTTTCGCCAGTAGTAAATGCTTTTTCCAAATGAATAGGACATATAATCTATGCACATAATCTATGACTGCATCTACATTGTTCTAATCCCCAGTGCTAACACTTCAGTGGCATAGAAGAAAAATGTCACACTGGGGAAGAGCAAAGGCATTCCAGCAAGCACATCGGCAGAGCTCAATAGTGACATTTAGTGGTGACCTGTTTATTGCAGCTTTAGTTAACTCAATGAGTTATCTCTTTTTTTATTACGTTTTTTATTGCTCAATAGACACTGTCAAATATACAACAGCATTGTTGCAAATTACAATATTTTTTCTTTTTTTTTTTTTTAAAAAAAAAAACTCAGTTATACAGTACATACAAATAATCATAGCTAAACATTCCTAAACACCAAGTCAGTTTACAGAATAAACCACTCCAAAAAAAAAATGTTGTCTTTTTTTTTCTTTTTTTTACATAAATTGGGAAAAAATATATAAATAAAAAACCATAAACCTACTATATAAAATGTGTTATATTATGAAGTTAAGAGTGGTTCATTCAATACATAGTATATATCACAATTTATTGAATATCTGGAAATATAAGGTTCCCATATTAATCTGAACTTGTCCACCTCGTTATTAACAAGTGCTGTTATTTTTTCCATTACAAGTATCTCCCCTACTTTAACTGATATAGGAGTCCATATCTGAGGGATAGGGCCTTTCCAGTGTTTCGCTATAACTAGTCTAGCAGATGAACATAGCTTAAAGGAATAGTTCAGTGTGAAAATAAAAACTGTGTAAATAGATAGGCTGTGTAAAATAAAAATGTTTCTTATATAGTTAGTTAGCCAAAAATGTAATATATAAAGGCTGGAGTGAACAGATGTCTAATAAAACAGCCGGAACACTACTTCCTGCTTTTCAGCTCTATAACTCTGAGATAGTCAGCGACTTGAAGGGCGGCCACATGGTACATTTCTGTTCAGTGAGTTTGTAATTGATCCTCAGCATTCAGTTCAGATTCAAAAGCAACAGTTATGACCCATGTGGCCCCCCCTCAAGTGTCTGATTGGTTACTGCCTGGTAACCAGGGTAACCAGTCAGTGTAAACCAAGAGAGCTGAAAAGCAGGAAGTAGTGTTCTGACTGACGTGTTATACATCAAATCACTCCAGCCTTTATACATTACATTTTTGGCTAACTAACTATATTAGAAACATTTAAATATCAACATTGTAGTCTGTTCAGTATAAACCTTAGTTTTTTGGTATTTTATGCAAAATGTAATTTTAGAACAAGGGTGGACCTTTATATTACAGACTAATTTCCTTAAATAACAATTCCCAGACTTTATTTACTTGGGGGCACTCCCACCACATATGTACAGTATATAAGTACCTGTTTCCCCACAACCCCTAAACTATGTTGTTGATACCCTATTTTTCATTTTATGAATTTTCTGTGGTGTCATATACCATCTCATTATGGTTCTCCTTTAACATAGTATTTATTGAAATTTCAGAAATATTTTCATATATTTGGCTCCAAGATGTCTCCTCTATTGGGCTTCCCAAATCTTCTTCCTATTTGGACTGAAACTTTGGGGACGATTTATTCACTTCATGGATCAAATGATCATACAATCAGGAAATAGATCCCCTAAGTTTTAGTCCTCGTTTACACTCCCATTCATAATTGGTTTAGTTTCCATCATATCCCTTTTTTATAAATTCTTTTAGCCAATGTGCCAATTGCAGATATGTTGCATTAGAGCCCTGTGCTGGTCCATTTTTTGGAACCCGTACCCGTCCCGTGCCCACAACCTGCAACCTGGGCCCGCAACCCACATTCTTACTCGCTTGGACCCGCTACCCGACCAGCAAGTACCTTATCCGTAACCCACCACCCACTAACCATGAGGAATCAAGAAGTGCTGTCATTGGAAACCGGAAGTGACATCATCGGAAGTAGGCGTGATCAGAAAAAAAGAAGTAAAATAGGAAGTGTTGTCATTGTATACCGGAAGTGACACACATGATGTAGCCTGCTTGCTCTCAGACGCTATAGAGGGTTTCCACATGGAATCTGACAAATTAAATTTTTTATGTATTTCCTGTTCTAATATAGCCCAGCGTGGTTTATCTTCCTTTAAATGCCATGTCTGTATTTCTACTAATTGAGCTTTTTTGTAGTAGGAAAACAAATCTGATACCCCCATAGCTCCCTTATATTTATTCCTTTGTAGGATCTTTCTGCTTACTCTGGCTTTTTTCCTGCCCATACTGTATACATTTTTTCATGGCTTTTTGTAGAACTCTACAGTCTATCCTCGGCTATTAAGTAGGCAACGTTCTAAACAGATATAGAATTCTTGCTAAGACATTCATTTTAACGCTATATACAGTATGCATCCCAGCCACAATATGCTATAACCTTCCCATGAAATCATATCTTTCTTTATCTATCAGGGGTGTATAATTAAACCGGTTTAGTTATTGGTATCTCTTAGTTAAAATTACACCCAGATATTTAACAGCCTCATGTTGTCATCTAAAATGGAAAGGTGTGTTAGCCGATGTGCTAAAAACATCCAGTACCTTGTATAGGTTAGATAGTGTGACTTGTGGTTGGTTTAACGTTGACAGAATATCATCTACAAATAAACTTAACTTTTAGACCTTCCCTTCAACTTCTAAGCCTGTAATATCTACTTTTTGTCTAATCTTTTGTGCTAATGGCTCTATATAGAGTGCAAACAAGAGGGATGATAGCAGGCACCCCTGTCTTGTACCACTTTTAATTTCAAAAGCTACAGATTTTATATAGGTAGTTCTAACTTCAGCCATCAGATTTCAATAAAGGCGATTGATCGCATTTAAGAATGGGCCAGTTATGCAAAAGGTTTCAAGTGTTGCATAAAGGTACCTCCAATCTTCCCTATCAGACGCCTTTTTGGCATCTAAAGTATAGTAGGTGTCTTTTTTACATTCACTATATCAATTAAATTTACTGTTCTCCTGGTGTTATCTGCCGCATCTCAGCCCTTGATAAACCCCACTTGATCGTGGTGTATCAATTTGGATAACAGCAAATTTAATGGTTCTGCTATAATTGAGTTATCTCAACAGGTTGCAACCAGACACTTTATGGGATAACTGGTGCTTCATCTGTGTAAGGCTTCACCAGTCTACCATGTATGCATCTGTACCTGTACTGAGATTATTATTCTGGATAAAAAGCAATTTTATTCTTTCAACAGCAACCCTTCTCATTGTGTCTGTATCACAAATTAAGGAATTAATGATCCTTTGAGATTTTCTGACTCCTCATAAGAATAATAACATTTTATACTATAAAACTGGACCAGCAGCAACTAAACATGTTAAACACTCTGCCTAACCTACTAACATTTAAAACATAGCTAAAGGCCCCTAGTCTGACAAAGTGAAAAGATTATCTTGCATTTTTAAAAAAAGAATTCCTTTTTATTTGTAATAATAAAACAGTAATGTGTACTTAAATGAACATGCTAACAGACCTTGTCGCTAGAATAGGGTGTTTTTTATTTTATTTTTATTATGCCCTTAAAGGAGCACTAAAGCTTAATTAAAGAAGGAAGAATTATTGTACATTATGTTTTAGGCTTCTTTACCAGCCCAAGGCCACCGAAGCCCTTAAGCAGTAAAGATCTGTGTCTCCAAAAATGACCCTGTAGCTACCTAAATTCTTTTATACGGAGCAACGCACAAGACACTGAATATATATATATATATTATAAATGTCACAATAATCGGCATCAGAAAAGTATTTTCCTGAATACCGTATATACTCGAGTATAAGCCGAGTTTTTCAGCATCCAAAATGTGCTGAAAAAGTCTACCTCGGCTTATACTCGGGTCAGCGGGCAGTAGCTGAGATTGCAGTCACTTTTAATCATTCCTATACCAACAGTTCACTTGGGGAGAGACTGCAATATCACACAGCGCCCTCTGTTGGTTATATGAAAGAATAACAGTGACTGCAATAACACACAGCACCCTCTGTTGGTTATATGAAAGAATAACAGTGCGCCCTCTGTTGGTTATATGAAAGAATAACAGTGACTGCAATATCACACAGCGCCATCTGTTGGTTATATGAAAGAATAACAGTGCGCCCTCTGTTGGTTATATGAAAGAATAACAGTGACTGCAATATCACACAGCGCCCTCTGTTGGTTATATGAAAGAATAACAGTGCGCCCTCTGTTGGTTATATGAAAGAATAACAGTGCGCCCTCTGTTGGTTATATGAAAGAATAACAGTTATTGCAATATCACAGAGCGCCCTCTGTTGGTTATATCAAAGAATAACAGTGACTGCAATATCACACAGTGCCCTCTGTTGGTTATATGAAGGAATAACAGTGATGGCAATATCAAACAGCGCCCTCTGTTGGTTATATGAAAGATTAACAGTGATAGCAATATCACACAGCACCCTCTGCACATGGTAGTGGGACAGTGGGACAATGCACACAGTAATCCGTTTGGCAATTCTCTGTCACCATCAACTTTGCAAAGAAGTCCGGTTGATCGCTGGGGGGTCGCTTTGGTGGAATGTGCGCTGCTGGGAGACAGCGCTGTAGTTGTGTCTAGGCTTATACTAGAGTCAATAAGTTTTCCCAGTTTTCGTAGGTAAAATTAGGTACCTCGGCTTATACTCGGGTCGGTTTATACTCGAGTATATACGGTAGCTAACATTTTACATGTCATATTCAAAAAGATAACGTTAAATTGATGAAATTAATTTACTCAAATTTTTTGAAAAAAAATGGGGTGTTAATATTTTTAAAAATGGTGAATTTTTTGTTTCATGATTTTCTGAAATAAATGTATATTATACGCCAATGTAATAATGTAACGCCAATGGACTATTAACACAGGGTTAACAGATTACTTGAAAATTCAGCACTGATTACAAATTTATTTAAATGCATTAGTGCAGCCCTGCAACATAGTTATTTAGTAACCCTATCTAAACACCTGTTTTGTGAAGTCCTCCCTCAGTGTTGCTATTTACAGTTGATGGCCCACATACTGAATACAGGAACAAAGGCACCGCTCGCACACCCTGGCCTTCTGAAGCGAAGCCTGGTGCACAGTGATGAAGGGGTCTGCACCCTTCAAATTAAACTGTACAAAAAGGAATCACTCGCACTCCGAGGCAGGTGCAAGCAGGGATAAAACCCATACTACCCGAAACGTTGCTTTTTTATGCAAATAAACATGCAAGGGTTTTATCCCTTCTTGCACCTGCGTTGGAGTGCCAGTGATTCCGCATAATGAATATCCTTGGTGACAGCCTTAAGAAAATGTTGAAGTGTTATACATCCTTTTTAGCAATTATAGTCTTTTATTATATTAAGTCTTTTTCTAATATATTCTGATATATTCTATTAAGTTTACTATGGGGAAATGTTTTTTGCATTTTTGCCGCCCCTGGTACCTAGTGGGGCGCTGCCGCCTGAGGCGACAGTCTCAAACTGCCTCATTGGCGAAGCACCCCTGTGAGGTATTTTATCGGACACAAAAAATACCTTTACATTGAAAAAAATTAAAGTTGCAAGAAGCCTCATAAGTTCAGTGGTGAAACCTTTAGATAAGAGCATCTGAGCATCAAATCATCCTTCGGGGCTGCAATGACAAAACCCTTAACGGTGTATTTTTCAAACGCTGCCACATTGGTGAAGTCTGGGTGCCTTTAACTCTTTCTGTGCAAGTCCCTTAACCCTTGAATTCCCATTAAATTTGCAGTGTAGCAAAGTTCGGAAAAGGACCAAGCAAAATGATACTTTTTTGCCTGCAGGGTAGAGTGTATGGTGACATTAAAAGGCTTAAGGAAAAGGAACTAGGGATGGGTTAATTTGACCCATTTCGTTTTGCCAAAAATGTCGCCAACGCCCATTAAAGTCTTTTTATTTTGACACACGACGCCATACAAGTCTATGGGCATCATTTTTTCAGAAAAACAAGGCAAAAAATTTGCCCATCCCTAAAAGGAACAACTGAAATTTCGTTTGTTTCTATATACTGTATATTTCAGCTTAGCTTATAATTCCCTTCACATTTTAAACATCTTACCTTTACCAAAGGTGCTATTAGGGAGTTGAAATTTCTGTAGCCCTACATCATGTGCATTCCATTATTTTCCCTGTGTAAAAGGGCATGTATAGCACTCTAAAATAGGCATTTCCATATGAATAACAGATGTAAGAAGTTTCCTTAGTGCCAGACATGAATTTGCAGTGGATTTCTGCCAACTGCAAATTTTTTCGCAAAAATCGGCCGTGAAAACATTCAGATTGAAAAAAAAGCAGGACAAAAAAGACAAAAAAGTTGGTGAGACAAAAAAGTCGCCAAAAAAAACAAAAAACGCCCATTGACTTTAATGAATTGAGTGAGAAAAAATTGCAGTGGGTGTAAAAATTTGTAAATAGGTGTAAAAAAACACCCTTTGACTTCAATTCGATTAAAAAAATTTCATCGCTTTTTTTTTTTTCACAGTTTTGCTAATTTTTCAGAAAAACTGGATATTCACTCCTCACCTGCCATATGCTGTGCAATGGACCTCATGGATCTATTTTCTAACATACTGAGACAACTACAATTTTTGCTCGCCAGTATGCTTTAATCAAACTTCACAAGGAGAAAAATGTTCTTTTTAAGTGTAATGTGCTTTTGGTAACAATTATATATAAAATTAAAATCAGAGACTTGGGGGCACATTTACTTAGGAATTGAATAAAAAATACTTCGAATTTCAAAGTATTTTTTTGGCTACTTCGACCATCGATTGACTTCGAATCAAACGATTTTAACTAAAAATCTTTGACTATTCCACCATTCGATAGTCGAAGTACTGTCTCTTTAAAAAAAACTTCGACCACCTACTTTGCCACCTAAAACTTACCGAGCATCAATGTTAGCCTATGGGGAAGGTCCCCATAGGATTTCTAGCCAATTTGTGATCGAAGGAAAATCATTCGATCGATGGATTAAAATCCTTTGAATCGTTCGATTTTTCCTTTGGTCGTTCGATCGCAGAAAATGCGATAAATCCTTTGACTTCGATATTCGAAGTCGAAGGATTTTACTTCGACGGTCGAATATCGAGGGTTAATTAACCCTCGATATTCGACGAATAGTAAATGTGCCCCTTGGTGTAAACTTAGCAGACAGTATTTTGACTGCAAGATCTTTCTGCATCAATAAGGCCACTGGATCTCGAGGATTTGGGGTCATTTTTTTTGTATTTTTAGGTAACTTTTATTGATCAATAAAGATAATCATACTTACATGTATTGCCATTTGTCTTTCGCTTAACATGTATCGATATTCTCACAACATCACATGAGGAAAGAGAAAAAAAACAAACTGAATAGCAGGTGGGCTAAGATTTGTCTAGTTTTCAACGCTTGGGCTAACATCTTTCCAGTTATATTTCCGTATTCATAATATTTTTGTTTTAATTTTATCATTGAGTATTTAGTTTGGACATTTAGAGTTTGTTTGATTTCTGCCCTTCTCTCTGTTAAGACTTTTAAAATATTTAGGTCTAAAGTTTCCACATGTGACTTTTCTAATTGTTGGATTTCACCCAATAGGTTCTCAATTTTGCTATTACGTTGTTTTTTAAGATGAGAGCCATGCTTGATCAGTACTCCCCTAATCATGCATTTGAGCGCTTGCCATTTTATTTGATGTGAAGTGGGGTCATTTACTGTAGTCTGTTTATATTCTGCTATCATTTGCTTAATTTCTTCTCTACAATTGGTATCATCTAGTATACTATCATTCAGTCTCCAATTCCAATTCACTTTTGGTTTATTTGGTATATTAAGTAAAACGGATACTGCGGCATGATCTGACCATGTTATATTGTCCATATCTGCCCTCTTAAGCCAATGAAGATGGTGGTGGGATAGAAAAATGTGATCTATACGTGAATAACAATTTTGGGGGTGTGAAAAGTGAGTAAATTGTTTAGTGGTGGGGTTAAGGAATCTCCATGTGTCTATTAGCCTCTTTTTTTGAAAGAGTTTGGAGGAATGAACAATTGTTTTGCATGATAAGTAAGATTTGCCCTTTGAGTTATCTAGGCTTGGATTTAAGGTCATGTTTAAATCTCCTCCCAATATTATCAGTCCATCCGAAAAGTTTGTAAATTTAGTATTAAATTTTGAGAGAAATTGGGCTTGATTTTGATTTGGGAGGTATATACTTCCTATTGTGCACATTGTGTGATGCAAAAGGGCCTTAATTAAGATAAATCTCCCGTTGGGATCTATTAGTGTATCAGTCAGATGAAAATCCGTATTTTTACTTATAGCTATGGCTACTCCCTTTGTCTTTTGTACAGGATTGTTACTAAAATACCATTGGTTAAATGGTCCTAATTTATGCATATGGGATGGTACACTGCTGAAGTGTGTCTCCTGAATCAAAATTATATCACGCTTATTTTTCCTCATCATGTTTACCAGTTGTTTTCTTTTTTTCAGGGATGTTTAAACCATTTGCATTAATGGAAATTACCTTCAGATTACTCTCCATCACTTATAACGTAAGTATACATTTCAACTATTACCTCCATTACCAAGAATATATTTATACCTCTAGAGTTGTAGAAAGAAAAAGTAGAAGGGTTCAGAAGGAAAAAAAGAAGTAAAGGCAAAGAAAAAAATATTTGCAATCACAGTTTGTATACTGCTATATAACCAATAATAATAAAGAAACATTTTGTTAAATAAGGAAATAGCATTGAATGGGCTATTAGCTCTCAAGCTTAAAACAGATCTTCTGTCTTGCCCATCTCTGGGGGGGAGGCGGCATCAAGCAAGGTTATCCGTTTCAACTCGTATTAACCATTAATAAACCATATGGGAGAAATTATCCATGCATTGTAAAACACAAACAAAACTTTTTACTTGGTAGCCCAAATTTAGAGTCAGCCATCATCCTGGATTGGTTTTAACCGGGCTGTGCACTGCTTTTTCATAGGATTGTCTTGCTCTATTCCTTTTTGCCTTAGGTGACATAGCCTCCATCCATCCTTCCTGCGGGGGTAGTGGCATTGGTTCCGGTAACTGGATAAATTTTAGCCATTCTGAGAGATCCATATCAGGAGCTTTGCATGCCTGTATAAATGGTTGAACATCTTCAGGCGTTGCAAGTGTGTGTAATTTTCCCAGTATTGTGGCCTGGATGCTAAACGGGAATACCCATCTGAACATTATCTTCCTTTCTTTAGGGAGATTAGTGAGAGGCTTAAGCATCTTACGTTGTTGTAACGTGTACCAGGAAAGGTCTTGCATAATAGTTCCCTCCGCATTTTCAAATTGGATTTGTTTAATTTGTCTGGCTTTGAGTAAGATGTCCTCTTTAACTGTAAAGTGTAGAAGGCAGCAAATGACGTCTCTCGGCCTTTCAAGTGGAAGTCCCTTTGGCCTCAGTGCTCTGTGCGCCCTTTCCAGGTGTATCACATTGGTTTGGGGTTGTTGTAGCACCATGTTAAATAAATACGTCACTGTCTGTTTAAGGGCATTGGCCTCTATTGATTTTGGTAGGCCTCTGATGCGTAAATTGCACCTCCGCCCTCTATTATCCAAATCCTCTACTCTGCGAGTTAAGGAATAAATGGCTTTGTCTTGAACTTGCACCACTTGTATCAGGGAGTCCACCGAAAGCTCTGTCACCAGCCCTGGATTCAATGTCCGCTGCTCTATTATGGAGTGAAGCAATCTCCGACTTTAACTCCGCGGCCTCTTCCTTGATCGCTATTTTTATCTGCGTTGCCAGAGTTTTCAAGTAGCGCTTCGTAGAAAGGTTCTTTAAGTATGAGATGGTGGTGTGATCTGAGGCCACTGAGTCATCTTCAGAGACCGTCTCAGTTCTCTCCACATTCGGCCCAAACCCGCGTTGCTCACCTTCTTGTTCCGCCATAGCAAGAAACTTCTTCATAAATTTTTGTGATTCGGTGAGTTTGTGGGCCTTTGGATCCTCTCTCACATCGTCTTTCGTTTTGTTGTGTTTTCCTATTGTATACGGGTTTTTCTCCCTTTTTAAGTGCGAGTTGGTGCGGAGACAGAGCTTCATGCAGCCATCTTGTTGAACGGCTAGCCACGCCCCCGATTTGGGGTCATTTTTATAGTGAAATATAGCTTTAAGAAATGCATGCTTTAACTTGAAATTATGCTAAAAGATGATTATAGATGCTATAGAAATATATGTACCTTTAATTAGGATGTTGCAATCAATACAAATGGTTTGGCATCTTGTATTAAATATGTACATTTTTATAATGAGACTTCTAAGTAACCTCACATTGCCAAAAAAAAATACACTGGAACAGCTACAACACAGAAGCACAATGTCCCTTTGATTAGTCTAGAAGAAAGGGAGTCAGGACTTGGTAAAATGATAGAAATTCATCATTGGCTGATTTGGACTGAAGGAGAGGTTTTGCATGTTAGGTAGGGAAAGGTAATGTGCCATTCTTTTTCATCAGAACATTAGAACATCTCTAAAGTCATATTGATTTTTCATCTGCCAAGGTCATGTGTTGCCATTCTGCTTAAGAAATGGGATAACCAGAAGTTCACATGAGCCTGCAGCTTTCTTTAGACAAAGGAGAATCTGCACACAGGAACCATGCTTCTCTTGCTTCAAGAAGACATAACTTTATTAACACTTCTGCATTAGGAGACAAAGATCATGTCACATGACACTGTATCAGTTTCAGATCAGTATGGGGTCTTTATGAGAGCACACCCATTAATACATATCTTAACACCATGGTCTAGGAACAGGAGTAGCTTGCAGAAAGTGGTAATGGCACATATACATGGACTAGAATTAGGACCTTCACAGGTTGGTGTGAGGGTCCAGTGGGAGTGGGAGGGAGTTTTCCAGGTATACCAAGGATAGCGTACAAAGGAGGTTATGCATGCAATGCTGCTGTAACGTACTCGTCAATCAGGAACCTTTAGGAGGTGGTGGGTACATGCACAAGGAACCAAGGAGGAACAAAATCATTTAGGTATAGCAAGTCCGAAATGAGGTACTTGCAAGGATTAGGCAAAAAACGTAGTCCATCAGGCAAAAGGGTCAAGGCAGGCGGCAGGAATCAATGTAAAAAACAGGCAGGAGTCAAAAACCAGAGTAATCAAATAGAAAATCACACTTCAGCAGGGTCTATAAACAGAAGCCAGCTTGGGCACTGTCAAAATGGTGAATTTGCATTTTAAATGGAATTTTGGCACCAAAATTCAAATTTCGCCATGAATGATGCAAGCGTCACTGCGCTGGTGAAGTGATGCTGGCATCACTTTGAAGATTGGTGACATCAGCGCCAGACACTCCACCTCAATCTGGAAGAGATGCACCAGGAGGTAAGGATGCCGGAGGATCTCCCGGCGTATCTTAAAGCTTCATAGCATCAGGTGTTGGAGTCTAATAAAGGTTTGTGGCAGCTACTAGCATTGTTGATGGCTGAGTTCCCGCACCAATAGTAGTCTTGGTAAGTTCAGGGCAAGCCAGAGTTGCTACAAGTTCTGTGCATCAGTAAAAAAGACAAGCATCAACATACTGTAGTAACAGTAAGTACTGGGAATGAATAGCATGTGGTGCATGTAGCAGTTTTAAAGTGCATGTCACCCATCTAACACAGAATGTCAAAAATAAAATCTGGAGAGTGGAGAATGAAGTTTCTTGAGGTGTTCTATCTTCTATCTCTCTTCCATCAAACTTTACATTTGGCATTACATGCAGTTATGTAATATTTTTATAATTTGGTCTAGTTTGCCTGGTTCCAGTAAAATCAAACCTTAATACTGCAGCATGCAATTAGTTTCATGACAGACCAATTCTTCCTACATTGTTGCAATAGTTTGGGGGAGGCCCTTTATTGTTGAACCATAATAATGCCCCTAAGCATAAAGACATACTTCATACAGAATTGGCTTGCTGAGATGGAATCGGAAAAGCTTAACTGGTCTGTATAGAGCATTGACTTCAACATCTGGGGAGAATTTTTAAACCAACTGTGAGCATGGCTTGATTATTTCTGCTTTTTTATTTCTAAGTCTATAAAAGAAAAAAGCATGAGCATAGATTATTTTAAAAGCAAGAGAAAACAATACGAATAGAAAGCCAGTCAAAATTCTACCAATCTCCAAGTGCCACAGTGTCATTAAGTGGATTTTACTAGTTATATGGCTGTGCTGTGATTACTACTGTGTGCTCTAAAAATTGCATTTCTATGTACATTGCACTCTTAGGAATTTTAATTCTTTTTAAAATGATCAGATTGCGGCATAAGTACTTCATATGACTAAAAGCTATCATTAAAGATTTTGTGTAATAAAGGAAGCTAGATATTGTTCTGTATTATCATACTATTTATCTTCCCTTATCAAGTACTTTACATGTTAGAGCACTAAATTTAATATAACATTGCTGTGTGCTTTATTATGTTTTTAATAATGGTGATCTGTGTGCAATATGCAATCTGTTTTGCTAACCTGATATAACAGGGGAAGAGAACTTCCTAATTGAGATTTTGTAATTGTTATGCACTAAACATAACAATGCAGCTTTCATACTACAGAGATACAAAACAAGTGATTTGCTCTGGGTTTACAATCTGCCATTCCTCAAACGTCAAAAATTCATAATGCCAATGAGCTCTGGAATTTTCCAGAGTTTGCTCTTTAGTGCTAATCTAATCACTTGCACCAGGGAATGCTGCTCCTTGCACCAATTTATCAGGAAAATGGGATTCTCAACCACACGTAACTCTTGGTTTGGACTACAAGTGGTTACACTCGGTCACCTTACACACAATTTAGACTAACATCAGACATCCCAAAACATGCCAACACCCAGAAAATACATTCGCTGCCACCATCTATCATTAACAGGCGATAGAAAACTAATGTGACTATTCCTATGCTCTTTATAACAAGTAGCAGCCAAATTACAGTCAAAGACACTCTCCTGCTAGCTGTACTGGTTATTTATCATATCAACAGATAACTTAACCTTTCCACACACAAACAGGGGCAGATTTATTGAAGGTTTAATTGAAAATTCTAATTTTTGAATTGTTTTTATGGTCGAAAATCCCAAATTTGACTAGGGAGTTATCCAAATTCGATTCAAGTTTTTAAAAAAATAGAATTCGATTTTCGAGATTTATCATCCTCTGGCCCTTCAAATTTGACTATTCGCCACCTAAAACCTGCCGAATTGCTGTTTATGTCAATGGGAGAGGTCCAGGGATCAATTTAGAGTTTCGGGTTGATCCCCGGATTTGATTGGTCGAATTTTGAATTTATGGGAGTTTAGGGGAAATTAAAAAAACATGAATTTGACCCTTGATAAATGAGCCTCCCCATTATAATACACCTAGTCACTTTAATACAGGCGATGAGTTCTTTAAAACACAAGGACAAAACTTGTTAAATTTTATATTTAATATTACGAAGAAGACATACAGAAAATACAGAAATACAAACAGTAGGTAAAATAAAAGGGAATAAAACACTGAGAAACCCTATACATACCAAGCTAGAATTTCTTTGTGTCCTCCTGAGTAGCGATGGGCGAATCCGTTAAGCTTTGCCCAAATTTTGCCTCAGGGAGGATGACGGCAGGCACGGGGGCGGGCCTGGCAGGGAAGGAGTAGCAGGGCTGTGGTTCCACCTTATCAACAGCTGGCTGTGCCATCACTGGGGAGAGGAGGTTGGGTTCATGGCAGCTCCCCAGCTAGGGAATTAGGGAGGAGATTAAGCCACGGAGAGAAGTCATCTGGGGGGCAGAGGGGCTGGGGTGGTGGTGGCAGCCCCTGCTACTGTGCAGCTGCTGGAAGTGGACAACGCAGGGGCACAGTCAACAGAGGATATGGGGAACAGGCAGACAGAGAGAAGCCCTGAGGGAGCGGCAACCGGGGATGGGGAACAGAGAAGGAGAACTTCAGATGGCAATTGCAGGAGCAGGAACAGGGCAGCTTCAGGAAGATGGTCACCGAGGGGGGCCTCCCACAGCAAAGCAAAGTCACAGGGACAGCAGTGGGAGTCAAGGAGCAGATGTGGTAATTACACTTGGTCTAGGAGTTGGTCACACAGCAGGTCCAGAGGTGGAGGGACCGGAGGGGACAAAAGGCACAGAATGGGACACAGGAGGGATGGTAAAGGGGTGGGGTATTTAACCATTTATGGGTGCCACTTCTTCTTGTCACATTTCAGCCTCTAGGACTACAGGACGGTGGGAGGTCAGCAAAGACAGGAGAACTCCGGCAAGGAAACCTCTGTCCAGGAGTCGCCATAGCAGAACACCGCAGAGACAGGATGTAATGGAGGTCGGTACAGGAGGAGTGATGGCCATGCAGAGAGAATCTTTGAATGGGCCAGGTGGTGAGTGCTCCAATAATGCCACAGGGACACTTGACTCACAAGGCTTGATTTTAGGGTTAAAGGAGATACTAATGAGGTGGGAAAAGGGGGACACCAGGACAGGAGTTTCCAGGGTTTGGGGGTCCGGAAGGGCATGTGGACACTACTCAGGAAAAGGTAACCCGTATGGTGGGCAGCTCTTCTGCTGTGACACTGGTTGCGGTAGTCGGGGAGGCAGAGAATCAGGAGAGTCTGGGGTTACAACAAGAGAAGGATGGGGTTGATCAGCCCGCATCTGGGACCGTTCCGGATGCGGGCTGATCAACCCCGGAGGTTAGGCAAGCTATTAGCAGGTGCCAGGAGCCCCCATCATCACATACGTTTACCACAGGATGTAAGGGACGTCTTGAAGGTTTGGCATCTGTTTCTAGAGACATTTAATGGATGAGTGATATTCCCAAAGGAGGAAGTGACTAATACTGAGCTGCAAAGTGGTCAGAGCTAAGTTTGACCAGGAACCTATGCTTCCTGGAGATGTTCCCCATAGTAATAGTGTTGTTTATTTGGGGGGACATTCTGGCCAATAGGAAAGTGATTTTTACCTCGGATAATATGGGGGTGGTGCAAGAAATAAACAGGCAGTCGGCAACTTTTAAGTATTTTGGTGTTGCGCTGTTTACAAATGAATGAGGGTTTCAGGGCAGCACACCTTGAATCTGTGCGGAATGAGATTGCTGATGCTTTATCTTAATTCCTGTGGGAACGTTTCTGACAACTGGCGCTGGGAGCGGACAGAGAGGGTTATCCTTTCCCAATGGGTCTTTGGAAGCTCGGGATGACAGCATTAGAGGATTGCTGAGATCCTCTGTGGCTTAGCTGACTTGGACAGCATATGGTAAGGTCTGGGAGGAGTGGAATCAGTTGGTCAGATGGGCCGGGAGTGTGCAACCCTCACAGGGCAGACAACAGATCATGCTGTGGTGGGTTTTCTGAATGGTGGAAAGGGGCAAGTCAGTTGCCCAGATAGAGAAGGGTATGGCGGCTTTGGCATTTATGTTTAAATTGCAAGGGTGGGAAGATTTAACTAAAGTTTTCATGGTAAAACAAGCGATGAAAGGGTTGAAGGGGGGACACATTAGGCAGGACGTGCGGAGGCCTGTGTCAGTGGATTTGTTGGGGAGTTTAGTTCAGAGCTTAGGGGCTATTTGTTTTTCACAATACGAGGAGACTTTGTTTCGGGTCGCATTTGTTTTGGCGTTTTTTCAGAGCATTTCCGGTGGGGGAACTGGTGAACCATAGCAGGTAGGCTACAAATAGGGGCGGCCAGGGAAGCAGCCTGGCTGGGGTTAAGTGGCTGGGGTTAAGTGATGCAGTGGTCAAAAAGATTGGTCGGTGGGAACTGAGGAGATTCAAATGTTATGTACGATCAGCATTGGTTTAAAATTAAAAAAAGAAAATTGTGAGTTTGGTTCAAATATTGGTTGTGGTTATTCTTTGTTTTAAGAAGACTGTTTGCAAGTCTGGATTGTGGGTCAGAAAGGAGAGCCGTTTGGAGATGGGGTCAGCAACTGGGTTTCCCGGACCGTCAGATGGAAGTAAAGTGGTTTGGCTACCTTGGATTGCTGTGGCCAGGTTTATTCGATAGAGTGGTACTGCTATCGACAAAAGAGAAGCACCCCCATGTTTTGGTGTTGCACGCGGGAGGTAACGACATGTGGGCCATGACACAGAGGGACTTGTTAAGACAGATGAAACTTAACATTGATTAGCTTTGTTCCTTGTTTGTGGGAGTTGTGATTGTTTGGTCCGAAATGGTACCCAGGCTGGTGTGGAGGTGGGCAAGAGCTCATGGGGCAATGGAAATGAGCAGGAAGTATCAGAATCAGTGACTTAGCGTCTTTGTTAGAAAATCTGGTGGAGAAGTGGTGGGTCATAAGGATCTGGAATGTGCGGATATGGGGTTTTACTGTTGTGATGGAGTTCATTTGTCAGACGTGAGTTTTGATTTCTTTAATATGGGCTTGACTGATGGGGTGGAAAGAGCCGCTAGATTTGTGTGTGGGATATCGCAGCATGCCCAAGGGGGTCATGCAGGCGGCGCTGTGGCATAGAGGGGCTCCCCTACTGGGTAGCCAAAAAGGGGGGGGCGGTAAGGTTCAAGTGAGGTTGGTGTTGATAGGCCTAGGACGAGGCTTAAGGGCAAGGAGGCACAGTAAGAGGAAGTAGGTGGCAGAGGCTTAGCCTTAAGCAGGTTAACGAGTTTGAAGGGTATTGGTAAGTTATCGTAACCATTGTTTGTTGGTAATTGTTATATGCAGCCTTCAGCGGCAAATGGTTTTGTATACAGATGTCAACATGTTATTAAGTGCTATGATAATGTTGTTATGTTTTGGCTTAACTTAAGTAATTACAATGTTATTAATGAAACAAGCTGTAGCCTTTTCACCCAAGATTTTGTGTTTTGAGTAATTTATGGAGTGGGGGGGTTTTCTAATGGAACGACATTGAGCCATACTTCGGTCAAGACATTTCCCATTTTTCCAGGTATATCTTTTCTCCAAAATGTCATCCATAGTCAGGTCCCCATATTTTATCAGGCATCAGATAAATAGGACCTGTCCCTACTATACTTACTTATGTCTTTGGGCAATAACACAGAGGGAGATTTGTGGTTGTGCTGTCATCAAGTTTCTCTGAAAATGCCTTGCCTTTCGCTAACATTAAAATCATTGCGAGTAAATGATATTACTCACCTTGATTTGGCTTAATTGTTGGGAAATGCCTACTTCCCCCCACATGTCATTGCCCTTAAAAGGTACAGCAGCCCTTAGTATTTATATAGGCAGATTATTTCTCTGTTGTTCATAATAAACTGAAAATACAAATCATATTTCAAAACACATCAAAAGTAAAAATAATACTGATTTGGTGGCTGAATTTTTTCCAGGAAAAATGAGGGTAAAATGTGTAAAGGGCTATTTCATAATTTCATCTTCCTTTGATATCTAGTTATCATGCATATTCGTATTCATGTCATGAATTTTAGATAATAGTTATGTATTCCATTTGGAAATCAAATGCTTCATATAAATTGTATTGCATTTTTCATACAGATTACTTTTAATGAGGGAATATTACCAACTGAGCTGAAATTATTGCTTTCATCACTCTTCTATTTAACATGTAGAAGGATACCCTTAGAGAGGCAGTACTAAGTAAAGTAGTTTTGACAGTGCTAGGAGGAATGAGTGGCATTAATGCTTTGAGTAAGGGAAAGGTTACAAGGATCAGTGGTTCACACCTACCCATTTACTGTTCGGTATTGTTAAAAAATGTGGAGGTGGACTGAGAGTGCAGACATTCCAGTACATGACATATTGGAGAATTGTTTCTGAAATCTAGTTAAGTTAACTTTCAATATGTAATTTGTTACCTGTTTCCAAAAAATAAAGTGGACTTAATTGTTCTCTCTTATGGGAAGTATATATAGCATAGTTAAAGTACCTGGATGGTCTGCAAGTATTTTTATTTAAATGTAAATATAAGTGGACTGGAAAGCACTTTATATCCAAGATGAAAATACTGTAGCTTTGTGCCACTATGGTAAAATTACCTCCTCAAATGAACCAGCCAGTCCAACAATTTTATTAGACGTATCCTTAGCAAAGATCTGTACAGTGCTCTTAATATAACACTTCCAAAATTTGGCAGGGCTGAATTCAGAGGAGGAGGTGGGTTGGCCCTGGTCTACTCTCTAGCTTGTGTCCAATTGAGACCTTAGAAGTGGTGTAACTACAGGTGGAGCAGACCACATGGCTGTATGCCTGAGTGACAGAACCCATCCAGGAACCATTGCTTGACACATTTCGTGGCTATCCAGCCACTTCCCCAGTTTCTAATCCAAATCAATATCATGCAACAAGTAGGGTGCACAACGGAATGAGAGACTTGGGTATTGCTTATAAATCCATATTTTTATTCATCCATTAAAATAGGCACTCAATCACGTACGTAGACAATGAACCATTGATTGACAAATCTTATATGAAAGTGTCTTCTAGGAAATTCTGTGTGTAGCATATTGCAGTGGCAGGGTGTACAAGTATTTATTGGTGCAGTTGGTTCTTAGAGGTATATTCAGTTGAAGAACCGCAGGAAGGATAGACGCAGACCCCTGTCCTTCACACTGTTCAGGTGTATTCTTAAAACTTTGGGGGGGAATTGTTCATCACAGAAGGAGGTTCATAGTTTTTTGGTTGAAAAGATCTAAAATGGATCAGGCCGGACAAGGTATGTTGGTCCCCTTGGAAGTGGTAGGGGGGGGATTTGCCCTTTGCAACTGACAAACCAATTTTACACCCTTCAAAGGGAGTCTCCTGGCCCCTTCCTCAGGCATGTTGATGGTACACCTTTGACCCGCTATCAGTTTTTAATTTTATGGAAAGTCCTGGGTAGGTTGGGAGTCAATCCTAGCAACCATGACATTCATGGTTCTGTGTCCATTCATGGTTCTGTGTCCACCCCCAACATAGGGGTGGACACAGAGGGGGCACGGCTCGGTTTGGCGAATGGAGTCTGCGTGCTTTTGGTTGATAGGCTGTGATGGTTTTGCATTGCCCTTCCCCCCCTTTTCCCCATTCCTTTGTTCTTATGTCATTTGAGGTTTACAGAGAGCGGTGGCTTGGATAGTTGATGATTCATATATTCCCCATGTTTCCGAAGGTTGCAACAGCGCTTGGGTTTCAGCCCACCACAGGTATTTGTTTACAGGTGAACTAGGGTATTAGAAGCAGTTGGAGCAGCATTGTGCCTTCCTGCCCTTTGTTGACTAAGGAAATCCTGATAGGCTTCAGATTTGTTGGTAAGTGTGCTGCTTTGGCAACTGTGCAAGAGGGGAATGCATGCCAGAGTGGTGGAATGGGGCAGTATTGCTGATCTGTAGAGTTTGTTGTACCTCTCCGGGTAAGGGTCCTGGAAGGTAAGATTTGAGGAAGGTCATTTCGCTCCTACTTGCTCATCCAGGTGCTGCAGCATTTGGTGGTGGCCTATTCATTCAGTAGAATACTTTAAGACAAGCATTCTAGATGAGTCAATGTTTTTATAACACTTGTGCTTTGTTAATATTGGTTGTTAATAAAGATGCAGCCTTTAAATTCCATCCTGGACTTCATGTGTCTTTAGGACCGGTGGCCTTGATGCTGCCCATGTCATTCAAGTTAGTTAGTGCCTTTACAGTGGGGGCTACATTATTTTTGGAGCATGTTTGAAACAATATTTGCATTTAACTCAGTGGACACAAGTCTGGTCTATTCATTTACGCAGCTCCCTGTGGTAACCTGGAACCTTCAGAGTGGTGTTAGCATCAGCGTTCCCTAGCATTGACAGGTTCAGTTGTGCACCATTCATAAGAGGAGGCATGGATGTATTTACATTTAGGAGCATCAATATGTGCTCTCCATTTATCCATTTTTGGGCACCTGCAATTTCATGTGTATCCATAAATAAGTACCTTAGAATTGCAACTTCTTTCATTACACAAAATATTTTTGGGTATAGTAAACATTTACCATCTCCTCAGGGTTATTTCCATCAGTTTAACATACTATAAATCTTCTGTACACATACCAGTATGTCTATCTAATATCGTTCTTAATCACCTCACTGAAATGGTACACTTTTTTTCTTCATCTTCTTCCATTTAATTATTTAATTCTATATCCTTTTATGGCATCCCAGTTATGCACCTTTCCTTCACTTCTATCTGTTATTCCAATTATCCTACAAGTTTGCTTTTTCCACCTTATTCATCCAATTCATCTTTCCCTGCTCATCTTTCAGTTAATCCTTCACATCTGTTGCTGTTTCATTCATATTTCCCTTAATTATTTTATTTAACGTCCAACGTTCCGGATTGGTGCCTCTCTTTAGTGGACCCTCCTTCTCGGCTCCACTATATGCACATAATAAGGATAGCTAGTTTCCACAACTACAGTTGCAGAACAGATAAATACAAAGGCTTTAACAGACTTAATTTCATAGGAGTCATAAAGCTCTCAAACATTTGTAACAACTTTTATAAATCAGAGAATCTTTACAATTATCCCAGATACATCATATGTTTAATAACACCCCCTTGACTCAAAAGATAAATCTGTCATATAATAATTTAGATATAATCATTGTAATGCTAAAGTATAGTATGTTAAACTGCTTTATGGGATCCATAAAACTTCATGAGAATGCAGTACAGGATGCCCAGGAACACAATAGATTATTAATGGCTGTTTACCACAGAAGGATGTACAGTGTTTGCTATTGATAAATGCAGGAAAAAAAAATTCTGGGTTTAAGTGATGCTTTTTAGCTACTTACTGTGTTAGGTATAATTACAAGCTTTCGAGACTTCTTAGGTTGTTCTCCCTACTCTTTGTCTTAATGGATGTTTAGCCACACTTTTGAATAAATAATAACTTATGAATAGATTATTATTACATAGAGTAGTATAGGGGATGAAAGCTTTACTCTAATCTATGATATATTTAATGAAGAAAAACAAAATCTTAAAACTGTAACTAATAAACTGTATTTTCTAACAATGAGAAATACAAGTAATTGTGGAATATTTATATCTTGCATTAACGATCATCTTGAATTGTAAAAGCAAATAAAACCAAATAACAAAATGCCACAAAGTAGCCTGGTAAAATAAGCCCTTTTTAAAATGCATTTCATGTGCATACACACAACCCATTGGCTGAAAGCAAGATGGCAGCATGCAGCTCTTTGCAATAATACCCTGAGCTGAGCATTTTTCGGTGAAGAAGAGCAACAGCCTTGTGTTTTTGTGACATAACCAGCAACATATAACATTGGATTTCTTTTCAATACAAGTGCATCCTCCTGCCTTTTGACCTTCTTTCTTTGTACATAGTTACCGTGGGAAGGATCTTGTGTCTCACTTTTCACCCATTCTCACTCCACAGCTATTGGTTCTGCATCACTCTACTGAAATGTCACTGAATATTAGTACTGGGTTTGCATCATTGCCCAATCTCTTTATGTAGCATACTTTCTTCAGACATTCGTTTGAGACTACCGTATATACTCGCGTATAAGCCGAGTTTTTCAGCACCCAAAATGTGCTGAAAAACTCGACCTCGGCTTATACGCGGGTCATACGCCAATCCCTCACCGGATCCCTGTCATATAGACAGCCCTGCTGAGAATAAGGATTGCACTTCCCCAAGCAAACAGCGTATAAGAAATTCAAATCCCGTAATATCGGATCCCTCACCTCCCTCTCCCATAGCGCATCAGGACTCTGTGACTGACGATCGCCGCCCGGAGCAGGTCCAGGAGCTCCGGGCGGCGCGTCCTTCCCTGCCGGCGTCGCTCCCAAAATGGCGGCGCCCATGGCCGCCACGTGGGTAGCGGCCTCTACCCACGTGGTGGCCATGGGCGCCGCCATTTTGGAAGGACGCCGGCAGGGAAGGACGCGCCGCCCGGAGCTCCTGGACCTGCTCCGGGCGGCGATCGTCAGTCACAGAGTCCTGATGCGCTATGGGAGAGGGAGGTGAGGGATCCGATATTACGGGATTTGAATTTCTTATACGCTGTTTGCTTGGGGAAGTGAAATCCTTATTCTCAGCAGGGCTGTCTATATGACTAGAGGAGCGTTCCTGTACAAAGTACAGATTGATTTTCAATCAGCCCCTAGGCTTATACACGAGTCAATACATTTTTCCAGTTTTCTTAGGTAAATTAGGTACCTCGGCTTATACACGGGTCGGCTTATACACGAGTATATACGGTAATAATTTTTTTGCTGGGGATAACATCCTGTAATTAGTGGGATAAATTATATAAATAACCGACTACTGTTATTTGTCAGTGTGGCTTCCAGGTGCCACTGGGGCACTGGTACCACAGGGTACCATTTCCTATTTGGCTGATGAGAATAGGATGATGCATGACACAGTGGAGCCTGAGGTAGGCAACCTCAGAATAGTAATTGGTAGGATTAGTTAGATGAGATAGTAGTAGGTAGTAGCAGATTTGTTGAAGCTACCCTACCATGAGAGTTAGTGGCAGGGTAGACCATGAGAGTTAGTGGCAGTGAAGAAGCTGAAGCTTCACCGAGGAGGGAGAGATGGACCAGGGACACAATGGAAATGAGACTACTTTAACTAGGGCTTAGTTTGCATCAAAAACAAGGCTGACCCCTCTGCAGAAAGGTTGTAAGCATTTACAGCCTCACTGACAGGAAGGAGCAGGGAAGTAGACAGTATACTCAAGTCCAGTTGCCTGGGAACCATACCATTGTTTCATGAATGTTAGAAGGTACATATAGGGAACTGTGCTGATAATTGACAACAGACTTTTCTTGAGTTTTTTATGGGAACCTTCCGTTTATAAATCTCCAAAATGATTATAGCAAGTTTCCTGAACTGTGACTGTGGTGTCCTTTTTGTCAGACATTAGCTATACTGTGTGGTATTCGTTTTTGAAATCAGAATTAATGTTTTCATATGAAGATCTCGCCTAACAATTTTGGATCTATTGATTTAGTTTATTAGCATGGGGGATACTCATCTGGTGCCAGGGCAGGGCTGTTGGAGTTATTCTTTCTACATCCACCCCCCCCTTCACTTCCTATTTGTAGCATGGATAACTATGCCCATTTATGAGTGGAACGTCCATGCCCATTTTCTGGTCTCTACCCTATATGACATCATAATATACTGTATGTTGTAGGGGTATAATTAATGCTGTAGATTTTCTAGACTGTAATGCCTCATTACTGGCAAAAACTTCTCAAGACAGAGAGATGGTAGCAACAGGAGGAAAGACAATAACAGCTCTGTCCTATTATAGCATATTTCAGTGAAAAGGGGATTTAATAGAACATCTTTATATGTACATTTACATATGTATCAGGACCAGTGGTCTATTCAGACTTCCAGGGTCCAAGTGGCTCTGGGCTTGCCTGGCTGAATGCCATGGCATCAGGGCAATATATTTTATGTAGGCGGCCTTTGAAGGGTAATGACATCACTGGTTGGCATCATTGCCATCTCTATCTTACTATCTGACATTGTGCTTCTTTTGTATTCTATCAAAGAATTATGTCTATGAATTTTGTCTATGAAGGATTGGGAGGTTTTAATACTGTATGTGAAACCCCAGTTGTTCCAATTTTCCCTGTGCTACCAAAAGTACAAAAATCACTAACAGATGTTAAGGGTTGCCCCATAGTGGCTGGAATAGTATTTCTGGGGGAAGGGCTGTCCTGTTATATTGATAAATTATTGAGACCATTGGTTGAACAACTCCCAACGTATCTGAGAGATACCACTATGTGCATCAATAAGATGACATGATATTGAGTGGAGGTTTACGATGGATGCGGTGGCTTTATATTCATCTATCGACCATAATAGTGGTATTGAAGCAATCCGGTTTTGGTTGAAAACAGAAAATATATTTACCGAGATACAATCTATGTTTTTGTTATAATCTATTAAATTCTTACTCAAAACCAATTATTTTTTGTTCGATGGACACTACTACCTAGAAAAATGTGGATCCGCGATGGGGGCTACATTTGCCCCCACCTATGCTAATCTATTCATAGGATGGTTTGAGCGGCTCCACATTTTTGATGTGGTCAATCCATACAGAGGTAGGATAGTCCACTTTTTTCGATACATCGATGATTGCATAGGGGTGTGGGATCGAGCTTTATCCTCCTTGAATGAGTTTGTCGGTTATTACAATGAACAAGTAAGTGGACTATCTTTCACAATGGAAACATATGACATACAAATCCTGTTTCTAGATGTTATGTTTAAGATCAGGGATGGGATGATTTGCACAGATCTTTATAGGAAACCGATAACTCGTAATAATATACTACATTCTGGGAGTGCACATCCTTCTAGGTGCCTGAGAGGGATCCCTGTGGGACAATTTATACAGCTAAGGAGGATTTGTTCTTCCTGGGATAATTTTCATTCCCAAGCCATGCAATTATGGGATTGATTTATTGAGAAAGGCTATCAAATGAATGTAGTAAAGTTGGCCTTTGAGAAAGTAGTGTCTAATATGGATGGGAAAACTTTACTGTCCACTAAGAGCAACAGCAAATGTAAGGGAACATCTATGGCAGTGGGGTACAACAACCCCCCTGTACATTTCTGTACAACATATAATAAAGAGGCATGGTCTATCCAACAACAGTGTAAGGAAGTATTGGGGTGTGTTACTCCAAGATCCAGTTTTGGGGAAGGTACTAGACAAGCAACGATCCTTTGTGTTTATGAAAAATAGATGTTTGGCATCATGGGTATCAAAGCTTACATACATCCAGGGAATTGGGATCGCCTAAGATATAAAGGCTATTTCAAATGTGGGAGATCGAGGTGTAAATCATGCCAATTTTTGAGGGTATCCAAAGAGTTCAAGGCTACCAATACTAATAAAACTTTTATGATTAACAAATATTTTAACTGCACATCAAAGAGAGTAGTCTATTAGGTAACATGTATGTGTGGTTCTCAGTATGTTGGAAAGACAGTGAGAAGAGTGGGGACACGGATTTTGGACCATATATCAGATTTGGGAAGGAAAGATTTTAAATCCTCAGTGGCCAGACATATTCAGGAAAAACATGAGGGAATAGTTGATATACAATTTCTAATTATAGACAAATTTAAATATGATGTAATGAGAGGAGACTTCAATAGAAAATTAATGTTGCGAGAAGCGTATTGGATTGATCAGTTGAAAGCCACTGACAATTTTGGGGGTATGAACCATGAATGTGAGGTGTCATGTTTTTATTGAATGTATTAATTGTGTTGTATTCAGCCTTATGTATGATTTGTTCCATTTATTTTGTACCTCCTCTAACCCTCCCTTCACCCACTCCTTATTTTCTTATTCTATTTCTGTATTTTTTCTTTTTTTTTGATTTAAGGTATTAAGTTATCTGTTTTTTTTGGGTGTAAAATATGTTCCCATATCTTATCATGTCTTGTGAATATATGAGATGTTTTATATATGGTTAAGTTGGGATATATGGTTGAAGCTGCTATTTTAATATATATTTTAGATTTGGACACTACTTTAAAGGTTACACATGCTGCTGCATTATATTGGTATTCGCTACATTGTAAGTTGGATGGGTTAATGTGACTATTTGAGTGCATTATTCCTTTCTAGTATGCATTACATTTTCATTGGTTTCTATTTTGGTATAACATGGTTTTACCACCAGGGGTTAATCTTGAAGGTGGGTGGGGTGATTGCACATTTAAGGGAGATGATGTCGGGCTGCTGACAGCTTCTGATGAAGTGGCGGGGTGCCACGAAACGTTATGCTGCTGTAATGTTGGAGATTTTAATGTTCTGAATAAATTGTGATTTTACTACATTTTCAAATCGGCTTCCATGGTGCTCCGTCTTTTGTATTGACTTCTTAAGCCTAAGAAGAGCTAAGGAGAACAACAACTACAAAAAAATGTTTCAAGTTTAAACACCTATACAGTACCTTTAGATATTTGGTAACAGTTTAATTTTAAATAAGGAATTTTTAAAATCCCCATAGTCTTGCCCCTTATGCAATAGACCCAGTGCTAACATCTCACCCTAACATCACTATCCACCACCCCCCCTCCTCATAAGCCCTACCCATGACAGTTCCACCAGCTTAGATTCAAAAGTACGAGTTTTTCAGCACCCAAAATGTGCTCAAAAAGTCTACCTCGGCTTATACTCGAGTCAATGACGTGAATGGCTGCGATTCAGCAGAACACACGTTCCTGCGTGCACACACCATTCACTTCCTACCCGGCCCGCATCTCCCCGGCACCTCATGTTCACTCGCAGTGCCTTCATCACGTGACGTCATCAGAGGCAGCGGGCAGCATGGCGACGGGTGTAGTTCCTCCAACTGCAGCCTCCCCACCTCTGCAGTCCTGTGGCACCTGCGGGGACTTGCGCTAGAGATGAGCTGTGGCCAAGTAAGTGCACAGGCTGTTGTTCTGGGCCAGGAATAGGGGGCAGGCTTCTCGAGATCCGGATGCTCCAATGCAGAGGCAGGTTTATCCTTCCACTCGCGTGTGGAGGGGGCTGAGCCTGTGGGGGGGCGAGCTTGTGAGTGTCTCATTGCCTTACCTGGCTGCGTATGGTGCAGCACTGGCCCGACCCTTGCTGTATGTTTGTATGTATGCGGGTGTAATGTATGTGTATGTAATGTATGTATGTATATGTAATGTATATATGTAATGTATGTATACCCTTATAACAGCAAGTGTGAGCAGCACAGAGCTGTGAATGCAGCCTCTTTGGATCAGTAAGTAAGAGGCAAGTTCTTCCCTAGCAGAGTGCACGCAGGAGCGTGTGTCCTGCTGAAGATGTCCTAAAATGCATTTCTCACCCCTAGGCTTATACTCAAGTCAATAAGTTTTACAAGTTTTTGTAGGTAAAACTAGGTACCTCGGCTTATACTCGGGTTGGCTTATACTCAAGTATATATGCGGTAACAGCTATGACCCTATGGCCCTCCCTCAAGTCACTGATTGGTTACTGCCTGGTAACCAATCAGTAGAAACCAAGAGAGTGGCAAAGCAGGAAGTAGTGTTCTGGTTATTATGTTAGACATCCAGTCACTGCAGCCTTTATACATTCAATTTTTGGCTAACTAACTATATTAGAAACATTTACCCAGTTTTTATTTTTATACTGAACAATTCCTTTAATTGGTACGGAAGAGCACTGCGGCCAGCAAAAAAAAAAAAAATCTGATGAATTATGACTTAAAACTCATAATTATAATTTTTAATCTCATAATTATAATTTTTAATCTCATAATTATTACTTTAAAAAGACAAATTATGACTTAATATAATAATTATGACTTTTAAAATCATAATTATGACTTTAAAAAGTCAATATTATGACTTTTAATCTCATAATTATGAATTTAAAAAGTCAAAATTCTGACTTTTAATCCCATAATTATGATTTTTAAACTCATATTTATGATTTTTAAAAGTCAAAATTATGACTTTTAACAAAAATTATTCAAATTTTTTTAATTCGAAAATTCACCTCGACCTTTGATAAATCTACGCCTAAACGTCAGAATTTCGACTTTTTAAAGTCATAATTATGAGATTAAAAATCATAATTATGAGATTCTAAATCATAATTATGAGTTTAAAAAGTCATATTTCAGCACTGGCCCCAGTGCTCTTCCGTAGTTACAATGTTATTTAGAAAAATACAAGATTGGCAAAAAAAGCATTTGTAAGAAAATGGTGCCTCAAAAATTGATATATCAGCCCTAATTGTTGTTTATTTCTATGGCAGGGGGAAAAAGGAGGAATAAAAGAAGGAAAGAGGGGTAAAAGTTCTGAAGCTAGAAACTGTGTTTTCTTTTTTGCCCCAAATACATGTGTAGCCCTTTTCTGATACTGCAAGTAATCTAGCACTCTTCCTCGTGGTGCTACAGGAGTCCTGTCTCTCGCTACAAGGTCGAGCAGGTACACTATAAAATGGAGTGCTTCCACCCAGGGTTAGGAGAGGCTGGGCTGTAATACCCCTCCCTGGGTACTTCTCTGATCCATAATCACACATTAGGGATATGGCTGAAAGGTTTATTTGTAGAACACTATAACTTTAAATAGCATGCAGACATATGTATCCAGGATTGGACTGGGATTCAAAATAGGCCCTGCCATTCCTAGTACACAGAGGCCCAAACAGACCCCAACAGCCCACTTAATAGTCACTTTCTATGGCATCTTACAGCAGCCCCTCTGGCATTTGCCAGAACCCACAGATTGCCAGTCCGGGCCTGTATGTATCTCTTTACAGCCTCTCTTTAGTGGGTGCTGTTTATAGTCACACAAATGATCAGCAAATGCTTCTAACAAATAATCATCCAGTGCATACTCACAAGCTTCAGGATGACTGTTCACAACACCCCAGAGGTAGCATTGCCTGCTTTTGGTGCACAATCCCAACTGAAGGTGAATCTCAAAGGGGTCCAATGCTCCAATGATCTCTCCTGAGCCTAATTTCTCTAACCCTGAGCCTAACCACTTGAGTCCCTAAACTGGATGGCCTTGTCACCGCAGGGTACAAACTCTCCTGGTCTCCTTGTTGGAGCCTCTGGCTGCTCACTACATAGCTATAAATAATATACATTACATACATGTTATAACAGAGCTACCCTTGCAATTATTTCACCTATTCTGGAACCTTCCTTTGTTCCAGGGCCTATGGAGCACCACTGTACTTTCTCCAGAAAGTGTGCAGCCCAAAGAGACTAAGCACATGGGATCTTATCCCTTAATAAAATAGTGTGGAAGTATTCTGTCACTGAACTGCCAACAGAATACTTTCACACAGGAAAAGGAAACAGCTTCCCTTCTATAACTGAATCTAACGGACTATGTTATATCTGGGGACCAAAGGACCTAAAATTTGGCAAAACCTTTACTCTCCTACACATGTTATAAAAACACATCATATCAAGTTATTTGCAAAGATTGCAATGCACAATAGTGTGTGTGAAGCATCCTGCTTCAGAATCAAATAACCATTCTCTATTGCTTTAATCACTCACCCACTGTGGCACACTAGGTACAAAGAGAGCAGATGTAAAGGAGAATAATTATCTGAAAGACATAATCCAAGTTTGCTGTTTTAACACCCTTCCTGTTCTTTGAAGGCAAAGAACAAATTTGCACCCGGTGCATACACAATGACAATTACACAATTTTACATGTAATTATGGATCGATTTATGTGTTTAAATAGTGGCAAATTACAGTTTTCCAAAGACGCTTTCATTATAAACAAACTCTAATTATGATGCAGTTCCTGTATATCCATTTTACTCCCAGTTACCAGTCTTTCTTGCAGCTGCACCCAGCATAAAAACAATTATCTGTCATTAAAGCGGATGACATATATTGTAGTTAACCAGAATTTACAGAGTAAACAGCAGAACAAAATCAAACATTTACATTTTTCTTTATAATGAGATTGATCAAAAGTAAAAAATCACACTCAATTTGCTTTTGTGCAAATATTGAAAAAAAAACAATGCAAGTCGTAAAATAAGAAAAACAAAATTTTTGAGGCTGATTTAAGGTGTAGACTACAGGAACTCTCATTCTGAAAATGTGCTTCTGCCACAGATTTCCCACAGAAATTTCAGTGTGAAAATGACGCCCATATTTTTCGTCAAATAAATTGGACACGCAATATTTGAGTTTTTTCTTCCAAGTTTGAATTTGATTTTAATTTTCAGGTTAGTATTATTCGATCAAATTTTAGACATTCACATTTTTTCATAAATAATATGTCATTCGAATTGTGAATAAAGTAGAATTTATTGGGGTTTAAAAAATTCACATTTTGAAATTCGACCTTGGATAAATAACTCCCTAAGCGTATAATTTGCATTGATATTATTTTGGCTAAAGTGCATAAACTTGAATTTATCAACATTGAAGCTTATTTTCCGGTTTGCTGTCCAGTTTTCCAATTTAGTCAAATCACTCTGCAAAGTGGCAGCATCCTGCATGGAACCTTTAGTTCTGCACAACTTAGTATCATCATCACACTACACTTGTGAATCAACATATGTAATTTATTTGTTGAAATGCCCATGCGGTTTGCTTTATATAGGCGAAACCACACAAAAAATCTGTGACCGCATCTGTTAACATAAATCCACTATCCGTAGGGAAATCATGACACTGCAAGTCCCAGCACACTTTCATGCAACAAGGCACTCTGTAAGCCAACTAAATTCCAGGTCATTGACTCCGAACCAAGAAGGGGTGGTGATAGGCTTATGATGCTCAAAAAGCTTGAAATGAAATGGATCCTGGTGCTGAGTACAGTATGTGTAATGGGTCACTCTGGCATCTCAGGTAAATAATATATATCATATAATAACTTTTGTGTTGCAAGATTTTTTCAAATTTTTTTTCCAATGGGCTCTATATCAACAATCTCAGAACATATCTTAATATTGAATACCAATTTTGTTATTAACAATTTTTGAGGATCACTAAGGACTTCCTTTTTTATGTCCACACTGAATATTGGACTTTGAAACTTCATGGACTTTGATTGCACTTATAATGATTGAAATTCAATCACTTGGCTTGTGATGTCACTAATGAGGAAGGGGAGGAGACTTTATCCACACCCCTTCCTCACACTTTAAATGTGGATTACATGATTGTTGCACTAGGCTTGATAAAGGACCCGAGTGATCCCCAAAATGTTGCCTTTTTTCTGTATGTGTTTGGGGTGAATAAATTTTACAATTTTTTTAACATTCAGTGTGCCACTGGAATCTCTCTATGTACCTGTATGACCCATATGTCAGGAGTGGGTCTCCCAGTGTAGCACCTGGTACCACAAAGTGTACATGATATGGGGTGGTAGCACTCTACCATTGGTGTTGTATCAGCCAAAATAGAAACAGTACTTTCAATGCCCACCTCCAGGTCATTAATAAAAAAGTTGAAAACCAAAGGTCCAATGCAGAGCCCTGTGGTACTCCACTAACAACACTGGTCTAATTAATAAAATGTTCCATTTACCAACACTCTTTGTAATCTTTTTTAGCCAGTTCTCTATCCAGGTACAAATGCTATGTTCCAGGCCAACAGTCCTTAAATAACCAGTAAACTTCTGTGTGGCATTGTATCAAATGCTTTAGCAAAGTCTACGTAGATCACCAAAATTGAGTTCCCTGCTCACCTTCTTATAAAAAGAATTTAAATGAGTCTGGTAAGATCTATTATACATAAATCCATGCTGGCACAAACTCTTAATATTATGATTTGCAATGAACTCAAGTATCTTATCCCTTACTACCCTAGTTTGTTCTAGTCTGTTTTGAATTTCTTTGTGCATGAACCATGCATCATTAGCTGTATTAATAGAATTGGGACTATTAAGAAGGAAACTTTGATTAAGTGGTTCCTCATTTGTGTAGACAGATGAAAATAACAGTTCTGAATCTCAGTTTTTTTCTGTTCTCATCACCCCCCTATGATATTAAGAGTCCTATCCCTTCCTGATTAATTTTTTTACTATTTACATATTTAAAAGATTCTTTTTACTGCTTGCCGCAATACCCTTTTCCATATAAATTTTAGCTTGTTTTAGCTTTTTTGCATGATTGGCATCCTTGTTATTGATGGGCAAATAAATTGCCCATCTGGCACAATTTTACACTGTTTCTCGAATTTTGTAGGAAATTTGCGAATTTTTCTGCGAATCAAAACGGGAGAAATTTGCCCAATCATTAATCCTTGTACCTGAAAAACATTTGGGGGCAAATTTACTTACCTCTGAAATTGCGGAAGCAACAGCTTCGCTCACACTTCGCCAGTTGTAGATTCGCCAGGACAACACTAAATCATGAAAATCCGAAGTTCCGTCCAGGGTTCCGAACGCTTGTGAAATTGCGCTAGCAATAATACGCTAAGCAGTTCAAAGTTACGCTACTGATGCCTAATTAGCATACGACGTGAAGTTAAAGTACAATGGACATATATGTTGCAGTAATTACAATACAATAAAATAGAGGTGTTATATTGCCCTACACATGTGCCCACTGTGTAGTTTACAGTAGGTGCCATATGTTAGGAAATGTAGGGGGGAAGGAGGGAACCCCAAAAAAAATTATGATCTTTTTGAGCCTATCACCCTGTAAAAAGTAAGATGCCAGCGTTTTTTGGGACTTAGAAAAAATTTCAACTTTTTTTGAGGAACTTCTATCTACTCTATTACCCAAATACCCACATCAACACCAACATTTCTATTGAACTGCAAAGGTTTGTTTTGCAACAAAGTTCCTTGCTCACAAGGGGAATATGCTGACATGTAAATGTATTAAGCAGCATTTTAAAATATGTCCCATTTTTGTTCTGTGCTTAACCCTGTGAAAAGCATTACCCATATTTCTGCAGCATATTAGGAGCAGACTTATCAAGGGTCGGGGTGAATTTTTGAATGAAAAAAAATCGAATTTCGAGCTATTTTTGTGTACTTCGAAAAGGGAATAGTCCAAATTCTATTTGAATTTGAAAAAAAGTTGAAAATTCTAATATCGAAATTTATCATGTACTGTCTCTTTAAAAATTCAACGTCGACCATTCGCCATCTAAAACCTGCCGAATTGCTGTTTTAGCCTATGGGGGACCTCCTAGAACCTATTGGTGGACTTTGAAAAATCAAAGTTTTTTTTGGGAAACTCTTTGAATTGAATTTGATGGAATGTGCTATTTGAATTCGGCTGAATACGGACCTATTAGATCGAAAACTGACCTATTCGACCAAAAAAAAACCTTTGACTTAATTTTGGTTGGTCTTTTTGAATTCGAATTTCAAAGTTTTTTCAATTCGACCCTTGATAAATATGCCCTAAATGTTGCAGAAATGCCCTTATACTGACAAAGTTTGCAAGTCTAAAATGTAGTGTTTTAGTTACTCCCTTATAGAGTTGCCTCTGCAACATAATCTCTTGCTGGACAACACTCAGTGTGGCATAGATCATATCGTAACAGGAACTTAAAATCTACAGAACTTCAAGTTCCAATAACCAGGACCATAGACTTTATCTTCTATGGCAAGCTGAAGCAATATTTACACTACTTGCTTCTTCTTTATATCATTGCAGGGAAATATCTTTTGTTAAGATGCTTCAAAACATAATTTTCTCAATATATATATGACCGTAAGGTAGTATCACTCAAATGAATTGTTGGTATTATTTTATTATAAGCACATACTGTATTACATTTTTAATAACAGTGAAACATTCTAGCTAGTGTCTGTGTGATGTTCCTTGCTCTATTCTGTACCAGTTCTTGTATTCATTAAACTATTCATTACAAGCTTATAATTGTTATAATCAGATAGAGTTAGAAACACATTTTCTCTTGGCAATATTTTAATTCTTCTGTTGCTTAGTTTCTTGCACTGAAGAATATTTATAAAAGGCGTCCTGTAAATGATCTTTATTTACAATTTACATTCTGTACATACATAAACACACAGTCAGGGTTGTAACAAACACACAGTCAGGGTTGTGACCTTTTTTTTACTGTTTATTTGGACCTAGCTAGGATAAATGTAATTATTGTTATATTCATTGTATGTAAATTATGTCCAGAAACATGTGAATAGCATCCGCTAGTATTGTCAGAGTGAGTTTTGCATTATTTCCAGCCCCCTTACAAAATTACAGTGCCCAATTCATTAGGTGTGTGACGCGCAGCCGGGCCCCCGCCCCCATCCGTACACAATTTTCAGCCTGCATTTTAGTGGCGGGCGGGCTGCAGGGGGGCCCTGAGGGGGTGCGGGCCCTGGCCCGTTCGCACCCCCTGCTCCCCCGGTAGTTCCGCCACTGACCATGAATCTATTTGCACACCTGCACTTGCAAATATTTACAGCTCTTTAAGCTTCACTAAACATTGACAATGAAAACGCAAGATAAGGCTACAAGTGCAAGTACAAAATTGGACAGAAAATTCAGCGTGCATATACACTATTCATAAATGCACAGGCATCAGTATAGGGCACATGTATGTCCACAAATTATGTGAGCAAAATGCAATTTCAAGTGCAATTGGATTCTGACATCATTTTGGCTGCAAAGTGGTGATGCTGTGCTTACCAGAAGTTCAAATACATAGTTACATAGTATAGTTACATAGTTAAATTGGGTTGAAAAAAGACAAAGTCCATCAAGTTCAACCCCTCCAAATGAAAACCCAGCATCCATACACACACCCCTCCCTACTTTTAATTAAAATTCTATATACCCATACCTATACTAACTATAGAGTTTAGTATCATAATAGCCTTTGATATTATGTCTGTCCAAAAAATCATCCAAGCCATTCTTAAAGGCATTAACTGAATCAGCCATCACAACATCACCCGGCAGTGCATTCCACAACCTCACTGTCCTGACTGTGAAGAACCCTCTACGTTGCTTCAAATGAAAGTTCTTTTCTTCTAGTCTAAAGGGGTGGCCTCTGGTACGGTGATCCTCTTTATGGGTAAAAAGGTCCCCTGCCATTTGTCTATAATGTCCTCTAATGTACTTGTAAAGTGTAATCATATCCCCTCGCAAGTGCCTTTTTTCCAGAGAAAACAACCCCAACCTTGACAGTCTACCCTCATAATTTAAGTCTTCCATCCCTCTAACCAATTTAGTTGCACGTCTCTGCACTCTCTCCAGCTCATTTATATCCCTCTTAAGGACTGGAGTCCAAAACTGAACTGCATACTCCAGATGAGGCAAATACTGCAGAACTACTACAGTAGGTGCAATTGCCAATATAATAACTCTGGAACCAAGCTAGAAATAACTTTTGAACCAAAGTCTACTTACAGCCATGATGTCAATTGGGTGGATTCATAAACACAACATTTTTTTTCTATTGGAATGGAAAATAATGTAGCAAAAATGCCATCAATTTGGTTATACAAAATAGCACTTCTGGGAAAGGCAGACACTCTCCGCTTTAATTGGTTTTAGTTTTTGGGAAAATCAGCCTGCTGAAATCTGCACAGTGCTGAAATCAGCCTGCTGAAATCCACAGGCCAGTTTCAGCCCCTCACCGCAAGCAGTATAATCCTTCTTCTTTCGTGTCTGGAATGAATAATCCTTCTTCTTGTGTCAGCTGTGGCTTTTACTGGGATTTCACTGAAGAAAACAAGACTTTGCATTTTGCACTGAAATTCACCCAGTGTGTTTGCGCCTGAACTGACACAAGGGTTCCGGAAGTGAACAAAGGAGGAGGATACTGCTCAGGGTAGGGGATGAAACTGGCCTGTGGATTTCAGCAAGCTGATTTCAGCACTATGCAGCTCTAGCCTAAAAGCTACAGTAATGCTAAACCCGTAGACGGAGGGTGTTTATTTTTTTTCCGGAGAGAGTAAAGTTCACCATATATTGGCTAACTTAAAGGGAATTAGTCACCCTGAATTTCTTTTACCCCACCAGAGGTGTGGGCTAATAGAGCCTGCACTCCAGTTGGGTTAAACAGTAGTTTTTTTTTCAAAATACACTCAGCAAGAGTGGGTACTGGCACATTATACACAGTGGGAGACAGTGGGTACTGGCACATTATACACAGAGGGAGACAGTGGGTACTGGCACGTTATACACAGTGGGTACTGGCACGTTATTCACAATGGGAGACAGTGAGTACTGGCACATTATACACTGTGGTATACAGTTGGTACTGGCACGTTATACACAGTGGGTACTGACACATTATTCACAATAGGAGACAGTGGGTACTGGCACGTTATACACAGTGGGAGACAGTGGCTACTGGCACATTATACTCAGTGAGAGACAGTGGCTACTGGCACATTATACACAGTGGGAAACAGTGGCTACTGGCACATTATACACAGTGGGAGACAGTGGCAACTGGCACATTATACATAATATGCAGTGGGAAATGAAATGCTCACTTACATATAAGAGCCTCAGAAAAATTGGTAGGTATAGTATAGTGCTGATTCCATGAAAACCAACAATAAAAAAGTCAGAAAAACTGGTATAAAGCAACAAGCATAAAAAGGAAAAATAACCTAAAAAAACCTTCAAGCTGGTGGAAAAGCTGCTATATATGTAGTACCTGAGTTGAAATAAAGTTGCAAACATACCCAGTTGGATGTTCCAACTGCTTCATATCAGTATCCCTTCTGCATGCCTTCAGTCTGTAAAGTTTTCCTAGCCCCGCCTACTCTGTACCTGGTTGGTACAGTTCACTGTCTGTAAAGTCATCTGTGCTACAAACCACATGTAGGGTTACAAATGGTTAATTCCCCTCTGTTCCTGAAAATCAGAACCACATGGGGGAAATCCCCTGCCTGTACCGCTACAGGGTCTCCTATGGTCTTGGTAGGGTCTGGAGCCTTTTCCTTGTGCAGCATGGCTGGCAGAAAATGGAGGGTGTCACAAGGTGTCACTGCTGCACCACTTTTGAATATATAGGAGAGTCATGTGTATAGGAGGACTCCTGCTTTTACTTTCATGGAGAGAGGGTGGACAGAACTGCTGCAAAGATGTAAGGGGCTAAAAGGAGTTTCATAGCCCTGCAGGCTGATGCAGGGTACTCCAAAGCCTGGTTCTCAACCATGCAGGTTTAGAGCTTGGATGGACATCTTGTGTGCTCGCGCTATGGAGTGTTTGTGCTATAGTGCAGGGAGCGGTCTTGTAAGGAATAAAGGGGGTTTATCATGTTCATGCGATGGACAGGGCTGGGAGCGATACCCTGAGGATAAAGCAAGCTGCAGGTGCTTGGTTAAAAGGACTTCATCTCTGTGGATGCCTGTTACAGCTCTGTGTGAGCCTACCCATCTGTGTGAATCCCAAGGCTGAGTTGTGCCAGAGAGAGGGTAGAAAAAGATCCAGTGGGTTTCCTGTTGTGATACAGGCTTTTTGTGTGCCTGCCCGTGGGAGCAAATACCTTGTTCAACAGGAAAGGTATTTATGCAGGTAGCGCTACCTGGGCACACTGGTACTCTTTGGGGAAAAGGGACTGAGACTCTTTGTCTGCCAAAGGGAGTAGTGCGAGACTTTGCCTGTCCAGGAGGTGCCAGAATGAACTGCCACAGGTTCCCAGGGTAGTGGGTCATTTGTGTTATAAGTATAAATGAAGATTTGCTTTTCTTTTAAATTTTGCATAAAGTTATATTTGTTGCACAATAAAGTGTGTGTTGAATGTTTTCCTAATGGGGCTACCCGCATGTGTATTCCTGGATTCCATTAGGTGGAGGCACTGACAGGAGAAGAAATTCCCAGTACCCTTACACCTTAAAAAGGGGACTCAGGATCTGCATTGGAAGTTGGTAAGAATGTACCTTGGCACCAGGGGGGCCGCCAAGAGGGTGTTAAAACATATATATATATATATCCAATCAGACGGCAACTGATCTCTTCAGCATTGGATTTGGAGGCAGCCCTTAGCTTTCAATCTGCAATTAAAGGAACAGTGCAGTCAGCATTGGAGAAGGTTTTATTTTGTTTTACTTTTTTTTTGTTTTTTTTGAAAATCTGCCTCCCACTGTTTATGAGTCTCCCACTGTGTATAACATGCCAGTACCCACTGTCTCCGACTGTTTATAATCTGCCAATACCCACTGTCTCCCACTGTGTATAACATGCCAGTACCCACTGTCTCCCACCACTGTGTATAACGCGACAGTACCCACCACTGTGCATAACATGCCAGTACCCATTTTCTCCTACCACTGTGTATAATGTCCCAGTACTCACTGTCTCCAACTGTGTATAACATGCCAGTACCCACTGTCTCCCACAGGGTATAATATGCCAGTACCCACTGTGTATAACATGCCATTACCCACTGTCTCCCTCTGTGTATAACATGCCAGTACCCACTGTCTCTGAGTATATTTTGGAAACCCAGCAGGAGTGCAGGCTCTATTAGCCCACACCTCTGGTGGGGTAAAAGAAATTCAGGGTGACTGATTCCCTTTAAAGGAGAATTCAACTGTAGTTTAAAAAAAACCTCCCCCCTACCCTGGGTAGATGCCCCTCCCTCCTTCCCCCCAGCTTACCTGCCCCTCCCCCCCAGGCAAATGCCCCTAAATTTTCGGTAGTTTTCATGATTTCGGCGCATGCGCAGTGGTTCGGGGCCCGAAATTTACTGCGCATGCGCCGAAATTTCTGAAAAAGACAGAAGAAAGAAGATGGTGCCTGGGAACTCCCGTGGTCAGAATCTGCACGGAGGGGTGAGTAAAAAATTAGGGGCATTTGCCTGGGGGAGTACTCAATTATAACATAGGACTCCGGAGAACCAAAGTAGTAGTTCAGTGATTCATTTTATTCATACAGTGCACAAAACCTGGGGGAGTAGGCTGAGGGGGAGGAGGGAGGGGGGTCTACCCAGGGTAGGGTTTTTTTTAATTACGGGTTGAATTCTCCTAAGTTAGCCAGTATATGGTCAACTTTAGCCTTTCCAAACAAAAAAAACACCCTCCGCCTATTCATACTGTAACTTTAGGACTAATGCAGTGTAGTTATGACATTGGATTACTCACAAGACTTGTAGTGCTGAGGTCCTAAGCTTGATTCCAGTTCTGACATTATCTGCAAGAGTTTGTTGCCTTGCAGAGTTTGTGGCCTTAGTGAATGTGATTGTAACCTTAGACTGTAGCTGCCCTGTGGCAGGAGCTGATGTGAATGATGTATAATCTTTGTAAATAGCTGCATAAATTTGGCAGTGCTATATAAATACTAGGAAATGCATAAATAAATGAACAAACTTGCAGTGCTTTGCTGAAAATGTTTTGAACCTGTGAAACAACATTTATGCAAAATTGATTGGAGAAAATGTGACGGCCAAATCAAATTGGTTTATATGGAAGACAAGGATGCTTAATAATCTTTCCAGGGGCAGCCCGTCCTGTCAGTGCAGACGTCTGGGGTTAAAGCTGGTCACCTCTGGAGGCAGGACAAAAGAATAAATCTGTAGCTCCACCTTCTACCAGTATCCACTGGACCTTCCCCTCTTTCCAGCAGTTTTTCTTTTGGCCTGCTACAGGAGGTAGGACTTGGGGATTCTCCCCAACTTTAGTTTTTTTTAATAGAGTAGTAAGGTAAATTAGTTAGGGGGAATGAGTGCTTCACCGCTCCCCAAGGACCTGGGTGGCCTTCCCCTCCTTGCCATTTATGCCAAGAGGGGCGTACCATTTTTGCTGTACAGTAGTTGAATTACTTACTTAGTGCCCGGGTAGCTAGGCCTTAAGGGCAAGAAGACAAAGCTGGCAAGCTTACCCTGCAGGGACAGAGGTCACTACTAAGTATAAGAGAAAAAAAAAACGCGCCATTTGCCATAGTAACCTGTACTGTGCAAATACGCACATGCTGGCTGAACTCTATGTTTCTCCTGGAGCAAAGGAAACTGCACCTTACCTGAGGACAGCAGAAGTCTGTCTGGGTGTGACAGTGACAGTGAAGGGACTCCTCACCCGAAGCAACTAAAGGGCCCAGTAAGAAAAGCCCCTGCCACAGCACGCACAACACTTCCATCAGTGCGCTCTGCATTTAGGCCCAGCAAAGCAGCAGGGAGTTAGTAATGCCACCAACCCCATCCTCATTAACGGGAGTTAGCCCAAGGAGGCTTAGTTCTATTACAACACCCTATCAAGTGGGTAAATGGCAGTCCCTCAGGTCGCTGCTAGGGATGGGCAAATTTGACCCGCTTAGTTTCAGCAAAAATTCACTGCCGGCGAATTGTCACAGACGCCCATTAAAGTCTATGGGCATCCAAAAAATTTTGTTGTGGGGCGAATTTTTTTTTTGACGTGCTTTTTTTTTTTTTTTTTGATGCACGCCACCATACAAGTCTATGTGTGTCATTTTTTCGGCGAAACAAGGCGAAAAAATTCGCCCATCCCTATTCGCTGCTGGACCTTATAAATTACATGCCTACCACTGATACCAAGACCAGAGCAAAGGCAAAGTGCAGGTCAAAGAGGCGTAGAAAGACAGAACATGGGGGATCCCCTTCTGCCTCAGGGCTAGAGAGCCACATAGAGGAGACCAGTCCTGAGTTCCTTCAACAACAGACAGATCTGGAACATGAGGCAACCTTTGTCAGGGGCTACCTAACGCCAACTAACTGATCTCATTAGCTGGTTTAAGTCCACAATTAATCAGTCTATGGATCAAAAGGCAAACCCTAGATGGAAGGCATGGCCTCCCTCCCCACCAGATTCTGACCGTTCGTCAGGGGAAATTTATCAACATCCTTCTGCCTCCGTGAGTGTAGATTTAGATGAGTCTAATTCGGAAGCAGAGACGCCTTACTAAGTTAGTTCTGAAAAGGGTCGCAGGCTACTTAGGAATATGCTCAAGACCCTTGTGATCAAGGATACATCAGAACCAGTCTCAAAAGCTGAAAGGGTACTTGGCACGCAGACAAAGAAAGCCAAGTGTTTTCCATTCTTCAGATCAATTATGCAAGCCATTGAGTCAGAGTGGCACACTACTTAAAGGTGCATGAAACTAAGAAAACAATTCTTCCAAAGGTAGATTCAGCCATTTCTCGCCTCTCTAGATACACTACATTACCAACTGAAGACGCCACAGTATTCAAAGACCACATGGATAAAAAGATGGAGAATAAGCTCAGAAGGGGCTAAGTGAAAATAGCAGCTACTTTCTGGCCAGTGACGGCGACAGCTAAATTTTGGGTTCAAGAACTCATTGACCATTATGAGCATGACACATTACTCCAAACCGAGTTTACCAACCTGACATTTTCAGGGGAGCCTCTGTTTGGTCCAGAATTACAACAGATTATCACTGAGGTTACAGGAGGAAAGAGCACTTTCCAACCTCAAGGGAGGCGAATGCGGCTTGAGAGTACACACAGACAACACAACAGACAATGGGGTTCTTCCTCCCGTTCCTTTCATCCCAATTTGACCTACAGGAACCAAAGTCATGATCAATCCACATCGTCTTTCTACCCTAACTGTAAGAACACTACCTGGCCTCCCTGCCAGAAGCAGGGGAAAAAAACAGGACCACTAAAACCACCAAAAAACGACACATGAAGGTCACACTGCACCGGGGTCAACAGGGGCAGTAGAGGGAAGGCTTCTGTTGTTCTACCAGGTGTGACAAGACAGCAGGGAGGGCTACAAGATCCCTTCTGACCTCCCTCCCCTCCCAGAGAGCATTCGTGCCCTCCTCTATCCCCCGCAATCCCATCAAGCACAGAGCACTCATGACATGTACTGTATACAAGAACTGCTGCAAAACAGGGTCATTGTAAGGGTCCCACTCCAACAGTTCAGGAGTTTCTATACCAACATCTTCCTAGTCAACAAGCAATGGGGGCAGTACAGACCAGTGCTGAACCTGAAACGGCTGAACAAATACACCAAAACCATCAGAGGTTCCTGAGGTTTGCAGTGGCAGGAAAACACTTACAATTCTGGGCCATGCCATTGGGGTTGACCACGGCACCACGCATCTTTACCAAAGTTCTACCTCCAGTTATAGCCATCCTAAGACAAAAAGGCATCATGGCACTCTCCTACCTGGACAACATGCTAATCACTACAGACAACGGAGCACCCCACACAACAGACAATCCATGTTCTAAGAGAGTTCGGATGGCTCATCAATCAAAAAAAGAGCACACTGAGGTCAACACAAGAGATTCGCTTCTTAGGGATGATGTTCAACTCGATAGCCCAGGCAAACTCCCTTCCGGAGGACAAACCTGCAGATCTCAACAAGATGGTTCTTATTAAAAAGGTTAACGTCGGCAGAAGACTGCCTGAGATTATTAGGCATAATGGTTTCATACCTGGAGATTATCCCATACTCACACTTCCATATGAGACCACTTCAAACAGCTTTCTTCCGTGTATGAGACAAAAATCACAAAGATCTTTCTTAAATCATCCCTCTCCACAACACAGTCAGGGCACAGGTGACATGGTGGATGGAGAGCCACAACCTAACTCAGGGCCACCTATGGGCACTCCCTCCGTGGAAGGTAATCAGCACAGACGCCAGTTTTCCAGCGCAACAGAACATATTTATTTTCCAGCAAACCAGACCACAGTTTAGTGGTCTCTTTCTAGAAGACTACTAATAAAATTCTAGTGTGAATTCTAGTGCAATTGTGTTCTCTGCACTAGATATAAAGCCCCCTTGACTGCTCCATACTAGAAAAAAGCCAGTGTGGGGAAGTATTGGGGGGCAGAATCAGCTAAGCTTCCTCAGGGCAGTTCTATGTGCCGAATCGCCCCTGTTTTTAAATTCAAGCAAACGTAGAGCAATAATTGACTAACACGTTTTTACTTTAACAATAGTTCAGGTAGGCTAGCACCAGCATTTGTAATAAATTCAACAATATTAATGGTGAACCCTAAAAATCACATCTCCTATGGCTTGTTCATGAATGAATGTATTTCTGACCATTGGGGACAAGTAAGAAATAGATTCTTTGGCTTCAATTTCCAAAAATATCCCTTGTAATTGATAAAGCAAGATGGTTATAAGAAGGAAGAAATATAGATATTCCCATTTTGATAAGAAATTTCCAGGGTACTTAGAACTCAAAAAGAAAATAGTCAGCAACTTATTCGGACATATGTAAATGATAAGCTGCCTTTCTTGAAGCACTATTTCTAGTTCATAAACCTGTTATGTGGATTAGAATCAGAAGCCTCAATAATGAATTGCAAATAAGGCCTCTTGTGATGAATATGTAAGAGCTGCTGTTCTGTGACAGTACACAATGCAGGGCTGGAAATCTAAATGAGCCTATCCTGTTAGGCATATAGTAGTAATTGGACAAAAATAAAAGCTTTTCTTCAAATAATAACAAAAGTGCACATCTCTGCCCATAGAAATGTCAGGCTAAAATATTGTCAGGTTACAACAAATCAAATACATCAAGCAATACAATCAAAAGAACAGATTTTAGAACTGATTTACATCTTTAAACATGTTATAAATGTGAGCACATTTGATCACACCCAGTTTTATTTATGCAAAATGCTTTTTTTTCCCCATTTATTCGTAATGGAAATATTTGCTATTGTTTGTAATATGACAAACAACCATCACGCACAATAGACTGAGCATATAAGGGAACAGATGCTTGAAATGAAGTTTAAGCAAGAAGAAAGACAGCCTGCTGCGCATAATATTAAACATTTAACTCAAATTAAAAATTTTTCCCCACATGCATTTCCTGAATAGAATTGATTCTGTCTAGCATAAAATTGTAGATTCTCTCAGCATTTCCAATGCAAACATTTTCCAACAATGTCAAACATATTCAACTGTATCTGTTATCCTTTAACCTTACATATGCATTAGAAAATAGTTACTGCACAATAGTGAGTGTTTTTAATGCACACATTTCTCTCATAATGAAAATGATAGGAGCATTTGCCCAGGACAGAAGTGCAAAAGTGTGCCCCTTAGTGCTCATGCTCAGGGGAAGGGCTGTGCTCTGTATCTTGCACAGGATAAAAAATCTAAAGTGAGGTGCAGAGGTCAGTATCAGTGGATGTAGGCCATCCCTGCATCAGTTGGTAAAGACAGGGCCCTGTTGTAGTGTGTGTTCTCTCTTGCTCCCAAAATTGCACTTCTTAAAGTGATACTGAAATTAAAAAACTAACAAACTAAAAAAATATGAATGTACATTAAAAGTAAATGAAAAGTTATTTATCGATCATGTTGGTAATTTTTCACTGATAAGTATGTGTCACGTTCGGCACTCTATATCCAGAACCCAAGTTAGGCTCACTGGTCTCGGCTCTCACTTCGGCCTTTAACCTCGGGAGGAGCCCTCGGCTAATCGGATGCCGCCAGGTCTTATTTGAGAGAGGAGCAAAGCTAATGGTTCTGGACGAGCAAAGAGGCACGATCATCTCACCAGGATACTGGAAGGAAGAACACCACCAGGAACAGGCAGGCCGGGCCAGCACAAGCCGGTTAGAATAGTCAGACAGGACAGAATCAGGATTAGAGAGCATAGAATAATCAGTGGACAAAGGTCAGAATAGTCACAGACAGGCAGGTTCAGGATTGGAGAGGTCAGAGTAGTCACAGACATGCAGGTTCAGGATTGGAGAGGTCAGAATAGTCACAGACAGGCAGGATCAGGATTGGAGAGGTCAAAGTTGTCTTGTCCCTTATTAACTCTATTCAGGCACCTTACACTGGCTTTGCAGGAACTCTGAAGCATGTGGGTAAAACAGTGAACCAGAGCACAGGCACACACAGGAACTGATCTTGTAGAGAATAACTTTTACTAAGAGTTAAAACAGCAACATATAATAGCACACTGTAAAATGGTGGCTTAGTCTTTCTAACACACTCAGCACAGGAACAGGAAGGACAGAACTTGTGACCAGCTGCTGTTCCTAGCTTAAGGTGACAGCACAATATATTACATCCTCCGTTTTTAACAAAGTCTCCCCTGAGCACAATCTATATCTAGCAGGCTTCATTACAGTCCTTCCAAAGCGAGTGCTTCTTTGTTCTCCAGTTGGCCATCACTTCCAAAGTTGTACAGCCTCTAGGAATCATTTTTGTACCCGCATAGGAAACTAAAACAGTTGTTGTTGGTTCAATTTTCACAGAAGTGGACAGGGTATTAACCATTGCAATTGGTAATACATTAGCTTCTGCTCCAGTATCTAGCTTAAATGTAACTGTATTTTCTCCAATGGTTATATCTGTATACCAGGCATCATCTAGTTTCTGGGCCTGTGTATATTTATTTGCTGCCTGCAAGACACCAATAGACAGAGAGTCTATTTCCTTTGACTTCTCTTGATTCTTTTTTAAAACAGGATTTTTTGTTCTGCAGCACTTAGCAAAATGATTCTTTCCACTGCATTTGTGACACGTTGCCCCATAAGTTGAACACTGTCTTGGTTTGTGCTTTTGTCCACACTGTTTGCAGCTATAAGTCTATGTCAGGTGATTTCTGCATGCCTTGCTTTATGTGTCCTGACTTTGCTTGTCCTGTGCATATTCTTTGCTTACTGTACTCTGTGACAGTGCTTGCATGTGCCTTTCAGTTGCATTTGCATCCATAGCTTCAACTTGGGCTTTTGTTGTCTCTTTAATTCTGCAGATTGACACAGCTTTCTCTAATGTTAAATCAGAATCCGCTAACAGTTTCTCTTTCAGTGCAGGATTGATAATGCTGAACACAACTTTATCTCTGAGCATGAGATCTTCTGTGTCTTTAAATTCACAATCTTTTGCTTTCAGTTTCAGCTCTGTCAGAAACTTGTCTATACCCCCAGTATCTGGCATGGGGTGTGTCCAGAATTGATATCTCTCAAACACACTGTTTTTTCTAGGATTGCAGTGCTTTCTGAAATGTGACAGCAGCTCATTCATAGTGGGTGCTTCAGGAGTCTCATATACCACATTCATAGTAGTATACAGCTCCAAGCCTTCTTCCCCTATTGTGTGTAACAGAATGGCTATTTTCTTTGCCTCTGGATATTTGGAAGCACCAGTTGCAGTCAGATACAGCTGTAATTTCTGTTCCCACCTCCACCAGTTTTCACTGAGGTTGCCAGAAAATATTAAAGGATTTGGAGGTTTAAACTGCTCCATTTTTAGGTAGGCACACAATCTTCTATCTGTGTTAATGTCCCCTTTAGTAGACAGTATATTCTTCTTTAACTACTCACAGTTCTGTGGATATTTGCTTGCAGATTTCTGGTTAAAGTCCAACTTCTGACACCATGTCTTGTCCCTTATTAACTCTATTCAGGCACCTTACACTGGCTTTGCAGGAACTCTGAAGCATGTGGGTAAGACAGTGAACCAGAGCACAGGCACACACAGGAACTGATCTTGTAGAGAATAACTTTTACTAAGAGTTAACACAGCAACATATAACAGCACACTGTAAAATGGTGGCTTAGTCTTTCTAACACACTCAGCACAGGAACAAGAAGAGCAGAACATGTGACCAGCTGCTGTTCCTAGCTTAAGGTGACAGCACAATATATTACAAAAGTAGTCAATCCGGCAGGCAAGGGTCAAAACACCAAAGAGCAATAGAATTAACAAGGAATATAACACCCAGGAACAAGCTAATTGAACTTAACAACGGGCAGTGTGCTGAAATCTAAATTCCCCTTTTATACCATTTTGAATTTCGCGCCATGCATGATGACGTCATCACGCAGCGCAAAAAAACAGGAAGCGCACCGGCATGCATGCCATAAGGAACCCGGACACCAAAGGAGAAGGATGCATGTGGCGGGTGTCCCCGCCGGAAGCATGGCGGGCACCCCCGCACGCCCAGGGAAAAGCCACTGGACCACCAGGGTAAGCGTTCGCCACTAGACCAACCGGGAAACTTTTCCTTACAGTATGCTTTTGTAAGTAATTGTTACTTGTTTATTTTGCCAACCTGACTGTCCCTTTTCAATCTGTCAGTTACTATTTTTAATGCTAAGGGACTACTGCTGCAAAAAAAATGGCAGCCCCCTCTCATAGAGGAACACGGGGGATCAGATAGGTGGTGTAACAGCATAGAGCAAATACTTTTAAGACAAAATTATGATAAGCATGCAAAGACAATGTCATGATAGATTTAATTTCTGGTGTCAGTATCTCTATAATGATGTACAAGTTGGGGGGCAGAGGGGGGGCTGTGTGCCACCCACCTTTCATGAATACAGACAGGGCCATCTCAGAAATCTTGATACCCAGAACAAGTGATTTGTTTGGGGCTCCCCATGAACGCAAGTGGCAAAGAGGTGCTTAATAATCTTGTTGCATTAAGGTTTTGAGCACACCAGAACATAAATATTTTTTTCCCAGCAACCCAGACCACATGTCAAAATTGTGTGAATTCTAGTACATTTGCATTCTTTGCGCTAGCAATGCAGCCCCCCTTGACACAATCCAGTGATAGAGAAATGTCAGTGTGGGGAGCATGGGGGAGCAGAATAATCTAAATTGCCTTAGGGCAGCCCCTGTATCAAGCTTTACAACAAACTGTAGAATAATCATTGGCTTACACGTTTTCTTTTTTTTCTTTTTTTTTTTTTTTATTAACAATTTTTAAGATTTTACAACAACTCCCATCAAGCAGGAGAGATTATAAAGTAAGAAGAGGAGAGAGGAAATGAAGGAAGGAAAGGGGGGGGGGAGAATGTGGAGAACTGGCAAGTTCCGCTGTAGTAGCAATACACAATAAGCATTGGATAACCCATAATACCAACAGGAAACGCGTAAATTTCATGCATGAGCAAGCACGAGCCATATGCAATTACACATATGTATAGATTTACACACATGTGTACATACATTGATTTGTAGGAGGAATCAAATGATATAAAGGAGTTGCCAATAGAATACGTAGTAGGATATCCGTAACCCAAACCAAGCTTTATGACTGTCATTGCCCAAGAGAGAGGTAGAAGTATGTACGTTCATATAGTTGAATCCGCTCAAATTCAGCTTTTATCTCCGCATATGTGGGTAAAGAGGGCTGTTTCCAGTTCCTTGCTATTAAGGTTCTGCCAGGTAGTAACAGCCGAGTAAGAGTCCTCCTGGTTCGTTTATCTCTTTGTTCAGGATCATAGCCCAACAGTGCTAGTGCTGGGTTAAGTTTAATGTGAGGGTCAGCAAGGTCGTTTATTAGCAGGTTCTCTGCTTCCCAGTACTGTGTCGCAGTTGAGCAGGACCACCATATATGTAACATAGAGCCCGACTCTGCCAGGCACCGCCAGCAAAGATCGGGTGTGCTTGGAAAAGCCTTATGAATTTTATCGGGGGTCATGTACCACCTGTACATTATTTTTACGGTCAGCTCATGATGGTTCAGTGCTCGTGAGTATTTGGCCGTGTTTTGAAACAACCGGTTCCATAGATCTGCCGATACAGGTAATTGCAAGTCTTTTTCCCAGTGCACTAATGCCGGTGGAGTTTTCACCACACCATGCTGTAGTAGTAGGTTGTAGATAGTTTTGGTTCCTTTCTTTTTCCCTATAGGGGTCCAGCATTTAACTTCAAATCGAGTTGGTTGGTGTAGTCCATTCCAATGCTTTGTAAGTAGTAAATGTCTTATTCTTATATATGTATACAACTGTGCACTCGGGAGACTATATTCAAGTCCTAGGTTGGAGAAGGTTTTCAGTCCATCTTGATCGTAGAGGTCACTTATCTTAGTTATTTCCTGTGTCCGCCATTGGTTCAGACACAAGTCTGGAATAATCTCTTCCAAGATGTCAAGTGGCAGGAGCGGGGTCGGGGGATTGGTGAGATTGTGGTTATGTTTCGTAGTGTACCATGACCATAAAGTTGCTTGTATGGGTAGAGGCAAACTGTCCACAATGGTGCGGTGATGTTTGTCCATAGACCATATATGTGCTACGGTTGAGTGTCCCAGGTGGGATTTGTAAATCCAATTTTCCATGTCTACCCATTTCTTGGAACCTAAGGGTAGATGCCAATCAGATAATTGGTCTAGGATGGTGGCTTTGTAATAACGTTGTAAGTTAGGGCATGCAAGGCCTGCGTTTTGTTTAGTTGCGTACATAATGTCCTATGATATTCTTGGTTTCTGTTTGTTCCAAATGAAGGTTGATAAGAGTCGCTGGAGCTGTTGAAAAAAGTTGTGTAACGGAATGGGTAGAGCCCGAAATTTTTACAAAATTTTTGGTACAATTAGCATTTTCACGGCGTTGATTCGTCCTAGCCAGGATACATATAAGGTGTTCCACTTCTGTAGGGTGGTATTAGTATCCTGCAGAATTTGACCATAGTTGTATCGGTAAAGGTACATTGGGTTCGCTGTCATTTTGGTGCCCAAGTAGCCAATCGCATTCACTTGCCAGTCTAGGTCATAGTCCCGCTTTAGCCTGAGAATGTCCACATCTGGCATATGTATTGGTAGCGCTTGCGTCTTAGTGATGTTCAATTTATAATGCGAGAGTTGACCAAATCGCCCAATTAAATCAAACAGTTCCTGTAAAGCAATTGCAGGGTTAGTTATTGTTAATGCAATATCATCTGCGAACAGTAATATCTTATGTTCCTGGGGGACTATCGTAATACCACGGATTCCCTGTCGCTGCCTTATGGCCTGGGCTAGTGGCTCTATGCTTAGAATATAAATAATAGGCGAGAGGGGGCATCCCTGCCGGGTCCCATTCGTTAGCGAAAATGGATTTGATAAAAAGCCATTAATGTTTACTTGAGCAGTCGGATCTGAATATAAAGCCATAATGGCTTTGATAAATGGGCTAGGAATTTGGAATGCCTCGAGGACCAGTGTAAGATAAGTCCAGTTCACACGATCGAATGCCTTCTCGGCGTCTAGTGCTAATACTAAGGATGAGGTGTTACTTTTGTGTAATTGTTGTATTAAGGTGATCAGTCGTCTCGTGTTATCATGGAGTTGGCGACCTTGTACAAAGCCTGTTTGATCATTGTTGATTAGGTGGGCTAGTACAGATTGCAACCTTTTTGCTAGTATGGAGGCGTAAATTTTTAAGTCGCCATTGAGGAGAGAGATGGGGCGATAGTTTGGGCATTGAGTGTCGTCTTTGCCTGGTTTGGGAATGGTTGAAATATATGATTTCAGCATTTCCTTTGGGAACTTCCCTTGTATGGCTGCTGCATTTAAGGCTCTAGTAAGGTAGGGAGAGAGTAAGTTGGCGAAGGTTTTGTAGTACATATTCGTATACCCATCAGGGCCTGGGGCTTTATGTTTTGGCATAGTGCTTATTGCGTGAAGGACCTCTGCATTCTCGATTGGGCTAGTTAAGGTAGCAAATGTAGAGTTAGGTAGAGCAGGAAGGTTTAGCTGGCCAAGGAATGTACGTATATTCGCCTCTGAGGATATGGTCGTGGACGGGTCGTCCTTAAGATTATAGAGGCCACTGTAAAAATTTGCAAACGTATCTGCTATATCTTTAGGATTGACCTTAATTTGTTGAGATGCAGTCTGTATTTTCCCAATCCTATACTGTAGCGTTTGTTGCACTAATTGTTTCTTAAGAGTGGCTGTTGCTCTGTTTCCCATAGTGTATGATGTACATTTAAGTTTTGTAAGCTGAACTTGGCATCCACCTAAAATCAGCAGGTTGACCTCCTCCCTGAGCCAATACAGTGGGTGAGGGAGCCGTGCGTTTTAGTCGTTCTAACTGGCTAATTTTAAGTAGTAACTGTTCTTGTTTTGCCCTTGCTGTTTTTACTCTATGTGAGGCTATACTGATCAGTTGCCCTCTAATCACCGCCTTATGAGCGCACCAAAGGTTAAGATCAGCTATGTCAGGGCTATCATTCAGGGAAAAGAAATCAGATATACTAGTTGTCAGCTGATTCTGAATTCCCTTATCCAATACAAGTGCATTATTGAGTCTCCATGGGGGTCTAGTAGAAAATTGATGCTTCTCCTGAAGTGTAAATGCTACAAGGGAATGGTCCGTCCAAGTTGTGCTTTGTATTGTACAGTGAGATGTTAGGTGGATCGTATGCGGGAAGATCAGGAAAAGGTCTATTCTAGTGTGTGACTTGTGATAGGCTGAATAGTAAGTGAAATCCTTTAGAGTGGGGTTATGTACTCTCCACATGTCATATAAGTTATGCTGCTCCAGCAATGTTGTAAACCTAAGGGATTCTTTGGTTACCGTTTTGCTATATTGTTTGGGCAGGGCTGAGGCTGGGGGGGGGGGGGTCCTATCCATTGCTGGATCCAATATATTATTGAAATCCCCTCCGATTATGACTATGCCTTGTTTGACAATCTGGACTTGGTCTAATACCTGCTTCAAAAATACATTCTGACCAGTATTTGGGTAGTAAAGATTAACCAAAGTGTATTTCTGTTGATTAATGCGGCATATGACAATTAAACATCTGCCCTTGGAGTCAGCCAAATGCCTTACACTTTCGACGTTTATAGAATTCCGAACTAAAATGGCTACACCTCTTTTTTTGGTATGCGAGGTCGCAGCTGCTAACATTTTGAAATATTTATTTTCCACCTTACTTTGATCTTTTACTCTGAAATGAGTTTCTTGAAACCAAACAATGTCTGCATGCCGCCGTCTACATTCAGCAAGTGCTAGCAATCTCTTTCGGGGGGTATTCAACCCCCTTGCATTAACACTAACACATTTTAGGACCATTGATACATCGCAGAATTGCTAAAGTGAGCGCATTTGGCTGAAACCATTGGGCTAATAACACATGCATCATAGAAATATTTTTTGTCTCCAGAGTAGGATAGGAGGGTGAAGAAGGGAAAGCATGAAACAAACAGAACAATAATAACGTATGTACAGTGGTGCCAATCCAATTGGCTGTTCTCTTGTTGCCTGCATGCCCTATGTGGGCAGAAAGTTCAGCAATAAAGAGTAGACAAGGGGTAGATAGATCAGACGTTACGATCTGAAGTGGTACATTCTGGTGAGTGGAACTGTAATCTGGGCAGGTGACCCAGGGTGGGGAAGATGATGCAGTAGTTAATTAAGCAATCAATTAACTAGTTAAGTATTAACTTTACTCCATTCCTGGTCGATATGCATATGACCCAGCGAAGCTTGTGGCGGCTGTTGCACTTCGTTTTGGAGATTCCAGTGCTTGAGGGCAGCTTTACCCTCGGCCACAGTGGCAATGATTTTGGTTGTATTTTGCCAGTGAACAATCAATTTGGTTGGGTACCCCCCACTTATATGGTATGTCATTCTGGCACAGGGTCTGGGTCACTCCAGCTAACTCGCACCTCTTTGCCATGGTAGCTGATGAAAAATCCGCAATAATCTGTATTTTATCATATGGGGATGGTATAGTTTTGTGCTGTCTGGTAGACCGCATCAGGTCCTCTTTAACCTGAAAGAAATGGATCCTGAGGATTGTATCCCTTGGCGCACTACTCGGTGCAGTCTTGGATCCTATCTATTATGAGGTGGCCTGTGGGGGTTTCTGGGAGCACAGCCAGTATGAGATCTTGGGCATACTGACAAAGCTGAGTTGTAGGATGTCCTCTGGAATCCCCCTTAACCGCACATTATTCCTTCTAGACCTGTCCTCTAAGTCAGCAATCTTGTTTTGCAGCCTCTCTATCTCTGTATCCTCCGTGTTAACTGCGTCAGCCATGGTGTTATGCACTTGTACCAATTCAGCCATCTTGTTTTCAAGGTGGTCAGTGCGTTCAACAATAGCTTGCATTTCTGCCTTCAAATCCTGCACAGCACGTCTAGTATCTGAGCGAATGCCTTCCCTGAGCTGTATGAGCATAACTTTTAAGTTTGCCTGTGTCAAGCATTGCGGGTCATCATCATACTTATCTGTCTGTTGCTCTGTAACAGCTTCATTTCGCGCTGGCGAGGATGCGCTGGAAGAGGATTGGGCGCCATCTTGGGCCTTACTGCGCAGAGACCCGTAGAAGTCAGTGAGCTGCAGCGGCTACTGCTTAGGCCTTCTCCTGGTCATGTCCGCTGGTGTTCCCGAGCGTTTGCTGCCGGTTACCCCCCCTGGGACTGTTAGATTGGACCGCTTTGTGCCACACAGGACCGGAGCCACAGGAAAATGCGTGCAGCTACATGCACGCGCAAGCCACGCCCCCTTACACGTTTTCTTAAACAATACTTCAGGTAGGCTAGCACCAGTATTTGTAAAAATTCACCCAAAACTCCAGTTCCCTATGTATTGTTCCCAAATGATAGTGTTCCTGACTATTAGGGCCAAATAGCTTCTGTGACTTTAGTATTCAAACAGTTCTCCTGTCCCCTAACATGAACCCAAGCAAATAATACCAAAATTATTTTTTTATTATGCTGTGTAAAATGAAATTCGATGAAAGAATGGTGTAAAAAGCTGTGTAAAATAAATGGAGATTTTATCAAGGTGTGTGTGTGTAATTTTACACCATGCAAATACTAGATTTGGCTATTTTACATTGCTTCCGGTGGAAAAAATCACTCCATTTTTTACACTGCAAATCCTAGTGATGTGTGATGTATTATCCAGCTGTTTTTTACACAACATAATTAAGCACTTAGGTAGCTTTTGCTAGAACTAATATGTTTTATTTTCACAGCTACAATGATACTCACAAATCATATATATCTTTGGCTCCATGTTACTGGATGTGAGGGAAATATACATAGTTGAATTTGCCTCTCTCTCCAAAAATTGTCAGAAACATGAATTTTATGGGTCCTGGGTCCACATTGATCATTCACATATTAAGGAGTGGGGATTTTACTAGGGATGTGACCTTTCTGAAATATATTTTGACTGGCCTGCCATGGGAGGTACTACTTGATGATGTCATGGTGGTGGGAAATAGATCAGCCGGTGATGTCACAGGGTGGGAAATGGGCAGGCAAGTCAAATCAGGGGTGGGGAAAGGGCATTTTGGGAAAATGTAAGACGTGGGAGAGGTGAAATTTAAAAGGGTGGGTTTATCAGTGAAACACTTTAGGAAGGGGAGGAGAAGAATGCAATTACAAATTTACTGGTAACTACATTGCTGGTAAATATGTACCCTGGCTGTAGCTGGTGTTTTTCTGACTACGCCGGTCAAATACTGGCCAGGTGATAACCAAACAGAGCCCAGCATTTCTTGTCAAATAAACCATTGATTGATAAAATCTTGGTTCTGGTCAGTCATGTTGAAGACTTCCTTAAACTCTTGTATTGTATTTGGGTCTGGTCAAGCATTGTGAGCACATTGGTGTTGAGTGCTTATCAGTGTGCCAACTTAGGAGCTAGAGAAGTTCTACATTTAGGGTTGCTACTTTTGGCCTCTGCAAAAAACCTTTGGGGACAGGGCAGGGACTGTGGGGGTTGAGGCATGACTGCGACACCAGAGGTGGGTATTGGCTACGTTTTTGGTCAGGTTTTACAGTACTGAAACCCCAGCAGATAGTATTTGAACCAAACAGCTCCAAAAAAAATCAAAGAGTCCAAAACTGGACAGGCTGTAACCCTATGTGCAGATGCATAGTTAGCATAATTATATTGCAGACTGTTTTGTTTTTAAACTGTCAATTTAGTATTAAAATTTACAATACGATTTACATATTTTTCACTTTTGACTTTGATTAACCTTTATTTGCCATTAACAGAACTGTCATTTCTGTATCACTTGATTCAGAAGGATAACATTAAGGCTTCTCTTGTGAAGCTTGCTGTCCTTACACTCTCTCCTGTTTATACTTCATCAGAGAGACATTTTTTAAAGGCAAAAACTAAATAATGCATCAATCAGTGGCAGGAAAATGATCAAATCTAATGAGTCCTAGTTTATGTAAGAGCCACTAGAATACCTGCTTATTACAGTGAATAAGTTAAGCTGCTTTATATATTAATTTCAAATTTAACTATTTGAAGCACTCCAAATGTAATTCTATTACTCTTTAAAGGTCAGATACATTATAATTCCTTATAAATATGCTTTGTGCTGTGCATTGGTGGAATGTTTTCAAGGGCATATCTTTTAACCTCCATACAGTTAGAGGTAACAGAAAACATACACCATCTAACAACCTTGATAGGCTGAAAATAAATGTATTCAGATGGTCAACATTGTAATTTAAATTATATAATAAATTATTCTACACATTTATATGATTGTGACCTTTTCTATACTGCAGTTGTTCTTTTCTTGGTTACCTTAAAGGACTCTTCACAAAAAAGCCAGCATACATACAAGCCCCATTTAAGAATGAAAAACAACCAGTGGAATATGTATGTGCTATATAAATAAACAATAATCTATCTCTACTATATAAATGCACAATACTATGTCTGTGCTATGTAAAAAAACATTAATGATATCAGTTAGTTGCCATAGCTGCTAAAACATCTAGGGCACTATATAAAGCTGGGCTACGATAACTATTTAGGAGAGCTATGGGCATCCTTACCTTAACTGGCCTTGAAGGAGAAGTAAAAATAATTAAAAAAAACCCTACCCCCTACACTTCATAGACCCCCCCCAGCCTAGCTGCTACCTCGGGCAAATGCCCCTAACTTTTTACTTACCCCTCAGTGCAGAATCACGGCGTCGGAGTTCACGGGTGCCATCTTCTTCTTCTTCTTCTTCAAGCAGTGAGGTTGTGGAATGCACTGCCGGGTGATGTTGTGATGGCTGATTCAGTTAATGCCTTTAAGAATGGCTTGGATGATTTTTTGGACAGACATAATATCAAAGGCTATTGTGATACTAAGGCAGTAAATCTAGTAGTTGTAAGTGCTGCGCTCAGTCTAAATCACATATGAGTTCTTGCTTTCTGCACCAAAAAGTTTATGCGGGTCCACCTGGTCCGCAAATTGAAAATGAATAAGAAGGCAGGGAGTTTGGTGCGCTAAGTCAGTAATCCGTCCCCAATATCTAGATAGGATAGAAAGAGTATATAGTGCAATATTGCCAATGTAGTCTTGTTAAAAATTGCTACTCAGAGCTACTCACAATTTTGAGATTCTTAACAGGCTTTTAATTGGCTCATTCACGCTGAGATCGATCCTTGGGGTAAACCTGCAATTGGATAGCTGCGATAGTGTAATACTGTCAGGATTTTACGGAGGTTTTTAAGGTTATTTGTACTCACCGAGTATCGGGTAAATGTAGGCGTTTAGAGATGTATGTTTGTAGCACGGGATGCCGTCTCGCAGTAGGTGTCAGGCTTGCGGTAATGCAGTCTGTGGTTTCCGCGATCTTCTTCGTTGCGCTAAAGTTCATTCAGAGCAATGTTCTGTGTGTTCACGGTCCCAGCGCTTTGAAGTGGACGGTGAGTACGGACCAGTAACTTCAGGCTTGCACTAAGCACGGGGGCTGTCGGCACGGTGATCAGACCTTCCTGGATGTCACTCACGTGTTTGTTTGCAGCAAGGAGTCTTCCAGCGTGTTGGTGCAGGTTTACCGGCGATGTGTTGCAGCTACTCAGATAAGATATTGAATGGATTTTCGGGGGGATAGAAAACGACTTGGCTAGCAAGTATAATTAAAGATATATAATTTATTCAAAAGATAAAAGCCCAACGCGTTTCGTATTTCATATACTTCATCAGGGTATTGTGATACTAAACTCTATAGTTAGTATAGGTATGGGTATATAGAATTTTAATTAAAAGTAGGGCGGGGTGTGTGTATGGATGCTGGGTTTTCATTTGGAGGGGTTGAACTTGATGGACTTTGTCTTTTTTCAACCCAATTTAACTATGTAACTATGTAACTAACTAAGTAGACTTATAATATGAAGATCCAAATTACAGAAATATCTGTTATCCAGAAAGCCCCAGGTCCTGAGCGTTTTGGACAACAGGTCTCATACCTGTACTAGTTGAGTTGTTTGCAGTAGGAAATGTTAGGTTGAGATAGCATATGAATGAATAATTTGAACAAAGGGCAAAAATTATAAAACCTACGTAAAAAAATTATATTAATAAGCAGCCACTATAATTTTTTAAATAACAGCAGCAAGATTTGATGTACCCCTTTACCAGATAACACTTACTACGTTATAGCTTCAACAGTTCTCCTGATGTCTATGAGAATTTTTTACCAATATCATTTTTAAGAAATGGCTAGCTAATAGCAATACAAATTGAAAATCATTTATGGGAATACGATAAACTAATCAAGTGACAGCATATGCCAAAATGCCATGAAAAACCAATACCTAGGACAATATGTTTATCTTTCAAAGGAGATAGTGCCAGCTGTGATAATTAACCTGGTTTATAAGTATTTTAACCCAAATGCATGCATATAACCCTAGGAATTTCCTTTAGAGACAACAAAGATAATCACATAATTAGTATATTAAATTGTAAGACTCAAATACTGTATACCAGCCCACATCAAATATATCTTATTAAAGTATATTTTATTAACAGTTTGTAGGCTGCTCATTCTCAGTTAAGGATATGTATCAAAAATTAAACACTGGCATAGATATCTCAATCTCTCAAGACCAATTCTTTGCTTTACATTTATTCTTTTTTCACAAGCTGTGACTAAAACCATTCTGGTGCTGTTCTTATCCTTAGTGCAGGATGCTTTTCTGTAGTTTACTGTATGAATGAGGAAGAGCAGGCAATACTATTAGTGCTAGCTATTAAGGGAGGGAAATTAACCATCCTTTGACAACTTAATAGTACAGTTTAACTTCTAACGCAAGTAGAGGTGAAGTCAAGTAAACAAAAAAACTACACACTCTCTCTTAATGACAGCCTTACTTGTAAAAAGTCCCTTCTATATACAGCCAATTATTTTAGCCCAAAAGGTAAAGTAGAGAAAATAGATTTTTTTTTATTTTCAGAAAAGTAAAAAGAGGGAAAACAATATTTAGTTATAAATCAAACAAAGAAAAGCACTAACCCTTAAAGTTGCACCCCCCTCATCATGAGATCCGACCACTCAGGGAACAAATTGAAATAAACATAACTTTTAATAAATTACATAAAAGCATCCTAAGTCCAGGATAGTATTAAAATAAGGTTAGAAACAGGGAGATGATTGGACCAGAAATAGGTTTAGCGCTGTATAAAATCCACAGATTAAGTCTTAGACCTGTCTGTTGAATCTGCACTAAAGTTACAACGGAGTAAAGACTAGGACAATTATCCAGAAAACTGGAAAAACGGGTCACACACCAGCTTACTCGGCTATCCACTGGAAAACCCAATAGCATGACGTGAGACGGGTAATTTGAATGGCAATTACACAAGGTACAGTAGTTAACCCAGCTCCTTGGTACGATGATAATACACTCCCCAACCACCATTGTTAGACCAGCCCTTCACTGTCAGCCAGCCCACTAGCGGGCTGCTATTGGGTGAAACGTGCATCAGGCGCATTTTAGTTAGGCAGGGAGCTCGATACTAACCAGATGGGGGGGGGGTGCAACCTTAAGGGTTAGTGCTTTTCTTTGTTTGATTTATCAATTATATCCTCAACCCTGCACACCATTCACTGTTTCTCTCCATATGATGGGAGGTGCTCCCTAATTAGTACTTTTACATTTATTTATTTACTGCGCTAAATATCGAGCTAAAACAAGGCAAACTGTGTCCAGGTCTGGTAACTCATAGCAATCAATAAGATTATAGTGTAAACGCTACTTGCTGACAGGTTGCTTTGGTCATGTTAAAGGTGGTTCAATCATGCATACATTCAAATTCCTGGGAATTTATCAGGAGTACAGTGTACTCCAAAAAAGTATAGTATGGCATATGCATGTCACGTAAACATCTGATCTGAATCTGTAAATATGGATTTCATGCTTTGTTTTGCAATATCATATCTAGAAAAAGTAAAAGTGGACATAATTCCTAATTCTCTGCTATCATGATAATAAAGTTTACTTGCACTAATCAACTAATCTTGTTTTCCTCATTGATTTGAAAATCCACAGTCACAGCAAACAGACAGATTTTGTGGAAGTTGTCAGTAAGACGAGCTTTGCATCATCTCTAAATCTTGTGTATGTACTAGAAACTGTGAATCTGTGAACCATAATAATAGAAAATAAACAAATAAGTCAGGTTTCATGTTTAATTTGAAAAGGTCTTTCATTACCAAGCTTACCTTACCTTTCATTACCTGGGTGACAGGTGAGATGTTTGACTTTCATAGTGAATGTTAATACAATAATGTCCAGATAAAGAAGTATAATACATTTGCTTGAATAATAATTCAAAAAGAAAAAATGGTAATGAATATTTAAGAAAATCATTTAGTGATGTCTGCTATTACTTTTGGGTATTTTAAAATTTGCAAAGATTTCCATAGAAATAAGTTCTATTATAGGCAGCCTTTTGTCAAAAAATGTAATGAATTTTCTCACTTTCCAATATTAAAATGTTCCATGTAATTAATGCCAAACTATTTCTTTTTTTCTATAATGCTCTTATGGAGATGTGATGTATATTAGCTATCAATGTAATATTTGAATTCAGTATCTTTAGTTCAAGCAGATTAATCAGAAAAGGTATTATGTCATCTGAAGGACATTGGCAGCATAGTGGCAAAATATACATTTTGTAATTGTACTGTAATTAATGTATTACATTTAGCCTTTATATTATTACTGCTAATTTTTATTTCCAGATTTTGAAAGATCCACCGTGACTTGCCAGTTCTAGCTCATACTCCAATTACTCTTTTCAAGCTTGTTAGAACCTTTATTAATTAATTTATTAGGTTTCGAAAGAACTCATAAATATCTTGGAAATTCAGCAACTGCCTGGATCAGAATGGGGTCTAAGGAAGCAATGTATTTCTGACCCTTCCAAATCATAATTATGCAAGAGATCAATTTATTAATTATTGCTTCTCAAATTTAATGTGAGATATAATTAACTAAATGGGATTCTAATATATTAAATTTAGGGAAGGTTTTCATTCCTCGGTGCAGGCTGAATTACCTAAGGGCCAGTATATGTAATTAAGCATATTTACAGAATGATTTCATACTTATATATATTAGTAAATACCCCCGTTTTTTTTACTTTTTTATTTACTTAAAGGGATACTGTCATGGGAATTTTTTTTTTTCAAAATGCATCAGTTGAATTCTGCTGCCCCAAGACATGTAACTTGTGCTCTGATAAACTTCAGTCACTTTTTACTGCTGTACTACAAGTTGCAGTGAAATCACCTCCCCCCCCCCGTAGCATAACAACAGAACAATGGGAAGGTAATGAGATAGCTCCCTAACAAAGGATAACAGCTGCCTGGTAGATCTAAGAACAACACTCAATAGTAAAAGCCAGGTCCCACTGAGACACATTCATTGAGTAGGAGAAACAACAGCCTGCCAGAAAGCAGTTCCATCCTAAAGTGCTGGCTGTTACTAAAAGCATAGAACCAGGCAAAATGAACTGAAATGGCTGCCTGAATGCAGCAGTGCCAAATATATATATCATCAACAATGTTAAAAATAACATTGACTTTTTGGCCCTCAACATCTTTATAGTTGACTCACAGATTGGCACAAGACTGTTTAGAAAACGGACTGATCGCAATTCGATCCTTCATGCGTCCAGCAATCACCCCCCTGCCACCATAAGAGGTATCCCTTACTTTCAATTTCTGACACAGCTGTGACACTACGAGAGATGTTTAATAGATTTCTAGAAAGAGGCTATACTGAAAAATTGCTTTATAACCAACTTGACCGTGCCTTACAACAGACACAGCCAGACCTATTAATCCCTAAAACACTAGCCAAAGGACCGACCGCCCCATTAATTTATACTACCACGTATTCAGCAGCATCTCATCAACTTACTAACAGTATCAATAAGCAATGGCCAATACTAACAGTATCAATAAGCAATGGCCAATGGCCCAATGCTCAATGCTATGGATGAGACTTTATCCTTACACACAGCACCCAAACCAACAATGGGGTACAAAAGGAACAAAATCTTGAGGGATTTACTAGTTTGCACTGACTTTATCCACAGGGCCAACTCTGAGACAGACAAAAACATGGGGTGTTACAGATGCCCAGACTGTGTTACCTGTAGAAGTCTCCTCACTGGCCCTGACTTTCCCCATCCACATACGGGCAAGAGACTTAAGATTCATCATAGGTTGAGCTGCAACTCATCTTTTGTAATCTATATAATTACCTGCCCTTTGCGGACTTTACTATGTGGGCAAGACATTCACAACACTGAAGGATTGGGGATCATAGGTCCGCCATAAGCAAAGCCCTGAAGGAAGGAAAGGCACTTCAACCAGTGGCTAAGCATTTTCTACTCAAAGGACATTCACTTCTAACTTTCAGGTGTATGGCTATTGATGTCCAACCCCCTCTGGACAGGGGGGGTAATAGAGACCAAGCTCTACTCAGGAAGGAGTCAAGATGGATACATAAACATGATACTGTAGCCCCTCATGGCTTAAATGAGACACTACCGCTGGGTTGCTTTATATGATTTGCCCCAGCACAAATTTCTCAAGATTCCCTTTTTTTAATCTGCATAGAGCTTTTTGTAGATCTTTTTCTTGGGTTATCTCCCCTAGTAGGGTAGCATCTCTATATTTTATTGATTCCCATATACTAACCCAATGATTGTTGACATTACCTGGACTAAGTATGCTTGATACAATGTATTTCTGTTATATTGCAATATTAGTAACCTTCGATTGTTACATTTTTCCTCTCTTTAGATACTTGTAACAGGATTTGCAGTTTATCTACTACTGTCCCAATCACCCCTCTATGGAGGGTGGGTTAAGCAACTTGAGGCTGATTGGCCCCCCTCGAACCCATGCCAATATGTACTACTATTGGAGCACCCAGGACAGACAAGTAAGCTACACCGAGTGTGATAAATCATGAATACCCTGCCCTGGTATGTGGACAGTGAGCCGAAGTGTTGTATGGAACCCCTAGGCGAAGGTAAGCCCTTAAGCAGCCATAAGTCTAAGGTTGCTAGGCTCAATGTGTTATGGCAAGTAGGGACGCTTTCACTAGTATCCTGTATCAGCCTAACACTCTATGCCTATAGCAAAGTCTGGCGCATACCAGCATAGCCAAGCTGGTGAGGACCAAATATGGTTTATTCCGCAAAAATGGTTGATTCCTGAAAAGCGCTAAGACATTAGACCTAGAAGGTGGGTTGCTAGGCAACACGGTACACATCCTGCACACTGAATCTCCTGGAGACCCTTGTGGCCCCGGTCCACTGCTACAGGACATAGGACGGGTAATCTGACCCGCACACCGAGCTTCACTGATGCGCTGACTAACCCGTCTATGTGGTGCCAGTAGTCACGTTACAAAGAAACCCCTCCTGTGACGGTAGTGTGACTTTTAATTTAATTTTTTGCTGGTAACTTTGAACAGATCTAAGCTTTAGCGTACATCCAATTTACGGTTACGTAAAATAGCCTCTTTCCATTAACCTAGTGAACATCTCTCTCAGCTGTGTCTCTGCTGCTTTATTTTGTACTAATATTATGGATGACCCGAAGAAATTGAGAGTATGGGATACCTCTAATAGTAGATGGTGGATGGTTGATTGCTGCGTGCAACACAGAATTCCAATCCGTAGGTTTCCTATATAGTCTTGTCTCTATCATGGAGTCTGAGATGAAAATGTTCAAGTCCAAGAATTCAATGTTAGTGCTGCTATGGTTCAAAGTTAGTTTAATAGGCGTATCCAGATCATTCAAATGTTGGTGTAAAGATAGGAGGGATGCCTCTGAGTCTGTCCATATAAGTAAGAGATCATCTATGTACCGACAATAAGTCAAAATAGACCAATGAGTGGGTATATGTTTGAGGTCTCAAATTCCATCATGAACACGTTTGCATATGAGGGGGTGAGGGCACTGCCCATTACTGTTTCAGCCATTTGGAAAGTAATCTGTCTTTTCAAATCTAAAAAGTTTCTAGTCGGGGTGTGTTCTAGTAGATGAAACAAAAATTCTATGGCCACTACCACTGGTGGTGACGTAAGTAAAGCTTTTATACAGGCTAGAATCCCCTGATCATGTGGTATAACGGTGTATAGACTTTTCATATCCATTGTGACCAATACACTGTCATTTGGGATGTCACCTAGCCCTTTAAGTCTCCTGATCATGTGGCTACAGTCCTGCATGTAAGAGGGCATCAAATGTACCAAAGGTTGTAGATAGTGGTCAACAAAAGTGGAGCTAGGTTGATATAGAGAACCTACTGCTGAGATAATGGTTCTGCCTGGTGGAGGGGAAACGGGCTTATGGACCTTAGGTAGTGTATATATGATGGGTGCACTGGGATATTCTGTCACCAAAAAGCCATGTGTGCTTGTATCAATCCATCCAGCATTTTTGGCTAGAAGTAGGAATTTCTAATTGTCTAATTCCTTTTTAAATGTATTGGTGGGATCCCCTTGTAGTCTCCTATATGTATTGGTGTCCCCAATTGTCCAAGCAATTCACCTCTGTAATAAACGTAATCTAATAAAACAATAGATCTGCCCTTGGCTGCTGGTCTTATAATCAAGCTGTCATCAGCCTTTAGGGTTTTTATGGCAACTTTCTTAGCAGAGGTGAGATTGTTGTGCATGGCAAATTTAGTTGAATCCTTCTTAATATCACCAGTGAGAATGTTCCCAAAATTCCTAATAGAAGCAGGTGCGTTTGGAGGCTCAAAAGTGCTTTTAGCTATGAAACGGGGTTGAATTTGTTCTGAGGATTTGCTAAAATGTTCCTTTAGTTTGAGCCTTCTTTGGAACCTGTGTACATCCATCATTAGGTCCAATGTGTCTGGGGTATTACTAGGGACAAAGGATAAACCTTTGTATAGTAAAGATATTTCGCCCGGTGTGAGTAGGTGTTTACTTAGATTAAAGATTACATTCTCTTGGCCCTCTGGGGTTTTCCTTTTGGATTTGCGGCACCGAGCCTAGTGTTTCCTCTCCTCCCCCTTCTCCTTGGTTCCCTTTCAAGGACCTTGTTTTTACCCCTAAGGGTTGGGGCAGACGGGCAGATTCGCGGAGTTGTAGTTGCCTGGCGACTAATCTCCTCTTCTGCAGGTCGACAATCACCCCGAACTGGCTTCCATCTGCCTTCCGCCTGCTTGAATGAAGAATCGCCTGCACTAATGCACTTGCGGCGCTTCTATTTCCAAAGTCGCCCGAAGTTTTGGAAGAACTTTGGGCGAATTCGGAAATCGAAGTGCCACGAGTGCATTAGCGCAGGCAATTCTTTATTCATGCAGACGAAAGGCAGACAGAAGGGGAGATTGTCGCCCCGCAGAAGAGCCGATTAGTTGCCAGGTGACTAAATCTCCCCGAATCTGCCCGTCTGCCCCAACCCTTAAAAAGGCTTGGACCCGTGTTGTCACTCCCTGTGTCGGAGTCAGTGGATTGATCAGAGCTATCTACAGTTTGTAGGGACTTGGGATAGCATTGTCTTTTGGAGAAATGTGGTTATCAAGTTTCAGTCCCATTAGCCAACCATGTACTGGTTTGGACTTGTAGTCATCCGATACTTTCTTTAATTTATTTTGTTTTAATGCAGTCAGGTCTTTTTTATATTTATCAATTACACATGTTAATTTATCCAACCAGTCAGTTGTAGTATCTGTTTAAAGGGTTTCTAGATACTGTTCCTCCAGTCGCCCAATGTCCCCTCTAATTGCTAACAAGCCCTTCCCCACTTGTTTGACAACAAGTAGAATTAAATCAAATGAACCACTTCCCACAAAATTCTAGATTGAGGTAGGGATGTTAGCCACTCCTCTGGGAATAAGACTTTTTCTGGGATAATTAGAAATTAAAATGGCTAATAGATGTGTTTTGTATGTATTTCCATATCCACTTTTACACAATATGATTTTAAACTTTAGAATAAGGATTTTATTAAACATCCCCCTAGTGCTATCCATCTATATTGTAATATAAAACACCAGCAATCTAAAAGTATGCGAACATAAAGAAATTCCGTTATCATATATATATACATGCATATATAATATAAGCAGAGGAGTAGAATGCATGTAGGAAAAAAATTTAAACCTTAGTAACTATTAAACTAAAGAAAAATAAATAGTACTTAAGAACATAGTTAACATTAAATATTTCTTATTTAAGGGGAACTGTCATGAAAATTACAATTTAATATAAGCTTCATCTTATTGAAATGAGAAGCTTTCTAAATATAATCAATTAAAAATCTGTACTGTTTTTGTCTACAAACTGTCTCTCTTCATTCTCTCTGCATGCAGGAGTTGAAGTTGGATTTTGACTGACAGTTCTGTCTATTACATCCTTTGGGAGTGCCCCCTTTGCCCAGAAGATGTTTTAGAGCTCATTCTTAAAAAATATAACAGAAAACCTGTATGATTTGTGCTGAAGTCAGTTATTTTATTAGATTTTGTTTGTGCTGAGGTCAGTTATTTAGGCATAGGAAAGGCAACCCTATATTAGATCTAACGGGCAGATTTATTAAGGGTGAATTTTTGAATTTAATTATGGTCAAAACTCTCAAATTCAAATTGTGAATTATCCAAACTTGATTCGAGTTTGAATTTAAATTTAGAGATTTATCATACTCTGGCCCTATAAGAATTCAAATTTGACTATTTGCCACCTAAAACCTGCCGGGTTCATGTATAAGTCAATGGGAGATGGTCAGGGACCAATTTGGACATGCTAGTAGTCTTCCTGACATTCGAGTTTTTTTTCTGAGAAAAAACTTGAATCGAGTTTAGTTAAATTCTATTCAAATTTAATTTGAGTTTTTGAGTCAGTAAAATTAGTAAGAGGTTTTTTTAATAAATAACCCCCAGTCGAATTTCCAATATGTTCGAATTGAATGGCGTTTTAAAAAACTTCAAAATTCGAAATTCAACCTAAATGTGCCTCTAACTTTCAATCAAAACCTGACATCTGACTACTGCTAGAGGAGAGAATGAAGAGAAACAGATTGCTAGAAGGGGGCTAATGAAGACCAATAGAATTATTTTAGAAAGTATAAACATATCGAAATTATTATATTTATACAGGTCTTTATTTATATCAGAGAAGGGTTATACAATATTACATTTTCATGTTTACAATAGTTGCGGTTTAATGCTGTTTAATTGCCTAGTTACTAGCTATATTTTGGGATCTAGGGGGGATATAGAACCACATCTTCTACAGTACACAAAAAAATAATAGAAACTAATAGGTAAATTGTATACTAGTGATTTCTTAAAGTGCAGGTATTAGATCTCTTATCCAGAAACCCAATATCCAGAAAACTCCAAATTATCGTAAAATTTAAGAATAATGATTTTGTTTAAAAATACACTAGTCTCATACATGTTATAATTTGATAAGCCAGCAGTCTAAGCGGGGTACTTACTAAACCACAACTCTCTTGGTTGGGCTTTTTGTCTCCAAAAACTTGAGAAATTTGCAGGGGCAAACTGCAAACTTTCAGAATCCAAAAATACTCCAGCAAAACCTGTTGAAATCATCTAAAAGGCAATGGCAAATGACCCGTTAACAAAGGGCAGATCTATCTTTGCTTTGTGGTTTTTGAGGTTTGCAGGTGTTTTTGATGCTGGATTTTGTGCAAGAGTACAAAAAGTTGTGGTTTTCATGAAACAAGTCGAAAAAGTTTGTGCTTTCCATTTTGGACCTTTTGATACTGTAAATAACTGGTATTCATGGAAATAAGTTTATTCATGCTTTCTTAAGAATAAAACTGTTAGTACAATTCTAGAAACAAGTGTGGGGAAATAGATCCACATCCTTCTAAAGTACATAAAAAAAAAAATATATATAAATAAATTATATACTAGTGATTGTATTTCACATGAGCCCATTTGAAGCAAATGATTCCTTTTTTAAATGATCATTTTTCTATGTTATAATATAAGTACAGGTATAGGACCTGTTTCTAGTGATGGGCGAATTTGCGCAGTTTCGAAGAAAAATTTATTTGCTGGCTGCGAACCGCGCAAATTCGCCACGAATTCGTGCCTGGCGAATAAATTCGCCCATCACTACCTGTTTCTGTATCATTACAGAGAAAGGAAAATCATTTTTAAAAATTGAACTAACAATAAAGAGTAAACCACGAGTTTGAGGCATTCAATTTTATTTCTACAAGTTGATTATCTTGTAATAAATAAGGTAACTCATATTTTTTTTATTGTGAATTTATTCAAAGTAGAAAAAAATTCAGCTTGTACATTCTTGAAAAAAAAAGCCTTTTCTTTTACCTCAGCTTTTTGTTTTGATTGTGGGAACATTAATTTCTCATATTTTAAGCATATATATATATAAAAGTTTTAAAGGATAAAGCTTATAAGGCTCATGCACATGGGCAATGTTTTCCCTAGTGTTGTAAGTTTAAACCAAAATTTACAAGATTATTTCCAATATTATTGCTGCAAAAATCTAGAAGAATCTTGGCAGATATTGGTTATTATAGATTCGAGGGATAGGTCAAACTAAGCCTTCCTTTGGTCATAGAACCAATAATTTTTTAAGGTGGTATATATGTATAATTTTGCTTTGGAAAAGGAATTGCTTACTGTGTATATAATATGCTTATGTGCAGCGAGTCCTATGTGCCCCCAACCCCCTAAGAAATGAGCCAAGGGGACTGCTACATGGGTCCTGCAATGCGATCATCACAGGACCTGACTTTGTACCTCTTTCTCTGTAGTACACGCCCATTCACTTCCTGCTTGCTGGCTCTGCAATCCTGGACCCTCCAGCACTGCCCCTTCACATAGAAATGGTAGGTGCCCTTTTTTACGCACACATACATGCATTTACATGTACACAGTACACATGTTACTAAAGGTAGTTTTTTTTTTGCTTCATGTTATTCCCCTAAAAACAGTTGATATCACAGCGTGACTATTGGATCAAGCATTCTGACTGCTAATCACGCTGTTGGATCAGATATTTTGTTATTTCATTGATTTGCCTAATTGTATTTAATTTTTGTGATTTTATTGCAGTTTTATGTTTGCGTTGTTGTACCTTACATTTTTTCATGTGGTTTGCACTTTGATCGTTTGGAGTAGAAACACATTTTTAGCAATTTTGTATTCATTAGAATGTATACTTTCCAAAAATATATGGTTCTGGGGGTATTTATACTGTTAGGGGGTCTTGCAGCATGTAATACGCAGTCACAGAGCTTTGTTCACAAAGGCTGAGAAATACTATTTTATTTAAAGTTTGCGTGTGCCCACCTGCTTTGGTATATCTATGCGTATTGGGCATTAAACTGTTCAGTAGACCCTTGGTGTCAATATTTAGTGTTTTTTGCAATTAGATAAAAGTGACATATTGCAATATTTTTAGGTGGTTTTCAGAAAAATCATAAAAACTGCTGCATTTAGTGTAGCTGTGAATTATGGTAGTTTGGAGTAGAAAGACATAATAACCCATTTTGGATTCTTCATAATGTGTACTTACCAAAAATATATGGTTTTGGAGGGTCTTTATACTGTTAGGGGGTCTTGTGGCACATAATACACAGTCAGGGCGTTTTGTTCACAGAAGGTGAATTGGCAGCTGAGAAAATTCATGTTAAGACATCTAAGACATAATTACTCATTTTGGATTCGACCGAATGTGTATTATGCAAAATTACATGGTTTTCAGAGGTCACCATACTTTTTTTGTAGCTTTTACCACACATGAAACTGGCAGTTTGTTTATAAATTAGGGTACATGTAAGCCATCAAATAAATGATATGTGTGAGATAAGGTACTGTAAAGTGGAAGCTTTGAGGTGATTTTTGGAAATGTCACCAAAATCACCAAAAGCTTTGCGTCTTGGTACTTCGAAGTAAATGGACATACGGTATGTATCCATTTTGGATTTAGAGAAATGTTTACTTTCCAAAAATATTTGGCTTTCTGAGGTGGGTGTACTTTTTTGTAGCTTTACGCCTCATATAAGGCTGTATGTAAATGTTTTGATTTTGCAGTACCTGTAATTACAGATCATATGGGGTGTCTTAATTTTGGAGCCCCTATATGACACATACAGTACTTTGGTAAATCTATGCATATTGGGAATAAAACTCTTCAGGGGACCGCAGCCATTCATATTTAGGGTGTTTTTACCTTGGTACCTAATGATATGTGGGAAATATGATACTATATACTGAAAGCTTTGAGGTAATTTTTAAAAAAATTGACAAATTTACACATAATGATAACTTTAGGAAAGAAATTCAACTTGGTAGTTTAAAGCACATACATATATTTACCCATTTTGGATTCATCAGACTCTGTTCTTTCCACCAATGTGCAGTTTTCTAGGGTAAACCTACTGTTAGTGGAATATTTGGCCTTGAAATCAGACTTATGCAGTTTTGTGGAGCAGTGCTTTGGAAATTTGGTAGTGTACTGCTTGTTCATTAAATAAATTATGTTTCTTATATATTATATTTCTTATATATGTGTTTGAAATTATGTATATGTTGCATATGATTTTTTTAAAATTTTTAGACACTTAGAAGCCTATATCTTTTTACAGAGATGGAATTACGCCATTTATATACTTATATACTTTCCATGCAACGTCTTTTGGCGATAATGTAGCTGCATAGTTGAATGCAAATGTTTGTATGTATATTGCTCTGTAATATTTAAACAGTGGAGTAATGAATAATTTACTGTAGAAGCTAGAGTTTAGAGACTATAGTTCGAATAAGTAAACAATTGTGGTAATATGTATGAAAGTTATTTCAAGTTGTGAGTGCTCTATATGGTAATTTCTGTAATAGTAGCAGTGTTAAAGGTTATGTTAATATTTTTATTACTGGCATGGGAAGAGCTTGAATTATTCATTTAAGATACTAGCCTGTATTTGCTACAAATTTTAGTACTCGTTCATCTCTCTATGGGGGAAATTTACTTACCTCCACAAATCCACCAGCATTGCCTTCGCCACAGTTCACCGATCTTCGCCAGACGTAGATTTGTCAGGGCTGCGAAAATTCACGAAGATCTGAAGTTGCTTAAAGGTTACCGAATGCTTGCAAAGTTGCACAAGCGATAGTACAATCAGCCATTCGAAGTAGCGCTAGCGAAGGGTAATTTGCATAAGGCGGCAAATTTAAAAATGAATGGACGTGTATGCTGCAGCGCATACATAACACTACACTAGCCCAGGGAAAATTAATAAAAGTATATAGGGGTGTTCTAATGCCCTACACATGTGCTCACAGTATAGTTAAGGTGCCATATGTTCTCAAATGTGGGTGGGCACCCTAATAAATTAGCCTATCACCCTATGAAAAGTAAAAAAAGCCAGCGTTTTTTGGAGACTCCTATCTACTCTATTGAACTTCGCCTGCTCTGACCTGGCGAAGTAAACTCTGGCAAAGGAGGTAACGTTCAGAAAAAAAAAAACTTAGTAAATTTACGTAGTTTTGCCCCCTTCGCCAGAGTGCAACTTTGCCAACATTAGGGTGTGAAGTTGCGCTACTTTATCTAATTCACTTAGCAAATTTTCGCCAGGGCCACTGTTAAATTGGCGAAGTGGCAAAATGACGTCACGCTGGTAAATTTTCGCCAGCGTTAGCCACTTCGCATTTTAGTAAATTTGCCCCCATGCGAGTATGGCATTGAGAAAAGTGGTCTGTCCACAAAAAAAACACATTCAAATTAAGGTAAATTACTTTATTTATTGTTAATTAAAATGTTAAAGGTATGAACATTTTCACACTGCACTTTACAAATGCTCTAGCAATCATGATTTTAATAATGGAAAAAATTGGGATCACCTACTGTATTGTGTAGAATTGTTTGAAACCTACAAGGCGAAATGTCACATCTGTTCACTCTACCTGGTCATTTAAATTCCCAGGGCTAACTGAGATCAGATGATCATGTGCTTAGTTGAGAATAGCATTTTTTCCAATATAAATTCTGCACCTGCATCCCAGATGCAAGATTTTTCTTTATAGTTTTCTTAGGAAAGCAGCACATATAGAACGTAGCACATATAGGGGACTGGTAAATAAGTCTCCCAGTATTATTATTGAGTGCACCGTTCTCTAACTATGAGCTCCACTCCCAATACTGTGCTCCTTAGGGAGTAAGCCCTTGCAAACAGTGTGGAGGCAGGCTGTAGTGTAACTGTAACTGATGCAGGGTGCAATAATTGGGCACCAGTGGTTCTTAAAACTAAACCAATGAACATTTATTGAGCTATAACAATCCTCAATGGAGTGTACATACAGAGCAAACAGGATCATACATCAACAGTGTATAGGCACTCACAACACCTTTGGTCAGTAGCTGTCCCCCACAGAGATGGGGACAATGTACACAACAGCCGTTCAGGATACACCCAGCTTTCAGCCTTATCCCTAAGTGGAACCTGAGGGGAAACTCACATCCCTAGATCTGTACACTTAGTCCCTACTTCTGGGCAATTAGTACCGTGGATCATAATCCCACTTACAATCCTCAGAGGAGCCTCAAGATGCACAGCTAAATAGTCTGTCACTCCTAGAGTGACCTCAAAGTGAGTAGCCTATCCTTACTAGACCTGACCTGTCTAGGTTCCACTCAAGCTCTGCCTGCCTGCTCAGGCCAGAGCCAGCACAAGATGGACCATGAGCACATGGATACCAAGGGTTTAATACTTTAGCACAGTGCCATCTACTTGTCACTATTGTGAACACACAGGGACATAGCTTTAAGCAGGAATAGGAACATGTCCCAGCTCCTAACTTTATTTTAGGACCCAGTTAGGTGTCTATAACACTAGGGGACTGCCTGCTAAATAATACTGGGAGACTTATTTACCAGTCCCCTACATTCTATATGTGCTGCTTTCCTAATAAAACTATAAAGAAAAATCTTGCTGCTGGGATGCAGGTGTTAGAATTTAAATTGGAAAAAATGCTAATCTCAACAATGCACATGATCATCTGATCTCAGTTTCGATTAAAGCTGAAATTTAAATTTAAATGACCAGGTAGAGGGAACAGAAGTGATATAGATATAGATATAGATATAGATATATATATAATCTGCACCAAAAAGGCATTTGATTTGATTTCACCTGTTCTTTTTGGTTACTGTGATGGCAATGCAAAGTGTACATGCTTTAAAAAAATAGAAGGTTTTCTTACTTACCCAAACCTCATGACGTTTGCTCTGATAAGCTTCCTCGGTCAGGCATGAGGAGCAAACTACAGCTTTCCACAGGGCACAAGTTCTTCTTGAGTGAGCAATAACGGGTCTGCTCTTGCCCTGGCAATAGAAAATGGTCCTTACTGTGTGTACCATTTTATGGTCTTAGTTGTCACTACAAGAATACAGAAATGGCATTGTAAAGGTAGGTTTTATCATTTTGAACACCCAAACTGTATAAATACCACACACCAATAATTAGGTTGGAGACAGGCCACAGCTTTATTTAATCCAATAATTTAACACATAACCATATAATTATTACATTCATAACCACTTAGCCAGCCCCTGCTCATTACCCAGTAGGATACCTATATATTTTATAAACATCCCAGCCTTTTATTCCCCAGCCATGGGATAAATGCTTAAATATTCTCCCCACTTTCCTTCAGCTGTGACACTACCTTTTATACAATAAACTAATATTGGTGGGGGAACCTCTCTTCAGCCAACGCTGAGTTAACAGATAGCTGTCAACCTGATTGCACCCTTTATTTATAACCTATTTTCCACCACTCACTATTCCCACCAATTCCCAGCAAATCATATACTTTGAATTATACCCCTTACCGTGACTCAACTATTGCACCCTTCTAAAATACCCCAATAACAGCCCCCTTACTGTGTGGCTAAAGGGCCTAATTGTCCCTTTACTCTTCATGATAAAGGTAGGTTGTATCATTTTGAATATCCAAACCCAATAAATACAACACACCAATAATTTGGTTGAAGACAGGCTGCAGCTTTATTTAATCCAATAACTAACCACATAACCATATAATCATTACATTCATAACCACTTAGCCAGCCCCTGCTCATTACCAAGCAGGCTGCCTATATCCTTTTATAAATATTCCAACCTTTTATTTCCCAGCTACAGATGCAGCCACTTTGGTTTGTGTGTTTGACACAGAATAACTAAACTCAGATATCCCACTTATCCCATTCAACACAGAAATGATGTGATGGGAATTGCGTCAAAGCATCCCATCTAATTAAAACATTCCCCATTGTGAACAATGGTGCTTTGGAATGCTAATGAAAGGTTAAATGCATTAAATGAGTTAAGATGATTTTAGATAACACGCTTTCTTTAATTAATCCTGAGTCATGACGCATTTAACACACAAATCCAAGTGGATTCATCTGTATGGGTTAAATAATTAAATACTCTCTCCACTTTCCTCCACGCCAAGACCACCTGTTAAAGGTTGATCTTGGCTTCTTTCAACCTATTAATTGGTCTCTCTATTCCATCCTGTAATCATATATTAAATATGTGAGCAACATCAGATGCATGTATCTGATCTGCTCTATAAAGGCATGCCTCCCCTGTTTCAAGCTACAAATGTCTCTGAACTATAAAACTGATAGCACTGGCAAACTTAGAAACTTTATGATGACATGTTTGTGGTGTTTATACAAATGGCCTGCAGATGTCACTGTGCTCAGACATACTGTGCGTACGTCCTGGTAGCTTAAAAGTGAAAGCTTACTGTTGTGTAATGCCTGCATGACTCTGCTAATAAAGCACTGTTATACTCTACTCATCCTCGGCTACCCAAAACATAACAAATGGTGACAAGGATGGCTCTTCTACCTCTGCAGCAGCCTGCACCTTTTCTTCCAAAGCCTGGTGAGCCTACCATACCTTTTACTGCTTGGATCCTTATGTTTGAAAATTACATTATTGCTGCTGACCAAGGGGAGATTTCTGCTGCTAGAAAGCATGCTTTACTTATTCACTGCCTGGGAGCAGAGGGACAGCGTATATTCTATACATTACCATTAGCTGATGATACTTATGAAACTGCTCTTAATGCCCGTGTCGGAATGGGGTACCTGGGGCCCACCAGGAAATCTGATTTCAAGGGCCCCCACCTCCGGTGTACCAATATTTTTGGTGAAATGAAACAGGTCAGATTCACTCATCAATACAGTTTTAGGAGGTAAAAAAATCATTTTCTCTGCTTTTTCCCCACCCAGTAACAGGCTGCTGCACAGTGGCAATTCCATGTATAATACGGCAAAAATACCCTCAGAAGTCATAACACGATGGCTCGTAGCAGGGTAGCACAGTTATTTTACATGATATGGCTTTGACAGGAAAGTGCACCCGTAGTCAGCACAATCATACAGCTTTGAATAATATAAAAACAGACAGAGGCATTGACTGACCATATGCAGGGCTGTTTTAAGGCCTTGGTGGGCCCTGGGCAAAAAGCTTAGTGGTGGGATCCAATTCAAAGATAAGACTCTGGAGAACCAATTTGCTGATTTAGTGATTCATTTATTCAAAATGTGCACGACATGTTTCGAGCCTAGTGGCTCTTCCTCAGGTGCTTATACAAATGCTGTGGGTAACCCAAACCCTTTTAAAATCATCAAAAACAAACAAGAATGTCCATTCCAATCTGGCTAGACACATTCAAGTACAGTGTAACAAAAATTTACCCTTACAGAGTACTGCCATCTTCAGGCCTACTCCGATAATGCACCACAAATAGAGTACAGTTACATGTTACAATAATCATTGTGAATATAGGTAGTTGCCTACCTTACAAGTAAAACAATCCATGTTGTATCGTTAACAAGCTGAAAGGACAAAAAAAATTCATTAGCCTTTACAAGAAACACTTATAGCTTAGTGCATCATTTAACCCCAACGGTTCAAGTGTATTCAATGTATCTATCCATTTAACCTCACGTTGAAGTAACAGTTTCTTTCTATCCCCACCCCTGGTTGGAACAGGGATCTCCTCCAGCACTTGCCACCTTAGGATAGCGCTATTGTGCTTGTTGTCAAAAAAATGTTTACCCACTGGTGTATGGGTTTTGGTTTCCTTAGGATCATAATTAGTTATAGACCTTTTGTGTTCGTTGATCCTTACTCGTACTTTTCTGGAGGTCTGGCCTACATACATCTTGGTGGTGGGATCCCAATCCTCTAATTTTGGTGAAGCCATGCCCACTTTTTGGCCACACTTCCTAAATACCACAACCATTTAAAAAAAAAAAACATAACTAAGTCATGCCAGCTTTAAATGGATAATCAGAATATTAACCACAGGTCTAACAGTATGCTACATTTACTACAAAAAATTGATAATTAGCATATTAACTCTTGCTGTGCCAGTATAATCACTGTAGAAATGTCCAATGAGTACTCCATTGATCCCAGACAAGCAAGTAAGATCACTAAAATATGGACAATGAAGAGAACAATTGGCAGTAAGGCAGTGGCAAGAGAGAAGCAATTCTGAGAAAAAAATAAATCTGATTAAGTAGTGAACCTGTGGAAGTGGAGCTCCCTGTTCATTCAAGGGGTGGTTCACCTTTAAGTTAACTTTTAGTATTTTATAGAATGACCAACTCTAAGTAACTTTTCAATTGGTCTTCATTGTTTATTTTTTATAGTTAAATTATTTGCCTTTTTCTTCTGACTCTTTCCAGCTTTCAAATGGGAGTCACTGACCCCATCTAAATTCAAATGCTCTGTAAGGCTACAAATATATTGTTATTGCTACTTTTTATTACTGATCCTTCTATTCAGGCCTCTCCTATTCATATCCCAGTCTCTTATTCAAATCAGTGCATGATTGCTAGGGGAATTTGAACCCTAGCAACTAGATTGCTGAAATTGCAAACTGGAGAGCTGCTGAATAAAAAGTCAAGGAAGAGGCAAATAAATATCAATAAATATACTATTAATAGCAATATAACAATTTATAAAATAATAAACATTGAAGACCAATTGATACGTTGCTTAGTACTGGCCATTCTAAAACATACTAAAAGAAAAGTTAACCAGGGCACTGGTACTCCAATCAGATGACACAAGAAGCAGCAAGGACCAGGGCCGGAACTAGGGGGGTTTACTATAATTGTACAGTTATACCCAGTACTGGAATGGAATCCATAACAATTACACAGAGACCCAAATAGCCCCCACCAGCCCACTAAATAGTCAGTGTCTATGGAACCCCACAGCAGCCCCTCTGGCAAAGAACATTTGCCAGAAATCACAGATAGCCAGTCTGGGTTTTTAAGTTCTTCACCACCAGTGCTTAAAAATCTTGCTTCATCAGCAATTGGTAACACATCTAGGCCCACAATTATCATAAATATATCATCATAAATATATATGTATGGAGCTCACCTTCTGTTATTCAGTTGCCTCTCCTGCATTCTATTCACTTTTCTTTTATGTATCTGTTGTAACACTTTCCTGTTTTCATTTATGTATCTGTTGTAACACTTTCCTGTTTTCAACCTTTTAGATCTCTGTCTGCTCTTTTATTTTACCATTTCTATCCTCCACATCTTTTCTTTTCTGCATGCCTATTATACTTTCCTTCCTTAGCATTTTCTTTTTTATTTTATACATCATTACTTTTCTATATGCACCTCCCTCTCTATTCCTATTTCCTATTTCTATTCCACACTTTTTTCTGTCCTGCTACTTACATGGCATTCTCTCCTGTCCTTTGCTCTCCTTATTCTCCTAGAGTCTCCATACTTCAGCCCCCCCCCCCAATGTTAGTTTCTCTTTTGCCTTTAAGTTTTGGTCATATCTTCAGTGAAGCATTGGTGATGGTTTAGTGGGCGGACATCCATAATTTATACTTTGCTTTCCTTTCCTTCTCTGTGCTCAGATTTGTGGTAGGAACCTGCTTGCCAGCGCCTTCGTGCATGTGTCTATCTCTCTCTCACAAGATAACAGAGACAGACTTCACGCAAGCAGCACAAGCCTGAGCCAGGAGAAGAAATCGATCGCAGAACAAAGATTTTAAAGGCGCCCACTGAACCACTAATGCTGAGATCACCTGTCATGCCACTGTGAGTGGATCGGACAGGGGGGGAGCCCAGTACAGCAGGTGCCTTTTTAAAAAGAATTGTAAAAAAAAAAAAACGCTGCAAAAGAAAAGAGTAAATACAGGCTGCTACTGTAATTAGATGGTCTATGGCCCGCCAATGCCGGGGCCTTCCTGGTTTTTTCCCGGTGTCCCGGCAGGCCAGTCCGACCCTGCTTACTGCTATAAAGAACTTTTTCGTGCCAAGAGTAAATGTGGTTGCTGTAAGATATAAATTCCGCCAATGTGGGCAACGTAATGGCGAATCCAGAGAACAATTTGTAGCAGCTTTGAGAGAGCTGGTTGTTACCTGTGAGATTGGGAATCTAACAGATGAAATGCTAAGAAACCAAATAGTGGAAAAAAACAAACTCACCTTGCATTAGAGAGAGACTGCTCCTAGAGCAGGATTTAACCCTTGCAAAGGCTATTACAGTTTCTAACCAAATTGAAACAGCAGTGGCAGAGGCTAAAACTCTCAGTCAGGGAACTGCTGGGAATGTACAGATTGTGAATTCAGCACTGTGGCCTAATAATTCACAAAATACAGTGCTAAGGGAAAGGATTCACCCACACTGCAAAACCATGCAGCAAATACAAATAGAAAATACTGCCTTCACTGTGGTTCAATACAACACACTGCAAATCATGTTACATGTCCTGCAAAGGCTATACAGTGCACAAAAGTAGGACATTTTGCTAAGATCTGCTGTAGTTCTGCTAAAGATGTTCATGAAGTCACTACTACAAATGTTTCAGTATTAAGTGTGGATAAAGTCAGTGTCAGTACTGCTTCTGCTGACAAGGGGCACTCCATTAACCTGATGCTTGATACAGGTTCAGCTGTTTCTATACTACCAAAGAATATTTTCTTGAAATACTTTGCAAAAGATCCCCTTTTTGCACCTGCCCTGAAACTGGTAAGTTACTTAAAGGATCCAATCCCTGTGCTTAGTTGCACAGTGTACAATTTCAATCAAATACTGCAAAATTTGACTTTTACATTGTGAATAAGGGTACTGCTATACTTGGAAGGGATCTCTTTGCTGCATTAAACCTACAATTAGTTGATAGTCTCATTACTACAGCACCAGTGCCTGCCACAAAACCAGTGTCTAAAATTTCACCACAAAGCAACACTTCACTGGGCTGTGCTAAGAACTTTGTACACAAAGTTAAATTGAGATCAGATGTAAAACTAGTACCATTTCCTGATTCAGCATGGGAAAAACTTGCTATTGATTTTGTCGGTCCTTTTACAGATGCTCCTATAGACTGCAGATTTGCTATAACATTGATAGACTACTACAGTAAATGGCCTGAAATTGCATTTGTTTCTCATGTAACATCAGCTACAGTATTTACATTTCTGTCTACAGTCCTCAGCAGAGAATGTAATCCAAAGGAGTAAATATCAGACAACGGACCACAGTTGTCTCATCTGAGTTTGAATTCTTTCTGAGACAGAGGAATATTGAGCATAGGAAATCTACAGTGTATTACCCACAAGCAAATGGAGAAATCGACCGATTCAACAGAGGTCTGAAGCACTACAGACAGCAAATCTTACTGGGAAATCTTGGAAAGTATCTAGTTCTTACATAACTACAGAGCAACGTGCCATCATGCAACAACCCAATCATCTCCAGCTGAATAATTACATGGCAGACAGATGCGCACTAAGTTACATGTTGCAGACATCAAACTTCCACAAAATACTGTGCCTACAAAATCATCTACTGCTGACATTGTGAAACGTCAACAAGCCAAATGTAAGGCTTATACTGACAGAAAACGTGGTGCAAGAGAAGTGTACTTTCAGCCTGGATCTTTAGTCAGAATTAAGAAACCAGTAATACTGACAATACAAGAACAATCTAAATTTACTACACCACTTGAAGTGAGATGCCAGCGAGGACCATACACATATGAACTGCAAGTCGTCTTGCTCCTGTTAGATATGACTTTGGAGAAGCTCCATTTGATGAAGGACATTTTTCTACTCCTGATATCAACTGCAATAGGCCTGAAGAAAGTGAACCTATAAGGCGTACTGAGAGAATCAGACAACTACCTGCATGGACCCAGGACTTTGTTATGTGAAGAATGTATAATATGGTTTTAAAATGCATACTGTTTAATTGTTGCTGTTTATTATAGTTGTCCAAATGTTTTCCTACTATAGGGGGAATATGTGGTGTTTACACAAATGGCCTGTAGATGTCACTGTGCTCAGACATACTGTGCATACTTCCTGGTAGCTTAAAAGTGAAAGTGAAAGCTTAATGTTGTGTAATGCCTGCATGACTCTGCTAATAAAGCACTGTTATACTCTACTCATCCTCGGCTACCCAAAACATAATGTTCTCCTACACTTTTCCAAAGACCTTTAGATTTTTATCCTGCAGCCGGCATAAACGTGGAATAATCTCTGACCAAACAAAGATCACTTTTGAGAGCATGCATTTTAACTGAACAAAATCTCGCTTCACATTATTATTAATGAGGTCAATGCTTAGCCCTCTCCCCAAATTCATTACAACAATATCAGGATATCCTGATTCTTCAAATAATTGTAATGGTAAAGTAGTTAAATTGCACTGTCTTGCTCCTCTTAAGGCCGTTCCTTTGCCCTTATGCTTGCCTAGTAGTGATGGGCGAAATTTATCCGGCAGGCACAAATTCACAGCGAATTTCTGAGTTTCGCCTCCGGCGAATAAATTTGTGAAAATATTTTTGACAAACAATCTGACACCAGTGTCAATTTCGACACCGATGACAATTAAAGGTGCCCGTTGACTTCATGGGCATTGGAATTGTCATCAGAGTCAAAATTCGCTTTTGAGAATTTTACGCCGTTTTGTGAATTTAACGTGAAATTCGCAAATTTTTTGGCAAAGTGAAGTGGGAGAAATTCACCCTTCACTGCAAAGCCTTTTTTTTCCACACGTACACTCATTTGCATACATTTATACACATTTACATACATTTATACACTCATACAACACACCTTTTAGTAAAGATTTTTTTATTATTATTTTTTTTTTGGAATTTTGCACACTTTTGAATACTTGTATGCAATTTATTACACACTAACACACTATCACATAAGTTTAATAAGTGCATACACAAATACTTGTTTTTTTTATATATTTATTCATTTTACCCTGTTACACCCTATTACATTATGTATTTGAATGGATAATTATGCTGTTAAATCAATTATTTTGTTATTTCATTGATTTTTTGTGGTTTTATTGCTTTTATCCCTACTTATTGACTTTTTATCGTAGCTTTGCAGTTTGCTACTTGGTAGTAGAAAGGCAGCTTTACCAGTATTAGATTTGTCAGAATGTGTACTTTCCAAAATTATATGGTTTTATTGGAGTCTTTGTACAGTTAGGGGGTCTTGTGGCATGTAAAGGGGGCTTTGGTCACAGAAAGCAAATTGTCAGCTGAGAAAATTCATTTGTGCTATTTTCATTTGGGGTCTACACCTGCCCACCTGCTTTGGTATAGCTACCCATATTGGGCATCAAACTGCTCAGTAGACCTTTGGTGTTCATATTTATGGTGTTTTCCAATTTTATGTACTAAATTGTTTGAGATAAATGTTGCAAATTGCAATATTTTTAGGCGATTTTCAGAAATGTCAAAAAACGCTGCCTTTAGCATAGCTTTGCAGTTTAGTAGTTTGGAGCAGAAAAACATAATTACAAAAACATAATTACCCATTTTAGATTCCTTGAGATTAGTGATGGTAGAATTTCTCCTGTTTCGCTTCGCAGAAAAATTCGCAAATTTTCCCCAAAATTTTCGAAAAATTAGGGAAAAATCTTGAAATCGTGAAATTCGAACGTTTTCACAAAAAAATTTAGCAATTTGAATGTTTTCACGAAAAAACGTAAATGGGCACCGGTGAATTTTCACGGGAGATATTCGCAGCAAATTCATGTCAGGCGAATTTATTCACCCATCACTACTCGGGATGTGTACTGCAAAACTTTTTTTTTTTATACACTTAGAAGCCCATATATTTTTACAGAAGTGGAATTACAACAAAATTCTAGCATATTTTGAAAGCATATGATGTCCTAAGCAACAAAAACAATATCTTGTTTTCCTGGGTAAACTAAAAGACCCCCCAAAGAAAGGCCCCAAAAGTGCCTCTCTCCCCCAGGCCACTCCCTCCCCCAGGGAAGACACATTTGCAAGGTCTACCAGGGCACTGTTAAAATCTGCACCCATCCGTGCTTTACAAGTCCCCTTCTGCCAACATCTCCCACACCAGCAGCCTAAAAGGAAAATCCGCTACCTAAAGGAGGAAAAACGGGCTTTCTAGCACACACAGAGCCGGAGAACAAAACGGGGCCTATCTCCTCGACAGAAGCCAGGGACTCGAGTTGTAGAGGTACCCGGGACTGAGCTGGAGGCCTGAACTGCAGGGCAGACTGCTGAGCTGCAGGGAGACTGCTGGCCTGGTGACGTGGGGCACCCCCAGGGGAGATTGTGGGCTTAGTGGGGCGGCGCCACATCTGGCAGCGGCTAACTGTGCTCCAGTGAATACAGTAGAGAAACAGTTTATTTTATTTTTTTTTTTTTTTAATTTATATATTTAAATTTTGTTTTTGTATTACTATTACCATGCGTACTATCTATGACAGACTCACTCTGCTCGAAATCGAGAAGAGATGCACAACTTCTACGCCAAATCTGTTGATAGAGATTCTGCGGAGTCTGGGCTTGCTAACAGCACCGGAGCTCAGAACAAAGACCGGGAAAGCGAGATGCTGCTGGCCGAGACACAAGCGCTGCTCTCGTAAACAAAAGCGAGGAAAGCGTGCGGGTGTTAGCACCAGGATAAAGGCTAACCCGGTCCAACCAGCGCTACCGTCAATCCTGCTCTCGAACGTTCGCTCCTTGGACAACAAGATGGATCATATGTGGCTCCAGCATTCAAGCCAGCGAGAAATAAAGGACTGTTGCATCTTTATTTTCACGGAAACATGGCTAAACACAAACATCGCTGACTCGGCTATCCAGCTAGCCGAGCTAGCCTGCTACCGAGCCGACAGAAACGCTGCAATGTCCGGCAAGAGCCGAGGTGGCGGTTTGTGCATCTATATCAACAAACTCTGGTGCACAAATTCTGCTGAAGTAATTCGCCACTGCTCACCACAAGTGGAGTTTTTAATTGTTAAATGTCGGCCTTTCTATCTGCCGAGGGAATTTACTGCAGTACTAGTGGTAGATGTGTACTTGCCGCCTAGCTCAAATGTTAACCTGGCGCTAGGAGAGCTGTACGAGGCTATCAACAAGCTTCAAACAACACACCCGGATGGATTAATCATTGTTGCTGGCAATTTCAACCACGCGAACCTGAAGTCAGTGCTTCCCAAAATCTTTTAACATGTGAACTTTGCCACAAGAGGAGAGAACTGTTTGGACAAAGTCTACACGAACGTGCGTGGCGCCTACAAAGCCTTCGCGCTCGCTCACATAGGTTCCTCCGATCACCGGACAGTGATGTTATCACCCACATACACATCGCTGCTCAAACGCACAAAACCAGCCAGAAAAACCATCACAGTCTGGCCGAGTGGAGCTGTGGAAGCACTTCAGGACTGTTTCGACTGCACAGATTGGAACATGTTCAGGGAGGCTGCTACCCACAATGGCTCCATCAACTTGGAGGAGTACACAGACTCTGTGACCTGCTACATCAACAAATGCATAGAGGATATTACCGTCTCCAAAACGGTCACCATGAGAGCCAACGAAAAACCCTGGTTTACAGCAAAGGTTCGTGCACGGCTAAGAGAGAGAGATGCCGCTTTCCGATCAGGGGACAGAGTGGCTCTTAAAATAGCCAGGGCCAACCTCTCTCGAACCATCCGACAAGCAAAGCAGGAGTACACACTGAAGATTCAAAATCATTTCGACAACTCAAAAGACTCATGCAACTTATGGCAAGGCATTCAGGCTGTCAGACAGTTCTACGCACGGTTTGACACGCTAAACAAAGAGCCTGTGAGGAAAGCCACACCTCCTCTCACCGACCAAGCCATCTGTCTACCCACGGCCGACGTGAGGCGAACCTTAAACAAGGTCAATCCACGAAAGGCTGCCGGACCAGACAACATTCCTGGTCGTGTGCTCAGAGACTGTGCTGATCAGCTGGCTGACGTCTTCACTGACATTTTCAATTCATCGCTAAGCCAGATGATCATCCCCACATGCTTCAAGTCCACCACCATCATTCCAGTGCCAAAGAAATCTTCAGTAACCTGTTTGAATGACTACCGCCCTGTTGCACTAACCCCAGTCATCATGAAATGCTTTGAGAGACTTGTGATGGCACACATCAAGAACACCCTCCCCCGCTCACTGGACCCACTACAATTTGCATATCGGCCAAACAGGTCAACTGAGGATGCCATATCTTCTGTACTCCACCTCTCACTAACTCATCTGGACAAGAAAGACAGTTATGTGATATTAATGCGGTTTATAGACTTTAGCTCAGCATTCAATACCATCATCCCTCAAAAGCTGAGTGGGAAACTAAGAGAGCTGGGATTGAGTAAAACTTTGTGCAATTGGATCTTGGACTTTCTGTCAGAGAGGCCTCAGTCTGTTCGTATCAGCAACAAGGTTTCCAGCACCATCAGATTGAGCACAGGAGCTCCTCAAGGATGTGTTCTCAGCCCGTTGTTGTACACATTGCTGACACATGACTGCATAGCTAGACACAGCTCGAACCACATCATCAAGTTCGCCAATGACACATCTGTGGTGGGGGTCATCAACCACAACGACGAGTCGGCGTACAGAGATGAGGTTCAGCAGCTGGCGGTCTGGTGCAATGAGAACAACCTGTCACTGAATGTGGATAAAACGAAAGAGATGATCGTCGACTTCAGAAGAACTCTCCCTGTTCACACACCACTCAACATCAACGGCTCCACAGTAGAGATAGTAAAGAACACCAAATTCCTGGGAGTCCACATCTCTGATGACCTCACCTGGACCACCAACACCGCCTCCATTACCAAAAAGGCTCATCAGCGTCTTCACTTCCTAAGACGACTGAAACGGGCCAGTCTTCCACCTCCCACCCTCACAGTGTTCTACAGGGGCACCATAGAGAGCGTCCTGACGAGCTGCATCTCCATTTGGTACAGTAGTGCCAGCTCTGCTGACCGGAAAAGTCTACAGCGGACTGTCAGAGCAGCTGGCAACATCATTGGAGTGGCTCTTCCATCACTGCAGGACATCTTCCACAAGCGCTGTGTAAGAAAGGCCTCCTGCATTGCACTGGACTCCACACACCCCTCACACGGACTGTTCACGCTGCTCCCATCCGGCAGACGCTTTCGCAGTATTAAAGCCCGAACAACCAGGCTGCGCAAAAGCTTTTTTCCACAAGCTATCAGACTCCTCAACTCACTGCCTGTCCTCCCACTACATTCCAGACACACCTGAACTGTGAACTTCACTTTGTGAACTGTTAATTTATTTGCACAATTCTAAAGGTTTACACATGTATATATCAAATTTCTGCCAATATATTGCACATTTCATGTTTACATGTTTATTGTGTATTTTTTAAGTGCCTTTTTGTGATATGTACTAGCTGGAGCCACGTCGTCTCGTCTCACTGTATATTCGTATACTGCTGAGATGACAATAAAGTTTACTTTGACTTTGACTTTGAAAGAGCACAAAATGTTCAAAAATGATCTGGCAATAAAAGTACCAACTTGGCCAAATTGGCTGGCAGTGAAAGGGGTAACACTTGTAAAAACTTGTAAAAACTGAAATTTTGAAAAGAAACTCCAGTCTCGGTGAATAAATAATAGACCAGGAGATCCACCTATCTTAACCAGAAACTCAGAAAATGATTTAACTGGACATAAGTCAGCCTCACAAAAACCTCCCAAGCACACCTTGATGCCTGCTAACCGTTTCTTAATATAATTTACAAAAGACCTACTGTTTTTTTACTTTCTCATAGACACTGGCCATACTAAATCCCATACATAAATTGGGCACTGTGCTCCCTCGAGATCTGCTGGAACAACCATTCTCTGAAATATATCAATCTGAAATTGTGACAATGCGTACAGAATTACATTAGTATATCCAGGCACATACTATATCTCACTCTCAATCAGATGTTATATTTGAGAGCTAAAACCCACTTGCCTCAATAATATCACTTGAGGGGGAGATTTAGCTGACAGATGATTCACTACACAAACCACCTCCATATTGTCAGAATTTAGCATTATTCTCTTATTGGCTAGTTGAGGGCCCCAAATTTCTAAACTGCTTGATTTGGAAACAATTCAAGAAAAATCAAGTTCTTTGTCAATCCCTCTTGAATCCAAATGTCTGGTCATGCTTGTATACACCAGTGACCCTCCCAAAATATCCCAAAACCCTTAGAGCCTACCGCATCCATATATAACTGTAATTCATCACTGTCCCTAAATACTTCTTGCACACACGTATCTATTAAAATGTTCTAAAAATTGTTGCTATATTCTTAAATCTTCCTTTATCTCACCTGGAATGGGGATATGCCAATTTGGATTAGATAACCCTTCAGTCAAAAATGCTATTCTCCTGTTGAAGATGCTGCCAGATTTCTATGGGGGAAAAAATTACCTTTAGCAATATTCAACTCTTCCTCCTCCAGTTCTGCCTCTGGGGCAGGAGCTTCCTCCAGTTCATTTATCTTACCAGTTTATTCCCCTGTCTCTTAGCTCAAATTTAATTAGAAGGCAACTATGGACCATTAGCTCAAAAACTCTGTCTGATTTGTATAGTAAAATACTTCAACTAAAATCCCTCCTTAATCAAAAAGTCCAGAAAGCATACCTGAGTTGCAAACAAAGGTACTATGAACTGAATGATGAGAACTAAACATTTCGCTAAAACTTTAAAGAAAATACAAAGGGAAAAAGACAATACAGCTAAGCAATACAATACAGCTAAAGTTACAGTATATCTTTATGCATAAAAGAAAAATATTCCTTTGTTGAGGCTCACCACAGAAGCAGAGAAAGCTTTTGATAGGGTATTTTTAGAAATAACATTAGCTGGATTTGGCCTAGGACAAAAAATTATGCAAAAAATGATGACGTTATAGGAGAAACCCTTCGCAAGAATAAAAGTTAATGGTTATCCCCAAGGGTTCAGATATTTAATGGGATGAGGCAAGGATGCCCCCTTTCTCCAATCCTCTTTACCTTGGTAATGGAAACTCTCCTGACACACATCAGGAACAACCCAAATATTTCAGGGAATATTGTAGGCAGCAAAGAGTATAAGTGCACAGCATTTGTAGAGAATTTATTAATGTGTATTACTAAACCATGTATTTCTCTTCATAATATAGTGTGTTTATTAAAGATCTTTGCTGATATATCTAACTTTAAAGTAAATTACTCTACATCTGAAATTTTAAATATAAACATCTCAGAGTCTACCACCACGGTGTTAAAACAAGATTTTTCATTTAAGCATTTAATATCTAGGTGTGAGAATTCAAGCAAACTTACACAAAGCATATCTGGAAGATTATTTACCGTATTTCTTTGCTCCAAAAGTTGCTAGATGAATGGGGTAAATTGCAATTATCCTGGTTTGGGAGAATACAAGCCATTAAAATGTTTTTTTTACCTAAAATATTATACTTGTTTCAGGTTTTGGCAATATTTATACTTGAAACCTTTTGTACTTCTATTAAAACTATGATTATGAGATTTATTTATACCCGAAATTGAATAGAATTTTTCCCAATATATCAAATATATGTTGGAGATGTAATGCTCATAAGGGAACACATTGCCACATTTGGCTTTCTTGTCCAGGTATTACTCTGTACTGGAATGAAGTGGTAAAAGTAATAAAGTAACTAAAAATGATATCCAGATTGATAACCCAGCACTAATTTTATTGAAATACAGCACATCTTTCACAAGGATATTACGTTTTTGTCCTGTGCTTGTGACACAGTTCACGTGTCCTTGACCAATTCCTTTCACAGTGATGCTGTCCTCATTTGCAAGAAACACTTTCACATTTGTGTCACAGTATATTTGGTCAAAAAAATGTTTATCACTAGTCATCTGACTCATTACTCTTGAGTCAATATACCAGTTTAATGATTAAGTTGAGTAAGCTTGAAACATCCACTCACTGGAGTTTTATGTGCAGCACCCTTTGCAATTTATCCCCCTGTCTTTGCCACTGCATGTTTTTGTTAGTTTTTCCATATTGAGCAGTCTTTTGTTAACTGGCCTGGCTTTTTACAGCAAAACACACTCTGCTCTGTGCTTCTGCTTTCCTATTTTTCCAGCTTTAAGAGCTGTTTCTGGTACTTTTGTTTCTTTTAGTTTAGTTTCTTTTGCAGCTCTGCTTTACTTTCTGCGATTATATTCATCAATTAATTTGTCGTTGACATATTCTATTAGTTATTTCTGATTCTGGTCTGACTTCAATGGCATTTATCAGAGGACTGTATGATTCAGGAAGGCTGCATATGAGGAGAGCTGATAATTAGCTATCTTTAATTTCCTCTTAAATTCCTCTGAGCTGTATAACATACGTAGCAGGTACAATTTACTGTTTGATCTCTCATGGAGTGTCTGCAGCGCAGTCCACATACTTTTTGCTGTAGATTTTTCCTGATGTGAATCCGTTGATCATCTTGAGGTTTGTTTTCTGGGCTATGCTGAGCTCTTCCCACAGGTCATCCTTACATAAAAACATTTCCATTTTAAATGAAGGAAGCTGAATGTTAGTTGTTAGGAATCTAACAGAATAGACCAATGTGAAGATGATTGCTTGATTGAACTGTGTTTTAATTAGATATTGTATTAGCTATAATGTATCACTGGCACAAAAAGCAGACCCACTTATGCAGGGATTTCAAAATCTTAAAGCCAAGATTACAAATCGTTAAGGGAATTAAACTCTTATTTAGCAGGGTGGTTTTATAAAATGCTCACTTGCATTGGGTTATTGCTTTGTAATTCAAATAATGAACATGGATATATTACACTCATATTACAGTAACCTTGTCAAAACCTCTCTTAGGGGCATATTTATCAAGGGTTGAATTTCGAATTTGAAAAACTTCGAAATTCGAATTCAAAAAGAAATTAAGTGGAAGGGGTTTTTAGGCCTAATAGGCCAATTTTTGATCGAACGGGTCAGGTTTCGATCAAATCGTACTAATCAAATTAATATCGCATTTGATCGAATTCAATTAGAAAGTTTTTCCCAAAAAAACTTTGATTTTTCAAAGTCCACCAATTGACTCCAAATTCTAGGAGGTCCCCCATAGGCTAAATTTAGCAGGTTTTAGATAGCGAATGGTCAAAGTCGTATTTTTAAATCTTCAAATCGAATTTGGACTATTCCCTAGTCGAAGTACACAAAAAATAGCTCGAAATTTAAATTTAACCTCGACCTTTGATAAATATGCCCTTAGTGTTTCTTATTTTGGATTGGCTTAGGTATTTTACAATGACATTATAAACTGAAATTATGCTCAGCATTTGCAACTATGATGATCTTGATCAAGTTAGTACATATTGCTAAAAATATAAAATTCTTTATACTTTAAAATAGAAATGCACTAAATAGAGGCTTTTCTGTGGCTTAATATACCATGATTACATTTGATTCTTACCAACATAAAAACAATTTCATGAAGCAAATTTTAACTGAATACATACAGTATTTATTTTTTAAGGCAATGGCATTTTGTCTCCGACATTTGTTGCACGACAAAACACCAAAGTATTGTCCTTAGTGTCTTTGCCCTTAGCATCCATTATAGATCTGAAAAATTTAGTTTTTCAAAGACATTAACACTGTAGCCTTACACCATTGGAATATGACTCCATCCAATGTATTGCTACTATTATTTGTCAGACTAACAAATAAAATTAAATAATGTTAATGTAGCAATTTCCTTTCTTTGAAGTTGTAGAATCCCTACTTAAAACATGCTGTCTTGAATTTTAGAGAGATGCTTGTTTTAGTGTTAGACCATTTTGTCTGAAGTGCTGAAAAGTACTATGCTGTACAAGAAGCCCTATCAATTTTGTGTTTTGCACTAAGATGAACAAACTGCTCATTTACCCTTTTCTAGAAACTATACATTATTGCAGCATTTTGTACAAAAAATTTTGAAATGCAGGGGCATGGCTAATAAATGCATTTTACACGGATGTACACTGATAATAGTTACATAGAATTGCAATCAATGTAGACCTTCTAGCTGTAATTTCTAGACATGTCCCTGAATTGTTAAGTAACCCAATTTTGTCTCCTAATTAAAAACATTTCATGGCTTCCCATCAAGCAAAATTATTTTCAAAACAATAATTTAATGGAAATCCATGTACTCTAAGGTCCCCTCTTTGTATCTCTTTTTTGTTTGTTTGTCCAGTGTGCAATCAACATAAATTTTCAGGAAACGGTAGCAGAAAAGTGCATTTAACTTGTATTGTTCCCCATGTGATAAATCAAAAACACATCTACTTTATTCTTTGTAGAGAACCATGTTCAACAAGTATTTTTTTTTTTTTACATTAAGATGATTTAAGGCTATAAACAGGTTTGAAAAAAAGGGTTTGCTTTAGTTTGCCAGCCACAGCTAAATGGCATATTCTAGTTGTAACTAAAATAACTCAAACCTTAAAAGGAGAAATGCTTATGCATAATACATTTTTTAAATGCTATGTACATTTCCAGAAATTCTTTTAACTTGTGTACCATATTATCCTAACAAGTTTTCACCAGAAGAAGATTACATATTTTTTGCTGGGAAAAGCACTTTAACAAATCTCCTTTTTAACATGGGCTTTACAGAAATGCATAGCTATGCTCATAGCTTACAAAAAAAAAATCACATACTAAGCATTCATATTTCACCTTTATTTTCTACTGAACAGAAACCAGTGTTTTGAATTCCAATTCCAAGTTAAAAATTACAAGCAGCATAATCCTTCATAAATTCTGCAGTTGCAGAGTGGATTTAAAATGACTTTTAAATTATAAATATTTTTTTCTAGGACACCAAATTCATGTATTTTTCCATATCATTTTCTTTCCCTTTACCAAACTGTAAAAATGTTTTGACTTTTGTAAGAACTCTGTTGGGGATCAATATGAATAATAATCATCATTTAATTATAGCGCCAACCAGTTACACAGTGCTACACATTTGATAACAAACAAGGAATAAGAAATTAATAACAAACAAGGGTTTACAGTAAACCATAGGATTAGAGGGCCATACCTGCAAGAGTTCAATACCTGCAAGAGTTCAATACACTGGATGGAGTCATATTCCAATGGTGTAAGGCTACAGTGTTATTGTCTTTGAAAAACTAAAGGGTTAGGGTACAATTAAGACATAAGGATTATAAAAACAATTTTATGATTTATAATACATGTATGATTCATTAATTAAGATACATTGAATAAGCTTCCCTAAACAGGTGCGTCTTTAGGGAGTGTTTGGAAGGAGGGAGAAAGTCTGACAGCTCAAGACAGAAAGTTCCAGAGAAAAGCAGTAGTTAGTAGTTTGTTGTAGTTAGTAATTTCATTCTAGAATAGAATGGGAGCTAATGTAGGCATATGCATAGGGGAGCAGCTGATGTTGAGTGGTGAGATAGATGAATTAGTCTAGCAGCAGCATTTCATCCACATTGGAGTTGTGAAAGGCTGCAGTAGTAAAGATGGGAGATAATAAGAGACTGGATAAGTGTTTGGCTGTATCTGACTGGATAAGTGTTTGGTTGTATTCGGGTAATGTTGCATAGCTGAATATGACAAGATCTGGCAAGCGTTTAGATGTGTGGTGAAAAAGGCAGATGAGAGTCTAAGATAATTCCTAGGCAGAGTGCCGGTGTGGTTGAATGGAAGGTGATGTTAACTGTAAGTGAGATCTGAGGGACAGGGAAGGATCTTGAAGGAAATATGAGTTTTAGAAAGATTCCATTTCAGGTGGCATTGGGACATCCAGGAGGAGACAGCAAAAAGGCAGTCTTCTTGACAGAAGGAGAGAGAGGTCAGGAGTAGACAACTAGGTTGGGTGTCAACAGCATAAAGGTGATACTGAAGTTCAATTGACTGAATACATTTTCCTAGAGAAGAAGTATAGAGTGAGAACAGCAGAGGGCCTGAGACAGAGCCTTGAGGAACTTCAACAGAGAGAGGGAACATAGTAGAAGTAGAATTAGAGAAAGCAACTTTAATGGAATGATCAGAAAGATAAGATGTAAACCATGAAAGAGCAGTATCACGAATGCCAGATAAGTAAAAAAATGTCTAGGAGGAGTGGGTGGTCAACTGTGTCAAATACTTCAGAGTGATCTAAAAGGATGAGTATGGAATAGTTACCTTTAGACTTTGCCAGGAGAAGATCATTGATTACTTTGATGAGTTCAGTTTCAGTTGAGCATAGGGGCGGAATCCAGATAGCAGGGGGTCAAGAAGGAAGTTGTGAGTAAGATGTTGGACCAGGTATTTGCAAACAAGCCTTTCCAGAAATCTGGATGCAAATGAAAGAAGGGAATTGTACATAGCTGGTGGGAGTGCTTGTTTGTTTAAAGATGGAAACATACATGAAGTGAAAGGTTAAATAGATGGGTAAGTGCAGGAGAGAGTGTATCAGAGATGTTGTCTTATTACCGACTATTATTTGCACTAACTTTTTGTAAATGTATACAGTGTGGTTCAGTACCATAAGACTAGAGTAAGCCTCCATATTTTAAAGGTAGTAAGGTCAAAACAAACACATATTGAATTCCAGCTTCGGGCACTATCTCAGTGGAGTTTGTGTGTGCTCCCCTTTTCTGCATAAGTTTCCCCAGACTAATCATGATTAAATGTTTTCATCTGATACAGATAATTCTTGGTTTTACAAGTAACAAATGTTTGAAAGATCTGTGCTAGAATTTTGTCTGTGTGGGGGTTTTTGGTGGAAAAATTGTGTATTTTCGCATTGCGAAAAAGTGATAAAAAAATAATTTTGATTTCAATGCATTTGGCTCAAAAAAAAAAAGGGGGGGGGGGACAATGCATTTAATTTAATGTATTTGTCACAAGAAGAACTGCACACTGACTCCAAAACTTTTGGAAAAAAAATGCATCAAAAAGGCAATTGAATCTAGAGCATTTCTAATAAACTGATGCAATTTTTTAGTAGAATGCAAAAAGGTCAGGTTTGCTCAACAGATGAAAAAGACATATTCCTTAAAGTGAAGATTAAATTGAAAATTTTCCTTTGTTTCATCAGGGAAGAAACATTTCCATTTCCTTTCAATTTTTTATTTGTCATCATTTGTTTTTAGCATTTTATGTTGAGTGAAAAAAGATGTGACATACACAAGAAAATGTATAACTTTTCACTTCAGTTGACCATTTTTGAAAAAAGGAGGACAGTGGAAAAACTTTAAAAATTGAACAAAAAAAAAAGGAAAACAGTTGTGAAAAAAATACTTTGGTGAGAATTAGTAACATTTTTCAGAAATGGTACAAAAAGGTTGCCTTTAGGCAAAGAAAGATATTTTAAGAGGAAAACAAATTCTCATTTCAATCAACCTCCCCTTACATTTTTTAAGGAATCTTATAAAGAGCCTATTATGAGTAAATTACAGATAAAAAATAAACGTCATGTGGGTTTATGATATAGCTTATGCAACTATAATTATCACCTACATCAAGGAATAAAAGGCCTGTGCCAAGCTCTCCATTTTTCAATCCATTTCATTCCTGCCATTATAGATAGTCTGATATTGTCTTGCTTGTCTGCAATAACAAGCAAGGAAAATACAAATTAAAGGCCAGAGGCTTCTGAGGGACTGACCAAGGAAAGTTTTAAAAAAATGTTGCACTCCTTTTGTGATGTGATCCCATTCTAAATAAATTTCAAGTTTTAAGAAGGTTATTCAGTATAATGAATGAGCAGGGTCGATCTTTTATTTCTCTTTTGAGATACAATATCTACATGCATGTGTACAGACATAACTGATTCATAAATTATTTCATTTTTCTCTGTAATTATAAACAGTGCATTGTACTTGATGCAAACTGAAATATGATTAATCATTACTGGAGGCAAAACCAGCCTATTTGGTTTACTTAATGTTTACATGATTTTCAAGTAGACAAGGTATGAAGATCCAAATTACGGAAATATTCATTATCCGGAAAACCCAGGTCCCAAGCATTCTGGATTACAGGTGCCATACATGTGCATGCATGAATTTGTTGGTCCTTCAGTTGTACACAACAGTAATAACTAATGTAAAGTCCATGTAGGGGTTACTGGAAAATAAATTTCAAAATAAGCAAGCAGACCTGCAGAGTAGTGGAACCTGACAAGTTAACCAGTTCATGTAGTACTTCCTTGGTACTTCCTTCTAGCTGGCTTCTTACATACAAAAGGTGATAGAAAAAAAAGTTAGCACTATATAATTGCAGTTCAGTGTAGACAAAATCTCTGCACTTTTTATTTTTAATCAAAAAAGCACAGAAAACAAACAAGCAATACAATATTATTTATAATTGATAATTCAGATAAATTTCAAAGACCTAACATCCACATCATAATTTGCACAAATATGAAGTAAAATTAGTGGATTTACCCACAATACATTCTGCTTAGAAATGCAAAGATATTATGACCAAAATTACAAAAATGTGATTATACTGTGCAATATAGAACTCCTGAATTTCATTTGGCAGATGTAAAGGGGTTGGAGCATTGGCCTTATTTTGCTCTCGCTAGCAAATGTGTTCTGTGGAAATAATCACTATCAAGGAAACATAAGCACTATTTGTTGAGGACCTGTTGGTTGTAATAAACAGAAGCTGCACTGTACATGCATGATAGGCCTAAAGTATTTGGTCAGGCACAGTATGCAGATTTATGAGCTAGATTAAAAGAGGAAAATATTAATGCAGTTCTAAGCATATAAAATTACTTGTCTAGTGTTGGAAAATTATGTAAATCGTAGTTCAGGAACGTAATTATTGGCAAAGGGAAATGGATCAGATTTGCCCATTACTACTCATATGATAACATCAGAACTGGGAAGATCAAGGCTTCCACATTATAAAAATATATATTGGGATTGAGGACATCTCCTCTCATCTCTATGCAAAAAATCAGGAATCCAGGTAAAGAACCCAAGTTTTGGTTGAGACCTGGGGGGCAATTTATCAAAGGTCGGATTTTAGTGGTTTTAGAGGTTTTTGAACCCATGGCTTCACTCACAAACTCTAAAACTGCAAATGTTGTGAGATTTATTAAAGGGGACATATAGCATACATTTTCACAATGCATCAAACCATTTCAAATAATGTAAAATAGAAGAAAGTGTTTTTATTTTAATACCTTTTGCATCAAAAAACGTCTGTATTAGCTTGAAAACTGTTCTCAGCCCTCCCCCTTTGCAACTTCCTGTCTCAGACTCTTCAGTATCTGAGCTGCAGCTGACGGCTCTTTCTGTATAAGCTATAGAGCAGCAACCAATGAGGTAGAAGTGGGTGTGTCTGTGATGTCACTCTCAGTCCTTCCCTGCAGACATCTGTAAACCCTTACTGCTCGTTTTTCCCTTCTCTGCTCCTTTCTCTCCCTCTGTCCTATTTATTTAACCCCCTCTGCCCTGTTCGTTTTCCGTCCCATCCCTTCACTGCTTGTTCCTTTCTCTTGCTCTGCAATAATTGTGGAAAAGAAAGAAAAGCAAACTTCTGTATAAATAAAACATAATCTGCTGCTAAAAGTATTTTATTCTTTTCTGGGGGCAATGTGTATGAGCAGTTAGTGTAAGTATCATAGTCATTTTCTACACAGTATTATGTCGTATACAAACAGCAATCAACGTCTTTTGGGTTTTCCTTTGTAACTCCTTGCATCTGTTATTATATGTTATACAATTCCATCAGCTTCATTTCCCCTTGCAACTCCCTGCACCTCCCTATAGATTGTTCCATAACAGCTAAATTTCACATTGCAACTTGCTGGACCTGATCATAAATTATCCCAGAACAGCTGGATTTATTCCCTTGCAACCATGCCCCCTACTCTACATAGACCCCCCCCTCCTCCCACCAGCCAAGCTACTACCCCGGGGAAATGCCTCTAACTTTTTACTTACCCCCTGATTCCTGATCCCAGATTCATGGATCGCAGTTCACGGCAGCCATCTTTTGGGTCCTTTTGTCTTCTTCTGGCGCTTGTTGTGAACCAGGAAATTGCTTCAAATGCGCATGCGATGCTTGTTGGTCTCAGGCTCAAATTACCGAAGACCCGGAAGATGGCTGCCGTGAACTGTGATCCCTGAATCTGCACCGAGAGGTAAGTAAAATGGGTTAGCAGCTAGGCTGGGGGGAGAAGGGATGGGGATCTATGTAGAGCAAGCGGGTAAGGTTTTTTTAGTTTAGGGTTGAATTCTCCTTTAATGATAAAAATAATAATATTCTTTACTAATTTGCTAATTGGTATATACCTAATTATATTTTATATGAATTAATAATGAAGTCTGTGTGTCAGAAAATTTATGAAAAGCTTTTTGACAGAAAATGTTGTAAAATATATATAGATGCAATTATGTCAATTGCAAAACCTGCAAGGAAATTGCAAGGATATATTAAGGACTAGGATCTGAAGAAGTCAAAATGAAAAACGTGGGTTTTATACTTCTTTTTATTTATAATAGGTTACAATCTTCAAGCTATTTTATGGCATTTAATTAATGCAAATGAAATTAACGCAACTCTTTTGAAACACAACATTTCATAGCACAAGGTTTACTGCAGGTTGTAGTATGTACATAGATATTGCATAATATTTTTTTCTGTTCATTTGGTTGGTGGCCTATAATTCCATAAGTTGTAAAGTGTGCGTACACATTTCATTTATTTATTCAGTCCTGTTATGTCATTATTTTACAGTGAGCTTCCTCATAAAGAAGCATTGCAGATACCATGCAAATGTACATTTTACCATATTATTGTAGTTAACCTTCATTAGCAAAAAAGCAAAATGATTCATTACCAAGTTGACATTTCCTGTGTATACCTTTGATTCTGCATTAGTGTAATGTTTGGCTTTAATATCCATATTGTCCTGATTCACAGATATAAAATTAAAACACAAGCTGTTACTGAACATTATATACTACACCATATATTCACTTGTATGGGTCACATTAAGTTCTGATTACCATATTTTTGTGAACATCAACCAAATAAGGTGAAAAGAAATTTCTTACAGGAGTGTGTTGCTCAAAAGATGTAGTGAGAAGCACTGAAGTGTCAAATATAGATGAACAAAAGGGGAAAATGTACACCAGTATTTGTCAACCAAAATTTTTGAACACTCATTTCAGTTTGTTTGCATTTACTAATTACTACCAAAAATGTTTACAGGACAATTAAATTAGTTGCAGGTTAGAATTATGTGAAATCTGGCCCTAAATGTATTATTCAGTCTCTATCCATAGTCTGTATGTATCTGACATAATGTCTTCTAACAGTCTACTAAACATAAGCTATAAACTTCTTATAATTATAGATGTACATAAATTGTTGAAAATTCAGTAGTAGCTGTATGCAAGCTACTGCCTCTGTTTATATCTCACTAGGGACTTCATTAGTGGATGCCTTTTTCAGTTCAAAGATGGCAATTGAGAGTTATAAAGCTCTCTACTTTACTAATTAGTTAGCCTCCAAGGAACATGTTTAACATTGTACAAACTTATATTTTAATCGATGCAGGCATTAGCATGCTACCTAAACTATCCTTGCCCTAGGCTTGTTCAAGGGCAAATGCTGTAAATTTTTATATTCAAAAGAATGGCAAGAGTAAAAGATTATTAATCAGAACAGTTTTAAAACACCCCTTTAGGACAGCAGCAAAAACCAAACACAATATGCTGAATTTG